>NC_091517.1:6267530-7662530 GCF_041682495.2 Bombus fervidus | reverse complement strand
TCTGATTGAGTAATCAAATTTACGGCTATCATTCGTCAATACGTTACATATATCTTACAATTATGTGATTTTGAAAAGCTGTTCCAATATTCACAACGTTTTTATTACGCTCGTAAAATTTATTACTTGTCATGTAAGAGTTAAGGAACACCGAATGATATCTTTAAACTAATAACATTTACTTTTAGCTAACAACGTAAGGTTTAATCTTAAATTAGTTGCCACCACTTGCGAGAAATATCAATTTAACATAATTCACTTGAAGTACTTACCTATATGTACGAATTCTCGACAATTAAATGCCATATTGACTTTATCGTAATCTTACGAAAATAAACTTCCTTTTTCAATTGAGTTTTTCAATCTCTGTTATCAAACAAAGATTTTGATAAATCATAAAATAATATTTAATAAATCATGAAACTTCAGACGTTTATTTCGAATAGAAATTAGATAAACCATGATTTCTGTTACTTTAACATTTTTATATTTATCACAAATTCAGCAGTAGCGAAATTTTTTTCGCAAGCTAACGTTGGAACTCGCAAACTTGTTAAAATAATAGATTTTAGCTTTCCTGTTTTTACAAATGTGAATCAACTACATAGATCAATACATATACATTATGCACATAAATATAGTTATGATACTTATTACAATATCTAGCTAACAGAACAAGCTTCCGTTTACTGTCTCGTTTTCAATTCTTTAATTATGTTCATAAAAACGAAAATTTGCATGAACATTCGCAGAATTCTAATAATTGCGAATAATTTACGTAATATATGTGTCCATTTATTATCATTATATTATCATTTTAACAGTATTCATTTATTTATGGGTATAGATATTCAGGAACGCATGGTACATACAAGATCAAGGATTAATATAGATGATTCGTCAATTAGAATTACAGAAATTATATCAAACTATTTCAACCTATGATCCATCCAAAGTAAAAGCTTCGAAAAACATTGTCTGATAATCAGCACGATAAGGACTTTGACGTTCACAAAATTAAGCCTTCATAGCCGACCAGTTTAAAAGGTATTTCCCGGAATGAATCAGCGACAGCCATAGGGATTCTTGATAGATAAACGTATGATGCAAAACAAATATTTGATGTCGACCTTTAGGTGATCGTTGAATAAGCTCGAATGAATCATTGATCTGCATCTTAAAGTAGGATTACTCATCTTCGATAAATGAAAATAAAAGAAGCACTTCACATAATAGCTGTAATTTCAATTATAGGTATTTCTGTATATATTATCGTTCATAAGTGCTATAGGTTAAATAACAGATTAACGATTGAAAACAATATTGATTATCTTTTTATAGAAAAGCTAAAAAGATTGAATTTCAATAAAATTCATGCAAGTATCTAATTATTTCAATGTTACTTGTAGCACTTGTGCAACGATCTTTCTACAAAGGGATCTCTTTTATTTGATTTATAGCTTAGGAAACTTGAAGAAATACAATTTTTTAAATAATCGAGTCCTTTTATAAAGCTTGTCAGATGCGTACAGTAATTCGCGATAGAAGTGAAATAATAATCGAAAAATAATTTTTAAAAACCAATTTTATCGCATTACAATATATGCAAAATAATAACGAAGACTCGAATAATTGTAGTTATGGTATATACTAAAGGAATCAAAAATATAGCATCAAAATACGTTTGAGAATAGTCGATATGCGACAGATGCAAGATATAGTGGCGCAGTTGTTTTAATTATACTATTACGCAATAAATTGTCAGTAGTTTAGTGTTAAAAGGAAAAAAGGCAGATATGCATAAACACTTTTTGCACTTACTGTACGTAGATCTAGCACGTGCGGATACTCGACCTCTATACACTATACGCGGCTCGATATTTCAAGTTGAAATTCCGACGAGTGCTATTTTCCGTTCCTGTTCCAAAAAGGTTAGACCTCTTCCTAAATTCTCTTTCTCAAAACTCTGACAAACGTATTAGGTTGTCCGAAAAGTTTCTTTTGTTTCATAAGATGATAATAGACGAACAACAATTTCTGTTTTATATTATTTTATTGAATTAGGTATGATCTATTTCGTTATATTTCTATTATTATGTTCGTGCATAATTCAATAAACTAATATAAAACAAAAAACATTGTGCGTCTATTATTTCCTTATAAAACGAAAGAAAATTTTCCCTCGCTTAACGCGTGGCCATACACCTAACGATTTAATTATCAACACGATTAATTTTTGATTAATTGATGGCCTAACTGTTAGGTATATACCATTAGGTGATACGTGTACTTAGGTGAAACTTGTCACGTGTAAAGTTGATGCATATTTCAAGGTGGCTATAAAAACACAATTTCCTTGATTATGTTTACTGGAGTAGATACTTACCTAAGGTTTGATATAGGAATATTAAATTAGTAATTAAAAGCTAGCTTTTTGCTTTTAAGGAAATTGGGAATTTCTTAAGTTTGATTAGAAGAGTCGCTCATATAAAATGAGATATTACTTTTACGATTATTACCTTTTATTATTACTGTGTCATGCCAATTATTAAGCTGTTACATAGTAAATGCTAGCCATTGGGTTTTTGTTTCCGTCGTGTTAAGATTATGAAAAGCATTCTACGACGATAACATTAATCTCGCATATAAAATAATGAATTTTTAAAGAAGTTCCAGTCATACGGAATAAACTGTCTACAATCGAAGATGAGATCTTGAACTGTGTTGTCGCTAAACTTTCAACCGGAATTGAAGTGGAACTAAAGTGATAATATGAACACGCCTTCTAGATAATAGTAATTTTTTATTGAATCGATATCGATATCGCTGGAAAGTTTCCTGGAAAGTATTCAAGATTAGCAATATCCTGTATGAAAATAAACAAAAAGATGATTCACATCTCGTTCCTGGTTCTTCATTGAACATAATTAAATTCTATTTTCTCCGCAACGGAGCTCTAAATGAATAAATTTGAATTCTCGTTTTTAGTATATTTGTACAAGTAGAATTCTGCATATAGAATTAGCAAAGTTTATTTATACTAAATAAATGTTCGAATTCCATCATCTCAAAGATGATGTTCTATAAAAACTTTTATTCTACATTGTCGACTTACTTTTACACGAGAAATCATCTTTCCCTACGTATCATTTTACAATTGCTCTATATATAAATGTGTGTCGGAGATGAAGGGACGCCGGAACCTTTCTTTCGGAATATTTGGGAAGGTCCCCAATTCTTTAGTCCAGACTTTTTATTATAACAGTACTTAAACAATAAAACTGAGAAATAGCTGTTTATGAGTCAAGTCAATTATGATTACCCGAGATTTATGACAATGGGCTTGGGCTCGAAGTGATATAATGGGTCACTGAACGCAGCCACGGTCACGGGAGGGACGTGTACCTAACAGAGGTATAAAGTAATTAAATAACTCTTCTTAAAAACAGGGATTGACCTGAGGAATACGGAGAGGAGTATATAAGGACAGTTCCCCTTTGACTGAGGCAATCCGATAAGTTCGACTAGCCCAGCGAACATGTACATCGAGTTCCTAATCGCAATCGTCATCCCGTTGACCGTGTATTCGTTATCGGACCTAAATTATCGTCATAGACAACTCGATCACTCGATCATCGATATCACTTGTTAACTTTTGTAATACATTCCCATAAACAAACATCATCTGGTATAAGACAACTATGGACAACTCGTAGCAAGACTCATCATACGCCCCGTTTTCCAAAGATGATCCGACATATATATATATATATGGGTTGGCAACTAAATGATTGCGGATTTTATCAATACCACCTAATGACAAAATCCGCAATCACTTAGTTGCCAACCCAATGCCAACGTTACCGTCAGTCGCAGATATCGCACTAACAAATTATCGATATTTGCTATATGTAACATGCAAAACGTTCTCCGGGTTGGTCAATGATCCCCGCATTCAACGTCACGAACGTGTCTGCCGGCTCTGTGCGAGACAGTTAACACGCATCCTGCCGGATTAAAAGATTTAACGCCTTGCATACGCGCTCTCGATCTCGATGATCGTCTAAACAAACCATTTTATCTCGCCTTCTATACAGAACCATCCATCCATACACCGCTCTTATAGCTTTTAACGCTATTTAAATCTGGCCGGACCATGGCAAAAGTTTATTGACACGATCATAAGGCTCGTCCGAAAATTACTGAATCATTGGTACGGTCAGATGATTTCTTAACAATTTCTTTCAATTCTGATTTTTGTTCTTCAGTTGCTTTTACACGATCCATTTGCCATCCCCAAAGGCTCCACTAATCAATGTTTCGATAATCAAAGCTTTGTCAATCGAGATACTACTGTGCTGCTACGAAATACTGCTAATTTGTCATTCCATACCGATAAATAGGAATCTTATGTTATTTCTCTACTTTACTTCTACGCCAATCAAGTTAGTCAGTGTAAATAAAGAATCGTGACGTCAATACTGCGTTAAAGAAGTCTGTTTTTTTCATGAGGAGGAATTAAATAATACAACGGATGTTTAACACGCGTGTCGACACCGTGATCGTATAAGATTTCACGTTAATTAACGCAACAGGAAAGAACGAACCGTAAAAGAACAGTCGTTACAACATATCTATGGAGACACAGTTTCGTACGCGCTTCATCCACAGTGTGAAATTTCCGCGTACGCACGGGTATCAAATATCACGAAAGAGGTAATTATCGAGAATTTCCTGTTTGATGATGTGAAATTTGGAAGCAGTAAACGTAATGACAAGATAACGCAGTGGGTGTTCATTGTTCGTCGATAATATCATACTATGATATCAGATGATAACAATATCTATCTTTGTGTATATACGTATTGACACGTATGTGAATAATAGTTTTCGTGACGGTAAATTAAAATATTTAATAACTGCACAGATTAATGCAGTGATATCCATCGCATGTAGTATTGTATAATTGTTAAAATTGTTTAAATCAATAAAGAACACTTAACGCATCTCTGATCGAGATTTTGGATTCTTCGATAAATTAACGATAAACTTTCAATTAACTCGATTACAAAAGAAATTCTATCGTTTGATTAAATACTACCGTGAAGTAGACTTTTAAATTTTATCGCTTGTATAAAACATTGCGTATAAAATTATTGTATTTTCACTTGAAATTATCTTATCTTTAAGACAATTATTATTTATTGTTTACTTTTAAAAACAACATATTATCTCTCCTGTGGCTCTAATAAATTATACACATTGATTTAAAATTAATAGTATAGATATCACTATTAATATTTTTTTACTTTATCAGGTTTCTTTTATGGAAGAATTTTTTGGAGTAGCAGAGTATTTATTCTAACATAATTAATACTAATACTGACTTCTGTTTTAGCTTCTCAGCTTCTATAATACGATGCATCGATACGAAACTTCTAACCGGTATTGTACTCGTACATGAGGTGTAGAGGGTTATTCATCGATCGATCATGTTTTCAATCTGCTGATCTGTTCGACAAGAAAAATTCAGTGGTCGTGAAATCGTTGACGTCGATCTAGTGGAACGGGAAGGAATAAACAGAACGATCGAGAAAGAGATCTAGCGATATGCACCTATTAGCTACGAAATCTTTGCGGCTGATTAAGTAAGTAGATCACAAAGCAGGTAAGTTTGTCGCGAATAATCTCGAAATGCAAAGTAATAGAGGCGTGAAAGCAATTGGAAATAATTTTAACGAATATTGTCAGGTTTTAAACTGAGAAACGCAACAGTGAACGTTTCGTTTCCGAGAGGAAAAGAGTTTCTCTTCCCTTGATATCTAAGCTAGTAAAGTAATTATATAACTTTCTACATCGCTTTTATTTTTGCAATAAATCTGGTTTCCTTCTATCGAAAAAGATTTGAGAATATGATACAAAATATAGAATTATTCTCCCGCTTTATCTTTCTATTGCTCTCATTGTCGGGCTTTTCAAATTATTACAAAAAGAAGAAAAATAAAAATCCCTGGAGTTTCGTAGATCCCGCCTTGAGAATGATTTCTTTGAATTTGTGTTGAATCTATTTAATACCGATGAAAGATGATAAATATATAGACTCTAATAGCAAATAAAATATTAAATAAGATGCTAACCGTGTAAATAGAATATTGCAATACTGTATTGCAATACTGATTATAGAAGAAACTGCAAAATTTACTTGAAAATATTAAACAACGTTTCACGAAGTATACAGAATTGAGTTTTATTATCGCAAACAATCAGAGTTCAAGATAAGACGAATAAATTGGAAAAATAAACTGCAGTTAGAGAGTCATTCAATTTTATGAGTTCTCAACAACCATGCGCTGGCTCAGCAGTGAAAACAGTCGAGACGAGGTAAAAAGGAGAAATTATTTCGCTCTGCAAAAAGGAACTAATAAGCAATTTTCTAGCAGTTGTGGAGAATCAGAATATGAAATTGCAGAAATATGCACAGTTTGGTAATAATAAATGTGTTTGAGAATAATCGATTGTTAATTACAAATTTATATTCATGTTTGATTGAACCGATTTTCTTTTCTTGTATTCTCCGTTACTAGGCTTTTAATACAACTTCTTGGTCACAAATTCATAACATTTTGGATTTTACAATAAATAAGTGACAACCTTGATTATGTCTCGGTGACAGGCTTCCGATTTTCTTTGTTTTCTATGTTCCAAGGAGAATCCAGCGTCTCTTTCAGCCCTTTTAGGGTATTAACCATCGACGAGTGTGTTTATGCGTTCGTGCATTACACGCGATAATGTATCGCGGATGGTGCATCGTACGCATAAAACATCTGGACAGTCTAAACAATCCAACGTATCGTAAACCGCCCCAAATAAATCGCGCTGTTTTGCGTACGCATATATATTAGTAGGTTTCATGGTAAATGAACAAAAATTGATCCATTGATTCGAGTTCATTCTGGGAATGGAATTTTGGAATGAAATTCTAGGAATATGATTCTAGATAATTCTGAATTCTTGTATATGAATATAACTACGAAAGTAAAATTTACACAAGTATCTCATTTTTCAGATAGTTTACATATTTTTCCACTTTACGCGCATTTTCTATATTTTATTTCGCATCTCGTTACAACGTAAATGTTTCATACAACGCGCATAACACATTCATAAAAATTTTCTATGATAAATGTTTGAATACTTTTGTGGATCACTGTAGAGCATAAACAAAGATATTAAGAAATATTCCTTATATTTTTTATAGCACCAAAAATGTATTGTATTCGCCTTGTACAAGGAAAATATAGAAATACAAATATAAATATACGGACTTTAGAACGTTATTGAAATAAATCATAAAAGTTTTGCGTTAATTTATTTTTCCTGTCAATCGAGAGATATCTGATAGTAAAATTGCGACAAATTTCGGACTAAAATCGGAGTAATAGTAGCCGTGATAGCCATGACGGGGGGAAGCTCGTGAAAGTATTGTCTTTTCCCGCGTTTCATCCACATTTAGATATTCGTAACCTAATTTATTATATATTTCAAGAAAAAGTAGATCGGTCGTTACGAATCTGCCAAGGTTGGCCAGAAGATCAGGTGTTACACACCTTTTAAGACAGTCAACTATTGCGTTTCGCCAGAACCATGGAGTATCATCTTGCAACGGGAGAAAACACGTTGAAGTACGCTCAATGCTCCGACGATGATTCAACCTTTGGTTCGAGTAAATGTTACCAAAACGAATGGTATGTATAAACATTCGTTGCAGTACTGTTAGCAAAATATACATATATACATAGATAATTCTCGTTGTTTCAAAATATTAAGTAAATTCACATTAATATCGTGCCATGTGCAAATCGTCACCATTCCACTTATCTTATAAATCGTCGTAAAATATGTAATTTTCTATCCTTTCGTTTACTTTATACTCTCGTCTATTTCGGCTGTTCAAAGTTCTGAATCACTAAAAAATTCAGATTCTGCCTCTGTGCTGTAAGATAATACTTGGAGAATTCAAATTTAGTCGAGTATTTTGATTCCTACAAGTATCATTCTTCTAATATCGAAAGGTAATTAAATTGTAACTTTATTCTTTGTGATGACACGTTTTCGTGACTTGGGAAAATATAATGAATTTCGTACAGTAACAAACACAGTGTACGACCTTGTGAAAAATGGTGGTGAATTGACTTACAGCATTGATTTTCGGTGAATTTTTTGCGTATCGTTGCTATTATTATTGTCTTGGTATAATTTTGGAATGAACGAAGGTGGAAAAGAAGACACTCGTATTGGAAATTGGAGAAGGTCGAGGGGGTTAAAAAATGATGGTGGAGGCGTTATAGAGAATTCAAGATCATCTTGTTTTCTGACGCTGGACGTTATATTTAATGTTAATATGTAGGGCGGCAGCTATTTTTAAAATCGGATTAACGATTTATCGAGGAAGGTCATTTGTAATTTCGCTTCTTAACTTGCCGATAAGACGAGCCTTGAGATTACTTCGTTTTAAGATGCGTACGTAATTCTATATGATTATAGGTCAGTGAAACTTGTAACCATAAAGTATGAACTTACAGATTATGATTACATACAACTTCTTCTCTAAACCTGTTTGCTTCTTTGAATAGAATATTTTTTTTACATTTTCTGACATACAATCTATTCATCATACGAAGATATATCAAAATTTTATAATTATATGACAGTAAGTACTATTAAATGATACGAAATTTAATATAATTGAATGTAATTAATTACTATCTGAATGCAAAAAATAACTGCAGTGTTGTACAGATACTTTTTGTAGCCACTGCATACGTACATTCCTAAGTTAAGAATATTTACGAAAATTTAAATAAATCTGAAAAGTTAGCTAGAATATTTACTATATATAGCTGAAATTTTCGATTAAATTTAATCGCCCAAATCGAAAAACATTCCAATCCAACCGCAATATTAAATACAAAACTAACTAAAAATCCAATGCTCTTGTGTCCGAGTACGTGCGGACACTTGAACAACCATTGAAATTGATTTGAAATGAAACACTTGAAAATTAGAAATTTTGAAACAGCACGATGAAAATCGGTAAACACCATGATAAATAGCATCTGATTGATAGTTAAAATCCACAAAGTGCTGTTTACTTTCCTAATTAAGGTGCAGAGATAGATATTCATAAACCACTAATTGAAAACGTTCTCCGAATCAGAGTCGTACGGAGGAAATTACCTCGAGCTATTTCCTTCGAGATCGTTTCAGGCTGGCTGAAGCGGTTTCGCCCGAAAGCGCCAAATTAGGACACGCAGCATAGCCTACAGCGACATAGAAGTTACTTACGTAACCGCCTCTGAACGAAATCGATTTGTATCATCATATTTGATTCCACTTGTCGAGAGAGGTTTGGACGAAACGCAGACACGTAGTGCGTTACAGATATCGCATCGCGCGTGTAACCTTTCACTTTCGACAAAAACTACGCATTAAAGCGTTGCAGAACGGCAAATGGTGAAGCGCGTGCGGGTTACGGTTAGTTAACGGGTGCGCGTTACAACGTAAGGAGCTACCGTAGGCAACTTTTAACCCTTTCACTAGGATAAATCGATTTTCAATCGAAAATTTGACGATCGCGCGCTGACTTCTGCAGATTAATTGAAATATTGGGTTGATGTGTTGTTTATCGTTGAATTTAAGCTTGAACTTGATTCTAAATGTTTTTAACCGTTTGAGTCTCAGAGGTCATTGAAAAAACAGAGTCGAAAATCTCAAACAGCGAGACAGCGTTTGTCTTAATCGATTGCGAAGAGAAACAAGCGGCGCAATAGCGCTCGTCATATTTTTTACTTTGTGAAATACATCTATATTATTATATATGCGTACTATTAGTTTATAAATGTTCCAAGTTTTGTTCAATAAAAATTATCGAGAAAGTAACGATGAAATAGAAAATACCGTCAGTCGTCCGTAGCGTTCAAACGTACTGCGACTTTTCGACACAAAATCTAAACAGCACGATCGTGTCACACACTCAAGGTCGCACGCTCAGAAACAGTAGTAAGATAGGCTAAACATACTGCATACCACAGCCATCAAAACAATAAGCAAATGGTAACGGAATAGGCGCCTCCGATATTCACCAAACTAAAACCTCAGTATAGAAACCCTTCAAAATAAGCGCTCGAATCAGTCTGTAGTCACTCTGTTGGATTTGTATAATAAATTATATTACCATATACAAAGTTCAATTTCTTCACCTTATTTGTGAAACGTTGGAACTGGCGGAGGAGATCGGCGATCTATCATTTTTGTGATTTCTTCTGTCTCCTACGTGACAATCGCGCTGCTTGGGACTCAAACGGTTAATTAATACTTTAACGTTATTTTAATATTATTTTTGATATAAGATTTGACGTTACATTAAGATTCTAATTTAACCCTTTCGAGGCGGATTCTTCGTTTCAGAAGTGGCAATAACGATATGTATAATAATATAAGGATATTAATTCACTGATGTTCGAGAAAAGGAATAGATTTCGTAATTTTCAAAATAGAATATGTGGTCCCATTTATCATGAGAATTACGTATCTTGGTGACATCAGAAAAATTATAACGATCAAGCAGTCTGTCTAAAAGTTACTTTGGAATTTATCGTACCATTACCTAGTTTCGAAAAACTTAACGTGGACTTTATAAATTAAAAGTTTGAAATTCTTGCAGATTGGAGAACAAAATTACATTCTGTTATAGTAGTAAACGAGATCGTTAGAATAATTTTCAATATATTTATATAAGGTAAAACGAAGGAAATATCAAAAAATAGGCAAGTTTGTGTCGAAGAAATTATATATCCTCGAATCACCATTATCATTTCGATTCACATCTCAACTAACATACTAAACACAGAACATCAAAATAACATTTAAAATCGCAACACCTAAAAGAAAGCTAACGAAATATATTCCAAAGTTAACAGTTTATTTAAATTTAATCAGACACAAACATCGGTCACAATCTAACGGAAACACTGATATGCAAAGAGATCTATTCCTTTTCCTCGGCCACAAATTATTGCGTGGGAATCGAATATCGTTAGATGTTAACTGTTTCCACTTACAATTGCATGAGACACGATTGTCAGATTCGTTTCCTTTGATATTTACATACATTAAGCGTGGTATTTTAGAAAAGCAGGTAATAATGCCGGGGAAACAATAGAGAGCAGATACTGTCAGGAATTTTTGATCGATGTGAATCAGTTAATGTGATTAAAGAGGCGCCACATTTGATTAAAAAACATCGAAGTTGTGAGTATCGATCGTAGGTGAACCAGCGAGTTATTTTATATTAATAATGCTAAGGAAAGTGTTGGAAGATATCTGCCAATATTTTACAACTACAACAAAGTTTCCATTATCCGAACAATATTGCACTCTCACTGTATATCAGCGTCTTATTGTTCTGTAAATAGCACGAATCAATTAACTGGTATTGAAAGACAAAAAGAACGTCATCCTATTGAATTGAAAAGTTCAACAAAATAGTTGTAACTCGACAAAATAGGAAAATAAGAGAAGCAGATTAAAAGACGAAAGAAAGAAATTACAGTATAAATTGATATTTAAAAGCTTTTTATCTAAAAACATGTGTTCCATTGAGTTTTATAGTACTCAAAAATTTCAAAAAAGTTAGCTTAAAATTCTACTACGGTAGAAAATTGTTTCGTCAAAAATGTATCAAGATGAAATAAATTACTATTAACAGATGATATTTAGTCTACATAGTTACAAAGTAATCGCAAATACGTGTTTATTTTCTAACTAATTGATTCGAATAATAATAATCGAGGTTCTACGTTCTACTATAAAGATAGAAGAAGTTACAAAGGCGTAAAATAAGATGTACTCGTAATGTTTGTGAATCAATTGAATGGACTTCCCAATGAATGAAATGATTCTATCAAAAGTGTCTATTATATACATACATTGATTTAGGCTACTGAATGAAATTCAATTGAAATGCAATTCGATCAATTTCACTTGCTAATTTAGCTGTACTGAAAATTTAGTATAAATTAATGTATCTATTCTTCGTATAAAATAAATCTGTATTCTATTATTCAGATACAGTATATTATAAATTATATATTAATAGAGTTTGTCTCATTGTGTATAACATTCAATGAATGTATCAATCAATTATGATCCTATTAAAGAATTCAGTTTGACCCAAATAGATTTGCTTTTCATAGAAATTTCTATTACCTTATTCTTCGAATGTACCGACGAGTCTTATAAAATTCAATGGATGATTGAATGACATTCATTAAAATTAAATTCAATCGATTTCACTTGTAAATATAGTTGTATCGAAAATTCAATTGAAATCAAATAAGTGCAAATCTGCTTTTCACATTTCCTGTTATCCTATTTTTTTGACTAAGTTACATTATACATTATAATAAATTATACAGCAGGATTTATTTTATCACATAAAATTCAACAAAAGTTTTAATGTATGGTAATTATGTTAGATCGATTTACATTATGAAACGGAAATCAACTGAAATTCAATTCAATCGGTTCGTGTGCTTTACATATAAAAATTTCTATTACCCTACTGTTCGAATAAATTATGTTATAGATCTTGCAGTAGCAAAATATGTGCTATCGCACAAAATGGCATGAATGCTTCGATAAATGACAATTCTATTAGAAGTGGCTATTAAATTAACATGGATTATTGGTTAAAATTCAATCAGAGTTCAAATTCATTAACTTCATTTGTAAATTTACATAGTTTAAATTACAATAATACATGTGAATTAATAGAATGAATACTTTCATATGGAGATTTTTATCATCTTGTTATTCAGAATGTTTCGTCATTAATTTCATTACTAAGGAAAGAAAAGGGATTTTAATCACAAGCTCGATGTTTTCAAATATAAACAGTTTTCCATTTTTTAAACCCAACTCCGAATTATATCGTTGAATCGGTACAAATAATTAAAACGATATATAGAAGAATGCAATTTTTAAAAGTATTTGGTATGTCAAAAGCACGTACACACGTTATAATATTTCTGAAGGATACATGTAAAATTAAATAAAATTAGTAAAAGGCTACACATATATGTAAACTTTCTGCGCGAAAATATTTTTTATCTATTTGTTAAAGTTATTATAAAAGTGAGAATCTTCGTATGTAAAATATTACTGTAAGTGTTCCAATGCGAGATACGAGGATGAGCAATTCCTAAAAATTTTAATTTCGAAATGTATTTAGCATCATCTACTTTCACAGAGAACAAAAATAGTAAATAACAAATAAGAAATTTTCTATAATCTAATAAATGATTTAAAATTCTGTTTATATATTCTACATTTGACGAATCAACTTTTTCTGTTAAAAGTATCAGAAATATGTTTATACAAAGTTATTCTAGAGGCGAAAATATTAAGATTAGAAAAAGAAAAGAAATAATACAAATCTTTAACATCAAAACTTTAACCATTACCAGTGGTACCAATATGGAGAACATTTCGTGTTCCGCCAGTATCGTCACAACCATCATCAAAGTGTACTTTGATATTGACATCTGTTTCTTGCTTCAAGCGTATTTCACATACTGCTTATTCGTGTAGCCAACCAGCTCTTAACTCGTCAGCTGATACATTAAAATCTGGAAACTCTCCAGATGTTCCTTGTTACAGTATCAACTACTTTTCCAAAGATGTTTATCTCGGCAATAAGACAAGAACTGAAATACTACAGGTCCATAATGATTCGATTGTAACGTAAAATGTAGGCAATCATCGTGTAATATGAATCTTAAATAAAATTAACGACAATTATTAAAGAAATTTATTCCACTACTTGTAGAAATTAATTTAATTAGTCAAATCTCGATAGGTGCGAATATCTTGTTTGATTTAGTTTAAATAGATTTTTTAAGCCTGATTCAAGTTTTATAAGCTTTCTGTTTACTTTTGCCCAAACTGTATCGTCCACATAAGATATTAAAGGAAGTTTAGAAAGTTCGAATTATCATACACGCAAGATTCAAAGGTTACGAGGACTTTCAAGAGTTTTAAGCTTCCAATCATGTTGTGTGTGTTTCGAATTTGTCACTAACATATACAATACAGTAGTGGCTCGAAGAGTTTCTCATCCCATCGCTAGTTCTGACACTTTCGAAACGTGTATGTGATATGTAAATTAAGCACTGGTAGCAGACAGAACAAAGATATCAAAAGAGTTACTGCGAGGACGGTATACACGGTGCTCAGTAATAATCAGCATGCGTGCGAGCACGCTATGAAAGCGAACCGGCAGTGGCAGCTGCTGACTGGCCACGACACAACGACTCGTTAGCGAGGTCGTCGTTCTTATATCGTCGAGAACTATACTATCCAGTTTAGCGGTACTTCTGCTCGAAGCAGCGCTCATTAGAGCACGTGTCACGCCAAGTTAATCAGCAGTTTGGATTCCCATCAGCGTGCTGACTGGCACCGAATATCGACATTCCCGAAGGTTAACACGACCGATCAAACAGCAGTATCTTGATAATATTACATTCATGTCATCAATAGGATTTGGAATTATTTGATTGTGAAACTCTACTGCTGCTTTGTATTTCGATGGGAAAAATGTATAAACGTGGAATACTATTTTTTTTATTGAAGAAATTACGACTTCTATGTATAGAAATTATTTTGCAAGGGAGATTATGTAGCAAGAAGTTATTTATATTTTAGAAATTAAAAATGTGGAAAGATCGCTGAAAATTTAATGACACGTGAAACTTAAAGGCACGTGATTCATAGCAATTTATCAAATATAAATAATCGACACGAGATAAGACAGATTTTGACGAGTAATATCGGCCTGTCAAATGCAAACTTCATATTTGAAAAAAACAACATTTCATAGACATCAAGCTGATAACATACTAAAAAAAGAACTTTAACACTCATTGTCGTGGGAAGTCTCTATTAAAAAGTTGATAATTTATTCAACGCCGTATTGACATACTAATTATCGAAAAATTTAGAAATACCGGAGCTAAAATCAGTCTGGAAATTTCCAGTTTCTCGTGAATTTTCTACGTATCAACGTCCGTAGTTCTATTATACGTTCTATTCTATTATATTGGCGGAGGAAACAATTAATTGCACACTAAGTGGGAAAAATGTCAATGACAGTTCATTTGCTATTGAAACATGCATCGGAGGAAATTCTGGTAAATAGACTGTGAATGTTCATTATTTCCCACACATTCGTGTCAATTTTAAACATCCAAAAGATTTGGAATATGCTTTTATTCAAGATTATTTTTCTTCAAGTCTCACTTTTTCTTAGTAAACTACAGATCGAGTAACACGAACAAAAATATCTTGTATAAGTTTACCATTTTAATCATATTTTTATGCAATACAGAAAGATATTAAAGTAAGTGCAAAAAAACACTAAAAAGTATTCTTCTTTATCAATGTACCACTTACAAACAACACGGCTAGTTTGAAATTAACAGAATATGTAGAAAATGGTTTCGATGTCGTCCGTAGCTGAAGAGCTAAAAACGATCCAGTTTCTTATTAATACCAAACACTTTCATTGAAATTTTGTTAATATATAGTAGACGATATAAACATTACACTAACTAATTGTTTTTCGAAGCCCTAGGCTTGAAAGAATGTAGCGGCGAAGATTATTTGCCAGTAAAATAAATACCGAGATTTAATTTAAAGTGCGTAAGGATGGTGGTCAATTTAACCTTTTCGTTACTACGGGCGACTACAGTCGCTTTTGCGAAAGATGCCGCGTATTGTACGTACGATGAGCGACTGGAGTTATTGCACATCAAGTATCTTACTCTGGACATGTAGCGTTAATATTTTGTTTTGCATCATTTCTTTCTCACGGACGAACACCTCAATACTATGTATGGCGGCACTCGACGACGGAATTTTCCGACGGCTTCGCGACACAAAGCGCTATACCACCAAAGCGTAAGGTCGACATGCCTAATGTACCATCGATATCCCTACGGTTCTTCCGCCAAATATTCGGAAGAATGCATACGCGGCAACGGTCACGGACATCTAACAAACGCGTGCGTAATGGGGATATCGAGGGGCAACAAAGGAAAAGAATCCATTTGGTTTTGAACAAGAGATTCATTTCGTTTCGAACAGCGAAGTGCGAAAGGTTTAGCGTAATAGCGAAGCAAACACATTCGAGAAGCGTGATTATTGATTGTTGATTCTTGACCGTTAATTGTTAAATAAGTTTTCGTTGAACATCGAGAGTATTTCTTGGGCACTTACATCCAACTCCACCTCATATGTATCAGCAAACCAAATGCCAAATTAGTCTCGAGGCACCTGTACGAATAAAGCTAATGCTTATTGAAGCAAAATAATTAAATTTACTTTTTTCCCAACAACAAATAGAAAGGAATGCTTTGTTGTTTTTCAAATTTGTTTACCTTTATTTAGATTAATTATTTCTGAACAGATTTTATGCCACCCCTAAAATGATGACAAATAACAGAAAAAGATGTATTAACGTAAAATCAGAATTATTCGGAGTAGTCAGGAGATGACCAAATAAATTCAAATTTGGCACGAGAAAGATGTAATACAAATAATAAAAGATTTCGAGAAATCATATTCAACGTCCGAATCCGAAGAAGACGCTTCAAGTGAATCTGGGAAAGATACCAGGGAAATTACATGGACTAACGAATTATTTCGGACAAATATTCATAAATTTCATTGCAAGCATTCGGGAATAAAAACATCAATTGGTTATTCGGCAGCGGTTTTAGAATTTTTCAATTATTCTGTTCCGAAAACTTTATAAATTTCACTGTTGGCACGACACGATTATCGGAGTAGAGTTCATGAAGATGCTAATACGATAAATTCCCGAAACACCTCTCCCAGAAATTTATCGCTTTCTCGTCATCAAATTATTAATGTCGCGAAATAAAAAATTGTCATATTGTGAATACCGGTCTAACGATAAACTGTTGAAGAACAACATTTTTGGAGAAGTTACGAGTAGAGATCGATTTTTATATTTGACGAACTTTCTCACGTACCGTGCACAATTTTCGCACGGCGGCTCGTTCAGCGGGAGTGCCGTAACGAAAAGGTTAATATGGTTGGTAATTTTCCTTCTGCAAATGACTACCCCTACGTTATTGTTATTCGAGGGTACGGTATGACCTGTGAGGAACTCCGTAGGAATTCAGTGGGCTTTATCCAACGACCATAGCAAGCAAAATATCCTTATAACGGGCTCTGTCTTAACAAATATATACTAGGAGAGGAAGTAAATCGCGACACAAAGCATCAGCGAAGCGTAAGGCCGACATGCCTAATGAACCATCAATATTTCTACGGTCCTTCCGCCGTATATTTGGAAGAAAGCGGACGCCTAACGAACGCGTACGTAGTGGGGATATCGAGGGGCAACAAAAGAAACGAATCAGTTAAAAGAGACATTCGAGTTTGAACAGCAAAGTGAGGGGAGTTGTGTTAACAGCGAGGCGAACATAGTCGAGAAGCGAGAAAGAGTAGGAATCTGAGAATTATGCGAAACGAGTTGAAGGCGAAGAGGTGTTGAATAAATATATTGTTGAACACCGCCGAGTATTTCTTTGATACCTTACACCAAACACGACCACATATAAAAACATTAAAGTGTAAAAACATTAAAGTGTAAAAACATAAACATATAAAAACATAAACATATAAAAACATAAATAAATGCTTAATAAGATGAGCGCAGATAGAACAATATAAGAAGAAATTCCGATTTAGTTTATAAAATTTCATATATAATCATTTCAGAATAATTTATTTTTATAGTAACACAAAATATTTTCAACGATATTAATTTTCTAATAACGTAAGACAGGGTGCAGAAACAAAGACAAAGAATAATATTTTATGCAGGAGGATTGAATGAATCGACCAGTCGGAAACAATGTTACGCAACCAGGCGAAAAGAAAAACGGAAATGCTTACTATACCGCGCCAACAACCTTTCGATCACCCTTAATTGAATTGTCGAGCGAAATTCCATAGAAGTACTTATTGAATGACCAACACGGAACGGAAAAGAATTGAATTAATGCCGTCTCCGGACGTTTCAACACTAACGACGCTGTTAATTACTCTCTGGCTCTGAGCAATAAACACAACAGACTGTAGACTCTTTATTATGCGTCATTAGTTTGATTAATTCTTCTACACGCACGTACGTGTATATACACAAAATATAATGTTATTTTGCTTACCAAGGAACAATAACAATTCTTATGTTTATTATAATTCTTATCTACTATAATAAATCCTCGTTTTTCGCTTTCTCATTCTGACCAATTAATCCAGATGTGCTACAATTCACATTATTTTTCAAAACATTAATGAACAATATTATTTTCCAAGATAATGTTATTTACACCCTATATACGATTTAAATTCGACATATTAATTAAATCAAAAGAATACTATTAAATATGATCAATCCTATCAACAATTACAGAGATATTCAATAAGTTATCTTTAAACTTTTCAATAAAAATAACACTGTGTTGAGCATATTCTCAATAACAATAATACTACATCGATCTTACTTTTATCCTTAAATTATGATACGATTCCCCAGTTTAATTTTTGACGCTTTAAATAACAAGGGAATTAACATAAATTTAAACCTATATGAATATAGCTTCTGCAGGTAAAATCGAATAAAAATATACGGAAACTTTTTAAGAATATATACTTACTGTCTCATTAATGTTTCCCTTCATTTCATTCGCTAAATAAGACAAAAGGAGAACCGTTGAATCGCACCAAGGAAACCGTATAAAATCTAACCCTTACGCTGCGGAGCGCTCAGAAACAAATTGCTCTCTGGGCAGCCGGCATAACGGTGGGAGATCGGTCGCGCGGATGGCAGGATGCTCGGAGAAAGATACTGTGACTGAGCGCCTATAGGCGCTGTTCGCAACGAAAGTCAATTAAGAATAGTAGTTGCCACTCGTTAATGAAACATACATTTTCAAATTCCAAGGACGTTTGTATCGTTAGTAAATTCTCGTTAAAATTTTACAGTCCTCTCGAGTTGGAAATTTATATAACAAATAATTTTGTCTTTATTAAGTTGCTAAAAATGATTCGAAAAGCTTATTCCTAAATAATTAATTTATTAGATGTAAATGTTCATATTTAAAAAGTAGATAACAGAAAATATATATATCGCGTTCACTTATTTAATATTATTACTATTATTACTTCTTAAGTTTGAATTAATACTATATAGCAACAAAAAAATAATTTAATAGAAGGCAATCTTTTTAATCAACTACGTTAAATATAATATTTTTCCAAATAAATATTAGATAGTTAACGAATTTATCCTGGCAATTAAAAGCTTTTAATTAACCATTTCATTTATTTTTATTTAATATGGCTTAATACAGTTCTCTAAGTGTATATAACAGTTACATCCAATGAATTCACAACAAACTTACTAGTTTTATAATCATGCGATAAATTTGTTTTCTTTCTTGCTCTGTGATTAACGAGATCATTATTTTTCGCTGTTCTTTAATTATTTAGCGCCATACGATACTATAACGAAAACTAAACGAAGCAAATATATAAAAGTCATTTATAGATAAAAGGTCAACTGGTAATTGCGTAATTATGTATTATAAAATTGAACTATGGAATAAAGAGAAAGAGATAGAAATTAAATTCATTTGCAACTAACTTTAAGTTCATCAATTATATCATAATACAATACGTTTAGTGAAGAATTTCTACTAACCAATTCCTCATACGGACACGAAAGAAAGAACAATAAGAAACAATCTCTCTAAAATTATTGAATATCTCTTCAAGAAGGTAGATTCTTATTGTAAATTATTAAAAATTTGTAATTGCTTTTGTGTACGACTGCTTCAGAATGATGGACAGGGGATTTTAATTCTACATCCTTTGTGTTATTTGCGACCAAACCATATTTTTCTATCGTTAGAAAATTTCTTAAATTTGTCAAACATATGAAAGAATCGTTATTAGTATACTGCGAATATGTATGCAAATTTATATTTTATCGAATATAATTAAAAAGGAAAAATCTAGATAGAAAATTGTTTAACCTACTACATATTATAGAAGGTGTTCTTTGGCTATTTTATATATTTTTGCATATAATGTGCAACTTGTGCATTTTGCACCTTCAAAATTTCCATAAATGCATAAAAAGAATCTAGTTATTAACACATTCTAATAGTCGATTAGTAGATGTGATTTGTCATGTCAATTGTATGCTAAAGATTTTTTCAAAACGTTAAAATTTTTTTCTACTGTTAAAACTGCAACGAAATTGAGACAGAAAATCAGAAAACCGTAGCTGAATTAACTAAGTAGGTCAATAAGTATTGGAAAGTGACAAAAAAGTAATATTTATCATTAATTCCGGTCTATCAAAAAAGACAAACAAGAAATGCTGGAAACCGATAAGATGGACAAGATGTTTGTATTGGTCAACAGTGACCTCCAGTAGCTACTTGTTTCTATTCGCTTCACATATCGCGTGTGAATATGTGCCCATGTGTGTTCGTACCCTGTATGTAAGTATAATGTATATACATAACGATGCGACTTGGATGACCTAAATAAGAGAAACGTCGGATGCTAGATAGAATGAAGGTCTGTGAAAGAAAAAAAGACTGCTCGTCGAACTCTATTCAACCGTGTGATAAGCCACGGTTTTCGATCTTCTCTTCTCCTCTAGTCCTTTATCGATGCGCCACATTAAACGACGAATAAGAAGATCGAAAACAGAAGAGGATAAAGCGGAAAAACTGGCCACGCTTCTGTTTACCTTTTTAGCGGTCCGGATGTCGTCCCTCGAGAACTCAATCGAACTGGATATACTGGATGTTACAAAGCACGTGGGATGAATTTCAGGGATGAATTGGTCACGTAGAAATAATAGAGGTTCACATAAATGTGTAGCCTATTTGTTGACCTCATTTCTGAGCTATATTTACTTCGGTAATTCTTGTAGCATTTTCAGTTAGAATTTTATAGCTTTCAGACGAAATTATCAAAATGACAACCATGAGAGATTTGATATATTACTAAGTACTTCTGTACAATATTAAATTATTTATCCGTTTGGAAATATTAGGTACCGTTATGATTTTTTAAATTTAATTGGCACAGGTTAATTCCAATAATAATTAATAATAGTTATATTGCTATGTATAGAGTGTGAATTTATGTATATGCATTTATTGGAAATTTAAAAGTGCAAAAATATACAGAATATGCAAAATAAAATACTTGTAACAAATATGCCATAGGTATAATTTTAATGTATTAAATTCCATTTATTTAAAAACATGAAATTGTATAAATATATACTACTCAGTTGCATAAAAATTTATTAATATAATATATTGGACATGATATTTTTCTTAGATTCTGCGAAAATAATAATAATGGTATAATGTTTCAAGCATAAAATATTACAAGTACTCTGCTCTGAATATTTTTTCATACCACACATGTGCAATCTACATATTTAAATTCACTATAAATAACCAAACATTCCTAGTCTGATTATTAAGGTATCTAAATGCTTATAATAACTTGAAAACAACATCAAATAAGAGAAATATGTCGATACATAAATTTATATCAGCTTTATCTGTCCAACCCTGAAATTAGACCCACATGTTTGATACACAAATTATAAATACCGTAAAAGCGATAAAAATTGTGAAAGTGAATAGATACATTGAAATATATAGATTGCGGAATCAAGGCGTGATAAATTCTTTGGTCATATATGGCTTAGTATATTCGGACTCAGAGTTAAGATAAGGTTTGAAGCGTTTTGCAGGATGAATCGGATGCGTATATGGTTTCCTGTTTTCATTATGTATCAATTTGTTTTAGCAAACTTCTTGATTTTATACGATGATGTGCAAAATTTAAAAACTTTAATTTCTTCATACATACAAATCTTAGTGTAATTAATATTAAACAATGACACTCTAAGGTAAAAATGTTTATTTTTGCGTTAAAGATAAGTTATTGTTTCCGCATAATCGCTGCTCAATTGTGAACGATTGTGAATTAATTTTATGAAATTATAAATTAAACGTAATTTATGAACATTATTTCATTAAATTATAAGTTATATTATAAATTTATAAATATACGTTTTTTAATAATTTAGAATATTAACAGTTTCATCTAATTTTTCAATTCATATTTCATTTTTTATTATTTTTACTAGATCGTAAAATTCACCTTGATAAAAGCTAAAAAAATACGTGTCCCCATTCGAAAGCGTAACAATAATTTTTTAATTTCGAAAACTCCAACCTTGGAAAATTTTCATCTCAATTATAAAATGCTTTCCCTACGGACAGACAACTTTTCTCCCCTCGGACTCTTTTTTATCATCCAAAACGATCGAGACGTCAAATGAGATAATCGATATACGTATAAATTTTCCTCATAGGAATCTCAAGGATGCGATATCAGGCGTCCAAATACGTACGTGAAAGATCCACTTAAAATATGTATCATTTATGAATCTCGTATTGATCGGAAATCAAATCTCTGTGCTGTTTACGTTTGTATTTTCATTATACAATCAATTATACAATTATACAATCAAATGCATTTTATAATGCATTTTAATGCATATTATATTTGATTTTTCAACTAATAATAAAGTAGTTAAATTAAGAACATTCAAAAAGAATTTTATTAACTATTATAAAAGTCGATGCTCGTTTATAAAATTTTCTTTTCGAATACTCAAACCTTAATTAGTCAAAAACATCTGGCGCAATTACATAGTTATCTTACGAAGAACGTATCTCATAAAAAAAAGTTCGTTATTTTTTTAGAAATTAATGTTGTTTAGAATTCCCAAAATTTATTTGAGATATATATTATGAGTTATCGAGTATTTAATTCAATTATCGGATTATTGAATATTTAATTCTTTATTATGGAACTAAACGTACAATAGATTAAGAAAGAAAATGAAAAAATATGTATTGAGAAGCATAAAAAATAAAAAGGTTCCTTTACCTTTTTAAGCGACGCAACTTTGAATCCTCCCGCGAGTAAAATCCTTGTACGAAGCAAAGCATGATTGGTTTCTTAAGGGCAGTTACGAGTTCCCCCATGCACATTTGGTCTGTTGAATAATATTCTTCGACAAAACTTACTTTTGTGGATTTTCGTCAGATTCACAGATAAGGTCACGAAAAAATGTATGTTCTTTTCTACGTGTATCATTTAATGTTTAGTATACATGGCACGTCACTCAAGGCACTAATTAAGTATTCGTTGAGCGTAGGTTCGTATCATCGAGATGTCAATCCAATTTCATTTGATACATTACGCGATATATACCGTCCAATGAAAGATTTCAAGTTCACGAAACCCCTATCGTTTAATCATTATCCACCGATCGAAAACCGGAAACGATCGTTCTTCACGTGTTCGAACGACTGCATGGACAGTCGCGTGAAAAACGCAAAAGTCGGCTGCTACCGTCGGTCATTGTCGTCAAGGGTCGTGATACAACCCCTTAAGGGTATCGCCCATACGGTTACCAAGCCAACAAACACGATATAAAGAGAAAACAAGAGTCTCTGTTGTGTTTCCTTGCCGCTGGAAGGAGAATACGAGACACGAGACCAGTCGTATATCGATTTTTCAAGTTTCTTCGTTCTTTATCTATAATACCAATTGCTCATTTGTAGTTTTGAAAACACTTCACACTGCAAATTTCTTCGGACCGAAACTTTGATTCGTATTAATCGATATATTAATAAAACAATAAAGTGATATCGAATGATAGGAACAATAGAACGATCACACAATAGAAAAACACTAATTCGAAATTTTAAAATTTAATTTCTCAACTCGATAGGGTTTGACATCTCCCAAGTCCGATGTGAATTCATCTTAATAGAAACGTCGATGCAGTAACATTCGATAATCCATGACGAGTAACAACGAACGACTGTGGTTTTCCAGTAAAATCGATTCTCCGCTGATGAAAAGCGATTACACGAAAGCGGCGCGATATCGCTCGACAGCGCTTCCCTCGCTTTTCACTTTATTTCACTTTGTAAACAAAAGAGAGTCGCGTTAGGTTCACACGCGTTTCGCACGACCGTTCGATAGAGGGAGAGGAATGTATCACTGGTCGTAGATCATAGTCGGATCATAGTTCACACGAATAATGGACCATGATAATAGCGATCACTTACGTACATCTTATCGAACAACTTTCACGATACGGATTTCTCGTCTCGGAAGCTTGGCACACTACGTATAGAACACGGCATGATTATGATCCAGGGGAACGTTCGAGCGAACGCGCGCCGGGAAAAACGTGGCGGGATCGTTCACCGACGAACACGATATATCGTCGCTGCGTCGATCAATCGAAAACGATCATCTGAGTACTCGAACGGTGCACTGACTCTGACGATCAAGATGGCGCATGCGAAGTGACTGCTGACGGCGCCGACACATACAGCGTCGCCTCGCATCGCGCGATCGCGCACGCGATTCTAACCTCTGTATCTCTTGGCAACTATCGCTTTGTCGTTTTCGAGCGACACAGGAGGAGGAGGAGAGAACGCATACGCGTCCGACGGCGGACGAAAGTGGAGACGACTGGCACTGTCGATCCGCTGCGTTCCTCTTTCTATGCTGCCAGCCCTAGCCAGCTCGCCTGCTCGATCGCTCACGTTACTCTTACTCGATACGTGTCCTACCTTCTCACCTATACTGTCTTCGTCCTAACTCTACCTTCTCCTTCTCTTAACTCTCCCCTCCACTCCAACGTCATCATTCTCACTAAGGGTTGGGGCTAGATTTTACGACCGCCTTTTAATTAATCTCTTCATGAATACAACTTAACTCTTCGTAAGAAATTGAAAATTCCTATGCGAAGCATATTAAATGAAATGTATGTTTATAAATAATGAAATATGTTTTATAGTAATATCAATAAAGTGCGGATATTTATAAAAATTCATATATTTATGGATATAATTTGAAAAATGACACCTAGACAAAAATTTGTTTTACCTATTGAATATCATAAGAAATATACTTTGGATATTTCATAGAGTTTTGATATTATTGAGATTATTTCATAGATTTTAAAATTTCCTACAAATGCATAACAATCAGCAATCTGTAAATTGTTTTATCAGATCTGTGGTAGGATAAAATACTAATGAGTAGTATCGTCCTTTCGTTTACATATTCATATTGGATCTTTTAATTTAATATTTATTTAATAGAATTTAAATCTTTGTCAAATGTAACAACTCAAAATAATTCAATCCTACGTTAGAAGAGTATCAAAATTGCCAAAGAAGGATTTCAAAAGTTAAGAATGGAAGACTACAAAAATAATTTGTAATATTTTACCATTGTTTCCTAAAATCTATTCTTTCTGTAAACATCGAGTTGTGTCATTTCTGAAATACGTTTAAGATATTTATTTTCAAATTGAACATACATGACTTTATCTGGTGTAAACAATAATTTCCTCTGAATACGGAAATTATGTTTTTCTTATAAGTTTGAATACTAGTTTGAACACGAGAGACGGATAGGCGCCTAGAAACCGATGACTGTAAAGCAATGATCCCAACGACGAGAAATAGAGTTGCGAGTGGTGGTGGTGAGCCGAAGAAAGAACGAAAAGACACATAAAATAGTGGGAAGGGAGTAGGGAGGAAGTGGCGCTAATAGAAAGAGAGGAAACGGAGATAGAAAGAGAGAAAAGAGAAAAGAAGAAACAAAGCCAGTTACGAGAGTAGAGGGGGCAAGATTGGTAGGGCTATTTTAGATATCCTCATCGATCAGTGTCGGAGGAGTAAGCGCAACACTTTCACCCTTATCGTTGCGTTATCGCTATCTTTTTTTATTCAAAGATTCGTAAATGCTTATTAATTTATTGCTAATCGTTTATTGTTCGCAACTATATAATTTACGAAATTGAATTTGTAACAAAAAATGCTAAACGATTTTGAAATGTACATATAGAATTTTGAATTTGTTTTTAACTTTAGCAACATGATCACGATATATCTCGTTACAATGCTCATGTAATTTCAATAAACTTTTGCATGGTAAATGTTCAGATACTTTCGTCAGACATTAACATGGTTAGCTGTGAGAATCATAAATTAGTTCATTGCTAGTTTTCATAAAATAGAGAGACGTTTTGTATTTAATGTAAAAAGTTAATTATATTTGTTCGAGTCACTTGAAAAACTGTAATAAGGATACAGTTATAACTTATAATTTAATTAATCATACAACAGAAGAAATGATATTTTTAAAATTTTGGATTCCTCTCTCTGACTAAATTAAAATTTTCAAAATCTTCACTTTCGCTATTATGATTTTTAACTCATCGTGTATAATCTGTGTTACATAATTTAATGCGTTAGCTATTTCATTTTCATTTAATCTCGAGGTTCTTGCACTTAAAAATCCTTGTATCTTTTTTTTCTTGTTGCCTTCTTATATGCCGCGCCGGGAGAAAACAAATGTGTATTCTTGTCTTTTTTTAGCCGTATTATTATAACTTGCTGATATCGTCTTACGAGAGTGATGTATAATTCCTCGCGCAATTTTGCGTCTGTACCCGATTTCCAATAAATCATTATTACAAAGATAAGGAAGTTTTATTGGCGCGAAACGAATTTTACGGGAACGAAATGAAAACTAGGTGATAAAAGAATTCTTTGACACTTGATCTCCCTCCCTACCAATTATTATACTGTGATAGCGTTAAACAAACATTGACATAAAGTAAATGAATTCCGTCTATTTTCGCAAGTATGCTCTGGATTCGATTTTATCTCTGAATAAATAAGAAACATCTATATTTATGTGCATTTTTACGGTGCACTATCGCTGAGAAACAAAGTAACAAATAGCGTGAAAAATGTTATGACTAATGTCGACGATATATCACTTACAATTAGTTTAATTAATGTCGTATCTGTAAATATTCAAGTAGGAGAGAACTATATTTATGCATTTTCTCATTATGCATTATCATCGAGAAATAAAGCAACAAGTAGTGTGAAAAGTTTTGTAAATTTAATATCACCAGTTTAATATTCCATAATTTATATTATTGAAATTATTAATTATTAGATTTCAGATTAAAGTAAAAAATTCTTTTTCTTTCACAAGTACAAACACGCTTCTAGTTATATGTATTTAGTAAGTCAAATTTGCTTAGTCTGTCGGCTGAAAGCAGGCATTTATGCTTATCGTGAGATATATACTTACATAATACGTTTCTACATAAGACAGAGAAAATCAGTAAAATCCTCGCTAGTGTTTTGTTTCTACCGTAAAATTCGCTGATTCTACAATCTATTTAAGTTCTATTTTATTAAATGAACGGTAAATAACGATAACCGGCTCGTTATCGTCAGTTCACGAATTTTATGCCATTTTTCACGATATCTCATTTCCGTTGATACGCTGTCAATAACTCGTTGTTGCTACGACAGTTCGATGATTGTGCAATTTATAATAAACCCGCTGTCGTACATACTGCGAAATCTAACAATTTGCACTTCGTGTCATGCAGTCATATATCATATACGTATTAGATTGCGTTGTACATTATTCTTATTTATTATTGTTATTATTATCATATTTGATCTATCACGAACGTAAAAAATATTTGATGACGGAAGATATACACTGATCAATAAAACTGAAGTGAAATTTTAATAAGATACACGCACTATTAATTTATCAAAACGATCATTTTTAATGCACATTTATTCAGAAATCATCTTTTTTGTCGAATTTGTAAGATATTTTATTCGTTCTTCTACACACATAGAAAAACTACTTATTTTAATTATTAATTAATAATAATTAATTTTAACTTATTTTAATTTACTTAAATATCTAATTAAATAATTAAATATTATTTACTTAAAAATATGTTTTTATAGACTTAATTCTCACGAATAAAATTATACTAACAATTTGGTCACGATACTTGTAAAAAAGAAACGTTCACTTTTATACTTAAATTTCTGCAGAATCTTTATTACTCCTTAGAATTTAAATAAAACTATAAATGAAAATGTTTCCTATCTCTAATAGCAAGATTTAAATTTGAAGAAAAGATCACTTACTTTTTGATATTCAAGATTAGTAGAAATTTTTACTACTTCTTAAAGTTTAATTTTAAATTTGTTTCATCATCTTACACATCATAAAACGTCTAAATACCTTTTAAACTAATTAAAATTTCAACTAATTCAACCTATTAAAATGGTTCCATGAAACAATGAAGTACCCAATATCTCGAGAACTACGACGCAGGCTTTTTACTTCTGATATTCGACTCTCGATTATCTAAAAACTATTTTTTAACATGTCCTGACAATTTAATAATATTTAAGATCTGTTGATGAATTTGATCGACGAAAAAATGTTCTTCAACTGTGATATATGTATGCTGAAAATACTATAATTGAGAAACTTACTGAAAAACGTGTCAAAAATGCCCTTATTTTCCAATGAAACGTTCTTCTATCAGATTCTACATGTCATTTCCATAGTATCAAATTTTTGTAATCGCATAAAAATACTACTAAATGATACCAAATTTAATATTATTTGCATTACCTAATTATATATGATATCAGTATATGTAAACGCTATACATAATAAGTAAAATAAGATGGTCATACTTTTTGTACACCCTGTATATAATTTTCTCGATGTTTTAAAACAATGGACAGGACATTTTGACTAAACGTGGCATTGTTTTACAAAGTTCTTACAAAGCAGTTCTTACAACGTGAGCTCGTCGAACGATTTTTCCACTCGATGCGTCTCAGACATTTTACAAAAGAAGCAATGAAACGAAGAAGAAACATTTAAACGTAATTTTAAAAGTGAAAAACATCTCCATAATGTTGTTTGAGAAAGCGATTTCCAGCTTCATGGGGTGACATTATCTACTTCAAACTGACCACCGAGAGATACGTCTTGCGCAAAAATTCTATAAACATTCACGTTATGTTCACATCGTATCTGCAAGCAGAGAGGAAACCACGCTGACGCACCAACATCATAGGTCAACCACTTCGTAAAGACAAAGATTATAATTTCCTAGGGTCGATTCTCCGAGAGTCCATGTAAATAAGAAAGCAAATGTCGATAAGATTATTAGTTTTAACTAATAAAATGGGAAGTAATTTGAGCACAGTCATTGTGCATACACATCAACAGATAAAATTCGTAAAATTTACACAGAAATTGGAAAATCGGAGAGTTCTATGACTCAAAATAATAGGAAAATTAAGAATAACAAAACTGCGTTGGAAGTTTCGCCTTCTAGAAAATCTAGTTTGGAAACCTGCCAAGTATAGGGGAATTAATTTGATCTCTTATTCGACACGAGTAGACAATCGACAGAAGGTTGTTCTATAAAGCAAAATAAGTGGAACGAGCCGAATAAAATTTTTTCATGGAAGACCCCGACTTGCAGAAAATGTAGTTTGAACTATTGTTTAATCCAGTATTACTCCGGTACGTACTCGAGAAATTTTCTAATTAAATCTTCAAACTGCATAACAATCCACAATTACAAATCCTATCAATACATAATACATTAATTAGGTACTACAGAAAGGTACTTAGTACAGTAATAGATAAAATAAGAGTGCTTTTACCTAATACTTTTCATACCCACCGTATAAAATATGACGGTACAAAGTGTCTCGTTATCCGCTTCGATATTCCACGAATAATGACGCTCTTTGAGGAAATTCCCGTGGAGTAACGTCTCAATTGAGTTTCCAGCGTCGCGCGGTAAATAACGTCTCATAGCGCGCGCGGAAGCGCATGTACGGAAACACGTGTGCACCCATTAGCACCCAGTGTTTCTACACGCACGTGTTCGACACCGCACCAGTAAAGATCATCGCCGAAGTTGCGGAGGATCAACTGTCGTGTTACGAGAATCCACCGACTAAATAAAATTAGAAAAGGCAAAGAAGTCGAGGTTAACCATCGAAGGACTTGCAATTAATCTGACAGACAACGCGTGCCTACGGTGAAGCCCCGTGTAACAACCGACATGGATTTGCGTCAGATGGAATTGGCTTCCTATCATATTCCCATCGATCGAAATCTAAGAAAAGACATGCGTTTGATAGAGTATCGGCGGATGGAAACATTCTTGACGATTAAATCGTTCGCTGCTTTTGGTTGTTTACTACTGTTTGCTACTTGTTATATTCTTTGTTAGAAATGTCGGAGTTTTAAATTCTCTAATAAAGTATTAATTTAATGCAACTCGAAAGAATTGTGCGTTATATGAAAAACTGGGAATTAGCTATTTCGATGTACTTTTTGATAAAGCATCATTATTAAAATATTTTAATTTAAACAAAGCTTATGCGAGTAAAATATCCATTTCTTCTATAAATATTGCATTAAAATATATTTTATTCGTTAGACAATAAAGCCATATATATTATGTATTCCTGATTACATGTTCAATAAAAATAGAATCATAGTCAATATATATTACTTGCCTAGAAATATCTATGACAAACATATTCTTGGATACTATAATCAACTCGTTGAAAATTTATTTATAAACCAATAGTTCACATCCTACATACAGCGTAAGAGAATATCGATTTAATCAAACCAAAAATATTAAAAAAGCAATAAAAAGATTTGCTTACAATGTGTTACCAGAAAAAATCACATAACGGAGATATGAAAATGGGAGAAGAAAAAAATGAACTGTTTGCGAATGCAACGATAAAAAATAGCCCTATTAAGCTATGTGTGCATGTATTCGTGAAGATAGAACTTTTCCTTGGAAATTTTGTCCACAAATAAACCCGAAATAAAACTGCGTAAAAACGGTATTTAATTTATCAAAGTTTTACATCTGCAAAATTATTTACAAAAGATAGATATCTTTATCTCGATCATTTGTCTAATGTTTTGAAACATTCGTCTGTTTGTATAGGTATTACGAATATTCACTAAGTAATCAATAAGTTCCCTGGTGAATCATGAAAGGTTTGTTTGTCACAAAAAATTGGTTCTAAAGGAAATAATTAAACCAAATAATTAAACAGCTTCAAAGAAATTGGAAAGCATGACATCCTCCATCCGATAGAGTATTCTATGATATTTTTCTTTTTTCTTGCGACAAAAGTGAAACAAAGCGATCAATTTATTAGTTAACTATGAATATACCTTTTTTCATTTTTTATCACATTTCAAATCTACGTTTAATATATTTTTCTCATTCCCTGTAATAATTCGTCGACTCTATTTTAAATAAATTTTATGATATAATAGAAAACAAACTATTTTTCAACATTTTTCATTCTTAAAATCCGTTCCCTAAATCGATCGTGGTGAAAAGAGCAACATAGCCAAATATGGTCTCAAATCGCAATAACCAACATGCTGGTTAGAACTGGATCAGGGAGATTAACCTTAATGTCAAAAGCTTACATCTTTCTCTTTCTCTCTTTTTCTCTCTCCCTCTTTCTCTGGAGAAACCTTAGGATATTACTCCGCTCGAAAAAGACAAACGGATCACTGTCGCAAGAGTTAAGACATTTGTCCAATTTCTATTTTATGAATACCTGTCTACGTGTTTTTCTTTACGAAAATCAAAGAACAAATGGAACAAATAAAGAAATAAATAAATCTCTAAAAGATCAAGTTACATTATGTTAGGTTGGATAATAAGATCAACTACTATGATATATTTATCTGCTGCAGCTAACATACATAACATTTTAATAATACTCAACAAAACAAACGTACAAAGTAGTATTACGATTTCAAATTGGTCAGCAACCTGTAAAAATTATCTTGTTCGCGTTAACAGATTCACATTGAATTTACACCTTGAAACGCACGTGTAGCAAAGTGCACGCGTGCCTCCGCTCGATGAATACCTTTAATAAAGAGCGCAATTTTAGCCAGAGAGTCGGTGCACATATACTCGACAAAGACTGAAAATTGCCACGTTCAAGTACAGCCGTACGTTATCGTTCTTTCTCTCCCGAGGGGAGTATCCCGAGTGTTATACATACGTTTAAAAAAAAAACTTTTCAATATGTAGAACAGCCGAAACGACGATTTCAGTGATGATATATTTTTTTGCAAGGATAAATGTTTAACACATTTGCTACCAGTGTCACATAGATATGTACGACGCCTTAAGGCTAATTTAGCTTATTACTATAAGCTTTGAAATATATGAATATATATACCTATAACTAACATAATCATTAAATAAAAATCAAGACATTAAACTATTGATTGAGGATCACATGGGAAAAATAGGGCTATATTTGTAAAGAAAGGGTATTTTATTATTTCTTAATCGAAAAGAAAGACAATTTGAGCCAAGATACGAGTATATTACCTCTAAAAAATAGATGGCAAATCCATGGCCTTTCTTTTGCAATATTTGGGAAGGTTCCCAATACTTTAGTCCAGACTTTTTATTATAACAGTACTTAAACAATAAAACTGAGAAATAGTTGTTTATGAGTTAAGTCCGAGATTTATGACAGTGGGCTTGGACTCGAAGTGACATAACGGATCACTGAACGGGAGGGACGTGTACTTAACAGAGGTATGGAATAATTAAATAGCTTTCCTAACAACAATTAACCCGAGGGATACAGAGAGGTACGGAGAGGACCGTAATAAATAAGGGTAGTTCCACTTGGATTGCGGTTGAGTACGATAAGTTCGACTAGTCCAGTGAACAAGTACGTCGAGTCCCAAATCGCAATCGTCATCCCGTTGATCGTGTATTCGCTATTGAACCTAAACTCATCGTCATCGACATCTCGATTATTCAACCACCGCTATCACTTGTTAAACTCTGTAATACATTCGCTTCAATAAATATCATCTGGTATACAACAACGATGGTCAACTCACAGGAAGATTCATTACACGCCCCGTTTTCCAAAGACGACCCGACGTATATATACATGTGTTTGTTTTTTATATGTTTTATTTCTTGTACTTTTGTACGATATATTTAATAATGCATATACTTTTATTGTAAATAGAGATTACAGGGAATGAATTTGATAAAGCTGTCTTTTATATAGCGAACGTTTAAGTTGAGAAAGGTAAATGCTAACGACGAATGAAAAGCTATTTCTAGAATGTAAACGTAGAACGACACGAATGAAACAACGTATACATCTTACTAAACGTGATAAGAATGTGTATTGTATGTATTATATCTTTAAGAATGTAGTCTAATTGAAAGACTAGAATCTATAGTGGGTTGAAAGTCGTGTAGAAATATAGAGGTAGCATTTGAAAGAATCAAGTCGCGTTGAATGACCTTTTGTTATCTCATTTTATATTTAATGAATGAAAATCTACCCGCAGCCCAATATTCCCACAATATTATTGGGATAGGAATACGCTCCTTATAACGATTAAGGATTTATATAATTGTGGAATCTTTGCCAACTTTCTTGCTCATGAATTCGAAATATTCAATAGACATATCTGAATAGTTTTAAGCGTTTTGGAAATAATCGCGGGCTACGACATTTGTTCGACAAAGTTTGATGGGAAATCTAATAAATTCTTTTCGTTTCTTTAAATAAAAAGAATTTCTAATGAATTTTTCTACAATGATTTCTGCTGTCAGGGAAAAAATGTTCAGAACGATAAGAAGATTGGTTGTGAAAAATTGCCTTGGAAAAGAAAATTTATGGTAAATTTTTTCATATAACGTTATTGTAGGGAAAAAATTTTACCGAAAAAGGACGTCCAAAATAATAAAAGCGTTGGTTGTGTAAAGGAAATCAATAATAAATAATAAGAATAGATGATAAATGTAGATTAATGCGAAAACGTACCTCAAATTATTTAAATTGTGCATTTACCCTATTATACTTATTGCACGGAATGAAATTAACTGCTAACAAATTTCGCTCGAGTCAGACAAATTTAATTTCGTCCCACACGCAATCAGTTTTTCACGACATACACGTTTATCGAACAATTCTGAGAAACAGAACGGCGGAACATATCTGATATAACAAAATTTTGTATTATATTACTTAAATATTTATTTCTTTAGAAGGTACTAAATTAGAATTATGTTCGTAAAAAAAAAAAATTGCATAATAAATATTACTTTCCGACAAAATCTTGAATCAGTTATCTTAAAATCATAAAAAATTTGACAAGTGTTTTCACTTGTATATTTTCTCTATAAGGCTTCAGTCTAGTTTAATAATACGAGTATTTGCTAAATTCTTTTTAATCTAATACGCAGAAATGTTGTTACGTCGCGTGAGATGGTCCATGCGACGTCCCTCATGATCTGGCCGCTAAGGCCCACACACCGTTACACTGACCCGCCATAAACCTAAGATTTACAACCATAATCCGAATCTTTTTAGCTTAATCTCTATTCATTTAAATATTTTCGATTTTTCCCATGAACAAGGACACCCATGAGTCACATCTGCAGGAGACCTCCTATTTTCACTTATTAACGTTGGCTATAACCAATCGGCATCACGGATCGTTACACTCACTTTCCTACCGAAAAGTGTGAACGACGAATCTGTGTTCTTAGTTCAAAAAGGCACACCCACACCGAACTTTCCTCCGTAACAGCACGAGACGGGTCTCTACTGTTCTTCCAATCTTCGTGTAGTCAAGTCAACGGTCTTATCCTTAGAGCAGTCATCTATTGTTTTTTTCCATCTCAAAGCAGTCATCTACTATTGCTACACATTTAGATCAGTCAAATCTATTGTTCTTTCAATCCCGACGTAGTCATCTACTATTGTCGCAAACTTGGGCCTCACTACGGTCTACGCGACATTAACTTAATCTACTTTTTGCTTATACGAAACAACCAGCAAGTATACTGTTACGCCACGAGGCTCAGTAGAGATCATATTTCTAACCGTCGCTCGCGGACCTACAGCGTCGGAGACATATCCTCTTATCTGCCCGACGAAAAACATACATTGTATCGACGAGCGCATACTTGTCACCAGGTAGCGAGTTCTGGAACCGTAGATTTCGGACCGTTATTTCTAACAAAGAAGTCGGCCTGCGTGATTGTAACATCAACTACACCTCGATCTACATCAGAGAGACCGGGCCGCGCTTCGGAACCGATGGGCTGATGATAGAAATAAAGATGCGGCCGCACTCGGCGACAGTATATGTCGGCGAGGCGAAGTGCTCAATGAACCCTCGATATCCCAACGGTCCTTTTGCCGAATATTCGAGAACGGCTAACAAACGCGTGGATAGTGGGGATATTAAGGGATGACAAAGAAAGAAACAAATCAGTTTTTAAAGGTGGAATTGTAAGAGCTTCAGTCTTAAAAAGTCGCTCCTAGAGTTCGGAAGTCAAGTGTAAACCAAGTGTGAAGAAATAAATTCTGTCTTTGTATTTCTTTATTTTCGTTTTTTATTTTTTATTTTACGTCTTCGATTTTTCCTTCCTTTTTTTTTTTTTTTTTTTTTTTTATTATTATTTTACGTGACATGATCGTCGGCGCGAGCGGTGGCGTGATCCAAGCATAGGGGGGGTCGTCTCCCCGAAAGACAAAGAATCGGTCTAAGGAAGTCTGTCTCAATCGAACACTTTAACCGATCAGTCGCATTCGAAATCTGTAACCGATGAGTCTCATTCGAAAACTGTAACTGCAAGTCGCATTTGAACAGTCTCATTAGAAAATTCACACCGCATACATCAAAAATCGAGTCGAATCTCTGTAAATCATTATCTGTATCTATCACGAAACAATTTGTGACGCTTCTGTTATTATTTAATTTATTGTTAAAAATACATGCTATATTAATCTGTTAACACAGTGTTAAATTCATACAACCACCCCTGTTCTCTTAATCGAAACAAGGAGAACGACTATTTCGTGGCGTCGATTACACGAATCGTAGCGAGAATTTACGCCTCTCGCTGACGCGTTTTCCTCGCGACCGCGTCTCTCCGCGAACAGTCGTAACATATACAATTATCAAACATATCTTCCGACACGGCGCAATAATAAGTGTAATAAATTATTGAAAATATAAATCTTATAAAACTGTTGATTACAGTTTTATTACACAACAAACACCCCTATTATCTCACAAGAAATAAGGGGATCGACCTGTTCGCGGTGTCGATTGTTATAATCGTAACGGGAATTTACGACTGCCGTTGACGTGCTTCAACGCGATCGCGTCTCCCCGCGACTGGACGAAAAAACAAATGTAGTTTTCGGACAATTTACTGTTTATAAATATAAATTGTTCCAAAATTACAAGGATATCAGATTTTCATAAAATTCGTATAATTACAGATGAAAATATACCACGGTAAAATTTCATTTATTGGAAATATCTCCATTTATTGGGAAACAAACAGTTCAGATAATTGGAGCTCACGCACGCGTGCACACGATGGATCCTCTCAACAGTAAACCACGTGTCATAAACCCCGATGAGAATTCGACAATAGACCAAAGACGATGTCGCCAACTGGACGATATGCTACGCCCCCTCGACCAGGTACGCACAAGACGCACCACATGCGGAACGCCAACGACTATTGGACAGTTACAGGATTGGACAGTCACAGGATTGGACAGAAACAGACTCCTATTTCACAGGAAACTTTGACGAAAACGCCCCCTTAGGTGGACAGTTATAATATAAGCAGCAGGCGCTTCAAGAGAAAGAAGACTCATCACGCTCCCGCCAACGTCTAAACTCTGCTACTCACATTTCATACTTTTCCGTTTATACCAAACAGTTAAAATAAACATACTAAACCCAGGCTTACTAGAAATCTTTAACCCCTTGCCATACCATTTAACTCGGAGGAATCTGGGCCTAAACGTTGCGTCCGAATGGTCGAGAAAGGCGCCGAAGCGGAGGAGACAGACTGTCGGAATTTGAAACATAAAATCGTGCGGCTGAATACAAGATGGAGTTCACATGAATTTGAACCAAAAGCTTTTAAAAAATATTTTAATTAGTACATATGATTACAGCAAATCTTGTATAGGTATTAATACTATGATTAATCAATAGCGGAATACAAATAATTTGAAGCATATCCAGGACAGTAATATTTGAATTGAAATTAATTTTCTAACTATGTCATAATCACCGAACCTAAAAATGCAAAACAAAATATAAATAAACAATTTAGTTATACGAAGCCATAAATAACTATTTTATTGAAAAATACCCACAAATCTAAAAATTAATAATCCTTAATGGTATGGTACTTAATAAAATATTCCGATAAGTGCAAAGCTACCTTACATTTTATGCACTCCCAGGTCGTTTCGCTTCGTTCTTTCTGTTTGTAACAAACTTTACATATTCTAGTTGGGTGTTTCTTTTTAGGCGTTCCGTTAATATGCTTCGCGAAATGACCTCAGTATTGTGCTTGTAATCCTAATGATGTTGTACTTTCTGCGGATTTTCCGCGTTTTGTATAGTCAGTTAGCTGTATATGTTTTAAAATTGCCTCAGCTATATTTATTCTATAATTCACATACGATTGTTTTCCTTGATTATGTAATTGATTTTTCATAATATATGTATTAGATAGAGCCATGTCAGACATGTAAAAAAATAGTTTTTTTTAGCCCTTGTGCAATTTCTTCATAATGGGGAAATATGCCAGCATTTGGTCATTGAGATCAATCGCTTTTCGGAAGTGATTCTAATAATTCAAAATGGACAGTTTGTGAAGAATCTGGCAAAACACTACCAGGAATGAAATTCATAGTCGGCGAAAAATCTACAGAACCGCAAGTATCCTCAAATGGTAAACAATCGTTAGATTTTTTGAAGATATTTTCTGCCGACGAGCTAATAAATCAAATAACAACTGAAAGAAACAATTATGCTCCAAAACTGATAGGAGCGAGGACACTGTCATCACATTCAATTTGGCATAAACCAAGGTTGCATCTTTATCATACAAAAAGTACAGAAATTAATACTACAAAATCATATTTTCAAAGATATAAATATAGATTAATTATTAGAATATAATATTTTTGTACTTTAACATTTTAACATGAAAATTGATATACGAGCCTGACTCGTGATATTCAGGTTTGGCTCAAAATTAGATTACGAGCCTGACTTGTGATATTCAAGTTTGACTCAAAATTTTCGTCACGAGTCAGACTCGTAAAAGTATGGCAAGGGGTTAATCTACCTCCACCTTGAGCGTCAATATCGTTCAAGGTTCTCCACCTAAACCGAACAGTTGCAACCAGACTGATCGCCACCTAATTGATAGGTCACAATACACAGACATACACACACGCACAATAATTTCGTTCAAATAATAGAAAGTTCACATAAGCGGATTAGATCGACCGAAGTTAGTTTAATTAAGCACGAATTAAAAATTCATTTCTATAATTGGTATATCGATCCAGGTGATTCTTGCGTTAATAGAAAATTTTCATTTGGAAATAACTTACATCCTACATATTGATTACTATTTACGACATTTGTTATATAATCTGCTTTTAATGTCTTTTAGTTTAATGACTTTTAACGTGTTTTCGTTCAATGGCTCTTAACGAGTCCGTATCGTATGAAAAATATTTTTTACTTAAATGCAGGTAGATTATTTCACTGCTATAATACGAAACTCGGAAAAATGTAGAAAACGCTGTCGTATACACAATATATTGTATCTACTCGGCCCCTCGCTGGTTTTCTCCGCACTCTGTCGCGCCATGAAAAACCCGTGCAAGAATCTCGAATAGCCTCTCGTCCCTCGTACTTTGCTCATTTTTTCCCCTTTCACGAAACTCTCATTAAAGCACACGACGATAGACAATTCCATTTCTTGCACCCGTTTCACAAACATGGAGTTCGTAATTACATATTAAAAAATAAACATACAAAAATTTTCGAATACTTGGCACAGATCATTTTTATAGGTGTACATATTATATGGAATAGAAAACTTTTTGAAACTTGAAGTTATCATACATAAAAAGCATTATCCCAATTTCTTTTTTCAATTTCAACGATTTTCAGTTATTAACTTCTTTGATATTTACAAACATATTTTAAATAAATATTAAAACTAAAAATTAAAAAATAATTACCTTCTTATGGCCTTAATAACTTCATTCCTGAAGACGTCCAGGCTCAAGATTAGTATCTTATCCATCGCTTCGAACAAAAATCAGCGGAACGAAAAAATTTGACAATGCTGAACGTAGAATATGTTGCATTTGCAAAAATATCTTTTTTATCTTTTCTTTAACCACATCCAATTGAAAATATCGCAAAACAGACGCTCGAGATATTTCGTTTGTAGCGTAAATGGAACTGCGTCACGAGATTTCTCGTCCGTGGATATGAGAGGATTAATTAGATCATAAAAGATACTAAAGACAAACGTTATATCCTTCTCCGAGCAATGTTTACCCTCCCCGTTTTATTTGTTTTACGATAAAGGGGATCAAGAGGATATTTTTGCATTGTGTAGATGACGAGGAATACTTACATAAAAGAATGTGAGATTTTTAAGATTTCAACGTGAAAATATTTCAGGGATTCAGAAAGCGTGGTAGAACCTCGTGGTCCGGCAATCGCTTTTAATCAGCGTTTCATGTACATTTTCACGATTAGAAGACAAGTGACGTTAAATGATTCATAAGCAATCGTTCGAACTACCTTACGGGCAATCGATAAGTCGAATAAAAAGGAATTTCCAGAAGAGTATATTTTTAGATCGATAGATGCCACAACCTTGGTTGTATAAAAGTTGATCTAAAAATAAGTGACCAATCCTTGCGGCTTATTTACTAATGGAAAATCCGTTCATCGACGTGTAACGGTTTACGCGCAAGTACCGTTTTAAAAAAAGGCCCGCCACCGTATTATTTCTCCTTTTTGCGCGAAGCCGCGAGAATAGGTTTTAATAGAATTTATACATAGTTTTTACAACTTTACGATTTACAAAGTAGTCTTAATAAATCTTCTCTTCCCACATAGTACACTGAATTGCAACTTTGCGTGAGTATAAAATTCCGACTCCCTTCCTTGATACTTTAGATCCATTGTCACATTTCGCATGAAATGTGAAATGTGAAAACCAGTGTCCTAATTACTTACGAACGGAAGTGTATGTACACGTGTAATAATTGATCGTGTCTAAATCTGGCGGAGAAACGCAAAAGGAAAGTGATTTTTCTCCGATTTAAACTGGATTGGATGGAAGCAATCCCGTTTTAGACGTAGCAAGGTCATATTGATTGCGAATGATTTTAATCTGTAATGGTAAACTGTCTATTATACGAAGAATGTAGGAAACAAGGATTACACGGTTTTAATGGTAACGTATAGGATTATTCTGTTTTCAACGTTGCTTAATACATCAAGCACCATACAGTGAAATATCTCGTAAAAGTTGCACAAACGCAATATTATTTGAAGATTTAAATAAAGTAACTTATTGTTTTATCAAGGTAAAAAAATGTGTTGGAATAGTAGACACAGGAGTTCAGAAAACTGTTATTATAGTAATAAATGCTTCAATTTCCTTAAACTTTATTAGATTGCAAGAAAAGGACGAATGAAGAAATAGTAACTGGAGAAGTACCTATTAACCCTTCGCATTTCTATGTCGAGTGTGACTCGACATCAGTTTTTATCTCAGGAGCTCCTTTGTCGAGTCCCACTCGATCATTCTTTCAGTCCCACCTTTTTTCGTGAAACGTGCGTAAGAAAACCAGGATTGCATCCTGGAAATTGTTTTAAGATACTTATCATACACTTAAAAATTACAAAATACAACAATAGTGTGAATAAAACTGGTATTTAAGTGAATTTGTTTCTTCCTCTATTTATTTAAATTGTCTTACTTTTTAATAAAAGTAAATTTCAAATAAAACACTTAAAAGCGTTGGGAGCTGCTGGTAACGAAATTGAAATAAAATTCGGAGTGCAAAGGGTTAAGCATTTATCGTTGGCATTCTCTTTACAAGAGACCATCTCTAAGTTTTCCATTAAACAGTGTTCCGATAACACCGTTCGTTCTATTAGTCCGTGATCTGATAACAAAGAGTCTACCGTATAATTCCCTAAAAATGCCAAAGTTAATCCCATTTCTACTATACCACGTCAAAGCGGTTCTGGAAAATTTTCATAACGCACGAGCTATCTTTCTAGAGCAGTCAAATTTTCGTGGAAATTGATGCTATGGTTCGCCGCATGCATATTTTATCGCGATTATTTGCTCGTTTCTTAACTGCTTGGAAATAAATCATTCCACGAGGAACGCAAACACTTCGATGGAACTCGGCAAGTTACGTAACCGGACGAAACCAGAGAGGAACTCTCGCGTTTTCCTTATCGAAAAAATTATTTATGTCGCGATATCAGGTGGGCTTGCTAAAAATATTATCGCTTTGCAATGCGGATCGAATCGATCCAACGTCAACGAACCACGTGACAGAATATATCGAAACCACGATGCAGCTTTTCCTGTCTATATTGGACGTTATTAACATCATATCGAATTATATACAGATTTAATCAACATCTGTACGATACGTATGTAGCGACTAATTTTAACATAGAACACATGTTTCTTTCTCTTACATTTCTAAGCTGGAAATCAAGTACAGGTATTATCGTGAAAAGTTGTTACGAGCTGGTCTTAAGAACGTTCAGAGAACAGTATTTTTAATGCATCATTGTAAGTTTAAGTTAGTGTTTTTTTTTATTTGAAGTGTACCAGTGACTTCATTACTCAAAGTATTTTAAAGACGATTGACCTCACAATATTTTTCAAAATATAATATTTACAGACAGAGTGCAAATAAATTCGTTTATAATCCACGATCAAACTTATGAAGAACTTTCAAGAAAACGAGTAACATCGCGGACAGGCTATGTAGCTTGAAAGCAGTCAGTGTTAATTTCCAACCTGGTGTACTAAATATGATGCACTGACGATCGATATATGTATTAAGAGAATATACTAACAGTCTTATGTAAAACTATACGTGCGAATACGAGGCCAGAATATTGGGTTCATTTGCAAGGAAAGTCAAATGAGTGATGAACTATGTAGTAGAAAGTTTGAGGTAACATACTAGGTTGCCTTTGCAATGCAAATTTTGTATGCTTCTAGAGTAAGTAAACTATAGAGATGTGTTCCTTTTTTCAACTGCAAAGGGTTATATTTATCTAGGTGAACTATGCCCTGCATTTTTCTCATCTTTTTCTCATACAATAAATAAAAATATTTATTTTAAACGTTATTTGTAATATAGTTTCTGGGTCCTCTTGCAGAATAATTCATTAGGAAAGGATAATCAAATAACATGAAATTTGTACAATTTATTTGTGACATCTCATTCGTTTTGTTACTAAACTTATATCTGTTACATAAGAAAATATGTATATTAGTACTTTCTGAGACCTGTAAAATTTCGCTAATAATATTAGTTCAATTATTCAAGAGGCCTCCGAGAGTAAATTCACTTCTAAATTTCTTTACGGATAGAAACATAAATTCATGTTTTTCTAGACACAACTAAGGAAAGGAAATCTAAATAGAACTTTTTTCTAAATATTATTCTAAATATTTGAATATTTGCTATATCTTTCCATATAATATACATTTTGGCACATTCAAATTTTTCATAAATGCATAAACATCCGCAGTCTTCTAAGAAAATTACGTTATTACAATGCATCAGACTTCCAATATGCTGATGATCATAAACGTTAAACGATCATCGTCAGAAATAAATGAAAAAGGATAACATCAGACTTACCCATTGACGACGGAAGAGGATTCATCAATGTTCGATGGTCCCGACACCTGGACTTTGGGCAAGTTGTAGATATCCACCTGTCCTTGTCCATACCCATGCCCATGACTATGCTGTTGTTGTTGTTGTTGTTGTTGTTGTTGTTGTTGCTGTTGTTGTTGCTGCTGGGTATGCGTCGTCGAATGTTCATCGCTGTCGCTATTCTGCGGAGGCTCAGACCCTACTCCTCCACGAGGTCTGAAAAAAGACAAGACCTTCGAAATATTAAATTGGTCTATGTTCATTATCTTCAATATCGTTAATTAATTCACTGTCGGTCTCCCTCCGAATTCCTTGTCAAAAATGCTCTTTTTTTATCCAACGACCACCGCATGATATCTGAGATTTATACGACACTGGTCGTAAACAACGGATTTAATTACAGAGCGACGCAAATCCAACTCATCGATAAACTAATTTAATTCGATAGTCGATAATCGTGACTTCTCGCATAATTATTGCGATTTTTAATATTTATTAAGTTGCTCCGAAGGAATTAATGTAAGATTATTATTGGATTTAGCAAATTTTATCTTTAACGGTTTTTAGAAAGTTTTTGTTTGAAATTTGTGGAAGTAACGTATAACGATTTAATGTTTCGTTGCTTTGAGATCGAAAATAGAATAAATATTGCAGTTTAAAATACACCAAAATAGACAGGAAATAGAATAATAAGAGCTTATATTAGATACAACAACGGGAAGGAAATGATCCACATACGTCAACGATGACATGTTTAACCTTACAGAGACGACGCGCACTAAGGCTCGTTTTTTTCTGAGTGACGTAAATTTCGAGATAATAGGGCACAAGGTAAAAAGAAAGAAAGTTCCTTTCTTATTTGTAACATGAAAAATCGATTCTATTTAATAGAGTCATAATCGACGAGTATAAAAATGAGTCTGTGATTTAGTAACTTTCGTCACGTCTAGAAATACATAGTTAGCCAAAATACCGTTATGGGACACGGGACTTAATGGGTGACACGAGAAACGAGTTTAAAAAAGTCACACCTGCGATGAGTGTTGTCGTAGCTAGCAGTCCAGTAGAGGGGCGCCACTGTCCCACGTTACACGGCTACACAGTCACATACAAAAACTGACTTAAAATTAGGTCTTCTCCCACGACTCACGAATAGTCGCTTCAATTACTCCAGACTTCCTATCCACTCCTTCCGGTCTTCATGCTACATAACAACGAAGACCTTGACAAATTTTCGTGGAGACGTTCGAACGTCAATACGGTTGCAGCATCATTTTTCTCTGAGAAGCTGCTCGGCAGATCAATGAAACTTTTATCGGATGACATAAATACTTCTTCTTTCGCAAATCCTCTTTTTCCTGTTGTTTTCCTCTTGTATTCGAAGACTAATCACCGACAGATTCGAACCACCTTTCGAAGAATCCCTCTTCTAACACGATGCACCAACTTCCTTTATCTCGATACAATTTAGATATTTTGAAAATAGGCAAAACACGTTTAGTTGGTTCTCGATCAAAATGCAAGAGTATACAACGTGGACTGCGTGATTCTAACAAAAGTTTGCGGTGAAAATACAGCAATGCGGTGTGCCGAACGTGCTGCAGTCCGCGCTCGTGCGACTTCTCGCTACTAGACGAGGCTTTCGCGGATGTACGCCAATGGTACAGCACCATTGGATGTACGTGAACGCACACTCAGCTGTTTCGGCGCGTCTGCGCCAGTCCTGCCAGCTATTGACCGAACACCACGCTGCTGGTTGTATAGCTATATAGACGAGTTGATTTGTAAACGTGTGTACACGTGGGAATGTATGCGATCTAACTGAAACGATGGGATCGCATCGTTGCACACACCGCTATCTCGGAAAAACGGCCGATAGAGGGACCGCGGTATCGGTCAGCTGATCGCGAATGTTGTTTCCCGGACTAACCCAATCTATTTCCGTCTCTCTTCATTGCGTGGTGACCGCAATAGCGCGAGTGAAACAGAGCGATACACGTGCACAGTTTTACGCTGATACGAGTTTACGGTGGACGTTTAATTGCCTCATGGATTGATGAAATAAGAATAATTTCCTCATTAAGCAACTACCGGTGTGCATCGCGATGGCTGACAGGAGCGTAGCGAAAGAATCGTGGGTCCAGCGTGAATGAAAATTTTTGATTCTGTTATAGGGTTGTCTACAAATTGGATCGAAATTTTATTATGACTGTGATCCTGAATTTTCAATCTGTATAAAATATTTGTATCGTCGATGAGCTAGAAACTTTTCATTCAATAAAACGAAATATATTCGACGATGAAATGCAAGATGCAAATTCGAGATTTTATATGAACGATTTATAGAATACAAAAAACAAAAATGACCATATGTAGAAATAACACATGATAATTAAAAAGGATATGAAATTTTAAAATTAGTCAGGAATTAGTTAACATGTTTTGGGTGTCAAAACAAATAGTTCGAGACATTTTGGAAAATGCAAGGACATTGAGCCTGGTTCAGGTCTGTACGACGTCAACTCAGATTCCTTGTGCAAAAAATATTTGTTCTAATCTTTAATATCTTATATTAAGTTTTATTTGCATAACGATTGTTACTGAACAAAAAGCAACGATGTTATAATAGTATAATCTTAAACAAACACTGTAACCAATCCTGATTTAATGAAATACTTTGGTAGCCTAAAATTCAGAGGACTTCTACACGATGCATACAGCCCTAAATATTGACACATCAACGACTGTCGCTGTTTAACGCCTTAATTTATGATCTCACTATGTTATTTCCACTTATTATACCGCTATCCTATCCATATCCGACTCTATCTTTTTAATCACAATATTCGATTCTTAAAAAAATTTTATCTCTACAAAATTCACTGGACGGGAGGTCCTATATCCTCCTATATCTAAAGTAACACACCCTATGCACCACTCGATGGTCAGCCTCTCGCAACAAAATGCGCAGTATTCCTATCTCCAGATGAGAGATAGAGAACGCGGAGACGATTGCGTTTGCGGAAATCGCTATCTCTGCCACGAATGTATCCGGAGGGATTCACTGAACCGTTACTAGTGCACACACGATAGATCAGAGAGACTTACGTGGGCATTGACACGGCGGGACAGCCAAGCTGCAGCAGATTTCTGGCGAGGTATTCCGGCGCAGGTGCGTCGATCACAGGTGCGGAGTGCCTGGCGGGCCGAACTGGTATCGTATCTCCTTTATCTGGGGTCCATGTCATGGACACCGATGATTTTCCATCGTTCGACGACACGTACGATTGATTGCTATTGACGATACTTGAGTTGGATGATTTTGCCAATCTGAGGGATGTGGTTCGCCGAAACGTTCCTAGTTCGCTGTCTGAAAAAAGTTCCTTGAGATATTTATTTAAACACTAAAAAAGAAATCAAATTTGCATCCATAAAAGGATTAAATTATATTTTCTTATATTCTGAGTGTTTGTTTTAAACGATTATGGTGATTAAGTGTGAAATAAATGTGAAAATGTAAATAAACAAATGAAAGATAAATGCAAGTGTATAAAGCAAATTAAAAATATAAAGGAAAACACAGAAGTATAAATAAAATGGAAGTGTTGTTCCATATGTTCATCGATTTGATAAGGCGAATAACAAACTGAGTAGAAGTCTTTAGGTTACTAGGTTAGTTTTATGTTAATTTCACAATTCTCGACATAACTATGGATGATATTCATTTCGATTTCTATGAAGTATGTGAAATTCAATGCACACGATGTGTACAGAATAATTTAAAGATGGTTAATTTGAATGAGTTGTTTCATATAAAGCAATAAATACTGTGAATAACATATATACTATAATATATACTATATATAATACTATGAATACTATAATAATTATATATTCTTCTGTGAATTCTTATGTTCCTATCGGATATATATTTTTACAATTAAAAATAAGACATTTTATACATACCATAACCTTATTTGAAAACAAAACATGTGTTCGTTAAAAACATTAACATATAAAGTATTACTTTGGAAAGAAAATTTCTATAGTCATAATATTTTTATATTTGAATAACAGAATTTACTTTTGAAACACATTTTCATTTTATTAAAAGTTATTTCGTTAGTACTATCTAACCAAAACATTATTATCGAAATTACAGTTATCGGAAGCACTTGTTAAAATAACCGATATTATGCGAAAAATACATAGAAACACTCTTCAAAAATAATTATTTATTCGAACAACGGAAGACTCGGAATTGCCCAACCTGAACGTTAAAAACAAATTCAACTACCGTCGAAAGTGGAAACTATAAAGATGCAAAAAGTAGTCCATAGTCCAAGCTCCAAGCGACATTCAACTACATGTGATGGACATTTATAAATACAGATGACACGTCACAACACTCTTACTTTTATTCCTTTCAAGAATACAATATTCGGACAAGTAACGCTTTTCACCTGAGAATCCTCGTGCTGACATTGTTATCAGGTACATATGTTCCTTTTCACTGAAAGATTAATAGACGATAAAAACAACTGAATATATCGATGAACGACAAAGTGTAAAATTGCGATCGAGTTATGCGAAACGAAAGGTCCACCGAATGAGCTGAGAAGCAACTGATGTTTAAGAAACAGGTGTGGTGATATTAGCAAAGACGCGTTTCTTGCCTATTCTTGGCGACACTGCTTTAATTCGTTTAAAACCCTATTGCATCACGTCAACCTTAGCATTAGTGTACTATATCTTCGGTTTCTCATAAGTTACGTGAGCGTATTACAGACATGCTTCTGTAATCAAATCAACGCCATCCATCCGTTCGTGCATATTCAGGCTTACCTCGTATCTGATCAATTTCCAGAGCCATGAAAAATAACCTTCATGGTCGATGTAGTGAAACACGAAATATAATATACAAAGACGCTGCACGAATTTCGTAAAGAAATCGCCCAGAAGTCGAATACGACGAAATGAGAAGATTAACGCTCGTCTGTATTAACATCTTTCGTGGCCGAAGTATTTTGGAAGAAGCATCTAAAGGAAAAAGCTTATGTTAAAGAAACTTTGAGAAATGAAATAAAATAAAAAAAAATTTTTTTTAATAATAATATGTATAAATAAACATATACGATTATTTTGACATTCTTTAGGATGTATTTGTATGTTCTGTAATTGTATGTAATTGTATATTTCTTTATAAACTAATAGATTCGCCTTTTATCTTAATATTTATATTAGTATCATATATTATTTGCAAAGAAGTATTACACAAAAGTTATCAACTTTAATTTTATAAAACTTATCATATGAAAAATACAGAAAGACCTAGAACATATATTTATATTTATTTTCATATATTTATTTTCATATATTTATTTTCATTGTCTTTCGTACAATTAATTCTACAAAATAAAATAAGATATCTTTATATCTATAAAATCCTTATCGTATCTATAAAAAGATAAAATATCTTCAAATCTAATCGTTTCAAGATACAGGTATTTCAATATCTTCCTATAAACAATAAAAAGTGCATCGATTAGTTTATAAAAAAAAATATACAGCCTTATTTAAGAGAAAATCGATGCACTCGAAGATGAAGAAAAATAACTTTGGAGGATAAAATCATGAGTCACAACGTATGACAAAATACATTAAAAACAAAAGAAAATCATTAAAGAAATAGGATAGACATATACAAAATATAGAAAGTATATATTATTTTTTAAGAGTTCGAAATTATTTTATGGATCTCTAGACAGATGTACATCTCCCTAAATCGAAAAAGATAAGAACCCTTCTGTTACTAATTTTATATTGATTTTACTTATATCATAAATATAGCATGAGTCGTATTAAAAATCACTAATCTTTTGCTCATCGAAGATACTGAAATTATATAACAACGTATGAGAAACGACTTTGTAGGCCTCTGACTAACAACGAAAAACTCGAATGCCTCACTTAGGTACAAGGCAATCATGCTTTTTGGCAATAAGCCGCGCATCCTTCCCGGGATTGCCGCATTTCCCTGAACATATTTGCGACACGTATGAATTCGTGTATCTTCCTTGATTCACAATTATTTCCGGAATTGCACATATCTGGGAGTTCCATAGTAATGTAATCACACTAAACTTCCACGATTTGGAATAGATTAGTAATCGTTCGAACGGAAACTTTCTTTTCACTTTCCTAGAAGATTTTAAGGAACTACGTGGTAATCGTAGAGAAATAGTTTTAAGGGAATTGTTCTTTTCGAAATTACAAAGATATAAATAACCCGTAAAATTTTCTCTATTCGTATATAGCACTTCAGAAAAATTTTAAGCCATTTATATATCTGATTAAAGGATTTAAATAATAAAAAAAAACGATATAATCGTAAAAAAAATAACAATTTTCTTAATAGAAAATTGAATACAGTATTGGATATTGTAAATAAGACTTTATTTTTAGAGCCAAGTTAGCCGATTTAGCTATTAGAGCCAACATAAATTAAAGCTAAAATATAGTAACTGTCAACTTTAAGCTAATATATTTCTTATTTATACTGAAAACCTCCTCAAGTTAGAAAAATACGATTGGCTGGAAAATGATCAAAAGAACGCAGCAAGGTTTAGAACACAACAGACCACGAGTTGACGTAGTCCGATAATGAAAAAGTACGTACGATAAAGAAAACAAGAGTTGGCGGATCGAAGAGTACCATGATAACTACAATATAATATCGTCGGTGCTCGACCGATAGCACGTTCAAGTTCCATTTTATTCGTGTGCTCGTTAATTCGGTCTCAATTAGTATTAAGTGAGCACATATATGCACGTCCGTTCCTCACAGAGAAAGTCGCGAGTTCAGAGCTGCATATTTTACGACAAGCAGGACAGATTCTATGCGAAATTATTTTTAATCGAATCGGAACAGAGATAGACAATGCCAGCCATAAGCACTAGGACATGTGTTCTGTTCCTTTTAATTAGACAATTATAATTATGATATTAATATAATGTAACATAAATATAATTATAATATTTTAAATTAGAGAAAATAGAAGTTTTATTATATACGCAATTTTTGTGCCATCTTCGTTTTTCTCCGTTCAATTTAAAATATTCAGCCATCGCATATTTCGTAATAGACTGTACATTTTTATACACTATATATCTTTACTTAACAAGTAAAAAAAGTATTTGAGTTTTTTTATGTTCCTTACCTTTTACGTAAAGTTATTGTCGCTACAAATTGGCTAAAATGTTTGGATGCTTATGAGCAATGTATGTATATTTCAAGTGCCTAGTGTATAGACATAATACAATATTCTAGTACTTATGACTGGCAGGATAAATCTATATACAGACTTCATCGTGCGTTTCATAATAATTGACATAACACGCTTTTCTAAACTACGCAAATGAAGTATGTGTTTATCTAAGCGACAGAGCATAATACATACATACATATGTACGTCGCGACACTTGTAACGAGACGCATTGCACGAAGAAATGTGCATTCTGTTTACGGCGAGCATGCCAACAACAGATTAAACCGATCTTAAAATAGAAGGTCAGTCTGCATTGCATTGAAAATTGTCACATTTATATGGAATCAGTCGCTCTGTTGGGGAACGAAACGTTAAAATAGATTTATGCGACGACACGTGAATGCCACTACCGTCAGAGTCAAAATATAACGGAGTCTCTTATAAATATTTGGTTTTGTAAATACTACAGAGGACAAGTGTGATAAGTCACATATAATATCATAATATTTACCTATATATATTTGTGGGAAAAGGATCCTTCTCAAATATAAAAACAAACATAATTATTATATTTCCAGCTACAAAGCTAACGTTAAGTATAAATCTAGTAAATTATATTGTACACTTTCATATCTTTCTAATTTTAAATACTTGGTATTTAAATTTTGTTTACTACGAAAAATTTTTGGTATCTGAGAAAAATTTAAATACATATCGCTGTACGTTTATCGATTTCGTGTTATTATAAGCAACTATAACATTTAAAAAAATTATATTAAACGTAATTAAAGGTATCTACATAGGTATTTTCTCTGTGGAAAAATTTGTCTCGCCCATCAGGAAACCTTAATACGTAAGGTAAACGAATAGTTCCTGTTTGCAATGTGCTAGTTGTATGGATGGTAATCACCGAGGAGTTAAAGTTCGTCTGACAATAATGGTAGATACTATATGTCGAACATCTATCCTCTGGTCATATTATATGCATATATGTACGATGTCAACGATATCTTCGAGACAATGTCTCTAATTGTAACATGTTTGTAAAAGGATAACAAGATAATGTTATGATCGTATACAATAGTTAGGAAATTATTTTTAAACCGTTATGATTTACGGTGTGTAATGTCTGTAAATAATAGAATTTTAATTTTCTAACGGGAACATTAAAGAAAAAAATCGTCTTACGGGATTAATTAAGTTACTACGTTAACGTTGCTACAAATGCAATTAGAATTTCTAATTGTATTAATACTATTAATGCAAAATATTAATAGTTTCGTTTTAATTTTACAATCTATTTCTTCAACTCTTGCATTTCTTTCTATTTGATAGTAATTATGATATTAAAAGTAAAGATGAACTAACTGAACTGTGGATATTTATGCACTTATGGAATATAGAATGAAATTAGAAAATTCAAAAATACATGAGATATTATTGGATGTCTACAAAAATGTAAGCATCCACATAATAATTACAATTATTTTTTCAATAAACGAACAAATATCTAAAACCATTGAATTTTTTATCAAGAGGAAAAATTTTTTTTAATTTCTTTTAATTACCTAAGTCGTTGTCTTCGCTTAAAAGAATGTACATGAATGAAGACGTGAGACTCATCGTCTTCATTTATGGTTCTAACTCTTAGATTAAGAATAAAGGTTTATAATCCAAGGAAAAATTATGGAAATCCGTTGAAAAGCTGCTTTATTGTTTTATATACACGTTTTAAATAGAATATTTTTTACGAACACTACGCGGGTCTCTTGCCTAATAATGCATTAATCCTCTTAAAGAATTTTCGTCGGTTTATCAAAACGCGACGAACTTCTTCCTCGCGTGAATTGCTGTTTAATAAAATTTACATCTTAACTATTACTACATGCTAAGTAGAGTCGTTCTGTACTCTCTTACGTACGCCGAGTCTACGAATAAAGGATCAAGCGGGAAGGAGCGAATTTATATGTGGTTAATTCGACAATAGGTCAAAGTTTAATAATTCTCTATCTTTATTGCTGATTTCTACAACGAATACATCGAATTCCAATATTTTTTTTTTATGAGTTTCAATTTTATGTGACTATGTTATTAGTCTCTGTTTTCACATAATTATTTTTCGTTAAATTTTATTATTGATTTCTGGTGAATGAAATTTATGATATTATGATATTATTTTACTAACAAATTTCTATGTCATGTAAAAAATTATTTTGTTAGTTTCAATATTATTAATTTATTCCTAGTTTTTCATACGAATGTATCAAATTCTAATTATGATAGTATTTTATTAATAAAAATTTATTTCATGCAAATATTTCATTAAGAATGAAGTGCACTTTGTAATAATAAAAAGTATAATTTAACAAAAAGTAGCTTAGTATTTTAGTTAATAAGTATGTTATATTGCATTAAGATGTATACGACATACGTTAAACATGTGATAATTTAATAGCTAAAGATTATGTGTAATCAACAGGAAGATAAGATTCGCCCACTTTTATTGTAACAAAGAGCACTTACTGCCTACTTTCACAATATTACTAGCCTTTTACTAAAGAGATTCCGTATGGTGTATTGCGACAATATCCTCGCGAATATATCTAAGATTTCAAAATCCAAAAAACAATCTTTTCAATAAAAATAATCAAACATGATATACTTAAACATCTAAAAAATAATTAAATTCACCTAATTGAAAAATCGAACTTTCCGCCAACGTTCAAACCTTCCAACTAGGTACGCTTGTAACGCAAGCTATAAATACTCGCGCGGTATAGAACATCGATATAAAATAGTAATTACTTATCCATGAATACCAACAAACGAAGAAAATACTACGACGTTTGTAACCTATAACGTCTTAAACAATAAAAGCATTAAAATGAATTATTTTATAAAAAATTTCCAAAAACTAATTATTGGCTAAACGATCGTTGATTATTATAAAGTTATTGTAGATAATGTAATAAGCAACGAAAAAAGTACGGCTTACCTTTGTTTTGTGCGATTTCCATCTGGTTCTGTTTGGAGAAATCATTGAGGTTATTTTGAAACGTGGATCCGGCATCAGACGTCATCGATTCCGATATATGTATCCGATTTTGGATAAACGAGCGAAGAGAAAACAACTCGTCCGACCCGCCACTGCACACCTTGTCACGTTGCCTCCTCGAGTGGAATTTCTGAGGATACCTATCGACCGACTCGTCGTACCTCGTGGCACAATCGAACTCATCGACCAATGGACGTAATAGACAATAGTCACGTGCAAGTTTCGACAATATATTAAGGGTAATCCATTGACAATGATATGTCTAATATAATATACGAATTTCTTTTCATTCCTTGAACGTATATCAATGTATTGCGTACAACTCATCAAAACTTACCGACTAATCGTTTGAGTGACGAATGTGTTGTTGATTGCTTATTAACTAGAATCATCATATGTCGGTTAATATCGTATATAAATATGTAGGATGGCATTATTATACATTGGAAGACACGAAACTGTCTTGAAAGAACTAAAACAGCGATATTTATAGGTATTCTTACCATATCCCACAGCATTTAATAGTGATGTTCTTAATCATTAATAGTAGCATGTTTTCATAAATGCAGTACAATTACATAAAAGGATAAATGCATGGTATCTTCTTGGATCGACTTCACGTGCATCGACGAAAATAACGTTTATGATCATACTATTGGAGATGTGCGATTTCCCGCGGATTTTGCGTTCTCTGTTCTCTCTTGCACGTGTGAACGTTAATTGCGTGAGTTGAAGGGTATTGGAAGATTAAGGTCAAGACAAATGGAACGTCGCATTAGGGCCAAGTCCGTTTTATGAGAAAACCTATACGAGATACATATGTACATGTACCAAAGGCGGAGCTGCATCGGTGGACGGTGCATGAAAAGATAAGAATTGTTGTCGACAGGGTTCACTGAACTTTATTAACATGTAACAATGAAACGAAAGTTATAGGACTTCGTGGACAAGAAATCTGGCGATCGCACACGTTTAACGACCGTTCCCGGTAGACTGACGAGAAATTCAGTCAAAAGTCGAAAGGTTTATTTTTGGTTAGGTTGTCGTGCCAAAGGAGGACAACGTGGCCAATGTCGTATATGTACTAGTAGCGTCAAAACAATTGGCCTGACGACGTAAACGGCCTGCGTTACCGGGCCTTTGTTATTCTACAAGGTGACTAAAAACACATGATTACAAAACTAACATCTTTTTTCTTCTTTTTTTCATATCATACTTTATCAACGTTCGACTATACACATTTATCCCGTGATAATACTTCCCTATAGCCTCAAAAGACACTTTTTTTCTTATTTACCACACAACCATAGGGTACATATTCTCTCAAATGTCGGACAACGTTTAGAAAATCAAACATCGTCCAACTTCTGGTTTCCTCTTTTTCTCCGTTAATTCATCACGATACGATATATCGTGCTCGGTTATTGAAAATATCCTTAAATAATACGCGGTAAATGTCTCAAAAATAAGTATCGATACTCATTCCATTTTCATCTACATTGTACATTAGATCTTGTGTTACCGTAAACGATTCTATATCATTTATTTATGTGACAGTGCTGTTCAACTTCAACTCCAGGGTGTAGAGAAGAATTCTCCCACTGTGTCGCATATGCTACGCATACACGCTACCAATACGAGTTTCTCGCCTATATCCGTTCGTTTTCAGAGAGAGTTAGAAAGAGAAAGAAATAATATTTGATCTCTTCCGCTTTTTCTTTTCCTCTTATAATATGATGACACGCAAAGGGGGACAAAGTCACATAAGGGGCCCCTCTCGTGGACAGCACTGATTTACGCGTCAGAATTTGCCGCGCAAACAGATCAGACGAGAGAGCATTATTGAGATACAATCCATGAATAAAGTATACGGCTAGGAATTACGTCTGCGTGGAATACGGAATAAGAGAGTTATTGCGTTACTTTTACAATGGCATATCAATGCATATCGATTATTGCGCATATGTTATTTGCCATACCAAAGTACAACCTCCACTCAACGAAATCACGATCTGATTTCGAACCCGATGCTCTGAAGAAATTTAAAGAACCTCTCAACCAACATCTTCTCGTGTTGATCCCGTTTGGTGGCGAGATCAGCGATCTTGTTGGTGTACGCGCGGAATGCTTGCACGAGAAAATCGTGGCACAACATCACATCGTTGTCCGCTAATAATTTTTGAACATTTTTTCTTTCAACCGATTTTTCATCGGATTGACCGTCGACATCGTGTTCATCTCCGTGACAGAAATGATTCGTCGCCATAAAACGCAGGAGAAGATACGCGAGGAATCTACGATGACACCAGAGAGCCTCGTGATCGTTATACATGCAAATAGCACTGTCATTCGCGCGACATTCTTCCAGCCAATATGACAAAGAACGGAAATACTCTGTTTGATGTTGTTTTATTCTCGACGAAGGAGTAGTCGCTCTGAATTCCGCGTTCGTTCTACCGAATAACCTCTGCAATTGATGCATGTCCTCTGTATCACTGATGTTCGATTTAACGTAAGCGAACAGTTCCTCTTTCCATTGCTCCCCGACATCCGGGCACTTTATAAACGGTTCCCTCGGCAGTTCCTTCAATTCGAACATGTACTTATTTAACAGGAACTGTCGATAGGAAAGCCCGCTATAATCCGATACGTGTCGTTGACACCATGCCAGCGAATTCTTCCATTCTGTCTCTAGAGTCGGATAAGCGAATCCACACGATTCACGAAGAGTCATTACATGACGCCTGTGACTCCAGGCATGATAGTTGCTCGCGTATCTGTCCGCGCACGTAGTCGCTATATCCAGTTCTCTACAAAAGGGCGATTCCACCGATTCCGGATCGTAATGTCCATCCTTACTGTTCAATATGTACGACAATAACCACCGCCGATAGGCAAACGCCTCGAAACATTTCGGCTTATGATAAAGCACCAATCGTGAGAAAAAGAATTCCTCGGATGCTTCCAACTTGTGGCTCCTTACTAACTCCCGACGCATATTCCAAAACGTCGTGACGTCTGGATTCAATAACAACGCGCCCAGTAACCATCTTGCTATTGTGCTTGGTTCCTCCCGTCTGTGTTTATTTTGTCGAAGTTCGAAAAGGCGACGATAAGCGTAGCAGTACAGTGGTTGCACGCACCACGACGCCAACCCGAGACAGTCCTCCTGATGGAATACAGGCGATTTGTTCTCATTGTCTTCCGCGGGAATTATTTCGAAACTCTTCCTGAAATTGTAAACGAGTCAACGCTTTACTCACGCGAATTCTCGCATTCTATCAACTGTTGCTATAAAAAGTAACTTAAGCAATGGATAAGAATTTTCAATGTACAATAAATATGTCCAATTTATATAACTGAGTTGAAAAGTTTTTATTAATCCTTCTATATCTTTCGGATCATTTTCGACTCAATTGCGTTTCTCTATTGTTAAAGAATTTGTTAAGTTTGAGCAAATTATACGAAGAGTAGGTTTTTTTCTAGTTTAACTTTTATACTACAATTTTTCTTGAAGCATTACAGCACTATATGCTTATTAAAATAAAAGATACGTTAGAACATAAAAATTCAAAGAGTTTATCAGGGTTAAAAAGTATTCAATATAAATAAATACAGGTATGGAAATACATTAAAAAAATGTTTAAATTATATCTCAGAAGAAATGTTATGAATTACATAACAACATAAAGAATATTTATTGGATAATGTAGGAACAGTACCACCTTTTAGATGTACATATGTATACATACTGTTATAAAATTATATCTTTAACATATCTGAATTTAGTTTGATATATATTACCATTATTGGTTATTGGTATGTGGTATCCATGATGCATGCAGTTATAATACTTCCAATATACATACATATTATTATATATATATATAATGCACTTTTATACAGTAGAAAGAGAGAGAAAGAGAGAAAGAGAGAGAGAGAGAGAGAGAGAAGCATGTTCAATAGTAAGTATTAAGATTTAATAATCGCGATGGCGCCAGTTTCCTATCGTAAATACCAGATACCAACATTGCTAATACTGTATTTACTATGCAAACCTTTTACAAAGCGTCGTATATGCTTATGTCCGATTAAAACGTAGAACGATGATATTACGATATAATTTTATCAAAATTAAAACACGCTATGTGAAACATTGCACCGTCTATACGATAAACACGTTAAGAGACTAAAATCTAAGGATTTAGTGGTACATTTCATAGATATTTTTAAAGACTCCGCCCTCGTAATGTATCTAAGAAAACACTCACAGTGACGGATTCTTCTTCACCACATTTTCGATGTCGGAAAGGATTTTCTCTGCAGCCGGGAAAATATCGTCTTGCATTGTAACCTTGTCACTATTATTCGTTACATGTCTCGGGAAATCAGGTATAAACCGATACACAATTAACCCTTCTGTTTCTCTCACTGCACCTTTCAATGCAGGCACGATGTAGCGTTTTCTGCGGAAGTGTGGGGGATATACTGCGATACTGTTTGAAGTTTACTGCAAGTCTCGAATGTTCGAAATCAAATGGCGCGAAATTATTACCTCTGAATTGTGCTAAGAAAATATTAAATCTACATATATTTCTCTTTCTAAGAAAATAAATTAAATAGATGTAATAATATAAACATGTATCTTATTATTTTATTTTTAAAACATCAGGATAATTAATATCTTGTTATATACATTTATAGAACAATGACTTATACTACTATTGATATCTATAGAAATATTATCGGCAGAATGCTCTGTTATGCAATATGACAATAACTGTTAAAATAATAATTTAATCATAATTTAATCATAATAAAGTAGATACATTAATACCCACAAAATATATTTGTTTTAAAACATGAAAAACACACTTTTTTCACGCAAGTTTTACGCTAATTGATTTTAACGTAATATTTTTTTTTTCAAAATTCGAAAGGTATTAAACGTGAATTAGATAATCGATTGAAATAATCGACATTCTCGATAAGTTCATGTCATAAGAACATAACTTAATGGAATACTACGAGGAGTCTCCGGCTATCAATCGGTATAACCTATACGTTACAAAGTTCCTCTTCATTTCATTTATAGCTATTCATCTTACCTTATAAGGAAAAACTCGTTTAATCAGTAAACGCTTCGTTTCCTGCATCTGAGGTAAAATATTTAAATTAAAACAATGTCCGATCCTCGTATAAGAACTCTAAAAATTAAGACTGGAGTTGTGAAACGTCTCGCGAAAGAAAAAGTCACTTACGAGAAAGAAGCAGCACAGCAACGTGAAAGGATACAAAAATTAAAGGAACAGGGTGAGAACACTTGAAAAATGCAATTGAAAGTTTGTTGTATTTTTTTTGTTATTTTGATCCTTTCAATAGCTGTGTTATTTATTCAAACATTTTCATATCCTTCTTTTTTATTTTTCATTTAATACGCAGAAATATTTACTTGATTAAACAACTGATATATTACTCATTATTATGCCTGTAGATGTATTCAGTACATGAAATGATGCAATAAAAAGTTCACTTTATTTCTATTTCTTTGAAAGATAATAGTTATCTCACTTTAATTTTATTACAGATAAAGATGGTTATGATATAAAAAAGCAAGAAGAAGTACTTCAAGAATCTCTCATGATGATACCAGATTGTCAACGGCGTCTTGTTAAAGCTTTCGAAGAACTTAAAAAAATTTTGGATACAGAACAAGATTTAAAAGAAGTTGAAGATTATATAGAAGCAGAAAAGGTATTGCAAGGAGCAGAAGCTCAACTTCCCAAAGAAGGAGAAATTATGGAGATGTGTTAAAAAAGCAAAGCCTATTGAGTTCTTTAAGATATTGTCGAAAATTGAAAGAACTATATTTCCATGTAAGATAATATAAGATTTGTAAACGAGTTAAAATAATCATTTCATACGTAAAAGAAGCGATAGTATTAAGGTATATTATATTTTTTGAAATTAAATAACTTGAAATTAAGAAATTAAGTAACTTTGAACAATTATGTTTAATAATCAAAGTCATTTAGAGGATGCTACACAAAGTAGGGATTCATGCTACAATATGTCTTATCCAATAGATCAGTCCATTTATAATGCCAATTATAATATGAATGTATATCAAAATATTGTTTATTCAGTTGCTATATCTGATAATGAGAATGCTACATCAGTAATTAACTTAGGAAGACGACAAGCTGACGAAAAAGATATTGAAAATTTTCTTCTAGAAATTGATCAATCTAATAATATAAATGACCAGAGAAATACCTACAAAAAATCTAAGATTGCAATAACTAAAAATGCTATAACATCGGCATACAAATTAAATGAGAAATTAAAAGTAATTTGTGCAGAGCTTAAAAATAGCCAGCATTTAACAGAAGAAGAATGGCAACAGAAAATAAGTATCTGTAATGCAGCAAAAGAAGAAATTGTTAAATTATTAGAGCCTATTAGAGATCAGAATTTTTGTAATCAATTAAAAAAAGATTTAGAAAGACGAAAGAAAAAGAGGCTGAGAGAAAAAACGAAAAAGGAAAAATGGAAAAATGAGAAATTAATGAGAATGGAAAGGAGAGCAAAAATGCATGCACAAATTGACTCATGGATTAGGAAGGAACAAGCTGTAATAGAGAAAGAAAAGCAGGAAGAAAATTTACGTAAAGATGCTGATATGATTTTATTTGATGTTAGAGGGAAAAGAACTGATGCTAGAAAATATCTTGGATTGTTACAAGAATTACGAAATTTGCGAAATGTTAAGGCCAATATTGCCAGAGCTAGAGGAGAACATTTATCTTCAGCAGCAGATAAAGCATTTAATAATATTATTGGTATTCATTTGTAATAATTATTTTGATAACTGTATTTGACAATTACATCATAAGTACACATATTTTTCTAGCCAAACTAACAGAGCAATGGTCGATGCTTGATCATGAGTATTCTATAGAGGAACAGGGTTTAAGATTAATGTTAAAAAATGATAATGAAGAAAGAATTGAAAAACAAAAAAGGAGTATGTTTGATGAATGGGAAAAAGTATTATTTGGAAAAAAACTAACATCTGATCAATATAATATAGATTTAAACAAACTAATTATTATAAGGTAAACGTAACTATTATCATAATTATGTATTATTACTATTTTCATTATTACAACTGCTTTATTTCTAGAACTGCTTGGGATAAGTATATAAGTACAGACAGCAATGCATCAGCAATACCAATTGGGTGGATAATGCCTGATAAGCCATCCTCTGCTGCCTGGCAAAAATGCTTAATAAAAGAAGTTTCATGAAATAAACTCATAGTATGCAATTGCAGATTCTAGATGGTGAAAATAAGTAAAATTTGATATCGTCTTAATAATTTATACTATACAAATATATACAGTACGCATTATACGCATTTAAATATGATATGATTTAAGAAAAATAAACGCTTCTCTGGTCTACTGTATTTTAAACATTTATACCCACAGTTAATTAAATATATCATGATTTGGATGTTCTTTTAGAACTGAAAGCGTGTAATGTAATATTTCAATTTTATTAAAATATGTATTAAAAGTATGTACAGATTTTGTTATGATACATAAATCATATTGTATTGAACTATATTCATGCTATACTTAAAATTAAATTTTTTTGAGCTGCACTTGAAGGTTCCAAGGTCTGGACATCTTTCGCTGGTGCAGGAAGTATATTTTCTGCAGCAGACAATATCATATGCAATTTTCCTTGTAATTCTGATAACGCTAGTATTAAATTCTCTTCTTCTTCTAACTTCGCCGCTAAAATACTAAACATCTTTCGCGGTTCTGCAGCAAGTTCGTCCAAATGATCTTCATAAACATCTGTTAAGAAGTCGATTTGAATAAAATATATACTTTTCGAAACAAGTGCTTTTTAAACAGTAGATATAAAAAAGAAAAATTTACAACATACCCATTAATACATTAGCTACATATATTAAAACTCTTCCAAATCGAATATTTCCTATATGTCTATTCAGAAATTTAAGAATATTTACTAGAGATTTGCCATCTCTACCGCTAAGAGCTTGTTTTAAGCCCTGCCTTCTAATAAGTTCCTGCATAAGTGCAACTGTAACATGTGGTACTTTATTTACTACATAACTGGACATGACACAATCTAAAGCTTTTGAATATTCGAACTTTCTTAAACAGGTATCATGTTTGGACATAATTTCTTTCGTTTCTTCATGCACAACAACATCTACTTGAGGTGTATGTAAATTTCTTCCAGAGCGTCTGTATGAAACCTTTTTACGTTGTGGTTTTTCACTTTTTACTTCTTCCTCTCTTCTTCTCACAGAAATTAAACCATCAATCATACCAGCTACTATTGTTTCATCATTTGGCTGTAATTATAAATTGCATGCAGACTTTTGATTTGTGATTAAGAATACAAAGTATAATGTTGTTTTATATTATGATTAAAAATCATAAAATGTAATTTTTTTCTTACACTAATTCCTATACTAAGAACTGAATTAGGATAATCCAAGGAATGAACAGTTTTATATGTTCCAGAGTCGTAAATTTTTACATGTCGATCCAATGAGCCAGACAAAATCCTGTGTCCATTTGAAGCTATTTTTAAACATGTTACAGTTTTATGATGTTGGGTAATTTTGGCAAGTAATCTGCCACCAGCAAGTGCATCCCAAACTCGAATTTCTGTCCCACCTGTTCGTAATCAGGAAAATGTAATTAGATGTATATGTGAAACACCTTTTTATTTAAAAAAATATTATATTTTATCAAAATCAAAATAATATACCTGCAGATAAAAATATTCCACCAGAGGGTAAGAATAATAAACTTTCAACAGGGGCTTCATGGTTTACACTAAGAATTTGTTTGCTTGTTCTTGTATCATACATACATATATGTTTGTCATAACCACCAGACAATAATATGTCTGTAGAAATAGGACTAACGGCACCAGCTCTGATATAATCTGAATGTTCATTAAAGGATATTATTTGCTTTTCACTTGGTATATCCCAAACAGCTACAGTCTTATCATCAGAAAATGAAGCAATATGAAGATTATCTGCAGTGAAGAAAGTTCTATGTATAGCAGCTTTGTGCCCAGAAAAAAGTCGAAGAAGACTTTTTGTGTTGACATCAAAGAGCCTAATTACTGCCTCCTCACCACCAGCACAGATTAGTTTGCCATCATTACGAAAGGATCCACCATAGGCAGCTTCTTTGAATCTACTGAGATTTTTTGTAACTAATTTAGTAATTGGATTGTATACCTGCACTCTGACTGAACAAGTGACAGCAAAATAATGTGGTTCTACCGGAGAAAAATCGATATAATCGATTGGCCCAAATTCTTTAACTAAAACAGGAGCCTGTAGAGCAAATGATACAATCACATTTTTATAAATTTCAATTTCATAATACCCTTAAATAGTTTACTTAATATATAAATAATCGTAAATACTAGTTATTTCTAGGTTAAGTTTTGTACACGTGAGAGCATAATGAATAAACAATACTATATAATTATAGATTATAGAACTTAAAATTGCCTTTGTTGTTACAATATACTTACACTATACTTTTTCCAATATATACTATCCGGAGTAAATTCGGAGTTTGGTCTTGCGAATACTTTAGTATTTATTTTCTTAAAGGACGCCATTTTTTCCAAAATGTCAGCTGTAATAAAATTCAGTAGAGGGGATACACTTCTCCTGTTTACAATTGATGGAAGGTGCTCTGTTCGATTTTCGTGATTGTCCAAGAATCTATTTCCCTGTTATAATCATCAAATACAGAAACTTTTAAGAATTATTTTACAAATATTTCGAACGATATGTTTAGGAGATTTCAGTGTGCTTTGTTAAATCTACTATGGTTTTGCTGTTCGTTTCAATATGGCGATGGTTAGTTGCTTAGTGCTTCAACGGTCCCGTTGCTTATAATGAATTTCGTGGCTTTCCTTTCTATTCCCTTCTGTTATTTGAATACGAAACCTTGATGTTCATATTATTAACCATAAGCACAGGCAACTTATGTAATTATGAAGCCGTGCATCTGATAAAAAGAAAGGATTTTATCCGAAAAATTTTGCCTAGACAGCACGATAGATTCGGCAATTTGCCGTCCTATTAAGGTTTGTTATATCTTATAAATAATCACAAAATTGTAGATAATTATAAACGTATCCGACAATCTTCGGAGTCGGGAAACTTATAGTATTTTATAAAGTAAAAAAAGAATTTGGAACTCAACTTCTGTTTCAGTCAAAGAATTGCTGCCAAGATAATTTCTTATTATTTCACTGTATACCAGCCAAGTAAATAAATTTTGTATGCAAGAACATTTAAATATTCTAGTATACATTAATAAATAAATTGTAAGATTGTGACATAATGGCTGAAACACAGCGAATGACTGTTTATGGTAGACAACCGCCTTGTGCTAGTGGAACTCGTTTAGAGGAACGTCGTACTAGAAGGTAAAGAAATATTACAGTACAAATTAATTATAAAGTTTCTATTCTAATTTATATTGTAAATTATTATTCTGAACAATTTATAATGTAAATTAATTTTTTAAATTTAGATTAGCCTTAAGGTTGGAAAGAAATCGAAAATCAGATAAACCAGAAGATTTTATATGTTATGAATCAAGTGATGATGAAGCAGAGACTGTAAGTGAAGGAAAACAATTTTTAAGAACTTCCTTCAATTTTGTGGATTATGTACGTGCAAGAGAGACAAACACTAGAGAAGTGAGAAAAATTAATCAAGAATATGGATTTCGACACATATTGACTCATGATTTATTTAAAGAATATTCGGTTAGCTTAAATAATATGAATAAAGTCTTTTGTTCTCAATGGTTAAGTGATAGGCAAGTAGTATTTGGTACAAAATGCAACAAATTGATGGTTTATGACGTAGCAACTCAGAAATTAGACCAAATACCATCTCTACATGGAAGGCAAATTAATCCAGGAGTTGTTGCTGTTCCTGAGCAGCAATGCGGTATACATTCTGTTCAAATCAATCCTTCTAGGTATATGAATAAGACATTTTGTATTCAAATTTAAAATTTATAGTTATGTTAGTATAACTTTTATTTATATTAACTTTATAGTTTGTAATTGTAATTTACAGGACTCTCCTATCAACTGGGGCAAGAAATAGTAATGAAATAGCTATATATAGGTTACCAACATTAGATCCAGTTTGCGTAGGAGAAGGTGGTCATAGAGATTGGATTTTTGACATGTGTTGGCTAGATGATGAATTTTTAGTTTCTGGTTCTAGAGATACCAAAATGGCTTTATGGCGTATAGATAATGATCTTGCTGAAGCTCCTGATAAAGCAGATGTGCCAACACACAGGTTGTATTACATAAAACACAAATAACAAGTATATATTATGTGAACATGTTACATTGTTTTATTGTTATTAGGTTGATTCAGCCTGTATGTGTTAAAGAATGTAGATCTGCGCAAAAAGTACGTGCGCTTGTCTTTAATAGAACTTACAAAGAAATTGCTGCTATCACTCTGAATAATTTCATACACATCTGGTCTGCTGAGACTTTTAGACAAAAAATATCTAGAAAATTACCAGTTTGTCAAGAAAATGTTTGCCTTGCTGTACAAGACGATGGTGTTTATGCCGTAGGATGTCGTTCTTATACTTTACTTTTAGATGCGAGAACTGTGCAACCTGTAAAAAGAATACCTTCACGGTACGTAAATTAATTCTAATTTCTTCAAATTTGTTAAAATGTATATGATCTCCACAAACTATACTAAACCATAATATCTTTTCTATAGGTATAGCGGTTGTGGAATCCGATCAGTTAGTTTTCAAGGTTCTGTTTTAACAATTGGCACAGGCTTAGGAATGATGTTCTTTTATGATGTGAGGGCTCAAAAGTATCTCGAGTCTTCAATTAATTCTAACAGAATTGTTGTATTAAAAGCATCAAAGGGATACGTGGTATGTTCTGTTTAGGAATATGCTGAAAACTCGAAAATATCGGGTTAGGAATTCTTTTACAGGATCAGGAATCCCGAGAGTATCTCGTGACATAAGAACATCAAGAAATTTCCGAAATTTCAAATGGCCGAAGCACGTTTTGAAATAAATATTGTTTAATATAATCGCAAAGTTTTTGAATCTTATAATGATTTAGAATTTTACATATTATTAAATCTTAATCAAAAGTCTACGACTTTTACTTTTAGACAATAGTCTAATACAAATACTTTTGGTCTATGGTTGTATCGAGTAACATTTATCTTGAAACGTATTTCGAGTATACTTATGGGATCCTCATATGACTGAAATGTTGTGTATTAGAGATTTTAGATTCTCGTTAGGACATCTAGTTTTTGTATATGTATATTTAAGTTAATCATTTTTGTGTAAATATAATATTTATTTTCATGATAACTTTAGTTTCCTGATGAAGAGTTCATAGATGGATTTCAAAATGTGAAATATACACCTGCTATATATACTCATTGCTATGATGGATCAGGAACTCGATTATTCACAGCTGGTGGACCTCTTCCCGTAAATCTATATGGTAACTATGCAGGATTATGGCAATAAAGTTAATTTTAATTAATTAAAGAACTGCATCGATTTTTACGTAAGTAATAAGTTGTACATTTAAGTAAACATTATTAAAATTTTATCTCAGGAGGTATATACACCTAATCTAGACTTAAGAAACCTTCTCTGGTCATTATCATCTTTTATTTCCATGTTTGTAGAATTACACTCCTTTTCGATTTTATTATCTAACGAACTAAAGAAAAAATTTTATTTATATATTAAAATTTTAAGATACTAATATGCACTTTTAAAAAATTTTGATACTCTACGAACAAATGACAAAGTAAGAAAAGATAATAAGAGCATTTTACAATTAAAGGTGTATATATCTCGACTGCCTGAAGAAATAGGTGATAAAAATAAAGATATCCAATTTTTTATCATTTCAATCATATATTTAATCCTAAAAGTGAATTTGATTGAACTGTCTCATATTATTAATCAACTATATGTTTGTATGCAATGTGGAAAGAGCCAAATTCAATGTATTATATATAAAACCATTGTTGTATAATTTAAAATTGACACATGGTAAATAATAATTGTACGGTTGATTTATTTTATGAGTGACTTATTTTATGAGTGACTTATTTTATGAATTTATTACCATCTCATTTTAAAGTTGTTAAGTTAATTTCGTCTTTTAGTATAAAATTTTGCTCTAGTATTATTTATTGTATATGAAATTGAACAAATTATTGCATAAAAATTTCATTAAAAAATCATATCAATGAGTATTGAAGAAACGTACTTTAAAAATTATGATTACTAATTAAAATCTTTATATTATCTACATACAGTGTGACTTTCAAAAGCACTTTAATCTGTGTTGTATATTTCTACATCAGTACAATAGAAATGAAAATTTAAAAAGTAATCAACGAATAACACTGCAATGAACATTAAGTTTCTTAGATGCAATCTATCAAGTTGAAATTTTAATACTGGCCTTAGTAGAACAATATACAATGAATATTTGTTATAAAAAAAACTTATTTTAGAAAAACAATGTCTATTAAAGCCTTTATAATGTATTTCTGTATTACATAATAGAATGTGAAACATATATAATTTTAATCAATGCATGGATTATAAAGCAATATCTTTTAAGTGTGCATGGCAATTGTTAAATGAAAAGAATCAATCATTTTGTTAAATGAAATTAAAAAAATATATATTTAGTTTGTTATCTTCTAAATATTGATTTATTTAAATGTTTAAATATTGATTTCTTTGCAACCTTTTTTATTAATAATATTATAAATATAACATTTTAAATCTATTAATTGTAACAGTCTGTATTTTTCATATGCAAAGATACAGTGGAAATATTTTAAATTGTAATTGCTCAAATTCAATCAAATTGATTATTCATATATTGTACATTTTATGATACGAAGGTATTAAAAAACATCAGCAGTGCATATTTGCAGTTACAAATAATGGTACACAACCTGTGATTAATGTGTTTCTTGTGTACAATTCAAAAAATGTATTTGAATAAACTACAGTCTGTTCCATAAGAGTATATTGGCAATATCTCTGCAAAGATTTATTTATTTGTTTAAAATTCATCTAAAATGTTAATAAGCGTTTACTTCATATATAATAGGTTCTATTCCCTTAATGATTATTCTCTTTGGCATCATCTTGGCATGTGAGACAAAAGTGTATATTTTTCAAAAGCTATGAACTAAAGCTGTGAATGTTAAAAGACAATTTCCTTGCAGTTTATACTTCATAATAGACTTTTTGTTTACATAAGAAGCTTGTCACTTATGCATTAACAGTATTGAATTTTTAGAAAAAATTGATAACTATGTTTTTCTTGTGTTTTTATAATATTGTATCCATTTTTTAACGAACTATGAAGAGTTATGTAAGTATTTAGTTGTACTTACAAAATTCATTTTCTATTCCTTTGAATGAAAACACAGGATGATCGTATAAAATCATTTTACATATAAAACGCTTCATCTCGGAAAGCTCTGTTCTTTTCAGCAACACAAACGAATCTGAGAGACTTTAAACTAACACCTAGTAGAGAAAATTATTGTATTGAGATTATTAAAACCTATTCTAACTTCTATCAGGTATTAATTTTCATAAATATTGTCTAAGTCTATACACTCTTGTAAGACAGACTGTACTTTTAATGAACGAAGTATTATTGCAATGATGTTAATTGTAACTACTTTACACATTTGATTGTAAACAGATTTATATTTAATTTTTGGAATGAAGTATATTTTAATTTTGGTGTATTTAAGTCTTAAGTGATGCAGTAAGTTCACCATTATGTTTTTCACTGTCAGATATATTTTAAATTTGTTGATGGTATAAAACGATGCAAGTGCATTTTCAATACTTAGGATAGAACTAACAGATCAAGAAATTGTTGACATGTAAACAATAAGTAATTGAATTATTAGTATATCACAATGAATATATGTCACGAAACTATATTCTGTGTGTTTTTACATTAACAGATTATAAATTGTTGGCATAAAGTCATTCATAAAGTCATTGCATTACATAATAAATAAAAGTGTGTGTTGTATTTATAAATTCATGATTAGACTGTACGAACATGTATATGATTATGCATAATGAACGAATACATTGAATACATTTTAACACGATTATCAATATGTACTTTTACTACAAATACTACAAACAAAATATTATGAAACAATGCTACAAACTACTAATAATTTTGTTCTTTAGTAATTTCGTGTATTTCGGGATATACGTTTTAGCAGTGATTATTAAATGTAACTCATAAAGTTCACTGTTTTTTATACAAAATCTTTAAGTAACATTGAGCAACTATTGTCCATGTTAAAACGTCCTAATTTTCATACTAACATCACTTAAGCGAAACAAATCTAAGTATCGTGTATTTTAACTAAAATAATGCAATAGAAACAGTATAAATAAATAATTTTTATACTTAAACTATATGTATAAGTTACAAAAAAGTTTTGTACAAGTACAATCACTGCATCACTGTATCAGAAAACATTTTTTCGTATATCATATTTATTAAATGAATATCACGAAAAAGATTTGAGAAAATATTATAATATATTATAGTAACCTCTACAACTGTTCTTATATTTTTTAACAATTGTTTCCGATTTTCGTCAATTTTTTTTTCTGTAAAATGTATCACGTGTATAATGTATTCTTTTTTTGTATTATAAGATCATAAGTTTATCATATACTATTCTGTACGGTTGTGTTTTTATTAGATGTGTAGGAAACGTTTTTTCAAAAATTAATTATGACTTACGTTAAGAATATACGGACAATATATAAATTACTTATAAGTTCGTTCAAAATTTTATTTAAAAAAAAAATTGCGTTCTTTATAGTTAAAAAAATATCTAGTGCAATTAATATATGTATAAAAATTTCTCATAAACTACAACTAGATTATCTTTGTTTTTTGTTGTTAATTAGAATACTGTAACAATTATAAGTAAATATATACATTTTCTTAGAATAAATTATATTATCAAGCTACGTTACTTTTTCTCCGTACTTTTATTTAATATATTAAATACTAAATATTTCGTACAGGCAGTGCTACTTGATTGGTGAACAAATTGCACTAATTTTATATGTGTGCGTGCGTGTGTGTGCATTAAATAATCTATGTAAATAAATATGTCAAATCATTAATCACAATTGCGTTTATCAGTTTCTTCTTCTTTAGTCGCACTAAAGTGAATATTAAAAGAAAGAGAGAGGCTTGTCTCATTACAAATAATTTATTAATGTTATATATATATATATATATTATATATATATATATCAATACAAGATTTTTATTTCGCTTAGAATCATCACAAACAACGTGTAAAGAGTGTATAATGTATACAAAACACGCGACACTGCGACATACTTGTAGTACATGTAATGTAAATGTTGTTCAATTTAATTATCGAGGCTTTGTCATGACTATATTAGATATGTTGTATTTATTTTGTGTGCCGAAAATGTATAGATGCGCATTATGTGAGTAAAAACGGAGGGCAATCCGTCTTTATAGATACACTCGTCGATATGTCAGAGTATCAGAATATAGCTCTTTGACGAGTGAAAGATTATACCTTCAAAAGGATATCTTTGGAGCACGTATCTCTATCAGTGTGTCCTTAGCGATGCAGATTGCTTCTTTTACGTGCTATTTTGTCGGGATTAACAAAGTAGTTTCTATCGTAATTACTATAAACCCATCTTGGGGCATAAATAAGCTCATTTCTTTTTTTTTTTTTTTTGGTATAGATTGACAATTGATATCCTAACGCACAAGTCTCGTAAATAAATATACACTGATCGTAACAATATACATTCTGAAAATAAATAGAGTATTTCACAATTATTGCGTAAATTGGTGAGCACTACTGTGTGAAATCGATCGATTCTCACGAGAAACATTATATTTCAAAAGCCTTTCTCGCGTCGAAAACATATTTATCATTATCTTTTCTTACACAGGCGATCGCAAATAACTGGTATCACACGTACACTTCTTTCTTTTCCTTTGCTTTCTTTTTTCGAAAAATAATCAGGGAGAAGAGTTATTATCCTCCCTTAATTATCTTGGTAATTTTCGTTCATGCTCCCCGTTGGTCACGAAAGTGTATTCATGTTTAAAAAGGAATCAAAGATGCCCAGCATCTAAGGCCTTATTTATATCACTAACTAGCATCCCGAGGATAGATCTGTGTTCCGAATCCTGTCTAAAAACGGAGTCCAAGAAGTCGGAATGCGTTAAGAAATCGAACACTTGATCACACCGATCTTGTGACTTGTCTGTGAGATGTGGCTTTATGAGTGCTTGTATCGCGGTTCTGCATCGTTCTAACGATTTGATTAAGTACGCCCGATCGAAACTGAACTCCAATTCGTAAAACGAGACCACAGACATTGCCACAGCTCTAAGGGCAGTTCTTATTTCCACGAGTTTCGCGTCGTCGGTGGCGTTTAATTGTTGATTACGTTGTAGGAGACCCACCTAAAATGAAAGTATTTAACGAATATGAAAAAGAAAAATCGCGATTACTTTGCGTATCTATGTCACAGCAATCATCGAGGGAGAGACAAGTACCTTAATGGATAATTTGACGATATTCTTTAAAACCTTTTCAGGCTGTTTCTTGTCTAAATTAGAATTGGTTTTCGCGGCTCTTTCCATAAGCTTATACAGATTGTCCAAAAGTGACGTAGTGGCGTCATCTATCAGCAATGATCTTCCGGCCCCTGTAGATACGACTCTGCCGAGGAGTTTTTTTTGCGCACGAAGACCTAAATCACGAGCGCGGCTTCCGGTGCCCCCGGCGGGATAAGATCCGCCGTTCAATGTAGTCGCCGACTGCATCACTGGGGAAAAAATTGCAAACGCTGTACCATCTGCTCGGGGAGATATGGGGTTGAATAATGATCCTTTTGTTGCATGAAAAGATCGACTTGTGAAAATGGTACATAGGGTGCATTAGGAAAGTTAGTCTATAAGTTAACTGTTCTATGTATTGAAGCGGTATGAAAGTATGAATTTATATTAAATACTAAAAAGGTTTCTTACGAGATTTAATTAATTATGTACTTGTAAAAGCTTATGAAACTTATGCAAGAGAATTATGAGGTATTGTTATACACAAAATGTGCACATTTTCATAAAATATTTTGTTTACAAATTATACCCAATTATACAATAAACATTATTAATATATTATTAATTTCAGTTTGATCATAATCTCTAAGATTTGCAAAACAATTAATAATTCTAGATTATATGGCTTAATAAACACCATGTATACACATATAATGTTGGGAAACAAAATTTCTTAGAGTGAAATATAATAATAAGACATTCATAATAAATAATGCAATAAAAAATAATATGACAAAAAATTTACAATAATACTCAACAAATTACATCCAAATGTATATTAAAAAAGTGAAACCTATATCGTTTTCAAATCATATCTATGCAATCTTTTTCCTTCTTTTGTCTCATAGAATTTATGTTAGAAATTTTTCAACTACTTCAATACACTCTGTACCAGAGTGTGTGTGTGTGTGTGTGTACTAGTACACTACTACATTAGTATATATATATTAGTTAAAATAACATAAAATGTGACATCTTATTGATTTATTCAGACGAAAATAGTAAAAATGATAGTTTGCATTATAATGTGCGTATGATCAGAACTTACCATCAAACATTGGTAGACCGCTGTTTCCTCTAGGCGATAACGGGATTGTGAATGAAATAAAGAAGTGTTCTGTGAGCACGGTCGAAACTCAGGCAAAAGTAACTAAAATAAGCAAGGATGTAAAATGAATCAATATTTAGCGAAATATATACATAAAACGATATTATGTCAAATAAATTCAATATGGCAACACATAATAAAATGATGTTGCGCGCGTTGTGCAAATGCGTTTATGCGTGTGTTCTTATTCATGGGAACGAATCAGAGCATCGTACAGTTAACATTTGTATACCTTGATTGCAGTCGGTTACAGCTACAAGATGATAGAGCAGCCAGCTCTGCAATTCCATCACTGCCGTCCCCCACGCCACCTGAAAAAACACATTTTTATGTTCGTAAAGAACATGTGAGTTGGTGAGAAATAGCTTCATACGTAAAGCGAGTTATGGGTTTTTTTAAATTGTAATGTATTTCTTTTATGTTTAGAATAACAATATTTTCTATTATAATATTTATATTACATTCTATTATGTATATATTTATATTTGTTTGTCATTTGATCTCTATAAGCATTATTTTCACTTGAAATAAGAGGTGCCTAACCGTGTTTTGTTAACAGACGTTAGCAGATTGAGAAGTAGGAACATTATTATTATTTATTATTATTCAATATACATGCTATGTCTTTAAAGTAACATCAACACGCATTCCGTGCCACGCGTGTCATCAACCACCCACATGTATGTACATACTTACAATGGAAGCGAAACTGCCTAGCTAAACGAAGGTGTTATTTTAAATTCAGTCAAAAACTTATAATTGTTATTTAGTATTTAAAAGTTTCACAAAAATTCTTAAGACTCACGTACTTTCCAATCCATAAAAATATTAATTGAAACTGCAATGAAATAAACATTGAATTAATTCAAATACCTATAGTGTATCTAATATTGCAGATAAACCGATACAATTCAGTAATTATAAGGATTCCATGAAAAAAACAAAGTATCCCTGTTTTCCAATTATCTCCATAAAATTTCACCGTTAGGCTCCAATTCTTTATTTCAGGATCAAATTATCATTATAGAATTAAATTACCATTACAAAATAGTTAAGAATGGAACAGAAGAATAGAAAGGAAAGAAAACAAACGGTCGGTGCAAGTTGGTGGCGGGCAAAGAATTAAATAGGTTGCAGCATACATGCTCCCTCATTCGTGTAATTTATGTCAATAACTGAGGTCAAACCCGATACACTGGAAATGGAACGTAATGTGCGTGTGGTTTGTCGTCGCGAGGTATAATCATATATGTATATACACACACATATAGACGTTTATATCGAAGAGGTATAGTTGTATGGAAGTTGGATCGATTTGTAAGGAGCGTCAAGGCAAGCCAGAGACTCTCATTCTCGTTTATCGACGTAATAGGGGCAAATGGATGCGCGCTACGGGATATTACCTAGTCTTGATACGGTTAGATCGATATGTATTTCGAGAACATGATAAATATCGATATCGATCGAGCATTAGAGTACCTTAAAATTCCCTATCATTTGACCCGAATGCGAATTTTCAAGATCTTCGAGCATTCGACTGATCTTAAGATGTTCGAGAACGTCCGAAGCGCTTTCAAACGCACTCGAGTTATCGAAATGCTGGAAATACTCACGCGCGTGATTCGATCTATGATCGTCAGGATGATCGTTCATATTAAATGTATTGTCAGGTTGTCCATCTACCAAGTTCATATATGATAAAAAAATCTAAGAAACCACATTATGTCAACATCTTTTCACAAAATGATTTATTAATTAAAAATATTAGTGAGTCGTTTGCAAATTGCAAATTGTACGTTGTAAATTATAAGCTTCTTTTTTATAATTTTATAGATTTATATCAAATAGGGCAATCAAATGATTCGTAATTTATAAAATTTCTTTATTATTTTATTATGAAGATTAGTAATTTAAAATTGATAATTTCATCGATAATATTAGTTCAATTGTGCATGAGAACCCAAGTAGATATTTTTTTAGTAGATTTTTTTTTAGTAGAAAATCGAGGATTCATAACAAATCCAACCTTTATTAAATTTTTCAATTTCTTAGAGGGCAGCGATAAAGCACAAACTATTAGATAAATACTGCGATTATAATTTTACAAAAGTAATGTAATATTATATAATTATATGAGCAGTGTTACATGAAAGTAAGCAATTAAGGCAAAAAAGAAAAAGGTCTGGATAATAGAGTGGCTCTTAAAGTGGGAACATTAATTACACGGAAGTGTAATAAATAAATTGAGGTTTCACTTTAGGAATGGTACTCAATTACTTTAAAACATCAAAGGTAATATATCTAAATTTATCGTGACTGATTCATCTAACTAATCCTGATTAATTCTAATAAGAATAATTCATTATCGTATGCTTAGCAGTTAGTATTGTGCGAAAATTCGATTAGAAGCATTTAACCAATGAAATTATTGAATTTCGAAATAAACCAATAAAATTTGTAACTCTTGGTGAATATACTTGATTTATGAGGTAGTACATCATACTGAAACGAGAGTCCTATTCCAGTCGTATCCTAAATCGTTCGTACCACTTAAACACTATCGAACAATATTTGCGATATGCAAGAATTAGTACACGGTAGTTTGAAATAAAGCAAAATGAAATATTTTATAAAAGTAAAAGCTTTACACGCATATAACAGATTTTAAATGATATTTAAGCCCTTGAAGAGCGACTTCAACAATATTGTTTCTATCTAAAAGAAATAATTTAATCATAAACTAGTTTTCTTATCTAAAATACTATGTAAGTAATTTTAGATAATTTATAGATAAATTCTTATAGTTATTTTTTAAATAATTTTTAGATAACTCTTAAATGATTTTCTAGGTACATACATATATGTATAGTATAGATAAAACTACCCAACTAATGCGTATCAGACAATATCTAATCTATTCAATACAATTCTAAAGTGGAAAATTAAATTCCAGTTGAAAGGTTTTAATTGATGTATTGTCCTACTGGGAAACACCGTAAAGTCATACGACTAAAACAAATGATCGATCGCTCGGAGAACTTTCGCTCTCTTTGCTTGGTCGTTTCCTAACTACAATAGATCGAGTTACTAGCGCGCTATTAGGCGGTTGTCGAGTATCCATATTAAGCGCATTATTCGCTATTAACATCGTCAAATTTCAAGGTGTTTTCCTTTTTCCCTGCACGGTTCACAAATTCTTTCATCAGTACAAATTAGCTATGTATTTTGTTTTAACCAGAAGATCTCTATAATTGGAATACATTTTCTAAAGTGATCCACTTTCTTTTATTGAAACAACGACCCGGAAAAAAAAGAAACTACATTTTCCTCGAAATAATTTTCAATTTTTTAAATTTGATAATTAATTACGATATAGGTTTAGAAAAACTGTTCTTATCAATGTGTATTTTAGAAACTATGTATATAATATGGGAATAAATAACTTTTCCGTAACTTGTTTCACACTTGCAGAGACCAATATCTAATTGTATGTCTAGTAGTTATTTAAAACCAATTTTATCACGTCGTAATAACAAAATAATAATACAGAACGTAGTCCTTATCTGTCAATACATCATTTTTATTTGTAATTCTGTAAATGTATGATGATTACAAACTCTGGTTTTATTACTGTACTTTGGTTTCTGAAAAACAGTTTAATTAAAACATCACGATATCATATTATATGTAGTTATGACGATTATAAATATTAAAGTCCTTGAAATTCGATTTGTCCATAATTTATCTATAGGTTAAATTAAAATACACCTTGCCAAAGGTGAGCAAGCGTCTGGGGATATTTTTTAACGGTAGCATATATTTGTACAGTGTTGTGCCATAACTCGCATAAAACGAGGCAAGAGATATGATACAGAGTTTATAGTTTCCGGTAGCGCTTTAAAAACAGGTCAAAGATTCTATTCTGATGTTTATCCGTGTCAGATCGGTGGTTCCATGAAATTTTCTGTAATTTCGTTTTCTTGCTTCGCTCGAACATTAAATATCTATACAATAATTCTGGTTTCCGCGATGAGTCATTGGTGACTAATGCATTTCTGAACTGTGTTAGCTTACCGATACAATAATAATCATGATTACTTGAATAATGTATAAAACTGTATATAAATACATAAAAATTATTGCTAAAATGAAATTTAACAGAAGATATTAAAGTAACTATTTTATAATATATTCTTCTTTCGAAAAGTTATACGATTATTTAAATTATTTATTTAAAATATTTAGATGACAGAAGTGAATTCTTCATGTTTTCATGTTTTAAGCTAATGCGAAATAGAGACAAATATTTCGTAAAGAAGTTAAAAAATGTAGATAAACAGGTGAACTGCAGGTATATTTCCGAGTAGGCTGGAGGTTCGTCATTTCTATAATTAGTTATCTGCTTCGTTCTATCGCGATGTGTCGAAGGATAGGACCTAACAGCCCACAATTTTCTAACGTATGCACGAACATAATTTTTAACGTTAAGAACATGTACACGTCATATGTGCACGCGACACTCTCGTTTCTTGCTTGCTTGCAAATTGAACTTTGCAGGCAATTTTGTTCGCATTGCGTCGTATTGAATAACTGTATCTGAATCTAGATAGGCAATTTCACATGTGATCGAATCTATAAAATTAAAGAATTATGACGGTGCGAAAAAACTCAATTTGAAATGTTTCATTATTTCTTTCAAAAGGATGATTTACTTTTATATTCTTGACGAACAATTATTATTTTGTTAAGCTTATCGTTGTTGTCTTCATTAAATAATAATAATCTCCTTCTCCATCTACAATTTCTTTAACAATTTTCACATGCGATTAAATCGATATTTACCCCATACATAATTATGGTGAACTTATATTTCTAAATGTTTGAAGCAACGAATCGTTGAAATTCATATATTGCGTTATGTGTTTCTTAGATTTGTGAAGTTTAGAAACCTTTTAAATTAAAATAGTCCACGTGGAAATAGTTAATTCGTTTTAATTTGTTTGTTCAGCAATTCGGGTAATGGAATTGTCGGTACCCTCGTCAAACGATTTTGGAGCGCAAGTGATCTGTCACTCTTTCTTCATAAACAGTTTTGATAACAGCGTCACATGCAATTAAGTTTACGAAACGGAGGGATTTTCCAAATAAGAATAATAATCCAATGAGTCTCCTATGTTGACTTATATTTTCAACAATTCGAGTTATTAAACTGTCGTTATCATCATCAAACGATTTTTTTTCCTTGCAAGTGAGACAATAACGTACTTAGTTTGATGGAATTAAAAAATTTATTCCATTATCGTTAATTTGACTCCAATTTAGTTTTTCCAATAGTTGGAAGTAATGAATAGTGAATTATATTAAGAATATTAAAAATAATGAATTACAATATGATTTCGAATGGAAATCATATCAATCTTCATTTTCTTCCCACTTTGTTATTTCTTTTACGTTTATATGACGCCATTTATACCAAGCCCATTTATTTGAACGTTAGTTCAATTACTCGATTATATGAATTTCTGTCAGTTAAATCCATTTATCTGAACGTGAACTATTATATGAACGAGAATCATTCTATTATACGAACTCCAATTATATAAACTATTTGACTTCCGATAAATTTATGTAAGCGCAGTTCTACTGCATATGCATATGTATATAACTAATTTGATGAAATTGAAAAGTGTATTTCATCATAAAACATGTAGAGGTATCAAATCAAGCGTTACTCCAATTTATTTTTTTTTGTTTTTTCATAATTGAAAGTAACGAATGGTCGAACGATTTCAAATCAAGTGGCAACTTCCTAACCCTCGATTTCTTTAACGTTACTTTTTTATATAGTACGTATACACTCCATTTATTTAAACGAAATTTTAGTCGATTGAATCCATATGTCTGAACGTGAACTATCATATCATAGAAAATAGGCGGAATCAGCAGATTCTTATTATATAAACTTCAATTATGTAAACTGTTTATAAGTTCATGCAAATGATATTCTAATATATGTGTATATACAGTTAATTCGATTAAACTAAAAAGTATATTTCATCAGGCAAAACATCACATAAAGAGATCAATCAGGTCAAGTAATACTCCAATTTATTTTTTTCAACAATTGAAAATAACGAATCATCAAACGATTTCAAATCGAGTGGCAACGTTCGTCTTCTTTTCAACCCTCAATTTCCTTAACGTTTTTCTTTTTATTTCGAAAGATGCAGCTGTCACACCGACAGCTGTGCAACTGGCACGAACCTCCTTGTTAAACTGAGCATCTTGTCTGAGAATATACCCACCACCTGCCCTTCGATCGATGTGTTCAGCTTCATGTGTGTGCACGAACGCACATGTCGTACACAACGCGGTGCGCACGTGCTCACATGGACAAAGTTACGAGAAGGATTATACTCTATCCACAAAGGTCACGCGTTCGTCTGTTAAATACGACTTTCGAGAGGTCCACGTTCCTGCCTGGCTAGCCTGTAGCCTGTAGCGGTCGTTTTTGGATATCGATCCCGCCGATTGCACACGCGAGATTCTCTCACGGAATCGTATCCAATTTCAACTTTTTATCCTATCTCCCGAGCGAATCTCAATTGTAATCCTTCGACGATCTTAACGAGCGCGGGACTATGTCCTCGCGATATCGACTTTTCCCGATATTCAAACGTATTTGATTCGACGTGTAGGTATGTGAGAAGAGTATTTTATCCGATCTTTAGATCATATGCGTATTTTGAAATAATTTTAAATAGAATTGAATATATGATCCATAACGTACAGATATGTGAGGAGGATATTTTCATATGCAGAATTGGTAAGTAACTTTTGTGCAGTGATTGTTTTAGATACTATATTATATCTATTTTTGAAATATATAAGTTTTTTATTTTAGCTTCTTTAAACTGTGCGATTGCTTTTAAGCAATTTTAAATAGAATTAGATAATGAACTCGATTATCAAAAATCTAAAGAAATCGTTTCATTTTCAATTTCATTCGTCGTATCCATTTATATATTTGCATATATTTGCAATCGAAAATTATATATATTGTGAAATCTATAAAAATATTTAATGTTAGAAAATATTTTATTACGTGATAATACAAATAGTATATGAAATTTTATGATCTCTCTTGGAAGAATGTACAAGATGCATATAATGAAAAAGGAAGAGCAAAATTAATGTTGTGTCCTTCAGAGCTCTAGGAGAGACATATTTTCGTCGCTGCCTCTGTTTTAAGCAGATAGCTTATTCAAGGTTGAAGATACAGTTGATCCTATACGTATAGCATTGAAATTTCAAATTACAACCTGTCGCACATCGTGAAGAAATCCACCATTCTTAACATTTATAGTTACCTTAATTATTCTTCAATACTAAATATAGTTCAAATTTTAACCAAATAAAAGTGTACGGAACATATGACGCATTAGAACGCATTATAAAACACGTATGGGGTATATAACGTCAATGAAATTAAAAAGTGGGATTCAGTCTTAAAAAAATTGAATAGAGGACTACAGAATTAAAAAATTATGAGATAGTAAAAAGAGACCTCATAAAATATTAATTACCTTAATTTAATAAGTATTTCTTGAATTACTATTAAATAAGTATTTCATAAATTACTTAGATTCTTGAATTTTCTAAAAAATGATAATAAAATGCAAATAACATCAAGTATTCTAGTCTGGTATTTTTACATAAGATGGTCTAAGACTTTTGCACAGTACTGTATATGCACCTAACCCGTAATTCAGGCAAATTGATTGATTGATGAAACGCGAATCAGCTGGTTAAGTACCGCAAATGAAGTTGTCGCAGTCATCGAGAGCGCACATATCAGACGGATATGCGGAGATAAAAATAACTGGCGAAAAACCATACTATTCTGCTGGTATTAATTAGAAACAGAACGGTGAACGCCCGTTGTACAACAGTCTCATTCATTGCACGGTTACTTGTTAACGTTGCCTATTTACGGGCTCACATTCCGTAGACTAGACGGTTCATTTACGTTAAAGCGCGATTTACATTGAGCCGAAAAAGATGTTTACCCCATATTTCTATCCCCCTTTTCTGTTTGCCTTCGGATATGCACGATTGCGTGGATGAAAATCGTATACTGTGGAAAATTTCACGCTATACTGATAATCGATTAATTCGCGATACCTTGGACAGGCTTTGGCCGTTATTTTCTAAATATACACAATGTTTTTGTATTACTCTGTTACTCCTCTTGGTACCCGTCACTTACACGGTGATAAATGCACATACGGAATTAAGTTACATGCATCTATTCAGCCACGACTAACTGACGCAATTAAACGGACTCGTCGGTTTTGCGAAATTCAGTTTCCATCGTGTTGTACATACTTTCCTTTTCACGTGACTCAATGTCATGATAAGAGTGATGGTACGAGAACTATTCTCTTTTCCGTTTCCGCGAGTTATACGCCAACTGTGGTTTCGTAAGTTTCCAAGTTTCCATTTATCTTTAAGTACGTATATGTGTTATTATACTGTGAACTTTTTCCGCTCTTTTTGTCTTGATGGAAGTTAACTTCCAACATGATATCATCACGAAATGACGACGTGAAATATCAAATTTTAACAACCTCACAGAATAGAAAATAATTCGAATGTAAATAAATAACTTAACAAGAAATACTATTAAAATTAGGTATTCATGTAAAATTGTATGCTTTAATAAGTATAGAATTTAAAAATGAATTTTATATCGAACAAACTCTCTTCGATCACGCGCACTACCCGACGGTAAATACGTTTGTCCTGAATTATGTATGTTTGAACGATCGTTTAGCGATTCCATTCTTGACTGTAAGGAAGCGGTCTTGTCCATACCAAATTAATTTAAATTTTAGACGCGCACTAACCTCTGCTGATGTCTGGGCCGCGAATGCGACCCCAACTTGACAATGAAGTTTCTCTTTTCCAACAACCGTAGGATAGATATTGTTCTATTGTTTTGTTTGCGTTTCACTTTGCTTTCGTGCGCGTTAGAGATTCCACCGGTATGATGAACCTTTAAAAATATGTTATCGAACTAGACGTAATTGAACACAATACACAAGTATGCAAAAAAAAAAAACGAGAAATCACACCGGCAAAGATAGAACACGCTCTTCTCGAGTCTCACAGTCTATTCGACTGAACGAACGAACGTCGTCTGTTGTGGTCTGCGAACCCACCCCGGTTACCATGGAATCATCGCTCCGCGAGGTGGGGCGCATGTGGCATCTACGCTCGGGCAACTTCGCAGTGTTAAGGAGTTTTCTCTTTTGCAGTACGCGCTCATTCATCGACGGGGTCATTGTGAATATGAAAGAACGGAATCTAACCACGAAACTTCTTCATTTAACGATACAATGTAATACAATGCCTTTTTGGATGAAGCATTGTGTTAATAGTTTCTCAAAAAAAAAGTGAAAGATACTAGTTGAATAATAATTTTGTGAATTTTTATTATGATGTAGGGTATCAATTAGAAATACCTTGTACATATTTTTTTGTTGTTTTTATTAGAATTTTTAAAATTTGTATATACTTAATGACATTTTAAGATGCATTTAAATTATGCTATTGTTTTTCCTCTTATTTTCAATATGTGCTTTGGATACATTTTCAACAAGTGTCTTAACTGAAACAGAATAATTGATAACATACCTCAAAATCATAATATTTTTGTTAATTGACGCTTTTGGAATAACAATTCTAGACACAGAGGATCTGTGGAAACTGTACAAATAGGATCCATGAAAATGCAAAAATGTTACTTTTCCTTCGTACTTTAAGCTCTGTGCGTTAGATATGATATTCAGTTGTTGCAAATACTTTATACGACTATTAACTGCATTACCATACTTCATGAATTTTTAATAAATGTTTATATGCTCGATCAGAGATGTTAAGCGCAGCGTTCATTACGCATAAACCAGTTTCTCCTAAGAGGCTTAAACCACATAAACCTAAACAATTAGGTATTTATATTGTATATTATCTTTATTGTACGTTATTTTTATGGATATCCTATCTGCTACATACCTAGGTAAGTATGAAGAGGATCTGGGAGACAGTCAGCAAATTTTCCAAATCCTCCTACGATATTATCTTGAGTTTCAAGCAAGAATGCCCTATTTTCATCAGGATCTGATAATTTGTTAATATCAAGCATTTGTAGAGTTGCTCCCACCCAAAAACTATAACAAGTATCAGAAGGTTTTCCGGGTCTTCCATGAAAGCCACTATCTTGCCTCATAAGACACCATCTTTTTAGTCTATTTAATTGATCATTTGTCAATACATTATGAAGTTCGTTCATGAGAAATAGGCTAGCTACAGCACAAAATGTAGATCCTCCATGTGATTCAAGACCAGGTCCTTGGCCCATTGCTCCATCATATGACTATAATCATTGTTGAGATATTGTGCTATGATAAAATTAAGTAGACAGAGCCAGTTTTTGTTAATACTCTTTATAAGTAAAATAAAAAGAGGAAAGGATAAAAACTTACAATGCTCTTTAAAATGTAGTCAATTGCTTTTGTCTTGTCAATGCCTGACCAATCATTTAAAATTATAGATATACAACAAGCACAGTAAAGGAACCTCATATCACTTTCACATCCTGTTATAATAGCTGTAAATGATCCATCCGGATTTTGACATGCTCGCATTCCTTCAATAATGGATTCTCTGTCAACTCGACTTAAATCATCTCCAAGAATTAAGAGGGTAACTAATCCAATATATGTCATTGCTAAATGACCACATTGATATTTTGGAGCATCCTTTGGTATTGTTGTCGAAGGCTGAAAGCCGGAGCGTGGTCCAGCTCCTGTTACTTGAAGCCTATAGATCCAGTCTATCGCCTCTAATTTAGTTTGTTCACTAAGATCATTCAAGCAATTCAATATGTCTAATCCTGATATAGCAAAAAACGCTACAGCAAGTCTAGAGCAGTCAAATTCTGCTGAACATGAATTGGGCATGATTTGCAATAACCTCTGGAAATATTTAGCATGCTTTTTCTTTGCTAACTGCGGTGGCATGTTGTATCGCGTGTTTGTATGATTAAAAAAAAATAATATTTAAAATATATACGGTTACGTATCGAACGTAAGTGTTACTTTCAAATTGGTTGTGCGAGTCGAAAAAGATTTCATTAGAATTATGGTAAGACCTACTAGAGAGCGCTTCAATTCTAAACGATAGATGCAATTACTACTAGGGGGCGTAAAAAATAATTCGCTGAACGCACGCGTCACCGGCAAACTAGCCCTTTCTTGCGCACGCCGGACGTTCACTGCAACACGCACCAGCCGCGAAAATTACACAAACTACATACTACCCCGGATAACGGAGATAACGAGAAAACACGCAGTAAGTTAAGTTTCAATTAACCGTATACATCTGTCCGCTTCGTGAATACTTTCTCGCGGTAGTTTCTCTGGCTAGTACGGTAGCGCGTTGATTTGCGCGGAGGTAGTTTGTCGGAGGACGACGAAGGGTTCTCGTGGAAGCGGCCACTGAGGGCGCGGCATTCTTGCAATTGTTGCGCCCGGCTCCAACAGAATAACCAATAGGAGCCGCGGCAGCGCCGCCATTCTATCGAGTTCGTGGCACGCCCTACAACTTCCTCCATTGTCCTTCTTTCCGGGATTCTCTGCGAGGAAGGATGGCTCAGAACAATTATTTTGGGTTTACTCACGGCGGAACGCAATATGGGTACGAAATCGATTGCATACCATAATTATTAAGTAGCTAGTGTTAAGTTTTTCGAAAATTCGTGACGGTAACTACGTTGGCGGGAGTAATAATTGTTCGTTAAAATCGGTGCACGCGAGAGCCCAGCCGGCTTGGCCGCCATTTCTTGCTGAGAGTAGAGCGTCCATCGAGCGTCTCTCCCGGGCACGGATCCGATAGAGGTCTTTTTCGTTTTGCGTTTCCATTTTTCATTGTATTCCTTGCCTGTAAGAAAACCTATTTATTCTTTCGAACAGAGCGACCAGCGCAGCCGCTTATCAGACTGGTCAAGCGGGATACGCAGTAACTCCAGCGGCAACTGCCGCCACGTACACTCAACGACCCGCTGCTGCCGCGGCTACAGGTTACGAAACGTATCAAGCGGCCGCCGCTGCAGCCGCTACTGGGACCACGTACGCTGGTAAGTTCATTTTAGTCAATTTCATATTTTTCATCTTTCTTTTCTTTCATAAACAGAATCCAGTATCCAGTATTTTCGTGCTTACATTGCAGTTTCATAAGGTCCTTTTTCTTTATAGCTGCTAATCCTGGTACTGTGGCTCAGACATACGATTACGGTTACGGGCGTGCTGCACCTGCAGCTACATACGACGCTGCTAAAACTTATTACCAGCAACCTGCTGCAGCTGCAGCGACTTACACTACTACAGAAACACATTATCAAGCTGCAAAACCTGCATATAGCACCACTAGTGCTTATACAGGCACAGCCAGGCAAGCTACTACTACTGGACAAGCTAAAACATACCAAGCATCAAGTACAGCTTATCAGCAATCTAATCCTACTCAAAGTGCTACCTATTCTTCAGGATATACAGCTCCTGCAACACCCGCGGCTACACCATCGACAGCTACAAATAGTAAGTTATATATATATATGTATATATGTATATATGTTAATGTTTTTCGCCAAGATTGAAAATCCTATGTAAATGTCCTGCTAACCGTGACGTAGGCACTAATAACATGAAATTGATCCTCTGGGTATTGGAATTGATACATATGAATGATATAATAAAATTCTGCTAACATTTTAAACCACAACATGGCTTAAAAGTTTAGCTGAATTGAATCTTTCTGAAGTTACAAAATTGACTTTATATAAAGATTTGTGATTACTATACAATATACTTGATAAATATTTTATCAAAAGAATAAAGTATTCATTTTGATGGGTACAAGTTAGTAGAATGGTTCCATGAATATAAAGGATTGACTCCTCCAAAGTTTGAGGTTTCAATTTCATTTCCCTTAGAAACGGCGAGTACAACGTATTCCGGCTACGACGCAGCGCTATATAGCGCTGCGACTATGTATGTAGCCCAACAGAGTGCAAACAGCAATTCAACTAACCAGAAGACTGGAGGTTGGCAGGGCTACGGACGAAAAGGATTTGGCACTGGAGGGGGAGGAATGAAGGCAATGCGGCCCAAGCAGCCCCCTAAGCCACAACAACTACACTATTGCGATGTCTGTAAGATCAGCTGTGCTGGACCTCAAACGTACCGTGAGCATCTGGAGGGCCAAAAACATAAGAAGAAAGAAGCTTCTCTGAAAGTACCGCAGCAACCACCGGCACGTGGGGCAGGCAACAGTCTACGTTGCGAACTTTGTGATGTAACTTGTACTGGAAATGATGCTTATGCTGCTCATATTAGGGGGGCTAAACATCAAAAGGTTGTTAAGTTACACACTAAACTTGGAAAACCAATACCAAGCGCAGATCCAACAGTTTTGAACCCGAAACCAGCAGCCGCAGCTAAAACTGCAGGAGTTAAGAAGCCAACCGTAACGGCTACTCCTAAAATTAACTTTGTTGCTTGTAAGTAATCTTCTTGTTACAGATACACAGTTTATGTTATATTAAATATACAAATTTATGATAGATATGGAATACATATTAACATCATGTGTAATATTTGCAGCTGGAAATTTGGGGACTGTAAATCAAAATCAAGCCCCGGAAATTAAGACAGAAGAAACTGCAACAGAGGAAACTGTTGAAGAAGCAGCTGTTGATGAAAAAGATATTCAACCAGTTGGTCAAGAGTACATAGAAGAAAACAAATCCGAAGATGGAAAAATTATAAGTTTTAATTGTAAACTTTGTGAATGCAGATTTAATGATCCCAATGCCAAAGATATGCATATGAAAGGAAGACGACACAGATTTGCTTATAAGAAAAAAGTTAATCCTGACTTAGTTGTTGATATGAAACCAAGTCTGAAGCAAAGAAAGATGTTAGAAGAAAAATTTCGTAGACAACAAATGCGAGACGATTACTTACGACGTAGAGAAGAAATTAATCAATTGGGACCTATGGGTCCAATGATGGATGAGGAAATGATGTATTGGGAAGAAAGACGACGCTATGAAGAAGAATGTGAGTACTATGAATGGTATCGACGCTATGGACGTGGACCTGGAGCTCCACCAATGCCACGTCCTTTCCCAGGACCGCCACCAATGATGATGTTCCCTGGTCCTCAAAGAAGGCCAGATTCATCAGATGACAAACATGTATTAGCTCATCATACCACCATATATCCTAAAGAACAGGAACTGCTGGCAGTTCAGAAAATCGTTTCACATACTGAAAAAGCATTGAAATTTGTATCTGATACATTGGCTGAAGCAGGTAATTATTTCTTCTTTTATCTTTTTCTTATTTTATATTTTATATCTATAGCATAGTTAAAATATTTTTATAATTGCAGGCAAGAAAACAGTTCCATCTATTACTAATGCTACACCAACGAATCCAACTACGACTACACCACAGCAACCTCAACAACAACAACCACAACAGCAACAAAATGCAGATATAGTCAAGATTAAAGAAGATTCTGACAAAAAGAAAACAACGACGCCGCAGAAAGAAGATGGCAGCGACGGCAATTTGTTTTCATTTCAGAAGGAAAAAGAAGATTCCAGGATATTAAGAGGGGTAATGCGTGTTGGCAATTTAGCGAAGGGACTTCTATTATCTGGTGACAATCACGTTTGTCTTGTAGTCCTGTGTGCAGAAAAACCAACACGGTTAGTTGTACAAAATTATGTATTTGTGTATAAATATATTAATTTTGTACACAAATTCATATATAAATATTTTCTTATTTACAGATCATTATTGAATAAAGTTGCTGAGATACTTCCGGCACAGTTGAAGATCGTAGCTCCAGAGGATACTTACAATGTTGGAAAACACCCAGAGTCAGCAGCATTAACTGTTTCAGGAGGCAGTGTGACTGTTAGCGTAACACTTACCAGTCCTTTAATGCGCGAAACTCCTAAACCAGCTGCTGCTGCAGGTGATTTGATCGTTTTATATTTTCATAGTGGCCAAGAAAAGGATAACTGATAATTTTAGAGATTTTACAGAAAGCATTTTTTATTTTCATGCTACTTTCTTGAAAACGTGGTTTATGAATTTTGTTTGTTCTTTTCATGGCCCAAAAGCTTCTTTGTAAATTTTTCTAAGCACCAGGATGATGCAGGGGCAGCCAAGGACTTCAACGGTTGCCAGTGTATATACGCTCTAACATGAAAAATTCCTTTTTCTTTTTGATACAGCCGCATTTTAGTGTGTCCACGACTGAGTATAATTTATATTTTTGAAAGGCATTACTATTTAAAAATATGTAAGAGCGTAGATAGAAATATATTAACAGCCATTTTTTAACGGAAAAGAGAGAGCGTAAACTTGGTACGATTAGATGTCGCTTTTCTTCATTTTAAGTTAATTTGTAGTAATATACTTTATAAGTTATATCGATAATAGTTAAGCTGGAGTCTCCATTAAGGAAGATAATATGTTATTATGAACGTGGACACGCTTTTGGTATGAGGAAACAACGCTGAGGCAATCTTAAAACTATGGACTTTTTGATCATGCATTAATAATTTTAATGAAAACCCTCTATCATCGAATGCTGTACGCATAATACACAATGTGCAGTTAACTCCTTATTCTTAACCGACGATTCTTTTGATAGCGTTATTTTAATATTCAATTTTAAGTAACGCTGTCAATTTCAGTAAGAAACGTCGGTCGTTCTTTTGTAACGCGAAGAAAGGACGTCCAGGAATAGGAGTAATGCATCATTGTTATGTACTACATTCGATTAGGTTTATTTTTATTTCAATGAGAATGTTTTAGACTATGCCCTCAAGTTTAATGTGCTTGAGTTAAAATATAATTATATATAGAGGGAAAACCCAAGTTGGGCATGATCAAACACTCTAAGTGTTGTCTAAGCGTGTTGTGCTTTCTTTGTTGGAATCTCAGATAATGCTGGACAGCAGCAACAGGGAGCTGCTCAACCGCAAACAACGCCCGCGGCGCCCGCTGTGACGAAACCAGATCCACCAGATGTACTTCCCAAGGCTAAGTGTTTGGAGGCTTTAGCTGCACTCAGGCATGCCAAGTGGTTTCAGGTTTGAATCAATCAACTCTCAGTTCAAGATCTCGAATTGTCAGTGCCATTTTGTTGGCACTAGTGACTGTTTTCTGTTATTTTTTCCTAATACGTGAAACGCGTGCAAGTTGTCCTCTCTCTCTGTCCGCAAAAAAGAGCAGTCTTAGAACTTCCAGCCTTGTGACAATTTTATTTTTATTACTATCTATCTTCTTGTTGATATGATTTTGTCTGAAATGTTTATTTGATCACGTTTGATGTTTCAGTTTTGTAGGTTTGCCAATCCACTTTATCCACTAATATTGCATTTTATGGTAGTTAATCCAAAAATCTTTGTCATGTACTATTTGTAATTTATAATCAATGTGTTAGTTATTATAAGTGGATGGTAGTGGCAATATTTTATTATTGGCAGAATTTGACTAAAAAGGGAAAAAGGAAGAGAAAGAAGTGTATGTATAGCATAATTTCAGAAACAGAATACATCGAACGTGCAATCAGATAGTCTCAGGCAAGAAGTATAAGCATTATGTAAACGTGAATTGTAGCATTTAATATATTAATGCACATCAAAAGCATTTACATTTGCTTTACTTCAAATCATCAACATCCAGAATAATAGGAAACTGTTTGCAGAAAGTCGTGTTAAAAGTACGTAATTTTTCTTCAAAAGATGTAGTTTTGTTTGTTTTGTTTATAATGCACTAAATTGCTTTACGATGCTTATGATCAAGCTTATTCATTATTCTGGATTAATCTTAATGCATTGTAGCCTAGACTGAGTCTGTTCTAGGTCTGTCTTAGAAATCCTTGAAGTTAGTGTATTTCTCTTTATACATATGTACTTTATTTCATACTTTCTACATAATGTGCGTTGAAAGCACTGTTAAATATTGAAAGACAGACAAGCACAAACACACAGTGGTGTCATAAGTATATCGGGTGTTTTTCAGTTATAAGTTCAATAGTTGTATTTGGCAGTTCGACAAGTGTACAGTTTTTCTGATACGTTGCACTTTTTTTTAAATATTATGTTAGGTATTAATTGTTCAGGAAATACTTAATAAACACCCGATAATTTTGATATGGGCTAATATTTAGGAGCTATAGGCACGAGGCTGGGAGGATAGCTAAAGCCCACACAAAGCAAATTAAAAGTAGTTTAGGGTGTCGCATCTCCAGAAGACTCAGAGACTTTAAATTGTGTATCAAATTGTATGTACTAAAATACTGATCGTATTTAACAGGCTAGAGCAACTTCACTGCAGAGCTGTGTTATGGTCATTCGCATAATGCGTGATCTTTGTAACCGTGTACCCACGTGGGGACCATTAAACCCATGGGTTAGTATGAAACGACTCTTATGATGCATATATGATATCTGATTTTATTAGAAGTAAAACAAAGTGATTTATAACTATTCAATGATAATTAAAAGAATTCAAAACCGAATACAGTACTGTCTTGCATGGTGGCTGAGGATTCTATCTATTTCACGTTAATGTAGAATTTCTGATATAGACTCTTCTTTATATTTTGGCCAGATTCAGTCCTAGTCAGAATATAAGGATTAGATAGAAACAAACAGGTGTTCAATCTTCTTTCAGGCACTAGAATTGTTAACTGAGAAAGTGATTAGTACTGCTGGAGGACCTCTTAGTCCAGGTGAAGCGTTAAGAAGACTTCTAGAATGTGTTGCTGGAGGAATATTGCTTCCAGGAAGCCCAGGTATATCGTAATATGTTCCTGCTAATTAATATAATCAGTAAAAAAATTTTAATTTTTAAAATCGTAAAACCAAATGATGATTTTGATGACGAGACTGAGTGTATTGTGAAATCCATTGTAGGTTCTAAAATTGAGTATTTCGATTTTTTTATCTCAATGGAAATTTTGCAGTATTGCATAGATGATTGGCAATCTGATTTTTATATACTTATATAAAATTTTATATAGTTTTGTATTGAATCACACTGATTATAAATAATGTATTTCTTCATAGGATTATCTGATCCATGCGAAAAAGAACCAGTTGATGCAATAGGCAATATGACAGCCCAACAAAGAGAAGATATAACTGCTTCAGCGCAACATGCTTTACGATTAGTTGCATTTCGTCAAATTCATAAAGTTTTGGGCATGGAACAACTTCCGCCACCTAAATATAAGGGCCGATACGCTAGAAAACGAAGACGTGACAATAGTAATGGAGAAGGAACGGATAGTGAAGCTTCGAAGAAAGATAAAAAAGCAGAGGAGATCAAAATGGAGACTGACTCCAAGTAGATCTACCAAAATATTCGCTTTATCGATTTACTCATAACTTATATAGTATAAGAAATAAAATTTTCTCGTGTCAATTGCTTGTTCAATGAGGTTGTTTCTATATTGGAAAGATATCAAAGTTTAAAACAAAACTAATGATCTATTAATACAGTATTGTAATTATTTGGAATGTATCTCCCTTTGGACAACCAATAGCGCATCGTTTTAATTCGCAATCGTGATTTTAATGGCGAAAGAAATTATTAGGTCGGATTATATCATTGCACCTTGACTTTGTTTTTGGATGTATAATAATATCATAGAGTTGTCACGTTTCTATTAGTACTAAGTTTAATTTTTAATGACAAAACATTATGCATTGCTTTGTCTGTTATAAGCGATTTAATTTTTTAGCAAGTTCCAAACATCTTTAAAATAATGCAATATTTCAGATTTCATTTATTAAATTTATTTTATGTAAATTCTAGTTTTCAGAATTATTATAAAAATAAGCATGGCGTTACTTTTAAAATAAATAGTTAAACTTTTGCAAATATTTCACTGGATACTTCTAAAAAGACTAAAGATCTTTCCCAAACAGGCAATTGGTACGATTAGTTCCAGCATTAGGATTTTGTCAAAGGAAATGATGGATGCGTTAATTAGTTTTGAATTACTTATTTAGCTATATTTCAAAGTCACAATGTATGACGAAAAAGTTTAATAGAAAGGGTGGTGTAAAAACTGAACATTTATAAGTTTTGAAAAGTTAAAAGTAGGTTAGTTTGTATTGAGAATTCGTGTGTATGTTGTGTGTGTAGTCGTAAAGAAGTGCAGAATGTTTCTTTCCCTGCATAAACAACTCCTAACAACGTATGTTCACACCGCGTGTACTGATTCACGCAGAAGATTCCAAGAAAGCAGAGTTGAAAAATCAATCATTAAAATAAACGCTTTGCTGTCCAATGAGGGTTAAGTGCACGTGTCAAGAATTCTTAATATTTTCCTGTAGTTTGTTTACAAATTTCACCGGAAGTCGAATACTGTTTCAAAATGTTCATATTTAATAAATTTTTTTGACATAGTGTATGAATCTTCTGTTGTACACATGCAATTCCTGATTGAATAAATCGAACATGCATGAGATAAGAATAAGGTTTTCTTCACTTCCATATTCCTTTGCATATTACAATATTGTGTAAGAACTTTTACAAATAAGATGAGTTGATAATAAGCATCCTCTTTAACAAGAAGGCCACACACACAATAGCACTTCGATTGTAAGATTATAATTAGCTAATCTTTTACAGAAACACTTGACATACAAAGAAAGTTAATTTATTTTTGGATGGCACCGAGTAGAACTGAGACTGATATTGTATTAATTGTTTAATGAAACATGTAGAAGATAAGATATAAAACTAAAGGAAATATAATTTACGTTTAATTTAAGAAGATAATTTATATAAATTACGAACATAATTTCGTATAACATTCATTCTGTTTGGTTCAACTAGTCCTTCTAATAAGTATATTAACGATATTCAAATTCCATAATTTCGATCTTTCTGCTTCTTATCTTCGTTCTTTAATTAGGCTGGACTGATACAGGTTTTGAATCATTATAAGACAGAGTATTAAGCCATTTTCGTTTTTTCTGTTTTACAGTATTAATTAAAGTATGTTTGTATATATTTAAATATATGAGAGACACGTGTAATATCTTTAATTTATTATTATTTGTCAAACCAAATATTAATGTAATGTAATGTGTTATTATCTGCAGATATATTACGAAGAAAATTCACAAATTTTTTTCATTCAGTACCTTAAATCTACAAAAACGTGTGTGTAGAGCCTTTATAAAGTTTCAAATCTAAATAATGCATATTATCTTTTCAGTATTGAAAACTGGATGATGTACTGAAATTAAGGTGGGAATTACGTTATATTTTTTTCATATAGAAAAATCATATCAAACGTTCACTGTGCCATTCTAATTATACTTTACTTTTAAGAACAATATGTGATTTATTTCATGTGAAAAGAGCTATTGCGTGTTTTATTATAAACGTACTTCGATAGTGAAAGGTAAATATATTGTTCTTAGAGTTCAGCTATATTATCTGCGAGATTTTTCGTTCTTTTTTCCTTATACTAATGATTCTATTTGTAATTGTCTAGTTATTTAAAACTGGTTATTTCGATGTTAATGATGAAATATTAAATTAACACGTTGAATGCCACTGGGGTCACCGGTAACCGGCGCGCTAAGATTAGTAGAAATACATAATTTAAGCAAATGTCAATAGTTATAAATTTTTCATTGTTATCGTTGTTAGTACAATGATGTGACGAAATTAATGAAGCATAAAACATATAGAAATAGTTTTATTTATATATGAAATATAGACCTATTATGTGTGCATATTGCAATGTGTCGTATTGAAATACTCTAAACAAAGTACCAGCACAGTCTTTACAATATGTTACGACTTATAAAAAATTAAACAGAAGACATGAAGTGCAAACATTTTTGTAGCATATAAAAGTATAATGGACGCTTTTACCTGATTGTTAAACGCTCTCGACAAGAATAAATATGTGGAACAATTATTTAACAACGCGAAGAAATAATATGAGATAATTGATAATCGCAAAAAATAAGTGATTCACGTGAAATCACACTTCAGTGCCATGGGGGTCGCCGGTGACCTCTGTGAGATAAATTCATTAAATATAATTATACATCATAACTTATCCCTTGTAAGTAATATTTCAACATTATATGTATCGCATAATACAAAATTAATCATTTTTAATTTAAGAAAATAATTTTTGTAAATTACGAATATCATTTTATATAACATTCATTCTGTTTGGTGCAACTAGGCGCCACGGGCAATCCCTGTAAAAATAGAATGGCATTCAACATGTTAAAATTGTACATAGTATCGTAAGTAAACGCTTGTTTTTTGAAATTGTCTTGTATTTCATGTAAAACAATCATATAAACAGAATTTTAATCTATTTTCATAGTCATGATTTGTCTAATTGCATTTTTGTTTGTTTTTGTTGAAATATAAAAAAAAATGCTGTTTTCATTACGCTTTGCCAAAAATATTTGGTAAGTAACATCAACGAAATGTTATTTTAAAAATAAACAATTACATCGTTTTAATTACATTAAAATATATGTATAATCTTGATTGCAGTGCCTAATTTGAAATATTACTTCAGTATCTTAATATTTTTTTGTAAAATAAATTCTTATTATCAAATTAATAAGTTTTCATCAATTACAAGATTATTACATCAGCCTAGTTAGATGTAGCATGATTTCAATATTGATGTGACATTTATGAATAGTGAATTGTCTTTGTACGACAATTTTTATTTGAATATTTAGGATAATTTAATATCAAATCGATCAAATTGCTTAGAAGATCAAAATCGACCTAAATTGCTTAATGTGTTCAATATTTTAAACATAACCAACGTATGCTCTATATACAAACGCGCACACATACGCGCACACGTACGTACACACATACGTAGCTTCTTAAATATTGAAATTTCTGGAAAATGATAAAATTAGTATATTGTGTATAAATGTTGGTTATATGTATAGTGAATTTACTAGAAAATATATTCTGAAAAACAATGAATCATTAGTTTTCTTTGTTTAACAGTTTTCCTATGCGCCCTTTAGCTGTATAATATTATCATCAACATGTGACAGCTCATAGAAACATATGTATTTACATATAGATAAAAATTTCGCTTGGTAGAAACGTATCATTTCAAAACTAATAATGTGTCATAAATGATTTTATAAACGGCATCAGTTTAATAAAATCTATTCCACAAAGAATAGCCTTTGTCTCAGAAACCAACCAAACGTCAGAGATTCGATGATAAAAATATAAACCAATAGGCATCTTTCTAGAAATCTTCTGACATGCTTGCGCATGAGCAGTAAGACTTATCATTCCTGATATAAAAGGAAGGTTCGCTGTGGCTTCCGTTCAGTTCAGTATAGGACATTGAGTGTTTTTAGAGGCAGAACGTAATACTTCTTAAATTTTATTGAAATTTTTGCTGCAACGAGCTACTACGAAGAAGGTAAAACTTTCGTTTGTTTATTATATACATTATGAATTTGTTGTATTTTAATTTTCAATAATTGTAGATTTTCTTGATTTTACCGATTTTTACTTCCTTTTTGTCCTAAATTATTTTATTCTCACTGCTGAATATATTTCCTGTAACAAGACGACCAGTGCTGAATAAATTTTGCAATCTATTGATTATGCGCTATGTCAAATCCACGAATTTAATGGGTTCATTATGACGGACTTGCATTTCGGAGAACGTATTATTACTGTTTCAGCAGTGAAAGAGTTAATTCTCAGTATCTAAATCCTTAAATGCGCTGTTTAGAGAAAGTAATAAAATAATAACGCAATTTAATTTAATGTAACAGTAGTGATCTTGAAGACGTCGACCACATGTGCAAAGTTTAAAATCTATTTTTAACAAAATTTCGAAGGATATATTTTCTATATATTTAAAATATATATATTAATATAATCGAAGAATCTTTAATAATTAATTATTGAGAAAATTCTAGAATTTTCCATATCATTCATCACGTTTCTGCTGCGTAGTAACAGAAAACAAAATGGCGGTTATTGATTCTCCAGTATGACGCAATTACCTCTGTGTCACTTAGCATTACTCAGATTGAAGCCTTTCATACGATTATTCTAAAAAAAGTGCACAAATAAAAAACGTTGACATTTAGCAACAGCGAATTATACCGCGAGAATAAATATATTTGTGCAATAATAAGGAAAATTTTTAATTTATATATTTCTTTATAATATAATTGTGCACAAAATACTACCATTTTTTTTTCTGTTGAAATGAAAGACAAAGATTATTCTGTTTCAAAACGATACGTGAAGTGATTTATGATAATTAAAGAATATATCTGATGACAGCTGTCTGAAGTATCAGGTATGATAGAGAGTTATGTAAAAAGTGGTATAAAAATGGTACTAAATGGGAGAAACAAAAAGCTTATACTATGCTAATAGTATACACAAATAATGTACTCAAATTTCAAAGAGAACATTTTATTTCGTTAATATGAATACATGTTAGTATCCACTAATTAATTACAAAATTTATTTTATTTTGTAACAGATAATCATGCAGATCTTCGTCAAGACACTGACAGGGAAAACGATCACACTTGAAGTTGAAGCTTCTGATACCATTGAAAACGTGAAAGCAAAGATTCAAGATAAAGAAGGAATTCCGCCAGACCAACAAAGGTTGATCTTTGCTGGTAAACAACTAGAAGATGGGCGCACACTCTCTGATTATAATATACAAAAGGAATCAACCCTTCATCTTGTGCTTCGTCTTCGAGGTGGTATGCAAATTTTCGTCAAGACTCTTACAGGAAAAACAATAACTCTTGAAGTTGAAGCTTCCGATACTATTGAGAATGTGAAAGCAAAAATTCAAGACAAAGAAGGAATCCCTCCAGATCAACAAAGGTTGATCTTTGCTGGAAAACAACTTGAAGATGGGCGCACACTTTCTGATTACAATATACAAAAGGAATCAACCCTTCATCTTGTGCTTCGTCTTCGAGGTGGTATGCAAATTTTCGTCAAGACCCTTACAGGTAAAACTATCACACTTGAAGTTGAAGCTTCCGATACCATTGAGAATGTGAAAGCAAAAATTCAAGACAAAGAAGGAATCCCTCCAGATCAACAAAGGTTGATCTTTGCTGGAAAACAACTTGAAGATGGGCGCACACTCTCTGATTACAATATACAAAAGGAATCAACCCTTCATCTTGTGCTTCGTCTTCGAGGTGGTATGCAAATTTTCGTCAAGACTCTTACAGGTAAAACTATCACACTTGAAGTTGAAGCTTCCGATACCATTGAGAACGTAAAAGCAAAAATTCAAGACAAGGAAGGAATTCCGCCAGATCAACAGAGATTGATCTTTGCTGGTAAACAACTAGAAGATGGGCGCACACTTTCTGATTACAATATACAAAAGGAATCAACCCTTCATCTTGTGCTTCGTCTTCGAGGTGGTATGCAAATTTTCGTCAAGACCCTTACAGGTAAAACTATCACACTTGAAGTTGAAGCTTCCGATACTATTGAGAACGTAAAAGCAAAAATTCAAGACAAGGAAGGAATTCCGCCAGATCAACAGAGATTGATCTTTGCTGGTAAACAACTAGAAGATGGGCGCACACTCTCTGATTACAATATACAAAAGGAATCAACCCTTCATCTTGTGCTTCGTCTTCGAGGTGGTATGCAAATTTTCGTCAAGACTCTTACAGGTAAAACTATCACACTTGAAGTTGAAGCTTCCGATACCATTGAGAACGTAAAAGCAAAAATTCAAGACAAGGAAGGAATTCCGCCAGATCAACAGAGATTGATCTTTGCTGGTAAACAACTAGAAGATGGGCGCACACTTTCTGATTACAATATACAAAAGGAATCAACCCTTCATCTTGTGCTTCGTCTTCGAGGTGGTATGCAAATTTTCGTCAAGACCCTTACAGGTAAAACTATCACACTTGAAGTTGAAGCTTCCGATACTATTGAGAACGTAAAAGCAAAAATTCAAGACAAGGAAGGAATTCCGCCAGATCAACAGAGATTGATCTTTGCTGGTAAACAACTAGAAGATGGGCGCACACTCTCTGATTATAATATACAAAAGGAATCAACCCTTCATCTTGTGCTTCGTCTTCGAGGTGGTATGCAAATTTTCGTCAAGACTCTTACAGGAAAAACAATAACTCTTGAAGTTGAAGCTTCCGATACTATTGAGAATGTGAAAGCAAAAATTCAAGACAAAGAAGGAATCCCTCCAGACCAACAAAGATTGATCTTTGCTGGTAAACAATTGGAAGACGGACGCACACTCTCTGATTACAATATACAAAAGGAATCAACCCTTCATCTTGTGCTTCGTCTTCGAGGTGGTATGCAAATTTTCGTCAAGACTCTTACAGGAAAAACAATAACTCTTGAAGTTGAAGCTTCCGATACTATTGAGAATGTGAAAGCAAAAATTCAAGACAAAGAAGGAATCCCTCCAGACCAACAAAGATTGATCTTTGCTGGAAAACAACTTGAAGATGGGCGCACACTCTCTGATTACAATATTCAAAAGGAATCGACTCTTCATCTTGTTCTTCGCCTTCGTGGTGGTATGCAAATTTTTGTAAAAACCCTTACTGGGAAAACTATCACCTTAGAAGTTGAAGCTTCAGACACTATTGAAAATGTCAAGGCCAAGATTCAGGATAAAGAAGGCATTCCACCTGATCAACAGAGATTGATCTTTGCTGGTAAACAATTGGAAGACGGACGCACGCTGTCTGACTATAATATTCAAAAGGAATCAACTCTTCATCTTGTTCTTCGCCTTCGTGGTGGTATGCAAATTTTTGTAAAAACGCTTACTGGGAAAACTATCACTTTAGAAGTTGAAGCTTCCGATACTATTGAGAACGTGAAAGCAAAAATTCAAGACAAAGAAGGAATCCCTCCAGACCAACAAAGGTTGATCTTTGCTGGAAAACAACTTGAAGACGGACGCACCCTGTCCGATTATAATATTCAAAAGGAATCGACTCTTCATCTTGTTCTTCGTCTGAGAGGAGGAATGCAAATTTTTGTAAAAACCCTTACTGGGAAAACTATCACTTTAGAAGTTGAAGCTTCTGATACTATTGAGAACGTGAAAGCAAAAATTCAAGACAAAGAAGGCATTCCTCCAGACCAACAGAGGTTGATCTTCGCTGGTAAACAATTGGAAGATGGGCGCACACTTTCTGATTACAATATACAAAAGGAATCAACCTTGCATCTTGTGCTTCGTCTTCGAGGTGGCCGATGATTTAATGTATTGATTGCACCTTAGTTTATAAAATTATATCAAGTAAATAGAAACAAATTTTTTTACTTTTATCCATTATAGCTATTGATCGCGTGATATAATCTTATTAAGTATCTACTTGAAATAAATGGCATTATAAATAACTTTTCTCTCATTTATATTATTCCTTTTATTATTCCTTTTATTAGATTTATTTAATTTAAATTAAAAATTATTCATATTAAGATATTCTTTTTTAAGATTTATTGTATATGATCTGCATTGTATATAATAATCTTGCTTAAGACTTAATTTAGTTTTATAATTGAAAATTTGATGTATTGGTACAAGTATAAAAGTGGTGGAATGGTAAGGTGTTTCGATATCAGTGATTTCTGATCGTTTCGTTCAGATGTCGCGTCAGTAGGATTTGAAGTGAAAATTTATTAGTTATAATGTAATTGTTATGTCTTTGTATTCAAAACGGGTAGAAATGCCCATGGACCAGTAATGGACTAAAGCCTGAATAAATAAGAATAATAATCTTCGCTAAGGATTTATTTCCCAGTGAACTGTAAGTTATTATCTACAATACGAATTAAATACATTCGAATATTTATTACATTTTTTTAATATAGATTTTATATAATATTCTTTAATTTGCATTACAGTACCGTACAATATAACATATTACAATAATTTTTAAAATAAATTACAATATTGTTTATCTAACAAAGAAATATTGTAGTAGAATACGTAATAGTAATATAAAACTAGCTCCCTAAAAGAATTTTCTCGTCGTACTTTGATCTTAAATCGATTAGAACCATACGAAAATTTATAATGATTATGCATCATATCCATTTCTAACCTAAACAATATATATAGTTGTTCAATATATTTAATCTTTTCGAGCGTATTAATTTGCAACGTTAATTGTGATAATCCGAATGAGAATAAGCATATTATTTGTACGTCTCGTTATATTTTATATAAATTGGAAGAATTTGAACGAGACGATGCGTAATGGTCAGTGGCACTGGCAACGGACGGTCAGCCTACAATTATTTATACTTCAGCTGGTCAGATGCACGCGGGCGGCAATTCGATTAAAATTTTCACGCGCTGACGAGACATGAACGAATTTCCGAGTGTTCCAGCTCCGCCCAGTTGTTTAATACCATCGTCGAAATTACGAAAATTACCGTTCAATTCTGTTGTATTTGAAATCTTCATACACAGGAATACACTACGGTACTTTAATACTGTACGGTATATGTCTGTTATTATCATGTTGTTTCAAGAGCTTTACAGTGGCTCTGTTTAAACGAATCTTCTCTTTCAGAAAGTTGGAATATTTTCTGACGTTTAAAGCGACTTATAATTCTGTAATTTAAGTTTTACCATTTTAACTTTCTGAAATGTATCTATATAATAAATAAATTAATTAATTATGATTATTAACAATAAATATATAATGCAACTGTAATGTAAATACTGTAATAATTACATTTATTTTTTATTTTTAAACTATTTTCTATAAATTTTTATTTTTAATTAAGTGACACAAAATTGGAGTGGACTTTAGGCACCTTTTTTGTACAATCGTCATATTTTGAACGAAGATTTTTAAGTATATTATTACAATGATATTTCCTATTAGTAAACTCAGAAAATTATATTTATATAGTCGTTATTGTTTTTATGTAATTCAAAGATCATGTGTGTTTTTCAATTAATAAAGCTATAATTCCTTTTACCTTGTATAAGTGGCACGAAAAACTTGTATGTTTTATTTTTCTTTATTATCCATATTAAATATAATATAGTACATTTTTGTTATTCATTATATACATACATATATATTGTTTGACAATAAAAAATTATAAGATATATGTAATGTATAATGTGTATGTATATAAATATATATATATATTTATAAACACGTATATACCTACACATTACAGATACATATATCTTATTATTTTTATTGTCAAACTCAAACGTGAAGATGATGATTAGTATACAATATACAGGTAACATACAGATACGGTACAATGTTCAATTAAAACTTAACCGTAACTCAATTTCGGATAAGCGGCAAAGCGAAATGAATTTTTCGTACTCTCCTGGCACTAATTATCATTCGAAACACCGCCTTTCACCGCTTAATCGTGTTAAGTCGTTTCTCAGCTCTCCGTTCTAATTAATTTTCCTCGTTTCGAGTCCGGCCACGGGAATAACGCTTTCGGTGGGTCTAAGTAACTATAATTTTCGTTACAAAGGATGCGTTTTCTCTTTCTGGCCATGACGTATATACATTGCAGGATAACCATCGAAGAAATTATAAACAAAATTTTCGTTTATTAAGATGTTAATTCCTTATTCTTTCTTATCCTCTTCTATCATTTTCTTCGCTTTGTGGTTGTTTGAAAAATTTTCTGCTAATATTACTGCATTTCTGATTCGTTGCCGTAAGTGTCGAGAAAAAAATGCCTCGTGTTTTCAGCATAATTTATATCGCGATAAAACGTGCAATTAACTTTCGTCGGATTAAAATTTTGATTAAATCGTATCGTCCGCGTAATTAACGCGAATGTAACTCGCATTTTGCTAGCAAACACGGTTAGATAAGTTCATCTGTAAATACGAATCATTTTACTTGGTAAATCATGGATCAAAATGAAAATTAGTTTTAGCGAAAATATTAATTAGCAATTTAGCTAAATATTTAATTTATGATACATTTAAATCAAATATATCTGAGAGAGAGAGAGAGAGAGAGAGAGAGAGAGAGAGAGAGAGAGAGAGAGAGAGAGAGATTGGAGTCTGAACTGGACTCTGGATTATTTCCAAAAATAATTTCTAATCTTTCTAACTTGTAATGTAAAAATAACTTTTAATCTTTCTAATATTACTCTAATGCACATTATCTGTAATTTACATAAATTGAACGAGCCTCTTAAAAGCCAAATTGCTCAACACTATTTTTATCAATTCTTTCTTTTAATTAAATGCGCATTTAATGTGCAATTATAAAAGAACAAATTATCAACTTACATAATGTCATTCATCGCAAGATGATGACAATGAATAAAATACAGTGGCTCACGAAAGTATACCAACACTCCTAGAAACTTTTCATGTATATATTATAGAAAACATTAAAAAATTTCATTAGCACTGTAACTGATTCCAACTTTTGCTGTTATAATCACGATAGTTGTATCTCATTTTCCAAATATTAAAAAGTTTCTTATAATGCACATAGTACCAATATATTCATAGAAACTATGTGGCAAGTGTTCGAACATTTTTGCGAATCGCTGTAAATTCAAGAAACAATGTCTGTAACATTAACATTTATTTGTACTTTCCTATTTATGCAGTTGTTCAGTGTGGCTTCTCAAATAACATTCTTATTTATTTGGACAACCGATTTATTTCAATTTACATAGAACCTTATCGTTTCGTCGCTAGTAGGTCTGCTGTCTCAGAAGAAAGAAAGGGCAAGGAAGAGAAGGAGAGAGGATCCTCCGAAAGATCCGCGATAATCCTGCGATGGTTCCCCCGCGTGAGGACACGGGGAGCACGGCGTGTCTCACGGCGAAGCGTGTATCGCGTGTGTTGCCTAATGGTGGAAGGAAACGTTATCCAGAGGCGGGCAATGGACGGACATTACTGTACGGCGTACCCTGGTAGGGCTGAGAGAAGTCAGCCTCCGGGATATGGACTCGTACTCAGTCTTCGAACTGGTCTCGTACCGCGCTCTATGCAGCGTGTCACACAGCCCCGCGAACAGCGGCAGCTTAGTTAACAACACCGTGTGCCGCTCCGCATCGTCGACTCCGTCGTCTCTGTCGCTTGCTAAATCTTCCTCCTCGTCTACCGGCTACCTTCACCAGTGTGTCGTGCACGACTCTCCTTCGCGACATTTATTCGCCGACCTAGCTCTAACGTATTGCTTGGAATTCGTGCGGAATTCCTATTGGATTCGCGTGGAATTCCTATCGGATTCGCGTGGAATTCCTATCGGATTCGCGTGGAATTCCTATTGGATTCGCGTGGAATTCCTATTGGACTCGCGTAAAATTATAATTGAATAATCGTTAAACTCTTGTGCACTTTTCAATAAATTCTCATTCAATCCTCGGAGTTTTCTCTTTCGGAACTCTCGCAAATTCCTATTGAATTCGCGTGGAACTCTGCTAAAATCCCGATTGAATTCGCGTGGAACTATCGTGAAATCCCCATTTAACTCTCGTTCGATCCTTCAAACTTTCACAACTCTTGTGTTTCCACTGAATCTTCGTTGAACTCTCGTGAAATTGCTATTGAATCTTGTTTAATTCTCGAAATTCTCGAAACTCTAGTGAAATTCTTGTCAAATTCCTACAAAATTTTCGTAAAACTTTTGTCAAGTTCTTGTGACACTCTCGTAGATCTTTCGCAAATTTCTCAGTCTTTTCATGGGACATAATCTTCCAATCCGGCCGAAAGAAATTATTATTTGAAACGAGATCGATAGCAAGGGGCAAGCTTGGATTTGTCTGTGATTCGGTGAAGAACAACGACTGAAGCAAAGACTGTGCGATATCGACAAGTGGATTTACCAGAAACGAGTCTATGACACGGAGGATGACGCAGAAGTAGCGACGACCTAGTAGTGGATGCAGAATAGAGAAGCGAGATTTTTGCGACAGCACGATGGACCTTCTTCTGTTGATCGGATTGCTTTCCCTGATATCAAGTAAGAAATTTATATATCTCTACCGGAAAGTTTTGTTCGTTGACTAGTTCACGTTGGATTATGAATATCGAAGGCATAATACTTGGCAAAGCAACGATGCGATGTAACAGAATGGGATATTGAAATGTGTAGAAGGAAACAAATATTTAAATTCAAATTGTAAACAGTACGAAAGATAAAGTTGTTTTGGAAATATATACCGGTACACCTCGGATTTCGTAGAATGTTCCTTGTCCCGTAGTCAACAATTTATTCATATGTGTGTGAGCTATTTAAGGTATTCTATCATAGATCTTTGAAAAAATCTGTTGATTGTACTTTATAAATATTAGAATCACTTCCAATGTGTATTTTGAAATATATTATCGTATATGTATAAATAATTATAGTTAACAGCAGTTAAAAATATTAGGTTGTTTTATTGGAGCAATAATAATTCAATAAAATAATTCAATAAAATAACATAAAACGAAAAATGTTGTGTATCTGTTATTTCTTTAGAAAACGAAAGAAACACGTTTCTCACAGTAGAACATCCTCTTAAAATTGTTATCTCCTTAAACTTGCTTTCTGTTATTTATTTAAAATATTTAAGTTATTTAAAATTCTTACGAATTATTAACTTTCGTTTCATCGTGAGAAATAAAAGTCGGACTCAATAGTCACTCTTTATTTACACGAACCTGTCGATGAATTTAATTGTGTAATTGTCACCAATTCTGGCTGATTAACTTTGCAAGTATTAAAACATTTATTGCTCATACCGTCGAGAAGTATCGATAATAGCCCTATATATTATTTCGAGCGGGTTTTGCTCGATCGAAACGAATGATGCGGAATTTGTCGCTTTGCAAAACTCCGGAACACGCTGTTTTTGATGAAATATCGTGGCCTGAATTATCGAGATGCGATAATTCCATCAGTGCTAATAATCGAAACATCATTCAGTTGTATAGTATTCGTGTCAATTTGCTGTTACGCTAAGAAATGATTATTTACTTAAACAAATATAAGAAGAGAAAAGAAAAATATAGACGTTAAAGTACATATCTGTTAGAATTTAATCTTAAAGTTAAGATTAATAATCTGTGGAAGACACAACGTTTAAGTTAAAATAATATTCAGTGATATTCATTAAACAGAACTACAGAACCAAATGTATATAAGCGAGTGATATAATTAACAAAGTATGGAAGAATTATTGATTGTTGGCCAGTTACTCTCAGACTAGACGTAGGTAGTGACCCATGATCCCTTAAATATTTTGAACCCCACTCTCTATACAGTAATGAGTATGACCTGTGTAAGTGTCCTGTTCAAATGCCTGTGGGTGTCTGTGTAGGAGTATTTGTGCCTATGCGTGTAATATCTTTATATCATAGAAATTGCCATAGAAAATCAATCTTAAACAAACTTTCACGAATAATAACAGAAAGACACAATATTGATGTCATAAATACAAATAACGCAGATTATAAATCGTCATCAAATAATAGTACGTTAATTTCGGATTCAGAAATTGTCGATAGAAAACATATCGCCTTTCAAGAAAACGATTTTAGGCTGCAATGTGTCGAACCTTAGTTGGGACATTCTACTTTATTCGTTGCATTGCATCGTACAATGCATCGTTCTGCCATCACTTAATTCGTATGTATTACCGATACAGCATATAAAATGCTGATTCGGTAATTGGACACACGTACATTTGAAATACAGTAATTGGAAATGTGACTTAACGTATTCTTCCCTTGTAAGTCTTCATTTATAGCAACAATGTCGGTTTCCATTTCTCATCTATCGACTGTACCCGCTTCCTTTCTCGTAAATTGAACGTGTCCGATTACAGGGAGTTTGCACTTATCCAACGAAGACACAGAGGCATTGCCGGCGAATATTTCACAAAACGGCGCAAACGCATCGGGCCTCTAGCAATTTTGGGAATTTTCGTTGTGCACGCCTGAAATATTTGCCGGCCCGTATTTTCGTGCAAACGCATAATCGGAAAAGGATACGCGATATTTCCCCCTCGGCAGGCACAGCTGCCACGAGCACAGCCAGCTTTTATTTTTCTGTCAACAACGCTCGTGCAAGCTTTATTACGCGACGAGGGAGAACACGCGACTGCCTCCAACTTCTCTATCGAGGTTTCCCTGTTTCCCTCGTCCCTATTCACGCCATCTTCTCTTGCTTCGCGGAAATTCCGTCGACACGGAATTCGTTCTGGTTCCACGGTGACTGTGCTTTCTTCTAAAACTGTTATCGCCTACGCTACGGAAAATGGAAAGAGAATGGCCTGTAGCGAACGATTTTCTGCGACGAGAAACCCTCCATATGCAAATTATTATCTATCGGAGAAATTGTCGGAAATTTGGTCGGTCATACGATTTCCAGCGTCGTGAAATACATCTTACGTCTGGTTTACGCTGGATGAACGAACGTAAATTAACAAAAGCATGAATTATGCATCTGTATCATCCCGCTTATAAGTATCAGTATTCGAAATATTTAAGAAAATATGAAGAAGTAAATGAAAAGATAGCTCTAGTAATTTGGATTTGGTTGGTGGAGTAGCGAATTTCAAAACTACTTTAATAACACAATATCCATAATATCGATAATAATACAATAATCTCATGATACAATGAATACTTGTAAACTCCTTCTGTGAATATGTTACGCGTGTTACACGGTACATTATAAAGTTTCACTAGCTTCATAACGAGACGCAACTAACTTGATTATATTGGTAAAGTTTGAAACAAATCTAAGAACATGTAGGTAGAAATTACAAGATATCCCGTGCAAACATATATTTCACAGAGATCGCGTTATTTAGATTATTTAAATAACTAATTATCCATAAAATTATCCATAAAACTATCCTAAAAATTAAGTGGAACCATATTTAATACTTATTATACGCTTAAGATGGCTATGTATGCTAATTGTTTATTAAATACATATATATTTTTGCCATGAATGTCTTGTAATTTCTTTATATTAGGTCGTCCGAAAAGTTTCTTTCGTTTTATAAGGAAATAATGGATACACAAGATTTTCCGTTTTATATTATTTTATCGAATTAAGTATGATTCATTTTGTTTTATCAAAATAAAGATCACAACGTTCGACAGATTAGGTTTCATGTTTGTATAAAGATGCATCGTTGTAAAAGACGTGTCTGTAAAAGAAAGACACTTTTCGGACAACCTAATATATAAAAGTTTTCTATGGTAAGTATTCAAATAATTTTGCAAGCCATAGTATATGTACATCGTAAAAGACTCGTTTCTTTTAAGTGCGGATACGGTTTGAAGCGTAGACTTAGAGTTAACGCGTCTGTAGGAAAAATTCATCGAACACTACGATCGTAATGTCGTTCCGTGCGAAATTTCCATCGTTCCTAAAACAATTTTCCTATGGATTTTACCATCGTCGATTTAAAACGTAGAAAAGGCGGAGTTCCGCGGTATTGGAAACGTCGATTTGGTATCTCTACTTGCCAACTTCATTACCAGGTTGTGGTGGCGCGGCTTTGCGCTTTCTCATGCCAACTTCTCCGTTTGATAGCCGAATTGCGTTTAACAACGTGGCCAACTTTCTTCCTCTTTCACGCTTCTGTGCAATACCATTGCGGTGAATCACTTTGTCGAGTTTACTGATCGTCGATAACACCTGCAAGACAATCGCATAAATTTATATTATTACGTTATAACAAAGAATTAGTAGATTAAAAAGGAAGTATCGGGCAAGGCAACAAACATAGTGTACTATAAATTTCATCATACGTAACACAACTGTCGATATTTACTTTCTATAAAAAAATTGAAAGTGCATATTTTTTATATTTAATTACTATTATAATAAATACAATTACTATTATAATTATTTTTTAAATTGTTCGTTTAGAATTCTTCGTTATTTTGTTGCAAAAGAGATATCAGGTACTCTATTTAACTCATAGTCGCTTAAAAGTGTCGCGAACGTAGATATTAGAGGAAAAGATTGTTTCAGTACTAAAGCGATAAATGAGCCGGAACATAGAAATAGTATTTTTTAAAGCATTTAGGGAACTATCATTTTTTCAATCCATTCGAAAAGCAGATCATAGTATCGTTTTTGATTAAGCTACGATCTGTCATTGTCTCGTTTCCGGTCTTACCGATGTTACGAGTTTCGAAGCAGCACAACGAGAGACCTGTCTCTCTACACTTGCGCAAGAAGCATCCCTTCTTCTCGTGATTTCGTAAAATTCCTTCTTTTTCATTCGCGTTTCCGTGAAGTCCTAGTTTCGACGCCGACTACGAAACGTGCGGTACTTCCTCGAATCGAGTGTTATTACGTCGGAAGCGTGTTTGCTTTTTACTTTTCTTCTTCGAAGGATTAATGAGAGCGCATTTCGTTTTTCATACAATGGCTTCATAGAAACTTTTTACCCAACATATTATGAGCGATACATGAAACATTTTTCAATGTCATTAGCATTTTAACGAATACATTGCGAATATCCACGCAAATTCGTATCTTGACGAAGACAATTAAAAGAATGGAACCTAAGTAAAGATTTATTTTATTTATTAAATATTAGGTAATCGAGACGTTTCTTGACGTTTTAATCAACAAAGATAAACCTAAAAAGGGCAAGAACTTCCTCGGTTACTCGATATTATATCAAATAATATTCAAATCGATATTATTTATGGAAGAAATACCTTGTATTTACCGTAACCATGTAGGTACAGGAAAATCGTGCTCGTTAATACACATTTCTGGCATATAACGTCGCATCAGTCATCACTGCTATATTATGGTAATATGTATATAGTAAGCTCCGGGGCTTGGCTTAGGCAGTTCTGCTGTAGATCGACATCAAATTGCAAGTTATACGTTGTAACATGAACGATATGAGAGCCGTTCTTCGAACTATTTTTACGGCCTTAAAATTATTCTCGATACAATATTATTAAAACTTTACCTTCATACTTATGAAAACCTTCTCACAAGTCATATTTAATCTGTTATATGAGATAGATTACTTTAGTTCTTTTAATAAGACATTTATCATGTTTAGACAGGATGAATCTAATAACCGAGTCAGATTACACCTCTGTTTCTACTGCAGATAGAAAAATAAAAAAAAAAAAAAAAAAAAAAAAAAAAATACGGAGAGAAATTTCGCATCCTTTGTCAAGTTCTACCTATCGTGTGGTGCGATTGTTTTCAAAAGTGCATCGACGCAGTTGCAAAGTCCACTTTATTTTTCAAACAAAACCCTACGACTTTTTTTGCATTAATCGATCCCCGTGCCATCATTTCGTTCCATTGCGTCGTTTCAAATCCGATAAACTTGTCGAAAAAATTTCCTTTCCCGTTATTCGAACAAAATTTCGTTCAACTTTTCTCCAAAACAGCTACGCTACGTATTTTTATGCGTTTATAGGAAATTTGAAAATGCAGATATCGAAAGCTTATAGTATGCGAAAATATACAAAACATCCATAGTATAGTACCTTTTACGATATTTAGTAGATAAAACAGTCTTCTACCTAAGTGCTGTGTTTTCTAAATTATATTCATAAAAATATGAATTTGCATAAATATCTTCGTTCTAAGGATAAGTTGCCACGAGTGTTCGAACATTTTCACCTGTGTACGTTGCCGAAATCACTATGCGAATTGCGTACGCGGCAGGAAGAAATTCGGAGGAATTTATCCAGATCTGGTGGACATCCTCGGACTGACCGTGTCAGCAGGGCGAGGCTGCCATCCTTTCGGCTTGTCTGGCGTATCTATGTACATTGTTTTTACCGCGACATGGTAGCAGCTGCGAGCCAGAAGCCGCAGGCCAGCAGAATCTTCGCGGCGAGATATCACGATGTCCCCTTTGCACTCGTTTCGCCGGCGCTCTCCTCCGCTCGCCAGCTTTCTTTTGTGTTTTCTCGCCGTTCTCTAGTGGTTCAACCCGGGCTAAATATAGAGGCGTCGCAAGGGTCTGTCCCGCTGACGGGTCAGAAGTAACTTGTTGCTATTAGCGGACGAGGGTCGAAAGCGCAGGAGGAGCTCGCCAGAGGCAACCTTAAGTTATCCAAACGTCACGAAATAAGAGGCACCAATGGACGAAGAAAGAGGGGGTGCACACCGGTCATGCGACGCAACTGCTGTCACTTCGTTAAATCATCCTTCGAATTAATAGAGTCATTTTTAACGACTCTTTCTTCTTTATCATCTTTCTTAGTTCTGGTTGTTCTTTTCAAGGAATCTTTCTTGGGTGATGAATTTGTAGCAAGTAGATGGTGGAAAGAAGACAATAACGTAGACCTTGATACATACTACATACGTTGATCATCTGTTAGGGTTTCAGGAATTTGGAATATTCGATTTAGAAAATAATTACACATATATAAATGAAATATATATAAATTTTTCTATCAGGATCTAAATTTGTCTAAAATTTTTTCCAATTAGAGACTTTGTCATTTATACCACTTGTTCTTTGATAATTATCTAAAGACGAACGCATATATCATGGATCAAATATATCACGTATAATTGTATAGAAAGGAATATTTGTAAAATATATATTCGTACTCGTTTCTAAAAACACGTTAATATTAGTTACAGTATACGTAGTGAAACGTAGGGAAATTTGAAGGATATTTTATTAGCTATTGTCCTATAATTCATATTAACACGTTTTCAGTATCAAGTAAGAAATGAAAATGAATTATTAATTACTTTGTCATTTAATCTTCAATTTTTCTAAAAACTTATTTATTATCGTATGCTATCGATCATTTTCCTTATTTTCCCCAATGCTAAAGATTTCTGCTTACGATCGAAAGGAATTAAAGCGGTCCTCGATCCTGGAATTTTTTTCTTTCTCCGTCCAGAGGCCAGCGGATAAATCGTTGAATAGAAGAGAGACGCGTTATTCGGCTTCCAGCCCGTCAAGCCTCAACGATGATTCGAAATATCGTTTCTCTTTCACTGTTCCTTTCCTTCTCTTTTTACGATCAGACGTAACGTCTTCGTGGTACATTTCTCCCTCCATGGTCGCCGTCAATCGGACTCCATTTTATGGATTCCCTTTTACTATTCGATTCTGTCCCAACGTTTTGCCCGCTTCGCCGTCTGTTTTACCGTTTTCAACACGTTCAAAGATTTCCCGTCGATCGAACCTTCTTATTCCACGGTTTCTTTCCTTCTTTTACTTATCCCTTGTCACGAATCGAGGTGTGAAAAGAAAAGAAAAGGAAGAGGAAAGAAGGAAAAAAGAGGAGAATAAGGCTGAGAAACGGTTTCCTTTGAGCCGTCGCGAATCTCTCTGCTTCAATTTTCTTTCTTTTTCTTCTCTCTTTTTCTTTCTGTACAGACACGCATCCGTGGGTGCGCAAGTGGTTCGCGAACCTTTGCGAGCTTCTTGAGTGGTTGACGGAGACGCGTGCTATGCCCTCGCATAAACGTTCGTTAAAGCAGAATTCACATACATTTATAACATAACGTCGCCATGTAACCTTCTTGGACGAACGAAAAGAACGAAACATGGATGAGATTCTGTAATTATATCGCGAATATGTTTTGGCACGGAGGATGTTGGTAATCATCTTTGATCAGTAGACTGTGAATCTCTGTGCATTTATGGGAAATTTGGAGAAGGAAGAAGGACCTCTCATCTCCGTTCAATGCTTAGCAACGACGAATTTTATTTAACTTTTCTATCGTATTCGTAAAAACCGTAATTGTACAATAATTATCATTGTCTATCTTTTTCACAAATCTAATCATTAATTTATTCACGCGTTTTAAAAAAGAACATATATAGGAATAAACAAAATTAAATAAATAAAACCAATAAAGCTCGGTAGAAGAAAGTTATATTAATTTTTATAATTATTCAAAATAATTAACGATCGCATCATATATATCCGAATATAGTACAATAGAAAAGCTATGTCACAAAGTTGGATAGAGTTGAATGAAGTGATTGAAAAAGATAACAAAGGAAATGTTGCGTTAAGGCAAAGTTGACTTTTAATGGGTTAAAAATCTGTTTGCTTGTTAAGATAAGAGCGAGACGGAGATATGAAAACTCGAGAACTGTAGCAGAGTCAAATTCCTTTGTTCGACCTTTCTTTCTCACTTTTCTTGTCACCTCAGTTTGGACGGTAGGAACCGGCCCTTTTTCTGACGAGCACCTTTATTTACGGCATCGTAGTCGAAGAGAAATGGTAACAGGGTGCACCATAGAGGGGGTACAGTCACTCCAGGGACGCGAAGCAACTTAATGACACCAATAACACGACTAATTTATGCTGCTGGTAAAAGTGTTAAGCTCGAGCCGTATCGTTAGGCGCGACGGCGATTATATTTTGATCATCGTTTCGTGGCAGTATGTTAAGCATCGGTAATATCAGACGCGCACAGCCGGTTGTAGGAACTTGCTTAATTTAATCCTTATGTCTATAATTAGAAGTTAGTCGGACACGTAGACGCTTAATGGAGCCGGGCAAAGGTAATGTGCACGCGTTATTAAACAGTTTACTATTTAAGTTTTGCTGATCTTTTTCCACGAAGTTGTTTAATGGGACAGGCGAACAGGAAACTTTTCATTTTCTTTTATTCTTTTGGATATTAATAATAGGTAGTTTAGAATTGCAGCGTAATTATTAGGCCGCGGGTTTCTGTGCATCTACAAGAAAGACGAAGGTGCAAAAATGTGATGGCGTTTGAATAAAATGTGCGAATACGTACGACAGAGAGTTTAAAGAAAGTTGAGAAGAAACAACACTTTGTAAATAAATGTCAAATTCCAGTGATCTCTCTTATTAATGGCGATTAATAGCAGTTTAGCTTATATATATATATAGATTAAGATTAGTTTGAGATTTATCCTTTAATCAAACAGTCTAATAATCACGAAATCAAAAATCGATAGATACAAATGGATCTGAAGTAGGTGGATTTTTATTCTTCCGAACAGGAATGTAATATATTTTCAACAGCAGTGAAAAGTCAAGTTAAGATATAAGGGACCCATAAATAAGGAAGTTATGCTATCATAGATATTAAAAATTGAAACGATAAATTAGCTCGTTCTTCTGAGTTAACAGATTCAAAATGTATGAAAACTAAATATAAATAAGGAACATACGTTATTACAATACGAATTGTTCGGAAGCAATTAAGAGCTGTTTCGTTCAAATGTAAAAGTTCAAATGTAACATTTCATTCTCCTCTCCATTATGAAGCTTTTATACAAATAGTCATTACTTTCGCGATATTTCAAGAATCAATTATTTTAAATTGGATGCACGGTGTATCAATTAACTTTCCTCTACAAATAACGCGTAGTAAACATGCATTTTCATTCGTGTATGAAATTAACAATTTTACTCCAGCCCGCAACTTATCATTGCTGTATTAACTGTAAATTTCACGGTTCGGTAGCTCGTACAAATATAATCAATTATCATCAACGAAAGATTTCAGTATCAACGTACCAGCAACTTTATCGCTGGTTCCATGCCTGGTTGATCCCACATCTGGCAATACTTTGCACGCGCACTGTATTTATACGATATACCATAGATCCTGCCTTCATAAAACGCTGTATTATGAGAATCCATGCGACTTTACACAATGTACCATCGCTATTTTCTTTTTCGAGAATTTACTCTCTTTCCATCTCCAGCTTCTGTTTGTTCTTTTCCATCGTTAATTGATGTTGGTACAAGATTTTAATTAATACATACAGCGACTCGTATTGATATTTGAACATCATGGTGGTCGAGAGATTATCGCTCGTTGCATTACGCGTACAAACGAATAATCCAAATCATTCAGTGAAATTCAAGGTTTATTTAAAGGAAGATACCGCAAGTTGTTCGATCAAAGTATTTGTCGTTGCGTTCTATAGCTTTGATAGACAAAGGAGAACTTTTTGTGAAATTGCTGCGTGCAAGCCAGCTTATTTACTAGACATTACTCCTTTGGATTACGACCAGTTCCGATCGATGCGACATGGTTCATCCGATATGCATTTCCAATTAATGAATCAGATACAAAAATGACTTGACGACTGGTTCCTGTCCGAAGACACAGCATTTTTCCGTGGCGGAATTCATCACTTGATAGACCGTTTAAAATTATAAAAAGCAACGACGAATATTTTGATTGAACAACTTGTTGTACCTTTTTTGAAGTAAACTTTGAATCTCATTCACAAAATGTTTATTCTTTAATATTATTCATTTGTACAACCATTTGGTCGTTTTTTAGTATATTATATTAAAATATTTATTCTAGTTAGTAGAAATGTAAATTTTATCTATTTAATGCAGATAGTTTTTCAAGTGCCGAGTAGACAAAAACAGGTGATATTTTTATGTTAATCTTCGACACGATACGAGGAGCATAAAGAGCGACGTCTATATCGTCAGTTTGACGTTAGTTTTGTAAAATGCTAGCACAAAATGATTCAGGCATGAAATTTATTGTAATATCGAATTAAAAAAAAAAGGAATTGTCAAATAAAATTAATGCTCAGTAGCTATATTAGATAATTTTCAAATCTTGAGTTTTAAATCTTACATCGTCTTACGTCTTTAAAGCTTCGACAAATCTTGGAAATCTTAAAAGCCTTTAAGGCTTGGACGGATATTCAATATCTCTAATAATTCATGTTTGGAATTTCTTACATGTATTATATCTATTTTAGCTTTGATATATCACAAAATTATATCTTCAATATATTTTACATAAAGCGTTGGATATTTACCAAACTTTCAAAATTTCCTAGACTTTTAGTACTTTTAATACCTTTTAAGACTTTCAATATTTATAGGAATGCAGAAAGTTCAAGATCTACTAAGACTTTCAATATTTTTAGATATCATCAGTGACTAGAATTTTTTTACGCCATTGAAAAACATGGAAATTTCGATCCAAACGTCCGCCTTAATTCGTATCCCTCGCGACTTCCAATAATCACAGAAACGTACAAATCCCGAGATTTATTAAGACTTTTGATATTTTGAAATATCGGAACTTTCCAAGTTTGTCGCAATAACGAAGAACATTGAAATTCGGATTCAAACGCCCACCACTGCTCGTATCTTCGTGCAGACAGCTCTCTACCGATGGACGTCGGATGATCGCGTCAAAACAGCACGGCATCGTATTGAATTTTGTGCGAGCAATTCGTGAAAAGTGATCTCGCGGTTTTTTACTGGCTCTTTTCTGCCGAAAAGAGTAGACGAAACTCCAGACGGAAATACCAGATGCACGTACCGATAAACCGAAGTAGAGTACGAAGCCCACGGGTCACGGCCCACGGAAACGACATTCCTGTGCGGCGTGCGACGCTTTACAACTTTATTGCCGGCTGATTATCGACTGCGTGGTCGCACGATCTGCCGGATTCACTCTGATTTCACTTTTATTCTCATGTCAAAGCATGCACGCTCGTAGTAGCTGACGAGCAGGATAAAGTGTCTCCGTGGAGATGCACGTGATCTATAAGGGGAGACGAGTATTTTAGATGGCTCGTCGTGCTTGGTGTATGTAAGTACGCGCGCCGACGAGGGAGACTCTCTGTGAAAGTTTGTTTGTATCTTGGATTGAGTTATAGAGGGGAAGATGGTTGTTTGTGTTTTGGAAGATGATGCGTATATAGAGTATGAAGGATTCTCAGCTTTTTTCTTGGTTTTGTTTTAATACAGGCTGACTTATAAATACATGTCCATGCTTCAAGTTTGGCGAGTCTAATGGCATTAAAATAAGTAAACGTGTTATACGGTAATTTAACATTTTAATTTAACTAATAATGTTCGTAATACTTACTCTTAACGTTTGATTTTTATTACGAAACTTGCCATTGCGACGTGCAAAGATATTTATTATCTGATATTGGTAGAGAAAGATACCGAAGTATCTATTTGTTACTAATGTTATCTAATTTGTAACAAATAACAGGGTCGGATGATTTTTTAACTAGTGACTTTTGTGGACGAATGATAATTTTCAAATTTCCCATTCAATCTGCAGAGAGAGAGAAAGAAGATGTTGGTTTGTAAAAGATTTTCAGCAAGTTTTTGACCACTGCGATTATGTTTAAAATATGCCAAAACTTTAAAGTAAATTATCGAATCTACTCATTTGTATATGAATTCTATGATTTCGTGATAATCTTGCGAATATTTCGAAAATACGAAATTTGACGTGGAATTTTAAGTTTTAACGCGATGCTGCTAATTCGGAATACCAAGGGAAAATCTACTAAGAAGGATGCTGCGTACCTCTTCTGCAATATGAATTACAGCGAAGACAAAAGAGACGAGTGGCTGCAGTGTTTCATGCGCGAAATATGGTTATACCGTGAATGTGTTGATTATGACTCCGAAACTGACATTTATGATTTCTGTATGTAAATTTTAAGACCTAGAATTGATATTTACATGCGATAATTGTTGCTATACTGTGATTTTTGTGCTTGATTAGATCATAAGAGAAAACAATTTTATTATCTACTTGTTTCTTTAATTTTGTAAATTGAATGAAAATTGGAATATATCTTTTCATTTTTCACTTTTCTTTTTTCACGATTACCGACAGTTTGAAATATAAAAGTTTATTAGTTTCTCTATGATATTATGCAGTTTTATTTGTATCCTCCGCCATAATTATTCTTCGTTTTTAACAAACTGGTATTCCAAATATGCTGCACTTCCTCTAGTTTGTAAATTCTTAAAAAGACGAACTTAGTTGAAAACATCATCCATTGTCCAAGAACGTTCTGGATTTTTCTTTTTACAAAATATGAAATATTTCGAATGCATTTACCAAATTTTAAATCGTAAAATAGGTAGAAAGTGAAATTCAAAAGACGAACATTGTATTTTAGAACAGACTCTACATAGGATATAGGACAAATCCATCGAATAGGTATTATAATTCTCTTGGAACTAATAAAATATTCCATTGTTTATCAAGTATAAGATACTAGATTTCTTCTTCATTTCGTTATCTGATTGGTTGCCAAATTTGTTTGGCTATGGTGAAAGCACTGTGATATTCTCCAGTAGCGTAAAGTTCCAATTACTGGGTCACGTATAAAATTCCATGAATATTTAATGGAAATTCCAATCCATTGGGAAGTTAGTTTAAGCGGAACGATATTTGCGTATATACCGTGTGAGTGTACATTAGGCATTTTGTACATACTTGCCATGCGGGTTAATATTTCGATACGACCGACGTTCATCGTTCTCGATGGATTGGAATAATTGCTCGACAAACATCGTGAAACGCTTTGAGGTACTTCATTTTTTCAAATTTATTCAGCTTTATAATCACGTCATTAGGTTTTTAAGAGTTTCGCATGTTAATTTTTCATGAAATTCGTTCCCTGCAGACTTTTCGATGCAATTTTATTTTCTTGAGAGTTACTATTTTTAATTCTTTTACAAACATAAATAGCTGGTCACAGTGGCTAGCAATCGGTGGGTGAAAATAAGTTCGACTAGAAATAATTTTCTGATTTATTCGACAAAAATCTAAAACAATTACAGAAACATAATTTAAAATATTATTTTTCATCCTATTACAAGTCGTACGCGTCACTGTGCTTATAGTGATATAACAGAGATAAAATATCGAGTGCAAGGGTTAAAGCAAGTTTCGTTAAAAATAATTCTCCGATTTATTCGATTTATTTGCTTAATTTAATTTGATTTATTTAAATTTTGACGTATAGACATCTAATCTAAAATATCATTTTTCATTTTATTACAAACTATACATGTCACTAGCATTTATAGCGATAAAAGAAAATAAAATATCACTGAAGTGATTATTATCTAATGTATTAACCACACATTCAGGTTAAAAGAGCCAAAACCAGTCATTGAATGATTAAGAAACCGATCGTAATCACGATGGAATTACATCGGTGATCGATAACAATGTCAAATGGTTAATGCGAAAATCGCCGCTCGTACGTGTCGGGATATCAATTTACGACGCGTTCATTAATCAAACGCTAGACTATACGTTGCCATTGGTAGCCCCAGCGACTTTCACGCGATACCGCGCCGATTGCTTTGCGAAAGTACATATACAGCGAACCGGTCTATTAAATACGGAGCGAAAAGTCGCGAACAGCAAAGTGACTTCTTCCTGTCGTGACGAGGCGTCGTTTCATAGACTATCGGCGCGTCATAACTTAAACATACTGGCTAACGTGAAAGGAAAATTACAACGAGTTCTCGATCGTGTGTCCTATCTTCGATCGCCTGTAATCAAGTGGACGATTGGTTTTCTCTATCGTTATCGTATCTGGCCGTGATACAGATGTAATTTCATTTTGAATAACGACGTTGTAATTTGTTAGCGTAGCGGTGATTTGTTGCGAAAATCGGCTAATACCCGACGACTGTACACGCGTATTGCGAAGTTTTGAAAGTCGACTGCGTTTTCTTTGACCGTTCCGGCAGTGGAGAACGAGGGGAAAGAAACGAACGTATGTGGAAGTAATTACACCTTGCAGGGTGAACGAAGGAATTGTAGAATTAAGGACGAAAGAATCGATGCTGGACCCTCCTGCATAATTGAGTTGATATTATTAGTGGAATTTCGTAAGTCACTAGTTACAAGTTAATAGCGGTAATAAATTTTCTTATAGTTGGTTGCCGCATAAATTCTGTCCGCCTTTATATAAGCAAGTTATCAATGTTATAACTACATTGCAATTTTTATTCGTTTATGTAAAATTCAACGGTGCAAAGATTCACGGCATGCGCGTAATATGCTAAAATACGTACAACCACCAAAATGTAGTATTTGTTAGAATATTTTGTAAGCAGAACAAGTTCCTCGTTAGATAATACTCTTTTAGTTGTGTTCATAAAAATATGAATTTGCATAAAAAACTGCGCTCTGTTTTTAATAAACGTAGCATTATATCTCTGCAGAAGAGAATGAAAAAAAAGTTGGTATACAATATGTTTGTTTCAAGTGCCTACTATTTTTTAAATGAAAGTTGTATGATATCGGGGGCAGCATATTATAATGATAATTGTTTCATCTTTAAATAACATCGACGCCACATGTGAAGATCGCTCTTGAATTTTTAAACGCGACCCTAAATTTTTTATCGTATAATCTTGCAGCTGATATCGAGATTTTTCCAAAACACGCGTAATTTACATACACCGGTTTAGAGATATGATCTCTGAAAGTTGCCGTGCCACCGATATTTGCGTTGCCCGATGTGCACCTTAAAAGGCTATTCGATAATCCGCGTTGCTTTTGTAGATAAAAACAATTGAACCACGTGGATTCGATTCTGTTTATTCGTCGCCGTGCGATTGCACAGCATTAGATTAGCACCTACGTATTGTTGCAATCTTGCAATTGAAGTAAAATGAAGAGATTCGTTCTAATACGTTAATTTTACATAAGAAATAATGTATAGTTGTATATGCAAACAATTTCATAAGCGTTTTTCTAATCGACTAAAATCAGATGTTACATTTTCTTCAAACACATACACACACACACATATGTAAAAAGTCGGGTTTTTTTTATATATAATACATAAGGAATAAGGATTAGTTGAATTTGTATTACTTCGAGGCGATGGATATTTATCTTATCGCAAAGTGTGCAAACAATTTCATAAGCGTCTTTCTAATCGACTAAAAGCAGATGTTACATTTTCTTGAAACACATACACATACACATATGTAAAAAATCGGTTCTTTCTAGAGTCACCATGGTGCGCAAAGTTCGACCGAGAAACATCCTCGTGGTGTACATTGGGTAAGGTTAATGCCGTAGACACATCAACTTTTAGAGGTCATATTTTTAAAACGACGTATGCGAATCGCATGTGTTGTTGGTGTTTTGAAAAGGTCTCGAATCCGCTACAAGAATACCCAATAAGAAATATAAAGATCTATTCGATATTTCAAGTGATCTTCACAGGCTGTTTCAACGTTCTCTGTCTTCAATCTTCTCTCAATGAAATATTTTTTCGTATTTTTGGTAGTTACAGAAATAATCGCACGTACACACAAAACGGACATACTGTATATAGCTGTGTCCGTACATAGAAGTAGTTGCGTCTTCTAGGATGAACGAAGGAATTATAGAATAAAGAAGACGGAATCGATGTTAGACCCTTTTGCATAATTAAGTTGATTTTACTGGTCGAATTTTGCAAATCACGAGTTACAAGTTAATAGCGGCAATAAATTTTCTTATGCTTAATTATTTATGCTAGATAAATTCTGTCCGCCCCTTTATTTATATAATCGAACAAGTTATCGGTGTATAGTAGATACAATGTTACATCTATAATCATCGACGTAAGCTGCGCTTGTATAACTTAGAGGAGATATAGGAATAAGATATTTCCATTAGTTCTTAACACGCCAATTGCCACGATGGTCATCGCTGACTCGGATTATAACAATTTTTTACTACCGTTAAAACGATCTAGATTTTATGGACTAACAAGTTTTCACCAATGCGTACGATTCCGATTAATCGTGAGAAGAGAAACGAGGGGTTGGAAAGCACCGGCTTGCAAATACCATGTCTTCATCTCGATTTAATAGGAAACGACAATTTTAATAGAAATCTGGAAACAATTGATTGGCTGATTAACGGGCGTAATAACGTTTAAACAAATTCCGCGCCTCGGTCAATAATCAATTTGTGAGGCGTACCAATGAATTCAGGTAATTCCGCGGCCGTCGACAAACGAACACTTTTCCTTCGCGTGTAGAGGGCTATCAGCGACCGCAAAATCGCACGCGCATCGCCTCCAATCGGATTTCGCGGTGGCCGCTCGTATTATTTGCATATCGCTGCACAGACAGCGCGAAACAACGAGGCCGCCGTATCGACAAGTTATGCGGAGGAACGGAGAAACGCAAGGAAAGAAGAAATAAAATGGATATGTGGAACGGAGAAATAAAGCAGCCTCTAGTAGGTACAGCTTACCAGAGGGAGAGATTAGAAGGGTAGGTACAGTGGCTCATGAAAGTATTCGAACACCTTTAGAAACTTCCTATGTACATGTATAATATACAAAATATTTTGAAATTTCATCAGCACTGTAACGAGACACGACTATAGTGATTATAGCGAGAAAACTTGAAACAGATTTGAAAATGTACATAGAAGATACAAGATATTCGTTAAAAGCATATACTTTGCGAAGATCACCAAAGTATTTGAACAATCAATTATTCGCTGTATCAATAAGTCACGATACGCAGAGAAACTATTTTTAGCTCCGCTGTACGTTTAACACCATTATTCACTGTGTATACTAATCTTTCATCAAGTGTATATTTGCAATAAGTGTCTTGTAATTCCTATCATACATACACTCTTCCGGATCGATTTCAAATTTTACTGTTACGATCACGATAGTCGTGTTCCATTATGGCGTTGATTAAGTTTCAGAAGTTTTGGATAATGTATACAATATGTATATTTGTAAAAAACTTCTCTGGTGTTCAAATACTTTCGCGAGCCACTGTATACTCGTATCTCGATGAATTTATGAAACGTTGCACGGTGACGTTTCTACGAGCTGACGTTTTGCGCGAGTATCAATTTGCATAATGCGTGCACTTCGGCCGATTAATGCGAGACGTAGCTGAAACATTTTTCACGTTAATTCACGCGAATGTTTGTCGCAAGATATTATCGGAGAGTCGCTGGTCCATCGAGTGATAATGAATTATTTCAACTCGTTAATGACACTATATTATGAAATTGTGTGATGTTGTTGCATATTGTAGGGGAAACGTAAAATAATATCGGTACGTAGCTAATACACAGTTAAGTATAACATGTTAGCTATTTTGGTATTCTGTGAAAGATTAAGTATGGTGTTTGAATAGAATTCTAGCGAATCATTTAAGATATATCGTATATAAGATCATTTAAGAAGAAATCAGATTTAAGAAATTGGAATCGAAAGAAATGAAAAACGTCTTTCAAAAATGCAATAAACATTTTAGAATACGATTCTATTATATCATTATATCGTCAATATTATTTTCCGAGGATATCACGTTGTAATAATAGAAGCGATTAAGTAAAATGACGAACCTCTTACAATGTTATCTGCGCAAATTACTACCAAGCCTTAATTACGTTTTTCAAACGTCATTTCCAACGTAATTACTTTCGTCCCACAACGTAATAAATACACAATAGACTTTAATAACCTTTTTAGAAATAAAGATACATGTTAAAAGAATTAGAAAAAGATTAAAAAATATGAATTGACGAGCGATACCGTTTAGAAGAAAATTGCAGTCGCATTGGAATCGGCCTACACGGCGCAAGGATCACTCACCCACGCGATGGCGACTCAGCCAGTTCCCTTTTTCTGTCGCGTTACTCTTTCACAAGGTGTATCGGTAATAGGCCAAACGATCAAAGATTCTTATCGTCTCCGCGAAAACAGGCCGATCGGTGGAAACGCCTCCGTGTCCTGCGAGAAAGTCGAATCTAAATGCTCACACGTTGGTCGAGTGTCAATTTTTCTCAAGTTTAGAACCACGTGAAACAACCCGTTATCACGTTTGCAACTGGTGCAGGCATTAAACGTTGGGTAATTAACACGCTTTAGTCAGAATTTAGATTCAAACGAAGTGATTAGATCAGAATGTTTAATCTTTTCAGCGTAGATTAAAATGACTGTGTTGCAACAATTAAAAAGGCTCTTTACATGATATATAATATTTTTATAATAATTGTATAATATTTAATATCTAATATCAAACAAACGGACCGTTTATTTTGAAAATGGTATAACGTAGTGCTTATTGTCCTTTATTTTGAGATATTGAAATGTTCGGGATTCCGTCGGTTGAAAAATATTGATAAGGTCTACTTCGTCTGTCCACGTCTCCGCGTCTTTAAATAGATGTAAATTCATTATACAAATAGCTTTTTTGAAAATTAATTAGACTAATATCGTGTTCAAGGATCATGAACGGACCTACATCACTTTAAAAGTTAGTGAGTTGTACAATTCATTAAATTTTAATTATTTAAAATTTATATTTTTGTTTTGAAATAAGAGCAGGAAAAACCAAATACTGTGGTTTAATTTCATTATCACTTGTTTTTGATTACTGATGCCTCGACTGTTCGGACAGGCTACAAATTACAGGAAATGGGACTTTACCATTTTCAAAATAAATGACTATGTATTTCATTTACTTTACCTTTACATTACTTTCAAAATAAATGTTTTAAATATTAAAAATATTAAATATTATATACGTAAATAATTTGTGTATCTTCATTTATGTATATTAAAGCAAGTTTGTTTGGTCAATGAGATCTTTTACGAAAATGTTTATACCTTTTCTCTGCCAATAATGGCTTATAGGTACCGTAGATAGTTCGAAAGGCGTTAAGTAGAAATAAACGATCGATGAAAAACAGAAAACCGAGCGAAGAGCGAAATTAACGCTGGAAACAAAAGCAGCCAGCGGTTGAAGGAAGTGGAAGGAGTGAAAGGGCGGGAAAATAGAGTGGAAAAAGGAAAGCGCGGAGAAAACGATGGCGCGAACGCATTTCGCCATGAACAGGATCACAGGACGATACGTTAAAAGGGCCATACAGATTTTTGTCCCTCTTTTTCGACGTTCAAGTTGTGATTTCAAGTTTGTTCCCCCGTTTTGTCGCCACTTGGAAACCATTCGTCGTCCTGCCGTGCTCTTTTCTCCCCCGAGACATTTTCGATGTTTCGTACTCTGTTGTGTTTCGTTCGAGGACCGTCAGGGAAGCTCGTTTCTTTCGGGAGATTTCGAAAAAAAAGAAGAATAGAGAAATAGTGTGAAGAAAAAAGAAAAAAAGAGAGACTAATATTAACAGTAGAAGAGCCAGAGAAGTTGTTGTACTCGCCGAGGTAAAAACCGAAAAGTTTCCTAACGAGTATCGTCTGGTCGTTAAAAACGGAAAGAAAGAGCAACGCGACGTCCGGGCGAAATTAAATCTCACGGCGGGGTTGGAGAAAGGGGGAAGAGAATGGAAAGAACGATTGTTAGAAGGCAAAGAGGGCCAGGCTAGAAGCGGCAACTTTTCGAATCGCAGAAGCTTTCCCTCTGCTGTTGCCTCGGGTACACATTCGCGGACGTTGAATTATCGTATATCCGGCGATTTAACAGATTTTCTCGACCCTCTTTGATATTTTGCTCGCTAAGAAATCTCAGAGAGGACTTGTATTTTAATAATTGGCTCTTACTAAAGAATTGCAATTAGTTCAGAAATATTCTGCCGTAGTACAGTAGTGTTTATCGTATCTTGAAAGTTTTCGGCCAGAAAACAGTACAGAAACGTACACGAGGATAAAACCGTGTACCTCGCTTATTTTCATAATAATTCAAAGAAACCGGCGGTCATTTGGCGATTATTTTTCATCGTACGAATATATCGTTGAATGGAAATGTATTAATTATCAAAGCAGTATTTTCGTAATTAGTTGATATGCTACGCAAAGAAGTATATAGCAACAGTTTCTGTTTATAGAATATTTAGAAAATTGTTGATTCACCTAGATAAAGGTGAAAAATCAACTTGGCTTCTAAACTAATTGTGTCGTTTTCTGTAGTATTTCTAGCTTTGTATCTTCTCGAACCATATCAAAAAATCTATGTGACTCCATCATGAATTGAATAGCGTTCGTTGTAAGAGACAACTCATTGTCAATTAAAAAGTTGATGAATCTTTAACTAGATACTTTAATAACAAGCCAAACTCGTCCAACTTCAGTACATTCAATTTTATGATATATTAAACGGATTTATAGCATTATATCGTAAATGTAATAACCATACCGGATACATTAAATTCACCTCTCGACGCTATTAGCTCGCTGCAACTTTTACAGAATACCTTTTCCATAAATTACTCGATCGCGTTTATAACCCGCTTTTGTTACCTATAGCGTGAAGATTCGTTCACCAGAATTTTCAATTTCTCAATATTTCTGGCAAACAGAGAGAAACACCGTGTGCTCGTTCGTTCGATTCATCGATAATGCAATTAATTCGCATGTGTACGAGCGTAAAAAAAAAAAGAAGAGAAGTGAAATAGAAGGGACGACGAGATGAAGGGAGGAAGCACATACACATACATACACAAAAAAAAAAGGAAAACTTGGCAAGGGAATTCGTTTTAGATGTGAGCGTTACGAGGCGAACGATCACGGCCGTATAAACGTGATTACGGTTTTAGCCGGGAAAAGAGGTTGCTCGTCTGTTTGCCGAAAGGAATTTAGTCCGCGTTACGGTTTTAATGTTCACTTTGCATGGAATTAAACGGTTAATGGAATTTTCGGAAATTCCTCCTTCGCTGGAGATAAATTGCGCGAGTACGCGACCACGCTACTCGTTTTCCGGCTATTCATCTAATCAACGAGCATTATGTCGTTTAAACAATTTCTTTCCTATTTTGAATACAATTTGTTGTCGTGAATAACGTTAGAACGCGCCTATGCATTTTTAAAGCTACTTTTATTAAACCAATTTTGTTATCCTTAGCGTTATTCTCTCTTGTGGAAAGGGGAAAATAAGATACAGTGTTTTTAGAAATCGACCAGCTGATCTAACAGCAAAAATTTGCATCTATGGAAGAACCAATTCAACTTCCAATACGCAATTACATACATTTGGTATCGTAAAACACGTTGAAGCGATATGCGAACAAAAGTGGACCGCGTTATGGTAAAATTACGATATAAACTTTCTCTATAAATTAATCTCTAGCTTCCATGGTTTGAAGACAAAGAAGTTCAACCGTAAAAGACATATCACGATAATTAAGATAAGATCAGGACACATTCAAATGACACATACGTACATATTGAAAAATAGGTTTCCTGTTAAACGTAACATCTGCAATGCGAGATTATCAATCAGTCACATAATCATGGAGCGCCCTATGCACAATGAAGTAAGACATAATGTCAACAATAATCTTAAATTTTAAATGATAATTAAAATGATGGTTAAAGCTTATCAACTTTTGTAAAGAAATGAAGATACTGAAAACAGAATTTAATAAATCATATAAAAATAGTCGCTAATGGTCTTGGTAGTAGATGCGATCTTCAATAAAATAAACAATAATAATACTAAGACAGCTTGGGTTGGAAACTTTATATCGATCGCTTCGAGTAATGCTCCACTATATTTTTAGTTTATTTGTGGAAATAAGGGAAGGTGAGATTTACTTCATCCGAAATGATTTATTAGTTTGTATAATATTTCTCTGTTCTATCTCATTCTGTTATAACGTAGTAATTCTACGTTATCTTTTATATATTTTCCATTAACTTCTACAGGGATGATTTATTATTATTATTTTGTTGACTAACGAAGAATTTTATTTCTCAATCGAGGAAAACGTTCCTTGATTTTTGTACGTACTGTAACTATTTTGATATTTAAAGTATTCAATTATTGGAAAACGCCACATCGAATGCCACTAACTTCGATAGAATTGTATATCGAAAGATTGTTCAGCATCTTCAAGGCAGGATTCTTCTTATCGATTACAAAATGAACTTACCACTTGAATTTGACCAAAGCATTGAAATATGTATCTACTTTCGAGAGTCACGTAACTACGACCATTACGAAGAATAAATGCAATTGCACTTTGAGTGATCGATAATTTTGTAATAAAATTACAGCATTCCAGGAACAAGCAAGCGAATGCCTTTGAACAATAACACACGTACAGAAGTATTATTTCTAGGCTCCGCGTTTCATCTTCATGGCATCAAATTTTTGTGGCGAATATCAAAGTACTACTAAACGACATGAGAAATATACTTGAAGTATCGACGATGAATATAATTAATACGTAGATACTGCACAAATATCTTTTACATTCATTGTATAACTAAATTATCCAATTTTTCCACACAACTTTACCCAACTACCCCATTCCCTTCTACTTCATCTGTCTGCTAAACACTTCACAATGCACCCTCATAGTCCATAATAACTCCTACAACCTCACACAAAGACTTAAATATTTCGCAAAGTAATCAGCTCGGAGTTATTACAAATTAAAATTTGCACGGCAGAAGTGAACTGTTTCTTCCTGGCTGTGACATTTACATCAAAGGGAAAATATCGCGTGCAGTTATCGCGAAATATACGTGAAAATATTGTGCCGAGTTATTACAGGGATGCATGGTAACGGCATGAACCGTTGCAGGCCGAGGCACAAAGGTTATTCCGTTAAGTTGCACGGAATTTATTAGATAATTAGCGAGCGCGCGGACTTATTTTACTTTCCATTGCGATTTCAACGTCACTTTCGAGAGCGCTCCGCGTTATTCAGTCGCTGGTCGGTATGTGAAATCGGGGCGGAGAGACCTGCTTTCAGGATAGCTGGTTTCGAGAAATATTTCAAGAATCGGAGAAAACTAATTCTAGAAAGAGGGGGAATGCATTGGCCCCTTGAGGGTGATTTAAAAGAAATTTAATGAAATTGGATGAGAGATGTAAGAATGGCCTTCCGGCATCTTACACCCTTCGATCTTGTAAAATCTCGTGCATAACGAGCGATCGCAAATTCGTGGAAAATTAGGAAATATCCTGTGATCTTAGGAAATCGTTGCTTACCTACAGAAATTATACAGAGTGATTTGAGAGAAGGGATAATTTATGAACATGTAGTAATCGTTAAATCGACCGTTTGGTCAGACAATTTCAAGAGTTGTTTGAATATTTATTCCATTAAGAAAATTTTTTTAAGAAAGACATACGACATAATACGAGTTTCAGTTGAAATGGTCAGTTCTATTTTGATTTATGGTTAATAAAATACTTTTTACTTATTTTTACTTATTACTAAGGGATGCTATACACATTCAAATTTGACCCATTTTTAAATCGTTTTGTATGTGTTCTTATTAAAATCACAAATGCTTTATATCTGTAAATATCTAGAATTAAGGAATTACAGATGCTATATTAAAGATATTTGAAAGATATATATACAAAAAATGAATAAATGATTTGATGTTTTAAGAGAATCCACTAGCTAAAAAGTCCAATAAATATAAATTATATTTAATAAATTTCCTTCAGGGCAACGTTTAAATACATCCTGTGAACTTAATTTGTCTGAACTATAATCATGATCGAAGGACATTCGGGCTTAACGAAACGTTAAACGGAACGCAAGATTCTTGATAAAGGACAGGTTGAAGCAAACGATACTCCTTTCAATTTACGATGGAAGGACACTCGTGATCGATTTAAATGCATCGGCAATTTTTATCGGTCGAGTCGATCCAACTTTTCTGGCCGTGTACGGCGAAAAAGTATTAAAACGTTAGCAATTGGACGCGGCGATAAATCGAGGTCGTTGTGGCCGCAGGAGAAAGGAAGACAGAGAGCGAAAAATGGTGCAGCAGAGTGGGATAGAGAGCGAGTCATTCGATCAATTAAATTCGGCTGACTAATTCAATGCGATCGAGCTTTTAACTCGGCGATTAAACCAACCTTGCCGTTTTCCTCCCTCTACCTCGTCCCACGGTGCTTGCTCGTTGACGTGCCGGCACAATGGAATCCACTCTGGCCCGGAGATTAGATTTCTGCATCTGACAATGGGATCATTCTCGTAATTTCGGAAAAATTCGATCACCGCAGTCGTATGGAATTGGAAAAAAATTATGATGTAAATAGCATGGTATAATATAGAATCTGTGCGTAGTTACATATGAAATAAATAATATATCCACGATTAACCCTTTTGCTGTGGATTAAAACGATGGTGTGCTGCCTATAACTACGTTGCAAGAGTTAAAACGAAGTTGTTTTGTTTTGGATATAATTATTTACATACTGGCCGACGTGCATTTCTTAATACGAATGGAAGTTAATTTTGTAGATATTTAAGTTTGCATATAAGGGATTTGAAGATTCAGAAAGATGAAGAATTATATAGTAAGTATAGATTAATAAAATTAGTTAGTAACTAAAGATAAAGAAAAGTGTAATAAATAAATCGATGTGAGGTTTGGATTATTAATTGAGAATTCACAGTTACTTTTAAAATAGGATGATTCGTGCATCGTTTTGATCAGATTTCGTGGAATAAATTTCCTTGGATGAATCTTCACGTAATAGAGATTTTACCAAGTACAATAAATAGCCGAGCAAATAGGTCGTAAATCTGAAAACAATGCTTATTTTAAGATACTTGACAATACTGTCCTACATAAAGCTAGTTTTTGTCCAGTATTGGCTTACCCTTATGATAAACAGTATCTATAATAATGTTATGTAAATAATATAAATAAATTATCGATTCAAAGAGTTGATATATGAACAATGAAAATAGGACGAATAAAGATTATCAGATACATAGTTTGATTGAATAGGATGTTTCGATTTATATATTATTCAATAACCTTCGAATGGATTAATATTCATCGGGGTTTGTGGCATAATCACGTTTCGGCGCATTCAATAACCTTTGAACACACGCTGATGATATTATAATTGAATAGCTGGCATAAATCGAGGTTAGATACGGAAACCAACCATTTCCAGAGAAAATTAATAATACAGATATCCTTTTCAATAAGATCCTGCTTTAAAATTGAATTCTTCAAAGAAAATAAAAAGTAACGAATATCGCTTTACTGTTAAAAGGTACTTTAAATTAAATATCATTCGATAATCCGATAATTAAATTTATTTATTTCGTCGTGCTTTGATAAAAATTTCTACGATTAATATTCTTAACATTTAATCGTTAAATACGTATGATACATTTGATAGAAAATAACTGGTACTCGCGTTAGCCATAGTAATTTTTAGTTCGATCTAATTTCATTCACAATACTCAGTTCTCTCTTACCTATCCGAAAAATCCGTTCTTTATTTTTTATTTATAATATATAAAATATTCGTCATTTTATTACATATAAAACATTAACTTTAACCTTTTAATATACAGGTTGTTTAAAAAAATTAGTACCGTACTTTTAACGTGAAACCAAATTGTTTATAACTTGAAAAGTAATCGTTAAACAACGTTTCTGTACATGAAACTTTCTCACATTGTCTCAATGTTTATAATTACATACGTCATATAAACATCGCCCACTTTTTTTAATACCGCGTGTTAATAATTTTTAATAAGCTCGAATTTTAATTTTTAACTCTTTCGTAACAAACAAAGGAGACCAAACATCCACGAAAGAAATACTTCTACAAAAACTACCGATTCACCAAAAAGCTGCTAGTGACTAACAGGAGATAACGCCGGCCGGGCAACCATTCCGCTATTATTTCATTCCGCAGTTCCGATCGACGAAGGCAACAGATCAATCAGCCAGTTTATCTGAAGATCGATGAAGACGGGGTCAAACGGTGCCGGGATAGCTCGTAATTCTTCCGCTGGCGTCTATCGAAGTGGCCAAAATTAAACGGGAGTCGGTCCTGTTACAAAAACGGCCGGAATGGAAGGAAAAGAGCCGAGGGAATGATGGACGTGTGGAAGTGGTGGTCTTCGACACGGGATCGTACATTAATTGAATCGGTAATTTGTACAGCCTGCGATCCTGCTTCTTAATTATCCCCGTCTCACCGGATGATAAAGGATTCTGGACGTTACGATGGTTCGTGGACCATCGATCGGTTACCAGGCATCTGAATTTGGTAATTGCTGCCTCTGACATAGCTATCTTGCTTCTTGTTGCTCTTTCACTGTCGTCAGGGATGGATATTAATTACTTTAGCCGTGATCGACGCTTGATCGACTTTACGATGCACGCGAGTAACACTGTGACTAAATCTGCAGTTTAGATTTTCGAGTTAGGTGTGCTTTTAACGCGTCCGGTGTTTGATGAAGGATATCTGTGGACAGAATTTAATTTCGCGAGCAGATTAAGTTCGGTCGATATACATATAGCGGCTACAAGAAATATCAATACATACGCTTATTTTCCAATACAGCGTGTTTTATTATCAGGTTCTATACGTTTAATTTTCATAGTATTAATTTTTTGTAGTCTTGTAAAGAGAGTATTATTAGACGATACGAAGTTTAGATGCGCGTCTTCGTACTGGCTTGTGACAAGCGATTTTTTTGTCGACTATAGCTGGGTGAAGCAGTTTACACAGTCTTTTTAACAGTTCACCGCTTAATTAGATGCCATTAAAATTACATTAACAATGATTAATGATGATTAACGCGTCACGATGATTAATACGCACTGTAATTCGCGTAAATGAACTACGCCGACACTGCAATCATCCTTTCAAGACCCTTTATTGTATCAACGCAAACATATTTGCTCGATAATGTAGGACGTCAAAACTTACATGCACCGCGGCAAGAAGACAAGAAAATCGTTGATCCCTGAAAATATCCAGAATATCCATTAAATATTAGAGGACTGAGTGATATTTCCGGAATATTTTATCGAACACACGTATTCTGAATTAAGCCTCTCTATACGATACGTTTTAAATCAAATCGTTATTATTGTAAATTATTAATGTAAGTAAATAATAATTATGGAGGGTAACCGGCAACACCCGAGAAACAATATACGTTATAAATAGTTTCATCGTTAACTACAAACGTTTGAGTTTGAGCTTTTTGACCTGTCTATTTTTTAATCGATTTATTTAGAGTCGCATCCAACTCTGAGTGTTATTAGCGACTACAGTTGTATACGACAGTATTTCGTAGACTTATACAATATCATATTAAGCTAACACGTTGTTGTTTGATCATAAATGTGTACAATATTTACACTGGTTAGCGGGCTTAACTATCTATCTATCGATAATACACGTCAGTGTAGTAAATGTCGCATCTTTTCTGGGGCCAGATTAGTTGGAAAAAGTTTGTGTTTTTTAGAAACTGTAAGAGCCGTTTTATTCCTTCCTTCTTATTTAGAATCATCTTGAGCTTGCTTGGAATGCTATGCGTTGCCCTGCGTTTAGGAATTTTTCTCCTTTCTTACACTAATTCATCATGGACTTACATAATTTACAAATAAGTGGTCAATTTTTTCTAGCAGTAGTTTCTTTAAACTTGTTTCTTCGTTCAAGTGACAGCGACTCGTACATATTCCAAACACGGCCGTTACGTTTGAAAAACAAGCGTGAGAAGTCCTTTCTCACAGTTCGTAAAAACACGTCGCGTAAATATACAAAGACCGTGAGTGGCGCGGGACGGTTACTAATTCGGCGAAGTTTTCTCATTTGGTGGAAATTAATGCCGGTCTATTTGTCCGGGTGGACGCACGGAACGAGTGAAAAGAGTCCGAACGATATATGTATGAACCGGCAAAAATAAAGCCACTACTGCCGCGTATGTACGCTTTCTTTTTTCGGGACGCCACTGTCCGACGACCTCTCGTGCTCGTTTGTTACGCCGACTCCTCGAGTACCGATGTAAAAGGCTTAAAGGTCTTTGCCGCCGGGAATAATAAACTTTGCCTGGCTTCAGGGAATTCGTGCCGGGCCACCGCACCGGGCGAAATTAAGTCGAAGAGCTCCTCTGCAACTCTTTGTTCCTCGTTTTCTCTATGCTTCTGTTCGCGTTTTATGAGATTAATGAAAGCTGATCCGCGTTTGCCAGTCGTTTGAATCGATGATTATCGCTGATCAAAATATGGCGGATTTTAGGTAAGCGCTGTGGTTTTCTTTTGCAGGAAGCTCTTCAAGAATTAAAATTACACGTCCATAAGTAATATCGTGATTACATATGAAATTAAAAAATATTAATATGAAAAGTTTATTACATTTATCAATGTATAATAGATAGATTTAAAAGAAAATTCCTTTCTAATTTATTAGTATTAATTGCTTTTATATTAGGACTATTTGCAATGTTTGTAATTGTTGATTTTGGTAGCATACAGTTCAGTACTGCTTGCTTTTATCTTAGAAATTCAAAGTATAGAATGATAAACATTACTCGTATATAGAATACTCGGATTTAAACTCGGTTTTTCGACGATGAGCTTTATTTCTCCTGTTTACTAATTTATATTTTAAATGAGATTTAATTAATAATTTTCTTTCCATAATAATTATACAGATTATATCATGACAGGTATATGTATTTATTTCCATTAAAACGCTAAATACACGCATTAATTTACGATTATCGATATTTCTGGAAAATATCAAAGTATATATAAATCAAGTATTATACGTTATTTTAATTTTATGTAATTATAAATTACAATTATTAATATCTGATTCATATAAACGTAGAGCATTTAAAATAATATGTTTAATCAACAATGCAATTATTTCTAATGTACTCCAACAAATATGTTAAATAAATCTTATATTTCTCAATACACCCATCAGCTCCTTCGATAAAACTTTCAATTTACTTATTATCTTCCGCATTCTCATACAAAGTTTTTTCTTTGGAAACTGTACTTTAAACAAATAGAATTTTCTTCCTATTCAAAGGCAGCAGGAGTTTCACGCGTTTTTGAGCACGTTATCTCGTTACCAGGGATTCCTTTGCACAACTTCCGGAATCGAATCGCCGTGAAGTCATCGGAGAAAACGGCACAAAGCACGTTGAAACTTTCATCGAACTCGAGCCTCTGTTTGCGTCGTCGAAACTCGTCAAAGATGCGTCGCAATAGCTTGATTCGTCGCCGCTAACAAGAGCGGTTATAACGAGCGAGAACACGCTTCAGTTTCACCACAGGTTCATTTTTGATAAGTGCCGTCTGCGGTTGAAATTCCCCGATACATAAAACTTCGCAAAACTATATCACGATAACTATGACGGCAAGAAACTTTCCGCGATTCCTCCGCTTCCTGTCTATTTCGCGGCTCTTAACTTTTACTTTAAGAGGATATTCGATTATAATCGAACGTCGTTATACGCCCGTTTTCAGCAAGATTCTAGTTTACGATCTATGTTTACGTACCATTAAAATTTATTTCGCTTCACTATGAGGCTCGACTATGGTGTAATACGCTTTAATAAAAGGCATAAATAACGCGAAAATTAGTTGGAAATTTAAGAACCTATTTCGTCTTCCAAAATTGACACTTAAAGAAATTAAATGCAGAAATAGCAAAACTGTACGTACATTTGACCTCATTATATTTTACATACGAAAACAAAGGAATAAATATTCCTCTGTTGGAAACATTTTAGAATTATCGTTTTTAAAGGTTGAATAATATATAAAAATAATATTTCGGATTCCCAAGATCCGAAGATCACTATCAAAATTATAGAAGAAAGATAGCTCTTTGATTGCCAATAATTTTCTGCTTCAAACATTCAATTTCTACTCGGTTTCCCCAAAATGTATTTTCCTTAGTTATTTTTCTAACGAATCATTACATACGACTTACATTATTATACGCGTTGTCGATATTTATCATTAAAACTATATATCAAGCTGTTTATTGTTACTACACTATTACTGCGACAAAGTAAGGAGTATCTAGTGGCACTATGTCAAGCTATATGCAAAAGAAACTATAATACAACAAAACGATAGTTAATCTCACATTTTCATAGCCAAAGAACGTGTGACAATTTTACTTAATGACTTACTCAATGACACTTTTATTCTCGGTAGCTTCCGCTGTCCACAATAATTTCTTCGAAAATTGACCGACATTAAAAACTTTCCACCATTCGCTCCACTCTCTTTTACCTCGATCGCTATATTAACACAAAATACAAGGTAACAATCCCATAAATAAAATCTCCTCCATGCAGGAGGAACAAACACATTCCAAACTCGAAAACGAGCAATTCATCATTCTCATCCCATCGATACTGCAAAAACCATTTAATCCCAGCCTCGTGTCTCGCCTATACCAACTAACTAAAACCAAAACCCCGATCGATCTTTCATTTAACGTGTACAACCTCAATTACTCGGAGCAGTTTAATCAAACGTCAATTACTAACCTCTGCAATAACAATCGCTCTTTAATGTTCGACGATTTAACCGTGGTTTGGTTCTGACTAGGAACAATGAAAAGAAGCTGCACCGGCTCAAAAGGGACGATACGTTTAGAGGAAGTCTCGTCGTAAATCGCGTTAGGGTTACGACCTCTTCTCTTTCTTTCTCTCTCTCTCTCTCTCTCTCTCTCTCTCTCTCTCTCTCTCTCTAGATACGATTGCAACGCTCGAATCGTCCCGTTATCGTTGAAGAAGCGTTTCGAGAGAGACGCTCGCGTGCTGGATTACAACTTTATCTCGGTTTCGTTGCGGGTGTCAAACGGTTTCCACGTTACGTACAGTTTCAGGTTGTTGCAAAATTGTAAGGGAACCTATTTGCATGATTTGCGATATTTGGTTATATGTAACGAGTAACAAGTAGTTTAATGACTGTTAGTTTATGGGCTACGGATGTTTATGCACATGCATATTTTTATGGAGGTAATTAGATGGATGAAAACTAGGTAAAAATTGTTTTACGTATTAAATACCGTAATGGTTATTGTACTTTGGATATTTGATATATGTTTGCATATTACGTGCATTTCGTGCAAGTTTGCAGCTTCATGTTTCCTATAAACGTATATAAAAATTTATAGCATGATTATAACAATGTGAAATGGCGAATGTATTGTTGACCATTATAATAGCTCTTTTGTATTATTATGATTTGCATTATTCAAAGATAAAAAGAGAAACGTTCAAGATGTCATTGATGAAAAGACCAAAGAATTAAATAAAGTATAATAATAGTACTATTTATTTGAATTAACTTATATGATATTATACTATACCATAGAACTTAGTACCTAATTCATGACCTAATTCAGGACTTGACATAGTACAGGTAAATATAAAAAGCAGTCAAAATTATATTAAATGTGTACGTTTGTAACAGGAATTGTACCAGGCTTTAAGCCTCGCTACAATAAACAAATAATAATAATGATAAAATTAATTTAGTATGAAAATAACAGGCTTCCAAGAGATTACATATTAGAATTTCTATTCTAAAGATGTTTTCAATTTGAGCAGTTTGACTATTTCAAATGGTTCTGTTGTTGTTGAAGCGCGAGAGGAGAAGCGTTTCGAGAGTTTCGCGGCTGGTTACAACTTTATCTCAGTTTCGTCGCGGGTGTCAAACGGTTTCCACGTCACGCAGAGCTGCACCGTTTCAGGTTGCTGCAAAGTTTTATACAGCACGCCGTGCCGCGCCGCGAGGAACTTCCCCTTCGCGGCTTTGAACTCGACGACGAGCCTTTTCTGGGTCCATACGGTCGAGGAGGAGCGTACGCTCGCCACCATATAAAATTCGGAGTTAAGTATAAACGAAAATGTCGGCCGTGGTGCGCGTGGAACGAGAGGAATCGCCGACCGCAGCACACTCATGGACCAACAGATCTCTTGCCTCGTTCTTTGAAGTCGTTTTTCTTCTGCTTCTGGGCGGGACATTTTCGTAAATGGAATTTTACGCTTGCGACTTTGCTCTACCAACGATGATTGGTTTTTGAATTATTGCATTTTCTTTCTCTTCCTTTGATTATGCAGATTTTTGTGAAAACATTCATGCGCTATTTGTTTTAGAGAAATTTCTTGTAAATGGTTTCTGCACATTTTATCGTGGGTCTGTTACTATGTGTCACGCGAATATAAAACTATCTTTTTCGATTTCTGCACAAGAACGAGCTTCAAGATACGATATGATAAAAATTGGTTAGAAATAGATATGTAAAATCGATTAGTTATACTTATTGAAAATAGAGGAGAATCCTATGCTTAGTAAGTTATCGTTACAATTTCGTTTTATTGTATCGAAATCAATTTTTTATGGAATAAAGTATTCTTTTATCAGGAACTCGTTGGTTCCAGAAATTCTAAAAATAATATTGTATTTTTTATATAAAACATTTTGTACAATTTATAGAAACGGTATGCGGCAGAAAATCAGAAATAAAGGACCTCTCCGTATTATTAAAATTTGTATTTGGTGCAACAATGGACTTTTCTAGAGTTCCAAGGAAATAATATTTCCCATTTCTCCATCATTCGGAACCATTTTTTTTTTTAACCTATTGATTTTTTTCATAAAGATGCCGAATGCAATCGCTATACAGCATTGTCAACAGAGTGCATTGTGCGCGTTTTGCTTTCAAATAAACGTGTTTTCCTCGTCGTAGACTTAACCAACTTTCTGTCGTTTAAAGCAACAGAATCGCTTCGTTATCAATGGCAAATGAGATTATTTTATCCATTCACGACACAACAAAAAAAAAAAAAAAAAAGAAAAAAAATCGATGCATTGCATGGTTTCGGTAACTTTGCTATTCGATCTAAAGTTTTGCAGTTAGCTGTAAAAAAGAAATGCCATTACATCATGTTGAACGTATGACGAAAGTAAAGGAAACCATAAGACCTTTAATATCAAAAACGGTTTCTTCTTTATCGTCGTGATATTCAATTTTCATTTTTCTCTAGCCCATTTCCTATTTTTCACGTCCACCAACCATTCACTTTCCAATTTTCTCCATCCTCGGACTTTCATTTCTCCCATTTCCACCTGCCATTCTACCACTCTTTCCACTTATTATTTCCCAATCCTTGCTTCTCCATTTTCTCGATAACTTCATCTCCTATTTCTTCATTCTACTTTCCTGCCCTCTGTTTTTTTCCATCGTTTCATTCTTCGATCTTCAATCCAAAAAAAACAAAAAAACAAAAATGAAAAAATAAGAACCTCCTTCGACCATAGCCGTTAGCGTTCCTCTCGAGCGCAGAAAAGTACGTATACACTTAATCCTTTCTAGCTTCCTAAGCTTGATTCTCGTTATGCAACGTACATATATACATAGATACTTCTGTTCGTAAGTGTTGGGAAGTCTGCTAGTTTTATACGAAACGTAACGAATTAACTCGTATTGTAAATTGTAATTAACGGTTACATAAATTCTATTAATAACCATTTTTGTACCCTATACAAGTATTAGAATCGTAAAAGAAATAATTCGATAGACTGGATATTGATTTACTCAGCGAACATTTAAAAACTCTACGTTTTTATGGTGTTAACAATGAATTTAATACAAATTTTATATAGAGAATTTAATATAGAAAGAATTTAATTTTACCTATATAACATTGTAACAAACACGAGATGTTAATGATATGTTGGACTTATTTTATTTCTCTTAAGTGTCCTAATATTTATAAACGGGAGTGTACATGGCGTAACGTAACTCGAAAGTAACGTGCTTTGGATGTCGATAGACCTTTCGCTTTAAATACTTTAACTGCCCTTTGTCGACGAGACTCGCGTTCTTTCATAATTCATTGTGCCGAAACGTTTAGCAAAGCTGCAGCTAACTCGTGTTATCGTCGTCGTCGTCGTAAAGAGGAAGGTGACGTTCGCATCGATTCGCAGGGGCAAACAAAGGACGAAGACTGAGGACACACATCATTCTTCGCCGCAGATATCCGTTATAATAAGCGGTGCAACGTAATACGTAGTCGGTTTTCTAAGCTGGTCGATCCTCGTCGCTGTTCAAACGAGGAACGCGGCCTGAGTGCTCTTTCGTGGTCGCGGTAATACGATAGAACTATGCCAATGGCTGCACCGTACGGCAAAAGTTCGTGCGGCTTGGAAAACCTTCCTTCGTCATGTCGAATGCTGGAACGAGTGCCGTTGACGCTTTCAGCCGCGATCCGTGGATTCGTATTACCGAATCGAACCGGGAAAAATCAGTCGCGCAGATTCAGCTTCACTGCGTTCTACTATTTAACGAGATTAGTTTGAATTTCCCGCGCTTTCCAAAAGTACGCGCTTCGCGTTCCTTTGTTATTTGTATCCTCATTAATTAAAACGTTTCATTCAAAATTTTTTAAAGATATCGCGCGTATATTTCAAAAGTGATATTCGGTAATCGAAATGTTTTATCAATATATTTTATTAGTATAGTATTGGTTTAGTTATAGTTTATTAATATAGTATTTAGTATGTACTCATCTTTTAAGATATCGGAAATGTATTTAAAAAAATGATACCACTGAAACAAGATTTCCAGGAGAAGCGAAAAACTACTTGGAATCTTACAAGAGAATTATTCATCTAAGAAACAATATGTTAAAGCGAAATATCATTATTTTTTTATTTTCGTAATTTTCCATTCTTAGCCCTTGACAGTTTTATTCTTCTTCTAACACAGCACAGCGATATTTTGAATTGTGACACTTTTGAATTATGCATATAGAACGACTTTCTTCTGTCAGGTTTCTGCGACTCATTCTGTCATATTTTGTATTTGTATATTACTTCCTGAACCATTTTCGCTTATCTCTATTTTTCATTATTCGCTTCCTTTTCTTATTTCAAAATTTATCTTCTTCTACTATATTGCTTGTTACCTATATTGATTATCAATAGTTCAAATGCCACAACAGATTTATACTCAATTTTTGATACGTCGACGTTTTCCGAAGTATTAGGTCGAAACGATTGCAGGATAGGATCGAGCAAGGAGAACGAGCCGGACAGGAAATTCACGGGAAAAAAATTTCAACTAACCGATCAAAACCGATGCCGGATCAAAATGGTTTCTCGCGTGCATCGAACGACCAGGACAGAGAAGAGTGTATCAATCGGCTTGTCTTGTATTACGAGCCGTCCATTTCGTTCTATCATAAAAAGACAACGAGAAAGTAACAGCTCGAGTTGCTTATCCTCTTAGAGGTTCTCACCGTCATTGGCCAGTATTCGCAACTCAGGAATATTTCAATTTGGTTGACGTCGAAATTGCACAAATTTCATAGAAAATACGTCGAATTTTTAAAATAGAATACCTCACCTTACAATTTCAAGACATTTCCTTCCTGCTTTTGACGATGCAATGGATTAAGCGGCAAAATATCATTTGAAAAAGGAAACTACTTTTGCAAATCTTTTCTTAAATCGTACAATGGATTAAAAAATTTCAAGATATGTTTCTTTTTCGTTCGACGATGCAACGAAATAAAGCGTAAAATATTATACAAAATATCTTACCTTAGAATTTCAAAACATTTTCTTTTTTCCTTTCGGAGATGCAACGAATTAGACCGTGAAATATTATCAAAAACAGAAAACTATTTTTGTTTTTCTTTTTTTAAACGATGCAATGGATCAAAGAGTACAATTTTATTGGAAAAAAGGAAGGAAGGTGTATATTTCTAATTTTCTTCCTTACTAGATGAATTTGAGGTTGTTGTGGCGCACGACCACTTCATTTGGAAAATTTCATCTGGGAGTTTAATTTCACTGGAAATTGGAATCCGCGGTGCCGTCTAAACAGATTTAATTCTCGGTGACAGACTTGATTCAAACACGCTTCCTAAGGATCTTTCGCTAGCAGTATACGTATTTGTATAGTACACACCGTTCCGCAAACTGGTATATGAAAGAAAATTACGAATGCGTGAACACGAAGACTTCCATCTTTGCACGATATTTTCTGGATTTTGGCCTACTTGAACGTCTATTTCTTTCCACAAATTTAATCCCTTTCCGCAGAATGTTCTATACATGGATTTAGTGACAATCTGGAATTTATCTAAAGCATAATTCGATATAGTATGGAACGATGTATGAAATTCCACGAGATAAATTTTAATTACTTTTTCTCCGTTAGTTCTTTTTAATTGTCTGTTTGCAGTTTCATCAGCCATTCTAATAGATCGTCTACGGATAGTTGAAATTATACGTTCAGTTTTATAATTCTTGAAAAAGATTGGTTTATTTAAAAAAAATTTAACAGCTGTCAGTGTCTCATTAGAATTTTCTGTTATTCCGCATAAAAAAAATTAGTATCGAAGTATGGTCTAGTCATACAAATAACATGATCTAACAATAATTATTACTTCCTAAACGTTAAAATGAAAAACTATTTAAGCAAATATGGGTCTAGGTATTATCGCCATTAGGTCATTTATGAAATTATTAACACATTCGTTTCTATCCATCAATAGAAGCTTTGTTTTAATGTCAATAAGCTGTTCGATGTATACCAGTTATCGCTCATCGTCACCATTAAAACATTCACATTCTACATATGTATATAATTCAAGTCAATTATTAGAATGCCCTCGATTAATTCACGAATAATTTATGTATTTGACTTATTTCATCGGAGTGACAATGAGATTTGACTTTAATTCGTCTTATTTCTTTTTATCTAACTGTTGCTTTTAGTGTTTATTTTTTAATCGAATATTATCTTTGGGGTATCTCAAAAACTATCATACTTTTTCGAAACTATAATTTATTGAAACGCAACGAACAATGGGAATACCAACAATGACCAACGTAGAGTTTTCAAACCATATATCAGTATGTATGACGTATATAACTTACCTTCGATAGATAGTTAAACATAACCGAAAACAATGGGCAAGGCAATACGATATATATATTCTGGCGACATGTCGTCGCGTCGATAGCGTAAGTTTGACCAATTCAGTATCATCGAAACAACCCAGATCCAAGTCCATATCCAAATCTCTATGTAAACCTCCATATAATATTGTAAATCAAACGTTATTTTCAAATAATTGCACGTGCAAGCAATAAAATGCGATTTATAGGATATACAGTGCTTTTCTGACTTTCAAGACTCCATTAATACTCGTAAGATTATCGGATTCGTTCCACTATCGAAGTACTTGTAAGTAGATTTTCGAAACTTACAAGTACTCGGTCTAGGGCTCGAAAACAGTTTGCGAAGATCGAATACTTCGCAAGTACAATGAATAAACCATTATATGTTATGAGTAGTATTCCAATCCAATCAAGTGCTGACTGGCTATTGGATTTGATTCAGATTTATAAGTACACACGTTGAACTGCATCTCATCACCAACTATGTATGCTTGTACTAAATATCTTGTAATGCCTATATACATTTTCTATTCTAATTTTGCATAACACCAACGAAATGTGAAAATCTTTCGTACAACACACGCGATATGTTTCTAAAAGCTGCCTACGATTGTTCGAATAACTTCGTGACCCAGTGTACGTTCGATTCTTCGGACAAAATGTGTTCGAACAAAATTCAAGTCTTTCCTCGATCGATTTGACGAGGCCCTGATCCTTTGAACGTTAATGTGATTAAACTTTCAATTTGCTAAAAAGCGATAGGTAGGGGTGCGACGGACGGCTTCTCTCGTCCCTTTTCCTTTCCCCGCTTCGCATCTTCTTTTTGCCTCGAACGTCATTACTTATTCGTCGTTCTTGCGCGAAACGCGGCGCCAACGGCGGATTTATTGGGTGAAAAATTCAGCAAGGAGAACCGGCAGCCACGCTGGATCAGTTTCACGGTGCCAAATGGGAAACCGTTGTCCGTGTAGCGGAGGATTCAGTCGGCCATCAACTACCTGCTATGGTGGAATACGTGTGCGGCCTGGCATGTGAATAAATAGCGGCAGGAAACGGACTGTACTAGTTGCACCGCACGCTCCGCCTCACAGTGACTAATCTTCCAGAGGTGTCGTTTTACGGTTTCATTAAGCCACGCGCGCTTACTCTGATGGATAATGAAACAGTTCAGGATACTTATCATCATCCTTTTGGATCCTTTCCCAGCCAAAAGTCTCATACCGAGAGCAGAGGAAAAACGATTCCCTCCTTTCAAAGATTCTGCCGAACTTTAACGATGCGATTCCTTCAAGAGGAAAAGCTCTTGTCAGGATACGTTTAAAGCATATTTATGACGAACCAGTCTTAGTGAATGCAGAGCATTATTGTGATTCTCAGGAATTTTTGCAATATCGGTAGTAATTGGGAATGTTGGATTTTTTAATAAAATCATGTAATTTTCTTCTTTAAAAATAATGTAATTTCGTCCAGAGAAGCTTTTACTGGGTGTAAGAGATTTCCTATATACTAAGAGTGTAGCTTTCTTGATTTTAAAGATGTAACTTAATTCAGATTTGATTTAATGAAATCAAGTATATCGTAGATTTTTAGTTGGTTAGTTTATCCGTAGAAATATGAAAAAACTGTCTATAGTCATTGTATCAATACGAGATTGAAACATGAAGGACAGTTGGAAAACGGAAAAAATTGAACGTGTCAAAACAGAATTCTTTTTGTAAAAAATGGATATGCATTTGGTCTTTTTTGTTAGAACAACCAGAAAATAAAAGAAATTTTTAAATCTTTTTGCGATAGAAAAAATCTGGTTTTCGCAGAATAGAATGTTACAAATGTCAAAGCAACTATTTGGAGGAATGAATACTGCATCGTACCTTGATAAATAAACAAAGTAATGTTGCGATAGTATGTCTATTGCGTTGTTTTTAATAGGAAAACAAAGAAAGACATATATATGATCGTAGCTGAATCGCGCGTACGTTACTCGTGTGCATTTAGTATTAATCCGCTTGAATTACAGGAAAGAATACGATAAGCCAAACTCTCTACTTTTTACAAGGAAATTTTTTACAGTTTTAGACCTCGATACATCGTCAATCAATTCCGTATCATCGCAAATTTTTATTCATTTATAGGGAAAGTACAAAATTTCACAGAATGATATAATATGAAAAATATATAAAATATCCAGAATATATGCTTTCTATTTATAATACTCGATACGTAAAATAATTTTCTATCTAAGTTCTATTTTCTTAATTAAGTTCTCAAAAGTATGAATTTGAATAAAAATCGCGGGTCTAATTTCTCCCGAAACATAAATTACCATTATTATCATAAAAATATTTTATTTTATTATAGAAATACGTATATCGAATTGCTCAAGTTATTGATCCATCCGAAATTTATCATCCTGTGGTTAATTAAAAATGGGCGGAGTTTATTTGTAAACCCACGACGGTTTATTTGTCGCGATTAATTCGAAGGATCGATCCGTGTGTTAACGAGTGGTCCCTATGGTTGTGCATGGTCAGTCTTGGCTCGCTAATTGCTATCGGCTGGAATTTGGAGAGTTTCTCGTAATTAGGACTGTTTATTTGCCCGTTGCATCGCGTCTGTTTTTTTCTGTACGAACTAATAGCTCCTCGTTGTCGACGTTTATTGGCGTCCCGTGTTGACGGGCCTGACTCTTCGTTATCATTCGATTGACATCTTGTTTCGTTGTTACGCGCTATACAAAATTAAGGAACGTATTAGCAGTTGGTGTATCGATCTGTTTTTCTTTCGAAACGTTTGAAATATTTGAATCTTTAATTTGACGTGTAAAAATATAAAAAATGTGAATAATATGCAGAAATGTATAAAATATCGATAGCAAAGTGTTTGTTATAATATTTAGGGGATGCAAGACATTTTTATTAGGGGTTAATATATTAATTTCGTTGGATCGCTTTCTTTTTTAATTTCTGAAGTATTTTAATCGGTATATTGGTCTTTTTTTCCTTTTGAAACGTCTGAAATACTTGAATCTTTAATTTGACGTGTAAAGATGTAAAAAATGTGAATAATGTGCAGAAATATATAAAATATCGATGGCAAGGTGTTTGTTATAATATTTAGAGGACGAGACAAATTTCTATTAGGGGTTGGTACATTAATTTCGTTGGATCGCTTTCTTTTTTAATTTCTGAAGTATTTTAATTGGTATATTGGTCTTTTTTTTCTTTTGAAACGTTTGAAATACTTGAATCTTTAATTTGATGTGTAAAGATGTAAAAAATGTGAATAATGTGCAGAAATATGTAAAATATCGATGGCAAGGTGTTTGTTATAATATTTAGGGGATGAAAAAAGTTTCTTTTAGGGGTTGGTACATTAATTTCGTTGAGTCGTCTTTTCTTTTAATTTCTGAAGTATTTTAAGCGTTTGTGGAAAATGGAAATGCGTAAAAATATATAGGATGCGCACAATAAGCAAAAATATAAAAATATTGGAAGCAATGTGCTTATCATAATACTGACGGGGCGAAACTTATATTATACATTATATATTATGACATATATAACATATATTAAAACTATATAGGTTACACTTCCTTCATTGCGTTAATAAAAATATGAATTTATATTAATATCTAATACTCTATTTATGAAAGTATTCATTTAAGAGTAAGGAAGGAAATGAAGAATAAATTAAATAAATTGAATAATTTTTCAGCAGGAAACAATATATTAATATAACGAATATTAAACACTAGGTACAGCTTCGAACGAACGAAAGTCGGTCGAGATTCTACAGGAAATACTCGTCTCATCTGACTCGTTTTTTATCTCTATCTTTTCCTATTTTTATCTCCGAATTCTTGTTTCAGAAGGTTGTTGAATATGAACTACTCGTTAGTAGAAGCTGACTGTACTCTTATTTACTTTGTTCTCTGTTTTTTTTAATCACGTAATAAACTTCACGGTAGATATTCGTCTGGTCGTTTTGCCTTCTTACAATCATTCGATTGGCGCCTTGATTGTTCACAGTTACGAACCAATCGAGCTTGACATTCATGCGTGCAAATGATGCGTGTAGATTCTCGAGTTTCTTCATACGACGTTCAAGATGATTTCCTTATAGCAAACCTATTACGGATGTATCAAAAAGGAATTATCCGATATAATTAACGACTCGTTAAAATCGATAAGCCGAACTGATTTGCTTTGTAATTAATTCATCGTTTATATTTTATACATTATACATTATAAAACGACGTACCTCCAAAACAAGCAGTGTCAAAAACAGTCTACCTGGAAGGAAAACCGACAACGATATGCTTTATCAATGGAGATGAGTGCTCAGCCAAAATAACCAATCTTATCGAAAATTCAAATACATACGATCAAGTCTCCACATTTAAAGATTTAGTCCGACTCTCGCATATAGAGAAAACTCCGTGAACCAGTCGAAAAGATATTGCTGTTTTACCTCGACGTATTCAATTTAGAGATCGACCTTTTACCATGCATTAACCTTGCTAAATACACAATAACGTTAAAAGAGAATAAAGTCATTAACACAAAATCTTACCAACCACTCGAATGCCACAAAGAGGAAATTAAACGACAAATGGACGAAATGCTACAAAAGAACATCATAGAACCATCTGATTCTCTTTACAATTCACCAGTCTGGGTAGTACCAAAAAAGGCAGATGCCTCAGGGAAACAGAAATGGCGAATCGTAATAGATTTCAGAAAAATAAACGAGCTAACTGATCAAGACGCATACCCATTACCTGACATGGACGACATACTATCCCAACTAGGCAACGCAAAATTTTTCTCAGCCCTCGATTTATCCTCCGGATTCCATCAAATCCCAATGGGCACAGACTCTAAGAAATACACGGCGTTCTCCACACCACAAGGACACTACCATTACAATAGAATGCTATTCGGTTTAAAGAATGCACCTGCAACGTTCCAACGCATGATGGATACCGCACTAAGAGGACTCATAAATAAACATTGCTTTGTATATTTAGACGACATTATAATATTCGGACAGTCGATTGAAGAGCACAATAGCAACTTCACGATAGTATTGCAACGCTTACGCGAACTCGGACTCAAAATACAGCTAGACATTTTGACTAATTAGTTTAAATACTTACGAAGAAATTAAATTTTATTTCCTTTATGTTTATTGTATTGGAAATTTTAAACAAGGTTTTCCTATAAATTAACATTCATTCGATGTTAGTATTAGTCCGAGAATTGATCACCATTAATTAACGCTTTTGAGTCATTACGTTTCAAATCAGATTTCGTAATTGCGCGTAATTGAGCTGTCAACAGTTAACAAATTTATGATGAATCAGTGACATCCAAGGTTTACATCCAACTATCTTTGACTGTCTAAGTTTATTAGATACTATTTTATTATCTAATTTTATTAAATGTATCTACTTTATACAAATCGTATATGTATACACCGGTTTCGTATGTATTAAACCGTTTATAATAACACTCACAAAAGAATTATTTCGTATTTCTGTAACGAGTTAGATCAATTATCATGTTCTGTACGAATTATTTGAATTTAAAGGAAATTAATTGTAGATGAATTATTTTCTCTTGAAGTTTAATGCTTATGTTAAGTTAAAAAATATATTACGACAATAATCAGAGAGTACGTAGTGTACGTTGAATTAAGTAAAATCAACGTAGTCAATGCAAATAAATAAATGTATTCTAAGATCAACAAAGACAACTTATTTATCTGCTAATATATATTATATACAGTGTATATAATGTATATATCATGTATTCTATTTTGTTTTAGACAAACTATTTTAATGAATCTAATGTATCATTCAGAATTCTTATCTGCTGCGTCAGCTTACTGTTCTAATGAGGAGCAATATTTTTTTGAGTAAATTTTTTCCCGACCTATTTTACGTTATATAGCACGTATCATCACGAAATTTCAGAACCTACAAATTTTTCCACAATTTGTGTTAAAGAAGTTCGTCTCTTCTAACAATATTATGGTTTGATAATCATATCTCGTTACACAACTTATAAAATTTCACAAAGTTTCGTACAACACACATAATGCATTGTTATGCATAAAAATGCACAAAACAACACAACAGATAATGTATATAAAATATCAAAAACGTGATTATGATATTCGGTGGGCAAAAGAAATTTCTGCGGAAATTACATTTCTTTCGTTATATTCGTAAAAATGTAAATTTGCATAAATACTCACAGTTTATTTATAAAAATCTTCCAGGGGTATTTTAACACTTTTGGACGGTGTTTTGACTGAATATATATTACAAAAATTCTCGTTTAAGATTCTTTTTCTAAAATGCATTTTTCGTTTCTCTTATACTAGCATCGTGCAATTCGATATATTATAGAAACTCGTAATCAAATGTAAAATTATCAGATACGTAGTTCCAAAGATAATGAATCACATGAGTTTAGGGTATAATCATTACATTATTATACTATGCTTGTTATAGTTAGACCGCGGATTTCTATGTATTTATGGAAAATTTGAAGATATAAAAATTCACAGAACAAAGATAATATGTAGAAATGTATAAAATATTCGAAATACAATACCCTTTACAATATTTAATAGATAAAACATAATAACAAATGTTTTTTATCCAAGTTTCTAAATTATAAATTGTACAAATTGTAGATTATATTTATACAGAAATATGAATTTCCATAAATATTCGAGTCTAGTTATAAAACTTACACTTAATACGTACTACATTAATGTAACAAATTATCGTGATAATGTGACACGCGTAATGTGACAAAATGCTACAACCACATAATACGTACACTTATAACGCGTTTTTTAATTTACATAGCTGAGAAGAAGAAGAAGAAGAAGACAGTCAGCCTATTTCTTCAATGAAGAAGCGAGAATTTTCACGTTTATGACATTGGCATGAAAGGGGCGACATACGTTTTCGAAAATTGCTTACCGCTGGAAATGTTAACGATAAATCCAAAATCCATTCTGACAACACGATCAAACCACATTTAATTTTTTGCGCTCGAGAGGCGACTCTCAATCGTCACGGCAACTCTAGTGGCGACAGTTCCTGTTTATACTAAATTTCGATATCTCTAATTGATGAGAATGCAGAATAAATTCGTAAATAGGTTCCTTAGTGCTTTATGTTCTTTGTTAGGAAATGTAAAGTGTTATACTTTGAAATGGACATAAAATATTTAATTAATCTCAAATGACTCAAAATTATGGTTCTGGAAACCCCCCAAAAATGGGTTTCGGAAGTGAAATTAGCTCAAATAAAGATGAACTAGATTTTGAACTGTCGAGAAATGAGATCAATTATATTCTAGAATGCATCTTGGTGAATGCTTTGTAAGTTATCATACAGAAAAATACAGAAGTTACTATTACAAAATCACATTTTCAAAGATGTAAATATAGATAAATTATTAGAATATAATATTTTTGTAAGTTAATTTGTATATAAAATTATTTTACACTACCTGTAAGACACGCGTCGCATATACGATAAAACTCTTGAGTCGCTATTACGCCCGACCGAAAAAATTCTCGAGCGCAAAGAGTTAACCCCGACATCAATCGAGATCCACCATCCCAGGCTCGCTTTAACGTTTCTGAAATTCCACACTCCCAATTAAGTCGCGTATCGGTGCGTTTACGTGCTTTTTTAGGGCAATGTCGGTCGATGATACGGATGGTAGAGGCGTTTTGCATGCTCGTTATCATTTGATTGGCGCCTTGGTTATCGATCCTTGCGTTCTCGCCGTACCGGCTACAAAGAAGGGGGCCACGTATGTACACACGCGTGCAAATCGCCGAAAGCGAGTCGGCTGCTCGTTCCGCGAGATCGCGAGTAGAACCGGTCGACGATCACCGTCGATTGTAATGAACTCATTAGCACGGGAGGTCGCGGCGTGCGATTTCTTTTTTGTGCGCTTTGAATACAGTGTCTTTTTTATCACGAACTCAAACCACCCCTACTCCACTTCGTTTGACAATACGGAATAACACGCGGAGAGAAACTAGGTTGCCACCATTCAGGGGGAAAGCTTCCATTTCGTCTAGCAATCGGTTCATTACGGATCACGCGCGAGGGTAGGGAAGATTTTCACCACTTTAACCGGCGACACATATTTCACTTGGTAGACGTGTTTCGAGGATTTTGGTTCCTGTTAACACTTAGCCAACCGAATAGGGAGATCTCCCCTCTGTGAAGAACATCGCTGCGTGACCGAACGACGAGATCTCCCTTTTTGACTTTTGCAACGTGTTTTCTTTTTTTTCTTGTTATTACCAGTTATTGTTTACCTGGAATTGTTCCCAATTATAATAAAATACAGCAATTTAGTGGTGTTAAAATTAATTAAAAAGTTACACTATCAGTTATGATTAAATAAAATCATAATCGAACGATATCACACTGTAAAAAGATAATAAAATGCACTATAAATTTTTAATTTCACCTTCAAGTCGTATTATTTATCTTTAGACATCTTTAATGTTTTTAATTTCATCTATATTTTTTTATACTTTTAATATATGTTTTTAATTCGATGTATATATAAAAAGTATGTGAAATCGTTAAATAAAATCATTACCACAAGATATAATTAACCATTTAAATAATTTTTAGACTTCTTTGTTTTTTAAATAGTGAATATTAGTCCTCGATACTTGGAAAAATGCATGGTGGACACCATATAGGTTGGCTAAGTGTTAACGATGCTATAGTGTGGCTATGCATGATACTATGTTATACTGGAGAAGTGTATACACTTATCGTAAAAACATATGGTGGCACACGAAAGTATCGACACATTTCTAAAAACTTTTTACGTATATCATTCGTTCGTTCTTATCTCGTCAAACGATATCAGCATATTTTATGATTAAGAATAAGGAAAAAATGTTATGTGGACATAAGGTCGTAAATGCTTTATTACAAAGTTATAGCAAAGATACTAAAATTATAAATGTTTGGTTTCCTGTTTGATTCTGTATGAAAACGATGTCAATTTTGTATGTGCAAGAATGATATTCTGAACAAGAGCTTCGGTAAACACAATCGATCGGACGAGAATTTAGTCATTTACAATTTTAGTAACTTTGTTATAACTTTGTAATAAAGCATTTACGACACTGTGTTTATATAACATCTTTTACTTATTTTTAGTTATAGTATCTTTAATACGTCTACACTGTTTGACGAGGTAAAAATGACACATCCTGTATATATTATACAAAATATTTTACAATTTTGTTAGCAATTATCACGATTAGATTGCTTTTGAAATGGTCTGAAAATGTAAATAGAAGTTACACTTCGCAAAGAAATTAAACTGTTCACCAGAGTATTTGAGCAGTCAATTATTCATTACATAGAAAGACCATCTCTAGTACTAATTACGAGACTTTTATTCATGCGGCAAAATATAAATTTCAAATTGCATCCACCTACATCTTCTTTACTATAAGAGTATCAAATTATACAAATGAATCATTACAACATAATTCATCCATAATCTTGTTACCCACAATTTTAGAGCAAATGTAACCATCTTAAAACTTTTGAGTGGGAATGTACCTAGTTTCTCATTAAATATATCATTTTGTCCTCGGTCAAGTCGTCTTCGATGACTGCTTATGCATTATTTCAGCCCTCTCTGTTTTCATATTTGCTGAGTAGTTGGCGAAAGATGATCAAGGATTAGTAACACGATTAAAGTAACAAAAGAGGAACGATAAGAACGCGGAGGCGTATCTCCGCAGGTAATCCATCGCGTACGTGGCAAATCCAGGTGGTTTAACCCGAAGAACCCTGGTGCGCGTTAACCGCTTTGACATCGTGCCACATTAGGAAACGGTTAGTCACGCGCGTCCATTAAAGCCTGCTTCACGATCGAAATCGCAGATTCGATGTGTTGTCCCCCTTTAACAATATACACGCGGTATACGTGGATCCCACCCAGTGTCCGGCTCGTCATGCCCCTTGAACACAATCGTCGAGGATGTCGGCGCCGGGGGAAAAAATCCTTTATCGGTATTCCGGTACGCGAAAGGGCTGATGCACGTGGCTATCGCGGCTATGTGGTATGAATAGAACGTTAACAAGATGTATCGCACGCGGATACGTGCTGGGCTCCAGTGGAGTCCGCCTGTGAATCGCTTTTTGGGATCAACATTCACGACACGGTTCAGTTTCACGCGTCTAGCGTGTAGTTTATACGTTTTGTCCAATTTATCGATTTATGTATATTTGGAATTGTTATGAGTCGTTATGTGTTGTTTCGGGAATATTACGATGAAAGGGAAATTTTAGCGATGACAAGCAAGTTGCAGATGTGTTTATGGATTTCTGGAATGTTTAAAGATGATAGAATGTAAGGAATGTACACGTCCGTGCATAAGTGTTAGTAAAAAATGTAATTAACCGATCTACATATGTCTCATTGGAATGTAAATGAATGACAATAGGATGAAAATTCTATTTAAAAAGCAACATATATTCAGTTCTTTACTTATCTTATATTAATCTCTGCGAACTTTAAGCTCGGTTTTCTCAGTTTTCAAACTAGTGGAGGTAGACTAATTAAGAACTGGAGCGACGATATGTAAATATTCGTAGTTTGAAGATAAATAATATCTGTTTGATTCGGGAAACATTTTCCAGATATCGCTGAGAAAATGTAATTATTGATTGTGTGGTTCGACCTAAGTTCGATCTACCCATAATTCCAGTACATGAGATTAATGGAAGTTATCGAAAGCAATCAGAATACGATAGAAGAAGAAAACACCGAAACATCGAGATCCTGAGGATTATAAGTAACTCAAACATTCTAGGGATTTCGGGGCCTAAGGATTTGCGAATGTTTGGTGTATGAGGTCTGAGAAGTCTGGAAAATGTGGTTTTTAGACTTCTAGGAGCTACGACGGTCTTAAGGGTTTCAGAGGTCTCAGGAGTTATGGATTTCTTGGATCCGGTTGTTGCGAGAGGTTGGAGCGTTTCAAGGGTTTTGGAGGTTGTTGAAAAGACCTGTGTGTATCAGAGTTATTGTACTTTATGTTTTGGCTTTTACAAATTGCAGGGAATCTGATTAATTCTGAAATCAGGCTGAAAAATCTAAGTGTATACAATAGAAGATAGAGAAGATATTTAATATTAATATACACTTCGCGAAAATTATAGAAATATTTAAACATTATTTATTATTGTTACCACTATTTTTACTAATTATTTATTCATACTGTATACGTAGTAATTTTTTATTGTAAATATACTTTTACGGTAAAAATCTTTCAATTTTTATATACACTTTCAGATTGCTTTCACATTTATCAATATTATTATACCCCCGTATATTACATCCGTGTCTCATTATGATGCCAATGAAATCTTAAAGTGTTCCACGTAGTGCACAGAATATATACACGAAAGTTTTACCTGTATGATAAGTGTTCAAATATTTTCGTGAAACACTATATGTACACAAAATGTTTGCACGATTTATTTTTATGAAAATCACAAATATAATTCGTTCTTACATGTACACAGAATCTATTTTTTCCGACTATTTTTTCCAATATCAGTTTTGGCACCGATTCGTTGGTTAATGTCACAGTCTCTTAATATTTTGTCTGCGCTAAACGCCCCGTTACACTTAATGATGTCACATTGGCGAGACGTTATAAAAGTAGAACCTATACCTTATACATCGTACGATTGGTATACTTTATTTTGTAGCAGGACGGAAGAAATAAATTACCCGTATTTAAGGATCACATAACATATTCCGGGAGATGTTTCACGAGTCAGAGTATACGAGCCGAAGAAAATTTTGTCTGCTGCTCGACACCGAGACAAACGTGCCATTACGTTCTGCTTACAAATAAATGATAAAGACCGATAAAAGTGCATTCTTCTTTTCAGGTCTGTTCTCCTACCGAAAGGATATACTAGGTTTGTAGCAAAATTATTAATGCTTTGAATTCGGCTTTTTAGTGTCTCACTCAACAAAGCTATTTTTCTTAATTTAATTCTTTGAAATATTTATAAATCCCTTAGAATCCTAGACGATGCACATTGTTACATTAGATCAGAGTAATTACAATATTGCAGAATAATTTGCAATTATTCCGAACCTAATGCATTGTGAAATAATGCATCGCCGAAAAATGCTCAGAAAGTAATTGAGCTTTTAATATTACAACGTAAAATAAAACGAGAAATAGAATAGAGGAAATACTTGATACGTGAGAAATATTAATGTAAATTGTTCATTTCTTCAAAAGTGTTAAAACAAAACGAGCCGATAGCATCCGCTCTGGCATACTTAGCTAACGTTCTATGAAAGGCTACAGCATCACGTAGAAGAAATCCAAACAATGGTGATTTGTCGTTTTTGCAAGCTCTTTATAAAGGGACTAAAATTTCGTAGTTAAGTCGAAGAAAATTGTACGTTCGAGCTAAATAGGTAGAAAAAGATCTTCTCTTCTCCATAAAGGAACAAATTGTTGAACGAATGGATTGATTAATCATAAATTGAATTTTATTTACCAAAACGAAAAATTATTTTCGTTTTGTACTTTTCCAATAAATTGGAAGCCTTCCCATCGGTTTAAAAGAATTTCCTTACTTTATAATAATTTACAACTCAGCAATGAAATATAATATAAATATAAATAAGATGAAGAGCTTGTCCACTAACAAAAATAGATTTGCAGGATATGTCACTTGTAAACACCGGTTTTGCTATTGATTCTTAAAAATTAATTTAGTCTCAGCATATTGCAATATTCTGTTATAGATAGGTTTGACGATTTATCTGTAACTTCGCAAATAAAATACATTTTTCCTATAACATACATCCCCCTTCCTGTACATATAGCGTTATATCGCTTCAAATTTCATATTAAAATATAATTCATCCATAATTTTATCAAATTTTGAAACAACTGTCCTAAGACTTTTTCATAGTAGAAACAAGCAAGTACCTATATCTAGTAGTATCTGTACACAGCAAATACATTAACAACATAGCCAACCCATCTGTTCATTTTCTATATTTTTCCTATTCGATCTAAGTGACTAATAACACCGAGATGAACAAAACCCATTTACTTGTACCACGTCCCGACTTTATTTATTTTATACCGCCTATAGTTTACAGTTTACGCGATCTTGAACATTGTGAAGGCAAAGCGAACTGTGTACGTGAAACGAGATTTTTCGCAGATGACGATCTTCAAGTTCACGTAGACGAAGCTACGTAGTCTCGAGGGAAAAAGAGGAGATAGCTAGAAGGCTGAAACTCTTTTAACGCCCATCCGAGGCGTCCGTAATTAAATCACGATCGCTCGGCTACCATGAGAATCCGGGGTCGAGATCGTAATTTCTCCTCTGCTACGAAAAGGTTATCCAGGCGAACGGGTCCGGCTATCAGCTCTCTGTGCTTGCCGGAAGCCAGTGTACAACGTTGGAAACCTCTGATACGGTCAGCTTGCACGCCGAAAATCGAGTTATCCGGAGCTTGTTTCGACGTCTGGTATCGAGATTCTAACCAAATGGTTCACAGTTTAATTCGATGTTTTCAGTTTAAGACGCTTCCTCTTATTCGATTCAAGTCGTTTTTCTTCAAGACAAATTAGCGTGTCCTGTGGTTCAGCATGGCCCACAGCCTTGTTGTTTGTTATTACTAAGGGAGGGAAGATTCATTATGCTAAGTTGCTTGCGGCTGCGCTATTTATTCAAAGATGTATTTGGTTTAGACCTCACATTATTTGAGTAAAATATTTGGAAAAATATTATTTAAATAATAATATTATCAATACATAATTATATATAATTACGTAACATTTCGGGTTTGTTATTTTCGTTGAATGTTATTTTGAAATAATTATATGCTAATTTATCTGAATAAGCAAATGATTTTTTCTCCAAATTATTTCTCCGTTTTCTTTCTTATTCATTTTTATTATTATTTCTTATTCATTATTAATTAGAAAATGAAATAATTCTTTTGTTTTAGATACTCATCAAGTACTGTGTAAATTAATCTCCGGAATAGGTTCTGATTCTATTATATCAATATTATCAATTTTGTTAAAAATATAGATCATTTTATAAGGTCCCATGCGTATAGACATTTATCATTTAGGAGTAATAGAAATTAATATACTTTCAAATGCTGGTACGTTGGACAATAATTCGACTACTTTATTTATGGCTCAAATGTATGTAAAATGCAATATTTAGAATTCCAATAAATATTAAAATCCAAACTATTTATCACTTTATTTGAAAATAAGTTAAAAATTATTTATTTGATTTCAATACAAGTCTTAATAAAAGTTTAAACAAAAAGATAAATAAAATTTTATAACAATATTGTTTCCTAAATCTTTTCGTCTAAAACTAAATATTTTTACAGAATATTCAAATTTGTTATATTTCCTAATACGAAAGGGCATTAAATCATAAAATCAAACACCTTTGTCGTTTTACTGACTCAGAACAACATCATAAAGTTCAAGCATCATATCAACCTGAATAATTTGGTTAATCTTATGATTTACTTCCTCGCGAATAAATTGAAACTGTAAGAAAATCGAAACTTTTAATATCGTTATAATGATTACGAATAACTTGAAGCTACAATTCATCGAACGAAATTTCGCACCACGTATAATGATGTTCCATCTGCCTCCCTGTTTCGTTTAATTAAAATTTCAAATACGAGCAGCAAAATATGCATAGAATAATACTTTTAACAAGATTGTTATCGGGTCTCGAGTATTTGCGGGCTTGAGTTATTATTAAAATTCATGTGGCTGAATCTAAATGCTACGAACACTTTTTAGTATGTTCATCAGTATACACCGTTCTAATAGGATTTGTATAAATTTTTGATGAATGGAAGTGTTGGTCTCGGGAGACGATTGTATTTTGAGCTTTCTACAACCTTTGTTATATCCTATTTTACAGTATTTCAGTCGTTCGCATTGGTTACAACAAATAATATTTTAAGGATTATTAATGTTTGAATCATGCCAATTGGTATTTTATTTGAAATAATCACATTGCAATGTAACACAAATAATGTTAAATAATATAGGAATAATAACTAACATTTCTTTAACATATTCCAAAATTATCGTAGATATTTTTATTAATTTTTAAAACATACAGTTTGAACGAAATTCGTAATTATGTTGTGTCAAATATTTTATATTGAGAGGATGGCAAGCATGTCTGAGTCAGTACCTCGAATCTGGCATTTATTTGCTCTATATTACTAATAACATTTCTATAAACTATGAAAGTATTACTTTCACGAGTTTATATCGTTTCTCACACGGTTTTACCGATTCAGTATTCAATTTATTAAAACTTCTCTTTCTAAATGAAGGTCTCTAATACGACTCCAACAAAACATAATTCTGCATAATTCATAGAACTACTTCTGTGACAACCGTTATGCACAAATTGCTCCTTGAATAAATTTATTAAACCTTCTCTTTAGATAAAAATATTCAGCATCACTCCAGAATAGCACCATTGTGCATATACTGTAAACATATACACTATAGACTGTAAACATGTTTGCCTTGCAATCATGACGCAATTTTTCTCTCAATTAATCAACTAAATCTACCAAAACATCTCTTTGTATATAAAAAAAGATCCAATACCAACCCTGGAAAGTAGAATTTTCTATAAATTCTATATCCAATAATCAAACTATAACAGCAATTTCTCTTCTATCATCCAGTTACATTCATTGAAATTTCTCCCTTTAGATAAAAATCTCGAATATCACTGGGAAAAAAAGCATAACTTTCATTTTATGGCGTTTGCCAGATCAGCATAGCATCGTAATAATGGTCCGAAAAAAATGGTCCGGCAACTGCAATCGGAAATCCGTACGTTCTTTTCCACGCCTCTCTTCAATCTACCCGAGAATTATCTGCGATTCGAGCTGAACGCCAGGTCACGGGTTAATGCAAACCATTAGTCTCGGAAACGAAAGGGTCGCCACGACGAAAATGTGCACTCACCGCGAACGGGAATACTCGAAGCTTGCAAGCAACGAGGTTGTTGCTTCTAAAAGAACATATACCTATGCTACCGCCATTTCCTCCCATCCTGATGGATGTGCATCTCGTTCGTTCTCAGTGAACCAACGAGTACTTACTGAAACGGATCGACGAGGACTGTCTTCAAATTTATGTAGTTGTTCGAGAGACAAATAAATACTGAAAACACCGTATTTATTCTTCTTCTTTAGCGCTATCAGTTGCAAACATAATGTGAAACATTAATAAGTACATACAAATTTATTTCTTCAACATTGTACTAATACCTGTTATTAGACTGCGAAACATGCGCAAATGCACAGAATGCACATAATGTGAGATATATTTGAAGTATAGCGATACGTAATACTTGGTAGATAAAACAATTTTCTTTTCTTTCGATTATATCTCCAAACATACAAATTTGTATAAAAGTTCATAATGTACTTATAAATACGCAAGCTACTATAATTTTGAAGTTATGGTATGATATATTGGAATAATGAGTAACTGTATAGAATAATAGAACTGTTTGGAGTACGTAAAGGAGCAAATAATTAAAATATAAAAATTTTTGAGTGTCTTTAGTATTTATTTTTTTGAAGGATTTATTTTTAAGACGCTTTTCTAAATATTGTTGTTTATTATTTTTATTTATTCTTAATAATAGTTTTCAAATACTTTTGAAGAAATTTTTAATGCGACGCAAGATTTAATTGGCGGACATATAAAACAATTTTTGTATATTGAAAAAGAATATGACTTATTAAATATTATGTATCTTCTGTATATTCTTTTATGGATCTTTAATATTGAGCTGACGTTTTGAGATAAAGAAGGAACGTGATGAAAATTTTTGGAAAACTTTAGAATCGCTCAAAGAGAACTTTCCATGCTATATGCAATTTTCATCTTGCAACATACATAAAATCGATATGGTTTCAACGTTTCTCTTTGAAAGAAACATATTGAGGGCAAAAGAGTGGGTATAAAGTCCGTGACAGATTTAGATTGAAGTCAAAAGACAGAATATTTTTCCGAAGTAACATATAGACTTCCATGACAGTATTATGAATCTGACTAAAGGGTTTACTTGAATGTGAATAGAATGAAATATCTTCTTTAGTACGCATTTACTCTGGTTACATCACGAAATTCAATATAAATGAAGGAATTTGAGTCAAACCTTTATGCTTCAAACAAATACTTCTTTTATCTTTTATAAGTAAAAGATCTTGAAATGAAGAAGTTTTCCTATTTCAACTAATTATATTTCTATCTACTTTGACTATCTTGTCACACGTCGAATCATAATCCTATACTCATAAATTCCATACAGCCCACTTTGAACTTGCAAATTACCAAATTGTTACGCCGCAACGGAAGAAATGAAGAAATGAAGCACTTCAAAATGATTCTTTTTGTTCTTTTGCTCTATTGTAGAGTTCGAGAAGCGATTACAGCACTACGTAATACGGGACACGAAACAAACGAATAAAATTGATCGGCTGACCCCCTAACAAACCGCGATCTTTTTATAGTGTTCATGAATAGTCTCGTGTACAAAGGAAAATTCAGGTCTTTTAGAAGGATCAAAGAGTGTATGGAACTGGAATTATCATCGTTTAACAGGAATGAGCTGTAACAAGCGGGAAGTAGCGATAATATGCGCAAATGGTAAATTAATGGTTGAGAAGTGATGTGTTTGACCTAAAAGGGCCATTATTATTGATTATACGATCAATATATAGATATTGTCAATATTTCAGCATCCTCAATATTATTATACGTTGTATGTATACAGACGACCAACTTACATATATTAACCACACAATATGTAATATCTGAGGGTTTCCTTATATGTACAAAGATATTGAGAATCCTGAAATATTGAGCATATGATTGAACGTCAGAGAGATCGTCATTTAACGAAACGACTCGCGTGTGGATTCGCGATAGTGAATATCTCTATTACAAAGTCACCTACTGTATCAGAAGTGAAACTAAAGGGAGGAACAAACCCTGACTCCCATCCCCGATACGGTTTGTAATTCTCCGAAGGGTCATCATGATCGGCTGTTCCCTCCTAATCAAGATCGTTGTTGATAGGAAGCAGGCCGAACGCTGGACCAAGGATGAAGAAATTCGTCGGTCTTCTTTACGGGCAATTCGTGAAACGCGATTAACTGGCAAAGTTCGGTTCGTTCGGGCTCGCTAGCGGCGGCCGGCGTAGCATTAATGAACCATAGTTCGCTGATTCGACGATGAGCATTCGAGAGTTAATCGTCTGCGCTACGAAAGCAATTTTGCCAACTCGACTTGTTTCGCTCGATAAGGTCTCTTCAGGCGATTGTATCTTTGTACGTATACACGCGTACATCGGAGTACAGATTGTTTCACTGACTTGTTTCGAAGACGAACTTTGCTTTGTTACGTCGGAAAGGAATTTATACGGGTACCGAGTCGAAACCGTTGAGAATCGTTGATCTAGAAATTTTGTTACTAACTTCTAGACGTTCATGAGCGAGTACTTTAATTCGCTTTGATCCTCTCATATTAAAAATTTTGCTAGTCATGCCATTTTTTCTTTGAATCTCGTTAATTTATTTTTGAAGTACTTATTTTTACTATCAAGGAAGTCGAAAAGTCTAAACTATGTAAGCTAGATGAAACACCTTGTACGTATATATATGCACTGTGTGCATACATGGCTGCTCCGTGACCCTTTTCCGGAATTCGGGTTCGTGTTCTTCTTCTTTCCCTCAACAATGCCAACTTTTACAGTCAATCTCGTTTCATTCGAATGGAGAGTTCGAGTTCCGTACCATCTACGGCCGAAATGTGTGTATGCGCGAACAGGGACGGGACGAGATGGATTTGCCTTTTCGTTCCTCGACTTTCGTTGGAAATCTTGTTTGCCACGTTACGACCTCCCCTTCCCACTACGACATTTATTTAATCGAAACTAACGTAAATTGTGTAACAAAAGGATCATATTCTTAATCTTGTTTCTTATTATTTTTAGAGAAATTTTGGTATAACTCTGATCATTTTTTAATATTTTTCTATTATGTATGTGTAATATTTGGAAATTTCATATCGTTACGAATGCTGATTTTTGTAAGGAGTTTGGGACTGTTTGAAAAACAATTATCAACTTACTGTTGGTCTCTGCTTTAGTTTTAAAATATATTACATAGAGAATTTAAAAAATTGTAGTGTCACTTTGAACACTTTAGATATTAATAAAAACAAATTCTTTTAATTCTAGCAAATATGAATATGACATAATCTATTTTTAGTTTTTTCTAGATAGATTTAGTTTAGATAGATTAAAAAGGGGCTTATAAAGGACTCATAAAAAAAAAAAAAAAAAAAAAATTACTATACCCAAGAGATCGAGAATTCAATCGGCGAATTAATTCGTCTTCTACAGTTAAACGACATACGGTAGAATCCGTTAAAAGATGGTCAAAATTAAAATGTTCAAACTCATCTAAAAAAAAAAGCGCTTTTTTTATATCATGCAAATGAGATAATATAATTTTCTGCCGTATGACATATTTCCTTAAAAATATCTCGCATAAACGGAAGTCAAATCGGATTATCGTGTAAGAACATACGATAGTGCATCAGGAATACTAATTTAAGCTTAGAAATGGTCAAGGAGAAGGTATCGCCATACTTCTACGGAATGAAACATGACAGAACGGAGCACGCCCTTTTCGTCCTTTCTAAAACAACTACCACCGCAGTTTCTATGTTGTCGTTCTGTAAATCCACAGAACGCGTCTCGAACGATAATAAGTAACAGCCCGCAGGAGATTTATTACGTCTCGTAATTTGTCACGAGTCTCTGAAAGCCAATAAATACCGGATCGTTTTATTTCCAGACTATACGTTTCAACACTCACTTCGTAAAACAGATTTATCAGGTGTACTAGGAACTGTTTAGAGAGAGCTTCTTTAATTTCTCCACGAACAAAACAAACGTCACGTTCGGGACTTAGCCTCATAGGTACGATGCACCACTATAGTGGCTTTCGAGGATGTCATCTTATATTACGACGCGCCACTATAGTGGCTCATTCTACTGACTCATTCGCTCACCGTTTGAACTAAATGATGATGTATTTTATTCGTCTTGCTTCACACCTTTTTTTTGTCCTCGCAATGTTTTATAACAGTGTTAACAATGCACAGGCAGAATATATAGTCTTTGTTTTTGATATCAGTGTCAGATATGAATTGTTGCTTTCTGTTAAAATAGATATATCATTATTAGATGCTCTTTTTAACATGCCGATCCGTATCCTTATAATTTCTTAGAATCTTCAACTTCAAAATGTCGCTACAAAATAGAAAACGAACAGCAATTTGAAAAACGCTATCGCGCTATGAGTGTGAAATTTGTGACGTAGGTCTATGTGTCGTATCATGCTTTAAAATATATCACACACAATTGTATTATTAACTATTAAAGTTAAAGTATATGCATCATACCTCTAAGAAAAATTATAATTTAATTATAAAAAACTTCGTTCCAATGCGGTTGCGTAGAGAACAGTATTATCCATCACACATTGCAGTGCTGTATCGTTTACGCGTAATTCGCGTCAAACTCTGCCGTACAGAGAAACAGCCTCGCACAAAAATCAACCGTACCTAAGAGGTTAATGTAATAAACAATAAGTACTCTTATGTTTGTAGTACATCGACGCGTCGCTGGTGGTCTATAAGATATTTGTTTTCTCACTAGTTGTCGCAAAGGTAGTATGTTGCATTATATACGGGAAACGTAAATCGCACTTTACGTACTTCCTTCGGTAGTACATATACTAAATTACTAAAATGTATAAAAAAAAACAAATCTTGGCATAAATAAACGATATTAAAAGAAAAAAAAAAAAATATACTAAAAGTGGAACGATACAGAGAAAAGTGTATCATGGCCTGGCCCCTGCAGAAGGATGACGCGCAAAATCGTTGAATATGTGTGTAATATTGTGCGTTACAAGCTGGGTTGGCCGTGCACTAGTGATATGCATATTTGCAGTGTGTGTATGAGTTAGTTTGTGAGTATGTGCGGTGACATTAGAAGAGTAGTAGTGAAACACATGTAATTGTTATCTATGAATATCTTGTAAAATACATACTAAATAAATACAAACATTTGTTTTATTTTATCATCTCTACATGTAATGAAAGTGTTCTTACATATTTATTTCGGCAATTACGATCCATAATTCTCAAGACGTAATATGCATTCAACGCAACAAGAATCTCATACGATAAATAGTTAATGTTTTATTTGAGACAACTTAAGTTTCTGATAGAGGAAGTCAATTATGAGGTTTCTCGGAGTGAAACGTTTATTTCGCTAGTACATCGTACCTCGGCCACTTATATCGGGGTTCCACGTACTCGTACCGTAGAAATAATAATGGTCGCAGTAAGCTTATCGCCATAGCAAACTACGCGTAATACGTTGGACAACTTGATAATAACTTGCAGCTCCGAGTTTCAGATCACCAAATTTATTCTGCGGTGATCGAACATCCGGAATACGAAAGATTCTAATAAACGACTTCCGGTCCCGGGAAAATTCAAAATGTCAAAAGTTCACCCTTAGACTGTAACCGTTTTTACGGTACTCTAACTATAACTCTAACTCCAACTTTCGTGTCCGATGCATTTTTCAGTGGGTAACACTTGTTAGAAAAATTCCAAAAAATTCGTATGATATCTTCAAATGATTTGGATTAAGGTTATCATAAAACTTTTATCAAATAATTTTGTTTTAGGCAGGGGGCTGGAAAGGTTTTTACCTGTTCCCTTGCGAGAAACTCAACTCGGTGAAAATAACTTGGACATGAAATACCCACCTCTACAGTTCAAGGGTTAAATTTTCTTCATCTTTTACATTCTTGTACATTCTTTTCCTTTAACAATATAACAGCAGATTATTACATCGCGACTGATGGCACAAGCGAACGAATAATCTTCCACATTAACGAAAATACACAAAAGCAGTTGAACACTTTCATGGAATTTTAGATAAATTTTTTACACTTTTCATAAACGTATTAACATGTGTCATACGAAGCATGAAATTTTATTTCACCCTAATGAGACTCGAAACTTCCAAATGTTTCATATAACACATATAACATATACGTAAATGCTTTCTATGGAAAATCCAAATTCCTTTATAAGCTACCGTAATGAGGGATGAGAGACACGAAGGAACTTTTTACCTGCTTGTGGTGCACCGTTATGTAGCTCTTTAACTTGTTAGGTACGATGCGCCACTATAATGGCTTTCGCGGATATCATCTTATATTACGACGCGCCACTATAGTGGCTCATTCTACTGACTCATTCGCTCACCGTTTGAACTAAATGATGTGTTTCATCTGTCTTTCTTCACACTTTTCTTGTCCTCGCAATGTTTTATAACAGTGTTAACAATATTCATGCAGAATATATAGAATTAAAATAAATGTCCCATTACTAGATGCTCTTTTTAACATGCCGATCCGTATCCGTATAATTTTTTTAGAATCTTCAATCTCAAAATGTAGTTTCAAAATAGAAAACGAAGAGCAATTTGGAAAACGCTATCGCGCTATGAGTGTGAAATTTGAGACATAGGTTTATGTGTCGTACCGTGCTTTAAAATATACCACACTCAATTGTATTATTAATTATTAAAGTAAATTATTAAAGTTTAAGTATATGCATCATATCTTTAAGAAAAATTATAATTTAATTATCAAAAAATTCGTTCCAATGAGCTTGCGTAGAGAACAGCATTATCCGCCACAAATTGCACTGCCGTATCGTTTACGCGTAATTCAGACTTTGCCGTACAGAGAAATAGCCCTGCACAAAATTCAACCGTACCTAAGAGGTTAATGATTCCCTTTTATCCGTTTTAATTTTCTTTTTACCTTGTTGGAGTTTGCTTCTATGTTGTTTTTTGTATCTATACGACGCCATAACGAAGACTCTGTATCGGTATTACATTTACTCTCTGGAATGTTGTTTAACTTGCAGTTCACTTTTTGTTTTGTTGGAATACAACGATATTACACGCATAGGCACAAATACTCTTACACAGACACTCACACAGGCATTTGAACAGGACACTTACACAGGTCATACTCATTACTGTATAGAGAGTGGGGTTCAAAATATCTAAGGGATCATGGGTCATTACCTACGTCTAGTCTGAGAGTAACTGGCCAACAATCAACAATTCTTGCATACGTTGTTAATTATATCACTCGCTTATATACATTTGATTCTGTAGTTCTGTTTAATAAATATCACTGAATATTATTTTAACATAAACATCGTGTTTTCCACAGATTATTAATCTTAACTTTAAGATTAAATTCTAACATATTTAATTTATTTTCTTCACTTATTACTATTGTATATTCTCCCCTTTCTCGTTATAATACTATAATAAATTGTATACAAATACTTTTCCAGAATATAAATAAATAATTATGTACATAATTATGAAATAATAATTCTTGTATGCATATAATGACGAAACTAATTCCTCGCAATATATATAGGTAATTATGAGATTAATAATTATAAAAAAGTATAGGACGAATAATTCTATAAAAAAATCATTCTAAATGTTTACAGAGTTAAATACATATAATTATTATGTATTAATGAATATATATGTACTTTCAAGTTATATAAACCGTTGCATTTTTTAAAATTAATTAGATTTTTATAAATTATACAAGGGAGCATGTATCGTTTTTAAGTTATACATTTGACAAAACTACCGCCACGTTGTACTGTAGTACATACGTATCAACTTATTCTATTCTAGGACTGCACGCCATTTTGCATTTCCCCCTTTGCATCATTTATGCGGAGCCACCTATTTTATTTTTTCCTCCCGAATTATTTCGAGATGGAAAGCGGGTCAACGGAATTTTTGAAGGAATCCGAGAAATTTACATACAAATCGTAATACATAAGCAGGGATAAGCACAGTCTGACGTGTTAAGGGAATATTGCCAACTGATCTTGGAAAATATGGAAATTCGATGGGTGGGAAAGAACCGGAGCATCCGCCAATGCTGAACGTTCACGATGTTCTTAGGAACCGAACAGTCGATTTTATCGGTGCTAAAGTGTTTGACTAGCACGTTTTCTGATTGGAACTTTTAAGACAAGATGTCATGAATTTGCTTTACGCCCGTTTCTGTTCCGACGTTTTTCTCGATCCTGATGAACGTATTTTCGAAACTTCGTATTCGCTTTGTGTCTGGATTTTCAGCCGTGAACAGCGGTTTTGTGTTTTTAATTTAAATAAATTTGAATAAAATGAAACATGGGAACGGAGTCCAAAAGGTTTTGTTATTTGATGGTTCTTTTACATCGTCATATATGTTGTTCCGTTCTTGCATAGGTATTTCTTTTGTAAAAATCTCGCGTTAATTTGTTACACGAGAAATGGTTGAAATGGGAACGAACAATACACTGCTTCAACTTTAAATGCTCCACTTGAATTTCGCGTAGAAATATTTATGTCAACAAGCCGGGTGACATTTTTCAAATATAAACTGACACGACTGTTTCTTCGTAGAATCTTTATGACAAATATTTTTGAAACAATGTCGTTTCAAATGCTTCTTCCTTCTTCGCTATTCTAACGAATATTTTATATTATACTTCGATATATTTTGTTGGACAATTATAATTTTCATACATAGTGACAAATAAAATTTGTTTTCTTAGAATTGGCTAATTAATTTTGATAGCTGCGCATTATGAAAATATATATGGACCAGTTTTATAAAAATTAGTTAATAAACCATAAATAATTTTCCAAAGTTTTATTCAAAATTTAATCAACGCACGAGTACTTTTCGTACTGTTTCGTACTGGTCTTGAATTTAAAAGCACAAAAAGAGAGGTAAAAAGAAGAAAAAAAAAAGTTGTTTCAAACCACATTCGTTTAATTTTTTAAATTTTGAATTAAATTCATTCGAGTCTCTGGCAACATTCGTGATACACGGGACACGAATTCGATCCATGTACCGCACGATATCGCGCGTCGTGTAAATTAGAGCGCTAATTAATCGGAACGACCATTGACCGTGCTCGTATATGCAATCCATAGCTGCGTACGCATGTTACAAAGGAGCATCAGGTTGGCCAGAGCAAGTGGCGTTGTATGCTGTACTTGGTGTAGAGCTTTCAAACAATTTACAGAGCCTTAATTATACAGGATACATCAGTTTTTCCCACAAAATGATACTTCATACACTTTCCGTGCTTTACAGAAGAAAAATATTAAAATTCGATATATTATCAATTAATTTTATATAACCAATTTCTTTCTTTTTATTTGATGTTGCCATGTATTACATGTATCTATATCTTCCTCCCTTTTGTTGGAAATCTTAAAAATATTAACGGTTATATGTAAATTTATATTATTATGGACACGACTAAAGAAATAGAAGAATCAAAGATTCGTTCTATTTATTAAAAATTATTATCAGCATTCTACTTTGAATATTTTATATTCATTCTGTTCCTTTCTGCATATTCCTATATATTCCTGTATATTCCTAACATTATATCATTGATTTAGTATGATGTTAATTATTCGCAAAGTTGTCCATTAGCGTAGCGTCATATCAGAAGACAATTTGCAAATATTACAATACATAATTTCTATGTAATTATGTTCCGTCTAAAGAGAATTGAGATTGAAGTCAGAGTCCCAGCTAAACTTTGTTACGAATACGACATAGGTATTGTTATTGAATCGAAACAGTAATTTCGACTATGAGTATAAGCGGATGTTACCGGGACAAAGGGTTAATGTTAATGCCATAGTACAGGTAATGGCATTTTCTCAGCGAACTCGTGATTAATTGTAATTTTGATTGCGGCAAGCTAAGTAGAATTATATCAATCAAGTAAAGTCAATAACCAAAATACTACAAATACCAACAGTTCCGTCTTTTCAAATAAATTATTTAAATTATAGATTGCCTTAGAGATTAGTTTTACACGGGAACTTAAATAGAAATAGATTTACGGATGCCCTACTTCAAGAATACACACAATTTAGTTACGTCATCTTTTAAAGAAATGCATGGAACATATTTACAAGAACATATGGAAGTGTTAATTTTTCTTTGAGAATCGAACTTTAATCGTATATTTGTGCAATGAAATTAAGAAATTCGTAAAAAGTGGAGTTGATGGGTTTGACCTTTGAGAGGCTCCTTATGAGGAACGATCAGTATTTGAGATAAAGGTGCGAAAGAAGAAAGTATGGTTATCCAAGGTTTAAGTTGGACGTGACCAAAATTCTAAAAATAGTATGCATGGTATTTCTGAACTGAATGAAAGAGATTGTAGGATAGGGAAAGAGAGAACATGCAAGTGTATGTGTATGTATATTGGGTAGAAGATGCGTGCACGGGGTTGGAATTGGGAGCCAAACTCATTTTACGTTGTCGAGTCATATCGTTGCATTCGGTTGCATATCTAAGGATTACTTTGATATATGTATACTAGGTTCATTATTTTATGCATATTTTATCTACAATAAAACAATTTCTACGAATCACGTATTGTTAATAAACATACAAAATGAATTTATTATAAATTTATTAACTAACTTGTATATGCATACAAATTTACAAAATAATATCAAAGCACGAATTTTAAAAAATAATATAATGCATACATTTTTCTTATGTTCACCAATGAATACATCTTCTATAAGATATTCTAATATCTTAACATCATGACTTGAATAATAAATTCAAATAGATTGGTTACAAAAATCACGTATATTCGATCTATATTCGTCTGCCTCACAGATACGTATATCCGCTAATGGATTAACTTATTAAGTAGCAAGCAATACTTATAGTTCATCGTAATATTAAAAATACTTCAATTTCTTCAAATGTTATACAATCGTAGAAATTAGAAAAAACAATAAAAATATTAAACGAATCTTTGCAATTTCCTTTTACGTTATCTATGCACCTTTAAGTTTCCCATAAATACATAAAAAGCTGCAATTTATTCGCAATAGACTAGCCAATCAGTCAAACAAGAGAGTCAATGAAGAAACAGTAGCATTAAGTCAGAAAAAATAAAAGGTATGTACCTCGAAGGAGAAAAAGAAGAAGAAGACGAAGAAGAGAGAAAAGGAAACGAAGGAAAAGGTACGAGGTAAGAGAAATAGAGTCTGGATGCTTCGTTATACAAGTTTTGCAACAATGCTAAAAGACTGTACCTACATGTACAATACATAGAGTATAGTAGAGTATACAGGCTGGCACATTGGCATCCGTGCGCAAAGAGGAAGGCTAACGAGCCATGCCAGCAGTGGCGCACGTTCTAGCCATTGTTGTCGGGTAAATCGACGTCCGAATCAATTCTAATATTTCTCGCGAATCGATTGTTATCGGCATGGGTGCAATGGTTCTGCCGGCGGCGTCGCTCCGCCGCCGCTTCATAATAATAGATCTCCATGATAATGAACCGGAAAAGCGTTTCGCGATGTGGCTGCCACGGTAATTCGTCGATCCTCCACGAACGAACGCCGCTTCTAATGTTGCATTAGTGGAAGACTGGTCGAGAACGTTTCGACTTCGTCGTTTCGCGAATTAAGACTTTCGGTACGGTTCTGTTGCTACTTTTCATTCGGGATCAAAGCTGTTCAAGTTTTAAACGCGAATAGACTTCTCGGAGATTCGAGATTATGCAGCTGCGTAGATGCGGTTCGGTTTCGGAAGGTTTGCAGAAAAGGTGGCTTCGAATCCGCTGTTTTCATTAGAGTAGAGATTTGTAGTAATTCTAAGAATAGTATGTTGTGATATTATGGTTTTAGGGAAAATAGAGTTGTGGAAAATTTGGCCGTTTTGAATTTTATTTCATTTTTATTTCATTTTGTTTCATATAAAACCGCGACCTTATCGTTTTTGGCAGTAGCTAAGTTAATTTTTACTCTTTCTGATCAGAATTTTTATAAAGCGCTTGGAAACCTCGTCGTATTGATAGTAAAAATTTCGTTGACGTCGACGCATGGCATAGAAAATGATGCACGCAGAAAAAATTAATCAGAGGAATATTTGAAAAAATGGACTGCTAGATTTTTAATAAACAGCTATTCGTACGACGGACGTGCTATTTACAGTCTCATCATGCGAGGCATGGAGAGCATAAATTCGTATGTATGCACACTATTGCACACGTACACCGGTATACCGGAGGGGTAGGTACCTAGCTATTGGAATTCGCGCGGAATCTCCCGAGGAAAGTAGCAGCAAATCGAAAACGCCCGGAAGTATTTGCATACGGTGGAAAATTCGAAAGAAGCTCGAGGAATTTCAGACGTTGCCGTGGAACGGTTTAAAGTTTCGAAATTGGAAATTGGAAACGTACACTGTCGGCCCCCTCGACTATGCTATACATGTAGGTCAGTTAAGGTGACCGCTTTCATTCGTCACTTCCTACTATTCTATTCGACACGACTCGTTGCCTTCGAGCTTACGCGGAAACTATTTCCGCACTTCCGTGTCCTTTCGGCTCGATCGTCGAATTATTTCGAATGGACTCTGACAACGTCCGATTTTTCTTTATTTCTTCTTTGTCGTGAACTCTGTCTATTGCATTCGTTTGAAGGAGACAGATTTGCCATTATGTGCGTGTCAATGATTTCTTGTTTGAGAAGATATTCTTGGGATTTTGCTGGCTGACGATAGAAAAGGACTACAATGATAGCCAGAAGAAAGTTTACAATCGATACTTGTGCATTTATTATTATTATTTATTATATATGAGTATGAAGATATCTGTGTTAAACATTTTTTCTGTATTAAACACTCGTCGAAATAAATGTATAATATAATTTAACAGAATAATTATATTATACATTTATTTCTTTTGTCAATTATAATCCATTTTTGTGTAATTACTGCGATTTTTTTCGGTTTACACTTTAAGCTCCTTTTTGGCCATCGCTGTAAGTCTTTTGTTAAAATACATTGACCGTCGCGCGAATTTTATATAATTTGCACTGGAAGCCGTAATAGATTGAAATATATTGTGCTATAACATTCAATTTTTGCAAAGTATATTACATTGCATTTGCGCAGTTTTTTCTGACAATGTTATCTAAGTCATTCAGATTCTTGAAAATTTTTTAATTCGTCAAATTTATCTAATTTTAATCATTAAAAAAATATAACACTGTGGATCTTCTGTATGATATAAGAAGCATTTGAAAATAAAAATGAGAATTGGAAAAAGTTGCTACATTTTTGATCATACGTTTTTGCTCCCGTTGAAGCCTAATTTATCGGTACTAGGAAGTAAATCGAATGCCATGGGCGAATGTCCAATATCAGCGTGTAATTTCGCTATTCTGCTGGCAACTCGAGGAATCATGCAATCGTGCGCTATATCGGCTTGATAAATATTCAAACATCAGGTAAACAACAAAAAGAGAGAGTATGCCAGAAGAAAAGAAAGGGATGGAAGAGAAGAAAAATGAATTGAAGTTCAAAGTAATAACACAAATGGAATGTAAAGTAGTGAAAAGTGATTTGTGCGAGAGAAAGCAGCGGTCAAATTAAACGAAGAATGAATAGAAACGAAGTGAACAACGAAGAAAAAATTCTCGAAGTTATTCCAAAGAAGGGAGAACAGACATCTAAAGAGGACTGTAGAGAGGTTAAGCAAATACCGAGGAGAGTAAAGTTCTAGTATTATGGTCTTTGAAAGGAAGAGTTATAAAGAGGAGAAATGATCGAGGAATATGAAGTTCTTAAGTAAAGTTTGTCTACAATTATTTTCCATGCACTCGTAAACATACAAAATTTCGTTCGTGACTTAAAAAGAGAGAGATCCCAACTTCTCGCCTTCTACGTCTCAACGTTGTTATTTAAAAAAGCGTCGAATTCACGTGGAATTTTTCATTCTTGCGATAGAACCATAGAAATAATTGACTATACTAATTACACAAGATTACAAACAGAAAACCCCAAGACGAATTTTATCTTTTACTGAAGCTATTTTATAGATTACAACACGATAAAATTTGTTTCCAAAGTTAACATCTAATAAAAAGATCAGTTTCTATAAGTGTCAATCATTATAGAACAATTTTGTTAACTAGCTATTTTCAATCTTAGTAGCTTCTTAATTAAACTTACAAGGATATAAAATCATTGCAAAATAATTTCTCGCATAGATTATACCGTGCATAACGAGCGAAAAAAGCAGTAAAACGCAAGGAGCCCTCGAAAGGCGTAGCCACAAAGAGAAAGGAAGGTCTATTAAATGTACGTAGCTGAAACAAGAAACGGCAGTGCGGGTAGAATGTAAAATGGTCGAGGTAGAAGATGCAGAATGCATGAGAGGCTATTATGACAACGCAAGGGAGAAACAAAACTATTTAGAAGAAAGAACAGCGGGAAGAAAAAAAGGAGGCAGTGTGAAGGAGGATACAGAAGTATAAAGCGCGCTGAAGAATATAAAAGGTAATATAAATGGTTGGTGGGAGGCAGCGCGGGACCGGAAGAAGGAAAAGAAAGAGGAAGTCCTGGCGCTGACCATTCGTATATACGCTATTCCATGTGTTTCCCTTCTTGTGTAAACGTATGCACAAGCACTGAAACTCGCGTATCCAACGTCAAAACTACACGCAGGTTTATCAACGACACGACAGTCCGAGAGACGAAACGGACGAAGCTTTTAAACTTCAACTACCATATCTGGCCCGATACGACAACTTGGATAAGCCGAATCAATCTACGTACAGGAATAACGAACGTTGAAGGAGCAACGTGATTGCTCGTCCTGTATGTATAAGGTGTTCTGAACGCATGAAGCATTGCTTTGATTTTAGTATACACTGTGGTAATTGGTTTTGTTTAACAATTACTTGCGAGTTAAATGAAAATTTCAAGTTCAAGATCTGGTCAATGATACATTAATGATTATGCATCAATTCGATTGTATAAAATATAAATGTCACCGTGTATAGGTGTCAAAGAAAAAATAAACGAAATTCTAAGCGTTTATTACTTTTCACGATTGATGTTCGATATATTCGCGGAACCGAAATCAAACGCACAGAGATTGCACTCTGATTTGTCGCAGTTCAGAAACTACGATGTGTAGAATCTATTCTAGGAAGAGATAGAACTGATAAACGGGCTTGCTAGACCGGAATTGAAACTCGGATCTTTGAGATTGCTCTAGTAATTCAACTATTCAGGCTATCTGTATAATACTTCTTGCTAAATCTATTGTTAGAAAAACAGACTTTCTATACACACTGTAACCGATTATTATATTCCCGCCTGTAAATCTTCGAACGTTTGAAATGCTCGAATTTATTAGGATGAATCATGAATTTCTGTCCAGCCTGCATTTTACTTCACTGACAAATTATGTTATTTAAATAGCATTACCCATAAACATTGTATAGTCATGCGCATAGCACAGAAATAGATTAACGGTATAAGTCATAATGATTTTTATTTTATGGGCTATAATTCATTAAATGAAGTTTTATAGGAGAAACAAACATTGCGTATAAACTCAGGAAAAATGTTTCAACTTATTCTTTTGCAAATTCTTTAGGGGACATGTCAATTATATTTTTATTAACGTCTCATACGAAATCCATCACAATATATACAGTGGTTCGCAAAAGTATTTGAACACTCGTTGCAACTTTGAATATACTATGTATGTGATGCAGACGATTTTATATAATACAGGATTACGAATGTTACGATAATATTGATAAGGTTTGAAACAAATACGAAAATATACATGGAAGTTACAATATACCTATTTATTGCAATTGTACATTTTAAATACATATATATTTCGCAAACTTAATTAAATAGTCAACAATTTATTATATTAATAAACTTCGATATTTAATCGAATCACTTTCAATAACTTTCCATAATGATGATGATCGTGTCTTATTATAATGTTAATAATAAATATAATATATTCATAAAATTTTTTTATAATAAGTATTCAAACAATTTCTTGTGTCACTATGTGTATGCCTATATTTTATTTAATGTTAATAAATATTTAATCATGTACGGGTATTGTGTACGATTAAAAACAGTTAAGTATTCTCCACTTTAAATACAGATTATACTCCACACAGTAGAACTCCATTTCTACAAACTCTATTCATTGAAACGAAATTCTATCCAATGCTCGATTTACTGTGAATTCCTATTATTTGGGCTATTGTCGAACATCACTTCAATTGCAGCAACGCTTACACAATTTTACTCTTATTAGTAGTCGAAGGACTGCGTAAATACATGTTTGTATCTATCTACTCGAACGTGAACTACGGTTATTTAAATAAAAAATTAGGAATAGTGGAAAAAGTCAATAAACTTCTATTACATCGTTTATTTAACTGATCAAAATGTTACCAATTTCGATCAATCATTGACTTCCTCTTAACGCTTAAATATCAGTAGCGTTCTTCAACAACGACACACCCTGTATACACGGTGAATATCTCTGTCGATTTTATGTCGACGAGTAATCGTGCAATCGGGCAGTTCTATAAAAATGTGGAAGGAACGATGAAAGGGGAGATCGAGTTTCGGAATATGGCAGAGGACAAATTGCACGAGCCAATCAACTCCTGATTAGCTAGCACAGATCGTAAATAATGTATGGAAATTGTGGCTCGTTGTAGATACATCACAGGCCGAATATTATAATTTTGTACCACGAAGCGGTTTTGATCGTTTAAATCAGCAGTCCATCACGTGATGAATTGTGAATTATAGAAAAGGTAAAAAAACTATTTCGAAAACGGATACGCAACCGTTGGAAAGACGTGAAAAACCTGTACAGTAGTTCACAAAAGTATTCGGGCACTTGTAGTATTTTAATATTTTAGTATAGTATTCGTAAATATTTTAGCACTGCAATGAAGCCCGACTATTATGGCTATATTGATAAATTTTGTAACAAATATGGGAATATATATCGAGATTACAAGATACGAAATACGAGTATACTTTTCGCAGAGATCACAAAAGTATGTAAACGGTCGATCATTCCTTATGCTACTAAATCTCAATAACCAGCGGGATGTGAAAAATCAACACTTATATTCGTAAGATGACTACTTATGCTTCCATATAGTATGTCTCCAGTAAACATCTTGTAACTTCTACGTATATCTTCCGGTCGGCTCTAAATACCAATATGATCATGACAGTCGTATCTCACTATAACGTCAATGAAATTGTGAAATATTTAATTTAAATATTCGAATAAATACTTTAGTGAATCACTATACGTTTCGTTCAAAACCTAATATCCGTAGAAAGGTTCGAACGCGGATCGTTTCTGCGAGATGTAACAACGTGTTAGAAAATATTTTTCAACACATTCACGTTCTTCCACGGTACATCGATGTTTTTGTCACGTAGAAGACACAGGAAATCGCGAAATTAACAGATCACCGGTGGTCTCTTCGCGTCGTAGTTCGAATGTTTCGCAAGTAAGGTGAAAATTTCGGACTTTAGATATGATAGTAAAATTTATTATATATGTCGAGTTAACATTATGATTAGAATTAGGGGCGTGTAATGAATATTCTCTGGAATTAGCCATCGTTGTTATGCAATCGAGGTAATGTTGATTAGCACAAGTGTGAGTATTACAGAATCGACAAGTAACCGCGGTGATTAGACGCTAATGACAATGGTCTTAGGTTCGATAACGAATCCACGGTCAACGGGGTAACAAATATACTTTCTTTCAAAGTCTAAGTCGGACTCGTGATTAAAAACGTGAAGTATCCATTGATCGTAAAAGGCGTTATTTCCTCGCTAATGAGAGCGCACGAGAATGTCTCTTCGTCAGGGTGATGCTGCAGAGGAAAACTATGATGAGTTGTGTCTCAGGGCACGAGATCATCGGATTCGTCGAGGATAACCCTCGTTCAGAAAGTGAGGGAAATGAACGTTGCTGTTAATTGGTTAATTTCTATGTTGGTGGTTAGAAAGGGACGCTAGCCGCTCTTGAGAGAAAGTTGCTAGCGGGAAGCGTCGTTCGTGAGGAAAGCCGATCTCCCGTATCTTTCCGTAGTAGGTGACAGATTTGCGGACTGTTAAGATAAAGACTGTTTGTCAATTTGAAGGACCTTAGTTAACTAAATTCTAAGATTTATAACGGGTCCTCCGGTTAAAAATGCAATTTTTAATGATAATTTCTCATGATAAACAGGTGATCCTGTTTGTTTTGTTTTGCAAAGAATTTCTTTACATCGGTATTTATTAAAAATGAGAATTGTATGAATGGTGGATGGCTTTTGATCAGTCAGTGGGACGATTAATTTTGCAGTTGAAACTTTACATTTCGTTATTGCGCGATCCGATGATACTTTGATAAATACAAAACGTTCAAATATTACTTTCGCAAATAAATTAGTCGCGTTTCTCTCGTTCTTTACCTGACTTTAAAAGTTCATAACATTTTATCTGTGTTATGAAAATTTTTATATTATGTAATATTAGATGAAATAATGTCTTAAATTATTTATTTCGAATATATTTTTAATATAAAATCTTCGTATTTTCTCCGTGCCTTATATTTGTATAAATAATAAATTTCCAAATTTATCAAATGTTTTATATTCTATAGTTATACTGCATTTATATAAAATTTATAGGAATATGTTTTACTATTGATACTATTTTTAAATTAATACATGGAATAATAAAACATCTCACTGTTCATATACTAATTTAAGGTAATAAATCATATTTTCTTCTCTCAAGAGAATAAGAAGTTTTCATACTCTATTTACTATAGGATTATATCGTATTTAACTAAAATGAAGTAACTTCATTTAATAATGTACTTAATATTCATTAAGCGATCTCTTCATACAATATAATATTTTATAAAGTATTTTACATTAATAGAGCTTTTAGCCTCGTTACCGCTTAACGAACTAAACACAATGTTGGCCGGCTATTTTGTGCAAAGACTAATACATTCATAATTAAATATAAAGATTGAATCTATATCCTAATAAATTATTTGCATATAATTTAACAAATACTATCGAACAAACTAAACAATATTAGAATGACTACTTACAAGTATACACGTTGCTCTAAATTCGTAGTACAATTGAAGTCAGGGAGATTGTATGGCTCAAAATAAAGTGAAAATCAAGTATAACAAAATCATGTGGAAGATTTTATTTTGAAGAAAATCGAGTTGGGAAATTTATCAGATATATGTTAATCATTTAGACAATCGATAGGGAGCTACGCTACATTTTCGACTTATTTTCGCATGTGCAATAATCTCCTGTCGATTGTCTACTCCTATCTAATTGGGATTATGCAAATTAACGTATACTTGAAAAGTTTTCAAATTTGATTTTGTCAAAAATGAAACCACGATTTTCGTCTTACTTTGAGCCACAGAAGTTCAACTGATCATGAATTTAGTAACTCGAATTTAAGTACACTGTCACATATACTTTGCTGAGTCTGCAGTACATGTATCGATAATCTCCTTTGAAAATGTCTTTCTTCCCTTACGATGACATTTCAGTTTCCGATCACTGTCCTTCTCTGGAAAATTGCGTCAGTCACTATTCATATTCGCGCTCAACAATGTTAATAGTATAGAAAACTCGATCGTTTATCGAGAAGAAGCGTGTCGAATAGTGGTAATTCAGCTGTCCGATAACACTTACAAGGGCATTTCGCGCTCGAAAGTCTACGTGAAGGACGTTGCTTTCTTCGTGGTTTCTCGAGAGTTTGCTGATAGCTGTCGTTTCGAGCATCTGTTGTAACCAGGTTACTGGCAGACTAGTTTCACCCTGTCGTATGTTTCAGCAACCAGATTGCATGAATGTGGTCTGACGTTTTCATAGTGGCACAAAAAATAAGCGCCATTCCTGGCGTGGACATTTTCTGCAGTATCGCACAATGGCAATATTTCTCATGTAACCTTGAAACGAGATGCGACACTATGCTTAATCCTGTAGTCGACTTGCATCGTAAATTTCTTTGACTCTGCCAAAGCAAGCTGGTTTATCTTGTTCTAACATATATCATTCTAACTGTTGCTTATTCCAATATATCTGTGTCGGTTAAGTAATACTTGCGCAGAAACAATTTACAATTATAATAAATTTAAACTTTCATTGCGATGATCCGTAAATTGTCAGATTGAAAGCATGCGTGGTTGTTTTCATCATTGAAGTTCATAAAAAATTTCACGCTAATCTCAGAATGTTTTAGTCCAAGATTTCATTTCAAGATCATAGTATCATACACAGATGAATGTACATTAATGTTAGCTTACAAATCTCCCACGATAATTCTTAGACAGTAATAATAAAAAATAAGTGTGCTTCTAACCTCTGGAGATAAATTTAATAACAATGCACTTCACAAAAGCAATTTTTTTCAGTTGTAATTATTTATTTAGATATCATTTATTAATTACTCTTTCGAATTTAAAATGATTTGTGGCTCTTTTAACTTTGGTTGATATATTATAAAATTAGACTGCAGATATTTTTGCACTTATGGGAAAAATATAACAATGTATGAGATATGCATAATGTACAAAAATGTAGAATATATCCAAAGTAAGATGTTCTTTATAATCTATTTATAGTCTGCAGTCTACTTATAGCTGATATTAACATTACATGGTCCTAAATCCTATGGATGATATCCTATTCTGTAGAAGATGCTATGGACCATAACTTGATCCTTTCGGATCCTTCGACCTAGGATGTTCTCGTGGTCGGGTTCTTTGGTCTGTGACATGCTTTACTACAAGTTTCTCGAATTTGGAGTGGTGTATAGCGCGAATCCTTGATCCTGGTGTTAGCTACAACTAATACAATACCTGAAACCTATTTACTTTGCACTGTTCTATTCCTGATACTAAACACTATTTACCTACTATAATATTATGAAATAATCAGATTACAAATTAGTAAATAAAATATCCTTTATATATCATAATCATATATCGTCCAATAGAAAATCTATATAAAACCGCAATTATTTTATACTTTATATACACGCACACGCACACGCACACGCACACACACACACACACATATATATTATAGAATTGATTTGATCATAGTTTTATAATACAATAATTGTTTTATATATATAATATCGATAATAAATAATATCGAGCTTACATCTATATAAGAAACAGGTATATACCACACATACTGTGTGGTCCATTCTTCAACGAAATACAACGATTTGTTAGAACGAAATCGGAGTAGCATTTTAGTTGCCCATTTCCTCTTCCCAATTTTGTGTATCCCATTTCCTTGTGTGCGAATAAATCGTTAAATATCGTTTGAACATCTTTGAAGAAGCAACGATGTAGTGTCAGGAAAATGTACTGCATGGATAGCAAAGTATGATGAGTTTAGCATGACGGGATGAGAAACACGATCTTTGCCGACGTCGAATGAGAGGATAAAATTTTAACAGATGAAATTTCGGAGACATAAGAGTTAGTACACCTAATCTTTGATAATGCAATGAGATATAATTACCAATCAGAGCATTGCTTTCGTTGGAGCATTGTTTTTACGAGTTTATCAAAATTTTACGTTGCACAGAATTGATATTGATAAGATAAAATATGAGACTGTCTCGCTGAATGTGTGCAGTTGCTATTAGTATCGTAATGTCAACACGTTAAGTGGATTGTATCTTAACCAGGAATTTCCACAACCACGGAATTGAAACTTAAAATTAAGACTGTCTATGAACACGGATTTTATTGATATTTATAAATTTATTTATAGTTCTTTTAATATTATAAATGCTGTTATGGCAGCATTAATGTATTATAAAAGGTTAATGGTAATAAATACCTCGTAATGAAAATGCTACTGTCGCCATCAAATAGTTCTAGTTAAAGTATAGTCCTATTTCAGCTCATACCCTAATAAAATATCTTTTTGCAAAAACTTTTATAATATTGGACTTTATAAGATATATATTGGATATATATTGGGTTAGCAACCAAGTGATTGCGGATTTTGTAATTACCACTTAATGACAAAAGCTCTTAGTTGTCAATCACTTAGTTGTCAACGCAATAAATAAAGAACAATGCTAAATGAATTTACCAAATGCCGATCTGGACAGATTTTAAAGATAAATATATTTCAGAAAAAAGTATACTCTATTGTATTTTTGTATCACCAAAAAATTTCTCAAATTTGAGGGAAAAATGAATAAATTATTCTTGATATACACAATTTCTTGTTTCAATCTTTTTCTATAAATGTTGTCAAAATATTAAACATTTTCTTATTTGTTAAATAAATTATATAAATACGTAAAACAAAGTTATGATTCGAACATAAAAATTCGAGAACTGCACTGCAACATACGTGTATGCAACAGCCATAATTTTCACGTATATCTATATATAATTTAGTTTTCCAAGTTAATATGATATCTCCGCAATAAGATACACTATATGTAAGTCAATAGGACGGTTACTTTTGGTGTAAGTAATCTCGAATTATCGATCTATGTAAATTGCGGCGGTGTCAGTAAACTCGAGGGTTTCCATGTAATCTTTATGTAACACACGTCCGAATGCCTTCAGGGAGATGACTCACTTTACCACCAATCGGTTTTGCATGCACACTTCTCACTTGCATTAGTTCACGCGACCGTGTTAACGTATTCTCGCGAATTCTAAGCTTCCACGGGGTTTATCTCAACGCTAATCTCGCGAAAAGCTGTATCATATCATCTTCGTGGGAATCGACCGTGTCAGAAGTGGAACGTAGCAGAAGTTTGAGAGAAGCGTTCGTTATCGCACAAGTTTCCTCGGTATACATATATACGATCGACCATTTTCATTCGTTCATTGAAAGCAATATGATAAATGGAATTAACACTAGAACTATCGATTGCTAATCTGTAAATAATATCAGAAATGTATCTTAAATATAAACATGTCATAAATGTTTTTAAATATATCATACATGTCATGTTCCTAAATACGAGTATACATATATCATACATAGAAGATTATAATTAAGGAGAAGCGAAAAAAATAAATAAATATATACAGCGACGAGTAAAAGTAAGAGTAAAGAGTAAAATGGGAAAGAAGCGCAGTAATTTTGTGAAACTAAATTATAATAGCAGAGAAAAAGTGTTTAACACAAATTTGATTCATATTCATATACACAGGTATGTAAGCTTCCTTTCGTCTGCCACTGTAACAACGTTAATTTTGTCGAAAATTCCTACGATTTTAGAAATTGTGAAGATAAAAATATGGAACTGGTTACTCTAACTGGTTGAATGTGATACAGAAACAGGAAGGTCAAACAGAATAAGAGCTGCGGAGTTTCTATGAAATTTGTGTACCTTCCTCTTAACGTGCTAATTTTTCCGCGGTAATTAATTTAAAATGACAGACTTTTCTCTTAAAAAATTGCTTGTTTATTTGTGATGTTAATTTAATGGTTTAATTAAAATGTACTTCTGGTTTCATAGTTTTAAGGATGCTCAATGTGTATTTTGAGCTTACAAGATTCGTTAACTTTGGACGTTTTTAGACGAAGATATCGTCCGCTGTATTTAATTATTGATTTATTCAAACAGGTCCTGTCTTATGAATAGATTCATGTATAAAGTTTTTAAAGATTATTTAAAAATTATTTAAAAATTATTTAATGACAGATGTTCTGTTAGTTGTAGTTTTGACTTTGGAGAAAGATGTATCGTATAATAACTGAACAATATATTTACAGTTGTGTCGTATGAACAATATATTATTATATCCAAATTTGCGTAAAATTAAATAAAATTACGTCATTTAATTCTATTAACGTTTACCTCCACGTTCGTGAAGAGTTTCTCATCGAGCAATAATCCAGTTAACATGTGAATAAAATACAGTATTAATAAGCACGATTCGATGCATTTTACTCGTATTGTGTTTTTCATGCGAGATATTTCTGGTACAGTGAAAAAGCCGATAGAAATATACTAAGGAAAAACAATGTAAAAAGAACTAACGAAATTATATAACTCATCACGATATTCCTGTTCGCTCAACCTTACAAAACTGGAACAAACTCCGAACGAACGAATCCTCCGTGGTTCTCTTTAGGCAGTTCGTCTCTTTTAAAAATTGTTCAAAGCGGCGCCGATGAAACATAACCATCGCGTTGAATGAAAGCCACAGTGTCAGAAGTGGATTTCGTCTTTGAGAGCCATGGCAATATTAACGGAGTGCTGCATTATTTTAGAATCTGCACGAACCGCCGACGTTTATCCGATTTGCGTTAATACAAACAGCGGATTGTCTGGCTCGTTGCGTCGATTCCGCTGTGAACGCCCCCTCCCCCTCTTGGAAAAATTTGTTCTCGTAAATCGTCGGCTTTAGTTAGGTTCACTGGTTGCTGCTTTGGTACTTTCATGAAAGGGAATTTCATTAAACAAGCGGAATATTTATCGGTATGACTTTCTAGATGATTACGTTGAGGATGCCGTAGTGTAAACGTAAATTGAGTTTTTACAATTTTGTATTAGAGATGGTGAACAACCTTCTATTTGGGGCGATTTTGCTAGATCGTACGATTATGGAATTGGAACGGAAAATGCCGTGCAGTGAATGACGTTTGCGAATGTAATGCAAACAGATATTTTGTCGATGTCATTATACTGTTTCAAATAGTTAAAAGCTAGTATTTATTCTGCATAATATCGTACCTATAGCACCAGCTACAATGTAATGCGTTGCATAATGAGGCAATTTAAACATTAAAATATGAAATTCAAAATTGTAAACTCATAATCCTGTAGCACGTTTTTGAGTTATTTCAGAAATAATTGTGTGTTTTCATTGTTAACAACACATTATACGAAACTTTTTCAAAATCTAGCACTGTAACGACACACGGCTATCATGATTATACTAGTAAAATTTGAGATCAATTCCAAAATGTACAAAACAGTTAATGAAAAATACATCATGAACAACAATGGTTCTAAACATACAATCAGTGTCAAAAATAGTCTCATTACATATTCTGGCTTACTAAATACACAGTTAACAATTGATTGCTCACTTTGACTGTACTTTGGTGATTTTTGCAAAATTATGCTTCCAATAAATATTTTATAATTTTCATATATACCTTCAGATCGGTTTCAAAGTTTGCTGATAAATATAATGGCGATACCCGTGTCTCGTTATAGTACTAATGAGATTTCAAAATGTGTTGTATAATACAATATATCTATCAAAATATTTGTATATAAAGTTTCTAAAAATATTTTAATACTTTCGTGAGCTGGTTTAGGTGTATGAAAAAATCGTTATTGATCTAAACCTGAAAACGTCAAGTTCTGAATTACTTGATTTCAAAGCAAGGGTATACAATTACTTATCACGGCGACAGTGAAATTTTATCCCCTGTATCGAAAAGTAAAATTTTAAACTCATGCAATAAGATTTCGTAAAGAACACTGAATGCTGAGTCCGCCAGTTTTCGAGGATCGTTACTCGACGAAGCTCGATGGTTTCACTGCGAGTTTTGATCCAACTTACGGATGAAACAGCACTGCGAAACTAGCTGTGTGTAACAATACGTAAATCTTGGGATTGTGACAACGCTTGGCTCGCCGGTTCCTCCCTTCGATCGTAAAATATTCCAGTGGGAGAAATATACGAGTGGAGCGGGTTAGCTGTCGTTAAAAGGGAGGCGGGTGCGACGAGGCTTAATAACGAGTACTTAGAGCGACGTAGATGCCACATCTATCGATCGAGAGAGAACAGATGACTCGGGAAGATTAATACGATATTCAAATGAAAATGCAAAGCAAACGAGATGAAAAGTCATTGTGACAATACGTTTATAGTATAAATAATACTATAGCAAATCTAGCGAAAACGTATAGGTTATTGAAATATGTGAAGAATAAAAATGGTAAAACTTTTACTTGGGTATTAGAGAGTAAATTCGATGATATTTTTTAGTATAAATTTATAATAAGACGACTGATGTATAGCTTATTATAAGGAACTTTAGCATTGTGTAATATATATATATATATATTGTGAGCTTATAAATAAAATGTAATTTGAAGAATAACAATTACATTAAGAGAATATAAATAGAAGAGAAAGTAAAAAAGGGAACGTTCCATCATAAACGCGATAGAGCATTCAACTAGAAACTGTTCCGATAAGTACAATGAATTTCTATAACAATATAATGCTTATCGGTAATATTTGCATTCCAACGGCAGAAGAAGTTGCATTCCGCGGAATCTGACTATAAAGTCGGGCAACACGCCTTTTGGAAGAGAGATCGCGGGTGACGTTAATTAGAGAGTCACTACGGGCAGGCTGCATTAAGTAAATGGGGTCCGGGTTCGCGCAGATTGCTTCCATAAAAGACTCGCGATCGTTTGTTTTCCCTGTTGGTAGCTTGTGCACGATGTTTGGCCGCGAGAATTTGCGGGGTGAACAAATTACGCTAAACGCCCAACGGGCACGAGTTTCTTTTTGTTCCTATGCAACGGCACTCTGTTAACCTTTTCTTTCGAACCATGTTGATTTTTTGAACGGGAACAAGCAATTTATCCGCGGTCTCGCGACAACACCGAGCTGCTATTCACGTGGAAACGATCAAAGAATCGAATCGGTTTGCTCGCGGTCGCGTTACGTTTGAGTTGCCAGCCTTTTGTAAGAGTGATTCAAAGAACGAATGGGTGATTTTGTTTTTCCGATTACGCAAGTAGTGCGGAAAACTTCGCAGTTTCTGCTACTGAATCACTGTCAACGTTTATTCTACCTTTTTTAAATCGTGTATAATGAATGACATAACTTTTCTGAAAAGCAGACTTTCCTTCTACAGAATAAGTGCCATTGTGTTAGACATACACTGTCTTAGGAGACTGTTTGATCATTTATAGAAACTTTTTAAAAGTATATTCTATGTTTCATACGAAATATTTTGAAATATCATTCGCTCTGTAATGAGATACAATTGGCTTGATTATATTAGCACAGTTTGAAAGCAAATCGAATATATAAGTCATAAAATTATCTATTTCAAATATATACCTCACAGTGGTTACAAACTGTTAGAATTTAATCTTAAAGCTAAGATTAATAATCTGTGAAAGACACAATGTTTATGTTAAAATAATATTCAGTGATATTTATTAAACAGAACTACAGAACCAAATGTATATAAGCGAGTAATATAATTAACAAAGTATGGAGATTGTTGATTGTTGGCTAGTTACTCTCAGACTAGACGTAGGTAGTGACTCATGATCCTTTAAATATTTTGAACCCCACTCTCTATACAGTAATAAGTATGACCTGTGTAAGTGTCCTGTTCAAATACCTGTGTGGGTGTCTGTGTAAGGGTATTTATGCCTATGCGTGAAATATCGTTGTATTCCAACACAAACATATTTAAACAACCAATTATCTGCTATATTAATAAGCCTCGATATTTAGTAGGACCGTTTTTAGCAGTAATTATGGGTTTAAGGTGACTTACTGCAAACATACACTTAATAAATATTTCATATTTTATCAATACGCGTATAATCATGATAATCGCGTCTCGTAATATTGATGAAGTTTCGAGATTTTTCACTTCTTCTTTGATATCACCATTTTATAACAATTTGGGGAATAATGGAATAACAGGGAGCGGCGAAATCCTGAACTTCTGCTATTTCTAATTATGTGCAAATAACACAAGGAATTTTGAACTTTGTACTATTTCCGATTACATGGGAACAGTGGTGAGAGGATTAAATTTTGCAGAGTTGGTAATACGTACGATAGAATAGTTAAGTAGACAGTATATGATTGTTCGATAACTAGATAAAAGCGATTATCCTTTCGTTTTAATAAAATTTCAGGCAAAAGAGAAAAAGAAGAAGGAAATAATATTTGAAAAGCGAACTAATTGTTAGAAAATTCATATTTTAAACAAAATCAAATAAGTGTAAACGTTACATATACATACATGAAAATTTTAAAAAATCATGAGGAGATTTTTAAACTTATAAGAATGGAGAATGTCGACACGGTCGCAAACGAATTTATCATATTTCCATCAATCACATTCATATTTTCTTAAAGAAGAATTTCGCGTGATATAATTAGACGACCGATAATCGTTACACTATTATATTATCTTATTACGAAAAAGTCCCTCTTGAAAGAAAAAACTCCTCGAACGCTCACAATGAACCGTAACTCCACAATTTATAAGCAGTTTGCAGCATTTAACGTTCTACCGAGATACCGGACAGAGAATATTCTTCCTACGTTTTTCCCTACAATTCGCCTTAAAAACTAACGAAATTACTCCCGTTTTTTTATCGTTCGAACTATCTCGTTAGTACTTTTTGTTAATTAGCATTGACGTGGCTTGTTCCTAATTTTCCTTTGTTACTCGTCGAGATGGGTAACTTTCGTTTACGGTTAGATGATGCTATTTACAAGTAAAGTACACTTTAAACATTTTCATAATATTATTATAATCGCAGTGAAATATAAAACTACGAATCGCATAACGTCGAAATAAAACATTAATGGACATAAAATTAGAAATAATGGAAAGGAGAATATTTGAAAATTTCTATAAAATAAATCATTTGATTGTGCACTGGCGAACGCTCGTTAAAAATTCAAAAGGCGCTGCAAATTTCGCTGGCGCACTGTGGCCTGGCTGAAATTCTAACCAGTCGTTATCGACAGGCATAAATTTCGCGGTTAACGCTAACGTGGCTGGCTTTTGGGCCCGCCCAACCACTCATTTGATACAATACCGCTCCGTACGATCGGTTAATTATTTCGATTCGACTATACGTGTCTGGAGGCAGCGCCTCGAAAATTGCTTGCACCCTTGCGCGTCGACGAATTAATTTATCGAGGTATTTTAGACGAGTGTTCGTGACACTAATTAAGGTGTTTCAATTAAAGTGTTACTTCCCGTGATTGAAATCTTCGTTTCTCTATTATACATGTATCATGCGTGACGAATCTACCTTGATGAAAATTCTTAATTTTTATTCCAGTCCCTATTTGAGAAATATTTATAACAATTTTGATTATATTGATATAAATTTATTGAGATAATATCTCTGACCGACTGTTTATATTTGCGGAGTTACTGTCAAGAAGATGGTATAAAATAACATTTTCGATCACTCGATCTAATCGTTCTTTTATATTTCTGAAATTTGTATGTAATAATTTGTATTACCATATAAACTTATGAAAGAAATAAAATTTCAATGATACAAAAAACAAATGCAAAGACACGCAGAAATGAAATTTCAGCGGAAAAGTAATCGCGGGTATTAAAAAAGGAATTTCAGCAATGAGAGCAGAGAAAAATTTCAATAATAAAGTACATGAAAATACACGGAGAAAGGAATTTCTATGATAAGAAAAAAGAATGTACCTACATGAAATTCCAGTAATAGTGTAGGTCTAGTGTTAATATACTAAAAGAAAAAAAGATGAAAAAAAGGCAAGAAAGAAAAGAATGTTAATAAACAAAAGAAGATTTCCTAAAATATGGAAATTAATTTTCTAGAATTTCAATCATGTTTGTATCTAGATTTCTCAATTCATCCGTATTCGTTTCTGCATGATATAGTACTATACAGAAAGCGAACGAAGCATGTAGTGGGGTGATTAGTTCCCGTATCTTTATACATATTGTGTCGTTCTATTCATTTAATTAACGCCCCTTCGTTTGATTACGTTTCTCTCTTTGCCCTTTGAGGAATATCGAGGCACATGAATAGAGAATTGACCGTGCGCTTCGTGTTCCGACAGCGTCTTCATATTAATTAAGGAACGTAAACGTTCAGGTATTAATTAAATGACAGACCTTCTGTGGATGATGCTTTGGGCTTCAAACGGAAACTTCCTTCATTTCGCTTCGAGCCGGAAACGTTATCATTTTATATGCGAGACATCGGATTGCTCATCATGGAATTCGTCGTGTTACCGAGTTGTAATGTTTGTAGATTATTGTTCGTTGGACGTTCATGCGAATATTGGAGCGGAGTGTTTCGAAATTGGTCATGGAATTACGGTTGTACTATTACTGCAGAGTAAAGCGTTGATTTTGTCGTTTTCACTGCGGAACTATCGAGTAGATTCAGACTTGTTTTTTTTTTTATAATTATTAAAAATATGTAACTACTTTTGGCAAAATTAATTTTCAATTTTATCGAGATACCTGTAGAAAAACACTACAACCACATTTTCCCGATTTTTATTATAAAACACAAATTCTTATATCGTATATTTCTTTTTTTACCTCGGCCAATCGTTCAAAATGTTTCTACATCGAAAATACTTGTCGACCATTGAAAAAATGGACGGTAGATATTACTTAGTCAACACTGCCATAAAATTTATAGCACGAACGAACAAACTTATTGATCGATCAAACAGTCAAATTTCCATGGAATTCGAATAACATATAGCCGGAAGAGTGCGTAAACAAAAAGTTTGTACGGGAGGCGGTAGAAATCGAAGTGTCCGCTTATCACGTAGAAATCACTGTCCGCGCACACAACGAAAGTCGTTTCGCGCGGCGACTTACGACTCGGAGACTCGTTTCGTTCTGGTCATCGTTGGCGGTGGCGAACATGACCTCCGGTCTTGTGGCTCGTAACTTGTCCAGATTTTTGTGGCGAAACGATTAGGAGCTTACCCTTCTACCGCGGAAACTACTGGCGATTTTACAACCGCCGAGTTACTCGTGCTTTTCTTGTTTTTTTTTCATTTCGTGTTACTATCACTCAGGTCCAATTTCTTTGGTATGGATATATATTATAATTTATAATAAAATGACATATAATATTCTAAAAGTGAAATGTACGATGTTCATTAACTTATTAAAAATCAAGCAACGAAATAATGCATGAAAGTTAAATAAACGCAATGTTATTAAGTAATTTAATGTAATTTGTAACTGCGTATTTTGTTAAGGTACAAAAAATATATTAAGAAAATAAATTTAGTAATCACCGTTATTTATTTTACAGTAGATTATATTATACATTAACTTTACAAAACCCTACTATAGAAACCAGAAACGTGGGAAAGTTCCCTATTATTAATTAAACGTTTTAATAAAACGAATAACTTATTATAGTATCGTAAATATTTCAATTTTTTCAATTTTCATGAAACCGTACGATCAGAAAAGAAATAATGACAAAAAGATATCCCACAAATATCTTTGAAAATCATTTTTACAACTACGATGTTAGTTTTGAAGAAACTTTTATAATATACTCGATAAACCAAATTTCTTTGAAAAATATGCGCACCAATTCTCATACCCCAATGCGTAGAAAGAGAACTTCGTAGCTACATTAAATTATAAAAGTTTTGTTACCGAGTTGAAAAAATATTGATTAACTGCGTACTAGCTTTTTGCTCTTATAAACGAAATTGGGTAGTAACCAATCGCAGAGTTAATTGTGATGCTGGACCAATACCTCTTCGAAATTAAATTTTCAGTGTACTCTCTCCTATGTTCCGAGCTCATAAAGTATCGCAAAAACTGTTTTTTTTTTCCATTTAAATAATGATTCAGCAAGACCAATCACAATTTGGAAACATACTGGAATTACATCTTTGTATGATAAGTCAAATCGAAGATAATTTCCAATTTGTAGTCCTTTAATTGTTACAGTATATATATACAGTATAATGAAATAAGAAGAATTGTTAACGAAACAGTTTAATTATCTTATTTTGTAAATAAATTTTGTAAATTTGTAATGTAAGGGCTTTCTTGTACGATAATTTATCAACTAATAACTTTTGCAAATTGACACTATTTCGTTGAGTATAATAAAATTCGAATTTCTCTAGGTTTTTAATGTTCTAACGAAATAAAAAATGTACAATGCATAAAAATTGAGAAAATCAATATTGTATTCGATACAACGCAGTGAAATCGTGGTGAAATTTGATGTGCAATAAATTCAATATTCTGTCGATATCAGGCTTGTTCTGATAAAAGTGGATGGCATTTCGAAATTCAAATATAGGTTTCATATTTTATATTTTTGTTACAATTGTTTAATACAACATTTATTGACCTTTCCTATTGATTTATTAATATTTTAGTTTTATTCGTGACAGTAAAGTACAATAGAAAAGTTTTTATATTCTGTATAGATGTATATCTTCTTTTGTCCTGAACCGTTAAGTTATAGGTCGATAGCCTGGATCAGATTTGAATTGGGTTACTTAATTTTAGAATATTTAATTCTCTCTCTATGCTCTATATTCTATGTGAATATCTCAAAATCGAAATTAAAATTCAGTCAAATGGAATTAAATTATTTGATCTTTCAGCAATGCCAGTTACAAGCTTTTAAATCAAAAGCAATGAAATCATTATTACTATTACTAAGTATATAGTTGTGTCCTGCAGATTCTGAGAAATTATTAAAGAAAAAGCAAAACCGAGGAACGATATTTCACATATTATTTCCCCTATATCTTTTTACTTTTCCTATATTTCATTTTCATATATTTAGATCCACTTAAGAGACCAATTCTACTAGGTTTTCTCAACAGGCATTAAATCTATTAGTTACAAAGTTTTAAAAGATTTATTCAAGCATAGAACCTTTTTATTTTCCCACGCTTCTGCACGATTAAAGCACTGCAATTCGACTTTCAGGAGTTCTGGGAAATTGTCCCCTGGTGCAAGCACCTCAGTGGGGAAGAGTGAGAGAGCGCGTCCTTAAGGATGGTACTTTACAGACCGTGTACTCGTGTGAACCAGGCCGTAGATTGAAGGGCCATAAAATACTGACTTGCACCGCCGACGGTTGGAATCATCCTATCCCGAAATGTGTGCCTCACGGTAAGTTACTTCTACTTCGTTTTATGTCTTAGCCCTTAACAAACTTAAGTGTATTACATTTGGTGTCTTAACAAACCTAAATGTGTCACAAGAAACTCCTTTCTCAAATACCACCTTCTTTTCTTCAAAGTTGGCATTTTCAAGATTTTTCTGCTATCTATTTTGGTAGTGACTAATTTCTTAAACACACTATCACAAACCTACAAATCTATTTTTGTGTCTTTATAGAACCACACATTCTCTGTGATAAAAATACACAAACAGGGTTCATTCGCTTAAACATCCCTTTCCATATTACATTTTGGATTTTTCAAAATAATTAATTCCAACTAATTTCATTGATAAAACAGTAGAGAACAAGACGAAAAATATAAAATTCTAAAAAACAACTTTTACCAAGAATTTGAACAATCCAAGTATGCAAGCAGATAATTTTGTACAGAGGAATTTTTGTGAAAGCATTTGCGATAGGAGAAGTGAAGAGAACGATTCTCTTTGAATACCGTGGAACGTGAAGAAGTTATCGAGTAGAAGACAAGTAATATCGAACGGAGAGTGGAATGAATCTCCGGGTGTTTGTGGACACCACGTGTTTGCATAGGCGGAGGGTAAACATATGAAATCCGGAATAAGTGTGTTGCTCGCGATTTATCCAGATAGACGTGCCACTCAACAAGCCTATTCATCGTTTCCACGTGTATCGAGACGTTCTCATTTCGTGACAAAGAAGTTCGCGATCGATCGCTGAAATTATCGTCACATTGCTAGAAACGGAGATCTTCGTTAAACAGAAGAACGTAATCTTGCTGACAAGTGGGTTTCGAGAGATGTATTGTGTGTCGATACCTACGCTTACGTAACAAGTAGACCGTGAATATTTATAGAAATTCATGTTTTCACAAATATAATTAAAAAAGTAGAATGCAGGTAGAGAATTGTTTTACCTGTTAAATATTGTAACGAGTACTATACTTTGGATCTTTTAAATATTTTTACGTATTATATGCAAACTGTACTTGATAAATATTTTCGATATGCAATATATGAAATTGAATCGACATTTTGTCTTTCTTAACGCTCTGTCGTAAATATAATAATGTGAGTGAGCTAAGAAGAGTTCGACGTTACAACACTTGTGAAGTAACTGATATAATACCACGACATGTATCTCGCCAGATGTCGACGTAATAATACGGCAAATAGCCCACTTGACTCGTGATGATCTCGTTTCAGAACAAGATAAATTTTTTAAATCCATTTTCCACGGCATACTTTCGTTTAAGTGTCTGATTTTTATGTTACATTCCTCTTTTTATTTTAATTCCTTCTTCGGTACTTATACTTCTTTTTTTTAAATTAGTGATTTTAAATAAAATAGTTAAACGAGATGCGAAACTCTTTTTCAAAATTAGATCGAACTTTCCATTTCCTTTTAACAGATTTAGGGGGCATTGATTTAATATTATCTAAATATGAACAAAGCTTAAATGTAGCTTATGTAAACGTTCCATATTTTTGCATGTTTTGACATGTCCTTTCGTGAAATATATTTTTCCTTTACAACTGTCCCAATTATACATTTTTACAAAGTGGAATATTTTTTTCGATCTCTAATAGTCAATACGCACTAAAAGAGGCCTCATAGCAAATGTTTGTAATTGAAATTTCTATTTCTAAAACCGCGATTAATTTGTGTTACTGTATCAAGCAATAAGTTAAATAAACGTTTACTATAATACGATACGCGCGCGTGCACACACAACAAATTAATATTCATCAGGGTAATGGATTACGCATAAATGCCAGCAGTGGCATGCAACGATGGGATACACGAAATGTAGATTTTGCTTTTTTAAATGTACAAAATGCACAAATATGTAAAGTGTCCTATCATTTCGTCCGGCACTGTAGATGGTGCTCGGAGAAAAAAGAAAAAGCAATAAAAAAGAAAAAAGGACGGAAGCGGTGGATGGAAAGAGGTGGGTGGTTTTGAAGACGCGAAGGCGCCAGCAAAGAAAAGAAAGGAGGCGATGAGGTTGCGGGTGGGCAACGATGACGAATGGATTTTTCGCAGCGCGACACCTCCCAGGGGCTGTGGTCCTGAAAAGCACCCCTTTCCTTCGAAAGCCGGTCGGGATCGAAAGCAACGGGATTTCGCTTTGATTTATTGCCGCGGTCTCGCGCGTTATATTCGAGAGGCAACGCGACATCTTTCTTTCCGACTGGGCGGACATACCGTGTGCCCAGGACACGTGTACATTTTCTATCTCCCGAAAATATTGGATTCCTGGCTTATAGATATTTTTGTATATATGAGACATGGTCTGTTCGTCGTTTGTTATCCTTTGCATATGTTCTGTTAACTTTAGAGAACACTATTACGGGAAATTGCATGGATTAAGGTGTAGAGGGAGCAAGATATTGGGGTAGATTTGATCTGATTGTTTGTAGGATTTCTGAGGTGTTTTAGGTACGTAATATAGAAGATGAAACTGATATTGTTTGGTGGTGTATGGTTTGAGTGACTTGACGAAGTTCTTCTTAATTTATAGTTTTGAGAGACATGAATATATGAATATAATTGTATTCATTAGTACTTGTCTTGAAATAATAGTGTGGCAATTAATCGCTTTTAAATCATTTTATTGTTATAAAGTGTCTACGATTTAAAAAAAGCCTATGCAATTCCATTGCTCACGAGGGACCGTTTTAATTGTTCCATAGGGATCCCTGAAGTTTGTAACGAACAAATATTCATTTTGTTCTTTTTCTCCTTTACCAACTTATATTAAAAGTCACGTATTCTTTTGATCATAAACTTATCTATGTTATCTTATTGTACATTGTATTACGTTCTTTATGTTACCTTATTACTTTTGTTTTAATTGATTATTTACTGTCACGTTAATCGCTATGATAGGTTATTAGTGATTCAGTTGAAATGAACTAAATTTTATAATAATTGGGAAAAATTGCTTTGTTTTATTAAATTATAATAGTTGTAATGGTTGATTAAAATTTTTGTAATTATTTTCTATGGAAGAGGATTAAAACAATTTTCATTAGAATTTTCAACAGAAAGTTTGTGGTTTCCTAAATTGTTTGCTTTATAAGTGAACGATAAAAAGATCCACTTTTTTTTTTGTATTAACACAGTTCCTTTCTAATTCTTTCTAATTGTTACACAATTCTAATCGTTGCCTTAATTAAGCATTTGATCGGTCGATTCTTTGATAAAATAATAGGTTTACCGGGTCGTGACTTTAATTCTTGTTTGACGCCACGGCTAGAAACAGTCAACTTTTCAGAACGCAAAAATAGTTCACGGGAAATTAATTGAAACGTCGCTCATCAGTTAAACCGGGTCGTTAGGAAAACATGTACAAGCATAGTAGCGGGTAGGAAATATTAAATCTTATTAGAAGCTGTCACAAACACGACGGCATCCTTTCAACGAGTCGCAACGATTAAAGGAAGATCTTCTTCCGAAGTTGGAAGAATTTCGTCTGGTAAATCCCCAAAAAAGGTTAATGCCAACTTAATTTCCCCATTCCTGATAAAACTTCTTTGTTATTTGTCTTAAACGAGGAAAAATCTAGATGGCACAGTTAAATGAATCAATTAATCATTAGGATGACGTCTCTGAACGGATTCTGCGAATATTACGGTATGCCAGAATATATCGTATAGCCTTTTCATGAAATCATTAATGCTATACGATTTGAGAAGCTATTGGTGCACTGATTACGATTATTATTGTCTGCGCTGCCCAGAAAAGGAGTTTTACAAATGACAAAATATTAGCTTGTCCGAAAAGTTTCTTTCGTTTTATGAGGAAATAATAGACGCACAACGTTTTCTGTTTTATATTATTTTATCGAGTTACGTACGATCCATTTTGTTCTGTTGAGATAAATACCGTGACATTTCACAGATTTGCTTTTACGTTTGTACGAAGGTGCACTGTTGTAAAAAACACCTTTGCGAAAGAAAGACACTTTTCGGACAGCCTAATATATTGATCTGATACGCTAAATTGAAATTATTTTACAAGGAAGCCGTTTTTTAAATCAGATCCTATATTTTATTTTCATAATATGAAATTTCCAATTCTAATAGTAATAATAAACACAATGTGGTATGCAAATGATTTTTGTAGCCACTCTGTACATATGATGTTATCTTCCTGTGAGCCCTGCATTTTTACTCGTTAGATGTTATGCGAAACAAGTAATATAATATAATATAAATGCATAAACAAGCACATGAAATAAGCAATATTTTTCTGAAACCTTTTCGTATTACATAATTTTACTGTTTCGACATATGAAACGTATTGCAGTATAAAAATAAGCCACGGTTCTGTTTGAACAGAAAAATTAAAGGACTGTAGATAATGAATTGAATATTGACTTAAAAAGAAGAATATATAATTCGAAGAAATTTAAAATTCTACGAATTAGTTAGGTTCTGCTTATAGACCCTGGGAAGGAGTATGGACTGTTTTAGGTCAATATCACGTTTCCACATGTGCACCACGCAGCTTGTATCTCTTCTAATGCTTTCGACAACATGTTCCGGCGTACGTGTGCCTTTTCACATCCTTTTAAGTGCTCCAGCGTGTTTCGCGCCGCATGTTACACGCGTGAGAACACGATTTTGGTTTTCAAACGATTCATCCGCCTTCATCGAATGTTTTGTGTAATACATGCATAGAAATATGACTTAATATAGGTTTATGATACGTCAATCGTTGTGAAAAACGAAGGAAGTTTGTCAGTTTAGGTTTTTAGGTCACACGTAGGATTCGCAGCTTTGTGTTCTTATATACGTTTCGTCATTTATTATGGAGCGTAGGTGTGAAACAACTTTAGGCGGGACAAGTGGAAAAACGTTAATGTGTGTGTTATGATGTGCAAAAAAATACATAGATTAGTAATTAAACTAAATTATAATTTTATCTTAATATAATATTTGACACTTTTATCGTAATATAATTGATGAAATTTACGTAAGGAAATAAGATATTAAAAGTTATACTTGGAATGGAAATATAATAGAGATAAAGTAAATTTGAGAAAAGAATATGAGTAGTAATAAGTAATAAAATATTATTATTACTATTCTGTGGGAATAGATTTAATCTATACCATCAAAATAGTGATACGATACAAAAAGGGTTGATGTTATATGAAGAAATAAAGATTTAAATGATTTGGAATGTTCTAAATTTTCAAAAAGGGGAAGGTTTCGAAATTTGAAATTTTATATATTATAAAATATATTTATATACTTCAAAACTTTGATAAATTAATTAAGGTACATGTTCCTATGTTTTAACTAATCAGATACTATTAAGCACGTCGATTCAAAGAGAAGGCGAATTAATAGAAAGCGTCGAACGCGTATGATAAAGGTTCTGTTTCGGCGAGGATAGTAAACCAGTCAAACTCATGAGCTGCGCATCTGCATAAAAGTCGAAGTGTCGCACTCAGTCTCGTACATTTAATGAAAGCGCGACCGCCACAGAATTGGTGTTAAAGTATCAAGTAAGTAAATGAAAGAGGCCACTTGTACCTTTCCAGTCCATTCTCGTGCACTTTCAAACGTGTCCTGGTTTTTATGGTAATTAATTAATATGTGTACGAGCCTATCCCCGTAAAATATATTAATTTAGCGTGTCTGAATCTGGAAATCCGTTTGCTCGAAAATACAATAATAAAACGAAGAAAAAGCGAAAGTAAAAGCTTGATTTTGACGGAGAGTATTTGTTTTGTAATTTTTGAATTGATTGTTTCGTTTAATTGTTAGAATTTAATCTTAAAGTTAAGATTAATAATCTGTGGAAGACACAATGTTTATGTTAAAATAATATTCAGTGATATTTATTAAACAGAACTACAGAACCAAATGTATATAAGCGAGTGATATAATTAACAAAGTATGGAAGAATTATTGATTGTTGGTCAGTTACTCTCAGACTAGACGTAGGTAGTGACCCATGATCCCTTAAATATTTCGAACCCCACTCTCTATACAGTAATGAGTATGACCTGTGTAAGTGTCCTGTTCAAATGCCTGTGTGGGTGTCTGTGTAGGAATATTTATACCTATGCGTGAAATATCGTTGTATTCCAACATTAATGAAAATTAATTACCATATTCAACGCGATCAATGGTCATCATATAAGTAATGAATGAAACACACATCCTATTTTATGACATGTTACAATATAAAATTAAGTTACATGTATATTTCATTGTTCATTTTAATTTAAAATAGTATGAACGATGTGAATGGAAAGTCAGCTGAAGTTGGTTTTGCGATGCACGTGTTAAATTTAGTTTTATTAGATTATCTAGAAATATAATACGTTAAGAAATGATATTAAAAATGCAGTCCATAAAGGATATAGACATTTCACGATTTGATTCAGTGGAAGTAATGTTGTAGAAAGAGAAATGCGAACAGTGCACGTCGTATTTACCCAAATAAAATATAAATGTTTCCCATATTTCAATATGTTACTAAATAAAATACCTATTACAAATTATAGAGCATTTTCCATCCATTCAAGCCACGTTCTTCGCAATGTAATTTCGACATTTCCATTCCCCCTAACTCCGTCAAAACGGCGACGATACATCTTTATCATCACACCGGTGCAATCGCGAACTCGATTTCCTCATAAAGTTGCCGCGGATACGTCGCGGAATAAAAGCTAATTAAGAGGAGGCGCGTTAAGCGAGCTTTCCGCGTGGTTAAATCGAATGAAATCGTAGATTAAATGCGGAAGATCTATTATGCCGTTATCATTGCACGTAGTGGAAGCGTTGTGTCGCAGCGGGAGTCTTCCTTGGCGTCCCGTTGAGCCGGAATTTAACATAGGAGTTCAGAGGAATGCCGCGTGTTTCCGTGCACAGCACCAACAACGTAGTCATTAAGTTGTCCCTGACAGTTGCACCTTCGTGCAACTGGAGGGAATAATTCGCTGTGTTCTCGAACTAACACTCGCCATTACTAGGGAAACCCACTTCTCAGTACAGTACGTACATCGAATTAATAAGAAATGCTTATACACATATTTATACATAAAAAAGTATTCAAATACTTGTAGATACCTATTATGAACATAATATGTGTGTTATATGAAACATTTTAAAATTTTATTAATAACAACAATCTCAAATCCCATTATTTACTTCCAACTCAATTTGCTCGTCGATGTACTTCTTCTCGCATATCTTGAGACATCTTTTATGAATGTATTACGTGCGTTGTACAGAACATTGTGAAATGTAATTAGCGCAGTTATGAAACTCGACTATCATGACAGTATTGATAAAGTTTGAAACCAATATGAATAAAAATGTAAAATGTATGACAGAAAATATCATACAGAAATAGACAATAATTGTGGATCAGTGCTAAAACAAATAATATAGCGATCTATTTATTAAGATTATCATTTCAATACATTTCCTTCAATTTTAAATACAAGTACCATCGCGAATTATTATTAACAATCTATCACTAACCAATCGATCGCTGAAAACAATTTCTCATTGTCATCCTCGCGTATCTACATTCACGATACTTTAAAATCTTTAAAAAGACATTCTTGTCGGATGACTGGCAGAGGACTTACGACTCGATATACTTCCGGATCGACTCTTCGCTACGGAGTGGCCACTCATCGAAGCACTCCTTAAAGAAGGTCGAGAGGTCACGGTACTCCACTTGAATCGAATCGAGGAGCACAGACGTGCACACACACATACTCACACGAAATCCATGGACGGCGGTTGGCCATCAAAGAAACCGAGATATCACGCATAGTGGTGTACCTCTTTCGTTTGTCAACACGACCGACGACGACGAAATCTCCACTGGGACACTGGGATAGCGAAACTCGTACGAAAACAGAATGTATCCGCCTTATCTTTGGGTTCAGCGAAGGACTCACCCTGTTCGCCCCTTTCGCTTGTAAAACTGTTACGGAGGGAAAGATTGAAGAAATTGTTTTCACGGATGGATGAAAAAGTTTGATTACTTTGGATACGTCGCGTCGCTGCAAACAGTTGTGGTTTTAGTCTTTGGGGAAGATTGAAGAAATTTTGTGAAGAAATAGCTGGTGGAGCAGCTAAAAGAATTTGTAATGGTTAAATCTTGGATTTGGAAAAATATAGATCAAGGATCCCAATACATGTTCTTTAGTGGCTTTCAATAATTGTTAGAAGTATTGAGTTATTTCCAATTTCCGTTAAAATTTCTATTAAATAATGAAATGTTCAAACAAATATTAAGAAAAATAGTTAAGGTGAAGTATCGTATTTCATCTTGCATTTGCACGATGACTTGTGCAGTAATGTATACTTATATAAGAAGGTTTGAGTCAGGGCCAATTATAGGAATCTAGAATCTAGACAGATTGAAGGATAGTCTTGATACTTGATACGTACGTGGTTTATGTCAGAACTTGTCATATCACACTAGCCATGCATAAAGTACCTACTGTGTACCTATACATAAGATATGTTAAGAGCTGATTTATTATTCAACGAGGACTTTCTGATTGGCAGATAGTTAGATAGCTTAAATGAAGCTATATGTATATATTAACACAAGATCATTGATGGATTTGTAGAATTTATAAATTAGAATAATAATTTAGAATTTCAATCCAGAAATTAGAATAATTTTATAATTTAATTCGGATAATACTGATCATCTTTATTTAACTAGTTTTAGTATAGTAAATGCAAATATAGTATACGTGAATTTTATACTTCTAATCTCAAAGTAGGGTGATAAGATAAAAAATCTGTCCGAAGTGAATAGTCACATTTTTATTTTTATATAACGTATTTGATCCGAATATGTGCATATATCTATTTTCATTTTATCTGCACATTATAAATTCGTTTTATATTTATAAATGAATGTATTTTAAAACATTTTTTTGTGGAATCATAGCTGCCAAGAATATATTTGAAATTGCACAAATTAAAAACTAAGTTTATGTGACAAAACAGCAAACGTGTGAGAATATTTATTCAATGATATATACGGTTTAGAGCAGCGTTTAGAGTATCACGGAAAAATTGTGAATTCTTTATTTTGACATAAACGCGAACTTGTTTGAATTTAAAATTGATTGTTAAACACGAATAATTCAAGGAAACTATCTCTTGTAATTGTAAATAAGGATTTGAATAAATTTATATTAAATATGACGAGAAATCAAGATGAATTTCCAATTGAAATAGTATATTTCAAATTATTCAATTTTTATGAACCTAAATTAAGTTTTTTACATATATATCTATATAACACAGCGATTTAATATCTTGAAAAATGATTAGGCTCGTTTTTACAGAAACGTTTTATAGAAACTACCTGAACCTTTTTTCCTCTATTTTTCAGATTGCTTTCCAATAAATCCAACAAGATAATCTCGATTTCATTCATGTTTCACCTCAATTCGGTAAAAGCGAAATTTCCAAATCAATTCTGATGTTAACGTACCGACAACCTACTACAAATCTTGATCATTCTACTTTATTGACAAACAACGCGTACCTACCAATTTTCCGTGTATGCGAGAGTTGGAAAATCTTTGTAGAACGTGGATGGAAATCACTAATCTACATTGGAAATAAAAAGCAAAAATAGACCGAAACTGCGATAGGAAAATTTATTGCTGTGTAAGCTGTACCAATGATAACGTTTTGGAATTCCAAAAAAATTTTTGTACACAGTTAATTATCTATGCTAGAAAGAATATAAAAATTTTTGATAATAATTCATTCGCTCGAATAATTTACATATCTTTTTTGTTGAAAATTTTATAACTTAATTAATGATAAATTCATGATAATTCATAAATTCTTGTAATAGATTTATATCTTTTAAACTTAATTTTTTAAGTGTAACAAGATTTAAATATGTTTGCGATAAATATGTTTATTGATTGAATCCACGGGGACGGTTTTCCGAAATCATACCGAACGATCTTCTAAAGTTGATAATTTTAAATAATGTTTCCTCAACATCGTCTTACAACTTTTCGATAGTATTTGATTTGTAAGTAATCATTACATTGTTTGCAATAAACAATTTTTATTTCCCAATTTAAAGTAATTTTTACAGAATTTTTACAGTAATTTTGAAGCAAGACTATTAATCTGATTAAAAACCTATATATTCTAGCTCCTTAATGTCTAAATTATTTAGCAACCAGAAGTACTCCTTTCTGTTTATCACGTGACAAATAAGTAATTTATGAATATTTCCTTATTTAGGAACATGCATCTAAGAATTATTCCCCTGAAATATAATAAGACTTTTATAAACACTTAAACAATTCTTTCTTCAAGAACTTAGAACTTTTTTCTGTTAAAAACAAAATAATCGAATTTTTTGAACAATTATCAACCTGAAGTCATCAATATATATTCCTTTTCAGAAATAGCTTGTAGATTGCAATGAATGTAACATGATCATAAATTACAGCAAATGTAAACGTTATGGAGTTATCGGTATTTATGCCCGACCAGGTTGATACATTTATATTGAACTGTGACTATACTTGTAGTCATGGGATACAGTGCAACTTGTATCGCGGTTTACCAACGATTAAAACGTGGAGAACCGTACCTCGAAAGAAGCCACAGTCATTCGCGATGGCCCAGAGTTGAAAATTCTGTTTGGTCAGCGCTATCACATCTAAAAGGCCGACGATGACAGGAGAAAAGTTAGACAGCAGGATTCCGAGTGACGGAAAGATAGAGAAGAATTAGAGGGATGCGACAAGGATTTATGGTGAGACGCTCGCTTTGAAGCTTCCCCATGAGACATAGAACGTTTTGTACGACAGAATTCTGAAGGACATTGATCCTCCTCTTAAATTTTACCATGTAACGATATTTAACACTCAACAAGGAGAATTGCAGGTATCAAACGGCGAATCACGCGTCAAACACCAACCATGCAAATATGAAATAACGAGATTCGTTGACTTTAATCCGATTTATTTCTTCCGCTTCTTTTCTTCTCGTTACTTTTTTTTCTCTTTATTGTGGTGCAACGAATCCTGATAAATCAGACTACATGCCTTAATGGAATTTTATTTCCGCATCATAGAGAAGGAACGGTGTAAATATTCTTTTCTTTTTTCTTTTTTCTTTTATATCCGTTAGCCTGTGTGACATTGATCTCTCGTGCCTCGATAAAACAACATGGAATATTGCAGGAATTCCAACGATATTTAAAAATACGATTTATAAAAGCCGGTCAAAGCATAGGGAACAGGTTTTTCGTTCACTCTTGATGCTCGATATTGGGATTTGTACGTGAAAGAACATTGTATACACGTCGCTGATTCTCTTTTCATTTGCCTGGTTTGAATATGTGAAAATTTGGTTGCTTCCTTTTTAAATAAAATATTTAATAATTTAATATAGTAGAAATATATCTTTGTCGGATTAATGGCAAGAAATATTCAATGTTTAAACATTATAAGTATTTTTGTAATAGGATGATTTAAAATCAAAATTATAAAACATTGAATATTTCTTGCCATTAATCCGACAAAGATATATTTCTACTATATTAAATTACTAAATATTTTATCGAATATACATGTACTGTTCTAGTATTTATGTCCGGATTTTACTTCTGATCATTATTTTTTCAGCACAAAGATAAACGGATACCATACCATTTACGGATATTATGTATATGTCTAATGAACAGGTTATGATGAATTTAAAAACAAGTCATGTTCCTTTAATATGTCATGAAACAATTTGTAATGGCGTGTGTTGATTATGAGACGTCATTCTGCTCTTTCAAAAAATACTTTTCAAGTCTCAATTATAAATTCGAATGTTACATGTACAGAACGATTCCGAAATCCTGGTACTGGAAAGGACGTGATTCCTCACATAAAAATAAGTTGAAAATGTATATAGAATAAAATTTTTTCTGGATAACGTTCACATAAAACAATTTTATGCTATATTTTGGACTTAGTTTTATGTAAGGAATCACATGTTTTTCGGTTGTATGATTTAAGAATCACCCTGTATTTATTACTCCTCGAAATACATGAAACGTTTCAACATTGATCCATTTTTCATTAGCCTTATTTCAAAATATATTTTTCAAATCTCAATCCCAAACTGAAATCCCATACACTATATCTTTTCGCCTGAAAACGTGCCAATATTCCAAACCAACCACCGCTTAACTTCCGTCTACAAGATTTATGATTCCCGTCATATCTCTTCCGCCACCAGTACCCTTATTTCATACTTCTAATCTCTCCTCTCTTAAAGACGATGACAAAATGAAAAAATAAAGAAAATAAAATTCTACACTCACCAAAGCAACCTCCTCATCTCACGAACATAACCTCCGAATCGAAATCAATTCTCTTCTCCTTTATCTTTCCACGCTATTGATGCCAGTAATGCAGCGTTATTCCTTTCAAGACCTACATGTATACGTTTGAAAGGCCTAAAAACATATCTATGTTTAAGATTTGTCTCCTGTGAAAGTAAATACAGTTTAAAAAATAACTTTATATTATTCCAGAAAGTATTTGGCCGCCCAGAAAGTTCGTTCCGATTTACATTTCGATTCAATATACGTTTATTGAATTATATGGGTGCTATTTTGTTTCACAACCTTTTTCCATCTTTCACGCAACTTGAATATTCAATCTTTTCAGAACCTCCCAGGTTTTTCAGCGAGAAATTTTTCAATATGATCTTTCATATCGACCAAATTCTTTAAAAATCGGAACGAACTTTCTGGACGACTCAATGTATTCGAATTTAACCATTATATAAATTCTATTACAAAATACTGAATCAGTATTTTTGTATTTTTTAGTACGTAATGCATAAAAAATTCAATTGATTTTTTAAATAGATAAACAAATCTAGTTTTCATCCTAGTTGATTGAAAAAATATTAATTTATCGGCCACTCAAAGTTTTTTAAAGTGCAGAACAAATAGAAAACACAACACAAAACAGGTATAGAAGCTGTGTACAAAATTATTCTATATATAATATGTAATTATATATGACTTTAAAATCTACATCTGATGATGATAAATGACCAATACTTTGTCATTTTGAAGATCATTAAAAAATCAGACATATGTCTGCATAGTTTATAAAATTCATCATTGAAATGATAATTTGATTAAAATGTTACGAAACATCCAGTATTTTGATTGATAGTTTTAAAATAATTGGGAACAGTGGCCAAAGCAGTGCGATATTTTTTGATACACGCACATATTACATCACACATTCAGATAACATTAACGTGATATGCCAAACAATCATGTACAGTTTTCTCTCTTAAAGACAATGATAAAACGATAAAATCGGAGAAACGAAAATTCTGCACGAATCTTACCTTACGAACATAACCTTCAAATCGACGAAATCAATTTTTCCATTCTTTATTTTCCCATGCAATTAACGCTAGCAATGTAACATTATCCCTTTCAACTTTCCGTTATTTAATTTGTTGATATCCATCTTCATTTTCAAATAGAATTCAGAATCCCGGAGGACGATTTCCTCTTTTCATGGACCGTTTTCACGGCTCCGGGGTCGCATTTTTCAGCGAGCATTTAACACGAACGTTTCGGATTTTCAGCGGTCCAAATGCCGCGAACAAGGGACGACGTTAGAATGGCCGTAAAAGAATCTCGTCCGAAAGAGTGGTTTCCCCGTGGAAGCTTCTTCTTCAGCGTTTCCTTCTTTTTTTCTTTTCCTCACTGTCGTTTTGGTTCATTCTTTCGGGTCAGATGTGCGATGGGACATGAGATTCGCAATTTGTCCTTCGCAGGAACACGGTCAGATGCATGTGATTGGTGAATGTCTGGTTATTACTAGCCCGTGACAGTGCCGCCAGATGAAATTGCATTCATTTCACTGTACGAGATTAGGCTTTCTTTCGGCGTTCTGTTAGACACGTATCATGATTCGTGAAATTCCACGTCAAGTTTTACTTGTATACAGTAAATTTTATTATATTATTTTTATGAGACTTATGTTATTTATTTATCTACTAGTCGATTTATATTATTTCTGATGGGATTAATTAACCAAGCGTAAAGGTCTAAAAGAAAAAGTATAAATGTATTCAGTAAATTGAAATAACAATTGTACGCGAGTCAAGTTGTGTACACGTTTTTAGTTTTATGTTGTTCACACACTTTCTTTGAACACACGCTGAGATCAAACTGTCTCCCTATTTCACTGCCTCCTTTTTGCTTTACACATGGTTTATACTACGTTAATCAGTTTGGGTTCCAATACCTGGCCTCGATTTAAACTCAAATAAAAATTTACTTAGATTACGCTATTTTTCTTTCTTTTAAATCGCTTATTCTAACCTTTCTTACTTACATTAACCTCATGGATTATTAATATTAGTACATTTTCTTAATTCTATGAATCTATCTTTGACTAACGCTTTGGTCATTATATCGCTATATTTTCTGTGGAATTTACATATTTTACCTCTATAATTTTCTTCCTTGTGATGTTTTTTTTATAAAATGTTTTTTGATTTCTATGTGTTTGTGTCTGGTTTCGAGTTTTCATATGAGTTAATCATACTTATTACTCATTGATTGTTCATTTGTAGAATCTTCTTGTCATCTATATCAAAATCTCGAACTATCTTTTGGAGATTTATTAAATCTTGTGCAGTCGAGGTCGCTGCCACATATTTTGCTTCGGTAGTCGATAGTGCTACACACGTTTGTTTCTTGGAATGCCAAGATACTGAGTTATCCGAGGAGAATATTGCTCAGCCACTTACGTTTTTCTATCAGTCTTATCTTAAGATAGGCTTACCGGCTTTTCAAGTTTGTTCAGTGGGTCTATCTAATACTCTACTTAAATATGAAACTGCGCACATTAAATGTGGTTTGAGGTTACTGCAGCATACATAATGCTACCTATTAGCCCTTTGAATGGTACTTGTATCTCCTCTAAGTCTGTATCTATTTGGAAGTTTATTTCCATGGGAGTGATGGCTGTTTTATAATTTTCCATATTAAATTTATTTATAATTTTATCTATCATCCTCTCTTGACTTATTGAATTGTTTATTTCCTGTTTTGTAATTTCCATTCCCAAGAAATTTCTCATTTCTCCCATGCCCTTGCCTCTAAACTTACTCACTAATGCGTTTACTACCTCTGTATGATTCCTACTTATTATTATGTCGTCCATATAGATTATTAAATAGCAGTCTTGTTTATAATATGTGCAAAAATCATATTTTGGTCACAGAAATCCGAATTCAGTGATAAACTTGTCAAATTTATTGTTCCAGCACATCGGAGATTCTTTTAACCCATACAAGACCTTCTTCAGTTTCAAAGTTTCGATCTCGTTATGTTGTAAATCTTTTAGTATCTGAATGTAAATATCTGATTCTAAGTCCTCACTTAGAAATGCTGTCGGGATATCTAATTGCTTAATAGGTGAATTTTTCTGGACCGCCTTTTAGCATTCGTATGGTGGGTAACTTTGCTACAGAGGCTTGTATTTTGATATCTGTCTTCTTTCACTTGAAATTCTTTAACAACTAATCTTTCTTTCTTACGTCCATTTTCCTTTGTTGCGAATACTCATCTTGTTTCTATCGCTGTTTTTTCTTTGAGTAACTTGGTCACTTCCCACGTTCTCTGGTTTTCAAGTGTTATCACCTTCTCTTCTATTGCCTGTTTCCATTCTTTTGTTGCTTCTTCAAAGGTGGTTGGATTTTCGCTTTGGGTCAAAAAACAATACGTCATATACATCTCATATTCGGACTGTCATTTAGGTTTCTTCACTATCCTCTTAGATCTTGCCTGTTCACTTTCTAACTCTCCACTTTCCTCTTCGCTATTTTCAACTTCACTGTGTTCTCTTGTTGATTTAATTTTTTCTGTTTCTTCTGTGTCCTCTTCTTCCTTGGTTTCTCTCTGTCCAAACGGTTCTTTATTGTTCTATTCCAAATTTCCTAACCTCTCTTCATTGAATATCCCTTGATACTGTTATTTTCTTTTCTTCCGGATACCATAGTTTATACCCACTCCCTTCATATCCATCTAATAGCATGGGTCTTGCTCTGAGATCTAGTTTACTTGATCTGGATAGAGCAACCTTCCATATATAGCAATCAAATATCTTTAATTTTGATAAATCATTTTCATAAAACCAAATTTTTGCTGACGTTACATTCTTGTTGGCATTTGCTGGGCTTCTATTTAGTTCGTAAGGTGAACATCTAATAGCTTCTCCCCATAGGGTCTTTGGTAACTTTGTCTCAATGAACTTAACTTTAGTTCTATCCATCAGAGTCCTATTCATCCTTTCGGACTTGCCATTTTGCTGGAGAGTGTATGAACACGTATACTGGATTCTTATGCCTCGTGATTTATAGTAGTTCTTGAAGGAACCTGACGTGAATTCTCTATCGTTATCTAGTCTTACATCTTTTACTACTATTCCTCCGTGTGTTTTCATTTCTATGTAATTTTTAAAATTTTCTTCATTCTTTTGTTTTTGTGGATATGCTAAATAAAGTGAGAATAGTCATTTATTACCACTTGAAAGTATCTATGTCCCTCTAGAGTACATGGGTCCTGATAGATCGGAGTGTATCAAATCCCTTATTTCTTGAGATTGTTTCTTTCTCTCATAAAAAATATGTCTTCCGGCTTTGCTTTCCACACATGTGGAACACTTGTCATTGTTCATTGGTAGCCCTAGAATTCGCATTCCTTTTCTATTCAAATGGCCTAGACTTCTATGCTAGAGCTCAGACTTTTGGGTCTGACTTGCTTCGAAACCTACACAAACCTTATCGTTTTTAGAGCTTAATTTCAAGATATACATGTATAGGTTATTTTCCCTTTTGCAGTATAACTTATGGTTTTTGTTTACAACTTCTACGCTTTTCATATCGAACGTCACCTTGTAGTTATTTTGGGCTAGTCTAACTGACTAGAAGTTATATTTTAACCCTTTTACTATTAAACCATTTATTTTTCCCTTTTTCCCTTTGTACATTCCAACAAAGTTATCCTTTTTTGTAGCCTTCATTTTCTCTCCATTCCCCTACGTGGATTGTTACCCCTTCCTGTAACATTTCTATATTGCTCATATATTTTTCCATACTTGCCTTCATTAAATGTACAGTCGTGCCTGAATCCAGAATAAACTTGGTAAATTTACTCTCATTGCGACAGACCGCGCTGCTTAAGGCCACAAATGAGATTTCATCCTTAGTAGCTTGACCAGCTGTCTCTGGTCTCCTTGGTAGGTAACCTCTATCTCTGAAGAAGCTTCTACCCCTATACGAGTTTCTTTTTAGAAAGGCTTTAAGCGTTACCTCGTCATTATTGCTTTTCTCGTTCATCGTCTTACTCATCATTTTCAACTCCTCATTAAGCAGCCTAGTTCTGACAAAGTCTAAAGCGATCTCTTTATTATTCATTGCCTCGATGGCAGTTATTACGGCGTTATAGTTCCCAGGTATCGTCAACAGTAGGTGACAAATATTATCGGATTCATCTATTTTGAATTCCGCATTTTCCATCTCCCTTATGTTCAAATTTTAACAAGAAATCTTCCAGCCTTTCATTCTGTCTACTCTTCAATGAAAATAGCTATCTCTTTAAGTGCAATTCTGAAAACGCGCTGTTGCTCTCAAACATATCTTTCAAAATCTTCATCATTTCTTTTTCAGTGGATGCATCTTTCAGTAGATCCAGATGCTTGTCCGTAATGCACTGCGCCACTATCGACTTGGCTTTCGCGTCTCTTAACAGAAAACTCTTTCTATCTTCACTCTTTGTGAACGACGCGATTTCGACGCTTAGCGTATCATCTATCTGCCTTTCACCCAACAGGCATTTAACTCGGAATTTCCAGTTATTGAAATTTTCTGCGGACAACGGGAGAGATACTGTGCTGAATTCATGTTTTCTTTTAAAATACTCTTTTTGAAACTATTTAAGTTTGAAACTCTGATTTTTTATCTTTTCGCTGCATGTGGTTACCCTCTCGATTGTCTGTTATAGATTGTCTCTTTCGTTTTCTATTTTATTTCTACCTCTTTTACACCTACTCTGGGTCCATAACCTGATGGGATTAATTAACCAAGCGTAAAGGTGTAAAAGGAAAAGTATAAATGTATTTAATAAATTGAAATAACAATTGTACACGAGCTAAGTTATCTACACGTTCCTAGTTGCACGTCGTTCACACACTTCTTGAACACACTCTGAAGTCACGCTCTCTCCCCTAGTTCACTCTCCCCTTTTTGGTTAACACATGGCTTGTATTATATTAGTCAGTACGGGTTCCAACAATTTCTCTTTCTGAATAAGGTGTACTTGTTGTATTCGAGTAAATATGAATGTACGAGTATGTTTACACGACGAGAGTGAATGTGTAAATTTTGCAAAGTGTAATTAACATGTAATTAACATGGCAGCTATTTTACCGAGATTCGCAGTACTCCTCATAAATGTTAAGAAATTTACAGAAATAAAAATGATAATATTGCACATTATGTTTATTATTTTAATTAGCAGTACTATACAGCGTGTATTTTCTAATATTATCACAAAAGTAAACATTAAAATATTTATTTATTTATCAGTTACAATTTGGTATTTGAAATTAGTTTAATTTAAATCGGAAGAAATTTTCGATGTTTCCAATTTCTAAACTAGGATGTCTATATCTATGTTACAATGAAGTATATGAAAGAATGAGATCTAATGTAGTAATAACGCTCTTTGTGCAGATGATAGTTGTTATTTTCAAAATATTCATGTCATCATATAATAAATATTTCGGATATATATTATATCAATTATTGCTCATAGCAATAATGGAACATTGCAATAAAATTGTATTGTATTCTATTCCAATACAAATAACTTTTCTATAACTTATAAACTGTAGGTTTCTGACAGAACAATCAAGGAGCGCTTGATTCTACGATGTTCTCATTTCGTTACAAACCTTTTGTTGTTCCTTTCGTCAGTCATAATTCGAATATTGACCGCTGGTCAATTGAATCACGGGTCAATCGATCAAGTCTTTATTAGTGTGAATGAAGGGTCGTCTGGTGCAAGAAATGTTGCTAGTAAATTCTCGCAGTGCATGTGATGAATTCCTGGTATTGTTTATTCACGCGAAATATATTTTTCATTATTTCGTCGAAGCCTTTTAATTCCCAAAGTGGACAGACACAGAATATTTAAACTACGTATAATAATCGTTTGGTCCACACACATATGTATATTTTATCTCCGTTTTATTCTGCACCATTCATGTCGTGTAAAGGTTCATAATCTACTACAAAAATAAAAAAGATTTTAAAACCTGTAAAAATTTAGACCTGTCTTTCTATCAATCATTTTCATTATTCAAGATTAACTCGATTACCATTGCAGTTTTGCCATACGATTTCCTGGAATATTTAATCCCTTGCTGTACACAATCAAATTACAAAATCGGAAATAAAATGCACGATCGTATGACTTCACGTAAAATTAATTTCTAGCGAAGTGGATACATTTCGTCAAAATATGAAGCAACAAAGCGCAATGATAATATTTTTCAAACAGTTACTGATTAATTTACTCAAATCCCATTCAAAGTTTAAATACAAAAAAAAAAAAAAGAAAATGTTGAGAAGAAGAGGGGAAAAACGAATAGTAATACAACCAGTCGTAAACAGCAGAGTGAATGTAATATCACGGTTTCTAGCATAAAATTTCTTTCGTTTTAGATAAATGTGGCCGCAATTTTAGGGTCTACATCTCTGGCTGGAATTAAGTTTTCATTACTCGTTCATTATGCGCACAATCCATCATGATAAAAATGACTTTAGTTTTTCTGTCTGTAACTCGTGCTTATTTGACATTTCTATTCAGCGAAGATTGCGATTGATTCTTATTGACATCATTCAGGAAATATTTTATATTTGGTGCATACCAAATGTTAGTTTATTGATTCGAAGTAAACAGTCGAAATAAACATTTCAATTATTTACATGATTTCAAAACATGCATTTGCTGTAATTATTAAAATCATTTTGAAGGTCATTCCACGATCATATATTATTACGTAACACATGTTAATATTTTACATATTAATATCTTTGACGTTATAACTTTATACCTTATAATTAATACAAATTATTCATCCTATAATTGAGCCGCTTATTTGTTAAATCAATTAACTTCACAAAATCACAGAGAGAGAAGGTTCATGAAATTACATTCTAGGATTAAAAATCATTTGCGAAAGTACTTTGGCACTAAAATTTCAAAAGGTAAAGATAACCATTTTGGTACACAGCACAATTCAGAATTACAGATCACACATTTATATGAATTTCTTTCTTTATTTCTGTGTTCTTTATCCACTAATAAAATGGTAGTTAATTCATCATGAAATATTACAAAGCACTCTATACTTTAATTTTAAATTATTAAATAATTGCAAACACTGGTTTAGGTTTGTGGAACATTCTAATGTTACGTTACATCCAAATGATATCCACGTCATATATTGAATGATCTAAACTATTTTAAACGATTACTAGAACGATACGATTATTAGAGGACAACTGTATCTGAAGTTTGCTTCTTAGCGGACAAAGATCTCGACGTGTCCGTATATCTTCAATTTGGCAGAAGATATAGTTTTTACGAGGCTAGCTTACGTGTCGTCAGCTTGGCATCACATCGTCGAAGTATAATAAACACATATAAGAGTTCAATTTCGGAGTTGACGTTGTAATACATCAAAATTGGTTGAGCAACGACCACATTCGTCTCGTATCCGTAGATCGAATTGGTGGATAAGGGTTTCAAATGCTGGTACCGTGATGTAATCCAGCGTGTATGAAATTGTTCCTACGATATTATTCCTTTGCTAATGGGTAAGTCGAGATGATACGTGGTATGGTTGAAACGTTCCTGTCAAACAAGATACCAATGATCTAAAATACAGGAGAGAATATGGTTCTTGGTTTGCTTGATAAAGGGAAAATGCAGAAAAATAGCAGAATCTATTTGATGTAGAAACTTGACCTCAATATAGCAAAGTAGCAAAAATAATTTAGTAAGCGAGGTTGATAGAAACATTTATATCTTTCAATGTTTTAATCGTTTTCCATGTTCCATTTTTATTATTGTGTAAAAATTGTCTCACGAATGGATCAATTAATACTCGCACTTTTTTATTAAATTGCATCAGGTGCCTAAATACCCGTGAACGATAGTGTGTACATAGGAAAATTGTAGATGAGAAACTTGGGAAATTTGGACGTAAATAGCGAATACATAAATATTGGAAGTCTCCTTTACTAATTTTTCGTCGATTTTAATCTTTATCCGAAAACGGCTTCTTCGTATTAATTTATGCTTATTTATATATATTAATTCTAATCATCACATGAATTATTGCAGATAGCTTATTCGTTCAATGGACATATATCTTATCACTACTTTATCGACGCGCATTAGATTTATTTCTATTTCATATATTATCCTTGTTCTATTGTTCGAATACGTAATATCTAGTTGTGCAGTGCAATATCTAGCGTACAGTCGACGTTCCCGCAACGAAAGGATTAAAGCTTTCCGCATAAGATTTATCGTAGACGTACCAAATATGCCAATATTAATTCTATCGCCACATAAATGTAATACAAAATTCCGAAGTTTAAAATGAAAAAGATTGGAAAGTTTAATACTCTCAGAGTCAAAGAAATAAAACAAAAATCATAACTTACAACACAATCTATGGCACATTCTTTTATTAAATTTATTTCTTTAATTTTACGGTGGTCCAAAATTTTTTGCTACCAGCCCAGTTTCTACTGTCTGCAAAATTTTTCTAATTTTTCCTACTGCTACTATTTATCTATCTTTCTTTTAGAAAATAAGAAAAAAGTATCCAAATTCAGTTTTATACGGTCAGGACACGAATATTCGAGTTACCGCGTCATTCCTCCGGTATTTCAAAATTAAAAAACGTTTTACACCGATAAAAAAGTTCCTTTGCTCTGGAAATTTCACGGTCTACCGTTCACTTTGAAATTATTTCACTCCCATGGTTTTCTATCTACCTATCAAGCCGCACTTTTATTTTGACTTTATTTCGTTTATCCGCTGCAATAAATTCTATTAACTATTCGTATCTCGACTGGTTCAGGATTCGACGATGTCCGAAATACAGTGTGACTCGTTATCTCGTAACAGTCATATATTTTTTTATTGCCTTATTGATTACCAATAACTACAAAATATATATAGACATAGTTTCACGCGGTGCTTCAAAAGCACTCGTCTCTTTACTGTCAAATGTACGCAGACACGCTCGTTATTTTTGTTTCAAAACGATGTTCTCATCGTAAATATGTTCTCGTTCAACAAAATGGTACTTTTACGTACATATATCCTGTAAGGTTTCCAAGTGGTAATCGTAAACTGTGATAATTGGATACGTCTTGTAAAAAGTAAAGAGCAAGTAGCGTGGAATTGTTGTACCGAACATTAGATTGCCTTGAAAATATAAAGTTTATTAAATCAATAATTTTTATTATTATCTTAAAAGACCACTTTTAAGAATCGCATGTGTCGAACATTAATTAAATTCACTTTGGATTAATGTCATATATGTTTTCAAGAATTACGAGAATTCGATATTTTTAATTCGAAAAATGTTATTTAGTTGGCGTTAGGTCGTTGACGGATGTGATAATTTCAGGGTGACATGACGTATCGACCAAGTTTGAAATATTATTATCTCCTTCTTTGTGTGACAGATAGATTTTTTATATTTTTAAAATATGTTTCTATTGTATTGATATATAACTATGTGACCATTTATATATTTTTTGTAAATATCTATAAATTGCATTGAAGATTCTATAATAATATTAATAATACGGATATTAAAAGAATAGCAAGGATAATAAAACGTAACAATAACGACAACAATGATAATAATAGTTGCTTCACGTTCAATGATCGGTTAAGTCTATTTTGTCTAATAACCAAGAGTTAATCTCTCTCCCAACATTGTTAGCACGCAGTTAATGTCAGCAGCAGTTAGTTCCCTGCCTTAAAATCGGCTCATCCATCGATCGTTCCTACGCTTCCAACTATCCCAAGAAACTGTCACGAAAATATGTTTCACTGTTACGATATAATTCGGCGTTACAATATCGCTTACGAAATTCCGCCAAATGTAATAACATTATCACCGGTCTCGAGTACAAACCGGAAACTTTCTCTTGTATAGAAATTTCTCATTGGCCGGCAATTTTACACGCTTCGATTGTTTCAATTTGGGATATTTGCTCTCGAATTTTGTTCTTCCACCTCCCTTTGTACCACTTTCATCGTTTCTATCCCGGCAAGAGTAACGTTCCGACGAACTTCACTTAAAACTTGCCTTCAACTTCACTGCATCCAGCAAGTTGCATCGAAAAGTATTTTCCATTCTTCCACACTTCTCTAGCCCGCGTTTCCGATGAATTACTTGTCGCATTATTTCTAGGGACAGGAGCCGAAAATTCGCAGGAAAACATCGCTCAAAAAGACCGTGCGCGTTCAGGCATAAAGAAGTTTCCTTTGTTAAAAGGACAAAGAGCATTAACCGGCGAGGAGACTTCCGGCGTTTCTTTGCTCGCCGGGGCATTTCTCATGCACGACGATTGTTCCACGATCGCCCCGCGAAAGATGCCGGCGGGTTCGCATGCTTGCATTAAACTCGAGGATTGCGGACTGTGTCGTTAGATAAATCGATACGCGACAGGAAATGAAGTCCATGGAAATGGTACCATTGATTTAGTCGTTCGTTGTCGGGCTTTCGTTGCAACGATGAATTTCTTACGTTTGTTTAAAGGTTGTTCCAATGGAAGTTTATGCAAGTAGACTTAAACAAGATACGAATTATAGAGAAAACTGTTGTGGCTTGAGGAAAAATTAATGTGCTTGGGTAAAAAACATTTTAATAAATCATTCATTAATTAAACGATAAATGTATTTGCTTTCGGTAAAAGTGGTCATAAATTTTATCGCGTTGTGTCTTCTTTAGAAAACCACCCAAAAAATTTCTTTCTATTATTTGTAACGAATAAAAATCATTTATCTCACAGGCTGAGAGATACGATTCTGAAAGCATTAGTTACGTTCAGATTTGCTTAACCATATTACAATACATAAACCATATTACAATACAATTTTTAGAACTGTTATTTATAATATATATGTAAAAGACATCATATTTTAACATTAATATATTTATAAGCCAAATTGATGTATTCTATTTTTAAAGATTTTCATAATTTATATTTAATATGTGTTTAATCTTCAAAACTCAAACGATATTAACTATGAGTTGGTGGATCAATTTGGCTTCTGTGTAGTTCCTATCTGTAATTAAACAATTATCTCAAATTAGAACTATAAAATTTGAAATGTAGAAAATCATGTTCGTTGGATCCAGTTTTTCTTACATATTTATCTAGGTAGCTACGAATATAGAAAGACATTCATGTAATATTAAATATTCGGCGTTTGACGATATTTTATCTCTTCTTTTCTCCCCTCGTGTCTGCTTTTTAATATTGCATATTCAATGTGGCCCACGATTCATCCTGAAAATCCTATTCGGGCGCATTATTATTTCAATACGCGAGTCTGCGTACGCCTCGTACGAGATTTTATAGCTCTATTCGGTAACAATGGGCAAACTGTTAGCCAAGTTTTAAGCAGAGAGCCATTAAAAGTGCGTCACGAACGTGACTGTGTTAAAAGTTCGAATTAAAATAAAATCGTACAACTCGGCTTGAATACGTCAGTTGTGAATCTCCGCTGTAATTCTCGTCCCCTAAATCGCTTGATTTAGATTTTCCTTCTATTTTTTCGTTCGTAGAGCTGATGATTTAACGCGAGCGCTACGTACTTTAAATCGTTGTTAACGTGGAATCATCGGATTTGTGTAGTCTCTGAAAAGTTGGAATGAATTATACATCTTTTACTTCGTAGAGAACCAATACAAAACTAAATTTCGTTCGCAAATTTCTTTTTTGTATATTAAATTGCATGAAAGTCTTGATACAAGAGAAGCGCACTTTTCTTTGTGGATGTAAATCTGAAATATAAAATTACACAATCACGATAGCAAGGGTGTCTGAGAAATGACATTTTTCTATCTACCAATTTTCCAGATCTTTTTCTATATTAGCTGTATTTCTTTCAATATCATTTCAGTTTCAATCCTTTTTTATCTCGCCAAGTATATAAAAATATACATGTATCATTATATATATTAAAAGTGTCATGAACTTTCAGACTACCCAGCATATCTGTTCTCTGCAATAAACTCGAACAAGAGAAAATGATTTTCATCTCGAGCCTCTTCATCCTATAAATTATTAACGGATTCTGCTGTGCGGAATAAGCTACTTGCGAATTCTTCTTTCTCTAAAATCATAACGAAGAAAATGGAAGCCGGAACGTTTCGCAATTGATAGGGTACGAATAAAAATCCCTGTAATCGCGTTGCTCTTGCTCGCTTCCCACGGAAATTAATATCACCGCTCTGAATACTAATCGATTCCGTTCTTCGCCCATCGTCCATCGTCCATCGTTTACACGCCGAAGGATTTTCATTTCAGCCAAAGGATATTGCCTTTGCTTTTATTTCTCGTGTCTCGCGATGTTGCATCGCTTTGACCAAGAACTTTGCCTCGTTTAGCATAACTAGCCTCACAGGATATTAATGGAAAAGAGAACTGCTCAAGTGGTAGCGCATCAGCAACGCTGTTTGATCGTTTAAAAGCTTTGAAATAGTAAATATAGAGCTGAGAACTTGTAGAAATTTAAGCACTGGGCACAGTATGATATCGAAATTATGTTTAGTGTAAATAAATCTGATTCAGTAGTGATTGACGACCACAAAAGAATTGTACGACTATATTATGTGTGCTAAATGAAACTTTTTGAAATTTCAATGCGTACTGCAATAAAACTCGACTATCGTTATTTTGTTGGTAAAATTTGAAACCAATCCGAAAATTTATATGGAAGTTACAAGACATTTATTGTAAATATACACTTGGTAAAAAATTAGCACACAGCATGTGTAATCTTAGACATACGAAATTACTTCTAATAATGGTCGCATTAAAAATATTGTCGTTTATTAATATAATAAATAATTGCCTGTACAGATACTTTCATGAGTCACTGTATATCAGTCTAATAATTCTATAGTATTTGTAACTATTCTCTCGAGTGAATAAGCCAGATAAGCCAGACGAGGTTAGATTCTTCAACCATCCGTATGGAATGGCGGAAGAATTGGGTGATCTCGCCTCAGATCTTGAAAGGAATGTGAAACAGCGTCACGCAAAACATTCTAATTTACACGTTCCATGTTTGAACAGTTCAACATTGACAGACTTTAAATCTCAGGACATTAAGCTCGCAATGTCAGCGATCAATAAATGAAAGCTTAGAAGTTACTTGTTTGACTTCATGAAATGTAGAAATTCAACAGTTTGATTGAATTGACACAATAATTAGCGTTTCTCCTAGTTTCATTTCTACGCATGACATTTACTCTCCTAACGATAATTAGTTCAATTCTATCGTCGATCGTTTCATAGATTCATTCCTCGATCAATTCGATATGGATCAAATTCCAAAGTTTTAGGGTTGTGGTACTACATTTAATTAAACTCGAGGTTTCGGAATTGGAATTGGGATTGATACGTCGTATATACAGTATCCGTGTGTCATAGGAATTAGTATATTACAAATCTTAGATCCAGAACGTTTAATCTCTGATATATCGGGATCGTGAATCTACTCTCAATATGCCAAAGGTTTAGGAACCTGTTTCTCCTTAGAATACGAAGCTGATCTCATCATATCAGGATCCCATGAAAGATCTCAGTCTCTGAAATCACGAGTACAAGGCTTGCAGATGTATCATAGATCACCCAGAGTTTGTAGAACCACAAACTCAGATCTCTCGAGATTGTGAGATCCATTACGATATTTGAGAATAGGGAGATCCATCCTTGACCGCCCACAGTTAAGTACACCGTGCCACAGATTACCTCAAAATCGTAGGACTTCTACCTCAGGCCTCTCGAGCTCGCACGAAAGACATTAGAAAACATATTAATATTATTTTAGTTCTTTAAATATTATTTTAATATTATTATATAAAATTATTCCAAAAGAGCGTATGCAAATATCTTTTAGCCCAAGTGTAGAACGTTGTACTGATAGGATTTAAGTAATTTTAAGATTAGTTTTAAGGAATCGTGGCAAAGATATTGTTACGCAACTGGTCTACAAAAGGTTAATGGTGTTAGTGTAAAAGATAGTGGTTACAGCGATAAATCATGATGAACCGTTTCAATGAACTGTATCGAATTGACTGAGGAATGAATCTACGGAATGATTAGTTAAGGAGCTGAACTAAAGTTTATTAGGAGAATAAATGCCATGCGTAGAAATGGAACTAGGAGAAACGCTAATTATCGTGTCAAACTTTCTGCATCTTATGAAATCTTTCATTCGTTGAAACACTGCTATTAACAAATATTAGTTCTAAATGGAATAATGTTCAGATAATATAATGGTGGAAGTAAATCGACGAAGGTATATTAATAAATAACCCTTCTTTAAAATGTTGTATGTCTAATAAGAAAATTTTAATTCGATCATTTGCATTCTAGAAAAACGATACAAAATCATTGTTTTAACATTATTTTTTGTAAAATATAGAATCTCTTAAATTAGATATATGATAAATGTTATAAGATAATATTATGTAAAATATAAGATAATGTTATAAGGAATAAGATATAAGATAAATGTTTCCAAATTTTTCATCTATTTATAACATTTTCACAAAAATCGATACACAATACTGGATGCAATACCTGCTCGAATAATCAAATATTTAACCAATCTGAAATCACGAACTGACCACTGGATTACTCAACCACCCGGACTAAACTAAATCACGTATCCTCCGCTACAAATCCACGAATCCTTCTCATAAAACGTGGACGTATCCACGAGTGAAAACGGTGGTTCGACGAGTGGCAACAAGCGTTGCGCGAAGAGTAATGCGGATCCTCACGGCTTATCGAGAGGATAAATCGCGAAGCTTTCAAAAGAAGTGTACTTCGCTCGATTCCATCGTCGTTTCAATCGTTTCGCGAAGAACTGTCATTTCTCGACTTCATGGCCATCTCGCATTTCCATAAGAGTATCGCTTATTTGATTTACGACCGCCGATACGCGATCGGCAACGAAACTGCCTGGCGAAAACGATCAGAGTGTTAGGCTCGCTGCACACGAGAGCGATTTACCGATCTTGGAAAGTAATTTTTCAATTCATGAGTTTTTTAATTAAAACTCATAATGCAATAATAATGGACCGCCAATTTTATTAAGTAAAACTTGTAATTGAATAATGATGGAAATGTATTACAATGTTGGAATTGGAAATTCCAATTATTATATTTTATCTTAAAATGAGAATTATATCTTTATCGATATAATTATAAATTCTTGGTACTTTCCGGATAGGTTCTTCGTAATTAGGTAATTGGATGATACTATACTTGAAGCTTCTCATAGATCGTAGACAGTTCTATAATTTCATTTTATCGTGTAGGTATTATGTTATCATTCTTTTACCTAGATATCCGCTTCATATTCCATCAGTGATAAGTTTGGAAGTTCTATATTACCAACGACACTTGATGAATGGAGGAAATAATAAAATTAAATTCATTGTATCGTGCTCCGAATATAAGTATAAGTTATCTTTTACCATTAGAACTAAAGCCTACATTTTGACAGTAGAAATATCAGAGTGGTCGGAACGATCGATTCGAAACTTTTCATAGGAATTTTATAGGTTTGTAGATTTGTTAACTGATAATTTTTTTCAGGTAACATTTTATTCTACCTCGAGTTTTCGAACTCAGAATGAAAAATAACAGATGATATTATTTATGGAGCGATCTAATAGTTAAATATCATTTTGGATTTGAGTTATAGTTTTTAAAATATAACGTGATTTGACACGATTACCGTGTCTATACTACATCGGCGATAGCCATATATTGGGTAAAAAATAAGATTCTTAGTATCATATTATAACGTCGATCCATGACACTCGTGTGTACCAGGCTTTACGACAATCGTTAGTCAAGCTATCTAAAGTACCGCGACACTTTTAGCTTTTCGCCCGAAGACATCGTTCTGTTGAGATATCTTTCTGAAGAAGAGTAGACAGTGAATAAGATGTTGAAATTTTTAATCGTATAACGGTGATGGAAGGATGAGACTGACCGAAATTCTAATTGGAACTCATAGTTAGCCGAGGAAATATTAATCAGATTTTCAGGTCAAAAATGTTTTTGGGATTGTAAACGTCAAATTATGCATTGTAATAACATTTGATTCTGATTAATGGATGTGATAATTCAAGAAATTTTAAGAAGTTATTCGGCGCTAGTTTTATCGTAGTTTTGCAAAGTTATACTGTTTATGCAAACTACCTATCATTTATCTATATATCACTTGTTGAATTTATTAAGAAATAAATCTCTGTCATTAATTTAATTGAATTTTCCTTTTTAGCAAAGAAAAAGCGTAAATGGATAACTAAATTTTCTTCGATGTTATCCGTGTCTAGCGTCACTTTTGTTCTACAGCGAATCTAAATCACACGACTAAATAGAATTTTGCAAAGTTTGTTCTATCTTATCATCTCCGTCCTTACTACGAAAATTGTTAAAAGTCTGAGGAAGTCTGGAAATGAGAACTCTGGTTCGGCGCTCTTCCTCAAGAGAAATGTCTAAAGCACAAAGTGGACCTTGTAACTCTAAAATTTTGCTATTGTGGACTGTACAGTCTAAGTTTTATAATAGTTCTGCATACACATGCTTTTTATAATATTGCCGATGATGACTTCCTTTTTTAACTTTAATATGATTTCTACGTTTGTATTGCTTTTCATTTGTTTGTTATGTTACGTATTAGAATTTTCAGATTTTGTTAGATTATTTTAATATAGACAATGGTTCGCCAAAGCATATCTATAAATTCGATTTACAATATCCATTTACCCCCTTTTTTTATAAAAATTTTCGGTCTTGCCATTAAAAAAAAGGACTTGCACTTTTACGATTTCAAAATTATTTAATTTCTTTATAAAAGAAAATATGACGTCAATATCGGTACCAGTTCTATCATTATAGAAATCTTTCTGAACGTCTGATCGTTAAAACGAAATTCTATATAAGTGATAATTTAATGTACACTAAATTCCAAACTCGAAACATTATAATACTAAATCAATTCAACGTTTCAACCAGATTCATAGAGGATTTCCATCTGAATCAACTGGTTGATTACGCAAACCGAAAATAATTCAGTGGAATAAGAACGCGTTGGCGGGTGTCCCTTGCTTTAAGCAACCGTTGAAAGGTCGAGGACGCGGAAATTGTTGAAGATGTTGTCGATTTACGATCGATTCGGCGGTCTGCCGTCGGAACGGAATAGCTGAGGGGCCGTAGAGAACTCCGGAACGTTTCTGCAGTGGTTGGGGAATTTGTCGAGTAGCGGTTAAGGAACGTGCCCTCGTGAACGCGTCGCCCCTTGTTCCATTCGGCATGCTTCAGGGGCACGAAATTCACCGGCATAGCATACCTCGGATTTGCCGCGATCGAGATAAACCTCTGGCTGAATGTATCGTATAACACGTGGAGACCATGTTCCTTCCTAACGATAACGTTCGCGATGCTCATCTCGCACCGCCATCTCTGTTTTTATGTTGGCCAGCGCTCCAGATTATTCGAATATACTTTTTATTCCAGCGTAGTACTTCAATGAATTGTCCGGAAAATGTTGTTTGAACGAGTTTTTATATGAACGCGATAACTCTTGGATTTTTTGAAGATTTTTTTTATTTTTTCGAGGATTTAAAATTGGTGTGTAGTTGAATCTTTGAATTTTTTAAGGTTAGAATCTTTGAACTCTGAGATTTGGGTTAGCTATCTGTACATTTTTGTGTCTTAAAAATTTGGGATTTTTGGAATTCGATTTTTAAGTCCTAGAAATGTAGGTTTGTTTAATTTTAAATGTAAAATTTTTGTGAATTTTTGCATTTTTGAAGTTTAGTGCTTTTGAATCTTTAAATTAAATAATGTTAAAAAATATCAGTACGATTAATTTTTATAAATATGAATGCTATTAGTAATTATGGGTATTAACATTAGTTTGATAGTATATATACAGGGACTTTTCGTATATAGTAAATTATGATCAGAATCCTGAGATGACGTTGATACCGAGTACAACTTGGAAATCCCCAATTCTAGAACTTAATCTATTCTCTTCGATGTCTCTTGAAGGAATTTGTGCACCGATCCGTGCGTTTGAAATCTGACTGAAATCTCGCTTTAATCTTGTAATTTACATTGCCCGAGATTTTCTACAGAAGCTTCATTCATATTTTACTATTTTCATCTTGTCTTTAATTGTTTATTATTCCGATTTTATCGTATCGAGATTTTAACAATTTTCTCTGCTTTTTCCCCAAGATATTTTTATCATTATAAAACTGAGAATTTTCTTGTTCATATACGACTTCAATCTTTTAACTTTATCTTACGCATATAACCGTCTCTGTTTTAGGATTCAATCAGGTATAACACGCGAAAGATCTCATATAATAATTTCGTATGTTACGATATAATAGAATTTCGATGGTTTGTTAAATAATTTTCGACATATCCTTACATTGAAAGCTTCATTGCTTCAACGACATTTTGTGTTGACTTTCATTACAGCAAATCTTAATGGACTCTATTGGAAAAATATAAGAGCTATGACCTAATTCTTTCTCTGTTACAATCTTATATATTATGATTTATAGCTTCGAAGCATCGCTAGGTAATTCAGAACGAAAACGTTGGGCTAGAATCGTGATTGTTTTAGTGATCTTTTCAGCTGATCTTTGCCACTTCACGTCTCAATCTATTTACTGGGGAAAATTGAGGAACTGTGACCTAACCCACCCTTTTATCGTGACCTCTGTGTACTTTCTTTCGAAAACTATCTTTGTGCTCCAGAATACGATTGGTGCCAGAGTAGGACTCTATGAGGTTTTGTTTTACGAGGCCCATAGCTCTGGCAAGTGTCACATCAGCCTTGGAAACAGACTATAGGAACTTCTTATGCCTTCATCCACGTGACAAATATCAATTGTACAAAGTCGGTAATTAGGAAGTACGAATTTAGATTTCTTTGTTTCTTCAACACAAGACAGTTATTTATTATAAATAATATATGTGAGGTGGTTAATGTGTAGGCTTGTTTGTTAAAGAAACGAGTGGATGAATTTGCAATAACAAGATATATTGAAACAAGTATAGAGATAATGTATGATCGATTTTGATCGTCGCTCACTCAATGCTACAATACCAAAAAAATATCGTAGAGAGCACGTTCATACATTTATATCAACGAATATTACAAGAAAAATTTAACCTTCTTGTGTAACTCCAGCTGAAGATTACAAGAAACAGCAATAACAATCTTTGTAACCGAAAACAACGTTAGTGTCCAAAGGCACGATAATATGGGTCTCTCCCAGTTTTGAATTTCCCGTTTCAACTTGAAACTTTTTCTACGGCTATGGGCCACTACATATGTAATCAGTTTATATATAAAAAAAAAAAAGGAAGAGAAAATAGCAGTTGCTGAATGATTTGTTAAATCTTACGCATCACATGAGGCGTTAATAAGATGCGAGTGTAAATATGTGGTAGACAGGCGACACTACTATGCGACTAATTCTACTGATTCGAAGTGGGTCGGGCGAAGACCGCGGAGAAACCTTCCGGGTAATCGTGTGCACGCGCGTGCCAGCGTGCAAATCAAGTGCATTGGTCACTGCAGGCCCAACCCTGGACAGGAAGCACGGTTGCATTATGTGCGTGGTTAGGATCCAGTCTCGCGAACTCTGGCTTATACAGGATGTCCCACGCAACTTGGCCAAACCACAACTTTAACCAGTTAAATAACATTTTATTTGTAATTTGCGTTCTTTCGGTCATCTTCGAAATAATTGTATTTTTCTAATGTCAGAACTGTCAGAAATTTGTATAAAATATGAAACGTTTTTATTGGTATATATGACTTCTTTGAATATTATGTTAAATATTTGTTTGCAACGTTAAAAATCTTTTTGCTGAAAATGAAAGCAAAAGTGGAATAAATTTGGAAATGATGACAGTTAATTCGTATTCGAGGAGCAGTAATTTTTACGGTAGAGATTTGATTGGTGATGTTGAAATTAATGATTTCGCTGTGAAATTGAAGCTAAAATGAGAGAGGAAAATAGCATTGCGCTTAATTCATTGTTTATCGACGTGCAGAGTAATTATTTCGCGTTCAAAGTTAATTCATCGCGCAAAGCTGTTCTCGTGTTTGAAAATGACTCTGCAAATGGTCACTGTTTCACGATCTTGATAAACGTGTTGTAATTGTTGTCTAATAGGATTTTGACAGAAATGCCTGTTCGTAAGTCTGAACTAGTATTCCTCGTTTATAACGTGTCTCATCCTATCTAGATAGAATCATTTTTTAAAGTAACTTTTCAAAATGCCTCCAAAGGGATTAATTAATAGTCATAGAAAAATATGTTACTTAGAAAAACCATGCATTTTTGTCTATATAGTTATATATATTTATTAAAATAATAAAAATCAGAACTTCCATAGCACCTTACTTTAAGATTTAAAAAATATGTCTTCGAATAAGATTAATAGATGAAGGTTTTAGACGGGTCAGTTTGAAGTTTATGTCCTTTGTTTCCGATGTTTCTTACAAGTCGCTTGTCCCAATGCTCGAAACACGTGTACGTTTGACGCGTGGTCGAATTTACGGCTCGTCCCGTGTCTCTTCCAAACGAGTACACGTCGTTTTATAAATCTTCGCGAGGGTGTGGTCGGTTAGATGGCAACTGTATCTGACAATGATTTAGTAATGACGAGATCCTCTTCGGGGCGAGATCCTTTGTTACGTATAATGTAACAAAGATATATCTATTTTTAAAATATTATTCATTCTCTTTGCTTGAAATTGAATTATTCCAGGCAGATGTTTGAAATCATTCAGAATGTTGCTATTTCATTTTAAATACAGCAGATTCTCACCTATTTCTAGTATTTTTCTATAATGTAGAATTCAAGAATACATTCCTTACAGTTTGAAACACTAAAAATGTAGAATAGCTTACAAATTTTTATTTCCAGAAACAATTACGAAAAAAATTCAGTCAGTCATACTACTTTATTTTTCTTTTTTTGATGTTAAGTAGAATCGAATAAATTTTGGAGAGATTTTGTACAATGAAATATTCCGATAATTCCGATCAGAAAAGTCAACGCCAATTTTCGATGCTTCGCTGCGAGATGCTACGTTTTCATTAATCGATAACGACAAAGGCTTTCCAGAACCCGAACTAGGGTAACAAGGAAGTTACGGTTGCCACGAACTTTCGAAATCATGCGGTTACGAACCGATCAACGATTTTCATCGCATAAGAATGCTATCGATTACCGCGACTGAACTAAGTTGACATAGTATGACATTGAATTATTGATAATGATCGAGAGATTTGATGAACAGGATTTAAGGATGGGATAAACTTGGAAATACAGAAACTATTAATAAATACATTTTAGCTGTTTAATTTGGAAAAAGTCACATACTACACCTCAACTACAAATGCAATTATAAAACCACTGCACCATAAAACCTCGTAACAATAAAGAATTTCAATGTTTTTATATACTTTAATATTTTAACGTGATAAAAAACGAAGCATAGTATTCTTCGTAATCGATTCATTTATTCCTATTGATTGTATTATTATTTTCAGGAAGTTATAGACTTTGACAGTTTTATGAAGAGTTTGATCATTAGTAACTAATTGTAAAGTATTTTTTACTTGTTTCCTTATTGCGTCTATCAATTCATTTTCGAAAGAATCATTAGAAATAATTTTTTCGTCGATGCTATTAATGGATGTTCCAAAGAAAGCGATTGAACTCGATCTTTCCTATTTTAGAGAAGTGCGAGGCGAAGCAGTTGATTCGTTTATTAGACCGTTAAATCGTTCCGAGAATAGAACTGTTGCTTATTCGCTAATTAAACTGTATCTCTATGTTTGAATATGGAATCGTTTATTCAATGTGATATTGTTGTCTTATAGTCGAGTTTAAAATCGAGCGAAAATTATGTATTATGGTAATAAATTTGATTTTAAACATGGTTGATTCATCTTAATATTCATTGAGATCGAGTTTTAAATATATTTCATATTTTAAACAACTTACAATTTGTATAATATATTTAGTTAGAGCATTAAAAACGATTTATTTCATCATTTTAATTTGTAGAATTATTTCTTATTGTTCCTTCTTTCATATTATTAGAACTTCTAAGTAATTCTACATGTTTATCGTGAACATCTTAAAAGCTTCTCTTCTCTTCCTCTTTCATCTAATAATTGTATTTCTCTTTTTACACAGTTGTATCTCATCTCATTTGTAATAATTTTTACCTGAATTACCAGAAATTAAATTTCAAAAATAAAAAGAGAGCAGACCACGTAGCTTTCAGTATAATAAAGTTACTAATATATTTATATATATATATTTTATATATTTATTTATTTATGTATTAACATTATATTCACGTTATTAACAGAACAATATCGTCCATTTCAAATGAGTTAACATTGAAACACGAAGTCATTGTCCTGCCTTTGTCTTTGTTCCTGAGGTAGAATGGGCTATATAATTCATTATGATGAAACGAAACCTCATCCAGAGTTGACTTTGGAAATATGGGTAAAAGTTGTAAAACTTTTAAGAGGATAATGCAAGCTGGAGAAGGATCAACCGACCGAAATTTCTTCGAATCAATTATCTCTTATCCTACATAACTTTAACTAATGTCCACTTACCTGATTTTAATATTTACTAAGCTACTTCAAAGTTACCGATTGATATTAATTTTCTTTTCGAATTCCATTTTTATTTCATGTACGGTAGAATTTCGTTTATCCGAACTTCATTTATAGGAATCTGTTTTTGTTTATCGTTAGTTATATAAGCACTCGTAACTAAGCCTCTATTATTCGAACTATACTCCAGCGTACTTTCATTTATACGAACGCGTTTATTTAACACAATTTGTTTCGAAATTGTGTTTCAACTTCAGTTATTCGAATGTCAACTTCTGTTATCGAAATTCATAGCAGCAGCTGATGGGAGTAGCAAGCGAGTCTTTATTATCCGACCTCATATTATTCGAATACCCGAAATATTTTGTCTCTTGACCGGTTTGGATAAAGTAAGTTCTATTGTGATAATTTTCTAATAGTCATTATTACTTAATATGTTTATTAATTCAATACTGTTTCCGCTTTTCTTCATTCAATTTACAATATTCAGTTAGAATATCGCAATAGTCTGTATGACATAACTTTGCTTAAAAGAAACGAAACGCTGGGAACTTCAAGTATTTTATTATATTTTGAAAACCGTAAAATGCCAGATAAGACATTTTAATTAAAAGAGAGCAAAATAAGCTTCTTTTGAATAAAAATAATTTTCTTAGTTTTTCCAATTATCATCTTTATATGATATTTTCGTTTCATTAAATTTTATTTACTTTGTAATCATTCATATAAATCGTAATTAATTACTTCCGTTTCCTTTTAATTTCATAACTAAAATAATTCAGCTACATCAGCAAACGCGTAAAAGTTCCATGGTAGTAAAATTCCTGTACTTCGTTATTTTCCGTATTAGATGAAGTATTCTCTCCAAACCGGAAGTCTTTCTTAATCCACGATCGTCTTCTAAAAATCAACTTTTCGAAATCTTTCAAGTCGTAAGATCCTCGACATGTATCGCATATAGCCATCTAGCAAGAAGATGAGACGTATCGGACTCAGTAGTTGTATCGGAACGGATTTCAGTAAACGCACGAGCAAACGCGCCACTTACGAAGAAAGTTCTGGTGACGACCGGATGTTCCAGCTGTCGAAGTTGTAGTTCTCCGAAAGTTTCGGATAGGCATCACGCGTGCAACGATACGCGATCATCGTTCATTGACGCATTGTCGGTATTTACTGCTTGTCTCTACGCCGCGATAAACAATATTAACGCGGTAATGCGTGCACACACGCGTCCGTTGTGTTGTTGAATTTAAGCAATGACGCTCGTTATCACATTAACGATCGTAATACCATACATGACAAACGGTACACGGTATCGCCATGCCACGATTTAATTAGCGTTCAATCTGAATTCAATTTGCACGCGTTTCATGTTGTATGTATTTCTCCGCTGTGTCCTTCTTCTTTGGCTGCTGAAAGGTGAAAAATAGGATATAATGCTACTTTTAGTCATTCTTTTCTTTATTTTGTTTTTCCAGAGAAAATTGATTACATAAGTCGTCGCAAGATCGTGTTGCAAATGCTCAACTAAAGCGACAATACATGTATAGTTTGTAGCAGCTCGATAAACGAGTTTCATCAAATAAATTATTTTCAATTTTTTCAAGATACCATTACTAACTAGAAAAGATTTTTGAATATTATTCTGCACCTCGTGTTAAGAATATTTGTTAGGATAAAAACTAAATAACAAAAGAAAAAAGAAAAAGAGTAAATAAATTAAAACCGGAAAAATAGATAGAAATATTTATATAAAATCTTATTAACCTAAACTAATCCATAAATATAAAGAAAATACACTTCTTTAGCAAATCATCATGATTGCAGAATTTTAGTGGACACAACTAGGATATGGCATTAGTTCCACTAAGATCAGCTGACACTCTCAATCCGTCAATATCTGTCAGTGTCCTGTCGAGGAATATCAGTCTTATCCAGCCGATTCAGGAATTATAAACTTGCAATAATTACTACCACGGATGGGCTTGAAACTGCACGTCAATTTTTTATCATAAACTTGTCGAAGAGTGTGATAGATTATAGGAATGTTTCGTTCGTTTTGGATTAAGCCTGGGCCATCTCAATAAACAGAATGTTCCGATGGAAAGTAACTTGATTCTGCCGCTGCAAAATAACTCGACTGTGGATAAACCATATAAAATTATTACTAGATATATTCCAGTAATTCCTCATTAACTTAAGAGTGATTAAATCGATTCTTGGAATTTTTGCGGTATTATAGAGCACGGCTCACTCGCATTTTTCAACTACTTTTCGTTACATATCTAATGAAAGAAGAAAATTGATTCAAGTGCTAAGGTCTTTAATTTAAAAGAACTGTAGGTAAAGTTAAAGGTTGTTTTTAAAGGAGTATTCTACTATGAAACATTTTTTAAAGGATGTTTTGGATATTTTTACATAAAAATATATTTGACAAAATACCGATAAGAAATCTGTATAATGTTCCATATATTAAAATATCAAATGGTGAGACTAAATATGGAAAACATTCGTACAATTTTTCCTGTAGAATAAATACAGTTATATTACGTTTTCACTGAGACCTTTAGTTGATAGATGTTCCGCCGTGTATTTAGATCATTTTGGCGGTGGAGATGTGATTTTGATGCATGGTTAGCTGTGTGTTACACAGTCTGTTCGTTATAACTCAAATTTGAATTTATGGAAATTTGGGGAACTCCCTTACGCGACTGTGTCAATTACTAAACTGTGTTATCCATTTTCAACTTAATGGTAGCAGATTTATGGATGACCACGGTTTGAATCAGAGTTTGTTTAATGAGAAATAAATAAACTGTTAAAACTGACCTGACAAGACTGCAGTGTATATCTGCGAGTGATGTTTGATTTCTTCTATCATTCTTCTATCAAGAGAGATTTATTTCTATGAATTTAGGGAGAACGTGCCTTTCTTTGGAACTCTAAGGTTGTTCGATCCTACTATGCTACTTCTACAGCAGCGAACACACGTATAATATTTCCACAAAATTAGTTTTTTTGACATGAAACGTAGATACAGGTAAATAATATCACTATAATAATATTAATAACAATAGATTACAATGGAACATTCATTACGTAGCTTCTATTATTCAAATGTTGCGCTATTCAAATATTCTGTTATCTAAACATTATATCGCTCGAACGGTATATTAAAATGGAATTTGTATCGTTTTATGTTACGAGTTTAAAAAAGAAAGTATGACGCTAACTATTGAAATGAAGAGAAGCTATTTTATAGGGTAAAATGCGGTAAAAATAGCATAAAAGTCGCAAAAATGTACATCGTTGAAACCATTCTCACTCTGAAACATTTATACTAATATCAGACGGAAGGACATTCACATGGTTTGAGAGATGGCTCTTTCGCGAAATGTAATTCAACGCAACTTAACATATTAAAAAATCTCTGCAATTTAAATTTAGTACAAGAATATGAATAGAACATTCACGAATAATTTATAAAATATTATATTTACATTGTATCTTTTTCATTAGTATTATGACAGATATTATTTCATGTTTCGATTATAGTAAAATGCGTTACAATATTATAATATACTTTAATATGTAAAAAAGCTATGTTTTTCATTATGTAAAAGCTTTCTTATCCAATCGATCATATCTTTCTATTCATTGAAATATTGAATATTCTACAGTATCTTCACAGTCATGCAATAATTGCTTATTAAAGTAATATGTAAAATTAAAGTATAGATAAAATAAGGAGAGAGGAGTTAAAATAGAAAGGAAACATGCAAAAAAAAAAAAAAAGAAAAATAGAGGAGGAACAGAAGTGAATATGCCTGTATGCTAAAGGTCAAGTGCAACTATGTGTTGCCATTAACTAAAAGCCCATTTCTTTAATAATATTTTCAAGGTTCCTGAAGAAACTAATTTTAAGCATTATATCAACAGGTAATTCTCGTTTTCTACGTACAGTCTGTTAAGTGGTAAAAGTTTATTATGTAGATGATTCTCTGTGTGGAGATAATTGGTTCTGCGATGACCGCGTAACAGTAGAATAGCTAGGGTAATGGTCAGACATTAGGTTTCAATGCTTTTTCAATGAAGTACACCTTCTCTGTTTATCTTTTGCCGAAAAAGGATTATGTTTTCAAAATTCTGGTTAAACAAGGGATGAAATAAATTTAAAAACATTTGATACAGTAGAATAAGTAAAGAAATGGTCAGACGTTAAGATTCAATGTTTCTTCATTGCTCGGTCTATCTCGTGCGTGAAAAAATTATAGTTTATAAATTTTGTTTCAATAAGGAATGGAAATATAACTAGTTGACACAGTAGAATAAGTAGGGTGATGGTCAGACATTATGTTTCAATGATTCTTCAGTCATTAGACTTTCTCTGCTTATTGTTTGCTGACAAGAGCATTATATTTCTCAAGTTTCAGTTTACATTTTGGATGGCTCATTAGTGACATACATATCCTGGATAACAAATCACATAAAATTTACGTCATACAGAATGTGTACTAAATTAGTTACTACATTAAAATACACAATTCCGTCCGCAATGTATTCATCATCCTCGTTCCTTCAGTCTTTTCATTTTCTATTATATTCTCCACAAAAATGACAGTCATTCCCTTCAACACGTATCATTATTTAAATTTCCGCGGATTATTCAAAGAATTACCGCCTTCATTACCTCGGTCTCTATCGCAATTTTGATCTCCGTTTAGACAACAGATTCCGACACTTTCGTAACGATCTGTATCTCGGTGACGATCCAATTTCAACGACACCGTCGGAGGAAAAGGCGGCGAGGGAGAGGCTGAGGGCGCGCAAAAGGATCGGTGAGCTGAAGAAGCGGAGGAAGGCCAAAGAGAGGAAACAGAGGTTGAAGCAAACTGGCGAGAAGTCGACGCTCGAATCGCCGCCAGCTATGGCGCGCGCCGCGCTCAATGAAACAATAATGTCGAGGTTGGATCTCAGCTGCTTCATGAAAGCTCGCAGAAAAGGATTTGCTAAAGCTCCTCTGCTTGAAAACGCGAATCCTGCCAAGTACGCCAGGTTTGTATCTCATTTTCTTTCTATCTCTATCGGGAAACAGAGGGATAAAGGAGGCGAATGTTTATTACGTTTGTACCTGTTTCTCAACTATTTTCTAACTTGATTTGCGGTTTGATGTTTCGTAGTATATCTCGCAAGTTACACATTACTCTTTTGTATGTTTTTCTTGATTGTTTGAACATAATCATAAAGTTGATTTTTGAGGTAATTGAAGGAATTCTTTTTATTGTTTTGATTTATTTAGTACGGCTGTGTTTCATATAATTGCTATTTGCGATATTACATTGTAAAAAATATGGAGATTGAATAGGATTTCGACAATTGTTTATTAGTGCGATAAAATGACGAGGAATTCAGAATGAACACTTAAAAGATAATTATCTCCTTATTTTCAAAACGTCTTACGTTTCTGATATCAGATGCAAAAAATGATAGTAGTAATTATGTTATGCATAATGGCATATAACATGCGAAAATAGCATTAGATGTATTTAGCGGTTTGCCTGAGCGCTGCCAGGTTCTTCCCAAAGGATCAATGATTGAAGGTTCTTTCTTATTTATTGTACATTTATTGTATATTAGAGGGATCGGGAATCGAAGAAAAGATAATATCAGGGTTTAAGAAGGTTAATATTGGATGAATTTTTAATAGAGAATAAGTAAAAAATTCCATATAAATATTTCTTCAATTTGACAATGATGTATCGATAATTACGAGTTTGAAGGATCGAAATAGAGGCTGTTACCTAAATTCGAATTGAAATTGGAGAATTAACTTCGGAACTTGCTGTAACGTCAGGAACTAGGTCGGATGAGAAATTAGAGAAAAGCGATACATTCGTTAACGCGTCCCTTACTACGTAGGTCGCCGGTGGTTTATGATATTTCTGAGAAGTAATACTTTTGAATTTTCATCAAGCAAACAAAAATATTGGTCATTATATCGATTCAGCCATTCAGGTAATAGATATAATACTGTGTGCAGATTCTAATCATTTAAGTTCTCACGATCGATGGATTCCTCTGAACAGATTTCGCTTATCAACATCATATTCCTGAATGAGTTGAAATAGTCTATTGAGAATTTCTATACATCCTGTGTTTCGAATCTGCCCGATGGAGAGCTCCCGTATCTGATTAAGTGGCATACAGAGAGTTCTAATGTAACTCTCCAGTCCTACAGAATTTTGTCTCGTAGATATAAGAGCAAATCTTGGTAAATTGATTAAATCTGTACGGTAAATCTTTTTGTTGCAAAAGATTCTTCTCTTGTAATATTCTTTACAGAACTTTTTGATTAACTCAACAATTGTATTTCAATTTTCTCAATAATATAATTCAGAAATGTAAATATGATAAAATCCAGTTCTTAGTTTATTGAACTTTCAATTACTCGGTCCACCGAATTTCAATCTTTTCGCTATATATCCATTTTTATTTTATTAATATAGATATGAGACTTAACTTCAGACATGATATGAATTTGAACATAATATCACAATTTTTTCTATTTTTATCGTGCAAAAGATAAAGTAGTTTTGAACATGCTGTGTGAAGTAACGAACATTATATTGACTTATGAAGATTAACTGATATCTTATTAACGTAGCGTCTCGTTCGATAAGGATTTATCGCAATTTCGAGTGCGGGCTACGACCACCAAACATGTTTCTCTGGGTACTTTTTTTCAGGAGGAAGAATATACTGCCACCGTACAATCGATACCTCGTAGCAGTTTACGAGTGCACCAAGGGATACGTTTTCGAGGACTCCACGGCTGATCGACTTTTCTGCAGCGATAGCACTTGGTTAGGCGTACTTCCGCGTTGCGTAAAAGAGGAAGGTAAGATGCCGTGAAAACAAAATCGATACATGGAAAAATATTTGTCCGAGACATTCAAGATAATACTACCTTTTAAAACGTTTTCGGGCAGAAAAATATAGAAAATTGAAGTTTTAAAGTAACTTCTATGTCCAAGCTTCAACTTGACTCACGATGGAACCTTCTTTTCTTTCCTTTGATTTTGGTGGGAATTAAAACGAAAATGAAATAACTTTCAATGAAAGCTTTCACGTAATTTTATACGTTAAGAGAGTATTTTACTTTAAAGTATCGCGTCGGTTTTCCAAAAAAAAAAAAAAAAAAATCGTGAGGCATTTTTGTATCAGTGTTTTCTTATTTATTTTTGTTATGCTTCAACAATACTCGTCATTTTTTATACAGGCATAATTAAAATTGATTATCGGCCCTTAAAATAACGTATTTCATCTCATTTACTGACACAATCCCGATCATTCTGCATATCCGAAAAGACCCAACAGAATTTTAATTTTAAAAGTTCATCACTGGTTCAATCTCTTTTTGCAGAATTTCCAAAGAAATTCTATTACCCTGGGAAAAAGAGAAAAATATTTTCTTATACGTTTTATATAAAATCAACACAAAGGAATTGTCCATATTATAAAAGTTTATCACTGGTTGATTCTCATTTTCCAGAATTTCCAAAGAAATTCTATTGCTTGTGGAAAAAGAATTTTTACTGAACCAACGCGAACATAACCGGAGGGGGGTGTGATATTTTCCTACACTACAGGTTTAATAAATTTCAAACTTCGTCACCGTAGATAACACCATATATCAGACACAAAGAATCCATAAAAATATCGCGCTCGATCAATTTAAAGTCGCTTCTCGACGGGGGAAAGTCGGTCGGATAAGAGTCCACGTAGGGAAAAATTCATTGGCTTTTGTTCCAGAAGCGACACTGAATAACGTGAAACGTTGCAATCAGGATCGTGGTGGGTGCGAGCATGTGTGCGAAGACACTCAAACGGGCGTGAAGTGCTCGTGTTTCGACGGATTTCGTGTCAAAGGATCTTCCTGCATAGGTGATTTATGTTTCATTTTAAACGTTATAATTGCAACTATTGTTTCACGATGATATACGTGCAGATGGAAAAAGTTGGACGAAAGATATTGTTTATAGTGTTACACGGTTTGATGTATTCATTCTTGGCAACAAATGCTACCATAAGGTGCATTCGTGAGTTAGACAATTTGTTTTAAAATTAACGAAATAGTTTTACCTTAATCGGTAAAAATAAACAAGTAAATAAATTATGATATATATATCATAATTTATTTACTTGTATATATATATGTCGGAGTTGAGTTGTTTGAGCTTTGATTATGGGTGTGTAAAGAATCTTCGCCTGGGTTGTTCATTGTTGTTTCACAATCAAGATAACGTTTATTAACACAAATACAGAAGAAATAAGTTCGACCAGTGACCGCGGTATCTAGACGCTGATGGCAATGACCTTAGGTTCGATATAGCGAATCCACGGTCCACGGGCTCACTCTTTATTAAACTCAGAATAGAATTTCTATGCATAAAAGTATCGCTCACTATGACGCTCTTTATATTGCTCTCTAGACGATGTGTCACTCACCAAGGAGATCACAAGAATAATAATTGAGTAATGGAAACTTTCTTCTCCTTACGATTGCGTTAGCTTTGTTTAACGTTGGCCTGGGATACCAACAAACTGCTATCGTTGCTAGGCAGACTCGCATAACTGCGACATTGCTCTTGCCCAGGGTTTGATTGTTAATACAACGTGTGTCTCATAATATTGGTACTTTTCTGTTAGGTGGAACGTTCATCCCGTGACCGCGGCTACGCTCGGCGACCGGTTGTCGCCTCGAGCCTAAGCTCATTGTCTCAAGTTTCGAATAACTGTGTCTGGGTTATTTCGTGAATGCTATTGAGGCTTTTCCAAGCAATTCCAACGGGTGACCCCGTTGTCCTTTCATCTCCGACATATATATATATATATATCGTGATGTCCTTAGAAAACGGGGCGTGTAATGAGTCTTGCTGCGAGTTATCCATAGTTGTTTTATTTATGGGAATGTATTACAAACGTTAACAAATGATGTCGATAATTAAGTAATCGTGATATCTATGACGATGAATTTAGGTTCGATAACGAATACACGGTCAACGGGATTACAAGCGTTCTCTGTACTAGTCGTACTTATCGAATAGAATCTCAGTCGAAGTGAAATTTCCTCCGTATTTCTCAGGTCAATCCCTGTTTTTAAGGAGAGTTATTTAATTACTTTATACCTCTGTTAGGTACACGGCCCTCCCGCGACCGTGGCTGCGTTCAGTGACCCATTATATCATTTCGAGCCCAAGTCCACTGTCATAAATCTCGGATAATCATAATTGACTTGACTCATAAACAGCTATTTCTCAGTTTTATTGTTTAAGTACGGCTATAATAAAAAGTCTGGACTAAAGTATTGGGGACTTTCCCAAACATTCCGAAAGAAAGGCTCCGGTGTCATTTCATCTCCGACATATATATATGAGGTAGTTTATTATACGTGTTGGTTTACTAAAGAGACGAGTGATAAAATTGTAATAGTCAGTGTAAATTAAGATCACTTTAAGTATAGGTACAGAGATAGTGTATGCCGGACGTAATTATCGCTCGGTGAATGCTACTGTTCAATTCTACGCTCGCTATTCGACTGTATGACTCGCTATAATGATTGTCCTAGAGAGCACGGTCGTCTATTTGTATCGATCGGTGGTATTGTAAAAAGTTCAGACATAACTCCGGTTGACCATTACAAATAACGGCGATAATGTATTGTCCGGAGTTCGTTTACCTTTGAACCTAGCAAACCGAAACAACGTTGGCACAACAATATGAGTCTCTCTCGATTGGAATCTTTCATTGACTCATATGCTGTTATATATATATGTGATGAATAGATTAATTCATTTCGGAAATTAATTTGATTAATTGCAAATAATTTTAAATAATTTTAATAATTACAATCATATTATTTCAAATCACGAATTACCATTTACTATGAAACTTTGCCATCAACTTGGTTCAAAAATTAATTTAACTAACTGCCAGAAATTGTTATTTAACTTGTGAAATGGTACAATATGAATATTCTAAGCAGTATTGGTAACATCGGAAGAAATTCTTTCTTTCAATTATTCATAGCATCTAATATCTCGTACCGGCAAATCCTTGGATTTGTAAAGCCGGTAGGATCTGAGATTGAGATATAGCACAGTTGTCACGCGGGCGCAAAAGGTAGAAACCGTGACTTACAATTTTCTATCCCTAAAACCTACGCTCGGTTCGACCATCCCCCATGTTTCTCCCGCGCAACTTGCTGGAAATTCGAAAGGGAGTAGAATCTAAGGTTAGAGGATTGTGTAGTTCAAGGCGTGAAAAAAGCAGATACGATATTGAATGAGAAACTCGTAAATCATGAGATCACGCTTTTCTTAAATAAATTCTACTAAATTCCAATAAATTCCTTAGAACGTATATGGTGGAAAGAAGGGCTGCTGTTAGAAACATGGAAGCGTCTGCAATTTTTAATGTCTTTAAAGAGATATAAAATGAAGGGTATTTTTTGACACAAATAATTGTTGAATTTTGGATATTTTCCAATAATTCCGCAGATTCTGAGTAATTTGAGATAAAAAAGAAACCAAGAAGCGAAGATTCTGAAACCGATACCTATCTCGAGAACACAAAATTTTAGGCAAATATCTGAAATTCCAAACAGACCGCAGCTACAACCAATCATCCCAATCATCATCAGAGAACAATCCGGCATCCATCAATCGTTTCGTTCCGTTTGGTCAGAAGCCTGTGAATAAATCATTGAGCACTTTCGCGTCGATTAGTCAACTTAACAGGCGACTGTGTGCGATTCGCAGACGACGCGTGGCCTGAACACGGCGGAGGTGCCTATATAATCCCATTGTATGCTAATCGACGTCGGTATCTCCGTGAAAACGAGCTCGCGAACACAAGCTCGAATCGAATCGTGTTTCAAGTGCAACCGCGCTCGCCTCCAGTCTCTACGTGCCGGAATTCGTGTCGTCACGATAATCTCCTGTCTATAAATTCACATTCGCGTGGTCACGCGCGATATCGTGTAGTCGAAAAATTGACGACCGATGTTATGAATGCTCTTTGGCAACTGGTCCTTAATAAAATGACATTTATTAGAATATTTAGGTAATTTAATATTATGAAGTAAATACAAGCTATTTTCAATATCGTTTAATTTTTATTTTTTTAGTTAGAGTTAGAATATTTAATTAATCTTTTCGTAATTCTTCTTTACGATCTAACGTAAACCAATGTTTTATGTGATTTTTATAAACTTAGAAAAACGATAAAAATTTTGGATATGTATTTCGAAAGGTCGATAACAGGAATAAAAAAGTGGAATGATAAAAAATTTTGAAATAGTATATTTTTGCAATAAAAAGTACAAAAGTATTGAAATATGAATTCAGTCAAAGACGTGAATATACTGCTGCGATTCGATTTAACATTGTAAATAATTGTTTTGATAGCAGTTTTCTCGTTGACTCTTCACAGACATAGATGAATGTGCCGAAGGTACAGCTGGTTGTGCGCAAATTTGTCACAACAATCCTGGCTCCTTCCATTGTGAGTGCCGTTCTGGTTACCAACTGGGAATTGATAGTAAATCATGTTTGGGTGAGTTATAAGATCAATTTACTCTTTTACACCCCTAGTCGTTTTTTTTTTATACAACGAAATTTATAATTATATTATCTTTGTGCACTGTATAGAAGATAAAACATATTATTATTGAAGTTCCATTTCTTTGTCAATAAAAATATGAATCTGTACAGACAACCTCGCTAATAATTAGAATTAATAATATCAACAATTTCAATGGACCCGCCAACCTCAAATACCGGTAAAAGGTAAAAAAAGAGCACAAAAGGAAACAATAAAAATAAAATGAAATGAAAAATCCGCTGCATTTTATTCATCTATTAGCTCGACGCGTCGTTTAACGAGGCAAAAACTCGCAGATTCGTGCAAAGAATTTGTATGGCGGACGTTCAACTCACATAACAAATTAATTTAACCTCACCCCGCCCCCAAGATACCCAGTAAATTCAGCTTTTCCTGGGTAACTAGCTAAGGTGAAGGAAGCGAAGCTTTGGCTTTCCGCGATTCAACAGCAAACCGAAGAATTACAAACAACCCTTCCGTTTATCGAATTACGTATTGCGGTTCGTACATTTGGACGAGTTTTACCGTCTGTCCCGCTAATTCAAACTGATTAACCCTCGAGAACGAGTGGAAAAAAAAACGTGGAGCAGTTGAATGTACAGGGGGAAATTTAAATTTGATACGAGCCATTTCAACGAAAGCACTTTTGAAACGAAATTTCGAGACGGGCATACTATTTCGCGTTCAACTTTGTCGACGTGGATTAAATCAACGGAATTGGATGAATTTTTAGGGAAGTTTTGACGGTTCTTGATTAAACTGGTTATCGTGTTCTTAGTTGGCGAGTAATTAGAAGTTAGGCGTAATGGAATATTTTTTTTATTTCTCTTAATACAATTCGCACAATTATAGTTATCACCAACAGAATTGAATTACATTGTGGAGGAGTGTTAATGGTTCATCAGTACATTGATCATAATGCTTTTAATTTCTTATGGAATAATTAAAAACTAAACTCGAAGAGAGTATTCTTTTGTTTATATTATTCCTATTGATATTTTGTAATTGTTATAAACAAAATTAATTAAATATTTAGGAGAACTTTAACCGTTCTTTAATAAATATATTATATATGGTGTTTTTAGTCATGCAGTAATTAAAATAAATATAATAAACATAATTGGATAAATTTTTGGGTCAATTATAACAGTTTTTAACTACAAAATTACGCTTTCTATCGTAAAGTTACCGTTGAAACTTAGATGCGAAATACTTTTTGATATTTTCTTCGTTGTATTAATAGAAAGCTACCGAAAAATATGATGTTTTTCTAAAAAGTTTACGTTGTCGAAGTATCGAATTTCTGGAATGTGGCATATCCTGTAAAATCCGGTGGGCGTTTATTGACTTTACGAGATAGTTCGATTGAAATTGAATGGAATCGATGCTTGGATAATTGAAAGCACTATTAACTGGTGCTCAAACAATCAAGAATCTATTATAGCTGCGCATAGTTGTTGTATCGCACGATTCCGTCTTCTTTATCAAAAATTTGTTTATACTAGAAAATAATTTCAAATTAATTACATTTCTGCTTTTGATGCTTCTAAATTCTCTGTCTTTTTTCCTTTTCGTCACTTTTCTTATTACTCTCCTGTTAATTCTTTAGCTGTTCATTCAAGCATATAAATATTCAACTGAAAAGAATTCTCTTCATAAATTATTATAAGCGAAACAGAAAAAAATAATTCTTCCTTCTGCAACGGCTTTATAAATTATTCACAGACTCTTTCACAAATTTTTCAAATAAATTAACTTACCTTTATTAAACTAATGTTAAACTTTTGATGAAATTGTTCAATTAAATTCTATCTATTAATTTAATTTATTAGTAAATAAATTAAATGAAACTACTTTCATTAAAGTAATGATACTACAAATGACATAAAGTAATACTTTTTATCATCAATTGAACACATTCCATTAAACCATTGTTTGAACAAACGATATCTCTTTCCATGTCTCTATCGTACTCGGTTTATCGAAACTTTAGATCCAAAACTTCTTACTTTCTTCGTTCCCAAAGTGTGAAACGAATGATCATTGCTTCAAATTGGATTAGGTTTGGATTAAGTCAGTTACGATGCTTTGCGAGAATCGCTGCTCGATGTTGTCTGAGGAGCTAAATGAACAACGAAAGTAGATAGTCGCGAGCTTTGTTCGTTAAATTTCGAAAGCAATTCACAAGATTGCTTGGTTGTTCTCGTTCAGACGTTAACGAGTGCCTGGTGAATAACGGGCATGGCCCATGCCAAGGTACTTGCATCAATCTCGAAGGGAGCTACGAGTGTAGCTGCACCGATATTCCTGGTCACAAATTGGCTCCGGATAATCACACCTGCGAGGATATCGACGAATGTTCGACGAACAACGGTGGATGTTCTCATGTTTGTTTGAACACACCCGGAAGCGCCTTTTGCCTATGTCCAGATGGCTTTTATCTGACCAGCGACTGGAAGACTTGTCAAGGTAAACCATCTTTCCGTTAAATTTTAAGAATATCTAAAATGTTCGATAGAAAATTCTCTTAGAAGGTATTACGTTATTGAAAAATTATTAAAAAATTATTGCGTATTAGTGGAATACACAGGCACACACAATGGAATTTTATTTATATACTTAAAGTAATGTTGGAGACAGCTGGATTTGTAATACACAGTAGATATAAAAAGTATTTGTGCACCATTTATCATTGCATTGATATACTAATTAGTTGAATTCGACTATAATAAATTTTGTACCATTTAAATATTTAGAAAAGTTGATAATTTTATGTCAATATATAATTTAACATAGGGTGTATGTTGAAAACGAGTAACCATAATCTTTAAAAAAATTAATTTAACATAAATATAGTGTAAGTTTGATCTTGGTTGTCTGTCATAATTAGATGATACAATTTATCTTATTACTAGATGTGAATGAATGCGAAAACGCATCCAAGGTTTGTGAGAATAATACTGATTGTGAGAACACTATCGGCTCGTTCAAATGCGTCAGCAAGCCGCAAAAGATGACAAAGATTCTTCAGGATGAGGATTACGACACGGAAGATGACGACGACGATGATTACGACGAGGAAGAGAGTATCACGGAAATTCCAGAATTCGGAAAATGCGAGGATGGTTTTCGAAAGAATAACAACGGCGAATGCATTGGTTCGTACATATTCTATTTTTATGTGGCACGAATTAGTAATGTTTGACAACGATGTTTATGTGGTAAATTAAATTTACCAAAGTGATTTTTTAAAATCATTGCTGTTTCAGACATTGACGAATGCGTGGAAGGTGACGGAGGCGAACCTCACGGTTGCCAAGAGGAGTGCATAAACGAGCCTGGTGGTTACTACTGTACTTGCCACTTAGGATTCGAGCTCCATGAAGACGGTGTGTCCTGTATCGATATCAACGAGTGCGAAGGAACATCAACTCCATGCTCCCATACTTGTAACAATACCATAGGTTCCTTTGAATGCATCTGTCCTACAGGATTCATCCTAAAAGAAGACAATCTTACCTGCGTTCGTGCAAAAACTTGTGAAAGTCTCACAACACCCTGCTCTCACGAGTGCCAGGAATCAGAAGATGGACCTATTTGCGTCTGTTCTGGTGGATATCAGATTCATGAAGATGGAGTGAGCTGCACAGATATCGACGAGTGTACTCTGGACTTGTGTTCCCACTTCTGCGTGAATTTAGAGGGTAATTTCGAGTGTATCTGTCCGGAAGGCCTCGAAACACTGGAACACGATAAATTTAATTGCACCGACATAGACGAGTGCACTAGAAGCATGCATAATTGTGAACATGAATGTATAAACATTCATGGCAGTTACACTTGCAGCTGTCGACCTGGATTCACATTGAACGACGATAAGAAGACCTGTTCAGATGTGAATGAATGTTTAAACGATGAACACAGGTGTGACCAAGTTTGTGTAAATTCCTTTGGCAGCTACAGTTGCTCGTGTCGTAAGGGATACAAACTTTCTGAAGATAATTTCAATTGTGAAGATATAAACGAGTGTGTTAATGAGGAACATGGATGTTCCCACGAGTGTGTCAATGAAGAAGGAGGATTTAAATGCAGTTGTCCTTTCGGTTTCCTATTGAGCAACGATACTAAAACTTGCCAAGATGTGAACGAGTGCTTAGAAGGCACTCATCAATGTTCCCACGAGTGTACCAATGTACAAGGATCATACGAATGTAGATGTCCTCTTGGAATGATGGTAGCAGAAGATAAAAGATTGTGTATTACAACTGACGTGTGTAGGTTGGCTAATTGTTCTCATATTTGTGAAAAACATCAAGATACATTCAAGTGTAGTTGCCCTGAGGGATTCATTATGCAAGATGACGGGAAGACGTGTAATGATATCGACGAATGTCTCGAAGATGAACACGATTGTTCTCACGATTGCGTAAATACAGTGGGAAGTTACAAATGTGTCTGCCCTGAAGGCCTGGTGCTTCTACAAGACGGTTTGACATGCGAGGATCCATCTTGTCCCCGAGGATTGCGTGAGAATGAGAAAGGACAGTGTCAAGATATCGACGAGTGTTTGGAACAGAATCACGAGTGTTCGCATATCTGTATCAACGAACATGGCTCCTATCGTTGTTCCTGTCCTCCTGAATTGATGTTATCCAATGACAGCATTACGTGCGTCTACAGCGATCCTTGTTCTCACCTATCCTGTTCTCATCTTTGCATACCGGATGGTTCGTCCTACAGATGCGACTGTCCTTCTGGATATAGAATGAGTAAAGATAATATAACTTGTGAAGACATCGACGAGTGTCTAACTTTACAACACAACTGCTCCCACGAATGCATAAACACCATCGGCGGATTCGACTGCGCTTGTCCACCAGGATGGAAGCTCGATGAGGATCTAAGAAGCTGCCGAACATACACCAATCGGAATTGCTCGCACACGTACGAGGAAGACGGCGAAGAGAATCGTTGCGGTTGTCCCGAAGGATTTGAGTTGCAGGAAGACGAGAGTTCTTGCGGCGATGTAGACGAGTGCGACGAGGGACTTCACTCTTGTAGTCACGGTTGCGTGAATACCAAAGGATCTTACTACTGCGAGTGTCCTGCTGGTCTTCGATTACAAGCAGATAGAATAACCTGCCAAGACATCGACGAATGTCTTGAAAATAACGGAGAATGTTCTCACGATTGCGTAAACACCGAAGGCAGCTTCGACTGTACATGTCCGGAAGGGTACGAGTTAACGGATGACCGCAAGATCTGTTTGGACGTGGACGAATGCAAGGAGGATCTCCATGAATGTTCCCATCGATGCGAGAATTTGGACGGTGGCTACGTCTGCTTGTGCCCAGAGGATTTGCTCCTCGGGCAGGACAATAAGACCTGCTCGAATGAGGGCCCGTGCGAACGTGCACACAATTGCAGCCACACATGCGTGAACGTCCACAGTGGTTACAAATGCGAGTGTCCCACCGGCTGGAAATTAAGCTCGGACGGTTGGACGTGCGAGGAAATTGATTTTTGCGCCGGTCAACACGACTGCTCCCACGAGTGTGTCACCAGCCTGGACGGTTTTCACTGCCGCTGCCCGACCGGTTATATTTTGTCCAAGGACAACAGGACCTGCCTGGACAAAAACGAGTGCGAGGAGGCGAACAACGAGGTAAACAACGGTTGCTCTCATTCCTGCGTCAACACAGCCGGCAGCTTCGAGTGTGGCTGCCCGAACGGCTATCGACTGGCCGTCGATCGAAGGACCTGCGAGGACGTGAACGAGTGCATCGAGGACAACGGCGGTTGCTCTCATCTCTGTGCAAACATCGAGGGTGGTGTCGAGTGTGCTTGTCCTGATAATTACAAGTTGCTCGAAGACGATGGGAAAACATGCGTCGAGATCGACGAATGCTTGATCGATAACGGTGGTTGCTCTCATTTGTGCCATTACGAAAATGGCACTGTGTCCTGTTTCTGTCCGCCTGGAATGCTCCTGGAGGATGATAATGCCACTTGCACGGAAGAGAACAAGTGTTACGTAGATAATGGTGGATGTTCACATTTTTGCAACAACGAGAATGGACAGATATTCTGCTCCTGTCCATCCGAGATGGCCTTGTCAGAAAATGGAACCATTTGCGTGGAACAAAACAGATGTTTGGTGGAAAACGGTGGCTGCTCCCACGATTGCCATTACGAGGATGGAGAAACGTCTTGCCACTGTCCGGTTGACATGATCCTTTCGGACGATAAACTTCTTTGCATTTACACGAATAAATGTTTCGTCAACAACGGCGGTTGCTCCGATATCTGCGCCTATTTCAACGGATCTATCAGCTGCGAGTGTCCATCCGGATTCAAGCTATCGGAAGAAGATAACGCCACTTGCATCGATATCGATGAATGTTTAGAATTGCTCGACAACTGCACGCACAAGTGCTCGAATACGAACGGAGGATTCGAATGTTCCTGCAACGGAGGATTCAAAGTGAATCCTATCGAACCCGCGTTTTGCGATGACGTGGACGAATGCGAGGACTCGAACGCAGGATGCTCTCATACCTGTCTAAACTTGGTAGGATCGTTTCGTTGCACGTGTCCATCAGGATATACCTTGGAGAACGATAATAAAACATGTAGGTTAATCGATGGTTGCAAACAGAACAATGGAAACTGTTCCCACCATTGTCACCACGAAGAAGGCAACGAAAAGATTCACTGTTCCTGTCCTCTGGGTTTCAGATTGAAACAAGATCAAAGAACTTGTGAAGATATCGACGAATGTGAAGAGTTTGAGAATGACGTAGAACTAGGATGCTCTCATATCTGCGTGAACACCGAAGGAGGCTATTACTGCGAATGTCCTTCAGGATATATTTTGTTACCAGAGGACAAGAAAAATTGTATCGACGTGAATGAATGCCTGAACAGTCAGCACAATTGTAGCCACGACTGTTTGAATCTTTTAGGAAGCTACGTGTGCACCTGTTACGAAGGACACTATCTGCACTCTGACAAATCCACTTGCCTGGACATCGATGAATGTCTCGAAAAAAATGGCGGCTGCTCCCACCAATGTACCAACACTATAGGTGGTCATTTTTGTTCCTGTCCAACAGGTTACGAACTTTCTCAAGATGAAAAGACCTGTGTAGATATAGACGAATGTGAAACTGACATAGCTGATTGTTTCCATGAATGCATTAACACGTTAGGTTCATGGAAATGTGCTTGTCCCGATGGTCACGTTCTAGCAAATGACTCCAGAAGCTGCGTGGATATCGACGAGTGCAAGCTGAACAACGGAGGTTGTTCTCACGCGTGTTATAACATTATCGGAGGTGTTAAATGTAGTTGTCCCATTGGGTTGCGTTTAGACGAAACTGGAAAGACGTGCAGCGACGTGAATGAGTGTTTGACAGAAAATGGTGGCTGCTCGGACATCTGTGTCAATTTAGAAGGAAATTTTTCTTGTCAATGTTTGAGTGGTTTCCATCTGCACACGGATTCCAAGACTTGTTTGGACATTAACGAATGTGAGATGGAAAATGGAGGATGTTCCGATAATTGTATAAACGTGGAAGGCAGCTATCGTTGCGAGTGTCCAAATGGCTTTTTCTTGAAAGATGATTCAAGATCCTGTTCTGATACAAACGAGTGTGAAAATAATAATGGTGGCTGTTCTCATGAATGTATTAACGAACTTGGTTCTTATCGATGCGATTGTCCAATTGGTCACGAGTTGAAGAATAAATCATGCCACCACATAGATCCTTGTGGCAATAACAATGGTGGCTGCGAGCAGATTTGCAACGCGAATAATGGCACGGTTTTATGCACGTGCAAGGAAGGTTTCCAGTACGACGAGACCGATCGTTCGAGGTGCAAAGATATCGATGAATGCGCTGGTCGGCATGGGTGTGATCAGTTGTGCGTGAATACTATTGGATCGTTCGAATGCACATGTAAGGATGGATTCAAGATGCAGAATTCTACGTGTGTTGGTGAGTATTGTTTCTGTTTATGAACATATCTCTTTAGTTTTGCTTGGTAACTCGAGCCCTGTTCCATTTAATTATTTAGCTTCTTAGTTCATTTTAAGTATAGAAATATGTATGTACAATATTTAGGATTAGGACAGATATGTTGAACTATTTAGCTTCAAGATTTAAATTTTTAAATTGATGATGGTATCATTATTTTCTGTATATTTCTTAAGACCAGACCTTTCTTCTTCGATCGAATATAACCAAGCATTGCATGAGGTAGAAAATTAAAAATTCAGGTCAAGGAAAATTAAGCACGTACAATATGTATTTACAGTCGCTTTTTTTGCGCAGGTAGCATTATTGTTGAAAAACGGGAAACATAATACTTTACCTCGGTATTTCACTTTTCTTAGAATTCGGTTTCATTCGTTACCACAGTTTCCATGAAAGTTTGGTTTCTTGTTCCTCGTGGTCTCAATTTGCAGATTTATTCATAATTACAATAAATTGGACAGAATAATAATACCGTTACATATAGCATTAAAATTAAAATTTCATGTTTATAAATGAAAAGTTTGAATATGATTTTGCAAACTATGTGCACAATTGAAGTAAATAAAAATACTTCGTAAATAGAATTAATTAGACTTTATTTATCCAATTGTAATTATTAATCGTAAAAGTGAAAGACAACACGAATGTAGTTATTATCTTTTTGATTTATGTCGGTTAGTTGTTTTCCAGTAATGAAATGGCTAATACACAGTCATTTTTATAATTCAAACTCGAGAATCGTATAAATCAATAAATGAAAAGAAATATTACACAGTTGTTAAACCTCATGACCATCATTTGTTAAAACGTCACAATAATCAATAATATTTAGACTATGGATTTTGACGCATTTATAGGAAATTTGAAGATGTAAAAATGCATAGAATGTACATAATATGACACAGATATGATATAAAAGTAAATAAAATATCCAAATTGGAATACTTACAATGTTTAGCAGATAGAACAATTTTCTACCTAGTTTCCATTTTTTAAAATTATATTCGCAAAAATCTGAATGTGCACGAATATCCGAAATCTAATAATAATTTTTTTCTAACACTAATCATTTTCAGACATCGACGAATGTACAACAATACCCTGCAAAGGAAAAGAGTGTATCAACACTTATGGCAGCTATCGTTGCAACTGTAAGGCAGGCTATCGATTGGACGGCGACGATTGTGTAGGTACGTGGAAAATATTTGCTTGATCGAAATATTCGCTACATTTCTATTAAGCGCAAGATTGGACTGTGCAGATGTCGACGAGTGTGTCGAGAACGCGCCTTGCAAAGAGAACTGCATCAACACGGTTGGCTCATATCGATGCAGTTGCTCGCAGGGATTTAGGCCACGCGTAGATGATTGTATAGGCAAGTATGGTCGACTACGACGGTGTTTCAGAAGTGAAACTGTCGTCGTCAGACGTGGTGCATGCTTCACCTATGTAATATTGGTCAGATGAAAAGAAGTCGCGACGATTAATCGTTTGTTAACGGCCAAGCAGGAATACTTTGGCTCTCGCAATAGCTAAAAAGCTGTTGCGTTCCAGAAATTCGGGGAATGTCGGAAGGAATTTCGAATGATGCTGAAGTTTGATTAGGAAGACAAAGAGTAACACCAGCGCCGATTTTCGGAATAATTGAACGCTCGTGTGTTTGGGAAACTAAGCAAATTTTCAATGAAATATTGCGGCTTGATTTAAAATATTTCTCCCTTTTTTTCATAAAGGAAAATTCAGAGAAAAGGACCAGACAATTATAAGTCAATGGTTACTTTGCATGATTATTTGAATCGTATAAATGCCTCTTCCATAATTGTTGTTTAAAAATTCGGAACTATTGAAAGGGAAATATTTCAATTCACACACTTCACACTTTATAATCGAAGTTAATTAACACATGAATACGATCGTTTGAAAATTATGAAAAAACAGAGATATGCATATGTTGACTATAACACCTTCTTGTTTCTAATTAGATATAAATGAATGTGAGTGGAACAACGGCAGATGTGAACAAGATTGCATTAATACAGTCGGCTCCTATGTATGTGCTTGTCGTCCTGGTTATATATCCAGTCAGAGGTGAGAAAACTAATTAAATTTATTCCCTTATAGCTGACTATAAAACAAAAATATTCCAAACAATTGTTACGCATAATTAACATGTCAGAAATAATTGAAGTTATTCTTGTTTTTAACCACTAACATTAAATTTCATCGCGAACGAAATATATTTTACGAAATTCAGTTCTTTACTTAATTTTTCTTCTGAAAATTGTTTCTATATAAAACAGAAATTATTATACTCCCATATGTATAAATTCAATGACACTTTATCGAAACGTTCGACGTAGTTCGCGTCATCGAGATTTTCGTAGACGAATTTCTGGCTTTTGTTTCCAGGAATAGAAGCCAGTGCCAAGATATAAACGAGTGCTTGAACCGTAACGGGGGCTGCAGCGGCGAATGTATTAACACAGCCGGAAGTTACTACTGTACGTGCAGCGGCGACCTGGTGTTGGCTTCCGACGAGAGAACTTGCGTTTCAGCGGAATTGAGATGTCATGCCATGGAACCGCCTTTGCACGCCGAAGTGCGTGACAATTCGTTCTATGAAATATACGTAACTGCTTAAATATATTTGAAATATGTTAATTTCATCTGCATACATTTTCGTCAGTTTTATGTACGGAAACCTGCAGAAAGAAAAAGACAGTATGGAATTATTTTGTAAAGATTATACACGATGCACTTTTTTCATTAAAAGAATTTTAATACGTGCTTTTTCTGGGGTTTTTAAAGTATTGATATGCGGGTAGTGGTACAAAACAAACAAGAAATAAGTTACCCGAGCTATTTCGCTTTTAAAGGTTTTTTTTTCAAAAAATCCACCGGAAAAATTGCAAAGTGTCACTGAAATAAAGGAACATTCTGTTGTTTCGGAAAGAGTGTTTTTCTCCTAGATAAAATACGTTCCCATATTTAAAACATTAGAATATTTACTAACAAATTCTAGTCAAAATATTTATCTAAATTTAGTCCAATTTTTAGCTTCAACCAATTTTACTCTAAAACATTTAAAACCGAAATTATATGTACATCGCATATATAAATTTTATCTCCATTTTACTATCTAACCAAAAGATATTGCAAATATTTCTTCAAATGCGACACTGCAAGGTGAACGAATTTACTACACAACCTAACACATTAAAGTCAATATATCCTATCGCTTTCGAATCTCTATATCTGTCATCCTACTAACCAGCAAAAGGAAACCTGAACATAATAAAAAAAGAATCAAATCTCTGATCGCCAATACCCTCATTTCAATGTCACAGCCACTTTAATACCCAATCCTCTTACGTGTACGAATTCTCTAGCCGGCTCGGAACAATATTCTTAAAATTTCTGCTCCTGCAGACATATTGTATTTTTGACGTCCCTCTTATTCTAGATCAGATGCCCAGGTCATTCTTCCGGGGCAGTGGATTATCCTGTTGGAGCCAGATGTCATATACGATGTGGAAGAGGTTTCAGGCTAGAAGGACCGCACACGAGGTACTGCATGGCCGGAGATCGATGGAACGGGAAAGAGCCGACTTGTATTCAAGAATCGATCGTGACCGATTCCCGTTATCATTCAGGTGAGCTCTTTCTTTGACCTTTCAGCCTATGGTAATCCGTTGCGAAGTCAATCTTCAAATTTAGGTGCTTTTCCTTAGATATTCCTTATTTATATTTTAATGTTTGATTAAAACTAGGCTAAGGTAGGTTTATTTGAGTCAAGTTAAGTAATTTGCTTGTAATTACGTGCTTTCAAAAGAAAGTTTGATCCACACACGATTTCGAATTATTTCTTCGATCCTTTCACACATTCTTCCTTCATATTAATTTGTTGATGTTATTGTTATCTGTTTCCGACCAGATTTGTAACAAGGCATCTTTAAATAACATTTTGTTATTTCGTACGTTCCGTGATATATTTCCATCGAGACCACCACATGTTTGATAGGGTTTTAATCTAATGTCCAGAGTAGTAAAACGATGTTATTTTCCTAAAAAAATTACGTTCGCTTTGTAAAAAAATAATAATCCGCGGTGATTCGATTTAATAATATTTGTCTGCTACACAAAAAAGCATTAAATCCCAGTGAAACCATATTTTTTAAAAATAAACTATTTAAAAACTTCAAAAATCTATTTTATAAAATCTTTATAAAAAGAGTAGTAAATTTTGTAAAATCAGTAAGAATTATGTAAAACATATTTCGATTTTAATTACGTACAATGTTAGTTATGTATAAAAATTCCGTTACCAATTAACAAAAATTGCATGAAGCCAATCTTCCAAATTATTTTAACGAAAATGTCGACTATAATAAACAGATTCAATAGAAGATTTGTATCCTTTCCTAATTTGTTTTCAAATTAACGGTAAAATTAACGAAGAAAATGCAATTAAGAAAATTAGTATAGCAGACGATGAGACGATATCTGGTCGGTGTTCTTTAAAATTTAGTGTGCCTCTTGAACGTCAAATTAAGTTACGTTAAATTTGGCGTTACATTTGAAACTTTTATTATGACGGAGAATGCACACTGTGCACTAGAGATATCTAGTGATTTGAGATCAAAATGATGGACGTTTTAGGTTGAAACATAAATGTTAAATTTGAAATAATGTAGATTGATGTTAGAGAGATTTTATTTGTAGACATTACGGATGAAGAAACATAGAACGATAAAATTGTTGTTAAAGAAAGGTTCAGAAACCATACTTACACGTTGATGTGGTGATATTATTTACTATAAATATTTACGATGGCTACAAAATGTGTTTGCACATTTAATTTCATATTATCAAATTTTTATAATCATATGAAAGTATTATTAAATGGTGAAAAAGTGTAATATATCTGGACCTAACTAATTGCTATGTAAATGTTACAACAAATACAATCTGTAAATATTTTCTGTAGCCACTGTATATTCTTTGGAATATTTAATATGTAATTTCAATCGTTCTATCGATAACGTGTGTTTACCACATCTGTTTAAAGTTATATACTCTATCGAGAGATATATAAAAGAAAAAGAAAAAAATGTTGCAAAAAATCTAAGGAAATGCTCTGTCATAAATCCAAATAATGGTAACTCGTAGATTTTCCGAAACATTTAATAATTTTAAACTTCTGATTGATAATGCGTTTCTATCGTTTTTATAGAAATATATGATATAAGGAATCCTGTATATGTTTTAAAAACGGGTATTATGTAACAGAAAAATAGAAAATGTTGACACATTTTTTCGAAAAATTTAAAAAAACGTCGCCATAAATTAAAATGATCCTTCTGAGGAACCGCGAAACGTGACGTTTCGAGTAATCTGTTAGCTCGCCTGTTGAGGGAACGAAATTACAACCTCGAGATCCGAGAGGGTCGGCTTACGTCTCATTTTCCAAAACGAATGGCAAAACGGTCGCGGAAAGTTGGGGAATCCAGTAGTCGGCTCGCAGGTGGCCTTTGCAAACGATCGGGAAGAAAGATCACCGTCAGCAGCAATTATTTACCAACGAAAATCCTGCCGGCGCATTTAATTAGTCACGCGGCCGGTCTAAACAGCTTTTAATAATAGGAAGTTCTGGCGTAAAGGCCGGTTGCTAACGACGCTATACGTTAACGCCATAGCTTAACGAGCTTGCAGAGACGCATTTCAGTTTTTTACATTTCATTTCCTACACTCCCTTGTGTTGTTTCCATCGTTTCGCTTTCTCTTCTCCCTGTCTATTCTGAATGTCTATTCTTCTCTTCAGTGATTTCCATGCCGCTTTGTTTCGCGCGACAGCGATGAGATTTCCACGTGTTGGTCGTCGTGTTTTATTGGAGCGTGCTGATAAGAGTCTTCTTCTTTTTACCTTTTTTGATGAAGATGAATTTATTGCCTGCTACTGAAATATCGAATATCAGTTAAAAAATTATATAACAATGACAGTTGTTTTATTGATCCTGGAATATTATATATAACCTTCTTAATCTGATTTATAATTCAGAAATCAAGCAAATTGAATATGAAATCTTGTTTAACTAACAGAATAGTTCCGCAATGTTTGGTAATTATAAGTAGTTGACTTATAAGTAGTTAATTTATTCGTATAGAGATTTAACAGTAAAATCACATTATCGTATTATTACTTTGAAAATATAAGAAAGATCGTCCAAACATTTGTAGTATATAGCATTGTAGAATTTGTAATCTATCATTGTAGAAGGGTAAAATTAAAAGTTCCACCTTGTCGATTCTAACATTGTATCTCTACAGAAAACCCATGAGACACGAGACCAATAACTTCACTACACTAATCCGTGATTCAAAATCCATAGTAAACATCTCAGATACAAGAGTCATAGAATTTCGGAATCTACGTACCCGAGGGCGTACAATTCACCAGAGATTACACAAAAGTCGCAGAACTTGCGTTAGATTAGTAGCTCAAAGTTTGAGAACTATGACAGTTCCATCTCCGAAATGATAGGATTTACCTTGATTCGGATCGGAACCCTTAGCTTTCTGACATTAGGGTTACAGAACCTTCTTCAGACTAGTTGAAAGTCTAGAAACCACGACATTCCTCACTTGAAGCAGTAGAATCTACTACAAATCAGTTCAGAATTCAAAGATCTCGACATTTCGTTTATAGAATGCGTCTTGAATCTGTTCAGGAGCTAGGAATTTTTAGATTTCTAGCTATTCGAGATTGCAAAACGGATCTTGAATCAATCTACATACTAGAAACCGTGATATTGATTTTCGAATAGTATTTGTAGTAGTGTCTACTTGTATTGAATTGGATCGAAGGTTCTTTTATTTTTGATTTCAAGGACGTAAAATCTTTTTCGGGAGAATAATTAAAAGTGTCAAGATCTCGACGTTTCTGGTTTTAAAATGAGATAGAATCCGCAGAATCTGCAAGGATTGATCTCAATGATCAAAGACCTCGACCCTTCCATCACTGAAGTCACTAATTCATCCTCAATCAATTCAGAAAATCTTGAGATTTTTAATTCTATATATTTTTTAATTAATTCTGAAATTTGAATTTTACTGATCTTCTAATAAAATTATATTAGAGTACTTAAAACATTTGTGTGTTTTCATGGAAGTTCTAGTAATATTTCTTGTATATATAAATATCCTTCCTTACCTTCATTTAAAATGAAAAAACTTCTTCTGTTTTTAATGGAAAGTCTAGAAACTTTCATTTCATTTCATTTCATTTAATTAATTATTCTTTAAATATGCATTCGTTTAAATAACAACAATTTCTGCCCAATCTTCAAAAATTTATTCATGTAATATACCTAATAAATATACCTAATAAATTTTCAAACTCAATTTTCACATCATATGTAAGAAATCACTTTTCAATCACGGATTTACAATTTACAATTTTAGAATCACGTTGTATACATCATATGGACCGGTTTCCTCTTGCAAAAACTTATGAGAAACATTCTAGAGATACTATGATACGATATATCCGCGTACGGTATGCAAATCATAAATTCGGCACTATTCTATTTGGCGTCTTAGCGTCGGATGGGTCGAGAGTCACTTCTAAGTTGTGATAGCCATTAGAGACACTACTTCAACTACTTGAGAGGGAAACGCCGAGAACATCCAGCGACGATAAAATTTGCGTCGTGGATGCTAATACGAAAGACTTCGGAAGTGGTAGAGATCCAACGAGGAAGATTTCTGCTCCTAGAATTTAATATCGAGGGGTTGTCAGGTCACAGACTCTGATTACGATGATCCTCCAGTGAAGTGTGTTGATAATGGTTCTCTGCAGGTCAATAGCGACAATTAATTCAGAAGTTGAGCTTTATGTGTTCATAATTGGTCTGGCCTTTCTGACAAATTTCGAGTCGTTATAAATCAGACTTATGGTCTTATGTTAATCCATATTTATCGTTATCAGCTTTCTTGCTACCATTAGTGCACAGGTTGTTGGTTCGATGCCGAAGATACGACCTTTAAAAACGGAATTGTTAAAAGATGCTAGCAGAATATCACAGAACGAACAACAAATTGTACTTTAACAACTTATCGATTAATTCAACAATAAATATATTTTTATTTTCTTTTATATAATACAAATATATCTATGGTAAAATTGACCTTAATATTACTGTGTTATGCCCTATCTATAGAAAAATATGTGCGTTAATAAAAAAGAAAATCAGGTAAATGTGTGAATTCATGATAAAAATATGTACTACAAATTCTGCGAACAATCCAATAATTCTTTCGATAAAAATCCGCACCCTCGTGTTAGTTGAGAAAGATATCAATTTGCAATGAATACCAAATGTCAATTTCATTATGAGAAAAGCAAACCTAGGAATTAGCTGTCAATCAATAGCAATATATATTATCGCTCAAACGAGGCGTTTCAGTCATTTGACGGGAGAGTCAACTCGTGAAAACGTTTGACTTCCACGCTAGTTACTTCCGACCAGACATTCAACCTAGCGCGCGCATTCTGTATGCATAGAAAAGGGGCTGCCTGCAATTAGAAACGTTTTTTACGGCGGCAAATAATTACGGGATATGGGTGGAACGCCGCCAAACAATTAGACGCGTAAAGTAGCTGGTCGATCTCGAAGAGGACAGTTTACCGCGTCTTCGCGATAATTGAGTTCCACGAGTAATTTGGCGAGAAACCCAATCGATAATTCAATTTCTCACGAGTCGTGAGACGATTTCGCGTGACAATTTCAATGCAAAATATAGTTGCAACTTTGAAAAATATGATATAAGTCATATAGCAATTTTCCTTGTTTTCTTTCCACTGAAATTATCTAATTCATCAATCCATTGATCTAATAAAAGAATTTAGGAAAACACAGGTTGTACCCAATGTACTGAGCACGAACACGATATATCTGCTTTAACTAAATATTGAAACGTGTTCTCATGAATACCGTTTTCTTAAAAAATGTAATTTCCAAATTTAAACTGTTGACAATTGACATTGCGGTTCCTAATTTTTGTACTCTTATGGGAAGTTTAAAGGTACAAAAATGCAGATAAAAATGCACAATATATATAAAATGCAAAAATATATAAAATATCCAAAATAGAATACTCGTTATAATACATAAAACTTGTTAAGATTTCAGTTTTCTAATAGTGTGCATAAGGATATTAATTTGTATAAATTGCAGTCTAATTTTAATGTAATAACTTCATGTAACAGCTAATGTGAACCACATAGCTCTTTATGACGAGCTTTGTTGGGGCTTAATAAAAAGAAAATATCCATAGGCATTTCGAAACAATGAATAGTATACGGTTGCATCACATCCTTTCCGGTTCCAATGGTTATTAACTATAATTCCAGGCGTTTCATGGAACACCGCATGTTTAATAACAGGCTTTGTTGCTTCAGACATGCCACGACCGTTCGTCAGGTGTCCCCGAGACATGGACGTCGAGCTACCCGCAAGGCAGAACACGATACGCGTCTCGTTTCCTCAACCTAAGTCCAACATGAACTGGTGGAGGTATTTATCAAGACACTTTGTCCATGTTATTATATCTAACGCTATTTCCGTAGGTAACGTAAGTTGAACGTGATGGTGAATTTACGATAAGGTAAGGAATTGGCTTTAATTCTAATGTATGTCGATGGTTGTGGCATTAGGCTGTGAAAAATACGATGTTTTTAGTTCTTTTTAACTCAGGAATTGACAACCCCTCATGTGTATTAGTCTAAAAATATACACTGTGCCTTATGACTATGAAATGATCATAAAATTTTCAATTTGTAATAACACCATAAAGTCCGACTAAATATATTCAGTACTGAACAATTAAAACTTACAAAAGTTATCTTTACAATCTCATTTTTCTTGTATCAATTTTTCTATAATAAAGTACTCTGTTATACTCGTTATACATACATGGTAATTCGTAATTCATGATACAAGTGTAATCAGGGAGATTCTATGGCAGAAAGTAATACAAGAGTTAAGAATAATAAAATCTTGTCAAAAGCTTCATTTTGAAAAAAAACCGAATTTGGACATTTGTAAAATATACGTGAATTTGACCAATTCTTAGTTGGGCAGGGTTGTACAATTGAAAGGAACTGTACATTTGACTAATCACACTTAAATCAATTCCAAACGTTCCAAAATTGACACCAACGTCATTTCCACTTCATAATTCTTTTATGCCTGGACTTCTTCGGTCCAGATTAATTTTCATATTAAACACGACGGTCAAAGTAACCCCGCCATTCGTAAAGTTTCGCGTGACGAGGTGAAATTAATTTCTTTTCGCGAATCTCTTCGCTGCAATATGTCACCACAATAGACTGGTTTATCTTGTGTCGCAAGCGGGTCTGCTTGCAAGCCTTCCACGGTGCACAATGGGAATTCCAAACGAGCTTAGGGGGGCTTCCTTCCAAGGCCGTATACACGTCTTTGCCCCGGTATTTGTGCTCGCGTTTCTATTTATTCAGCCGAGCGTCGAGTCGGTCGTGCACGCTTTTACGCCGTCCGATAGAGAAATCATCCGCGACGCGTCATCCTCGTCAATCGCCATGGGGATCGTAAAGGCAACGCGGATTCGTATTTGTATTTTTATGTTAATGGGCTGTCGATCGATATCTGTCTCGTCTGACAGACAGATCATGATCTCTACAAATCTGTCTATGTTAATTGGATCAATGCATGACTCAGTATAATATACAAGTCGTATGTAAAAGTGCTTTGATGGGTAAAAGTAGATATCCAATCACACAGGATTAAATCAACTGACAAAATGAATGTCTACGATTTATTAATTTTTTTCATTAGGTGCTAAAAGTAAATGAAGGTCACACTGAGAATTTATGACAAGTGCGTTTTTGCTGATCTCGTGATTTTTATAGCTATGTAATATGAAATTATTAGGAAAAAGTATAACTTAATGGATTCCAAGATATAAGTCTTTTGAAAATAGCTGGTAAATCATAATATTATAAATAATGTTATTATTTATTATTTAAAAAAGTAAAATATTATTATTTAAAAAAGTAACAGAAACATATACTTAATCCCACAACCAAATACAAAGATGCTACATGTTACATTGTTACTTAAGGTTTAGTTGTTATATATACATATATTCATTTGGTAATCGATCGTCGATTGGTCCTTGATTCGTCTGACAGACATAGAGATCATGATCTCTATAAATCTCTCGCTGCGTGCATGACGAGTCTGAATTCTATGTTAGTTGGGTCAATGGTTGACTTGGTTGTTTTGCAGATATGTGGACGCGTCGCCGTCGTGGGCAAAGCAATTGGAGGCGGATTTGCCGGCAGGTACGACGATCGTCACTTTCACGGCATGGTCACCCGTGTCGAATTATACCAGCACGTGCAGGATAGTGATCCGCGTTCGAGGTGAGTGTTCCTAGATAGTCGTACGATTGTTGATTGTGAATATACCGATTTATGACGAGATTTCTGTATATTGGTCATTGTATGTAGATGTAAGTTTCGCGTGTATTATCGATGGAAGACACGTAAAAAATAAATTGAAATTGCAGGGGACGTTATCTTACAGAAAGCTTTCTTTCCAAATAAATCGATGACGAAAGATAGTCTGTGACAAAAATTTATATCTAGCCAGCTAAATATATTTGTATATATTTTTGAAATTTTGTAAAGGACGAGTCTATATTGGATTATCTTATCTCTGACAAAAACGGTCTACGTCAAATGTAGCTATTACATATTCCTATTTGTCAAAACAATGTCCCAATGTATGTTTCTAAGTTAGCAAAAAATAGAGTCAGAAACATACAATCTTATTTATTCTCGTAGCACGAAAAAATGATATCCTGAAGAATCTCCGACAAGTAAAGTTTGAGAGTTTAATTACAAAAATTTCAAACCAAGTTTAAATTCCGTTCGGAAATTACCAACGCCGAGTCGGTGATATTTTTATCTCGTGCAAAAGGTAATTTCACCTGTAACGTTGTTTTCGCAACAAGAGGACATTCGTGAGGCAATTTCTCCATTTATCTACGATACTCGAATCACACACAAACGTACAAACTTTAACAACGTGACTATGAATATGGAAATATCGATATCGAGGAATTATAAGGCTCGATCCATCGATCCGATGGAAAATTCGAAAATTACCGTTTACAGGGATAATTTAATGCGGGGATATCGCGATTTAAATCCTATTTCACGTACGAGTGGTCGGAGAATTACCATTGTCGTTTCAATTCGAATTTATGCGACTTTCGTGTCACGCGATACTCCTGTTAGGCGTTGCGATCTTAATTCCATGGAATTAAGAGACACAGTTGTGGCACACGCTTGCAGTGTATGCATTCTTATATGCCATTATAGTTTGCTTCTAAAACTGTTAGGCGTGGCATGTATGTGGTCTTTTTCAAAGAATTTCCACGAATTAGTAAAATTCGTTTCTACTAAATAGTTTTTAAGATTGGACTAATGTTAAGCTATCCAGATTTCAGATATTAACCATTTATGTCCCAGGGGTCATTGAAAAAACAGCGCAATAGCGTTCGTCATATTTGTTACTTTATGAAATAGATCTATATTATTATATATGCGTACTGTAAGTTTATAAATATTTCAAGTTTTGTTCAATAAAAATTATCGAGAAGATAACAATGAAATACAAAATACCGTCAGTCGTCCGTAGCGTTCAAATGTACTGGGACTTTTCGACACTAAATTTAAATTGCTTGAGACTTAAACGGTTAAATCTCAATTTTACAACTGTGTACCAGAAAATATTTCTATTATTAACAATGGATAGAAAATATTCATCTTATAAGTTACAGAAATGTTCGACCCTGAAAGAGTAAGATTAAAGTTAAATTAAAACTATTTATATATCTTTCATAATTTTTCGTTGAAATTTTGAGACAGCGACGAGGAAAGCGTATTCGTCCTTTCTATGAACAATCGTCTACAACAATCATGCGGTTTACAGTTTCAGACCAAATTAACCTGGTAACTACACAATTTCCTGTATGTATATACAGTATAACGTATGTAAGTCTTGTTACGATATAATACAAACGTTCTTAATCAAATAAATATAGCACATTCCACCTATATAACACTTTAATCACAATTACAATTAAATTAATTACTAAATTACATTTAAAAATTATATAAAAACCAATTTCAATTAAAATTATTAATTTTATCTCTGAAAGTTAAAGTTAATGAAAGATCGCTGTAGCACATCTTGAAATTAAAAAATTAATAAAATTAAACAAATGGGATTAAATGTTTTACTATTGATCAATACCGGATAAGTAGAAAAATTGCTATTGACAGCAATTACAAACAATAACATTGAGGTATTACAGGACGATAATATTGAATCAAAATTTGTTTTTCGAATGAAATTTCATCCATGATAGCTTTTGAAGATTAGAGCCGTTAAAATAATTTCTCTCCGTATTTTCTCCCTTTATTAAAATTTCCAATATTTTTATTGCTCTTTAAAAACTTTAAGTAACTTCGTTACATTTCTCTGGTATTTTTATTACTTTTCACAGACTTTAAGTATCTAACAAATATTCGATTCATCGACGATTTTTGAGACCTAGTTGACCATTTCGTTCCATGGGACACAACGGTCACATTAAATTCATCGAAACGTCATTGTTTCATTGGTTTCCGCGAGTACGAAATAACACTCGACGGAAAGCGTTCTCCAGAGGACCGCGACGGTTTCCGGTACCGACGTCATAAATACACGGTGGTCCACGTTACCTGTAGCTCTATTTCTCCCATTGGCTTTTCCACCGAGGTCATCGAGATATCGATGGGAAAAAAGTTTTTCACGCTATGGAAACATTATTTCACTGGTGTCTACTGCGCTGTTTATTTTTTATCGACTGCACGTGGTTTTACTTTTATTTTTTCTACTGTGCCTTTTCATCACATATGGTAACAGTATTACAAAATTATGTGTCCCGTAAGAGCTATAAAGTCTATTTAAAAAGGCTATAAATTTAAGTTAATTGATGAAATAAATATTTATAATTTATTAATTTTCTTCGACATATTTTAAAATTGAAGAATTTAGGAAATCATTTTAATGATTCTGTAAAAGAAATAGAATTTAAGAGAAACATTTAGTGATCGTTGCTTGAGACTTTCAAGAGAACCTGAAAATTTAAAAAATTACGAAACCTTGTGCGTGTAGAGTAGGTGATCCGTAATAAAATCCTATTTTTTGTCGATGATAACTTTAGTTAAACAAGTTTAAAGAAAAATAAATATCTTTTTCGATGGAACGCTGTAGAAAAATTCTATTTTTCATTTGATTCTACAGAATATTCACACGCGTGATATCAGATACGAGATTGTATGAAAAAATAAAATATCGAATGTCATTTTTAGATGGAGTACAACATATTTGAAAATGTTAAGATTGTTTTTCTTTCTTAATGGGGTTAGAAAACAATTTTTCTTCGATCTTTCTGCTTGTAATGTTGTGTTATAGCGAAAGAGTCACTATATTATATTTATCATATATTATACATATATATATTAAACATATTTCTATATTCGGAATAAATATTTATATACTCTAAATTATAATTTCTATATTTGGAACTAAAATATGTTTGCATATATACAAACATACACGTACATAAAAAAATATAATTAAAATTAAAATTTGGAAAAATCGTAAAATTCAAAATTCCGTATTTGTTAGACAAATTCGAACGCAGCAAGATGATGACTTGAAATCGTTTTTAATTTTATTATTTTCTACGATTTAAAAATATCTTTATCACGCTTCATACATGTTGTATTTGATCTATAATTCCCTTAATAGCAGTGAGATTAAAGCATGATAAAAGAATAGATCGATTCTTAAATATAATTTTAACGTTTAATATTAGAGAAGAAAATTATAATGCTTCTTAATACTGACCTGATGGAAGATAGAATTCTTATAGCTGATTGTTAATGAAATGAATGGCGTTGAGGATCTTGAAAGGAAATAATATAAGAATGAAAAGGAACGATAATAATGATGGTAATAAGAAAAGGTCGAATATGCTGAAAGTAAAGGAACAATAGTAGAAGAAAAATTAATGAAACGCAGAGCTTAAAATCCCCTTTGAGTTTAAAAGTGAAATTTAAATACCGTAGAACTGTTATGTATAGTACTATGGTGTCCTGCGTTGATCCTGAGAAGCATGTTTCCATTTTATGGTCATTTACAGCGCGCGACCAACTTTTGCGATCTATTTAATTCGCAATCTATTTAATGTATGTTAACAACAAACTCTCTACTGTTGTAAAGGGAACGAAATTGTTCACGTATTTCATATCTAATTAATATCATGAGAATGCTATTCTGGTTATTTCCAGTCGGAATTTCATGTTTATTTTGCAACCACATATTTCGTAAACTTTATATTACTTTCGTGAATATTTATAGTAAAATACAGACGTCTATAAGATCAAATTCTAACTAAAGGAGAAATGAGACTAAATACAGGATCATTTTTTTAAATTCCAAACATATATAATACGTTCTTTGTTTTTGAGACGAAAAGATATGAAAAAATATATCGTGGAATCTCAATGACATTGCTAACATGTAGCAATAACTCATTATAACTATTAGTGTAGCTAGTAAATTCTGGAAAAACTTTTAATGTGTGTAAATTTTATATACAATGCGATCTGTTTCTTCCACTCTACTATCTGAAATTCCACTTACTGGATCCACCCACTACGAATAATACTCAACTGAAACACAGAAGTTATTAGAAAGTATCACTTATTGAATGTCCAAAACGGCCGAATCGATTAAGATAGTCGTCGAACCAGTGAAAAATCTGTGCTTCAAAAAATTGCTGCACGACGAACTCGAACTTGGAAAACCGATAGTGCGAATCGTTAAAGTTTCGATGGATGTATTCGCATTCCATAGGTCGGCCACAATATCGCGTAACGCAGAAGAGAAATGAATGGCTGTGGCCGCAGACAGTTCGAATAGAAACGTTATTTTGCGGTATTATTTGATCTCGGTGATGCATGATTTACGATCGCGCTGCTTAACCAGCGGATAATGGGACCGTTGCCCAAAGCGTTCGCGCAAAGAAAGAAATCGAAACGGTCGATCACATATCATCCTGGTGAACAGGCTTTCTCACGTGGTCCCTTTGTTTCTCGAATTTTTCCTGACCGCTTGCCTCGCCTGCCAGGGTGCAACCAACATGTCCCATAATTCTTCATCTTGATCGTTCAATATAACGTCTCTATTATTAATGTCGGGTTTCTAGCGGTACCCGAGCTCGCGCGAGGCTTAGCTTGCGTTTCGTGCTATTTTATCGGGTTTACGTTTACATGACAGCTAGTTTTTTTTCAGAGGAAATGCCTTCATGGTAAATGTGAATCCATGTACATACTTTTCTGTTGCTTTTATTTTCTGGTAAATAGAGGGAGTCTAAGTAGATACAATTGGATTTTTGTACTTTTTCTATTATTATTTATATTAATTAATATTCTTATCCCCCGTAAATCCTACGTAAATCCTACTTAAGATATAAATGCCAAAAATAAATAGAATAATTTTTCTCACAGAATGAAAAAGAATTCCGTTCTGTAAGGATTAATTGATACAATTAATGCAATTTAGAGATCATTATATTCATAAAATCAAAATAATTACAAGTACTTACGGCTTTTTAAAATTTCAAGTTAAATTGATAAAATTAATAAACCAAGAAATTATAAAGAAATACGATTCGTGTTAGTATGAGATTTCAGAGCTTTCGAAATAATATTCCATAAGATATTATGAAAATAATTTCTAGTAGTTGAATTACATTTTCATAATTTTTCGTCTTACAATTTTTTCCCATAAAATTAAGGCAGCAAAGGAGGCAAAGCCAAAAGCAGTCGGTTTCGTATTTTCGCGCGCACAGCAGGACGTTTAATTCGCAGCAGAGTACCGTCCGTAAATTACGAGCGAGCTTCGTGAAACCACAAAGGCCGATATTGCCATTGTACGAGTCAGGATTTCTGCCCGCTTGCTTCATTTCTTCGTGATATTCGAATAGTCGATGACAGGCGGAATCTTTGCTCGTCCTGTCACTAGCAAACTTCCGTTTCTCCGTTCCTGATTGCTGTTCCTGAAAGGAAGTGTCTCCTACCTCGGGACAAATTACACGGAAAACAATTTAAAGAATGGCGCGTAGACGCTTGGTCGATGCGGAATAAAACAGCGTAATTATACGACAGCCTTGCTTCCAATGCGACACAATCAGATTTTTAAAAAAATACAAAAAAAATTATCTTGCAATATAGTAACACTTACTGTCTATTAGCATTTTGTTAATGTATTTATCAGAACAATATTTTAAATTAAATTTATAAATTACTATAAAGTTCGCAAGAGGAAAATATGATTGATTTATTAAAAATTAATGCCGAAATAATATTGCATTGAGTTAGGAAGAAATTTTATGAAACATTATACATAATACGAAATATAGTCTACGTTAGAAAAAAATTCAGTAATTCTATACTATACTGTAAAATTGTATGTAAAAGTTGTATTACATACAACTAGTTTAATAAAATTCGATATCTAAATATCTAAATAAATATTGTAGTGTATTTGCTATATGTAGGTACAAGAACATTTTTGTTCATTTTCAATAAATCGGTTTCAATAAATTGGTTTCAACAAATCTTACCTTTTTATCGTTAATTAGGTTTATTGTTAATTAGTTGAAATGATGTTGATGAACGTCAGTTAATTTTATAAACAATATTTATTGTTTAGTAAATAGTATTGTTTAGTATTGAAAGTAAGCTTTAATTCTTCTTTATAGCCCGGAAAATACTAAAATTGAACATGCAAAACAACGAGGTACCAAGTTAATTAATCGTGGGTATAAAAAAAATCCAAACTCTGTAAAACAGGTAACTCGCACCTCTCAGTTTTCTAAACCCAAAGATGCAGAACCTTACCACCGAAAAACATCTCCTTTCCGAGCGCGAAACTTCTAAATTCGTACAATTAATTCTGCCTCCTCCATCCTCTTGCACCTACGTGTTTTCTACGTTACTGTTTCCACGTCTAAGCAAGGTGAATCGTTTCGCGTTTACCCGGAACAAGTTCGCAGACAACAAACTCTCCGGCGCAAAACTACAAGGTGCGCCCTGGTTAAGAATCGGTACGGTCGTTTCTGCTCACGGAGGAACGTTTGTTCGAAGGCAAACAAAAAACGTACGCCAATTCACCGGATAGACCAACGATCGAAGGGCATTAACGAACAAACCGGACGGGTTACAAAGCCGCGGTTCAATCTAGAATTAGAAGAAAAACAGCAAGAACGAGGAAACCAGCGAACTCGACGCTGGACGACTAGGTAAAGGTTGGCGGAATCGGAGAAACCAAAGAGGAAGAAAAAGCGAAGGGAACGCAGGACGTGGACGAATAGACTAGCTCGATTCTCTAATAAAAGGAAACTTTTTCAAAAGCTTGGGGACATCGAACGAAATCGGCCTTGGTCCCGGTTTCGAATCGGAGCTCCGAGACTGGTAGAAGTTTAGTTTCGTTGGTAGCGAGTGCACTTAGTCCAGTCTCGCTTAATTACTCATTCCTGAAGTTCGCGAAACTCCCTTTAAACGAGTTCCTTCCGATGGACGCCGGTGCTGGACAAACAGGAGAGAAAAAGAGAGAGAGAGAGAGAGGGAGAGAGAGAGAGCTGGCTGACACGGTCAGATGGATTCTGGCTCGATATGCAATTACGTGAAACAGAACTGCTGTTGATCCAGCAGTGCGAGCAAATCCGGCACGGTGATTCTTAATTGCTCGACCTACGATTTCATTATACCGTGAAATATCTCGCTGAATTAATTAATGGACGATTTAAAAAGCGCCAACTTTTTCTGGCCGGTGGACATGGAAATGATGAAAGCGCGACGATGTATCGTTGGCCTTGGGAAGAAGTGTCAGAGAACTGTCTTTTGATGGTGGACAACTTTGTGTGAAATATCGTAAAAGGAGTTATAAGATGTAATGAAAACTATTCTTGTTCATTGATGAATCTTGTAGAGTAGTGTTTATTAATATCAATGTATTACATAACGGTATCATTTTTCTGTGTATTTTGTGCGGAGAGCTGAGAACAAGTGAAGTATCTATGGTGCATGTAGAAAGGATGAAAACTTGAGATGGGTGTGCCTAGAACATGAGACAAACGTCAATTCGTCAATTACAATCTTCGGTGAAGAAATAACAGCAACGATCATCGCTCCTAATTGATTGGAAAAACAGGTAGAAAATGATTGCCTCCAAACTGAAGGTCACTCGAGGGTACGCTCCATACCGACATCCCGCGTATTTCAACGCTCAATTGTCATCGTTAATAAAATCAAATAATATAGTAGAAATAAGAGACTCGACGTTTAGTAGAAATAAGGGAAACACTAAACCTTATGGCAGACAGATGGAATCATTGATAATACAGACTAATTTTCATCACGGCAGTAACGGCTCCTTGGGGATTATTGCTGGTCTGAGTGGATTTGTTAAGAAAAGCGTGGGCGGAGAAATTAAACTGGAGAAAGGTATATGGCATCTTTAGAAAATTAGAAACGGCTATTCTCGAAATGTTGTTGTGGATAAAGAAATAGACAAGTGTGTAATAACTGGGTTGCGATACGGAACAAGTGTCACGGAAATTATTCTTTTCGATCTATATATCGCATTTATTGATGTATATTAGTTTTTATATTTAGAATAGAGTTTAATAATGTTTCTATAGTACATAAATATACTACGTATTTGAATAATGCAAAGATAACTTATTAAGTTTTGGAAAGAGACGATACAATAACTTTATGTTTACTGAATGAAAGTTAATTATAATTCCACTTCAAACTCAATCAAAAGATTAATTAAGCTCTGCATGAAACAATATTCAAATATTTAAACTGTTCTTAACCGAACTCCCAACTTAACAGACTGGCACGATAAATTTTACCCCATTCACCACTTAGTAAAATAGTAATAAAACACCAAATTATATTAAGTACACTGTAAGATAAAGGGATTGAAGCGGTTAAAATTCTTTCCTTAGGACTTGAACAGGAGTTCAAACAAGAAATTTCAAATTATTCAAGTGTGAAACTTTTAATCGAAAACAAAACCGTGATCAAAGAACTATTCTGGTGCAATTTATCGCGATAAATGTCCTCGTCTGAGTTACCGTTGAGATCGAGGGCATCAAGGATCTTGTCGAACTATTAAATCGGATCTGTGAAACTTTAAATTGTGTCAGACCGTCTTAGCAAAGTGTCTCCTAACACGATTCGTCGCTGCTGCTCGTCAGATCTTGTTTCTGGTTTAATTAAAGGTCATAAAATGATAAGCTGGATAATCTATTGACATGGAGAAGCAACCGATTGGTAATTGCAGTCAAATCGATCGAGCCTTCCAACGAGGATGATTTACTATGAGTGCCGTGAGAAAGAACGTGGGTAGCTCACGCTTGCAATTAGTTACGTTTATACGTACATTTTTCTTTGGATCGATTTCGCTGTAGTTTAAGCATCAGTGAGTCTTATAATGAAAAATGAGAAAATAGTTTCGTTACAGCCTCATGTACAATAATTCGCAAAGTGTTCTTATATTTATTATAAAAACCGAGAATATTCGAACACAGCATACAAACATCTTTATGAATTTTTTTATGAATATCTATGTAAATTCTATAGAATTTAGAACATGAACCGACGGTTTGACTGTGTTTACTTTCCCTGTGTGGGAGTCGGTCGAATAAATAGAGAAGAACGTGGACTTAGGATAGAGAATAAAACAGGATTTCAAGAAGCGAAGATTGAACAAAGAAGAAGAAAAGCAAGTTAAAAGTTAGAAGAAGAAAGGAAGAGAAATTAGAAGCGAAGAGTTTTGAGGAGATACGGAAGAAGACTCAAAAAATCGATCGCCTGGATTCCAAAATATTACACCATTATATATGTATCTACTTAAAATTTCGGACCAATCTAAAAATGTACGTGTCGCATAAAATGTGATATAGATAAATACTGTAGATTTAAAACATAATGTGATTTTGTATTACGTTTATCTTAGTTGTACATCACTTCTGCAATTTTTATGTAATTTTTAATGTTATTAACTCAGAAGGAGGGAGTATCGCAATATCTCAAATAATAAGACAAACAAGCTAAAAACAGTCTTCTTTTATCGTATAAATGAAGAGTATAGTAGGAAGGAGATATCGATTTCTCTCTTGACGTAAGAGAAAACATGTCTTAGTACCGAATGCACAGTGAACTTTACCGAGATATTTTATTGTTAGCTAAGTTTGAGCATAAGACACCACGTATCTGTTGTGGTTTAGAAAATCCCACGAGGAAGGCATATAACGTATACTTGCCGCACTTGCACTTCAGTTCAATACTAAATCTACCACTGCTGATCAAATTGACCGTTTTCAAATTTCTACACAAATTTAACTATATTTAAACGTTATTATAAAGCTTCAAAACGTATGACTTTTCATAAAACATGCATACAATATATTTTTCGGTATTTATTTCCAGTTTGCTTTTTTCTTTTCTAAGAAGAAATTGTATTCTGTTTTGCTATCGCTGGTGGTCAATTTGACTGGTCGATAAAATATTTTATTTACTTTTAAAATAAATGCAATCAGTACAAAGAAAATAGTATCTCAAGGTCAGACTACAAACAAAATCAATAATAGCAAATAACAACTGTTACGCCCATACTCTTGTTATAAACCATAATCCATCCCTCGATCAAGATAGCCACCAGATGTTAAAATATATTAACTCAGGCCCATAATAATCCTAAGGAACCGCCATAAAATTTATCATTTTTTACGGTCAATTGTTACAAACATTTTAAAAGTCGAGACGTTTCTTAGGGTTATTGCTCACTCCGATAAAACACGGGTTTTCGAGCAACCGTTGATGGAGAACGGCCAGCACCCATAAATATTTTGGTATAAATATCGTCGTCAGAGACCATATTCTTACTTGCTATCGTCCTTTCGACTAGAATACATCTCAGTTTGTTAATCAATCAGTCGACATATAAACTTGTTATTTCTAAAGCTCAGGCAGGCAAGCATCTCAGAGCGTTTTGTGTAAAGTTGTTATAAAAGAAAAAGTAAAGCATATATAATTTGACAATAATTTTTTATTCCGTACATGGTATTATTCTATGATAAATATTTACCTTAAAAATGTCAAGACTTCCCAAAAAAAAAAACATTATTAAGAAGAATAACGGACATAGAAGAAGACTGTTCAGTGTGCGATGAACAAGATGAAACTACAACAACTGAAAACAGCATGGAAACACATGAAAAGCTATTTACAACCGAATCAGAGTTGAATATTATAAATAAGCGTTCACGTCCAGCGCAAAAAGGAAAGAAATTATCGTTGACAGCAGAGAGTGAGACTGATGTAGAGAGCCAACGTATCGAAACTAGATCTGATGGGTCAGTTTGGAGAGAAATAGATGCAAGTTCCAAACCTGGCAGGACATCTATTCATAGTATTTTTAGGGATATGCTAAACGGCATATAATGAAAGAACAAGTAAAGACGGCATTTTATCTTATCATTGATCACCGTATAAAGAATCATATAATAAAATGTACGGAAAAAGAAGCATTTAGAGTATTGGAACTAAATGGGAGCTAGATACAACAAAACTAAATGCATTTATTGCTCTGCTATATGGTGCACATCAGGCCAAGAATTTAGATGTCTCATATTTTTGGAGTAAAATTTGGAGACCTGCATTTTTTTCAAAAACAATGGCAGCAATGACTTTGCTGAAATTATGAGGATTATACGACTTGATAAGAAGAACGAAAGAAGCCAACATTTACGAACCAATAAATTTACAGTGGTATCTACAGTATGAGACCGATTTATAGAGAATTCACAAAATTGTTATAAACCTGGTACACTCATTTCTGTTGTATAAAGAATCGCGGGGGAAAAACCATGCAATAAAACTATCAACAAGTTCAAATTCATTACCACAAAAAACTTGTCAAGTAAAATATTATAAAGGTTACAAAACTACGAAAATCTGTTCAAGATGCGGGAAATATGTATGCTGCAAATGTACATTTGATGATAAGATAATTTGTAAAAAGTGCAGCGAAAATGAATAAGCTATATCTCTATATAAAATAAAACTGTAATTTTATTTAAGTCTATAATTGAAATTAAACAAAAGTAAATTTGGACGAAATTTTCTGAAAGTTCATCATTTTACATACATTCAGTTATAAATTGACCATTATCTAAGGTAAATCATAAAAATTATTACTTTTCTAATCATCGGTCATTTTGACCGGACACGGAAAGAATAGGTATACACGAAATGTCGGTGGGTTTAGTGTTAATGATCAAAAGAACTAAAGGGAATTTTGCGAAGTTTAAAGTGAACCGTGAATATTGTTGTAATTTTTTGCTTCAAATCGCTTTCCAAACATTACTCTGGATAACAATTTTCCCAAGGCACAATATAAGTGAAAATGACCACGGAATAAGGTTGTCCGAAAAGTTTCTTTCGTTTCATAAGTTGATAATAGACGAACAACGATTTCTGTTTTATACAATTTTATTGAATTAGGTACAATGCATTTCGTTCTATTTCTATTATTATATTTGTGCATAATTCAATGAACTAATATAAAACAAAAAACATTGTGCTTCTATTATTATATATATACATATATACACTACAATACTTAATTTCTTGAATAAAAATACTTTGTATTGAGTAAAGTAGTATTGGAATCAGTGAAAGAAAACATGATTAAGTAATGAAGCTGTTTATATGTAATTAGCTGTTTCGCTAAACTACGAGATAATGAAAGAATAGCTTAAATAAGTTACTATATTTAATGACCTGCTAATGATTATTTTCTTTTTTTATTCTTAAATAAGTTATATAATAAACTCTTTCTTTACGAATAAATTGTACGTGTACTTCATTCACAAAATACAATTTTTCTCGAAATCGTCATTTTTAATATAAAAGTCTCGGAGAAAATTTACCGAATAACACACAAAGCCCAATTTTTTAAATCGTGCAATCTTGTATAAACACAATGTATAAACATTATACATTCTCCAATTTTCAATATAACATATCAAAGGCAATTGCAACTGCAAATGTTCTTGAAATTAATTACTACAATTCCGACGATGATACAATTTCTTTCCAAAATATAATCGCAACAGGAAAAACTCTAAAGTAAAAAGAAGTAGAACTCTAAACCGAGAAAAACGCTTACATTAACCTACATACAAACTTATCCCAAATTTCCCCACGTACTTACTAATTACCCCAACGCTTCCAAAAGCTAATCTGATTAAACAAAAAAGTAAAATAGAGTGGACAATTTTACGCAACTTATACGAAACATTCTAAATTGCAAAGATATGACCGTAAAGTCTTGAAAATCTTTCTTTCTAAAATTTAAACTTTTGTATCCTGAAAGTTTCGCTGTGTACTTTAAAGCGCCAATTTCATTAGTGTAGCACCATGAATCAAGTACCTATGTAGAATGATATCAAATATTTTTAACGATATCTATAAGAAGATACTGTGTAGAGTTTTATAACGTATTAAAGTAGATAGAAACATAGTAGATATTTCCGTAGAATTTCGTATACATATGTATACATTTATGCTACGATAATAAAAACTATTTATACAGAGTGTCCCAGATATTTTCCGCAAGAAGAAAAATAAAGAAAGCTATCATATAAACATAAACTTGTAAATACTTTATTATTGTAAACGCTTTATGAAAAATGTATAACTTTAGATTGCTGATTCTATAATAGAGATAGTAGTGAAACATAATAATCGAGATAATAGAACCATTTCTGATGTTGGAATTGACATTCGCCGTGCATTTGGAAACCTAAAACGGCTCCGCTTGTTTACCATACTGACGACTGATTATATTACCATTTACAGACACGGAGAATCCGAAAGTTTCGACGTGCCCGACGTCCTTTGAAGTGCGGCTAAGCCCCAGCGAGCGAAATCGCTTAATATTCTGGCAGGAGCCAACGTTCACCGACAACGTCGCCGTCGAGCGGGTCTACAAAACGAGGGTGAGCAAACGACATCGAATTCGGCCGGGTAATCCCCGCTGTCTCCGTTTCCGACCGCTCCACCCGCCCCCTCTGGACAGTCGGAAATTTCTGCTCGCGTTTGATCTTGAGAAGATGACGCCTCGCGACGACCCCTTCCTTTATATCCGACTTTATTTCTTTCTTTATTTCCGCGTGGAAAACGCCCCTTTTTACCCCCTTTTCGCATTCCTCGCCGCGAGGGGATAAGATTCTCATCCTCCTTCCCCCTTCCTTCTCTCTTCTTCTTCGTTCCTTTTCTTTCTACCAGACACTTCTTCTCCCGCGAACAGTTTATTAAAACTTCTTCCCTTAACGATCAAACTTACCAATCTCGCGGTTATCTGCGGTCTCGTCATTAATTACCTCGCTGTGTCTCGAAGACGCGGACTAGGTAAAAAGAGGAAGAATAGTGGAAATTCTTGGGTGATCAACTTTTTTCTACTCTCTTTTTCGTCCTTTTCCTTTTATCTATCTTTTTTCTTCATTTGTTTACTCGTTTATCTAATTCTTCTCTTTTATTTAATCACAAAGTGTTCCATTCTTTTTTATTTAGCTTATCATTTGAAATCGTCCGTTAGATAAAATTCTTGGTTCTTTATGAAATTTTAATTTTTAGTTTTTGTCGAATCTAGACATGAAGGATAGCGTAATAATTTACTATTTTCGCTGCACGTAACCACACATTGGTACGGTGAAACAGAAATTAATGCCAACGTTATTTTATCATTTTTCTTATGGCAAATTATAAGCTTCGATAATTACCATTTAATTTTACTATAAAAATTTAAAGCGCAAAATAAGAGATGACATTACTTATAGAATGACCTATAAGAAACAATTATTATTGATATTTGTGACTTCCTGCTTCATTCTTATGCGAAAGATTTTTTTGACGCAATAAAACTTGTTTTCTCGATAGAAACAAAAGCCGGATTGGGACATAAAAGTTTCGAGGATCGAACGGCGCTTAACTTTTCCTTATTTCCTTTTCCTTTTCTTCTTCTCCCCCTTCTTTCCTTTCTCTTTCTCTACTTTTTTAATTTCTGTTTGTCTATCTGTTTGTCCCTTCTATTTTTCTGTTGAACTTGTACTTTGACGGAGGTTGTATACTTTACTTTGGTGAATGGAGTGGGTAGTAAAGTTAGAACAGAAAGTTCGAGGTCGATGATAATTAGCTACGGTTGGATTTCGAGCACTCGTCAAGCAGGCGAACGACATCGCGACCGTTGCGTTATAACGCGATAACGTGTTCGCGAATTGGCTGGACGGGCGATAATTGACCCAGCCGTAATTGGAGGGCTTCCTCCTACGCGGCTAATAAACGCGACGCGACGTTCCGGTGTGCGCCGACAAATTGCTAAGTTGCGTCGATTAAAGTGGGCTTCGAGTGAAAAGCGAGGGTACTAGGATAGGGATTAAAAAAGGGAATATTGGCGAAGAGAGAAAAGTGCGTGTAACGAGAGTAACGAGGAAGACACGCAAAAAGGTAGAAAATAATGGCAAATGAAGATACCTATGGGGTTTTAAGGTGTTAAATTTCAGTCGATTTTATTGATATTAGACTGAGAATGTTTACGTATTTTTGAGAAATTCGACTTTTGCTTTGCAAACGTGGGCGTTTCGTCGTCGGGTTAGTTGGAATATAATACTACGCTTTATGTGATTTGTTATATACTAACTATTATATGAAGACAACATGAGAAAAATATTCATAATAATTTTTAATTCACGAACTTTCGTATAACTTGGTGACTACAAGAAAGTTTTAATCGTATGAGGAACAACTTCATAGATTTGAAGATATAAGCCTTTCGAAAATAGGCGATAAACCCAGACGATGATAGGAAACGATAGGAAATGATAAGAAACAAATAATATTAATATAATTGTCATGTTAATTGATTAATGTTAGCAATATTTTTACGTGTTCAAGAGGGTTATAAAGTCAAATATAAAGATAGATGGGTTAAGAAATTCTTATTTTCCAAGTCCTTAAACTTTTCCAAAAATCCATTCAGCTGCCAACAAATTTTTAATATTATAATCTTCACCATTTTCTAAAATACCAATTCACTACGTAAACAAATGGAAATAAATAAAAATATCGGTGAAAACAAACAAGAGAAAAGAAAAGAACAGAAGAAGGGGATCGAATGAATGGAAGAACCAGGTGGAGGGCACGAATTAATCGACGCAACGCGATTCAATCGTCGAAAGGGGTGGGTATCGTCTGAGAATTCATTGAGAATTCTATCGAACATTGGCCGTGGTGTCTGGGAATGCGGAGTTATCGAACGATAAACGAAACTCGTCGCACGTCTGCCGCTTTAGATAATAATTCGAAGTGCTCACGGTATCACGGCGGCTCTTCTGTATTTCAATCCCCAAAGCGGGGCGAGTTTCAACACGCGAGGGCGGTTGCTATCGAAAGTTAACTCGCGTATATTCCCACGCAGGAACCCGGACAACTGATGTACCCCGGCATTCACAACGTGCGCTACATCGCTTCCGATGCAGCCGGAAATCGAGCCGAATGCCATTTCTCGATACACGTACGAGGTAAATTTATGTAATGTGAGAGAACGTCGCACCCGGTTGAGCAATCGATGATATCGAACTACGACGACCTCCGCCGAATATTTTCGCCTGGTAAATTGGAGGGTGGACAGAGAACGTCCTGTTAGCTGGACGCGATGATTGCCTGTTATATACGATCACTGCGCTTGGCTGAGGATCCTGGTTTATGGTTTGTTAGGAGGCTGAACGAAGACTCGCTCGCATGCGCGTTTGCAGGGGAAGTTGTTCCTACTAGTAGATAACATGCGGATGTTCATGCATTTAAAGGAACTTTAAAAGTGTAAAAATATTCAAAATTTATATTTACAATGTTCATGCAAATATATGAAATAGGAAATATATGAGAAGTGATATATAATTATATTTGGTAATAATATATAAAAAATAATCTGTATAAACTATATATATATTGTTATCACGTTTATTGGCTGCGATAAATTTCTATTCAGGTTCCATTTCTTTAAATATCAATTTGTACAAATATCCGCAACCTAATTATCTCTTTAAAGCAGTGATCGTTTTAGAATTTTAGATCTGATAAATCCTTTGACAGTTTTTATGAAAAATGGAATTTCTTATTCCAAGACTAACAGAATTTAATGTAAAGTAATTATAAGAGAAATTTCCAAGGAAATTTTACGTGAATAACTGGAAAAAAAATATTTCAGTTGAAATAGATTCGAACACCATTTTTAGGAAAAAGACAATACATTTAAATTACTTATTTCCCATGAATTATAAATTTATATCATCTTTTAAGATAATAATTACAACAAGTACTAGTCAGAATAATCTTTCCATTAGCTTTAAAAAAGATATGAAGACTATTAGAACGTAAGTACCAAAGTGTAACTTTAGTAATAAAATAATAATTAGCAGAAACAAAAGAGTAATCACTAAGGTGTAACTTCAGACATGAAATAGTAATTGTTAGAAACGTAAAAATGCCTGTAAAAATTATACATTTCTTGGGCAAAGCCCTCTTTTCACGCAATTTATCAGCTAAGATCTATCTTAATCGACTTCACCTAATTACATCGGTTTAATGGATTCAATGAAGGCGATTCTCATAAAATTTCCGTGTAGACCAATCGCCTAATCGAGGAATCGCCATGATAAGAAAAAGAATTATACTTTCGTCGGAGGCTCGGGGAAATTTCATCGTCGATAACATCGATTGCGCACGATAGAAGACGATTAATCGAACTTATCTGGTGTCCCGTACATTTTCAGAATCCGAGCATCGTCGAGATTCCGAGGTGAGCTAAAAAGGGATCGTTTGCCAAGGTTTCGTACGAGTGGAATAGTTTTCTGATACGATGAAATGGCTAGTCCCTTCTTTCATCAGAATCATAACTTTATTTTTTTCATTTCGTAGCATTTTCAGCAATCCTCATTTTCTTTAGCTTTAGAGCTCCGGAAGATTCACTGCTGCATGTTGTCGTTCGTTATTTGATAACATTACAATTATAATTAGTTAATTTAATTATTTAATTTTTTATCGACAGTTGTGAAAAATAACAGAGAATCGCTTGATTTTATTTATTATTTATTTTTTGAAAATATTTTGTTTATTTTCATTCTTTAGCAACTGTCAAAAATATAAAGTTACAAACGTGTATTTATTGAAAGTTTGATACCGGAAAGGTTGTATATATATACAAGTATAAACGAATTCAGTGAACATAGGTGTGAACGTTAATCCCGAAAAAAAATAATTCTAAAAATGTGTTTATTTTATCTCATTTTAAGTAACAAAAAACTACAGACCAGCAACGTGACATAGGATGTTGTAACTTACGTACTGCCAACTCTAACAAATAAAATGGATTGTCTATATTTATTTCGGGATTAATTCACAAACCTATATTGTTTGAATTTTTCTGGTTTATTTGTACAAGTATTGAACGCCTGTAAATTATTCAGCTTTTTTAAAATCCCTCTGTACATAGTACATGGGTCAAGTTTGAAATCACTTTCATTAGAAAAATTAGTAAATTTGCAATGCTGTCTAAAATTTTCTAATTTATAAGCTAAAATGTTTGTTTATTCTTTGTTTATTCTTTCAAACGCTAGATAAAGCATATTCTGACCTACATTAACATTGCATGGTAATTTTATCTAACCCTCTAAAAAAAACAAATTTCTGCTTTAGATTTAAAATGCCTAAAAAATGCACGTAACTACGTGTTCCACTTTCCCGGAAAATCGTAAACTTATTCGTGAAAAAAAATGCTCGAGGTGGATGCACGAATGCACGAATCTTCGCGAGAGAAGACATAAATTTGTTGGCGTTGCATAATTCGACGGTGACGAATACGGGCAAGTCTCGCCGGAAATCCGGTATCCATCGCGTGATCTCGTGCACTCCCTTATCTTTTCTCTTCCGTGGAAGAAAAATTCCAGAAGCCGCGGGATGCTGTTGCATGTTCGAAAGTGTTCTACCCGAGAAAATTTCGAAACGCTTCCTACGTTTACTTAGTTTATCACGCGATTTACGAGAGAGGATTTTCTGGCCGAGCTGACAGACAACTTTATAGTCGTTCCACGAGTTTTTCATGCGAGAAAAGCGATAGCTTCTTATAACGGAAATAGCTGTACGCGGTTGTAAACGTAAGGGAAATTCGCTAACCGACAAATTTCGTGTCGTCTTCGTTTTCACATCAAGTTACTCACGAAAGTATTTGAACACTTACCAGAGAAAACTTATAAAATTATGAGAAAACAGATAACATTATGTGTGTTACGTAAAACGTTTAAAATTTTCGTTCACATTATAATGAAACAATACTATCGTGATTAATATTGGTAGAATTTGAAACTAATTTGAAAATGTATATGGAAGTTACAAGCTACACGTTGTAAACACATATATATTTAGTCAAAATTAGTATATATTATGAATAATCATCTTATACATAATGTATAAACATATAATAAGTGTTAAATATGGTCCATTAAATGTGTATCGAGTGGATAATAATTTAATATTATGGATAATTGATTACGTGCTTTTGTGATCTTTGCAGCATGTATACCTGCATAAAATATCTTGTACAATTTATGTCCATTGTAAAAAATGTATTATTAATTAATAGTGGATTGTGGACTTTTATGAATTTATAGGAAATCTGAAAGTGCAACGTTGCACAAAATACACGCAATACAAAAATATATAAAACATCCCAAGCGTAGTGCTTTCTTGGTAAGTCAAACGATTTTCCTCAGAGTTTCTAGCTTTTTATATTCCTATTTTATATATTCCTAAAAATATTAATTTGTACAAAAATTGGCAGTTTATTAATTAATATACGTCTTACGTGATCTGTTAAAGGTATTATAAAGGTCCTGTATATTCCAGTATTATCCGAAATTTCTTCAAATTTTTATTTTAAATCTTTGTATATACGTACAAATTCCTATGTATTTCGTCTATTGCAAAATGATAATTTGAAATATTTAAGTGGCTCATTTTTTATATATATTCCTCTCCTACTTTCTACTTTGTTTTGTCTTTAAAATTCAATAAGCAATTGAATATTTTCTATCTAGTATTTGATAGTACCATACTAAAAAGATAGCAGATAACTGATTTGTGATTTAATGGTTCGACATCGGTGAGATGGTTTTATTAATGCAGCAGCATCCCCGTTAACTAGAAATCAATTAACTCACCTGTCGATTATTCGGATACCTATTAATTAAACTCTCGATCATCTGCATGCATAATAACCGTACCGATATTGGCATAATTAGACCCTCATCGAATTGGTAAATCATATTAATACGTTCGATGTTGAATAGCGTTAATTAATGTTAAGATCGATCATTGACTGAATTCTTTTTTTCTTATTTTTCTTATTCAGGTTTACATATTTCTTCCTTCTTTCAAACTAGCTGGAGTAACCAATCTAGATGCGATTAACGTATTATGATGCTTAAATTCTAAATACGTGCTTGCTCCTCAGGCTACATACATATAATTACTGTTGCACGACCACTTTAAACCAATATTAATGATCATTTGATTATTGAGATCACATTTCAGTAACACTCGCAGCTGGATATTATTCGCGTGATTTAGGTCGAATACTACGTACAAGTTGGGACAAATAACCTGTATTTAATTTAATAACGCGTCGAAATTATATAATTGTTGCTGATTGTCGTAGACTTTGATTAATGTTCCAATAATGATTGGACAAGTATGGTGTAATATCGATAATGAGTAATTATTGAAATGATTATAGTTAATAATCAAACATTTTTCATTTCTATCAAGATTTTGGAAATATATTTTAGAGTTATTCAGAAAACAAGTTCTAACCTTTGATCCAAAAAGTGATTCAATGATCTACTATCATACGAAGAAGCTATCAAATTCTTCTAGCTAAAGTGTAAGTCTATTTCAACTAAATTTGTACACAAGAATAACACTCTTGCTTCAAAGATTTTAAACCAAGTCCGATTAATAATTTTATAAATTATGTCGCATTGTTATGTGTTCTCCTTTTCGTTCATACGACGAGTTCTACAAAATCGAAATTCAAATATCTTTCAAACCAATTAGTATTCAATTATTTCATTTTGATAACCTTTTGCGTAGGCTGAGAAGATAATTCAATCCATGAAAAAGGAACGTGAGTTTCCGTTTTAAAAAATAATGCAACTGCAAAATGCATATGCATCATCGCACTTATAGAACAAGTATGGTCGTGGAAATGTAGTCCTGCTTCGATTATTCATCTTCTTCCTCAAACATTTCTTTTCATCTTAAACGAAGGAAGAAATATAACTTGTCCAACTTGTATACACCTTGGCCATCAAATTTTGACAGTAATCGCAGCTATAATTCACAGCAAATCGTTATTCAACCTCGAACTCGATCATCATCATCACCATTAAACGTCAGCAATTTGTTCTCGCGGGCTCTTATCTGATGCTCTCGATCTAAATCAAAGTGATGCCCAGCTCCGAGTGTTAAGATAGCGGGCGTTTAAATCAAAGCAGTGGTTGAACGCCGTGCAACCAGCAGAATCCAATCTGAAACCGGTGCTTACACTTGTTTTGCTATTTAGCCACGGTACTATAGAAGAAGGATGCTGATGTGTCCCGGAAGACCACCCCAGCCGATACCATCCACCGCTTATGGGGTGAGTGTACGCGATTTCTTCCTCTAGAATAATTTTCGTTCTAAAGACCCGTTCAAACATGGCCAGCAGTTTAGTCAAATGACGAGTAAGAAACTCAGTACTAAAATTTTAAGATAGCGGACAGATACGTTCGATAAATCGGTAAAAGTAAACGGCTGGATATATCTAAATGGCTTTTAGGCATTTATAGCTGAGATGACCAGGTCGCTCGATCAAAACCAGAAGAATGAATTATTTCTGATTGGACGACTACGATGAAGATATGAGATGTTGGCACACTACCCACAAGCTGAAATGACACAGAGGAAAGGGAAATCGTCCGACCCAGCCAATAATAACAATGTGTCTGAATAGGGGCGTCACTGTTTTGTCCGTCGGTTAGTACGAGCGAACGATTTCTCTTTCCCCAGTGTCGTTTCAGTTTGCAGGTAGTATGCCAACATCTCATCTCCCTAGAGTAAAAGTCGTTTCAATTTGGTTGACACTGTGTTTACACGAGTGAATTCGAACAACTTAAAGTCGATCGATTAAGTCGTTCAATCAAAAGTTGCCTAATGTAAATGATGTTTAAAGGTCCTAAATTCTAAACCTTTAGTAGTGAGTTACTTACTTGTCTCGCTTGACTATGCTACTGGCCATGTCTGAACGAGCTTCAAAGGAGAAAATAGAGGGAGAAGAAAATCACGAGTCGCATTTTCAGTGGCAGATACCGAGCGGATGTTATCTGAGGTATACAAGAATCTTCTCCGGGGCGTACGCTGTTCAGAACTATCGAGGACAGAGACAGGACGCTTATCAGGAAGCGAGGGCGGCTTATCACGAAGTTCATCCCATTCACGAGAACCAAGGTCAAGCCCAACTACCTGCCTCGTATCCCCTCGGAGACTGTAAGTTTCTGCACGTTTCTGCACGTTTCTACACGCTTCTGTCCTTTCTAGTATTACTCTTCCCTTGTTGCTCTATTAGATCTTTGGGTTCCGATTGCACACAATTTCATGCGATTTCCAAGTTTGCAATATTAAAGTTCATATTATTTACGTTCAATGCGGGAGAATCTCTACAATTTTTTTCTCCCACAAAGAATATTGAAAAAAAAAAGATTTTTTCTTGCATTTAATATATTTATAAAAAATATTTTTAAAAAATATATGACATCATCGACATCGAACTTGCTCGCCCTCGATAAATATACCAAAGCCGCATTGAGCGCGTTAATTTTACATGATTTTGATAATTACCGAAATACAGATTCAGATTTCGTACAGACTTCTCGAAGTTTTCTACCTATTTCATCTCAGATTTTTTCAATGGAATCGAACGTGATTATAAGGCCTAATTATATACGTGTTATAAGACCTAATTATATAATTGGTCATTGTTTTATGAAATAAATATTGCATATTTTTAAATACAAATGCTCTTGACACGTTTCATTGTCTTAAGCAGAAATTAATAATCGTAAGAATCTTACATAAATTTACTGTAATATATATAGCAACATCGTGATTTAATTCTCAAGAAAATGATTAAAGCTTATACACCTTGTTCTATTTCTAGAAGATATTAAGTTAAATACACACCTACATTAAAACTTCCTTTTATTACTTTAGACAACTTAATGCTATGTAATGAAGCTATCTACAGAGTGGCTTTATCAACATGCCGGGCAAGAATAATTAACTTACAAATGTACGAAGTCACACAAAATTCCAACGCGATGTAATACTTGATTCTATCATTCTACCTTTTACACCTATTCATCAACTCGTTCATAAGTTTGAAATAGAACAGTATAATACCCGTGAACAATCTTCGTAATCGCGGTCAGTATTTCCATTTTATTCAAGTTCCAGAGAATTCTGTTGAAACTGTATTGCAAACATTAACTTCGTTCCACGTACGAATATTTCGCGGAAAACGAACTAATCCATTGCATCCAGTTAAATGGATGGATGTGTGTAATGTTTTCTCACAAATGTCGTGCTCCACTGGGAAAATGCCAAAAAATCCACTCGATCGACTGATTTAAACATTTTTTTGATTGCATTTTTTACGGGAATTATTCCACGAGGAAAAAACGGGAATTAACTTTTAAAGGGACTTTTTCTAACTGTTGTCGCGGAAATATTTCAATGCGCTGGCTAAAACAAAGTAGGGGACGTAACGACCCCATTTGCGGTCGTCCTATGCACGATCGCGGAAAAATTAGTATCATTTGCAACTTGTACACAACAAAGTGGTAACTGCTACTAACTGGTCCTATGAGACCAATTGTAGTTTACGTAGGAAAAATGTCACGTTTTTTACATCTACCGAAAAGAAACACAGGCTAAGATGTTAAAATAAATGTTCAGAAAATAATATTGCACAGAGATTAATTTTATCAGAGATTAATAACAAAATAATAAAACATATAAATAATAAAGAGTTTCCAAATAATAAATAATATTATAAATAATAAAAGCAAAAATCAAATGTCAAATCAAATTTGAGATGATAAATTTTATTGAAACGACCATTTATTTCAACAGCGTTCGAATGAGGAAATTCAAAAACTTATTAGGAGATATATAAATCAGTTAGAATTAAAATAAAGGAATATAATTTGGAACATATTATATTATGTAAAAGTATGATATGGATTTGAATAACATAAATAATATTGAAAATTGTATATGTATATACATACTATGTTTAAATCTTATTTGTCACATTTGATCTTCTCATAAACATTTTAAAAATTCCAAGCTTCTTATAACATCTATCCTAGTCTGGTCTTCGAATTTTTATTTTATTTTGGTTTCAACTAACAAAAATATAATTAACGATTCTATGAAAGTTTTAACATAAAATTCGAGACAGTTAGATGGTTTAATTCAACAAATAATCGCTTACTTTTTAGCTTTTCGTTAAATAATTACCTTTTCTCTTATGATTCCACAAACTTTTGTTTTATCGACTTGTTGCTACCATCAGAATTCGTTCATAGTATCGTTATAAAAACTAAACGTTCATAAAAATGTATCTGAATATAAAACAAGCTTTCACACAGTACTTATACAGATACAACGATATAACCCGTTTTTAGTTGAAAACATGTTCCCAGAAGAATACAGGACACAAAGTAATAGTCTCATTAGAATTTTAAATCCAGTAGCTCTCACTGTATCCCGAGGATTCGATGCGCCAACAATTTCGACATTTTTTCAGTTCAAATATTTCGCATCCTACGACGAATGATACCGGTTCTTCCTTCTTTTCTTGCCTCTCTTATTTTCCTCTTCCTTCATTATCACTGCATTTAATACAGTTCCAATTCTGACTTCGTTGAGATTAAAGCAACTTGAGAAGAAATTACTTTTCTCTGTTTTTAAAGAATTTTCAGGGAATCATCGGTTCTGTCCAGCTTCGACCTTTCTCTCATTCCACTTCTTCCACTCACCCCACCATCTTAGCCCAGTTCGAGGCTGAAAATGTAGATAGTTGCAGCGAGCTCTTGGGACTTCCTTTCTATCCACGATCTTCGAAAAATCATCCATCTCCGGCAAGTGTTTCCCCTGTTCCTATCGATTCCCCCGCTTTCTCGTGTATTCCATGTCGCGATATTTCTTTCTCAGCTTCCTGGAATTATTTTTCGTAGATATTTTTGAAACATTCTTTATCTGCTCATGGATATGTCTTATTTATTAGAATGCTTTTGTTTATTTGTTTAACCTACTTTTAGTTGTTTTGATTAATTTATTTGCCCAAGTCTGTAGCAATTAAAGGAGTATACTAATTGTAATTTAAAGTCTTAATTGAATTCCGAAGCTATCAAACGCAGAAGAAAATTAAAGCTGTGTCGGTAAATAAAGAAGCTTTTACATTGATCAGTGAAATTAAAAATTAACTAAAAATGTTGGAGTTTTATATATATTATTATATACACATTTAGTTATTGTATAATGTATTTCTCAGTTCAGCAAAATAATTTTACAATATTTAGATGAAATAATAGTACGAATCTGTATGATTCGCAAGAACGTGGAACTGTTTCAGTAAAAATTGATTTACGACTGATTTCCATTTCCAGATTACTTTGACTTATCGCTGCGTTATTTCATGGTCTTGATTTTTACTTACGGCACAATTTCCGGGAAAATGTTTCCCGCTCGGCCGCAGACAAGCCGTTCTTTTATTTAGTATCACGATACTCTCAGGCGGAATTAAAAAATAATTCTCCCTCGCGAGATTTCTCTGTTTTAGCTAAAGCGATCTCTTTCTTCTTTTTAGCCTGTATTTTCGACTTGTTTTCATAATTTTTCTTACCAAGCTCTGAACAATCGTTTTCAAAGGTAAATAATGAGAAGTTTAATTTTAATGGACTTCGTTTGTTGTATTAAAAGCAATATTTAATAGATATTTTATGACAATTTAACTATTGAAGAAGTTATGATTGCTGTTGAAATGATACTGTAAATGATAGTTTAATTTATTAGTATCAATAATGTAATATTTTTATAGTATTTGATATGATGAATACGCTTTTTATAGACAAGTTAGAACTTTCTAATTTTATAACAAGTATTTTTTAATCTTCCACTTATGAACATTTTAAATAAACGCAAAATGTGTTTCCTCAAAAGCAATCAAATCTCTTTTACTCTTCCGTGATGAAAAGATTACAACAAATAACATTTCACAAGTCACATATTTCACAAGTAAAATTTTGTTACTATCCAAATGTTTATGGGACTAATTTGCCTTTCACTTTGATTTTCTTGGTACCTTGAACTTCAATCGTCCGTAGTTCTAACGTTAAAGCATTTGGAACTATTCAAAACGCTGATCCTCGTCTATTATGATACCCAAAATCCACATTGGAATCACGAACATCCATGCAAATGATTTTAACTCTCGACATAAAAGCACAAGAGAACGTTTGTGTTTCTTCAGAGGCAACAGAAAAAAATGCATCGCAACGATGTCTATTTGGCAATAGAAACGCAGTGCTTTCCGCGAACGATCTACCCCTTTACCCCACCGCGGTAACATTCTATTTTTCCACGCGAAAATCTGACGGAAAATGTTGAACAACACTCGCACCTATACGTGTATATGTATATATACAAAGCCCGGGTAGCCGGCTGCGAAATGAAAGAGTGCGAAGCCATTGTGCATCGAGTGGTTCGCTGACTGCACTTGGCTGCTACGATACGCGCGAGCCCGCGCCGATGATTTCGCGCGTATCGTGGCCACTTTCGTAGCCCCATTTCCGCTTTGCCACCCTTTTCAACGCTGATTTTTCACCGATTCGCACGTTCCACGATCCTCGATCAAGAAACAAAGATTCTCTAGGGGTGAAGAACCTACGTAAGAAGAACCGAGCTCTAGGTGACACGACTTTTGGAATTTCGGGTATTGAAGTTGGATCTTGGAATTTATTGAAAAATTCAACCACCGCACTACCCTAAACTTTCTTAAAGAATATTAATTAAACATTACAACTGCTAAAATATTTCAAACAAATCAATCTTTCCCAAACAATTACAAATCCAACACGTATACTTCCAACTAAATCATTCAATCACCAATTACCGTACTCGACGCGACTATAATTAATTGATTAAAAGAAGAAATAACAATAACTCTAACGATTACAACGTACCGTCGTAAAATTTCACTCACAATTCAAAGAAACGTATGCACGCGTTATTAAAAATAAAAGTCCCCTTTGATATACTCGAGATTTTTCAGTCACGTCAACCGAATACCCCGAATATCCCATAATTTTTCACGGCACATCGCGGCGTGGTCGCATCGACTTCGCCTCGAAGCGACAGATTACGTCGCGTTTCTCGTTATCGCTGCCCCCGAAGGCGTGTTTTTCACCCAGCCCTATATGAATATACAATCAGACGCGATCGACCTGGTGTCGTTCCCATCGCGGTATACAGATTAAATTTCGATAAAAAGGCATGGCCGCGAAAATCGACGTTACCTATCTCTTATCTCGCCCTCTTGTCTGCCCTCGCTTCGCAACTTCCGTCTGGTGTCGCGATGGCGTCCCAAGTGACTGTAATTCGTACGGTAATTACGAATTAACGAGCGCACTCGGGCACACAGGGCGGTGTTAAATTGGTCCCGCGGAGGTTTCGCCGAAATTGCTAGCGGAAACACGACACATCGCAAGTAGCCCACGGGCGAGCAAATACGAAGCGAAATCGGATGTAGTTTCATGGTTGACGAATTAGCAGCAAGCGTTTAGCGGATTCTTCGTTTGAAGGGATATGGGGTAGTTCGTGCTGTTTCAGATGCTTGATACGAGGTTCTCAATGGGTTTGTTAGATAATTAGCAGATACCGTTTTAGCTGAAGTAGAAGAGAATAGCTGGAGTAAAAGTTAAATGACTTTTGTGTTGCGATTTCGTGCTTTTGTACTTCTTGTATTTTTCTGCTTTTTTTTTGTGTTTATTGTTTCTCTTTCATGTTTTGTTATTTAATATATGCATATAACTTTTACTGTTATAACATATATATATTGTATTACTTTGTATTATATTATATTGTATTAATATAAAAGTGAGTAATGATTGTAAATAAAAATAGTAAATGTATCATGTTTAAGAAAACGGCAAAGAATAATGAGAAATGAATTTAAGTAGCTTAAACGGTTCTTAGATTTTTGTTTTTCTTTTTTTTTTTTTTGTCCTTCAAAATTATTTAAAAAACATATATCTTTGAGTATATCTATCATATTATGCTATAGTAGGTAATTAGGAAATACAATCTTAGTTGAACTGGAAGAGAATGGCCAGAAATGAAGAATAAATAGCTTCAATGTTGCGATTTCTAATTTCATGCTTGAGGGTTATTTAAGACTGTATTTACTTTGTCAGAATATATTATATATAATATGTGCCTGAGGATGGGTAAATTGGATGAATATCCTTATGAATAAAAATTCTACATTCCATTTTATTAACGAAAGAGAATAGAGATGTATGAAATTAAGTGGCTTAAACGTTACCAATTTTATCGATTAGTACCCATTACTTCGAAATAAAGAAGAGCTCTTTTCCATTGCAATTTAATAATAAGATAAAAACTTATAAAATGGTGTGATAGAATATATTTGGATAGGAATAACGCTAAACACCAAATGGACTTCGGAAATCCGTAAGAGGACAGACTGTTGAAATAGTATTTCGTAGAAATCCAGTAGCGATACAGCACGTATGGAGAAGGATTGAGAGGACTAGTAGGATGAAATTTTGAAGGTAGCTGAAATGGAATTTCGAAGGACTGTGAAACGGAATTCTGACAGGTTGTATGTTAGAATTTTGGAGAAACGAAGAATTAAATTTTGGAAGAACGAAAGGAAAATTTTCCAGATACACAATAGGTTTTCTCCATAAACATTCCATTTTCATAAATAACAAAATAAATAAATTCGAGTAAAAATATAAAAAAGTATAATATAAAATAATAAATATCGGAATGTTTCTAATTTTCGTGAAATTTTGAAAGAATATATTATATTACATTTGTATTTCAAATAAGGATAAACGTTTCTTTCTTTGATTTACCTTAGTATGTTAGCAATGAAAGCTGAGTTTCTTTTTCAATCCCAGTGGAAATTTTCGATCCAAAAATGACGAACTCGATGGTAGATGAGGTTCTAACGGGAGATTCTTGAAATCAGGCCGTTCGCTTAGAGCTGGGAATTTCCCTGGTGGTACGCGACAGTAAAACTTAATTCCATCCATTATTTAATTTTATTTGAATAACGCCGGCAACTTGAATTATTTAAATTGTTTAAATTGCTCGTGAATGGCAATGAGCAACGAAACAGTAGACGAATTGAAGGAATGCGATTCATTTAAAGCTTCGCTAAACGCGATTGTTCATAGTCCTTGATTCGACCCCCTTGAAAGGATTTATCGAGTTGGGGAACTTCAACTTATATTTATTTATTGTATTTGTTCACCGGCGTTGCCTTTAAGTTTCCAGCCATCAGAATAATATTTTAAATGTGATTACTAGTCTGCGGATTTTTATACGTTCATGCAACGTTTAAAAATACAAGAATGCTCATACAAACATATATAATATGCGAATATACATGAAACATACAAAGTATAGCAACCGTCATAATTTTCAGCAGATGAAATAAATCTTTATGTAGATTCTAGTCTTTTACTTGTATTCATACAAGTATAAATTTGCACAAAAATTGCAATCTAGTTGTTATTCTTCGTATTTCTTAAATTTTTTTCAAAAATATCAAAAGTGATCACTTAAATTATGGACTTTCTGCATTTATTAGCTTTAAAAGTTTAGAGAGAGTATGAATGATAGATAAAAAACACATCAGGTCGATTAAATTTCTTTCTTTCTACATTATGCTTTCATCTTTTTCAACCATAGAAAGGTTAGCATTTACGATCATATATTTATCTTCCAGTATACGTAAAAGTTGAAATAAATTTTTCTAGGGCCTTTTTTTAACCATATTTGAATAGAATTTCGTTTCTTTACAAAATGATTTCTATTGAACAATATTACTGTGAAAGATAACATTGTACCATTAAAAGACAGCACCTACTTATGAATTCCTGTTTTTTCTTTTCAATTACTGCTTTTAATAATGTTGGCAAATTGGGTATTCATTATGTACATGACAAAAGTTGACGATTTCTGTCATTTTTAAGTAGATAAATCTATATAATACATTGACAGACTATCAAAAGGAAAAAAGTTCTATAACTAGTGGTAGGTCGTTGTATTCATTTCAACAAATGCTAGTATATCATAAATAAAAAAATATAGGGATTTTCAAAAATAACTTGATTTTCATATTTGAGATATTGCACTGTCCTCATTTAAATGTATTATTATTTTCGGAAGTCCTCAAGTGTGTTATAATGTTTAATACTCTGCTTGAACCTTTGAATTGCATGTTTATTATTTTATATTTACTATGAAGACATTCGATAAATACAATTTTACAGATTAATAAGTCACAAAAGTAAAAAAAGCTCACAACCCTCAATATACGGTTTTGTACCGGTTTCCCATATTTCAACTCGTCAATTTCGTTACAAATATTGGCAAGCAGGGGATTAAGCTAGGCAGAGAACATAAAAACAAGCGAACACGATCTTGGAAGGAGACGTGGCGAGGAGTGGCTGGGTCGAACGGTAATTAAAACCCCCGAAATTTTATTTCCGCTCTCACGAAGGACGCGACCAACGTGTATTCCGCGAAATCGCCGAGGCTGGGCAAGCAAAATGAACGACGAATAAACGAGAAACAGGCGACGTCGCTTGGATAATCCTTAACCTCGTTACGGGACTATTTCGTCCGAGTTTATGCAGAGTCGACGGTCGTTCGGACGGCACCGTCTCTTTTAATGAAACTGCTAAATTAACGTCGATCCGCGACGTCTTTGCCATTTACGTGATACGCGAGAGTCGTACATGATTCGAAAGATTATACGAAGATTTTATTCTGCAGACCGAGTTCAATAAACGTTTCATAGAGCTGTGTCAATCGTTTCGGCAAATCAAACGATACACATGTCGAGTTGTGGCAACAAGATCGAAAATAAGTTGTGATAAATTGTTCTCTGTTAAGTAGATTTATATTTCATTTAACCCGAGCTATCAACCCCACTTACATTTGTTATTGTTTTGACACCCTACTAATATGCCAGTTTGATAGATCAATCTTTTGGAATTCAGTGACGCTTCCCATGAAAATTGTGCAAACAAGATATTTTTCAATTAACAGGTATTCGTTTTATTGTATGATGTTATGATACGCATTTGTTAATAATTAAAATAGACAATTATGGTAGCTTTTAATGGGAATCATTCGGAAATAAAATGTATCTTCTGAACGATTTAATTATAAAAACTAGATTATATGTAAAGAGATTTTACATATCTCTGCATATTACATGTTTTCTGTACATTTTTACACCTTTTAATTTCTCGCGAATATTTAGCTATAATTATAATTTACACACAATCTAATTATAATTATAATTTTCCTTATTATCTAGATAAAAATTGAGACTATATAAAAACCAATGAAATACTAAATAAATCCTAACCAATAAATCCTAAAATATATTTACATTTCCTTCGAAAAATTAAAATTCATACCAATAAATCAAATCTATCCATTCCATTTATTGCGTAGCCAAGTCACACGAAATCGAGTTTCATCGTTGTGCAAACATCGATCATGGCACAATCTAAACATTTTACCCGTCCCAACGCATATTACAACAACTTTTTTTCTCCTCTATCCGTTAGACAAATTCGTCACTGTAAATATATTGATTCGCCTCGTCTACAATATATCGATCATAGAGATATATCGTGAGCCAGTACATATTCTCTCAAACCATCGCTAATAATGTCTAGATTGCACATATTTATGTAAATTCATGTTTTTATGAACACAATTAAAAAGAATAGGATTTTGTTAGAATTTCTTACTTACTTGTTAAATATTATAACGAGCACTGTACTTTGCATATTTTACATATAATCGGGGACAATAGTAAATAGACAACTTGTGGAAACAGATATCAATGAAGTTTCGTTAAATACATATTATTTGCACAAAGATGTAAATATCAATTTCGATTGCATATCGATAAATAAAACTCAAGTATATAAAAGTAGCGCCAGTTCGATTAAACTTCATTGATATTTACTTTGCTTATATCCAACTGTTTGCTTATCTTTGTCCACGATTATGTCTTTGCACATTGCCGGCTCTCTATACATTTTTACATTTTGAAATTTCCCTTAAGTACATAAATATCCGCAATCTACTAATAACTTTGTAATTGACACTGCACTAAAGACTAATTAAAATAATAATTAAAAAGGGAGCTAAGGGGAAGAAGAAAAGAAACGAAGAGAAAGCGGAAAAACGCAAATAGGGAGAAAATAGAATGAAATAAAGGACGTGTTGCGAGGGATGAAAGGCCGTATCAATCCCCGGCGAGTTTCAGCGTTATCAGGGATTTAAACTTCATTACTTCAATGGCTTGGCAACATCGGAGTAATCAGCCGTGAAAAGTTTACAGATTCTGCGCTTAACTATCCGAGCTCCGGTCGTTTCGTGAACTTCTTCAGAAAGCAATTTCACCGTAGTCCGGTGTAGTCCTATCGTAACACAACTACGAACAACGCGTGTATATACATCGTTCCATGATATTCCTCTCTTTTTCATTTTTTGTCTTATTGACTGACTGCTTTATCGTATTATGCCCGAATCGTTTCACTTTTCCGATTCAGAAAGACGGATTGAACTGTACGATCGATCATGCTGACACAATGGGACTTATAATTTGACCGACTCGGTATTGCGGTTTTATAATTGAAAATATTCGTATCGTATTGGACAAGACTATTCGTACGAACGTGGAACAAATTCGAAAGAAGTTGTAAGAATTTTATATAATTAATTAAAATAATAAATTGGTGTGGTTCAAATAATTTTTTGAACAGAAGGATTAAAATAATTCTTATATAATTTAAGATCATTTTTCTGAATGTGAATCTATAATATAATATATTTTCGACATAATTAATATAATATAATTAGTAAATGATTCATGGTATATTTCTTCTTTACTCCTTATTACTAATTCTTCAATCTTTGTTACACTTTAAATCGCTGTTATAAAATATGTTTACTCATTGTCAGCGTTCATTATTCTTTTGAATTGCAGCGTGAAACGTTGCATATTCCACTTGAAAAATTCAGAGTAACCCTTACATGTGCAAAGTAGTAAAAATCTAGTTACCATACTTTACGCATCCCTTGATATCATACACTTTTTATTTGAAATGTTTTTTCATACAACACACAGTTTACAAGTAATTTAAAGCGGTTGAGGTAGGTAAATCACTCTATTGGGAGTCGTTGGTCGCCAGTTGTAGATTACGTGTTACGCTTCGATATAACAGAGTCTCGTTGATATCGAGCGAACCTGCACATCATTTATACGAATGTTACTAACAAGAAAATGTGTGTGTTCGTTAATTCATAATGGCACTCCTTTCATTACTTTTAATTACCTTATAAAAGATAATTGCAGGTAAAGTTGTATAGATATCCATGGTATAGTAATGTCGAGAATGACTACACCGATAATCAAAATCAATAGTATTAATCAAATATCGCTTTCTTTCGATAGAAAGCATCTTATCCGAAAATCAGAAAACGTTGAAAATTCGTGTTCACTGACTCCTTTTAAATCTCGTCAATATTTCCCATCGCTAGCTAAGTTTAGAACGTAACACGAAATCGCGCGACGTATATGACACGTTCTGCATACAGAGAGCGTATACCCACGTATAATAAGAAAATTTGTGAATATTCCAAACGAAAAAGGAATATGCGACCGTGCCACGATCACCTGTGCTTACGAAACGATCATCTATGCTTACGAAACGATCATGACGGATTAAACGGATTTTCCATGTGGCCGAGAAAATTTATGAAAGCATCGATAGTACTTCGATCACGGTTGCTGCGCCCGCGCTTGTTCAAACTTAAAACGATTACATTGTAAATGGAGTAATTCAAGCTGGTTGCCATTAAATCAGTTATGGCCGCCCATTTACGCAAAACATTATACCGGTTTTGTACAAATTGCGTTTTGTTCATCGAATTTTGTCAAGCGCGAATTTCAATAATTAAACTCGGGCCGTAGTGGATGGCGGCGCATTTTCGCTTAAACACATCGCGTAATGGTAATAATTTAAATTGTTCGGCCAACGAGCGTCTATTATTTTCCATCGGAGGTTGCCTTGGTGATCCACGGAAGTGAATAGTAAATTACCAAGGAGCATTTAGGCCGCTTATCGTATCACAATTGAGCATTTAATCGTTGAACAATAACAGACAACTGGTAAAGGGAACGTATCTCCACTACCTTGTATTGCTTCCACGGTATTCGACTATTTCATTGTTCTTCTCTGCTCATTTTATTGCAGTTTCATTATGCCGGACGTTAATTACCATTCGATGTTTATCGAATTATTTTACACTCCAGGAAATTTGCCATTTCGTTGTTTAGACTCGATTTAAATGGGATAATTTTTCAATTACCTTTTAGCGTTTTAGCGTTTAGCGAAAAGAGCGTTTTTCTATTTATTATATAAGATATCTAAATTTAAGCTCTAAATGCAAATTTCTGCTAAACTGGCTGCAGTATGAAAAAAATTTCAGACAAGAATTAAATAGTTTCAAAGTGAACATATCCCAGTGTAATTTGTATAGTTTTTTGTAGATATGTAGAAATGTATTGGGTCGTCCGAAAAGTTTCTTTCGTTTTATAAGGAAATAATGGATGCACAACATTTTCCGTTTTATAATATTTTATCGAATTACGTATGATCCATTTTGTTGCAAATGCATCGTTGTAAAAGACGGGTCTGTAAAAAAAAACTTTTCGGATAACCGAGTGGAAAGTGATGTAAAAAGTGACATACGTTTTCTTAATGAGAGTTATGTAATTTGTAATTGACTAATCGATCTGTCTCGGTATTCTCCACAAAAAGACCTATAGACCTACTTATGTGGGAAGACGATGGATTTAGAAAATTAATTAATTAATTTGAAATACTCGCTTTTATTTTGTACGATCTATCGTATGGAAAACAAAGAAAGACGTAACACGCTATTTTAATATTTGTACAAATTGAACAAAAACGTATACTTTATACTATACTTGTTGTAGTGATATTAATATGTGCCATATTTTATTATAGAAAAGAGAACATTAAAAGGCTACAACTTATTCAGGATTTAAATTACTTAAAATAATATTAAACAAAGTATGAAATAATCTTCTCGCGACTTTAAAAAGTTCGTCTTCGAAGAGATTAAAGGCGATACCATGTAAAACCATCTCAGTAGCTTGTACGACTGAAACAAAGGATCTGAAAGTATTTTCCAATCTTCCCCCGGGGTCCCGCAACATGAATATCGTCGCGGCAGTAAACACGAAAGGACGTGAAACGACAAACGTGGCCAATATTAAAATCCGAAGAAAAAGAAACAGTAGTCGAGCCGGTCGATATCGAATCAAACCATCGAGACGAGCAGAATCTGCTTCCACGTATCACCCTATTTTTCGAGCAACACGTTCTCACCGATATATTCCCTCGCGGAAATAAAAGTTTCACTTCCTGGAATATGTAAGGATTAAGTGATCTTACATTGAGCAATTTAGTATCTAGAAAATTGATATTGTATAAATATAACTATATATATGTTTGGATGATTTAAAACGAATCAGTGGAATATCTTAGAAAATTCAGAAAATAAGAATCTATCTTTAAAGTTTATTTGAAAAATTTGCATCGAGTATCGTTTACACACATTGAAAATATTATTGTTCAATTATTTAAGTATACATGTTCGTCATTTCCATGAGAGAATAAAATTTCCATTTAAAATATATTTCGTGGAAAAATCCCACATATTCCACAGATTATTCCTGGATTTATATGTAGAATAAAGCGTTTTAAAGTGCGGTTAGACCAGAAAAGAATTTCTTCCATTAAAACATCAGTTTCTATTAGAAACTAGCACTTCTAATTTCCATAGGTTCCATTACCCCATACACGAACAAATTTCTTATTCGGATAAGTTCTTATTCGACTGGGTGTTTATTCACCAAATAAACTTTTATTTCTTATTTTTATACATTACCTGTTATATGAATCGAATTGCGTCCAATTTTACTCGCCACTAAACAACGAAAAATTACTTAAAATTTTGTCGATCATGGAGCGCCACTCACAATCACTCGGATATTCTAGCGGCGAAAGACAAACGAAGAAAAAAAGTGACGAGCGGAATCCGGAACATCGGCGATCATTCAATTATGGAAAGCGTTTTCGAGGACAGTGTGCGGGCTGCGAACGACATCGATCGGTCGAGCTTCCATCTGATCGAGATTCTAACATGAGGCACGAGACTCGAGGAAGCACAGCTGCCGGAAATCGAGCAGGCACCGAAGAAAGGCACCGTTATGTTGAACGTTGTGGCGCCCGGAAAGCTTGTTCTAACCTTGCAATCGATACCACCGTTCGTTGTCGAGACTATTTTCGCTTTGACGCTGACCGTGCTCTTGGCTGTACCACTCATCCTTCGCGTTCAACATTCTCTAGTACGCGCACTTTGGTTAAGCTTGCCAGAATTCAATCCAGTACCTGCGTGCGTTCGGTGTTTCCTTGGAATTTCATGCTGTTTCCATTTGCCATTGAACGTACTTTGCATGAGTGCATTTGACAAAGTAATTTAATTGCAAGGATGATCCAATTATAAAGAAAAGTAAGAGAATAATTTCAAATGTAGAGATAAATGTATGATAAAAAATGGAGGTAAAAAGTGTAGAGATCGACGAAGTTAAATTATGATGTAAAAGATCGGACTTGTAGTTTTAAAATGTAATCATACATTTAAAAAATATCTCCGTATTTTTCTTTGTAAATGAGAAATTCAAAGGCCATCAGAAAAATAGTATAGACGCATTTTTCCAAATTGATTCTTTTATACTCTTTTGCTACATAACAATTAAAACATGGTATTCAAAAAATAAATGATTTACGTATGAAATGCAACAAAATTAAACAAAGAACAACGTTTTGCCAATTTTTGAAGCGTACAGCTCCTAATTACATCAAAGATGAAAAATTTCCAAGGAACCCACCGTAGGAACGAAGGCATCTCCGAATATTTCCCAAACAGTCCCTAAACGAATCATCCCCAAACACCTTTTCCCTTAACCTTGTCTGTGAAACGATATACCATAGCAATTCCTTGTACCAGTATACACCACACAACACGCGACCTAACACGTAATCCAATCAAAAATCCTCTGCTTTCGTTTCTTGCATCCCTGCTTCGTCGTACGTTCGTTTGCGCACACTGTCGGAATATCCAATGCCTACACCGTGTGGCAGCAGGATAGCTCGATGAAACTCACCACGAAGACTTGGCAGACTCGGCAATGTAACGTGCACAAAGTGGAACAAAGTCGAGATCGCGTGGTGACGACGCATTATCCAGTCTCGACGTTCGACTCAGCCTCGAGCTCAAGCGCGGATTTCCATTTGGAATCGGCTCGAAAGACGATCTCGACGCCCATTTTGCAGGCGAGTGGTGACAACGTGAGGACGGAATATTGGAACGCTAAAACTCGGGCAAATGTGCAGGAAGCACGAGGAAAAACGGAATCAACGACGAAACAGAACGACGTGGTTCTAAAAGAATCTTCATCGTTCGTCGCCACAAATTCTGAATTACCAATCGTCGACATATCTGCGTTTGATTACGACGCATATCGATTCCAACTGGTAGAGGCTGCTTTGAGGAAACAGTACGATGATTATCAGCCTCCTGGTGACGTCGTTTTGAATTCTATTCATTTAAATAATAACGATTCGACGGTTGCTATCAGATTGAACGATCGGTACCATCATAGTCTGTTTGACTTTATCGAGGAATATTACGATGCCACGAAAGGTATGAGCAAAAAGGAGACGGAGTATCTCCATCCGTTGGATCACTTTTTGATAAAGGGGACGCAGAAACCGGAAACTGTTGAGAGGGAAACGGAAACGAAACATGTGGATGTGGTTAATGCTGCTGGTCAAGGTGAAAGATCGCCCAGGATTTCGTTTTATGATGATACTGTTGTGGGTTCGATGCAGAGGAGACAAGGTATGTTGTACGAGAAACTACGTTGTGTAATGTTGTTGGGATAGTTTTCGTGAGAATATAAAAAGAGATAAATCGGATGAAAAAGGATGCTAGAGTATTTACTGACGTTCCGTTTGCACTTTTATCGAAATAAAATAGTCGGAGAACTTGTCGTTAATTCCAGTTTAGTTTTTCTGCGAAATGAATCGTTTGTCATTCCCTTTTGTTACCGTTTCTTGCTTTATATTCAGGGGAACTCGTTTAATTCTACAAATTGATTGTATAGATTTAAAAGTTTGTTAGTATCGAAAGTCTTAAATATTTTGTAACAGTAGTAAGAAAAGCTTTTTTAATAATTAAACTCTTGCAATTTGCATCATATTTCATCTAAATTCAGGTGTACTATTTTTTTCAATAATGCATAACATCAATCTCTAATAACGATTCTAACAAATTCTTTAAAAACCCATAGAAAAAGGCGAAAAATGCTAAAAAGAAAAATAATCATTCACATAAAAATATAAAAGAAAATTAAAAAAAAATATTTTAAGCAACTGCCGCTTTCTCACGTAAATTATAGACTCGATAACGAAAAGAAACTTAAGACCTCTTAAACCAAGACCATCCAGCGCGGGAGCCGATTCAACGACGTCGAGAAGATCCATGTTACAACGATCTTCAGGCAAGAAGAACGCGACGAAATTCTCAAAGAACAATTCGAGCACGGATTCGGTCAGCTCGAAACGAGACACGCTCTCAGGCTCGCAGAAATGCGAAGACAAACGCCAAGCTCTGTCATCCATCGATGGAGTTGAAAGAGAATCGATGAACTGTATGACGATCAGCTCCATCGACACGGAAAGCATCCGCAGCGAATCCAGCAAAGCTCGCGATGACCATTCCGGACAATCTCGCGACTCTTCCGTTGCCTCCAGGCGGTGTACTTCGGAGAAACCTCAAATTCTGCCTTGGTTGACAGGAAACCCGCGGATATCCTTTAACCAAAAATACGGAAACTCTGGCAAAACGTCATCGAAGATGTTCGAAGCATCGTGGAGAAACTCGATGACAAAGAAATCCAGCTTCCTGAGTAAACAGAAAACCAGCAAACAGTCTGATCGTCAGAGTTTAGACTACGTGGATCAAATGTCCACGGATTTACCTCCGTTGAATACAAATTTTGATAGATCTGATAAGGACGAATCAAAGCTCGACGACACTAAGTTGAGTAACCAAATCGGCAAATTGGAAATAATCAGAAGCGAAACCGAAGAGTTACCAAGGGCAGATTTTCCCACAAATTTCACGATTGATTTGTCTCGTAGGGAAAACGATTCTTTGGGCCACGTTTCGAATCAGAATTGTCCAGCGACGAACGCCGCTGATAAACAGCGTTTGCCAGCGAAGAATTTGTCCGAGCGAATCTCGCCAAGAGGTCAGGTGATCGAAACGATGGACTCCTTGGCGGAGATCACGCAGCAGCCTCCCGGAGAGCCAAGGTTAGCGCAGACTAGGTCGAAGAAGACGACGAACGACGAGAGCATTAAAGAGTGTTCGAGAAAGTCGTCGGCGAAACACGACCAGCCGGAGAAACTTGGGAAAGTTTTGAGCGACAGGAAACAAGACTCGCATACTGCCGGCCCTATATCGACGAAACAACCACCGAAATTGGAACTTTCTACTGACACGTTTCTCCAGCAGGTGCTTCGTGGAAACATCGACGATTTAGGCAAGTTTAAAAATAACGAGAAACGAAAGGAAGTATCGAACAAAGAAAACGAGAATATTAGAATGTTCAAAAGGGACGTCAAAAAACATCAGGAGAATCAGCAAACGAATGTGAATTCGAGTTCGGCGAAATTGAATGCGTGCGGGAGGAAAAACACGATCGATTCGTTTCGAAGTAAGAACGAGGAGAAGACAAGCGACGTTAATAGAAGAAAAGCTTTCAGCGCGATCAGAAATTTCGGATCAACGAGCACTGCTAAAAGCAACCTTTTGAATGCCGGTAAGCTGTCCTCCATGTCGAAGAGCTCGCAACAAAGAACGACGGGCTCGAGGCTGAACACCGGTTTGCATGATAATGTGATTGGCGCTCGATCGATGCAAATCAGGTCGAGCAAGTCCCCGATGGGCGAGAGGAAGCCTTCGAGGGATGAAAAGCCGGGAAGAACCGAGGTGAATCGGCCGGAATTGAAAGAAAGTGGTCCCGATGGCTTAAAATTGCCTCGTCGTGACTCCAAGGCCGGCATAGCGATGCAGGTCGGATTAAAGAAGTATATCAAAAAATTGAAACGAGTGCTATCCGATCGCGACAACACCGATATAGGCGAATTGGCATCTTTGAGCCTTACCGACGCCATTTTACCGGATCTGGAGTCGACTTTGTCGTCTGTCGAAGTGCAGCAAGTACAGGATCTGTTGAACATGGCAGAGAAGAAGTCTGAATTGATGCAAAATAATTTGTCTGGACTTGAAAAGAAGGCTTTCTGATGGTTTCCTTCTCTGGTTCCCTCTGTCTATATTATTATATATTTTGTTAATATTATTGGAATTATTGTATATTTGACTTGAGAACTTTTTGCGAAGAAGATGATTTTATATTTGAGAGCAGGCTGATTCTATAACCTTTGGAAATGTAATATAATTTGGTATAATATAGTTTGATATAATTTAATGCAGCTTTCATTGATTTTGATAATTTGAGTGATTTTATTGTCTATGTGTTCATCCAATTCGTGTTTTGACTAAAAGTAAGACTTTAAGAATGGTTTGCTTAGTTAGATATTTGGATTTAGTAGATTTAATATCTTTTAGCAAACAAGTTTAGTTAATTTGTCTTTTGAATATTCTTCTTCATAATATCATAAACATACAATTTAAATGTCTGCTTGAGAAGATGAAGTGAAACTAAAATGTAGGAATTGGATGGTGGAAAGGTTCTTGCACCTGTTACCATTTTAATTAAGTCATTCAGATAGTTAGGCTGTTATTTATGACAATAATCTCGTCGCATGGTAAGTTCGTGGTTGTTCATGAAATATTAATAGATAATATTAAGAATATATACATATATATATTTACATGTACTGATTATAAGACGAGGAATTTCTATCTCTTATGTTAACATAAATACGTACGTGTGTATTTTTGGTAAAAAATTTGTATTTTGCAAAATGCTGTAAAATGAAGTATCTTTCATACATTGTCGTAATATATTTCAAGTTATATTTATTATAATGTATTTACATATTACACTATATTAATATAATTTATTAATACATAATGTTAATATAATCCTACTGAATGAAAGATAGATAGAAATGATTATCTTTATAAACAGGATTTAAAAAATTAAGTTTCTAAATATATCAAAAGCAGAAATATTTTGTTCAATATTATAGTAAACAGTATAAATTAATTTTGTACGTGTAATATAAAAATGTAGCGACTCGAAAAATAGTCACCGGAGTACTTTTACAACATTGTGCTTTTTAAAAGAAAAATAGAACAGATAAATGTATTCTACAACACATAGATACATTTAGTTTATCACAGGCAACCAATCATTTTTCAATTACAGTACGATCTACATACATAGTACTTTATATTTTCCCTCCGATATTCATGAACACCAGCTTTTTGAAAATCTGTTACGCAGGATTCGTATTCTAGCATCAATGGCAACGTTCTAAAAAACATTTAAATCCAGCTAAAAAATTTTGGAATCAAACCTATCGGATATTATACAAAAGTTATGTTACCAGCAAACGACGCTAGAAGAGTTCCATTCAATACATATTACTATCTCTAAATACAAATAAAATCGAATTTTAGTAAAATAATTCCTTTTTACCTATATTTTTCCGTAGATTTTATATCTATGTACAGATATAATTCTATTCATATTCCATTCATATTCATACAAACGAAGCTTCCTATTTCATGAAATATTAAATATTTATATCTCGATATTAAGTAGATTTCGAACAATAATATTTTATTGAACTCATGTTTATAATATCGTTTCTCATTTCTCTTTGTTCGTTTGCAAAAATTATTAGGTTATTCACCAGGATCTTCTCGCGCAATAATTTAATAACTAATAATATTAGTGAATTGACAAATTACACGTTGTAGGTTATAAACTTGTCTTACGCAATTTACAAGCTTGCGTGAGATAGGATAATCAGATAACTTGTAATTTATAAAATTTAATTTTGCTAATAACCAAACTTGCTGGTACTAAGTAAGGGGATTTATTACTGTTGATAAAGGCTATGTTTTATATCACACTGTGAAGATTAAAGCATACCGTTAAGGTATAAAATATCATAAGTGTGCAGCTTGATAATAATCTCAAATGCCATTATTCGTTTGCAACTCAATTTGTTCGTATACTTCTTCTCGCATACATATTTACACACATAATCAAAAATTCTTCTGATGAGAATTTATCCGTTCGATATTCGTTCGATATTCTACGAATTCCATTCTTTGCGAATTAACTATACGAGTCTCGTTAAACGATTCTAACTGTTTTAGTGATTTATGTGTCGTTGACAGTCATCGTGTCAACGACGAGCCTATTAATAATGCATAGCAAAGAAAGAGGACGATGTCGAGGGAAGACCTGGAGGTCGAGACATAAACTGCCGAAGAAGATGGTCACGATTGTGTGTGCTTGCGCGTGCACGTGAGCCAACTTTCCACGATGACACCCACTTGCGGAAGACGACCAGCTCACGGCTCTTCGTATCTCGATACCGTCTGCAATCTCGTTTAAGCTTTACGACACGGCACTTAACGTTCAGGCTGCCCCTGCGATTTTCTTTCCGTAGCTCCCAAGGGATTCGTGGCCGGAAGCGAATTTCTTCTTGCCAAGCAAATATTCGATGCTCCGACGTAAACAGAGAAAGTGAAGATAATCGACGATGAGCTTTTTACTTTCAAGCGATAAAAAATGAACATTTTTAGGTTTCACAGTTGAATCTTTTATCTGTGAATACATTTTTCTTTTTAGTTTTTGTAATCCTTTCTTTGCCATGGTTTCGTAATTATTTTCTTGAAACTGTAAAACTTGTTCTTTATCCTGTAACATCTTAACATTTGTAACATATTATATAACATATTTGTTACATATTACATATTACATCTGTAACATATTATGTAGTATGTTACGTGTACGTACGTAGCATGTAAAAATATGAATCACTATTGATATGCATAAATTTTCGTTTCAATCTTATACTATAATTTTTCTTGCAGTGTTGAAACCCTCTTTGTTTGTTGAGTCAAAACGAAGAATGAGACACACGAACTCTAGAACATTAAGTATATTTCGCCTAAAACGAGGACGAGAAATTTCAACGATCGTAAATTTAAAAATTAATGTACCGTTAAAAATCACGGTTGACCGGAAACATGTTCTATATAACAGCATGTAATATTCAAAGTTAAGTTCATACGAAACAATAACTCAGAAGATACGAACTGGTACAGTAACAAGGCCGATGACGATTAAGAAAGCGTGCTTTGAGAGTCAGATGATTTGATTAATATTCGTGCGCGCGAGCGCGTTTACGGAAATCGTGGAACAGCTGATTTATATCCCTGTGTCCGGATACAGCACGCAATTTCGCTTCAGAAGAGCTTACCATCGTGCCATTAACGATATTCGGGTCACGCGACTTCTTGCCGTCGCATCACGTCGGCATTGTCATCGTAATCGTCTCACGGCGATGATCTGGCGATATTGTAGTTTTGATTTTCAAACCGAAAATCGTACGTTTTTCATCGATTACGATAAGAACAAGAACGATAACAAACAAGATATTTTGAGCAAGTCCGTTTGAAGATCACACGAGAAAAATATAATTTTTGTGGATTAATTGGTAAAAATAATAGCATAGTAACTAAATAATAATAATTAAATAATTGATAAAAATACATTTTTCTCAAAGTCTAAAAAAAGTCGATTCTGAATGGGATAAAATGAGAAAACTAGAAATATATGCTATTAGCAAGTTATCAAGTAATGGAAAATCAAAAGTAATTAATTTACGAGCTGAAAGTAAAAGTAATTATATGTTCATTAAGTGTACGTATAGTATTTAATTGTTGCCCGACAATTTCATTTCCGTAAGTACATATTAGGTCGAAAAATAGGTGGAACGATCGATTATTTTCATTGTACGTTGCATAATGCCGTTAATTGCAAATGCACCCGCGAAACGAATCGCTAACATGTGTTCATGAGAGAGCGTGCACCACATTTTATCGGCCACCCAAAATTCTGCAGTAAATAATTCTAGCACCAATGAAACCGATGAAATAAAATTTGTAGCGCGATGATAATGTACAATGTACAGAACGCCATTCCAGTAAATATTTTAAATTTCATAAAAAGGATTATGCTACAGCCAAAAATGACTTACTTTCGTTTAAAAACCATTCTTTTATTTATAGCGCGAAGCTACAATTTTTTTTTTTTTTTTTTATCTATATCGTGTTGATATTTGTGTAATATTTTTATATAACTGTACAAAAATGATAGCGTATATTTTTTTAAATTTTTATTAAATTTGTGTAATACTTTTATATGACCGTGAAAAAAATAGATAACGCATATTTTTCTAAATTTTTATTAAAATATCAAAATCAAGCATTTTCGTCCATTTTTCTTTTTGCATTATATGATTAGACTTTCGAAACCTGTCTATAATCTTACATGCCCTCGTTGAGTTACGCTATTCTCACGGTTTTCAAGAATTCAGTCGCTACAGAATGGAGGAATTTGAAGACCTTTGAGTTTTAACATGCACGGAAAGTTCTTTCGTCCAGACGTAACAAAATTGGAGGGTGAAATATTATGTTCTTGTTATAAATGTATTTCTCATAAATCTTCAATAATTTTTGCTACTAGTAATTAATTAATTAATTATCTTTATTGTTTTTATAAATATTATATAGCACTGTGTAAAATAGCATTTAATCTAATTTATTTTGCTTTTTGCATTTTCAGGTAAATGTAAAAAGATAATTAGTAACAGTAAAATTAGTTAATAATAGTGATAATACTAAAAATAATGTATCTTAACTTGCAAGTAATATTGCACATAATTTGACATAATTTTTTATATAAAATAGCAAAGCAAAGACTGGGAAATGAAACGTAAAAAATTTCAAGAAATATCCTCGCTTCCTTTTTTCTCTTTATTTCCCTATATATTTTATGGGACATTCTGGACAAACTAATTTACAATGGCAGTACATTCCTCTAAGTGCAATAACAGTAGCAAGAAGTTAATATCCTACGCGTTCATAAGCTGGAACTGATCTCACCTTTGATAACGAAACTATTATCTGTTCCTAGCATCTGTAGCGAGTAGTACAGAGTTAACTACATCTGAAAATCTTCTAAAGTACTAAAATACACTAAAATAACAAAATACAAACATTAAAAATAATCCAAATTGCAATTTTTTAACAAACATTAGAATTTATTATATTACACTCCATCAACATTCGCTCAAAAGTTTGGAGCACCCTTTGCTTTTTGACTGTTACAAACCTTTTTGTATATCTCTTTGAGAAATAAGAATACATAATCAGAGTTATAAAAAAATAAATAATGCAATACTATGAATAAAGTTTCTTTTTAAAAACATTGTTGAAATTATCGTTTATCTTTTAGCGAATATTTCGTTTCACTTGTTCAATCGTCGAAAGTGAAAATCTTTCTGAAACATTAAAAGCTGAAGTTTCTTTGATATTTCACTTTGTTTTTCGAACTTTGTAAATATAAGTCGTACTCGTATTTCACGATAGAAACAACGAAACAGGATGAAAGGTAGAGAAACAATGGAGAAACGAAACATTGATGGCCGTATCTGGCGAGAATAAATCAGTAAAAGAAGGATTTAGGTATCTGCTTGAATTACGGGCGCCAGTGGTTAATCTGATATCGATCGACGTTTAATGATTTACAATCAGAAAAAAACAAGTCATCGAACGACGGAACGTGCTTTTTTCGTTTGTTTATATGTTCGTTTTCGACGAGTCGTTCCGATACGAAATCGACGTTTTGACAAATGATGAGCCATTTTACATTTATGACAAAAATCTTAACAAATCGCTGTTGGATTGCTGCAAAGACAGTAATTATTTAACGACGACGATTTATACAAACTATCGAGATTTGTATGTGTAAACTTTATTCAGGTAAAAGCGATTAAATTCTCATAAATCTTGGGTACAATGGTAATTGACTTCTTTTTATAAAGTTTTGCTAAGTATATTTCTGTTTTTGTACTCTGGAAAATGAAACAATCTTAAATATTTAAAAATATAGGCAATATCGTTGTACTTACAGTAAAATATTTCTATACGTTTTCGCTTTATTTTATTTAAGAGTAAACGTTTTCCGTTTTCAGCTTATTGAAGAACATAATAGGTGGAATACTTAGCAAATATTTTATAGAAGCTGTTAATGTTTCGCCAATTTCTGTTAACTGTACCCTGGTAATATTAAGCAATTGCAAAGCTTTAAGAATTTATATGTTATAATTAAATATAATCACTTAAATAGTAATAATAATATCGGTATACATATTGTAATATATTGAAATTTGAAATTACATTGAATCTAATTAATGAGGTTTAGATGATAAATTATTAGTAAACTCTATGATAAACTTTCGAAAAATGAACCACTTTTCGAGAAAGGAAGAAATTAGCTTTAATTTAATTCGAGATAATTAGTTGGGTAAAATACATAAAAGTGATTATCAAACTTTGAAATAATATTAATTTCACTGAAACTTAAAATCTCATTTGCACTTCTCGAAGTACTTAAAATGATCTGTTGGGATAACTATGCATCAGTAAAATATGGCAGTCTTATGTATCATCTTCCAAATATCCAAATAATTTTTTGAAAACTTACAAAATTAAATTTATCATTTCATAACGATTAAATTTCTTGAAATCTACAACGAGTTCGAAGCAGATCTTCAACATTGACACTCATCCACGTTCCAATCCGATTACATCGCGTCTCACTGTGACATGGTAATCACCATATGAAACGCATTGGGTCATCTGAGAAAGAATTCCAGTAGCTTGATCTCGCGACGATAAACATTCCGTTCTACTTATTCGCAACCACACGATAAGCAACGCTTGCTTGTATATACACGTATACACAAGACACTTGTAGTTAAGCGAACACTAGAAACTGTCTGAAGCTTGACGAGACAATACAATATTCACTTCCTCCTGCAGCAATTGGCCGTTCATATCGCTCTACGTTACGATGACTATCAATGAGTTAGTTTATTATCACGTTGCTCGTTTGTCGATCAATAGATTTGCTAATGATCTGTCCGTAAGTGCTCAGCTGAAAATTTGATCAGCAATTTCCAACACGTATTTATTCTCTATCTTGTTTTTAGGTACTATTTTAATTTCGTGTGTACGATATAATATAATAATAAAGAGATTTATTAAAATTTATTAAAAATAGAATAAAATAAAAGTCGAATAAATATAATTTAATATAATAACAAAGAAATTTCTTAACATTTCTATTCTATTTTAAAAGAAAAAACGCAAAAGGTATATTGTCTTATAAAGGAAAATTACGTAGAATGTGTCAGATACGCTGAAAATTCAGAAGCACCGATTTACATACGTAAATTTCGCTAGAGCTCGTAGTAGCGCCCTAAAAGCGTCGGCGGATAAGTGTCCTTGACTGCTCAGATTTATTGTCCTGCCTTATGCTTCATTCTTTTTACCTCTTTCTTTTCAACAAATTTAAATACTCACCTTCCATCTGGTTAAGATTAAGGTTGTCTTCCGGATTCAGATCAAGGTGGAGAGTTAGGTTTAGGAAGGTCATCGGATGTTAAAATTAATTAAATCAATTGTTCGAATGGTTCTTTATTTTTCGACGTCTCCAGTGAGCTCAATTTGTGAATGTACTCACTGCAGCAACCTCGTTGAAATTACAAGCCCAATTTAATAAGTAAATTAGTGACATTTCTTCGAAGTTCGTCGTTTCGCCATTTTTGTGTGACGACTGCAGCTACCTAATCACAACAACTTCTTGGCACAACCTCTTTTTTGTTAAAAATCTATTCTACAATTAGACATTATGATTAAAAAGAAATTGTTTGTATTTTCAAACTAGAATAAATGATTCATATTTTTATGGACTAAGCAACACGATATTTTTATTATCATTTCTTATACAAAGTAACAAATACAGAAATAACAAGAAAAATAGAACTCTGTCTATACGAACCTATCGGCGGACAAGTTGGATCATATAACAAGGTCGTTTACATAATAGGAGTCCGTCTGTTTTTCCTCACCACCTATGACTTTTCGTTAAGATAATAGTTCAGTTCATGTTCATATAAGAGAATACCACGATACATTTACATTTAAATACATAATAAAGTTGCAAACTTGTACCGACTGCGGAGTATGCTCCACTGTTTACATCTTATTGTTAAACATTCATATAAGTAGATTGATACTCGACGCTAGTTCCAGATAATAGTGGATCAGCCAGAATTCAATTAATCAGACACTATTAAAATTTCATTCGTATAAACGGAGTTCACATAAAGTTTCATTGTGTTGAAATAGTTCGATTAACTGTATCTTAACGTGGAAATGTGGTAGAGTGGGGGAAGCTCCGTGAACTGCGACCTTGACTCGGCTAATACCGACTCAGGCTATAGACCAACTGAGACTAACCCAGATAATTTTGTTCACAGATCGACACGCGAGACAATATCAGCTTCAGCAGTTGCGCGAGCAACAGCAGCGGCATTCTTCGAGGACTGACCACGTAGTATCTTCACCAACGACTCATTATGGCAGAGGCCGTGTCGAGACGAGAATATTGCCTCGGCGTAAATGTTGCATATAAGAAGATCGATTGTTTGCCAACGAAACACGCAATAACCGAAAGTAATTTAACTGTTAAAGAACGGCCGGTCTGCGGCTCGCACATAAATTATGTCAAGAGTTCCTCTCACCGAAGGAGTAAAGCAGGAAGGCAGAAAAGGTAGAGAAGGCTACTAGTTCGTTCCTCGCTTTAATTAAGTCTAATTTAAAGTCGGTTGATTTCGCGAGGCGCACGACCGATCTGCCACTTCCATTCAGTGGATCGACGGTGTTCCAATGAGTATTTCCTTTCCTCGCCAAACGAATCTTGAGTGAACGGTGATCTTTGGCTTTTAACCCTTCGCACCGATAGATTGCGTTGTAGCAAGAAGTTAAAAGTAGACGTTTGTACTTGAAACGGATCAAATTTAAGGAGATTGAAGGATTGAATGGTATTGATTAGATAATAGTATTCTCTTGTTCTTTCTCTTTAATTTTCTTTATTTGTATTTTCCTGAAGTACGGTAGAATTTTATTTAACTGAATCCAGGTACTTTGTATCTTAGTACCATAAAGATAATATTTATGTTCTATACCATGGACGTAACGTTTTCATATCATGACATAATATCAGTTGCCCTGATGCTTCCTTGATTCATCAATGAAATTAAAGTATTATACTTATAATATCTATTTAATGAATTCTTACTTGTTTCTTGCAAATTTGATATTCAGTATTGTAGTTTGAACTAATTTCGTGAAAAATCGTCTATTAGCTTTAGTTTACAAAGTCTCTTTCAATAGACTTTTATTCTCATTTTAAACAACTGTGTTTTTAACTGAGGATATTTAAGAAATTCTACATTCAAAAAAGAGAAAAGGCGGACTTACTTTAATTTCCATTATATTTTTTTAAGGGAATATTCTTCACGAGCTACTTGAAATTAGTCCTGCACCGAATTATACTGTTAACCTACTTCTCAAACAACTTCAAATTTAATTAAAATTTATAATATCTTATTCGTTGTACTGCAAAAATGTTTCAGAAGATATTTTCGAACGACTAAAACCGGTTATTCTTTCCCAAGTGTTTTCAACAAAATTCCCATTCTTCTGTTTTTTAATTACGACATATAATATCCTGCTCATTTATTTTTAATGCCATTGTTATTTTATTCCACTTCTCTTTTTTAATCAGTTTAATCTCACGAACTGAAGGGTTAATCCGGAAAGATCACGAATCTCAAAGTATCGTACGAACAATGCATCGGTCTAGATTCTACACGGTATATTCGTAAATCTACACGCTGCACGTAGATTTATTACGACTACATAATTATTTTGAAATAATTACTGCCATCCAGCACTGCCTTTTACAAATTGTAATTAATAAGTTCTTAAAGCCAGGAAAAAGAAAGAGAATGAGCTCAGTAGAGGAATTTCAGAGGTGTTTCTTTTTCACTATGTCTTTTTTTTTAATCTTTCTTTCTTGTTCTTTGTAATATACATATATATACATACATGTATTCGATACATAAATTTTATACATTTATTTTATCGTAATGTCGTTAGGATTACGTTACTCTTTAACAATGATATGCGAGTGGCGTGGAGGGATATCAATAAATAATAAACGAAACTTCGCATACATTAAATCGTTACCTTGTGTTCTTTCTTTTTTATCCTTTTTTTTTTTCTCAATTACAATACTTAAATGTAACGCAATCTAGTTTTCCCCTTAGTGTGTTGTTAACTTCCGTTCCATCGACGTCGTCGATCACGGAGCAATCGTATCCTCGTTTGGAAAAGAGACAAAAAGTGCGCATATCGAACGCGAACCGCAGTTTCGATTGCCGTGGAGAGGAACATTTGGTGCAGTGCTACTCGATGATTTATTGATTTCGCTGCAGAGAGGTAATAGGCGTATTTTTTCTGTTTTTCCTCGTTTTGAAGAAGAAGAAGAGAGGTATTTTTTACAACTATATTGACTTAACGATCAAAGAGCGTTTTTTATACCAATGTGTTTTACAACTTTGTTAATTTTGTAACAGAAAAGTGTTTTGTAACTTTACCGATTTAGTAAGTTTCGAGATAAATTTTATAAATTAATGCTCTTAACACTGTCACTTTTCTATACTTTCCAATTTTGGAGTTGATCAATGTGGCTTGTGAGTGGTTCATTTCTGGCAAATTTATCGAGATATACGTTTAATGGGCGTATAACTCGACAATAGACATGGTCTAATGCGATCAATATCCTTAATGATAGCCAATTATTCCATCAACCATACACAGCGTTGTTCACCACCTTTTATGGACAGTATGTACTTACATTACAATTAGAAAGGGATTGCACCACAGAAGTAGCGTCATCCAGAAACACCGTGATCACGTCATTGGTGAAGTAGCGCGATATGTATGCGAGGTGTGAAACACAATTGAAATACTTGCAGCAAGAAGATAGATGGGGATATCTTTATTAATGGATGTGAAACTGGTAATTGAAACATAGGTTCTGTAGGAAGATTATTAAAGACTTCTTTATTGGTGGGCTGAAGGTTTAAACGTTTCATTTGGTATACTTGCTTATCGATTACTGACCGAAATAATTATTGTTGTTGTATATATTTCGTTACGGTAGTTGTACGGTAAATTCATATGTACAAGGTATTTTGTAAATGACGACACAATCAGATATGAAATGATTTTACGTAAAAAATTATGTCGAAGATGTGGAATAAAATTTATTCATATGACGTTTCGCTTTTCAGAAAAGATTTCGAGTTTTAAATCTTGATAATATATTTCCCTCTTTTTTTTTTTTTTTTTTTTTAGAACTTCCCTTAATTATATCATCAGTTACAAAATATTTTGTATAATATATGTGATGAAGAAGAATCGAAAAAATCGATTATTTCGAAAAAATAAGAAAAATAGGCGTATAAAAACAAGAACAGACAGCGTAAAATACCGACGAACAATAAGTAAAGACATCGGTGCACCGATATTAACCACCTCTTGAGATATATACACTCTCGCCACTCAGTATGCCGGTTTTCGTTCTTAATAGCCTATTGTCTAACGGCGCGGTTGTGAAGTATTCAGTACCTTCGCGACAATGTTATTCAGGAAAACAGGAATCTGGCGATGACAGAAGCATCGTCTGGAACTACACCGTATATACGATGGTTATACATTAATATACGTAAATCTGGTTCACGTGAACGTGAAAGCGTAGCGTGCACCAAGGGATTACCTGCTCGTGACGTAGATACATGAAAATTTCCTCGTAAAATATTTAGGATATACTGCAAAATATTGCACGGCTATACTCACTGTTACCGATTAATTTTGGATAGTCTGTTGAAATCCAATATACAAGATACTTTATCCAAATGTCCGAGGTAGGAAACGTTACGGTTTGAAAATGTTCTAGATGAAGATTAGGGAAAAGATCTCATAAGGCAAAATTAAAAGACCTCGAATAGTAAGTTTTTTGGTGGATGAGTCATTTTTATACGCGGTGCAGACAATGTACCGCTGTAATGAAATCCAATTATCCTAATTATATTGATAAAATTTGAAACAAATCTGAAAATATACGTATATAGAAATTATTTTGAAGAAATGAAAGGCCAAAATTTTATTTCTTATAAAATATTCTTCTAAACCCAAATATCATTTTATCGATTATCTATTCCATTCTCCCATCCTATTTGTTATTATTGAATTTATTAAAATGTCCTACATATTATGAAGAAACTTATATATATATATAGTATATACATCACATAAATGTACGAATAATGTACATAGGTGTAAAAAGTTTTTCTACATAATTATATTTATATATCTAATAATATCTTATATTAATTTTCATTGTTTATTTTGTCACGCTAAATAAAAATTTTGAGGCGAGCTGTTTCTCTTGGAATAAGTTAAAATATAGTAGTAATAATATTATAGTATAATAAAATTTAGTTATGAGAAAGTAAATATATTTATAAAGAAAATATATTTTGTTAGGCTCCGTGATCATCGACGATTGTTCATGATGGAAACAAAAGAAAAAAGATCTTCTAACTGTTTTCTCCTGACTCGTTTTTTTATTTCGTTCTAAAAATTACGGCTTCGAACGCAGTCAGCGCTTATCGATATAATTGAAGGTATCACAAACTTTTGATGACCTCTAATTACATTTACCATATATTGTCCCTATGCTTATTAATTAGTTAAAGTGATTTAATCAATAATCTCGATTATTATACTCCTCGTTCCATGCTTTGATCGAGGTTCAACAGGGTGATTTAACCCTCAAAGTGGAACATCGTGATGGTATGTAGGTAATTGAAGCGTTTGAATATTTTATACTTTATAAAGAGAGTTGAATTCAAATTTGAAAGTTTTCATAAAGTTAATTTCGAACAGATTTTGGAGACGGTGGAATACTTTTTACATTTAGTAATTTAACGTACTTGTCTTAATGCGTGATTTACATATTCTTTAGTTTAAAAGACCTTAAAATATCATGTGATACTTTCCAAAATGTAAATCATTTACAAGTCATGTAACAATTTCTTTGGTGCCATAAACGTTATGAATTTACATATTTTTTCGATTAACCTACTTTCATTTTAATCGAATTTGTAAAATACAATATGCATGTATATTGCTTCCCAAAAACTTGAAATTGCTATAACATGAAAATTATGTTTGTATCAAATCTCCATTTACTTTATTACACGATGTAATGTTCTAGATTTATGTGTCATCAAACATATCTAAATTTTTTCAGTAAGAAAATTTTTGTAATGAGATTGTAAAAAGATCAAGGTTATATAATTTTTTCCAAAAATGTCCAACATGCTTCTGTCAAAATGCCAGGATATTCCAATTTAAGAATTAATCACCTTCTTCCAAAACTTCTTCCCATTCTCACGAAATCATCATTCTTCATACTAAATTTGAAATTTCTCTACCCAGCTACCAAATAGTCTCTTTTCTCGCACGTTCTTACATCATTAAGATCGACGTCGCCGACATTTGATCGCTTGGAATTCATTACTCACGCGTGAACATCACATGTAACACGCTAACCTCGCTCCAATCGATGATACTGTTCGTCGAGCACAAATGACACGGTGTACACGAAAAGATCTGACCATTCAATTTTTCACGTTTCCAACTAATCGATAGTTCGAACGCGCCTTCCACCTGCCTCGTAAGGGTACCGAGGTACGAAAGATTAATATCACGTCGATTTTTAATGACGATTTCATAATACGTTTCCTGGAAATCGTTTATGCACGGATCTCGAACAGTGATTACGTGGAACTGTTCGAGTTAAAGGAGCACTCTCATCTAAACGACTCTCTTTAAGTAAACTCTGGCACATTTACCTCTTTTTATTAATTCCGTTAATATTTTTAATCTTGTCATGGCCGAAAGCATAAAGATCAAACAAATAAATTTCATAAAAAGGTAGTAGGTTCTTTTATTTATCATATGGATTTTAAATATAACAAAATAAAGCTATAATTCAACCAAGATCACCTATTATCGATTTGTCTGAAAGAAAAAGATAAGTTCGAATTTGGGTGCCAGTCACTTTAAAAAGATACGTCAAAAAGGTTTTGAAGCAACTATAGTCTTTAAATTTTCAGAAATAGTAGGAATTTCTCCTTTGTAGTTTACACATACACTTTCATATAGTCCCAATTATGTACAAAAAATAGGAAATCGAATTTTCGGTTTTTCTGTACTAAAATAGCCCTTTAAATGCAAGTACTTGCACGTAGTTTACGTGCGTACTATTTTATCATACTCTCTACGATTTCTTTGACGATTACAAGCCTCGAGCGCTCCTTTTTATAAAGGCCCGTTGCAAATCAAAGGTAAAATGAGTTTTATAATAATAAATGTCCTTAGTCATTGAAAAAGAAGAAAGAGAACATACGTGTATACACAGCAACGATAACATTCCATGTTTTGCTGTATGTGAAAGAAGTCGAGGAATTTTGAAATATATAACGAGCTTGTTTCGAGAGAAACATTTCGCTATTCATAATGTTGAATAGTAGACGCAAATTGTAATATTACAAGAAATTTTATATCTAATATAATCTTGAAGAGATATTTATAAATTAATTATTAATTAATTATATTCAGAATAAAGTATAACTACTTACATTTTATAACATACTTTTCATGAAGTACGGTGATAAAAAACAATATCATACATTTAATATAAATTCTTTTGATTATATACGATAAGAGCATAACATAAACATAAGGAATGTTTTTTGATAAATTTTTCGTTTAATAATCTAGGAGTATACTTTATACAATAATTATCCCCTATTATATATCGGTAACAATTAATTAGCGAAAGAATAAATAATTCGATTAACGTAATAAATAGTGGTAAATTCCAAACAAACAATATATAGTATAACATCTTTTAGCTTGGCAATGTGCTTATCGCTGATTGCACGGATAACAATCGCGTTATTTATTTCGAACTCATGACTGTAAAATCAACAAAATGTAGCACTAGGTGCTTTTACTCTGATAAATTCTTACAGATATTGGAAACAATGTATTATTATAAAATGTATCGGATGTAAAATAAAATTGGGATTTTACAACATATAAGAAAAGATCACTATCGATATATGAATTCATTTTTAATTTGTAATTTCTAATCTTTTATTTTATTTTAAATTTCCAAATTTTCCATTTTCATTGTTAATGATTTCTCATTTTAATCATACAGCACGTAGGTTTACGTATTTGTTGATCGTTATTTTATTAATTACGGCGCAATACTATAGTATTAAATTATTCTGTTAACAGTTAATAACTATTGAAAGTATAATATTAATTTATAAAAAAATATATAACATGTAATTTATATAACAATTTGTGATAAAGTAGTGCATACTACGTGAACAACATATCAGAAAAAGATCGTACAAACAAATAGCGATGCAAATACGAATCCCCTCGACGTCTTTGCAACAATAAAATTAAATATCATGGTATTCGAAAAAGATAACGAAAAATCACAATTATATTCTTTTACGGTCGTTTAACAGAAACTATACGTACTAATGGAAAATATGGGTTTTAAAGAATTGTAGAAACATATTTGTGACATTGAATTAAACAATATTAATCCTGGAAAACTGAGTGCTTTTAAAAATGAAAATATTAAAAGTCATATGCAGAGTGTAATTAATAATTACAAATATTTAAAAAAATGAAAAATTTAAATTACACGTAATCACAATCTGCATGGAACAAAAATATTTTGTAAATCAGTAAAAAGAATGAATAACTTATTGTCCGATAAAGTACTTAAATGAAAAACGAATGTATTATGAAGTTACGAATAAAATATAAATATGCAATCCCATAGCAAAATATTATTGATCAAACGTAATAATACGAAATTGACTAAAAATATTTACGTTATACGAATATAAAATGTTCTTAAAACAAAAGAGAAAGTAAGGATCGCTTAACAGAACACACATTTTTATTTATGCTATTAGTATTAAGAAACGGAAGTGAACAAAATAGATATATACTTAATATTAATACAATAATTTTATTTAATTTTTCACATCAAAATCTCAATGTTTTTCTCAGTTTTACAATAAATTTATAATATTATTGCGTTTGATCAAAACCATTCTGTCAGGGATCGTAGTTGATTGAAAACTAGAAACGAAACAAGATGCGAACCATAACGTTCAAAAATATTCCAACCGAAACGTAACGCGCGGCCGCGGGAACTGATTAAAAGACGTTTCGTTTTATCCGTTAATCGCGGTTCTCGGTCCAATAGAACGCATAATTCGCGCACACTCGATTCGACGGGCTTTGACGTAACCTGGGAACTTTGCAATTTCCATAAATCCGTTTCGTTTTCCGATCGGCGTGCGAGCAACCAGCCGAAGGCCGCCCTTTAACACATACACTCTCTCTCTCTTTCTCTCTCTCTCTCTCTCTCTTTCTGTTGAACGGGATTAAAACTATCGTTGTTCCGGCTTGTCAGCTGCAAGCCGCGTGAAAACACACTCGACGAAGCGTCCAATTTCAAAATTAATCGCGACCGGCTTCGTTTAACCGGCACGGACATTGTCCGTCCCTGGCGAAATTTTAATCGACGATCGACGATTAACACGGAAACTCCGCGTGAGGGTGAAACGGGGAGAGGTGGAGGGTCAACTCGAGTTTCGTTGTATGCGGATCGAACCTCGTTTCGTTCGACAAATTCGCGATCGTTGTCCCGTGAAAAGAAACGAACGTAAAATCGTCGCGTCCGCTGCAATGCGTGTTTCGACCAGGTCCTGGTAATCGGCGAAACTCGTTCGACCAACGACAACGCACGCTCGATTCCAGATTTGCATAGAACTCCCGATAGATTTCCCTACTCTTTGCCGTCTACGGATCTACGGATCGCGGATAAATCGCTCTTTGTTCCGCTCTTGGCTGTACTTCCGAAAGGCACCGATAACCGATCGGGATGAAATTTGGTAGATAACACGGGGTGAGATATTAGATCTGAAATATAAAATCCTAGCTTTCAGAAATTAGACGTTTGGAAGATATATATCCTTATATGTAATAGATCTTCGCTGCTATAGGTGCAATGTTGGGTAATCAGTATAACGATGTAAGCATGAATGACGAATAAATATATCATTAAAGTAAAAAATGCTCAATAGGTGAAAGGAAAAACGACCAGTCTCTTTTGAGAAGAGATGTCGGTATATGTTTGGCTTGGAATTGAGTGTTTTTGTGGCGAAAACTCTGTCACTAGATCAATTACAGTGGCTACAAAAACTATTGGCATATCACTGTATTTATTACAACACTTACGTACTAATTAGTTAGTGCAAATATATTAAATTTCGTATCATTTACTTTCATATGACCATAAAAATTTGATGTTATGAAAGTAAGATGTGGAAATTGATAAAAAACGCTTTATTGGCAAATAAGGATACGTGCTAATACTTTTTGTACACATAATTTCTCGGAGTTAGGATTTTATATTTCAGATTTACTATCTCGTTCAATAATACCTGCCAAATTTCATCACGATTAACCATCGGTGCCATTCGAAATAATATCCCCGCTCTTTCCTTCTTCTTTTCCCTTTTGTCCTTGGTTTATCGCGTATGCCGGTCACGCAACCATCACTTGTAATTTTGTTCGAACCGACAAGTAGCAGCGAGGAGAGTGGCTTGCGTATTTCCTCGAATTTCTAGATCTCCTAGATGGTGTGTCGATCGTGATCGTAATCGTGATCGTGGTATGTAATAAGTGAATCGAGCCTCCTGGTGGAGGTCGAAGGATTGATCTAGGGCCTAGATTCTACGATTTGCTGCAGGGTACACCGTGTGCGGGCCACGATAGATCGGAACGTGAAAGAAACGCGAAAAAGAAAAGACGAGAGTGCGATGGGGAAACCTGTGGATCGTTCCGAACCGTGAAAAGTCAATCGTGATGATCGACGAGACATCTTACTCGAATGGAATACCTCGATTACTACATGTTACGCGTGTATATATGTGGTGATAATTACAAAAATGAGGTACATTCACTGTTGTTGTTAAGGATTCACTTGTTTAAATGTAGGTTATAGCACGTATATGTATATGTATACATAAAGTATTTCGTACAAAAATCTCAAAGTAAAAATCCCATTCTTCGGGAGATTAAGAAATGATCTGGAATTTATTATTATTAATATACTGTAATAAAAGTAACAACGTAAATGTTATACCATTTAGAATATCAAATAAGAAAAAGAATAATAATCACCAATTTTCTACGGATGAATTTGAACTAAATGAAGTTTAACAGATTAATTAAATACAAATTATAGAACATACGTATACATAAAGTATTTCGTACAAAAATCTCAAGGCAAATTTCCACTTTTTACGTAATTAAGAAATGACTTTAATTCTATTATTAATGATATACTAGAATAAAAATAACAACGAATAAATTATACGACTTAGAATATCAAACAATAAGTATAATAATTATCAATGTCCCGAAAATGAATTTGAAACAACAAACTAAATAAAGTTTAAGGGAATAATACCCATTATATTGTTTTTTGAATTATCATCAGCAAATGTAAAGTACGAGCAAGCGTAAAAGCTCTTTTCCAAGCTCAGTGCAAAAAGATAAGAGAGAAACATTTCTCGAAACATTCTCCAAAATTAAATTATCTTTGAATTCCATTCAAAAGGACGATTTCCAACAAGCCCTTTTCAGTATTCAAACCAAGAGATTTCCATCTCCGTGTACACGCACTCGCGTGTGTATCATGGAGTACCACGAGAAGATATCCGTGTCTCATCCGCGTTTAACCTTCCGGATAAAACGGAATCCATTACGCACGCGGAGGGAACGTTGCACGAGTCCAGAGCATTTCCATTTATATTACCTTATCGTTATTCTTCCGGTCCGCTACCTTTGCCCCCCTTTCACCTGGATTCCTTTTTCTCCGTCGTTCCTCCTCCTCCTTCCTCGTTCTCGCGCTCACTTGATTGCTAGAGAATTCGCGACTCACTCCTGACGTAGGACCACGGTGAACACGCACTTGCTTGACCAACCTGCTTCATCGCTCGCCTCGTACTCTACTCTATGACCACCGACGTCGAAACGCCGGCCTGGACTCTGAAATGACAAAAATTTGCGTCGAATGATAAGTATCGTATAGCAGAAAGTCGTAGATAATTTATGTTACGATACAATTAATAAAATGGATAAAGAAGTACGGGGTAGTTTGTAATTTATGGTACAAATAGAGAAAAATAAGAATAATTAAATTTCATTGGAGATCTCATTTTCGAGAAATTCGAATTTCAAAATTTGACTAGTACTTATACGTATTTATATGTTAAAAATGGATTTTATCAAAACTTGTCACCTTTAAAGTTCTGGGATAAGTGCCGTGTGGTCTCTCACAGTCCGCTTACCAAAAGGGGATCAATCCCTTCCCCACTTCGTGGCCAGATCCTTTCCACAAAGTCTCTATTCTTTGGTAATACGACATCAGATCGCTTGCCACCCATAAACTATCTCACGCGTCTTTTAAACACTCATATCACTGACACTTTATAGCTAGCCGACTTCGAGTCTTGACTGATTCCTCGACTTACACATAAATTATCGTAAGGCTAAATAGCGGCGTACTATCCTAATCATTGTATTGACACGATGGTCCGTTTTCGCTAACATATATTAGCCCTTGCTTTCCTAATCTGTGGAATCTAGCACAGATTATAATGTTACCTAAACCAGGCAAAAACCCACACCAAACTGCATCTTACAGACCAATATCACTACTTCCTGTGTTTTCCAAAATACTAGAAAAAATATACGAACGCCTAAAACCAACGATAGAGAAAGAACAATTAATACCAGATCACCAATTTGGATTCAGAAACAAACACTCCACGATAGAGCAAATGCACAGCCTCGTCAACGAAATTTTACTAGCGATAGAAAAGAAACGATACTGTACAACTCTCTTCGTGGACATTGAAAAAGCATTTGACAAAGTGAACCATGAAAGCCTCTTACAAACAATCAAAAAACACTTCCCGGAAGAAATTCACTACTTACTCAAATCATACCTAAGCAACAGAACCTTTGTAGTAAAAATACAGGATGTATATTCTGAAGTAAAACACATCAAGGCAGGGGTACCGCAGGGAAGTGTCTTAGGACTAATATTATACATATTATACACGGCCGATATATCAACAACTACCAACAGCAAAATACTGACATTCGCGGACGACACGGCTGTACTAGTCAGGCACACTAATTCAGAAACAGCAGTCACATTACTACAAGAGCACATCACAAAAATGAAAAAATGGCTACAAGATAAATAAATAAAAGCAAACCCTAGTAAATGCAGTCATATTATATTTGAACTAAGAAAACGGAAACCACCAAATATCCAATTGAATGGCATGCACATAGCACAAACAAGGCAAGTTGAATACCTAGGACTCCTAGACACATAACTTACATGGAAACAACATACTAAATCAATTATAGACAAAATACGGATAAAAAGAAGACAGATGTACTGGCTAACTAATCGAAACTCAGCATAGAAAATAAACTAAAAATCTATAAAACGATAATAAAACCAATTTGGACGTACGGAATACCACTATGGGAACAGCAGCAATGAGCCACATAAATAAATTAGAGTTGCTACAATCGAAGATACTGAGAATAATAGTCAACGCGTCGTGGTATGTCAGAAACGAGAATATACGCAAAGACTTAAAAATACCAACGGTCAAAGGAGAAATCGGCAGGTACGCAGAAAAATACAAGGAAAGAACGGCAACATATCCAAACCAGCTGACTGCTGAGGCGAGCAAAACTCTCATAGAAAGAAAACTAAAAAGAAAACACCCCATTAAACTCACTAAAGAAATAAAATAGTCAAGCTCGAAGATGGTATCCATGGCTGGGGGTAACCATCCACATGTTATTTAGCAATTAAGCTAGAAAAATTTACCGAATGTCCAGCTGAACAAATTGTAAAGTACAAATTAAATAATTAAGAAAAAGAAAGATATCTAAAGAAGTTTGCAAAGGGAACGTTTGGAAGAAGCAACAGAAAAGATTTCTTTTAAAGAAGCTCATTGGCCTGAACATAACACATATGTAATAGCACAGTAGCATAATTACCACGCCAGTATCCTATCGTAATAGCATCCTATTAAGGTGTTTTGGAGATTCCAACTTCCTAAATTGAAAGTTTCGTAGGATCCGATGAAACTTGTTGAATGGGAATGGTATCACGCAAAAGTGGTTTGGATGTTATTGCCGAGTTTAGTGAAGTTTGTACAGCAGGAAATTGAAATGTGACGAGTATTGTTTTAAATGTACAGTAGTTGCATGTGCGTTTCTCCATACGAAAAGCAAATATTTTTCAATATCTTAGTATTTTGCATCGTAAAATAAAGGCAATTCTTATATATTGTACAGTAATTTATTTAGTTTGGTAGATAATTGAAATGACTTTTCATTAAATAGATAGAAAATAAATCCAGAAAGCCCCATATACAAATAATCACTAAAATAAATAAAAAATTACTGACATAAATCAATTTTGTACATCAATGCAAAATACAGAACGTCAATAAAATATTTTCAGAATAAACTCAGAATTTTTTTAAATACTTTTACCTCTTCCCCATGGAGATATGAAATTTACATTAAAATTGAAAATAGAAACGTATATATATCATCTTTTGTAAAAAATTTGAAAAAATTTCATTTCAAATAAACTCCAAATAAATCATTATTTATTTGAATAAACATTGTTATTTTTTATCTATCTTCTCCAAGATTAATTCATGAAATCGTAGTCTAGGAAATATAAATAAAACATTTATAACTTACCTTCATAGGAGCGGTATATTCCTAACAACAAATTGTTCAACATTTTTCTGGATCCCGTTGTACGTACAATGTACATACATATATTCAAATGTTTCTTTGGCAAAGTTTACTTTTAAAACTCCTGGTAATATTTAAAATTATTAGAAATTTTAAACAATCTTAAATATAAAGACTATAGGAGAAGAAGCTACATCTACTTTTTTGATTTTTAAATTTAATCCTGGAACTAAATGCGTGTTCTTTCATCTTCTTCATAATTTTAAAAATATTGCTTCTTGCAATATTAAGATATTGTTTATCTTAACAGTTATACTGTATTACTTTGCCTTTTGTAAAACTCCATCAACTATGAGTATCTTTAGACTTAATAGACTTTAGCTATTTTATATTAAAATATTCCTCTTTAGTCATAAAGTGACATTAAAATAACAGATAAAAAACAACAGAAATATATTTATGTGCTTACATATTCAATAACGTCTTTCACAGTACTTTCACAGAAAAATATTTAATTCTCTAAAAAGGATAAAGGTACATTTTTGAATATTTTTGTAGCACTACGTGCTGTCATTTGCTTTCATTTCAACTACGGTTTAATTCAATTGGATCTGCCTTGAAGCACGTCAAGAGGTTTAGAATGCACGTAAAAGGGTAAAGAGCAACCAGTATTTATAAGGCAGCGTCATATTCTCCGTACAATGTAGCCGTGAGACATAGCCATCACGAACTAGTTTGTAAACAAAATTGTTACTCGATATTTGCATGGAAACATAGGTCGTTCTCCGTGCAAACTTCGCACGGTTTAAATCCTCGACAAACTTTCTGCAGTTTGCACGAGTAATTTGAACTGATACACCGGACCGAATCGACATCGACCATAACGGTCATGATTTTGTGTAATACCATAATGAAAATTGAGATTCGTTCGACGAATATCTCGTTTGCGCTATTATCTATTCATTTCCAATTTCTCTAAATCCTTTTTTCGCGTTTTATTTCATACAAATTTCTGTAAATATATTTTTGCAAACTTCGTCTGCTTTCAATTCAATAATAATATCATTCAAAATCATTTACTAAAACTGCATTATATGCATCTTAACAAATTTCTGTTCTTTACAATTTGCTGTAATATTTGTTCTTTTTGTCCCGTTGAATCTCTGTTATCATTATTTAAGCAAATGAAAATGTATTTTTTCACGGTTAATACTCACTATGACCTATTTTGAACAAATTAAAACACGCAGAATTAGAAATTTAAATACTACGTATTCAACTTTCCAGTAGTAGACAGTGTGTACGAATAAACAATTCATTAAACAGTACAACTAATTTATGTGATGTAACATTAATTTACATACAAAGTTAAATAACTAACGTATCGATATGAATTATTCAAAGAGAACAATAGATAAGAAAGGACAAACGTACGATATTCTTCTTTTAATGAAATTTCCTTAGAAATTCCTGTATGTCGGCGGAAGTACAGAAACGGTGCTTTCTACAGCAAGAAACCCTTCGCCGTAATTTCGCTGGAGAAGAGTATTTCAGAACCGAGATTTCTGTTTGCACACCCGACTCGTTGGCCTTACTTTTTTCTAATGTTTCTTCTTTCCTCTTGAATTGTCTTTCTTATGTAAATTTTCCCTCCAAATGATATTACGAAATTAAGATAACCCGTACTTTGTAGACGGTGTGACTTAAACTTGAATTATACCAATACGATATCAACGTTGTGAAAGGAATATGAAAATGAGCTAAAAAAAGATGAATTGCGCTGAAATTTATGAAAACATAAAAGAAAGAAAGATTATCAGAATCATTTACAGTAACTTTTTACATTTATAAAATTGTCTATTTGCCTCCCTTCTTTTTCTCTTTTTACCCTGTGCAGTAGTAAATTCAAAATTAATTTATATTTAATTATAATTTACAATTATTAAACAAAAGCATTTCTAGCACATTTATTCGAAATTAATGCCGATCGTCGAAAGGTTTCAGGAACTATGGAATTTTTTATAACGTATCGTGCATAGAGGCAGATATATGCAAAATTAATAAATGCCGCGTGGAATCGTCACATAGATCGAGATTCATGCGATTGCCAAACACGAGAAACCTTTTACGCCATTACAAGGTAGATTGGGACGAAATAAATAAAATCAGAAATCGATAAATAGAACGTTATTAATATACGATCTAGTCTTGCATCATATAAACTGCATCTCAGAACTTCAAATTATCCAAGATTTTTTACATCTTCGAATCTAGTTGTGAAAGTAAAAGAAAATAAACATCTATTTATCGCTATCAATTATAAAACGTACAAATTAATCTTCCATTCTTCATCGGCGATCAAATGAGAAAACGGAAAAAGAAATAAATTACTGTACAAGTGTTACGTGTTATGGGCATTACGCTTCTCCATCAATAGACTCGCATAAGCAGTGTATAAAGTCCAAAGTCTATAGAGAACTCATAGTTTCCTCTCCAACAGGCGTTGGTCGTTAAGAACGTGACACACATTCAACAATCGCAATATAATCGAACTTCGTTAAGAAATTAAGTGCTTTATAATTAATACTGACCTCGTTGCTCCTAATCCGGGTCACCTTCACATTGTCCGTAAAAATTGGTTCGGTCCACGTGATTGCCGTCCCATTTCTTCCAGTGACCTCTATGTCGTTCGGACAGTCTTTAACTTTTGGCGCTTCACCGCCTGAAATGCGATAAAATCCAATCAAAGGACCTTTTCTTCGTTCAGAGACAGAAGACTCGGTTGAAGTGAGTTATAAAACAGAAAGGAATAGTGGGATACAGGCGTGGACGACGTGATTTTTCGAAATGTTAAAGTTCAAATCCTTACGCTTCCCTCTATGATTATGGAAAATATACAGTGGCTCACAAAAGCCTTATAAACCTCCTATGCGTACAAGGTGGTCCGTAATTCATGGTACAAATAGAATCAGAGAGATTTTATGATTCAAAGTAAGACAAAAATCAAGAACAACAAAATTGCGTTGGAGACTTCGTTTTTTTGTTCATGTTACACAACATGGAGATATTGTTCGTTTTTAATATCGTGGATATTACAAGAAATGTTCAATAATGGTGCTGTAGTTTGAGCATTAAATTAATTTACATCTACTATTGGGTTAGTAGCTCTCACGACAGTTTGAATTAAGTTATTTAATTTCAAATATACTTCATTTTCATTCGAATTTTGTATTTTACTTGACTAGATCGTACAACATTCATTGAATAAAAAATACAAAGAAATACGAACGAGTTGTTTAAAAAGTCGAAAAGGAAACAAAAGGAAAAATCGATCTTAGTTAAAGTTGCACAGTTTGAAAGCAAATAATCACTTCGTTACATATCTTAAATGGCAGCACTTACAAGTAACGCAAAGTTCAATTACGAAACTTCATCTTGTTTCAATTAAGCGAGAGCATTTACCGAACGTTTAACAGAATAACAGTCTTTAACGATTATTATAGGGTACATTAGTATTACGTGAGGAGTTCTCCAATGTCGACAAGTTAATATTCTGAATATTCCTTTCGTTCTTCCCTCCATTCCTCCCTTTTCTTCCTGACACCATTTGCCAAAATTTCCATCAAAATTGTAATTTTTCATCAGTAGACTGCGGTTCTAAACTATAAAACTATTTTCTATATTTAGAAAAATATAAAAACACGTGCAAGTTATAAGCAAATTTCGAAAATAACTTATTCGATACAAACCAGTTGGGATGAAAAGAAGCTTATAAATAAATTTTTCGAATCGTAAAGAGTTAATAACCGTGTACCAAACAAAACACAGCTGCACTTCATTAGTGTAGCGTGCAAGCTGCCCAGAACTATCATGGCGTTGTGCGAGTAACGAATTGCTCCGTGTTGGTAGCAACTTCTACAGTTTTAAAATCAATACTTGTTACAAGGACTTCATTAATAATCTCTATGGCTATCGCATAGCGATTACATTATTAAAATTTTCACCAAAGGAATTACTACAAATATCTGTTTAGAGTGAATCGCCATGCTTTAAAGTTTCATCTTTATCAACGCTGAACATGCACTCCGCTTCTGACCAATAAATCACGGGCTATGATTAAAAACTCTTTCCATGGTCGAGAGAGAAACTGACTCCTCGACGAGTGGAAACTTCATCCGGTTGCGTTTAATTAATTCTGGTAAATTAGTTTCCGTGGAGGGTGCTGCGTCGGGATCGTTGTGCGTTACTTTGTGGAAAGTTTGCGTATTTCATTGACGAAACGATCGGTTACGAACGTCGCATATGGAAGTTCGATAGTTGTATGGAAAAGAAGCTGATAATGCATGCAAGTATTGTGCACGGTAATAGAATTTTGTGAAGTTAGTAAAATGTGAAGAAAATTTGGAACCCGTGAAGTGAATTTGGAGGAGAACCCGAGAGAGAATATCAGACACGTAAAGTGAATTTGAAAGAGGACGATAGGTGTGTGAATGGTGAATACTTGGTATAGAATGTTAAAAATTTGAAAGAAGCATGTTTGGGACCATATGGAGAGGATATGTTATTGTGGCTACAAAAAGTATTTGAACATACCCTTATTTACCAATAAAGCGTTTTGTTATTAGATACTATATTTTATTTTCATAGTATCATAGTTATATCAAAATAGTACTAGGTAATACGAAAATGAAATTATACCGTTGCGTTTGATGGTTATATATAGGAGAAACAACAGTATACGAACACGGAATACGAAACATTTGGCACATTACATTTCACGTACAATTTGCATCAAACCGAAGCAGGTTGTTGCACGTTGAAAAGGAATAAGCACATTTGTGGAAAGATCGCTTGTAGCATTAATGCGTAAACGCGCGTTTAATTGCTTTAGAAAGGGAATCGTCGATGTACGCGGTATCTACGTTGCCATACGCCGAATTAATCTTGGGCTATACGATGGATAATGTTGAATGAAAATTAGCTGTGCAGTTGCAGAGAGATTTCATTTGTGGATTTCTACGGATTTTCCTAAATAAGAGCTTATAATTCTTGATTAGTAGCCGACCACTGACTTTCCTACAGTCACTTTGTAAGGGCCTGCAAAATGGTCGCATAATACACTGACTTTTATCCGGAAGGCATTCGCCTATTCAAGCGTTTTTGTAAGGGTCGAAACACTCTTTTAGTGATATTATCATGACGACACAAAGGGTAATTCACGCAACTGGAAACTCTTTTTTGCCTAAAATTAAAATAAAATGTTAGGACAAAAAAATTCTAGAAAGACAAGAATAATTCAACGATGACTACAATTTTACAGCTATATTTTCTCCACAAGTGCAATGATGTAAACTAGTGTATTTTTCAGTTGCACTACTTTCTTAAATGCAAACATACAAAGTAGGTAAAATAATTTGTTATCTAGACTCCATTTTTTAATTATAAATAGCCGCAGCGTGTTAAAGCTACTGTCACAAAAACGATAAATACAACTTTAGAATAGAGTTAAGCAAATACGTCTAATGCAAATATGTGTAATATAGTATGTGTACGGAATGTAACCGCGATATTATGGCAATAATTTCAATTTTACTAAACCGAATTAATTTAACCTGGATAAAAACAATTAGCTCCAAATGGATACATACGATTCCAAATACTAGTTTAAATAGAGAAAACAATTAAATTGATAACGCGCCACGCCTTGGTTACTTGGAAATGATATTAATTTCGAATTAATAAGGCCTGATCAAATTACATTCGCTCGCGTGCGCTGAATTACATTTGAAGCTTGCTAATGCGAACACAAAGAAGCAAAGGATGATCTTCCTCTTAGCGTATAGCTTTAAACATACCTTTTAGATTATCGTGAATAATGTAGGTTACAGATTAAGCGGCAGTTAAATCCTACTTTTCTTTTAAACGCAAACAATCTCATATTTAATTACCAATGTTGCGAGATAGATTCCTTTGACATAAAAACATTTTTATCTCAACAAAGAGAAGGAAAAAGTTTAATGAAGAGTAAAATTGTAGCCAGTTTTTCTTTGTTTAATATATATTGAACGTAGCTTTTATTATTTTTAATGTTTCAAAACTGTTAGCTGCGATTCAACAATTGCGTTTTATTATTTATGTACGCATCGTGAATGAAAAACACAACAATGACGAAATACGATTCTGATTTAAGTTCCATTATCTCTTCGAATGGCTTCGTTCTAGATGTATTCAACAGTGGTTTGAAAAAAGCTCAAAAGGAAAGAATTAAATAATAATCCCAGTATATTGTATTTATTATATTGTGCTTGTACAATATTTTCTTTCCAAACCATACGTATCATTAAGTATCAAGAGATGAAAGAAAATATGCTTATAGATTATAATTTGAATGTGGCATAAAATATAAGTTATTTTATTTGTCATTACATTATGGTAAACAATTTTTAGGGAGAATTTTATTAATCATTTTTAAATATACAAACTGGATTTCATTATAAAATTATTCAAAACTTGCATTAAATATCATGTAACTTCTGTGTACATTTTCAATTTTGTTCTAAATTTTACCAATATAATTAATGATTTGTATTTTCAAAAAGTTTCTTTCTTGAACGAATGTATGATACAATTAGACTCTAAAGGGTCAAACGAAATTCAACATGTAAAAACATATGTAGGACAAAAGAAACTTAGTAAGACTAAAACATCACAAGAACACTAAAACCAAACCTACACGTCCACCAAAATATCCACCCATTTATTCCTCCTACGCAAATCATGCAATTTGAACGTTCCACCCCCTAAACCTTAACCCATTCAAATCACCCTCCTAATTATTCCAATCAACATAACTCGCCTGGCAACACCCCAATTTGTTGCCCCATTTCTTCGATCGTTCGCCGTGGTAGATCGTTACACCGACGAGATACTGTTCGATACTTCGTCGAACGTGTTAAATCCAAAGCTCGACATCAAATAAAAAAATAACAATTGGCGTAAGAGAACAGCGAGTAATTTCCTTCGTCTAGGGATTCAGCGGTTTCCGGCAAGAATCAGTCGAGCATTCACTCGGGGATTCATCGAATAATCTAATTCGTTGGAGCAACGAGCAACGATCCGTAGATTATACAGCATTGTGGCGAACCCTATTCCGGAAACGCATTTAATTAAACCGTCGCGGAGCTTGGATTCCAGCAGACGAAGGAAGAACACTTATTTGAGTGGTAAATGCAAAATTTCTGTCTCGACCTCTGTCTCAGCGGCGTCTTATTGTTAACAACGCGCAGTGTCATTTTAATGATCTATCGAGTGAAGTATTCTGCTAAATGTTGATAACTATAGTGACTCACAAAGCTATTTGAATACTTATAAATATTTTTTTTGTTTAATATATAGTGTGCGTTACATAAAATATTTTGAAATTTTATTAACACTGTGATCCGAGACTCGATTGTCATGATTATATTACAAAATGTAAAGAAAGGTTAAAAATGTATGTATGTACATACACATGAGCCATTTAATGTAAAAGTGGTGTAAATCACTTATTCTGCTATCTATCTAATAAAGAAAACAGAGTGAAGGTTACGATGTGATGTTCAATCAAATAGGCAAAAAATTGACACATCATTTTTACCATTTTTACATTAAATGGCTTATATATAGATGTATAGAAATTACAAGATATATACTTTTAAAATAAGCACTTATCTATATAATGTACTAATTTTTTTATTAGGTTACTTTACATGCTTTTGTATATGTTCTGAAACTTAGATGTGCAAAACATTCGTAAATTCTTATGCAAGATGTCAAAGTGTTAAAAAGCTAATTTGTATAATCCAAGCATGTAAAAAATTTTTGTCTATATTTCACAAAAATACGCATTTGCATTTATAATTAAATTACCTAATTTCGCTAATTACCTAATATTTGTGCTTAATTTAATTTAATTTTATTAATAGTCTTTGTCACGATGAGTATAAAATACCAAACAAAATTATATACTTTAAAATTTAATAACCTAACGTCAATCACTATAGTCATCTATAACTCAACGATAGTATTTGAAGATTAAATAAATGCATAAAAAACTGCAATCCAACAATAAATATTTATAATTTAGATCTAGGCTGTGAGTATTGTAATTTGTCTTACGGAATTACAAAAACGTCAGGATGTGGAGCGTCAGGACGCCACGCTGGAATGTCAACGACAATGTCCAGTACTTTCGAGTGTCTTTTAATGGAAGAACACAGCGTTCTCGTGCGTCTCAGACGACTGTGTTAATAGCCACTGCCATGGCAGAAGCTTTTAAAACGAGCGACACGCTCGACACGAAAACGTGTAATGACGCATTAAGTCACGAGAAAATGCGGCTGAACGGTTATTTCGCGTAATAGGTTTTTCGTCAGAAATACATTCCTTTCTTTCCTTCACTTAGAACATCATTTCTCCTTACCAAATGGATTCGAGGCAAGAGATGGAAGATTTAGAGTTTGACGTTTACTCATATCTGAAATCGTCATTTCTGAGTTTACCCTCGCGGGGAAAGTTTCGTTTAATTTAGTTCCTTTTCCTTCGGTTTCTTTTTATTCGATACACGGTGAAAGTGAATGATGGGTTAATTAAACGGAAATGAAAAAGACAGTTATTTGAAAGTTCTGGGCAGAACTTTAAAAGTAATTGAATTTTTAAAGAAATTTAATTGCAACATGAAATCGATGATGATAATGTGAGAAGTTTTTTAAAAGTCTAGGTTCTTGTATAGACGATTTTTAATAAATGGCATTTAAATATGGAAGCTAAAACGTATTGATATAGAATGTTTATAATGTATAATATATATAAATGTGGGATAATGTAGAAGAGGATTTTTACAATTCTCCGGTTCAAATAAAACGGCTTATATAGAGACACGTACCGTTGCCTACGTGTAATATAAGACATCAAATCTTACGACTGATGTATTGTATGGAACAATTACTTTAGTGTGCAGAATACTCTGTAGTACCCATTTGATTAATCAAATGCAAATATATTACGCGTAAATTAATTCCGTGCCTTAAGATTTGTAATAATTATTTCAAAAGTCATAGTAATAAATGTTTTATTAATGGTAGATATTTTATACTAACTAATTTTAACTTAAATATTTTCCTGGCTTTCGTTGGAAAGGTGGTTAAGTTAATGTAGAATAATACAATAGTATTTAAAACGATAATGAAGATAAAAAAATATATTTGTAAGAATTCTCAAACACGTATTTCGAAAGAAAATATCCATCGTTTGAAATCGACTCGATTAAAAAAATACGAATACTTTCGTGACTCCTCGTACTCGCAATCAGTAAACATTGTATTACCACTTAAAGAAGCGGAAAGCATAATTAACGTTTCAAACATAGAACCACTAAATAACTAATGTTTGCAACCAGAACGGTACGTCGTCGAAGACTATCTGCATGTTGTCAGAAACAGTTCCTTAACCCCGGAAAATTAATCGTTCCTGATTCCATTCACCGATAACGCGGACTACGAACAGATCTACCCTCGTTGATTAATAGCTCAGTTTGATAATCAATAACGATTATCATCGCGAAGTTTACATGTCACGCATTGATTTCATGCACGTGTATTAATTAATCACCTTTGACAATGATGCGTAACACGCAGCTGGCCTGTTTCTTCGATACCGGGTGTCTCGCAAAAAACGTGATCTCGTGCATGCCGGGGGTTAGATTCGCTTCTAGCCTGGTCCCCCAGGAGGGTTTCGACCTAACATACCGGAACCAATCGAGATCCGTCGACGGCTGATCGAAAGTCACGAACGCCTCGTCGCGTCCGGGCGGTAGTTCCGCGATCACATCTTTCGGACATTCTAAGCGAGGTTTGCTGTATCCTGCAACACGAAGTAGTTGCAAATCAGAGTAGACAAAAGGATAATTGCAATTTCACTTATAATACTTATAATTAACTATTGTAATATTTATAATTATTCGTGATACGAATACGTAATACGAATGCACGTAATATGCAAAAATATGTAAAATATCCAGAGTATACCCGTTATAATATTCAGTATGTGAAATATTTGTCTACCAAGTCTACCTTATCTACTTATAATTGCAGTTCAGCTTTAGCTGTTGAGATATACACAAAGGCATCTTTTAGTGTTTAGATTGGATTTATATATGTAAATATTAGGTTTTGGTAGGATAATAAATGAAAAAAAAGACAACTTGCAAGAAATGTTATAGCAATTTTCTAAACGAGACTTGCAGTATCCAGCAAGCAAAATTAATTGGATATCAGAGCATCAAAAAAGAAAATAATTGTATAGAATATAATAACAAAGATAATAGTAAATAGAAAAAAATAACAAAATAATTACACACCTCTTTCTTTTGAGTAATTTGAGAAAACGATTGAAATTATTAAATTAAAATTTGTTATAATCTTATTACGTTGTCAAGATTTACTTAAAATATATTTAAAAATTCGTTTATATATTCATATTTCAAAGGACTAATTTCATTAAAGTTGTTACCAAGAACATTTTCTTGTACTTGTGAGCATTAACTTGTACATTAGTCCATCTTTCGCGTCTGTACCTAACTTAATTAGAATCTGAATTAGCACATACAATAGAAAAACTTGGACTATGATAATCTCATGCAAAAAACATTAAGGACGTATGAAGATCCAAGTGTTTAATATTGCGTTGTTATTTAAATTGTTAATACTCATATATATTATTTATTAATTACTAATAAAATCAGTTTCATATAGTGAAGTAAATTTAGCTAATGGAATTAGACTTCTAATTCATCATCAAAACGGTATTTAATCATAGTGGTGTTCAATAATATTAGTTAAAGAATACACAAAATTGTGTGAAATTTAACAAATTAGTTTCTGCGTACTATCCTATACATTATCTTTATGTATCTAAGAACAGAGTAAAAAGAAACAATTGGATTAATATTTTTACTCACTGACGCACTCGCCGTGTTTCGGCCCATCCCATGAACCATCCGATCGACAAGTCAATTCGTATTCTCCATGAAGCTGATACCCATGGGGACACTTCAAGAAACACTTGGTACCTGGCCGATTGGCTACTCTTCGTCTACCTCTCCATGGCTTTGGCGTTGCCAAACGTGAACACATTAAATATCCTCGGCCCTCGGGATTCAATGGTGGACAGGACACGTTATTTATATCTGGAAGAGACATTAAAATAAACCGATATAAAAAATATAAATTTCTATTATTTGATTGTGCGAATTAAAATACTTTTTCCTAGTTCCTTCCAAGTTTCCATTATTTAAATATGTATATATATAAATCATGTTATGTTAGCACAACCCCTGTCGTGATTAACTCTTTGAACACTACATTTATGAATTTCTGAAAAATGCCCGGTGAATTGCATAATCCAAACGGTATTCCAAGAAATTCATATTAACCTGCGGCAACTACAAATGCCATATATTTCCTGCTACTTTCCCCGATGGGAACGCAAAAGAATCTGTTCTTAAGTCTAACGTATTGAATATTTTCTAATCTTCCAATAAATCTAATTGGTCCTTGAGCAAGGGCAGTGAATATCTATCTTGCACTATCTTCCTGGTCAGTTGTCTATAATCGACGCAAATCCTAGTTGAACCATTTTTCTGTCTGACCAACACACGATCCAGCTTGCATAGTCAGACTGGGACTGGCATATCATTCCGTCTTCCAACCACGTTTTGATTTGATTATCGACTTCGATCTTATCTCAAGGAGATAGCCTTCGCGGTCTTTCATAAACGGGGAAATCGTCTTGCAATATTAAGTTCATTTCAATTTCTACGTCGCACGTTTTCTGCGGCCTATAACTTTGGATCAGGTTTTCTATAGTTTGCCTGTGTGGGATATTCGTAACGTGTGATAAATCTACCTCTACTTCTATTTTAAATACTTCCGGAAGTCTACTATAATCTTTACCCTCTATTTTATGAATAGAGATGTCTCCTTCCTTTATGTTTACTTCGACTGTATTCAGAAAAGTCTGTGCCGATGATCAACGAATGTTGCATCAAGGTATTCGAAACTACATGTATGATCATAACGTACGACTCATCATCTATTACAACATTCGTCGAAAATTCTCCGAGTGTACAATTACTCTCGGCAATCTCCGATCTTAACATCTCTACAACGCTCCGTCTGTAACGACTGCGACGTACTGCACGCATCCTTAGGGAACTTACTCAGGTTGTTTCATTTCGATGCGATGTGTCCGTACTCCTGACATTTGAAACATCTAGCACCTTTTGTACCAGCTTCTGCGCAACTTCGCCGCGACTCGTCCTCTTGGACGCTTCGCTTTTCTTCGACTCGCTTGCTTTTCGTCTTCGCGTTTTCCTCCATTACAGGGCGAACTTTCTTTTAATTCTCGAATATCCTTGGCGCCATACAGTATTATTTTGTTGGTCTCCTCGTCACAAATTCCGTTAATGATATATTTTATCACGACTGAACTCTCCATACTCGCTTGCTTACTTGCTTACTCGGTTTCCTTCTTAATTCGACGCGGTAGCTCCTTGTGCGTAGTTTCGTAGTCGATGAGCAACTTTTCCGAACCGCGTAAAAGTCTCTTCGCGTATATTACTCGCTGCAGGTCAGTCCACCCACAAAGGTCACATATTTCCTCAAATTCTAGCAATCAGCTTTTCACATTGACGTTGTTATCGCCACTGAATGTGCTCATGGACTCTTCCACGTCCCTGAATGTTAGGACGTGTGCACTCCTACTGTCGATTCTAACGCATGTTTCGAACACATCGCGTTCTTTGTCTTCTTCGTCTTCCTCTTCGTCTTCTTCGTCTTCCTCTTCGTCTTCTTCGTCCTCACCGTGCTCAATTTCCAAGGCAATGAAAGCTCTTAGACGATCTTGCAGTTCTTTCTTCTTACCAATTGTTTTTAATCTTCGTTTCTTGAGTTCATCTTTCAACTTTACAACTTTCATTGTTCCGATTCGCGTCAGCTTATCGTTAACAACGCACCTTTCTTCAACATCGACGATGGTATTATCCGCGTTTAATCCTTCGCTCATTGATAATGATTCAACTCAATTTCAACTCAATTTCACAATTACTATACGAATAGTTCTGTTAAATAGTTCGTTTTCTGTTTTGTTCAATCCTGGTCCGAGCCCCCAGAATTATAGCGACTTATTTATTTGATATATTTATTAACAATGATGAAACAGGAAACTATGATTACTTAACTAAAGAACTATTTCTTAATGTAGTCATGTAATACAACTAAAACAACTAAATTGATACAACTGATCAACTTCTAAGTGATACTTCACAACTCACAACTCGTAACTAATAATTCACAACAATCGATAACCAAAAACTCGCAACTCATGACCTACTCCAATTGATTAATTTTCCCCACCAAAACATCCTTTTATACCAGTTTTAGTGCTCCGACCACGTACACGTGTTGATGACCCAAAATGGTCAAGTACATCTTTTTTCAACTACCTATTTCCTTATAGGGCCACGAGCATATTGCTGGGCCACATGGCCCATTGGGATTTCTCATCCTTTCCGGCACTTTCATCTTTCCCTGCACTGTAGTTCATCGGGTTTCTCCTAAATGGTTTTTCCACCATACTACGTATATGTCCACCACTGTAAGTTAATATTGAGCCTGTCTTCACCACTCGAAAGTTAAATATTAAATACCAATTCCATTAATAAACAAAACGCAGTAGACATTCTGTTAGCTGATTCACTTTCCATTCTCCAGGGAACGATTTTCAAAGCCGTGCATCGATCATCGATATGATACCGCGAATCCCTTAATCCGCTTACAATTAGCTGGATTTTCGCTGACGCGTAGTTGCCGGAAGGCAAGGGAGTTTCTGTCAGCGTTAATCGGTTGCCTTGGAGGCAAGAACGGAACCGAGGCGTCGATACGCGTCGAGCGCTATCTCAACCCTACGACAACGCCAACCAAGCATTATCGTCCATAGCAGATGTTCGCTCCTATTATTCTCCACGTCTGCATAATATATGAATCGTGGATGTTAATGACGACACGTATCGATACTGCATTTGCGAGAATCAGTTCCGTGACGGTTCTGCATGGCGCCACGGCGTATCGACGTTGTTCCAACGCTGGACGGCTTTCGATAGAATGCTCCAGGATTTCGTTGTGTGTGTGTGTGTGTATATGTGGAAGCGAACACCGTGGAAATCGGGTCACTTGACGGGGAATCTTGCAGATTTGCAATACTGCATCCTCGATCGAATAAGCGACTCGAGTATCGACTAACCCATTAATGGCCAACGTTGCGTTAACGCAGCATTTCAATTGCAATCTCTTCTCAATGAACACATTATTAACTGAGTTGTTGTTGGGAACAATAACTTTAGTCGAATTGAATCTTTTTAATTAATCTGTATATTGGAGGATATATTGACAAATTTATTTCAATTATAATTTTTTAAATTTAAGGATATACATTGCCCTATACATATTGAGATATCTACTCGGTACAATTATTACAAAATTCTAACAAGTTTTACCTTATCTAGTATTTTATATTATAAAACATGTGATACGAGTGAATTAACAGATTTATAGTAAAACATGTAAAACATAAAATCAATAAAAGGCATTCAATTGAAGTTAACATCATGATGTGTTTAAATCGGAATTCCAAATGGAATTTACAATTCTTCCAGTTTCAATAAATATCTGATACGGTGGCACGTTTCCTTCTCGCACCCAACAAATTCTTTTAGAACTCCGTAAGGTAGAGCAGAACAAACTCCTTGTTAAATTTTCAAGTGTCGTACATACTAGATTTCGCGACTCGAATAACCAAACACATTCTTTATCGATAATTTAATGAAATTCGGCAGTTATCGGTTCGTCGCGAAATGTATACCGTCACGGTATAACTGTGCAAACAATCGCAATCTGGGTCAGTCACTTGATTTCATATTCCCCGAGAAACTTGTAAAACGTTAGCGTGCACCCAAGGCGATGCAAATTTCACGCTGAAACTTCTTGTGTCTTTCTTATTACCCGATAAGTTTATGCAAACGAGAGAGTAAACTGGCAGCAACAAAAATTTAACCAATACGCCGAACGAAATCGGAATAATACCTAGAAAGTTCTAGTCTCAATTCCGTAAGGATACGACGATACGGATCTATTTCGAAAAAGCTGCCAATGTCTCCGTTTCACATTTTCTATGTTGTACATTTTTCCAAATAATATCATATAATAATATATATTCGATCATTACTTTATTCACACGTGATAGATTTATTTTATTCCATTATTATCGTAGTTCTATTATTCGAGTATGCAATGCATAATCGTGCACAATAGTGCATAATAATTGTTCGGTTCACATTACCCTGGGAAAGGGTTAACGAATGGGATCATTGTTCCTAGAGGATTTGGCCACAAAGTGGAGAACGTAAAGGAGCTTTCTGATAAGGGAACTGCGAGCAACAACACGGTACTTAGTCCGGAACCTTAGGTATTTACCCCAAGATCCCGCAATTGAATGCGAGTGATTTGGCTATTCCTTGCGACAAGAACTTTTTATGATCTCTAATATATTGTTGTAGACAGCGATAGAAATAGATTTCACAAAGAATTTAATTACACTTGAAAAGAAATGGTAAAGATAAGTCCTTGCTGTTCAATAATATTGATTTAATTTTTTCAGTATAATGAATCCATTATATATCTACGTACAATAATTCAATATATACTATGAATTTAATTGTGCATCTAATATTAATTTTATTGTTGGGTTGAGAGATGAAAAAGAAAAGTAGTCGTAAGAAACCGTTTTTATATTCTATACTTAATTTTTAGTTTAACGGAGCTTTTCTCTCGCCACCTACTATTCACCACCTGTGACTTAACATACACTCGAAAAAGTTAAGGATAATAAATATTTTAGAAGAATTCAATACAAAGGTCAGAGATATAAAAATACTTTTCCTATTTTTAAGTTTAATTTATGACAGTTATGAGTATTGTAAATATTTCAATTTCCTCGAATATTATAAAATTGTAGAATTTATGTGAAAGAAGAAATATCAGGCAACTTCTCAGAATTCCCTTTCATAATCGCGATATTTAAAGTACAGAATTCAATAATATAAATCGACTACAATAAAATTGCAAGTGGAATGAAATAGCAAAATAGTGCTAATTTGGTTTAAATAAAAAAATACTACTATCTCTTAATGAGTTCAAGAAAAAACTAAAATAAGAATCAAGAAACTCTCGCGTGGACAGAGCACTCGATAAAACGCCAAAAACTAATCGCCTAAAGAATTTCCTAGAGGTGCAACATTCAATACCATTTAGATAGGTCCCTGGGAAAACTACCAGTAGCGATATGCGGAAAAGTGGATCAACAAAGAGTGACACGAAAAAAAAAAAAAAATAGACAAAGTTCGCCATGCATAATACGAAGCTAGAGAAATGAAGGGTTCGAGACATGAATCCGACTGCAAGAAACGTGGACGAATTTGTCGTTGTCCCGTGAATACATCTGTCTAGCAAAGAGAACTTATTACTCAGTCGTAAGTATTAATCGCAAAAACGTTACTTGTCGCAGAAACGTTCGCGCGCGTGTCCACGATAGCATTATTACGACGCAGCCAAGAAATTTCCCCCGTGTCACTGGAACATATTGCGTTTCCCAGACGCGCGAATGATGTATGATCCTAGAGGATGGGACAAGGAGTCGAATGAAAAGGAAAAGATCCGAAACTTCTCTCCAAAGAAAAGGGAACGTTTCAAGGGACGAGCCGTGTACAAGCTGCTACAAAATTGTTGGTCGATGGAGTAGAACATGGTAAGCAATGATAGAAGGAACGTTTCTTGATTAATAGATGCTTCATCTTTTGGTAAAAGATACTTGGACATGAAAATTTTGGGCTCTGAATGACGAAATATATATTAACGATGTGAAAAATCTGTATATATGTTACGCGTCGTAATTATAAATAATATTTACATATATATAATTTCAATTTCAATGGTAATTGATAATACACAATAACATTTCAATTTATAATTCTTAATATAATAAAAGCTTTGTTTATAGTGTTTTAGAGATACGATATCCTCCGTTTCATATATTATCCTTTATTTTATGTATTAAAGATTAAACATTCACAGTCCATGTATCATATTTAAAAAAATATTGCTACACCTACTTCCTGTGCGTACGCAAAATTAATTTTTGTGTACAGAGACGATTGATGATAAACGTTTTTACAAAATGTTTAATCAAGCGACAGTTATGAAACGCTCAATATAAGACAAGAAACTTACCCACGCAGGATTTGCCATCCGATGACAGAGCTTTCTCGTCACCGTCGCAAGCGCAGAAGAAGCTTCCGTCTGTGTTCTCGCAAACTTCCATGCATCCACCATTGTCGACCGTACATTCATTGATATCTACGCAAACAAATGCAAAATTATTTTACATTTTATGCATGAGAAACAACACAACACAAGCTACAACACAAGGGCGAAACTAAACGCTCGGAGAGTACGAGAATGGAATACCATTTCTTTTTCCATCTGCTCACGATCACGATTTAAAATTTTCAGAACCGACTGTGGCGTGCTCAGTTTACAAATGCGCTGCAATAAACGCACATAGAAGGCCTGAGTTTATACGATGGATCATATTATACACGGTGACGTGTTATTGACTGGAAGCCATTTGTTTCAAGTAAATAGTAATTAATCGTTAGTTTACTAATGTGTGCATTGCCTGAGAATATTTTAATCAGGGTGGTGAAATACCACTGTTTGTGATTATCGTAAGTGTTTAGTAAAATCGGAAAGTATATTTTTAAGTTATTAAAAACTATTGATTTTTTGCATTTATATGGTATTTTGAAGTTTGTATTTATTATTTGGTAAAAATATCATAGAGAAGCTTATAAGTCGATACTAACTAACTAAATCAAAATTGCAAATAAGATAATAAAAAGGATAATGGAATAATAGAAGATAATGTACCTTGACAAGTATCGATATAACAAATGAATTTAGAACTAATCATTGGTTATGATAGCAAATTCTATCAAAAATTTCCTACTCTTTACGACCGATCTGATATCTTAAGAAATCTAATTCCATAAACGCGTAACGGAAGAACAGTCACTATATCGTTTATAAAATTGAAAGAGAAATTTCTGACGATATGGAATACCACATTGGCCTCCGTTATTCTAGCAGTAACAAGCGTTTCCTCCCTATCGTGGTACCGACTGGTATCGATCGACATTCCGCAAAGTTCAAGTTTCAGCACGCGAGTGTACTCGCGCCTGATAACGTGTGTGACCTTTCATCGTCTGGGTAGTCGAGGGAAAACGACGGAAGGCCCCTTTCATTCGCATACAACCACTCCTCGTGAACGTGTCTGCATTCTTTTGCTAGTCAACCACCGACCGGCCGGTCAATTGTCCACCCGGTGGCGTTAAATTGACCGAAATAGACGTACAAGGGTCAGCCAGATTGCGATTGCCTCGAGCGCTTTCAATGACCGCCAAGAGTGCTCGACTTCCGTCCCTTTCACGACCTACGGTCGCGATATGCTATACTACAAGAACTATCCGCGTGATAATGACGCGCCGACAAAATGAACAAGCAATGAAACGTCCCTTCTCGTCCACCTTATGCGGATCCTGGGATAACTCTGTGGCGAATCGATACAATACCCCCTGATTTTGTCCCATAGGATTTCTATTGTTGGTTGTGCACATTCTTGCTGCGAGCTGATATCTCTTGAATGTGAAAAGAATATATGACAGGATTTATTTTAATATTAGAAATATGAATTTGGTGCAAAAAATGAAGAGTTAGATTCGTTAGATCGGTGCATGTGAGATATTGTCTTTTGAAACTAACCTATTGTTATCTCTCTCACATTATTATAATTAATAAACGATGTAGTATAAAACGAAGTACATAAATCATTTTAAAAAGTGATGATTCCGTTGCTTTTAAAGGTTGTGAGGTATCTATTCACAGACAGTTTCGGTAATAACTAAACTGTAATTAAAAAATGGATGCATTTGTTTTAAAAGGATGCAAGATTTATTAACTTTCCAAGATTCAAATTTTTTCAGCACCTTGTTCGGTGTATCTGTCTTCTTTGAAGCCACGTAAATTTTAACTGACTCGTTTCTTTCACAGAGATAAGCATGTACATGTACATATCGAGGCGCAAAAATAGCGAGCTATAATTAATCTTCGTCGTAAGAAAATTCAATGCAGTTTTCTAGTCAAGACTGAAACAATTTGTAACGCTTCACGTTATGCGTTATTCATTGTGAAACTTGGAGGCAAATCTGAGAACTCTCGGCTGAGCTAGACAGCTTTTTATACTACTTCATGAGACCCGTGTGCGCATATGGTAGACATCGATCCAACACAGCCATGTAGCAGTTGACTGAAGAAAATGTATTGGAGAACGGAAATCGTTATTACATAACTCCATTGCTCGATATTGTCTAACGATAAGAATATCTCATACAGTTTCCGCATATTTCATTTCATATTTCATTTTTGCACTTCGTCTCATAACTATAGAACTACTTTAAAACGTTCAAATTTTATATATTACATTTTTATATATTTTCGTATGTTATTTTTATATACCGATAAAACCGAAGTAATCATGTTTAAAATCGTATTAAACACTTCCATCTTTTTTAATGATATTCATAAAAACATGAATTTGAATAAATATTTACAGTCCACTCACGACTATAGAATCAGCGTAGCAATATATGTTTTTATACAAAACTTAATGTCAGGGTGTAATAAAATAAAATTATAACAGTATCTTTTGTAAGTTTAACTTACCTCATCGTCGATATCATTGAAACCTTATATACTCTGATTCAGATCTTTTGAATGCAACACCTCGAACAGAAATGAGCGAATAAATAATTTGAAATTACACACCTACATGCATTGTTCATTTATATTACACTCACAAAAGGCACAGAAAATTATATAGTAAGCAGCATTAAGCTTGTAACTCTCTGATTTGGCACACGTGCTTTCGACATTGATGGCGAACGACCATTAGTCACTAGACGCTATCATCCACCAACTAATCTAAAAGTCAAAATGCAGAGTGTCATGTACACAATGACACCTTTATATATATGAAATACAGAAATTTTATACGGTTTTAAATTTCATCGGAATTGTGCACAGAACATTTTGTTCTTGTAATAGTTTTTGTCTTCTAATTAAAATCTACTTTTCAACGCTTTCATCTTTTTTCTGTTAGCTTTGTTCTCAACTCATTGTTTTCATTGTTTCATTATTGGTAATTACTAGTATATTAATTAACAGCATGTTGTATTAGCTGTCAATAATAGGAATATGTTACGTTACCAAACAATAAGTTATCGCAAGTTTATTGAAACAATTAGCAACGATAACACATGATACATGCGTAACAAACACATTACATACATAAATTATGTTTGAATTACTTAATTATTCTTACGAAATTAGATTTTAATAAAAAGAAATATAATTCAATAAAATCAATATTTTGCAATTAAAGGTATGAAAATGATAATGTATAATATAATAATATATAGTATTGTTTACATGATATAATTAAATTCATTGTTTATATTTTTATATTCCATTATAATTTATAATTATAAATTACAGATATCCCAATACATTTATTTCAATTTTAACTAGGAGAACAATTTTTATTTTTCAGAGAACTAAATTATTCATAGAGAAAAACACGCACCGCACTCCTGTTTGTTTTTCGTTCGCAGTAATTTCTTTATTGTGATTTATGTTTCAGTTTATCAAATATTCCGCGACATATTTGCAGGTATAATGCTTCATTTAATTGCAGAGTACTAATTACGTTATGCTGTGATTCGCTGTTTGGACAAATATAAAATTCCATTCGTTGTTGCATGGTGAATGCACAACTCATCGTATTTATAGATGACAAATATATTCGACTAGTTATCGAATCGTGAGCATATTCTGATACATTCAATCAATTGGACTGTACAATTCATTTACATAATTCAGCAACTGGAAAATTTAAAACATAAATTTCAATAAACCGTGCAATCACATACAATAACGGTCTTATCGTAAAACAAAAAAAATAAAATAAGATAAAATGAAAACAGAAACTAAGCTCGATAACTAATTAACATAATCGAATATATATAATCGTACGACTACATGTATATTTCCGAATTGATCGCAAACGTTATCAATATCATCTCGATAGACGAATCTCGTGACAGTGTCAATAAAATTTAAAAACGTTTCCTATAACATGCATAATATGTTCATAAAATTATCATAATCTACAAGTGTTTGAGCACTTTTGTGAGCCTGTGTATGTCTTATATAATATTGTCTTCTTAGTTAAATTTGTAGAATACATATAACAAAATTCGATTGTTAGATCTTCGGGCATCTTATATATCTCATTTTTATAAATATTTACATATAAATTTTCTACTTTACTGACTGAAAGCAAAGAAAATGAGATGAATTTCCAACAAAAACATTTCTTAGTGGTCGTCCTCATTAATTCTATAGCAATCACTTTCTAAACAAAATTACCGTTCGACGTGCTTCTAAACTCGAAAAGAGAAATTTAAATAACCATAAGAAGAAATGTAAATAACCATATAAATAACGATGGACACGAGCAGTCAAAATGTTTTTACTCGTCCCCTATCTTCTTTGCTACGATTCAAAATGAAGGAGAAGCGCTGCACATATACGTGTACGGGAGAGAAGCAAACTCTCGCGAAAAGTGCACAAAGTTAACCGGTAATGAGATACTTATAAAAACGAACGCTGTGTTCCACAAAAGTGAAAAGGGTACTTTGGCCACGAGAGTAAATTTTTATGGAATGTTACTCTTCTAACAATTTTCTGAACTTATAACGACGTCGGTGAAACTTGGTCAGGGAAACGTCACGTCCAGATGAACTACAACGAAAACTAAAAAAAAAAGGAGACAAAGGAATGAAAATATGATAACGATGGAAATCCTGAGAGGGTAGTTAACGAATTTTCTGATGTTCAGGTTATTTCGCCAAAACGTAATGAAAATACCGAGACAATAAAGAGAAATTACAATTTCCCTCACATCTAGTGCAACGGGGCCATCGTAAAAACTTAGTAGAATCGCAGAGAGTTCGCGGAGGATCTTGTTAGAAGTTCGTCCGAACCGAGGAAAATATGAATAATACTCGGGTAAACTTTCACGTACGGCTCAGTTTTTGTAGGACCATTACGGAAGAATTGGCACAATAACTGAAGAAACAGTGCAAGAAACTGAGTTGACCAAAGATCTTGGAAAAAGATCTAGATATACTTTTTCCTGAGAAAATAGTGAATGATACAAGAATGATAATAAGGATAATGATATGCTTAACAAAATATTCAAATTCAATTTTCTCAAAAATGAAGCGTCGTATGAAAAATATTTTATTCTATATTTTCTCCTTACTTCTTCATAAGGAATCAAATCGTACGCGTTTGTACGTGTAATTCAGTCACGTCTTGTACAGCTCTATTATCAATTATAAAATAAACATAAATCAGAACAGTACCTTAACCGATAAGAAAATACGACGAAAAATTCCCTGATTCGCAAAATTATTCGGAGAAAAGGAGGGAGCCCACGGTGGTAGAAGCGCGGTTCAAATATCGCTAGTAAAAAAGCGGACGTAATGTGAAACGGATTCAGTAGCGATAGAAAAGAAAAAACGCATGAAATCTTTGCACTCAGATGAAGGCAAGGGAATGAAAGCGTTAGCTTTCCTAAAGTACATCGCTTCTCTTTATCCTTGTCTCATCGAAAAACGAACGGACACTCGACACAGGTACCAAAAAATGACCTATCCCTTCGCCATAAGAAAGCTCGTGTTAAAAGATTCGAACGAAACTAATTCAGAATTTCTTGCGACCGCATTGAAAGACTTTTGCGGTGTCCTCCGCGTATTCTGCCAGAAACTCTACGGAAATAAAGAAAAAGAGACCTCCTTTCGCTTCTGCGCGCGCTATTGTTTTCCATTTTTATTCATTCGCGAAACAGTTCCCCAAGTTAATCTTCGTTGATAAAAGTTCCTAAATAGAGAAGTTTGCGTAAACCAAAATTGCAGTTAAAAGTCGAACGATTCCTTAATCTTCCGTTGTTTTTAGATCTATTCGCCATTGTTTTTTAAAAGTCATAACTTTGTGTGTACAAAAATTTCATATTTTTATCAAAGAAATTTACGAATTTATCTAGTTGTCTTTTCATTATACATATTGATTTCTTATCACTGTATCAATTTAATACCAAAGAAGAAATTAAACTGGGAAAATGGTGATAGCGAATGATAATTAAAGAGTAAAAGCGTTAATGATGACGTTCATATCGATTTCTACTTACTTTTTTCTTGGGAATATACATGTCGGATCATCTTCGGAAAACGGAGCGTGTGATGAGTCTTGCTGCGAGTTGCCCATAGTTGTCTTATACCAGATGATATTTGTTTATGGGAATGTATTACAAAAAGTTAACAAGTGATATCGATGATCGAGTGATCGAGATGTTTATGACGATGAATTTAGGTTCGATAACGAATACACGATCAACGGGATGACGATTGCGATTAGGAACTCGATGTACGCGTTCACTGGGCTAGTCGAACTTATCGGATTGCACCTCAGTCCAAGTGGAACTACCCTTATATATTTCTCTCCGTATTTCTCAGGTCAATCCCTGTTTTTAAGGAGAGTTATTTAATTACTTTATACCTCTGTTAGGTACATGTCCCTCCCGCGACCGTGGCTACGTTCAGTGACCCGTTATGTCACTTCGAGCCCAAGCCTATTGTCATAAATCTCGGATAATCATAATTAACTCATATCTTAACTCATAAACAGCTATTTCTCAGTTTTATTGTTTAAGTACGATTATAATAAAAAGTCTAGACTAAAGTATTGGGGACCTTCCCAAATATTCCGAAAGAAAGGCTCCGGCGTCTCTTCATCTCCGACATACATATGTATGTACGTATAATGAGACTACGGATCTCGTATTTTCAATGGAATCAAACATGTAGGTTTAAAATTTTTGATGTATACTAGCGTCTTGTTCAGCTTTTAGTTATGAATGTAAAATTTTATAATTTATGGGAAATTTGAAGGTGCAAAAATGCACAGAATGCATGTAATATGCAAAAATATATAAGATCTCCACAATATAGTACCCGTTATAATATTTAGTACGTAAAACAATTTTCTATGTTCCATTTTTTTAATTACTTCCATAAAAATATGAATTTGCATAAATATCCGTAGTCTAGTTATATGATATGCATACTATACTTTATATTCCAATATAGTAGTGGAATCATACAGAAAAGGAATGTAGGTCACGTTTCAGAAATTAAATCTTTTCCTCTGTGATCCTTTACTACGAAGGCTTTACTGATCGTCAATCAGTTCAAATCCTATCTACAGATCTCTTCAGCGTGTTTTTAGCTTTGGAATACTTCTTAGACAGAAAATAAGATTTCTGTGATCGCTTTTCAAAAGATCAGTTTGGTATTAGAATGATTTATTACTTTGGAATTGCAATATCTTTGTGTAAGGAATATTCAAAAATGTTTGTTTAAACAATATTTTCGAAACGTTTTCTTCAATTGCATATACCAAATATTTATTTCATATTCATACGTATCACTGAAAGTTGATGTTACTGCACTCAGAGATGATAAAACGTAGAAACAAGAATACGTTTAATTCGAAGATAATTAAAGGTTTATTACGAACTAATTAATCAATTTAACAATAATGAACGTTCATTATGTTTGAAAATATTTCAATTAAGATAATAAAAGGAATTAAATTCGTTTCATTGAAATTCATTTCGATAAAAAATTCCAAGTATTCTTTGGTAATTTGATGTTCCCAGAATGAAATCGGTCGTAACTCGTTCAATTATTTTTCAATAATTGAATTTATTCGTTAACAGGAAAGTCGACTTTTCCTCTCAATATCAGATATTAATAATCATAGGTACTGCATTCATATCATCGTAATTAATTGGTATTACGTTTGGCAAATATCATTCATACTTTATACAATATTTCTTCGAATCTGATTATTTCTTGATTATTTATTGAACCCAATTAACAGAAATATTTTAAATCACGAGTCTCAAAAATATCGACGAGCAACGAATTATCGTTGTAAATTGTAAAACTATTGACTGGAAAATATCGGACATAAAAAAAGGACATAAAAAACGTATGTAACTTAGAAATAAATCCATATGACCAGATTCTGAAAACAATTCGTATCTCGTTCGTAATAAAAAAAGGTATTCCTAAATTTTAAAAATTCCCTAAAAATTTATCGAACCCAATAAAAACATAAATAAAATAAAATAAGAGCAACAAATATTTAAAAAGAAGCATATATTCTCACGTATCAAATAATATTTTCAGTAACGACACAAATCTCAATAAATTTCCTTATTAAGAAACAAAGAATGTCCATTACTTACTTTCTCCAACAATTTAAAGTAAGAAATCACACCGTTCTTGAAATTGTCAACAACAGCTGCGCAACGAAACACCACAATAACATGGATGAAAACTTAATCATCATTACACCCACGATTTACGAAGCGCCAAACCAAAAATTTAATTCAAAGTGCGTTAAACTCGATGAAATTTCCCGATAAATTGCCTCCTCGAATTTTTAATTTTTGTGAATTAACTCGGTCGAAACTAACCGCTTCGTGCATCACATAATGAGTCGGGCATAACTTCATTAATGAATTCGTCCCGATTTTCACGGTAAGTTCACATTTGTCCCTGCCATCTCAACCAACCGACCCTTTATATCCCATGGGAGAAATTCCGGCAAACTGTCACCTTGTAATCAGAATCGTGAACGTGCAGGTTCCTTTAGACGAAATCCCCTTAAATCAAACCATTTCTCTCGACTACTGTTTCCTGCAACCCCTAGCGAGTTTGTTTCGAATGGTAACCATAAAACGGTGGTGAATTAGAACAGGGGTTCAAAGAGGAAAAACCGAATTTCGCGCTTTTTATTTTGGTAAACATCTCAAACATTTAAAGAATGTTCCGTTTCTAACGGAAAATACTGACGAATTATTGTAGAAGTGAAAATTAAGTTTTACCACACTCGATGATCTGACCTTTGGAAATTCTTGCAGAATATTACAATCATTTGAATAAAAAGTGATCGCATTTCGCAACGCTTGACTCTTTACTCTGAGAAAATCTCGTAGAACATTGAAAGAATTCGTTTCAAATGGAAGATGTTAGAAAATTAGAAAAGAGGTTCGAACACAGAAAACGGTATTCTGCGATGCTTAGCTTCCTGGCCTTCTAGAATTCTTGTGGAATATTGAAAGAATATTGAAAGAAGGGAGTACGGTATGAGTCTTGTGTTATGGTAAATGCTCTAGGACCTATAAGGGAATGAGTGAAAACTAGAAATATATAAGCCAAATCCTTTTTCTAGACTATGAAGCCGAAAAATAAATAGATATAAAGTTGCATTTCCCCGTTTATCATCCTTTCCTTTCTTTCTTTTGCCTTCGCTGTATATATAAAGAAAATATATGAAGGGAAAAGTAAATTTCATCACATTTGATTCTTTATAATTCTTGTGAAATGCCGAAAGGATTTGTAATAAAAAACAATGATAAATTAGAAGAGAAGTTCGCATTTCGCAGTGACTGGTTCTGATCTTTTGTAATTCTCGTGGAATATTGGAAGAATTTTAGTGACAAAATTTCAACGGTAGCGAATTTCTGTAAAAGAGAACTTTGAAAGGAAAACTAAATATATCCACATTTAAGTCTTTGATCTTCCGGAATTATTACGGAATATTGAAAGCATTCATTCTGAATGGAATACAACGAAGAATTAGAAAAGAGGTTTGAAAGAGGCAAACCTTATTAATAAGCGGTTAAGAATATTCGAATTAAGAGATAAATCTGAAGATTTAGATATTCGTAAAATGTATTACATACAATTTTATCGTTTAAAGTATAACGATATTTTTTTATCTTAAACATGTCAAATAGAAACAATTTGTTACCGTGATAAAAATTTTCTGCCAGCATAGAAAAGTCAAAGAAAAGTGAAATAAAAGAGATATTTCAAGTTTCAAAATTTTCAAATGATAATCAAATGATAAAATTGAGTGAAACGCTCAGATACTTTATACGAAGATATAAATTGTCGTTGTTATCTTTTATTAATAGAGTCAGCTGATCCTATCAGTTAAGCTTTTATGATGGTTTGTCAGAGACTGAGCAGTCGCTGAGACAAGTTTTGCATGATAGATAGTTGCGCTTAAGATCAAAGTTTCTTGCCAACGTCTCGAGACACAAGTAGATTATACGTTTCGTCTAATAAGAAAATGATGCATGATGGCAATCTTACTGGCTAATTCCACTTAGATAGTTGCGGTGATAAGTGATTTGTAATTCGTACACGACATAAGGAAACAATAGCAACCTAGCTAAGTTCTGATAAATTCTGATACTTAATCGTGAGTACTAGCAAAAGTTGTTAATTTAGTCGCTTCACAGTTGCATTTCAGACTATTTTCAATCGCCACGGAAGATTCTGTCATTATAAAAAGGTATTGTTGAATGTAGAAAACAAATGAATAAAAAAGCCTCTTATAGTAAATTATATAAAAATAAATTAATATTTGTTAGTAAAAGTTATTTGAAAATTGAAACTTATCATCTATAAATCTTTTCATCTGTATATCAATTCCCTCAAATGATTGCTCAACCAAATTGATTTAAAAGGTGTCGCAAAGGTCAAAGTCGGAAATAGGATCTTATTAGAAAATTGATCTTGAGAAGATTCTAACCACGAAGTAACAGTGCAAGTGTGTAACAACAAACATTTTCTTTAAATATGCTTAGAAAAAGTGAAAAATCTCATTGAAAGTTGAATAACATAAAAAATTGAATATCCTTCTATCCAAGTAATTATGAACTTGCATAGCATGTGCATTTTTGCAATTTTAAATTTCCTATAAATACATGAAAATCCGCGAACTAATCATTGGTTAAAATGAAACAAATAAAAATGAATTCATGAAAATGGATTCTATTCATAATTTATACGAAGAAATGGAAAATAATAGAAAAGCTTTCTCTAAGCTAACGTGAAACATTTCGAAGCAGCCACGAGGCCATTAATTCGGACAGTTTTCCGACAGTTGATGATCCAGAATCTCGACCCAATATTGCAGCAGAGAAGCCGCTCGCCTACCGAGTGGATCCATGTGCAGGCTAATTCGATTACGTATATACTCGGATCGTCTAGAACGGTATTATGGGGCACGACTAGGGCCAGGCGGCAGAATCTCGTTAGGACGCTCATCTCCCTATAGGGAATTGTTATCGTACTACCCATCAGTTGACTATACTGAAATTTTGCGCCGCGAAATGAACGACAAACGCAATTATGTCGACCAGTGAAGAATATCATCGTTACGAATGTTAGGACGTCTCGTTGTTTTAAATACACTACGGAAATATAATAGAAACGAATTATACTGGATTCGTAACTCGATATTTGTTAAGTGTCCATCTCATTAACGAATATACGGTAAACTGTGCTAATTACTTGTGACGCCATAGTGAGAAGGAAAATCTTACTTTCGAATGATAATCTGGTTTTATATGAAGTAAAGACAGAAAAGTAATAGAAGTAGAAAATGTTATCAGAAAGATAAAAGTTGGAAGACAGATATTTTTATACGAATTATAACGTGTATTCAGAGTAGCATGCAGAATACAGAAAAATTTATTAATGCAAACTATAAAAACAACAGTTAAGTATTTACTCTATCTCTTTTTTAGAAATATTCAAAGTTTAGATCAAAATATAAGCAAATATTTTTGTGAAATCTCGATTATTAGAATACTAAATAACGAAACGATTGATCAATTTAAATCAAATTATCGAAACGTCGATTGACAAAAGATTTTGTATCGTCATTTGGTGATTTGGTGAATCGTTTTAAACTGCGTTTAAAACCAGTGGTACGTTTCGTAAATCGTAAAACATGGAAATCACGGAATCACAAGAATCGCAAGGCAACCGAAGTACAATGTATTACACAGCGGAGTGGATGTTCGCAGTGAAAAGTGTCTGCCGCGGGGCTTCGCTGGCAAATCCAACTTCCTGTTAAATCACCCGTACGGATTAAACCACTTACCGATACAAGTTCCATCGGGGGTGGCCTCGTAGCCTGGCAGGCATGTGATCGACAAGCTGTCCAGTATCGGTTGATCCTTCAACTCCATTGGTTCGGCGCATCGATAAGATCCTGGCGTGTTGATGCAACCGTACCGGCACATTTCCGTTTGCAAATCTGGTTGGGCACACTCGTCCACGTCTAGGAAAGAAATGAAACATCCTGTTATTTCTTTTTCTATTATAATCGCTATAATTTTTTATCTTTTCAATAAATGAATCTTCCTAGTATCGATGTTACTTCTGTTATAACTCATCGAGATAATAATGGTGGGTACTTTCATGCTAAAACTTTTATTTATGTATGAAGAAGAGGATATTGTATGCGATTACATCACACTGTTTAATAGGAGGTAATAAAGGAATCTTTTTAAACGCGATAATTCATAAATTGTTGTACTTTTTGTTTACTTTAAATATTATTTTGCATTTTAAGAGAATTGCAGTAAGGAATAATAGAACGATAACAATCTTTACACCAAAAATTCATGGATATCCTTTTGTCACGTGACTCGATCTATGCTTAGATAAAACTAGATAAAAAATTTGATTTATTAAATAATAAATTGAAAACATGTAGCTGGCAATGTTTTACAAGCTTTTCCATTTAGATATATTTATTGAATATCGAATTTAAATTAAATATAAAAATTGATTGATATTGTATTCGTTCGAGTAAATGGTCAGAAAGAAAAGAAGCACTTTGAAAACGAGCTATTAAATGGCAGGTAACTTTTATTTATAGCTCATACACTTCTGACAATAGCATATTTATAATAGACGGAGACTTTTATACATTAGCCAAAAAGACGATTAAAATCCCAAAGGGAAAAAATGTCGTTTATAAACCTGTCATACATGCGTATTACACACGTTCTCGATTTCTCTGACGGGAGTAATTAAGAAGTCTCTTGACTGTGTGGGATGACGTTCCCAATTGTACGAATCGCTCATTTATTCGAATCGCTCGTTTACTCGCTCGAAACATATGATTATTCCGTATTTTTCACAATTCTTTCTTATAGCATATTATTAAAATCTGTTTTTGTCATTCGAATGTTCCAGGGGGGAACAATGGATAGGGCCAGGAAAGATGGCGAACGATCAGGAAATTCTATTACCTTGACAGGTCTTCCAATCGTCCTCTAGGATGAAACCATCGGGGCAGAGACAAAATACTCGTCCCATCGTGGAGAGACAGGTGTGGGAGCATCCGGCGTTGTTGACGCTACAGGGACCTGCATCCTGACACGTGTGGTTGTCGGCTGACAGAACAGTATCCTGTAGACCATCGCAGGAACATTCATAGCCGCCTATGGTGTTCCGACACGTATCCTGACACGGCCCGTGTCCGTTGTTCAACAGACACTCGTTAATGTCTGCATAATGAAAGCGGCCGAGTAATTTTATTTTACATATCCCATTTCACATTTTTCTCTTACATATAGTGGATCGAGTTTGAATTGAATTGACGCGGATATTGAAGGAGTGTACGACATTCTTGTTTTAGTTAATTACCTTCAAGAAGATGGAAAGTGGTGTAAATACATTTTTTATTTGTGACAATGTGTATTTAGTTAATTAATTTTGAAATTTCCATCTAGTAAACGCCTACATCCAATTTTTCTTGCATATTACTTTACGTTATCTCTTCTAATAAATTCTATCAAACTATCAGAATATTGTAATACAATATTCATTAAAATATTATTTACACCAGTTTCTGCGTGGTACTTTCAATTACATAAATTCTTAAAACGTAAATTTTAAGAACATATTGACATAAAAGAACATTCGAAATGAATTACTCGATACAAAGGATACTAAAATAAAAACAAATTAAACAATTTAAATTAAACAAAACATTTAAAAAAAGCGAATTGACAATATTTCTAAGCAAATAGGAAACACACGATCGAAATTCCAACTATAGTCATGAATGAAACAGCATAGGCTTTTTCGCGATGTTTACACTTGTTGCTTTTTCAAAGAGAAGAGCAGAGAGAGAGAAAGACAGAACGATATTTTTGTTTCTCGGAGGATGTATATCCAGGTGCAAATAACTCACCCTTGCATGCGAACCTGTCTTCGTCTAGTTTCATCCCTTTCGGACACTCACAACGAAAGGATCCCGGCGTGTTCACGCATTTATGTTCACAACCTCCCTTGTTATCCTTGCATTCGTTCACATCTGAATTTTAACGAGTACGTGTAATTTCTGAAATTTAGCTAACTTCCGTGATGGTCTGCGTTTCCGATCTCATTTTATAGCGCGGTTAATCCATTATAAGTATAACAATACTTTAACACGTATATATCGTGTTTCTTAAATATTTTTTCGCAAAGAATTATATACGAGCTAAATAGTTTTAATGTAATACCCCCGATTTAATATTATACGATACTTTTAAAAAATTACGAATGTGGCATTTCTTAACTTTTTATCTGATTACTTTCAAAAATATAATCGTTTCAATAGTAAAAGGAATCTGTTTTTTAAATAAATAACTCTTATTTCTTATTTATTATTTCGTTAAAATTTTCTCGAAAACTTGATGCAATCTACATGATGTGGAATGATACGAACGAGATTCGAAAAGACAAAATAAAATTCTTGAATGGGGAAAAACATTTCCGAAGAATATGTAAATACACTGAATCTCGTTGATAGAAATTTAGTTACTTTAACGTTTCATTCTATTCGTATTCCTTGTTCCTCCAATTTATTCGAGTCAGTGATTCTTTTATTTTGTACGTATATACATGTATACCTCGTCGAATTGAGTGGAACTTTGTTTTACTAGACTCGGTTAAGCTGGACTTTTAACTAATTCGGATTATCTGTCTTTACGATTCGCTTAGATTAACGACATTTCCCCGTTCGCTACAAGCTAATTTTTCCAAGAGTCCGTTAATTCGAATTTATGCTTGATTTAAACTACTTTCTCATTCAACTTAAATCAACAAACTTTCATTCAATTTGTGTTTTCCTACGCTTTTAATACAATTTTCACCCGAGAATTCTATAGTCTCATTTACATTTAATTATCGCGAATATATAATGATAATTTTTATTTAAAGAAATTTCCCGAGAGAAATATTTTAATTTAAAAAATTTGCTCTTGATTCCTTGTTTCTTTTGACATTTTAAACTGAACCAACGTGATTAATATCGAAAAACAGCTTGTGAATCCATTTCTGAAATTAAAATCTATCTTGCAATAAACGCGAAAAACATTGAGAAAAAAATAAAAACAGTGCGACATTGTCGATATCCAACGTCCCTTTCATTTCAGGATATACAAACGAACTTTGAAATAATAATTTATAATCGCCCTTCAGTTTTATGAGAAACGGACGCTAATACATTCCACGGGCAAACAAGGAAGGATTTCTGAAACGAAATCGTTGATGTTTTAATACAGACAGGAAGAACTTGTCTCCTACAGAACGCGGAAGCCGTCAATATTTCAACGAGTATCCTGTCGATATTTCATCTCGAGACATTTCTTTTTCACCACTTCGACAGCTCGTCTTCCGAGGGAAAACGGTATCGTTTCTACGTTTTAGTATTCATACCGCTTAAAAAAAAAGAGAAAGAAAAAGGAGAGGAATAAAAACGTGAGAGAAATCTTCGAACCGGTGGACTATCAAAATATTATTAGATCGCAAAATGTTATGATTATTTTACAGCATGTCGACATCGAGAACGTTTTGCGTTTCTCACGAGTAATGATCTTATAAAAGCTTGTTCTGGAAATATTAATCAATAAAATCATCTGATCGATAAACTAAAATTATAGTAAAATATAAAATATGTAAATTAGAATGAAGGAACATAAATTTAAAAAATTAAAAGATTATTGCTTCTATTTAAAAGATTAAAGAATATTTTAACACTTAATTGTCCATGTTCGTGCATACAATATACTCCGATTTTTAGCTTTCTACATTTTAACCGCTAGCAAATAGAATGGAAGATTAACGTTTCGAAACAATTTGTTACGCAACGCTGAATACAAAGATGAACGTGATATAGTCTCTGATTTATGTGGTTAAGCGTTTCATATATGCTTGATAATGTGTAATAAACGCAATTTAAGCTATAGAAACACATAATTTCTATGAAACATTATAATTCGATTACCTTATACTTAAAACGCTAAATATTCCAAATATGTAATATTGAAAATTGAAAATTTTAAATATTCAATTCAAGCAGCCGTTTTTGTTCATCAAGCAAATATGCTAATAACCTATACAAGCGGTTGATGCGACAATAAATAATAAAAAAATAACATTTTGATAGAATAACAGGTAAAACATATAAACATGGTCAGTTAAGTATTACGTCTAGATTGTGGATATTTATGGATTTATGACTAGTCTGCATTTTCAGAATAAAGCATTCTTTTATATTCAAGTTTCAATTTCTTATCTGTGTCTGCAAAAATATGAATAATACAATATACATAAATATCCACAGCTTGGTTATATCATATCAAAATAATAAGAGGCAAACAATTGATAAAGCGAAGATACTCAAGCATAACTCACCGATACATTTATCATCTTCTAACCGGAAACCCTTGTAACAGGAACATACTGGCCTGCCATCGACTTCTTTGCAAACATGGTCACAAGAAGCGTCGATACACACACCTTCAAAATTCGCTTTGATCTTGCACTTTGGAAGTTGCCCTATCCATTGACGATTTCTGCAAAGTAGTCTAGTTATTGTGCTCACCATGTAGTACCCTGGAGCACACTCGTAATCTGCCTCCAAATACTCGTGGCCTGGTATCGACGATCTTGGAAAAATAGCAATCATATACTTTTAAAAATTTGCAAAATGATATAATAAACTTTATATAATGTGCATGGCATGATAATTCATTATCTACATTGCACGATTAGAATTATTTATCATCATCTACTACTTAATCTTTGATTCACCTACGTAAATTGGTTTTTCTTGATTTCTCCAAAAAACTAGCGGAAAAGACACTTTAGAAGTTCGTAGCCGAGAAAGTGAAGTACAAAAGAGCTTTTGTAATAAACTTTTGTTTGCATTGGTTGCCCGTGGAAATTAATTCCCTGATTGGTTACTGCCCCGACTGCAAAAGTTTACGCTGCTGGTAGATATACAATAGCTGATCGATAGTTTCCAACATGATGATGTAGACTCTCGCGAAAGAGTTTATGATCCGTTATAAACCCGTAAGTCTATCAAATTCAGTAACATAATTGAAATACAGCTTCCTCGTATAACACATAATAGGTTTAAAAATCTTTGAAAAATATTATTACAAGAACCACTCCCAGACTCGTAACATTTTCATTACTATATTCTACCATTCAAATAATTAATTTATGGTGAATAAAATAAACTAAACTGTGAAAGAAATTTCATATACGAGACATTATTTATCGCAATAATTTCTAATAACTTATGAAGCATAAATATAGAAATAAAATAAGTAGAGAATAAAAATATGAAATACATACATTTAAATAAGATACATATATATATTAAATAATATATAAACATAAAAATAAAATAACAATAAAAATATTTAACGTAACAGGATATTGAATATAAAAATTACATAATGAAAGAGGACAAGGTACATTCAAATCCTCATAATCACTCATTGCTTCTTAGAATCGTTATCATTTTTCCAATGTTGTTCCTAATACGTTTCCAAACTTTTGACCTTCCTTGTTCTTCTGATTCAACATTCGATAGAATCGAGATTTACTTGCCATTACAGTCACTTGCCTTACTTTCACGATCTTCTTATATTTTGCAGCGCTGTCAGGTAATTCCAGCACGTCGAAGCATTGAAAAGTTCGGGACCCCCGATCCAAAACTTTTCTGGTTCTACAATCCCGGCTACGAACTTGTCCCAGTAATTCAGTTTTCTGACGAAAGAGGAGAAGGGAGTGGAAATTTCAAGCAGCAATGGAGGGACGTTTCACGGCGTAGACCAGAGGCGTGTGCTCGATTAAAGAACGGATCAAAGTAAAGGGGCAAAAGAGAGAGCCTTTGAAAGGAACCTTTCGCTACCAACCGGAGAAGGTTCGTTTCAAACAGAACGAACAACAAGAACAGCAATTATAGACTTTTTCATCTGAGTCTCCCAAGGAGAAAAAAACGCACACTTCCTTAAAGATTTTGTACAAAATGCTCAAAACGAAACGTTCGTTCCATATATCTGATAGAAGCCACGCGTTTGTAAATCAATTTTTCCTTTTTATTATCGAGAAAGTTTGAACACCTCGAAAGATTGAAAATATTTGAAAGTTCACTACGTACCGCTTAAAAGTATATTAGTTTTGTTGAAGTGTAGGTAACCTTTAATTATGATATTAATTATGTGTTATGAATTATTATCTGTACATCAAAATTATGATCACTGTAACTACGTATAATGGCATATTATGATTAAGTTGATTTTTGTGAATCAACATGCGATAATAAAGTTGGTGTTTATAATAGTCAAACTTTATGTTATTATTTTGTTACTTGACAAACTCTGTATCATTTATCCACATGAAAATGTGCAAATACTTATATACGGCAATTCGCATGGTAAATGAAACATAAGAAAAATCATTTTCTTGCCACGCCAGAGAAAAAGGTTCTCTACAATCTACAATCCCAGCAAAAGTTTTAGATTTCTTAAAATTCTGAAAATTGTCAAACGTTCCCGAATAAAGTACAATAAAACTGATTTAATGTAGAATTTAAAGTGATTTTTTACTCCGGATGTTTTAATTAATATTATAATATTGTGCTTATATCAATGAAAATAATTTGAATTTCTCAAAATGAATCAACATTTCAATTTAATTACGCGATCATGATTGTTATATTAACGTAATAATTATCATTAATTAATCCATAACATCAGTTAACGAACAAACCATTCCAAGGAACATTTGGTTAATTAAACCACATAGAATCTTGTAAACCAATTCAAATTATTAGCTTTTATTTTTAAATCAATGCAATATGTAGCTAATTTTATGCAGGTAATGTAATGTATGCATTATGAATATGTTAAGCAAATAATATTATACGCTCCTATTTAGGTTTCCACTTAAATAAAAATAAACGAAAATGAATCAGCTATACTATTCATCGGACAAATGTTAAATCTAACTCGATTGACTGAAATATATCTAAATTATTGTTTGCCAACACATGAATAAAAACTCTAGATGTATGAAACTCGCATTAATTACTTCCGTTCTGGCTCTACTCTATCACGAAAACATAATACGCGCGCAAGATCCATCGTCATAAGAGAAATCGCATTGACTGAAACCAGGTACCTGGCCGGCGTTCGAGATGAGTTGAATTATTCATGCTAAAAGCCACTTACTTTACATATTTGATCAGTGCATGGCGGGCAAGGGGTGCCGGCACGAACGTCCCGTTTATGCATGATAAATCCCCTCTCGTATCGTCCTCGTACGCCGCGGTGCTGCTCATCGTTTCCGTACTCTTCTTTCCGCCCAACCTATCGAACTCTACTCCGTCGATTATGGGTTTCCCATGAAAATGCGATCCGCCAGTTTTCCTATGCTCGATTTCGTCCCGCCTGGGTACCATCGATAACTTCAAGCTCGACGTCATATAAGCGTTGTAATCCTTCAAGGTCCTCGCCAGCACCTCGTTCTCCAAATCCAAAATAGGTAAATCCTCTTCCGTCCGTGAATAACCTAACATTTTATCGGCGTCGTACCTCGAGTTGCCAAACTTCGACTCGTTTGTATTTGTAGAACCATCCTCTTTATGTTCTGTATTCTTGTGAGAGGATTTCGGCACGGAACTACCCAGGATACGGTTCTCCAAGCTGGCAGGGTCTTCCATCTGCGTCCGCGAGATCTCTTTTTCAAGCTGCTTCGAGAATTCCCTTTCGACGGTGTCTTCGTACATCTTGTAACGCGATGTGGTGTGCGTGGACCGTTTCGTGGCCTCGGTAGTTAATTGGTCCTGAAGATTGAACGGCGAGGTAACGTCAGAACCGTTCGAGAGATTCTGGTTACCTCTCCCGGTCACGTTCGAGGAGTCGTAGCCGGAAACATTGTCCTCCGCCACGTGACCATCGATCTTGCCAAGCAGTAGCGCTGCGGGCACATCGTTCATTCTTCTTTTGAACTTGGACGTCCTACGCGCCTCGTTTTTCTCTCCGTTCTGCTTGGACCTCTTCCTTCCACGCTTTCGTTCGCGATTTTTTCTCCTTCTCCGACGCTCGACGCGATACCTCCTCGCAGCGGTATCCTTCGATTTTTTCGTTTGGCCACCTCGTTTCCCCCTGATCTCATTCTCGTACACCTCCTGCGTGTTCTCACGCTGTCGATCCACATCGGAGTTCTTCGAATCTTTGTTTCTACGTCGTTTCTTACGAGATCTGTCGTTGATATCCCCCTTTCGACGGGTGATAGACGTTGATGCTGCTGAAACCAGGGATTTTATGTGAAAATACGATGTAAACGTGTGAAATGGAGCTGACAACTTTGTTTTTGCTAATATCCGGATAGTTTTCTTACATAGATAGCTATAGGTAGCTTGGATTTAGTCATTTTCGTTTAAAATTGTTTTAAATCTTTGATAATTAGACTGTGGATATTCGTGCATTTATGGAAAATTTGAAAATATAAAAATATATACAAAAATATATAAAATGATATATAATATATAAAAATATATAAAAACAGCCATTCAGAAATTTGGATGAAATAAATCACGAGTTAGAATCAGTATGTTTGTTTGTGTTCTTAAAAATATGAATTTATATCAATACCCATGTTTTATTGATAACAAATTTTATGACTGTTTTTATGCTATTTTTAATTCTCTTTAAAACGCAACAGTTGTGCGCGTATAAGCGGATTATTTTTGCAATAGTGTAAGTTTAATCGCTTAAATATGGAAACATAAATTAGGAAATAAATAGTATGCAAAGTAGACTATTTTTGGATTAAATGGCAGCGCATTGAATGTCACTATAAACTGCTATACTATAAAAATCATTTTCCATGCATGATAATTTGGAAGACAGCCAACGATGCGTTTGTCACGCACTGGTCCGTATGTTTCTTCCCTATTTAAAGTAGGCATTATCTTCCCTATCGCGATTCAGCCATTACACACTCGTCCATTTCTTCATCCACGGTACTTCACAATTCTTTTCTATTTCCATAACAACCTTTTAAGAATAGCTGTTTCTAATTTTCTAAAGATACCATACACTTTTCTCCAATTTTTATTTCTCTATCTACGCTTTCCTTAATATATTCGCTTGGACCAACAATAATCCCCAAGGAGTCGTTACTGTCGTCTCGAAATTTAGTCTTTATTAGCACTCATTCCATCCGTCCGCCATAAGGTTTAGTGTTCTCCATCAACTTCCTTATTTTTACGATGTATTATTTAAGTCAAAGCGCTGCTTGATTTTATTAACGGTAATGATTAAACAAACGTTGGAACACGCAGGATTTCCACATGCGTCACTCGAGGGTATGCTCCGTATTTGCGAGTGACCTTCAGTTTGGGGGCAATCAATTCTCACTTTTCCTATCAATTTCCAACCAATTAGCAGCAATGACTGTTGCCCTTATTTCCTCGTCGAAAATTGCAATTGACGGATCCGCTTGTCCTATGTTCTAGGCACATCATCTTTACCACATGCGTCACCGATTCCTCATTTACACTCAGCTCTCCGCACAAAACACACTGAAAAACGACACTGATCCGCTTACACTCAGTATTCATCCGCACATTCAGTCTTCAGTCTTAGAAGGTGTTCTTTACGAAGTATATAGCTATTTGTAAATTGTAAAACCCTGTGTCAGATTCTATCTAAATATCCCTATCATCATAATCGAAGTAGGGAATCGGCTGATTCGTGGTGTCGATACTAATCAAGACGAGAATTAACGATTCTCGTTGACAAATCACACTGCAGATGCGCCTCCCCGCGAACACAATCGAGCACACTAATTTATGTATGCTCCAACGTAAACTCTGTCGTTTGCTATGCAGTAAATTGAAACAATTTCTGCTAGCAATCAAATAATATTTAATTTCTCCGATGACATTTATTAATAGTGATTTGCCTAATCTATTTTTAACAACAAAATACATATATGTAATATAATGCATATTGGTTTCTATCCGTAGCAATTATTTGTTTATTTAAACGTTCTCATTAAAGTACTAATTTAATGTAATTATTCGGATGATAACAATCTATATAAGTAAACAAATAAAAAAAATAGGTATATAAAATAAAATTGAAATTCTGATTTATGATATAAAATTGATCATAAAAAACTTTAATTAAAGAAATTTAATATTACATATGTAGAAAAATGTAGAACTTCTAATTATGCAACATTTCAATTAAAAACTAAATAATAATCATAATAAATATCTATAACCAATCTATATTGTTTGTAATACTTATTGACAAAATTTCACTTCTATTTTATCGTTTAACTCCTCTATAAAAGATTTTAGACAAAATTACAACTGTTAAAATTTTTAAAACAAAACAATCTTTCCTAGAAATGATAAAACTCAACTTATTATTTCAACTGAGATGCTAATAACCTATTTATTATGTAGTAATTCATGGCAACTGTAAATGATTAATTATAAAAACATATTTAATTTCTCATCCTGTTTAGATACAATTTCAAGCACATAAATTATTCTAATGCGTTACAATATGTCAAAACTACCGAAACAATAAATGCTTTAATTCGAATCAATACTGCGTTCATAATAAATTATCAACACAATCCTCTGTAATCATTCTTTGAAACTAATGAAAGCAGCCTTTGAAGAGTGGAAACAAATAAAGCTGTAAAGCTTTATTTCCACTTTTCATTTACAGCACGTAAGTTACACGATCATACCTGGGGCTCTTTCGGTCCGATTTAAAAAGCAAACATTTTTACTCACTGACATTCAAACGCTGCCGAAGCGAGGAGTTGGAAGCATCTTCTGGTGGAACGAGGACCTTGTCCCTATTTCCGTCAGCCCGAGGCGCTGTTTCCGCTTCCGTCTCCGGCACCTCTGCCGCGTTTCGAGACGAGAGGGAGCTCCTGTCCTCATCGAGCACCTTTTTACCCTCGAGAGACGCATCCCAGCTAATGGACAACATAGCCAACCGTTATTTCTCTCTTTCTTTCTCGACAAAATAAAATGAAATTATACCTGGCAATATAGGCCCCTTCTCCCTTTGGCATGTATAATGTTCTGTATCTTTTTAAGTTTTAACCTCTTTTAATGTTTCTATTGTAAACGGGTGGGATTTTGTAGAAGGAATTGAAAGTATCTGAATTAAAGAATTAAAAAAGTAATAGGTACACATCTGTCTTCCTGTGAAATTGTTCGAAAATTCTGAATTTCATGATTCGACACCTTTGAGAAGATAGTGAATGTGTTAAACGAATCTGATCCTATTAAATATACAAAAATCTCCGTTTCAATAACGTTCCAACAACGAGGACCAAGCGGTCTGATTGCATGCATAATTTCATAGGAAGCCGCGAAGCGTACTCAAAGAGTCTCAGCCATCCCAACTATCGTAATAACGACAAACGAGGGAAACTGTAACCACGGTCGTTAAACATTCCAGCACTTGTAAATGAAAATACCGTGAAAAGCTGGGATTCCTTTAGAAACGAAGACGCGTGCACTGCCTCACGAGAACGTCGAGCACGATTCCATCCTCCCGGGACCCTTTAGCTTCGGTAATTATAAGTCGTGCTAGTGTGTAATTGAGACAGGCGTTAGGTGGTGTGCGCGCTTTAACCGAGTTTCCATGACTGCGGTTCGACTGTGTTACGTATCAATTAGAAAGTTCGAGTGTGTAATACCACCGTAATACGACCGCCCTTATTTCGTGCGCCACCGTAATTATCGGTTCTCCAGAGTCCAACCGTTTGATCCTCGATGCCCACTCCGTGCACCGGAACTTGCGACTCTACTCCAACGACGATTTCCGCGACCATTCCATCGACTTTATTGAATTTGCCAAGAGGACTTGTTGCCCAGAAACAAGAAACGTGAGACACGTTCCTTCACTTTTCCTGCTCCTTTATTTTTTCTCTTCTTTTCCTCTTTTTTTTCCTTCGTCTTACTCCTTTTTTGGTGCAGCAACTTATCAGTATCGACATTTGTAAGTTAATTTTGCAGTTTGTGAAAAAGAGATAAGTCCATATATGAGGAATATAGGCACAGTGCAGAATTGTTATACGTATGTATTGTTATTACTATATGTATGTACATGGTTGACGTCTGTATTCATTAATATTTAATCATATAACAAAATCCTGATAATATTAACATATAATCGAAGCCTATGACTTTTATTAAACTACCAAAAAGTAATTATAGCATAAAACGTATTCTACGTATAATGTACAGAACTCTCAATGTAAGTGCATCCAGATAATTAGTAATTTTATAAATAGAAAAAAGAAATGTTTGGGAAAGAGCAAGAGAATAGAAAGCGAAGAATCAAAAATGAATTCAATTCAAAAAGACACATTAGTGTCAGCATGTTAATATGACATTTAGAGACAAATAGCCTGCTACTACCGTATTTTTGAAAGATTTGCCAAAGATGCCAACGATCTATACCACGTGCGACCTTAAGAATACATTTGGAAAGAATGTCTAGATTCGTAATTATATACGGACAACCGTAGGAAGTTAAAAGGTCGATTTCTGAAATGGTAATCGACCCGTTAGAGTATTGTTAGAGATTAATTTCATTATTCCAAAGTAGAAAGGATCTAGTTACAAAGTAGAAAGGACGACAATTTACCCTTTTGACAAAAAATCCCACATTTTTAGCAAACAACCACTGAAATATTTATAAGTCTGAAAATATATTTACCAAAAATATACTTGACATTGAATATAAAATTTAAATTATCTTGACAAATTTTGGCTATAATAAGGTTAATAGAGCTATAAAATAAAAAGGAATATATATGCTTAAAATATGTTATTTTAAGTTCAATTGGAAAGTGAGTTCACTTAAAACAATTGACACTGCTCCACAAACATAACGATCGACCTTGATAATTAACGAGCCAATTCGCTCATTAACTCTGATGTCACAGGCACGCGTTACACATTCCAGAGGGAGATCGGGCAATTGCTTTCAAACTGTAATGAATCATTTTACATAAATCACTGCAAATTCTTATGCCGAAAAAACTTTTTTAAAAAAATATTCTTGTCATTGTTCAGCGATGTACAACCTCCATGATTTATTTACATAAATTACTGCGAACTTTTACCGAGAAAAATTTTCCTAGAAAAATATTTTCAGTAATTTTACAGCAAAAAGTGATGCTTTAAAAAATGATAATCTTAAAAAAAACATGGTCCTAAAAGTGTTCAAACTATCGCTCGTCAATTTACAAGCCCGATTGATGTCTGTTTCTATTTCCTCGAACACAAAGCTTTCGATAACCGACAACGTTCGATCGAAGGCATCAAATATGCATAAAGTACTTACACATACGACTGATCCGCATCGTCAGCCTGCAGTTCGTCGCGCAGATCGCCTATTTTCCTCGTATCATCCCTGCTATTCGCCTGTTCCCGTGGACCTGCATTCTGGCAGCGTCCTGAAAACACAAAAATCGCATTGCATTCATTTCACGTCGAATATGAAACATTGTAATAAATCTAAAAACGACAGAAAAGCGCTACTGCAGAAAAAGAGAAACAGCAAGAAGTGTAGAGAGAAAGAGAGAAAAACACACACGCGCGCGATACTGCTGCGTCCGTACTGAACGCGGAACAGAGGCGTGAGAGTTTCCATTTCCGGCTGGCGGGAAGTTTCACCTGGCCGAGGAGGAAAGTTTTCTCAGTTCCAGGCCTTAGAACCTTTCTTTGGTTCCGCTCGCACTCCACCCGAAAGTCAATAGGACCCTCGCTACTTTGAAATGCCAGGAGAAGTACTTGCATACGCCCCTCGCCGTACCATCGTTTGAAAAGTCAGCTTTTCAACGCGATATTGAACTTTTTATCGCATCGAACGGGAGAGCATAAAAGGTTAAAGCGAGAGCCAGGCAGGAAACAAAGCGGCGGTTTGCAATAGTTGTTCTGCGTATAGATAGTCGTAGAAATCGTTGATCGAGATGCACATTTCACCGACTACCGTTGGAATTTGCTTACGAACCTTCTTCTATTTCGAAGGTTACGAACATGGCTTGCTGATACGCGATAGTTTTAAACGAAGCTGGCGTGAGTAATGTAGAAATCGGAAAACAATTTTGGACATAATGAACTCCATAAAAACGACGTAGCATCGTCGACGATTTTAACGGTACAGCTACTAAATCAGTCAAAATATCGTTTCATTATATCGGTTTCATTGTTCTTGTTTTCGTAATTACTAAAACGTAAGTACTTTCAACAAAATTAACGTTAAATTTTATCTTTACTTGTCTTCATCATTTCATTTTAATTATAATCATCTACTGTCCCTGGTCATTGATTTAAGACCACTCAAAATTTTCGCCGTTTCTTCTTTTTCATCTTTTGTAATAGCAGTTTAATAACAAGATTCTTACATAATAAAAAAACATAAACCAGAAAACATAATAAAAGTCTTCAGTAATACCAAGAATAACTCTCATTCGAACTAAACGTAAAGGAATAATTCAAACCTTAATGAAACATTAGAAGATGTACAGACACAACTATTAATTATTCGAAATGTCAATCAACAATTATCATAACTAAAATCACATCAACATTACAGTTAGTATTAAATTGTGTCTATGAAACCACAAATACTTAACTTAGCAAATTCTACAAATACATAACGCGATACGGAATAATACCAAAAATAGAAGATTACACTCACTAAGGACCATCAGTCAAGAGAACACGCAATGGAAGACTCATGAGATCAGTTCCAACAAAACCACGGTCGCATGGGACTACGTTCGACATGACCCTGGACTCATTCGACCAAGACCAACATAATCCCGAACCTCAAACCCTCGACAGGACCTTATAAAATGAGTCAAGGTGCTACTGGTCGCGGATTATGTCGAGCTTGGTCCTATGAATGCGTGGTCATGTTAAACCTAAAGTGGGGCGTCCAAAACTGATATGTGAATTTACCACCTCTATATTGGATAATGTTTAGCAGTGGAAATTGATTGATACTTTTATTAGCCATTAATCTGTTCGCAATCACAGACACAATTAGCAATGAACATGATATATAATGTTTACAAAAATTTATATTTGTATACCACTGTATTTATTATGGTATTTATTATATTTACATACAATTAATTAGAACCAAGTGTAATTTATCTTATAATTCAATAGTTAAAAAATTGAAAAATCTGAAGATAAATAGTTTGTCCAGTAACAAAATAATTCTATAATGTCTGATAATTAGAAATGCCAGTTTTATTGTTACATAAACATCAATTTAATCTAGTTATAATATATGTACTATAGTGTATAACTATGATCATTATAAGGAAGTTTAATTTATTATTTGCAGTTTGTTCTATCAATAATTTTATAATTAAGGATATTCATTTTTTTATTAAATATAGGTAAGTATCCAGATACTTTTAAACGATACTGTACATGCTATTGTGCTTCTCTTTCTATCTCTTAACAACTAAGTTTGCCATTGAATTCACAACGTGGTTTCACTCAACGAAAGACACAGACGTACTTTTATAATGACAGCATTAACGTTGACGATTACATAATTTGCAACCCATTAAATTGGCTCAATTCTGGTGTCCTTTTGGCACTTCTGGACTTGCTCTGTTACACCGTTATTTTTTTCTATCTGACTTCCTAAAAATTTATTTTGTTTCTGAATTTCTGAATTTTAAATTGAATGAAAAATATGAACGCTTTCAAAAACTTTGATAACATATTGTTGATATTATATAGTTAAGTCATACAATTGAAATAAATCGCATAATACTAAATTTATTAGATGCAATAGAGAAAAACATTTTTTCATTTTTGTATATGTACGAAATATGTATCTATAACACTTTCTCTCTTTTTGTTGTATTAAATTACATGCTTTGATGTTATTATATTTTATATACCACGTACAACTCCATTAAATCATTTAAAATATGGATATTTCACAAAATATTTTTAGCTTGCTGCTAATTTTTCAAAAAATATTTATAGAATATCTACAAAATATGTGTAACAATTTATTATATTATTTAATTTTTCTGTGTCCCACATTTCTTTCTTCTTTTATTGACAACGAGAAGAGAATAATGACTTATGTGAAATGTATGTATTGTTATTACTTGAACTTCCTTTTTATTAAATACATCGCATAAATCAGCTAACAGAACTGAGTGCATTTGGTATTTTAAATGATATTAAAATCGTAATAAAATATTGTATTAAATCGAAGAGTAAAAATTCAATTTTTTCATCGTCTACTTAATCTATCACCTCAAAAACAAAAACCTAACGTGCCCATAGTATGATTTGATAGCACTGCTACGTCTTTGAACTAGTAAGTACGTAACGGAAAACGTCTGATAAAGTTATGAATTATGATGCATTGGCCTTCGAAGCTCGTCGAGGTCGTTCAACATGGGATAGGTCAGTTGCTGGCTCTAACTCATTCTAACGGGGGCCGCGTACCATTCCCGCCGCCAATTCTACGTGAAGCGGAAATATAATGGCGTCGGTCTGATTCGGAACCTGAGGAGCACAGCTCCGTGCGCGGCAAACGTTACGAAACTGTTCAAAAGTAGATAAACCGAAGAAGCTGGTGAGAAATTTGCTACTGATACATTATAGGGATGCTATTAGGAAAAATGAAGAGCAATGAAAGCACGAATGATACATTCAAAACGTTTTAATGGACTCCGGTTTGTATGAAGATTTTGAATACAGTCATCAATGAGAATTATTTAGTCCGACGTTACATTACGCTGATTTAGTTTTTAATTATATTGAATTATTGAGATTAAATAAAAAGTTTTATTGCGTAAATTAATAATTTTGTAAAGTTACGGTAATCTTGATAGTCCGAATTAATAATTACACACGCTGTTCAATGGATCTCTATGCAGTTATGAAAAATTGTTAAGTACAAACATACACAGAATGCACGTAATATGCACAAATATATAAATATCAAAAATGTAGTATTTATTGGTTATGGGTAAAAATATAAATATCCATAAACATTCCCAATATATTGAGGCAAATCCACAAAAAAAGTTGAGGACACAAATACATATATATATTAAGAAAAATTGTTTTTTCGAGTTCTTCGAAATTGTTCTACGAAAACACATGTACAACGTTTCTAACGAAAGGACATCAAAAGAAATTATGTATGTATGTTACCACGGCGAAGACATTGTGAAAGAAATAAAATGTGTCACGCCCCGTGGTACATCGAGAAATTCGTCTGAGATCATCGGTTTATATAAAACTCCATTGACAAAGCGGCGTTTATACACAAGTATCAGGTCAACGCGCGACGACCGCAATTTTAAGTTTCACACCCGAGCTCAGACGCTGTATTAAGCAAATCCATATCGGGGAAGTGATGAAATGCTCACTTCTTCGTATTTTGCACGTGGGAGTTAATGCCGTATGCAGTGAAAGGAATCTTAATAAATATATGTTGCTTTACCTCGAAATAATTTCTAGCATATTTTCTTTATTTTATAACACGAAGTAAATTTAATGCAGGGATTCCTTAATAATAAATTAATAATTTTACCTTACGCAATTTTCTTTGTGAAGAATATCGATTATGAAGGATAATAAAATTTCATAATGAAGCATATACATGTTTTTAGATAATCTGATTGAGGTACTCATTTCTTACGTTTAATATAACAGATATAACTATATTGATATTGGAGTATATTAGTATTGCATCTATGAAGAAAGAATAATTTTATTTAGCTTCTACTTATTATTAGAATATTTTCTGCTTCAAATCTTTTTCATAAGTTACTCGTTTAAAAAGCTTCTGTAAAAAGTTCCTAATGTAAACTTTTGAAAAGCTTCTAACAAATAACTTTTCTTATTGATGAACTCGAATAATTTTCTACTTTAACATATTATTTTTTAAATTACTTTTAAACGTGTCAGTCACTACTCAATACCTGAGAAACTTTCAGACATTAATGTATAATGCATTCGAAATACATACAAATCAAACTCTAAGCCAAAACTACGAGAGTAGACGAGAAGTCAAAGGAATGTTTCACAATTTTGAGAGACAGAGTAATAGTGAAGCGAATCGTATGCGGAATGGTGAACCAAACGTTTATTTACACATAAAAAGTTACCCTACTGCGCCGAGAAAGTTTCTAATTGATTTTGCAGAGCGTTGCTGACTCCAACGCTGAAACCTTCCAATCTTGAATTATTGAGCTTGAAAGATACCTAAGCATCGTGGGTAGATTTAAGCTCTCTTCCTTACTATTTCATTTGCTATATCAATATTGAAATTGAAGACTATAGGTGCAATTATTAAACATTATAAAACTGTATCAAGATAGATGCACGAATATATATATATATATATATATATATATATGTTGTTCATTATTGAAAGCGTAGTATCAAAATCCTTCGATACTTTCCGCTCAGTCCACGTTCAACTAACACTATATACATTACTCATGAAAACATAAACAGTAGCTTCCACAAGATGCCTTACGCTCCCAATTAATTGGACGCCATTAACGAAAAACGTTTGACAATACGAAAATTCAAAGTAAGCTTGAAACTTTACAGAAATGTTACTTTAAGTGATGCTAAAGTATCATAATCAATTTTGTTTTATTAAAGGAACAGTCGTAAGAGTGCATCAACCCTTCAAAAAAATCGTGACATCTCACATTGTCGTGAATGACTATGTACAAAACATTGAAAAAGACTTGCACTGTTTCGTAAATATTCTCGGTAATATGGCAAGTTGCAATTTATTTAAGTGGGTAATTCCATCCCTAAGATCGTTTCTTTATTGAATCAAAAGATGGTTATTTAAATTATTTTCTTATATGAATTGTATTAGCGTTACTTAAATTATACACCGTGGCCCTAAAACAATTGAAGATAAACAGATCTTATATTTCAAAATAAGACGAAAATCAAGAATAACTTCCTGCAATTATATATTTCTGTCTAATGAACTGATGTATATTTGATACATTTTTTAATTCGGTTATTATGAAATTGAAGCCTGTAAGATAATTTTACTACTCTCCGTTCTCGTCTTACTTTGATGCGTAGAATCTACTTGACTTCAATAGTACGACGAATTTAAAACCACGATATATTTCTAAACATTTATAATTTAACATATCTATATATCGAAAAGAACATAAATTCAAAGTTGTATATTTCTTGATATCAGTATTCTGATAACAAAATTCTTGAAAAACATTAGTTTTTACGAAATGTACCCTCACTAACCTTAATTTTTCGAAACTCCATCTCCACGAAAAACGAGGAAGAAAACGAAGACATTTTGTCAAATTACCTTTTTCTTTTATTCTCATTTACTCTTAAAGTTGTAGATTAGCTTCCAGGGTCGCGAATTAGTCACAGAAACGTATAGTTTCATACTTTACTTAGACGCGAGAGTTCGGAGTGCTTAAAGCTCCTGAAAATGCCGAGGTAAGTCTTTCCGGCCCGCCTTTCGCGTGCACCTTTCGGTCTCTCGTTTTTCCCTCCTTTTTTGTCAGCTTACCTGAGCGGGTAATTAAGACGTTCTTCCAGTGTGAACCCGGGAAACCCGTGAATACCGAAATTATTCTTCGCTGTAGCGTGCGCACACAAGGCGAAACTTGCTGTCGTGAAATACACCGACACCTATGCAATGAAAAACTCAAACGATCCACCGAGCCCTCGAAGAAGAGACTTAACTTCGTCTGGGTTCCGTTTTAACCCTTTTTTCACCTAAGAAGATGAGGAAGTTATTCCAACTTTGAGCGACAGCTTATTTCATATTGGGATTAAAGGATTGAAAGATATACTAAAATTATTTTGTATTGAAAGTTTTTTTAACGAAGAAATATTTGGTAATGTGCAAACAAAGTTGAAATTATTATTTACCTTTTTTATTTTACATTTGAAGATTACGTGATAGAAATATCATGAATCTGCTTTTACTGATTTTTTAAGTTTTATGCTACTTGTTGGCTGAAAGGAAATACTTCAACGTGATACAATTAGAAAGTGGATCAATTTGTCAGATGCAAAGATATAAGTCTTGTAAAAATAGATAATAGATATATACATGCATGAAATATTACGCAGAACCCACGGCATAATTGATACTGTCACTATAACTGTTTCTTAAATGTTCAAGAGGATGAGGGAACGACATATCTAATCCGAAACCCAAATAAAAATACGAATCGGTTCATATGAAATTAATTAATAGCGTAGAAAATTTTCAAAAATATAACATTATATTCTCCTCCTGTGATCATCGTTTTAAAGAATATGTCAATAATTACAAAATTTCACAAATTTCCACTGCTATTTTTCCCTCGCTCGAATCCCATTTCCCATTTCCAGCAATTTACCCTTCGAAAAGGAGCAGCAAACATTCATTCTCCTAAAACCCTTCCCAGTATTTACGCAAGAAAGGAGAAAGAGAAGAGGTGAGCCCATCAGTCTACAAAGAAACTTATCAACGTGGCCGATAATAAAAATCTCTCGGCTCGGAGGATCGGCAAGAATTCAGGTCTGATCCATAGGTTCTCGCGCGAGAAGAGAAGCGTGCAAAAGGAAAACGTTAACGCATCCCCCGAGTTAATTTTGCGGTAGGGCGTGGATCCGGGAAAGGGTGAGCGTCTCTCGGCGAAGTTGAAAACGCTCTCCAAGTATCTGTCGGTTGAAAGTACAGACTTTCCACATTCGCAACACTTGCCACGATTTACTTGATTTAAGAGGCCGGGTTCGTTAGCCAAACATGTAATTAAGGCCGAATCGGAGATACTTTCGCGGTGCAAGAACCGGAGAAATCGATTCTGTGGACACAATTCGTACGCAGCTGCGATCCAGTTCCAGATTTTATGGAATGTTTGCGCCACCGACGAGTTTCAGTCTATCGGAAGTGCGAACTTTGCACAGCTTTTCGCGTAGATTCGAGAACAATTATGTCACCATCGACGCTTCGTTCCGACGATTCGGTATTCCATCATTGTGGTCTTTCATCATTCCTGGTTTTATGATAATGAATGGACATGGTTCAGGATGGAGAAATGGTGAAAAGATTGATAAATGCGTAAGAGGTGAGTTCATCGACCGTATTCTCTTTACTCTCAATTTTATGAAGCGAGAATGTCTTTATACTCCTGTTAACCATGCCACGATGAGGTTTAGGAAAACGAAAGATGTTAGATTTTAGCAAATGGAATAAGATTTTAAGCTTGAGTGAATACTTGAATCACATCTTAAATGTCATGTGCAACGCAATAATTAATACTTATTTATCATAAACAATTAAAACTATGTGTTTTTTTTTCATCTAATACCAGAAATACAGAAAATCTTGGGGGCAAAGAGATAATTATATCCTAAATCGTTCATTCTGAACTCTCCGTTATTTTCTAATATGTCGAAGCCTTAAAGATTATTAATTATTCCTTAACATATTTTATCCCTTATTATATGCTCCTTGCTACTTAACAAAGTTCATTTCTTATTAACATCCCTTGTCATACATCCCCTATATTCCTCAACAAACATTATCCCTTACTTAATTCTTTAATAAATAATCCTCCAAGCACCACATACAAGATACAAACATCAACTTTTCACTTTCAATATCACTTTCCTGAAAAGAAGTAAAATAACGTGCTATATATCGTGCGAACAAAAGAAGAAAGAGATGAGCGAACGCATTGACCTTGTTCCAACGACGGCGACAATAAAATATCGATTTCATCGTCTACACGTCTCGTGGCTAACTCGCGAACGAAGAAGCGTCGATAATAATTTTCACTGTTCGATTACGCCAATTATCGAAGAGAAACCCGTCGATCCGAGACGATCCATTTTCCTGATTCCATAATTCGCTTAAAAGCAACTTCACCTCCTTTCCACGGAACGTTCCCTGTTACGAAATGTGGCCGTGAAACGAAACAGCGAAACAGCAAAAGACGGCAAAAGAAAGAATCGTTCCAGGTGGAAACGATTAAAGCCGGCAACAAAGCCACGCCGACGGGCGATTGAGAGTAATTCGTTCGTTCCTCCATTGTAAGCGGTCACGCCACGCCGGCGAATCCATTGCAAAAGTTTAATTAAACCTTGACAAGGGGTGGCAGAGGGTGTCGTCCTTCAACAACCCTGATCCTTCGTACGTATACGCGACTTCACCAAGCTTTTTACGAGCCGAGGTGATCGACGGTTTGGATGGTTCTGAAGAACTCGATATGGAGAAACAAATCCCTTGAGTAACAACTGAAAGCTCATCTCGCCAATAAAATACAACGTGACGTCTTTTTCCCAGGGAAAGTTATTGATCTCCGCTGGATACGGGAAAGATGTTTTACGAGATAATTTTAATCGTAACGTGACACCCATTCAATGATACTGATATTGAAATTTAAGAAACTCTGTTGAGAAATTGGAAGAAAGAATTATTGCGTTTTCAGAAAATATTTACAAAATGTATATTATGATAGTGGGCACAATTGAGATAAAAAATTAAAGTCAAAATCAACGCTTTGACAATCTGATAATATATAGATAATATGAAGAACATTTTTCGTCTTTTATAATGGAGGAATTTTAAAATTCAACAGCTTGTGAATTAATTTTAAACTATTTTTCCATTTGGCTGTAGCTGACTATTAAATTTTATATCTTTTGAATCAATTTGTTGAACATTTGAAAGATGTTAATAGTTACTCAGAGAAAATCATAGCCATTTTGCATTTTTTAATTAATATTATGTAGACGCTTTGTATAAAAGAACATTTTTTACAATATAACTTAATGATCTTAAAATACTTCCATTGATATTCAGAGATCAATCACCGACATTATCTTGAAGCCACTAATCAAACCTTTCGTGAAAAGATAAAAAAAGATTTATTACCGAAAAACCACTTACAAAAGAAAACAAATTACAGAACATCCACAAATTACAGACTAGAAGGAACTCCTTAAATAATACACGTGACTTCTACGAGCACCTTGCAATTTCTCGCATAGACTTTGAATGCTCTATCGTACGAACGCAATATCAGAAAAACCTTTTCGTCTAACGTAGGAACACGAGAATTCAAATTAAATACATTCGATGAAAATTGCATCACTTATACTCTTCTGTACGTTCGAACATATGTGTTAATACTCGAACGAGTTACTTTGATAGATGTAAACAGGATGCGTTAATTAACGTGTAAGGACGACGATACAAAATCATCAACGTTTGTCGATAACAGGAACTTTTACCGTGAAATATTATTACTAAAGTGCGGATTTTTATGCGTTTATCTGAAACTTAAAGATACAAAAATACGTAGAGTATATATAATATGCAAAAAATATATAAAACGTCTGAAGTATAATATACATTATAACATTAAAGATTATAATATAATATTAAAAAATAATAAAATATCTAAAGTATACTTGTTATAATATTTGAAAAATAAAATATGAATTTGTATAAAAATCCACGGTCTAATTATAACATATCTAATTGTACGAATGGAGAACGAGCAACGTGAAGAACCGACGATTTGTCGTGCAATTAGCAGGCCCTTTCTCTGCTCTTTTCTCAACACCGCGATTTCTCGTTTCCGGTCGTCGATCGTGATCTGCTCGAGGCTACTTTTAAGTTTAAATGTATCTGAGACACAAAGAGCGAGATCTACCGAGAAGTTTCAGTTAGCTGTGAACGAACGTGCAAAGCGACCAGGGGCGTAATTAACCTTCCCTCGCGTTGGCCGGCCATCCGACCAAAGAAATTACGAAATTAGTTCAACTTCTTCCTCTCAGTGGCTATGGAGCTCGTATAATGGTCATGTGAGAAAATGTAGCGCGTTTCTTCGTATCGTTAACGATTTTTACCGTGAATGGATATTTCCATCTTTCAAGAGACGAGGGTGGATTTCATTTCTTCGATAAAAAGTTTTTGCGATCAGAAAGTTCTCATTACTTCTATATTGCAAATGGCTCTTTCTTGATTGATGGTTTGTAGTTTTTTGGTGCATCGTAAAGTCGATTATTGGATTTCGAATTAAGGTCGTTTTTGCGATTTTGAGATAACAATATTTGTCATCATATTGATCTTTTTATGCAGGTTAAAGTAAAGAAACGCTTTAAGACGGAAATTTAAATAAATGTACAAACATGTACGAGAACGAACGAAATATAAATCTCTATTTAGTTTACATCTCTTTATTTCTGTTCATAGAATGTATAAACATGTACAGTCTAACAATTATGATTAATTATATGAGAAGAAAGTATGTTTTCTTAATGACAACATTAAATTGCGAGAATTAATTTAGCTTTGAGATGGTGTTTCATTTAACATAACTTTTTGCGAAGAAAACGATGGTTCTGCAAAATGTTGAAAAATTCAAAGATCACGGAAAAAGTGGAACTTGCATTCATAAAACTATGAATGTAACCATTCACAATCAACCGACTCTGATTGGCAGATATGAAAAAAATTGAGTTTGTTAATGTCGACATTAAATTGCAAGAATTAATTTAATTTCACAATGGTATTTCATCCGACTTTTTGTGTAAAAGATGATATTTCCATGGAATGTCGAAGAATCCAGGGATCACGAAGAAAGAACAATAGTATTAAGCGAGAAGATTGCATTGAAATTTTCTTACGGACTTGCTGAGTTTAGATCGTTACCTTGGATCCTTCTGTTACCTTCTTTGTTAACTTTTATTCTTTGTTCGTTGGAAGTTACTTCAATGAACCGTTCGTGAATAAAATATACCATATCTTTTCGAAGGTACTGTTACTTTCCTTTAATTAAGGGAAATTATGAAGATTTATTGCCAATTTCCATTATGAAACTTTCAATTAAAACGTTACCTGTTCGCCATTCTATATTCGATACCGTAGAAAGAGAAATATTTTCTATATCATTAAATACATATATTCAAACATATATAACTGTGTGATACTTGTAGATTAATATTTTGTTTGTACATTTATGTCTCTATAGTATTAGCAAAAAAATATTATATTCCCATTCTTTTTACTCTCTTCATTTCTATATGTTCATCGTACAAATATCTTTATCTCATACTGTACGCACACTTATACTTGGAATAAACCCTATGATATATAAAAGGTTGAGTAAACTAAATTCCTATCATACCTGAACACTTAGAAACACTATTGACGGAGTACCTCACGAATAGCGTGTGTTCGACTTCATCGCCTAATTCTCGGTATCGTTCTCTATATATAAGCGCTGTGTGTCACGCCAAAAATCTGCAGATCGACAAACAAGAGATTTTATATAGCACCTCTATTACACGATTTCATTGACAGAATTAAAGTTAAGGTTTTGATCCAATAATTTCTTCGTTTTTAGATCTCCCGTTTTATTATTTGGGTATATATTGCTATGACTCGCATTAAAATAGTTCATATTTATGTGAAACATAATTCATGATATTACATCATTTATTTAATTTAGAAAAGTGATATCATAATTCCATCAACTTTAATTGAGGCTAGTATCAGTTACATCTGATCTTTTATTGATCATAGCTGTATTAATATTTCATTATATTGTATTTATCGGTCGACATATATGCCGAAAACATTTTCTATAAATATCTGGCACAATACCATACAATTTTTAAGTAAAAAGAACTCTTAATATTGAAAAGTCTCATAAATTTCTATTTGCTGTTTTAGACTACTCACGTTCAATCTCCGCCTTAACTTTTTCTTACAAAGTATGAAGTAATTGTAATATTGATTTACAACCTCGTCAATTCTCTTCCCATAAACGAGCTTTTTCAAAACAAATGTATAACAGAATATCATGACACGCGATTAAACTGATTTTTAAAAGTCAATATGTAATAATAAAGGCGATATATATAATTGACGAAACCTGTAGAATTATTTTGTTACTTAATCTACATTCTATAATTTTTGCATTGCAAGTTAGTATAATGAGTTATCACAACTTCCATATACATTTTCAGATTGATTTCAAATCTTACCGATATACATTACAATACTAACAAAATTTCGATATGTTTTACATAACGCATATAATATAGACGTAACAGTTTCGCAAGTCACTGTATTATTGCATTGATCTACTAATATGGGCCACTCTAAACCCAACCCGTATCGGTACTCCAAGGGTTAATGTAGATACCTATATCCGTGATACAACTTTCAAACGAAAGGGACGGTCCCCCGTTGTTCCATAAATTGTTTTTACGGTGGCCGGCCACATGCATCGTGGCCCAACGCAGAAATTTATCTTTTCCTTGTAACAACGCCGAGGCCAGACAACGTAATGGAATTTTTTCATCAACGGGCTTTCCCACTGACACGCTACTCCTAAAGCTCCCTTCATACCCCTTATCAGGTCTTACTCCGACGTCGTGACGGCGGAGAGCTACGATTTTCACCGGGGATTGCATCGGCGACGAGACAACCAGTGGAGGGGAGAAAGAAGAAAATTTCATTTCGAGCCATGGCCGAGAAGAAGAAGGAAAGAAAGAAAGAAAAAGGAATTCTTCATTCGCTAAGGAACCGTAGTAATCGAATAGCCGGCGGAGCTTTTGTCGATGTAACCGGAATACTCGCAAGAGCCAACGATCGATGAAAAGCAAAAATGACCAATGGTCCATTGGCCGCGGCGCCGATATCGGATTGACGTCTTCGTGAGTGGCCGTCTAATGAGATGCGGAAACGATAGGACAATCAATTAATCAAGTTGCCTCTCTCGAGAAGATTAATGCGTACATACGACCCGTGGACGAGGGAAATTGATGCGCCGGATCTTTGCGGAAGAATGGAAACATGGTAAACTGTGACGCATCGATGGGAGCAATTAGATCGTCCAGTTGGATAACATTGGGAAAATAAATTGATTACCGAGGACCAGAGTTACCTGATTTTAAAGGGGAGATTGGATTTTATTGAATATACTGTTTTGTTTAAAGTAATGGGAATTTTTAGAGGATTTAAAAGATTGTTAGAAAAGGGAAAATTGTTAATTCATGATACATTATTTAATGATTTTTTGAAGAAATCTTAGAAGGAGTAATAACTTTCTTTTATTATATTAATATTTTTGACAGAGCTCACAGTGCAGCACGCATAAAATTTGAGCATTAGAAGCTCAAATGAAAGATCGAAAAAGTACGAACAAAATATTTACAACTTGAAAAATAACAGCATCAGAGGTTACGAAATTCTTAGAGTATCGAAAGTATCGCAAGTCCAAAATGTCTTATAGAGTTTCGAAAGTATACAGTATTCTAAAGTCTTTAGGAAATTTGAGGAACTCCTTCAGTACCAACAATATCACACGCTTTAAGCGATACACAAACTTATAATGTTACAAATCACAGAAAATTTTATAAGCTCCACAGCTGTGATAAACATTCAACCGTATTTAAACAACAGAGAACGCACAGAACATAGAAGTACATACTTTCTTACAAAACATACAATAAGACAACTAGTAACATACAGGCGTGCGTAGTATATTTTTCTATTTAATAATTACACACTGTATCTATTTCAATAAAATTCAACTTTCCCTCATTTATTTGTACAGTGTGTACAGTATGTAAAAAAAGTAATTTGAGCACTGTATTACAGTTTGAAGTCACTGTATTCCTAAGAAATATTATTTAATAGAACTTTAGGATCAAGACTCCTGCAGGGTTAAACAATAGAATATCACTAATAATACCATATCATACTGATATTATATCCCAGATAATAAACATGCTATAATTTTATCATCCTAAAGTTTAATATGCAATCAGCATACGCTACAAAACGTGGAAAACAAAGGAATAACGGGGTCATTCGTAAAAGTGATCTATATGCTTTAGACATAGTGTTGACGTTAGATTAAAGCATTGTAACGCAAAGTTTTGGTTAATGTTAATTTACAAGTCAACCAACACGATAATAGCAGAACTAATTACGTTCAGCATAGGAAAATGTCGAGACAAATGAGGGAGTTAGTATTTCCTTGTGGTCATTCAGTTTGCAGAGTGCCGTAAAAATTAACAGAGTTCCCGTCAAGTCATTCGTAGTTTAAGGCGGCAAACTGAAGCTCGACGACGGCTCGGATGTAGAGCTAAAAGCAAGCTTTTTCATCAGATACACACGATGAAACGTAATTTCTTCGAACTACTTTTTCCGGTTGAACAACAGGAAACAAACTTAATCAAAATGTTATCATGCATTGAGTTATAGTGAATTATTATTTAATTACGAGTCTTAAGATTTGTTAATAGGTTTAGAAAATAGCGTCGTATACTTTAATATTTTTAATAATATTTTTTGTTGTCTATATTTCTTACCAATCAAGATACGTTTACGTCAATTACAGTATATACATACATACATACATATGCATACAATATCCGGATGTTTTGTTCGATTTCTGGTAACGATATATGGATTTTATATCGCTCAGATGTAATACAATATGTATAAATTAATAGTGAATTGGTAATAATTATTAAATAATGAGTTAGTAATTAGAAGCAACGTTTACTATCATAACGATATATACATAGAATCACCAGACTATAAATCTAATAAAATTTAAATTTGGTTTACAAAAATTTACATTATTTTGATTTAAAACGTTGTCTTTTTATTACGATACTATAATGATTATATAACATGTAATACAATAATAGTACATTTGTATTCATCACATGTACCTATGCATGTATTTTTGAATAATATTATATGTATAAAATATAACATCATTATTCAATCATTATTTAATTTATCTTGGTAAAATGCAACGGAAAACGTACCCATTGTTTAGCATCGAGCTATGGTTTGCGTTTATTGATTACATGGCTGATGCAAAAACACATCAGCACGCATCATTAACGCACAGACTGGCTGTAATACAATCGATATTCATTAACACATTAATTAAGAATAAATTAAGAGGCTTACTGAAAGTTTGTTGCATAAATCAACAAAATTAACCGATGAATTAGAGGAGATTAAATCTCTTTTTTTAGCTACAGAAAAGTTTAAACTTCGAATCGAACAATCGTTTCCTATTATTTCCCATTTGAAACGCAACTTTGATTCCACGTAGAACCAGGTGGCCTTTGAAGAGCTGATCGGAAGAGTACGTGAACAATACGTTCAAAGATGAATTCGTCCTGTAGATCAGAAATATCGAATTTACATTGCTAATTTCACGAGATTTCGGCTGCTAGCAGCTCACTCACATTGGAAAGGCAGTGGAGAGACCACAATAAAAGATCGACCTCGTCGAGAAAAGGTACCTTCATCATCAATTCAGATCTTCTATTCTCGTTCCGTGAAATGTTATTTACCTTGAAATACGATGTAGAGTACGTGGGTAACTTTGATTTATTAAAACTGACCGTCGACCTATTATCACTTAATCATTAAACGTACAAAAAGGATAAAACTTATCTTTCTATATTTATATTTAATTTAAAAATTACGCATCTATACATTTCTCAAGTTTTATCTCGTATTTCGAGTGATCGTCAATATCTTATTTTTTTGTAATAGGTACTCTGTTACAAATAGGTATTCTAGTTATCTATTGCAAAGAGATAATAATGTTCCTTTAAAACAAAAATAATTATTTCGGGAAAGAATAGAATATAGAATTTAAAAGAACAGTATTTCGAAATTTATTACACCTAATAATTAAAAATTTCATAATGCATAATAAATTTATCAGCAGCAATTTAAAGGAATATTTCAACAACACCCTAAATCACGTTTGTTACAGGTTCAGTAAGATAAGGGGACGTACTAACTTCTCGTCCAATTACCTTCATCCTTAATTACCAGTTACACGTAAACTCCGTGCGTTTTGTCGCTCATATGTAATACAATTAATTTGCGGCGAATACACTGTAATAATTTACACCAACTACCAATGTCTAAAGATCCATTTCTTATTAAAATAAATGTTCTATGTCATCTTCCAAAGAATTGGAAGCGTTAGAATCTTAAAGAAACTTAACAAAATATTTTTGCGAAAAGAAGTTCAGAAGAATAAAGGAATAGAAAAATTAAAAAAAATACACGACAAACGAAACATAACGTTAAAAACAAAGAATCTTTCTCTGAGGAAGCATATTTCAAGCCCGGGTAATGTAATAACACAAGACACAAATTCGAAAATTTGTTTGGTAAGACGATTTCGATAACATAATAACATATACAATATGTGTATATATATTATTATGTATATATATTACATTATTACGTATATATATATATATATTATGAATATTCATAATTTATTTATTACTTAAAGCTCGAATTTCGTTAATACGTTGAATATTAATTAATATATATATAATCAAACAACGATTTTTAAGGATGAACTAAATACATTGCAGGAAAAAATTTTTCAAATCTAAGCCAGGCAGAGAAAGTGATGAGATAAATGAATGACGGAAAAAGGATTATACCAGAAGACGTAGGACAAAAATATGATTTTTCCGTACCGTCGGGTCGACTTACGCTTTCCATCGAGTATTTTCATTCACGCTGTTTTCTGTAACATATCCGTGTATTTCTGACTTTAACTGCGATTCGTGTGTAACAAAAATCCACGTGATCCAAGTTCCAATCTCCGATGTTTATTCCGACAAACATTGGATCGGGAAGTAAAGCTGGCGATAGGTATTGCCGTTTTCGATTGTTCAAATGACTCTCTCTTCCATCCTCTTCGCTCCTCCGTCTTATTCGTTGCCACACTGACAACGCCATTAATAAAAGGAGCGATACAGCGAAGAGGATTGATATACTCGCAAGACGGGAACGAATGGATAGTTCTTTCTTGTCATTGTCGATAGATTCAAAGCGTTAAATCGACTCGAGACGTGTATAACAGGATGTTCCGTTTATCTTCACCGGTTTAACCCTTTTAGAGAGTTACAGTCAGTCACAAAAATCTACATTTAAATTACATTTAATTATATATAAAGCATTATAGTAAAAACGTTAGATCTATGAATTTTTCGACAAATTAAAGACACATATAGTTAACAGTAAAGTCTCTCAATATTCAAATTTTTAAATAATCATAAGAATGGAGAGAATAGGTATTTAATCTTGAAATCAATCATATGGACAATTTCGATAATATAGAATTATTTAATAACGTATTAAATTTTGAAAATTGCAATGAATGAGATACAAAATGAATATTAAAATTGCTTTGCTATAAAAAACAATTAGAAATATGCGTCATCGTCTCTTTTTCCTGTAACAATTAAATGTTTTTGATTTTTTCCCCGTGACAACTTTTCTAACGTTCCCAAATATTTTATTATTTTTGTATTTCTTTAACTGGCGGTAAATGAATTAATTCAGCTATATTTCTGTCTGAAATGTGTATTTTATCAGGATTGGAATTGCTGAATGTAATCGCTTCATGAGTTCGCGAGGAGGAATTAAATACCTTTTTAATTTTGCATGTAGGAATAAAATGAGAAATTTTTAAATATGAAGGGAATATGAATTTGTTGGAAATAATAAACGTAAAAAGTGAGAACGATTTATCATACGAGTTTCATGATAACTTAGCTGCTACATATAATGAATTAGAAAATTAGTATTTAGAATCAAATAAAAGGTTCGATATATTTTATTTTAAATATTTCATAATCCGGTAAAGAATACATATAATAATAAAAATATAATAAAAAAAATAATAATAAAAGACACATAACAAAAAAAGGAAACATAAGTTATTTTACAGTGTTTAAAATAAAACTTCAATTTATTTAATTTGCTTTTATTGAAATATTTGATACACCATAAAAATTTCAATTAATATCGTCGGATCAAAATATCTATAATAAAGCCGTTAGCAAATAAAAATCAGTCAAAAAATTCAATAATCTGGCCATAGTTCATCCATTACGTTCTAAATTAATCATTATAAAATTCTTCATTCATAGATTAAAAATGAAAGACAAGTTCCCATGAAAAAATTTATCAGAACCCAGCTATTTTCCAAGATATCGGAGAATTAGTCCACTTTTTATGGAACATTGGAAATATTATATAAAGTTGAAGAAGAACTTCTGACATCGATATTTTCACAGAAAAGAGGAGATGAAATATGTAACATTTCGAAATCAATTTTTCTAGACAAAAAGAAACCGCAAAATCTTTCGTTTGAATCTGAATGAAGTGGTCGAGATTTCAATTTCCATTATCGAAGAAAATACTAAGATCTGTGCCAGAGCCACTCGCTTCTCCATTCGACCCCTATTATCGTCTTATTTGCGATCAGCTATACCCACTTCGGCCCGACAATCCCAGATGGGTTGCTTAACTGTTCGATCTAATCTTGACTCCCCTGCTTCACTTAAGGATAACTTTTCTTGGGACTCGCGAAACATTAATGAGACGATGGATAACGAATATGCAAGTTTAAACGACAGTAATGAGACGTTCTCGTCTCTTGGAACTCGGTAACCGAGTAAATACTCGAATGCGATGTATGAGAACAAAATTATCTGCAACGTGGACTTATTTGTCTATAATGATTTCTCAAATTTCCGACATTGTATTTCCATGTACATTTCTATGTACATATTTCTGTATCTGTATTTCTATGATTTCTAACATTTAAGGTAATTCTTCTATTGATAACATTCTGCAAAATTTGCATACTTTTTACCTTTTAAAGATCGAATATTATAAATGATATATAAATTATAAAACTGAACATTTTTATTATTAGTATTCTTAATCCTCTGTAAACATTGTTTAGAATAATTTTTACAGTTTACAAGATTTAGAATTATTCCTTTTTGAATATTGTGTAACGTCTTAGTTGATAATGTTCTGTGAGACTTAGAATTGGCGACACTAAATTTACACATACATATCTAGTTCCTAAATCGGATCCGTTATGGGTGTGGATAATATTTGCAATTGACAAATTATACCGCCGTAAATATACGTTAAAGTTTCAGTTAAAGAAACTCTAAATGAAGGTCTTAGTGACAGTAAAAGTTCGAAAGTTTGCTGCTTTCTGAAAGACATGATGTCCTATAACAAAATTTAACATCTTCTCTGTCTTCATTATCGTCGCTAATAACAACATATCATATTATGGCAGTTAACACGATGTTAAAACCTAATAAAAAAGATTCTGTGAAAAATATGCAGTATTTTGTGAAGTTCGAAGCTTTTGAATTTTAAAGTTCGTATATCAACAAATTGTGATTATTAGTGATGTGGCGTTTTTATTACTAGCGTTCTTGGTTTATTTTTTATGCATCCATTGTAATGCAAAATGTATCTTCTTTTGGATGAGAAAATTCTTAAAGGATTATAAAAACAGGCGAGTAAATGCGGATAGCTTCTTGAATTTCGCATTCGTATCAGATAGGACTGGTGCAGAAGAGCGTGCAATTATGCAAAGCATGCACCGTTGATTTGAAAAACTGCTCCTCAAGCAATTCTGATTTGATATTTAGTGTTTCTGCAGCTATGCGATACATCAATCACAATTTAGATACGAGGGACAAATCCTTTTAATTAATATTCAGTATCATCTCAGACTACATCAAAATCCACTAGAATAAAAAATAGTTGAAACATCGAAAATCATAATATCGAAATACCTTCATAATAGCTTGTATGACAAAAAAATGTTAAAATCAGAATTATCGAAGAAGTTGAAAAATTGAAAAGCTCGTATCCGTGATAAATAATTTTTAGTTAGTCTAGTTTAGTTAGTAAAGTTAATATTAAGTTAGCTAATACTAGCTAATTTAACATGTATTGTTTTTATTATGAGCCCATCAATTATTTATTTCACGATTTTCTTCAAAAATAATAACGAAATGGACAATATGATTAATTCTCTCGTCCAACGTTTTATCTGAACTTCCAATTAACTTCTCATGATAAAAATTGTCATTTTCCAAACACTATTCAAATTATAATCGAATAAAAGTCAGAAAAAACGAAGTGGAACAAAATTTAATTAAAATATAAATCAACGACTGAGATATTTTGGGCAAGATCAATCAGACAGGAAAACATTCGATACGTAATTTGTTAAATCGTTAAAATTTGTAAAAGTTATGCGTAAACGATACATCCTATGCGAATTACATAAATAAACAGCTGACCATGCTGCGACCTTTTATTCGGCGTAATCGAAATAATTAAAGGCAGTTTCCGGAAGAATGTACTGTACGTGAAACAAAATACACATACACTTGTGTACTTGCAAGTTTCGAATATCCTCGAATGTCCGTTTCTATGATTTGCTATTAACAGAAACATTTCAGATAGTTCAGTAGATCAGTGATCTACTGAGAAATTGGTATTATCCTGTGCATCGATAATGATGACCGATGACGACAAACATTATAGCAAACAATGCCCTGCGAAAAATAGAAAATAAAGAGAGTTAATCATCGACAGGCTAATTACAAAGACGAAAGCGAGTCAACAATTGCCATCATTGGATCGCAAAATGTTTGATGAACTACTGAAAATTGCGCCGATTGTTGCGCACATGTCCGAATAAGGATAGAAAATATTTCGAAACTTTAAAGGGATATCAGCCTATAACTGTTTGTATGACAATATTCCGTGACAAAAGCACACGACAAGTAAAATGTAAAAACAGATGTAATAATATAAAAATAATAAAACATAGAAAAAACAGCAATAGTCAGAAAAATACTACAACAATAACAGAAAAACATATATTTTAGTAAGTAACAACCCGTCACATAAATGCGAACGAAACCCTTTGAATAATGAGTGAATATCAAGTTTGAATAATAAGAATTTAATAATATGACATTACAAAAAAAAAATATAAAGATATATTACGGATTGTACTGACGACGAACGACACAGGAACAAAGTAAACCAAATTCAACAAAACAAAAGTATTATATCTTAAGCAATCAAACGTAACAGTCGAAACGAAATTATTCAACGCAAAACCTCCACTCTCGTCAAATTCACAAGCACTTTTCCATCGAAGTCACCCTAATATCAGAATATAGGATAAGAGGAAGCTAAGGTAGTCGCGTGAAACTCATAGCTTCCGATTTTCGCGGAAAGAATCGGGCGTAACGAGTCTTAAAACACGATTATCCAATCGCATCGTAAGCGAACAGTGGTAGTAAGGATTTTTCGTAGCTGGAAGAGATATCGAGCCGGTTCAGTTAGATCCCTGGTAGAATTCTTGTTCCGATACAAGGCGCCGACTATCGACGATATTTTCCAACGGGGGGTAGGAGCGACGTGAGGCAGCGATGCATGCCGAAACTGCATAAAATAGCTGTTCTTCGTATTTCACGGCGTTCAGAGGACGATAAAATATTCTCCGGAGTACACTTTGCCTGGAATTTCATTCGTCGTTTGGAGCTGCCACGTATTACGGCACGTAATATACCAAAGGGAGTCGTTGTTGCGTCTGACAGACCGGTGCACGAGTTTTGAAAAGGTCATCCGAACCTCCGAGGAATTCATATTAGACAACCGCGCGTGCGAACAACTCAACAGCTTGACAAGATGATTACCGTACAATTTGCGACATTTCATCGGAGGATTATGCCTACGATTGAACAGTCCCACTCAGATTCGACTATTCCGCAACGCGCACGCGATCGATGACTTTCAAAGTAGCCTTAACCAGATTCTAGGAAATCTTCTCATCCGTCAGAAGGTAATTTTTGTATAATTTTTAACAATCGCTGTGTATGTGTGATAATGCCTTAATCTCTTAATAGAAGGTAACGAGTTAAACTGTCGGCCGAGTATTTTGTTTTTTTTTTTTTTTTTTTTTTTTTCGAAGTAGATTATACATTTCCTAAGTAGATTTAGTTACAAGTTTATTTCCGACTGTTGATTTCATAAGTAGATTTTGTTATACGTATATGTATATCAAAATATATGATATCAAAAGTTGTATTAAGACAGAATTGTATTTATTAGGAAAAAATAAACATTTTAGTGGACTAATATATTAATGAAAATGTATAAAATGTATAAAATACATAATAAAAAGTAACTTACGATGCAAATGAATGTACTACACATGTTTTATAAGATATATACATATCTTAGTCTATAAAGTCATAATGATCAAAGACTAAACTAAAGACAATTTATGTCTCGCTGCATTAGATGGTCAAGTACTAAATATTTCAGTACATCGTGATCTTTATATCTGTAACACACATCGGAATGTACACATCGAAAGAATGTTCTAACAATAATAAACGTCATGAGCTTTCCACATAAGCCACTGAATGTCGGAATTCGTTTACTCAAATTCGATTTTTCATAGAAACGTAAACACCTTTCACAAGCAAAGAAATGAAAAATAAATAGTTGAAACGATATAAACACTCCGATCGTTCTTCGTCGTCGAATATTCTTTTTGAAACGCGCTCTATTTAGTTAGAATATGCCGCTTCGTCACTCGTCAAAAACTCAGTTTCTAAAGATTTATTTTTGTTATAACAATAGCAAAGAATGAAAAGAGGAAAAGCAATATTTTCTTTCCCATCGCTGTCATAACAATGCAAAACTAAATATATTAATAGAATTATTAAAAAATAAAGAAGTTAACTTTTTCCAAGACATATTTTTGTATATAAAATTATGGATAGCATACAGGTAGAGCTATACAAATTGAATATTCAGTATAACAGTTATTTATAAATGTTTAATATTTTTTACGTAAGCAACAAAATATGAATTTTGTTCAATTAATTTACCTATTTGGAACACTGTGCATCTTCACAAAATTCTCATAATTAAACTGTGAATTTTTATATATATATGAGAAATATAACGGCGCAAAGATGCCCGGGATAAAATATAAAACTCATGTTAAAAATATAATACTCATTATAACGATATCAAAAAATCTTTACCTAGGTTATATTTTATCAGTAACGTATATAAAAATATGAATTTACATCAATATCTGCAAAATTCATTGAATAATATTTGTCAAATTTAACGCATGATTAAAACGTGAATATCAATGAATCAGTTCTTTTATAGCCATCTGAAGTAGATCGATCTTAAGTCATTAATTCCATGAGCAGTAGCTCAAATGGAAAATCTACGCGGATATTGGTTCCCTCGAAATGGCAAACCGTTATTTATACTTTCGATGACGATTCAATGACGATTTCAAAGACGAAATCGTATGACCCTCGAAAAGAGATCCTATCCTAAACGCATTCCAACGTCGAGGAATAGATGAATGAAACACGGAACACGATACTGTTTCATAATTAAACGTCACCCTTGTTCGTTACGTTAATTGACAAATTGCTATCATTTTGTGGTTTCTATTTTGTATGCATGCGTGAATCTGGTCTTTTCCTTCGTTCGTATAATAAAACTGAAAAGTTTGTTTTAAAAAGTTAGACGCAAAAATATGAAAAAATCAAATTAAAAAAAGATAATCGTGTTAAAAAAGAATTTATTGCTTTATAATTGGTAATTTCTTCGTTATTTCATTATTTCAGTTTATTTCAGTAAACGAAAAATATAACGTTTGGTATTAATGAAATTTGTTTGATATACATCGTTCGTCATTTCGAAATTTGAAAAATTTTATTGGCATTTGTTTATTTTTATCGAAGCGACTCTATCACAGAAATAGAAGAAATACGAATCAAATACAAGAATTGATAAAGTAAATAGATATTAGTGAAAGTATTTTATATGAAGAAGACTCCTTTTATAATCAAAAATGTCTATTTCCTATTTCTACTCAAATTTTATACTATCACATATGTAAAAACAACAGTACTACGATATTTAAAAAATAGTCCAAGTAATAAAGTATTTTGAAAGAAATCTTCCAAAGCAATAGACACAAATATCACTGTCAGTGTAATGATTGAACAATAGCGTATTAAAGAATTTTCAAGTAACAATCAACATTAACCTAGTATTACTTATTAACCAACATTAATCTAAAATCAGCCTTAACCTACTAATATCTATAACATTTTGACCTACTATTAACTTACTATTCACATAAAACTATTTTATTAAACAAATTTTTATACAGCTCCTATTTTCTTTCTATAAAAAATGTCAAACCCCATATTCATGGCTCTCCTTGTAGTCAAAATGCTTTTAATCACACAAATTTCACATTGTTGTCATAAATCGTAAATGAATGTAACTAGTGGCCACCATAAGAAGGAAAAAAATAAAACAGTTGTCGCCGAACAATTACTGCTTGTATTACTAAAAGGTGGCTTAATTTGTTAATGACAACTCCTGAGGACGATAAAGTTTTATCGAATTTGATTCGTGTACTCACCGTATGGAAGAACAAATCCACAGAAGAGCGATATGGAACAAAGGAGCCACAGGAAATTCGCACTTTTCTCGGTACACATGGCGCGATGCACACTATTATCGGCTGTTTTCAAACACCCGTGCCGTATCGCGCGGCCACTCTCGTGGCTCTGAGAGTTCCTCGTTAGATTTCGAGTTTGAATCTCGATCCTTCTCTGTCTTACGCTCTTCATCTCGCACGCAGCCTCAGAAAGCGGTCCAGCGCCTGCTCGCTGACAATATTCCGGATAAACTAATCCGAACAGAGGGCACCACTATTCAAGCATGTTCATCTGTACCGACAAAGCAGATAAAAGGTGGTAACTGTTTCCGTAGAGAACTACAGAATAATACTGGTTTTGCTAAATAATTGTTTTATAAAATAGGATTATAAATAGTACTAACAAGCTACACCTCGTCAGCGAAAATACATAGTATGTTGTAATAAACAATAAAATCTTTGAATGGATCTTCTTCGTTGATGGGTTGGCTTCCAATATTATCAACTGAACATAGAATAAAATTAGAATTATAACACCCCTAGCGGTTAGAATTAAAATCTACTACTATCAAAGAGAATTCTAGAATTTGAAGATTCTGAGATCAGGACTTTGAATTTTGAAAATTTTAAACTCTGTTATTTGGAGATACTAAAGTTTAAATATGAGTGTGAGGTCTAAAAACTAAGATCTAGAAATTCTGAGGTAGTTTTTAATTAGAACTTAAAGATCTAGGGTTTGATAGTTTTAAGATCTAGGGTCTGGATTTGGTATCTGGGGGATTGTGGTTGGTAATCTGGAATCTAGGCGTCTGCGATTTAGAGTCTGGGAATTTTTTAAATGATTGAGACCTGGTGGTCTTAATATCCATGAATTCTAGAATATTTGGAAATCAGTTATTACAATCTTGTAGTGTACATTTGAGATTTCAATTTAAGACCTAGAGATTAAGTATATGTTATAATATTTGGCACTGTCATTAATAGAATTCCAGTTTTATTCTACATTGTATCGATAACATTAACACAAAAGTTCAAAAAATTCGCAACCCTCCAAATCTAAAACTAATATATGTATAATACAAAAAATGCTAATAGAATATTAGGTTATAAACAAGACTAGTTAGGCTTACTTTATAACTTATCCATATTTCGCCTATCATGATAATACGTCATTTTGCGCAACAATGCCATAGGAGTAAAAATAAATCAATGCCATCAATTCTGCTTTGTGCGTTTCACAGTAACTTTATTTTTTACATAATCTACATTTACAGTACCACATGTAACTACGAAATTTTTCTTTGTAAAATGTATAACGTAAAAAATGTTAACACAAGAAATATTTCTCATTCTTAATCAACGATTATTTAAACATTCAACTAACATTATTGCCATGATGTTACACATCATATTATAATACAGTATTGCTATCATCACCAATCCATTTACATTACCATGATGATATCTACAACTATCAGGATCCAACTTAATAATTCCATATGATACCACTATTAGCTGTGAAATTCCGCGTCAGCTAAAACGCATAAAATTTTTGCACACGTGTAACGTGACATTACATCCGCACCGCAGCATCGTGAACCTCAGCGCCAATCCCGATAGTCTATTATCAGCTATCATGTATGGTCCATATCGGCCGAAATCGATATTCGCTATCGATCGGTAAAGATTCGACTAATGGAGAGTCCCGTCAACGGTAACGTCCAGGAAGAAATAAAAAACGCTCTCTCTACATAGAGAGGCCAACGTTAAACGTCGACGTCCTCATTCGTGACACCTAACTTTGGTATACAACCATACGAGCCTTTGATATCGATCCTCTGGCAGCTCGGTTCTCTCGACAGCGACGCAAGCTCAACTCGGAACGAGGATCCGTCGCGGTAGAGGGGTGATTTGTCCTCCCTTTCGTTACCGCTACGAACTCCCTCTTCCCTCCCCTCCTCCCAACCTTTTCCCTCACCCCGTTAGCTTGCAGCCCCCCTCACCTTCTGTGTTTCTTTCTCTCCTTCTTTCTCTCGCATCCTCACGAGGAGGAGAACGAGAAGCAGGAAAGATGAGCAATCAAGAGGACCTCGACTATTACATCATGTTCCCGTCGTTTCCGCCGTCCCCGAAGGATCCAACGTTAACCACCGGTAGTCAGGATCAACGTGAAGAGTTCGTATTCGTTTACAAGGAGGACAAACGACCGGTAATAGTGCTACTAGGATGGGCCGGCTGTCAAGACAAATATCTGGCCAAGTACAGCGCAATTTACGAAGAGAAGAGGTACTGATGTTTTGCAAAACTAACCCCCCCCCCCTTTTAACTGTTTCTTCTTTTCCGATTAATTTCTTTCTTCTTGCTTTTTCATTGTTTCGTATGACTGGAAGTTAAGGATGAAAATATAGATAATAGTTTTTACGCGATGATCCGTGATGATAGATTTTGTGGAGTAACAGTTTGATGAGCAAGGGTTGAAGTAGGAGGATGGATATACATTGTACACGCATGTATTTTTGTGACAAAATATTGGAGGAAAATGTAGAATTAAGTGTCATGTAGTTCATGAAACTGTTGATAAGATATAATAGAAAATGCCGGCAATATCATGCAGATGATACTTGTTTATTTAATCGATAACAATTTAGAATTTGACTTCCGAAATGAATTTTTCTATTTATTCGAATTCCTAGTGAATGTTGTTGTATTATGAGAATTTATCGTTAGCAATTAATAACTCAATCGTACTTTACTATTACTAAAACATATAATAATATAATATTACACAAGTCAATAATTAATTAATCATAAACATTATTTTGGATCAATAATAGAAGATATATTCTGTGCATTTATGTTTATATTATATTTCTATGAAATACTTTTATAGTAAGTAATTTATTGTACCATCCGTACATTTCAATGTTTTCGGATATAATACATAGTATAAGTCGAACAATACTCTAATAATCTATAAAATATATTATATACTTCTATATAGTAGAGATTTACAAATTATTTAATACATATCGATAAATAATGTTCCTTTTTCAAGCTGCATCACACTACGATACACGGCACCAGTAGAATGTCTATTTTGGCGAAGAGACAAAATGCCTCATATTGGCAAACGGTTAATCCAGGTAATCACAGACAAGAGTTTAGATCAACACCCGATATTCTTCCATGTCTTCAGTAACGGCGGCGCGTTTCTATATCAACATGTAAGCCTTGCGATGCAACAAGCTAACTCACCGCTTAAGGTAAAAAATACTGTTACCTTTCACCTTTTCAACATTCTCTACATCATTGCTTCACGTAATATACATATTAACATTGAAATTCTAGGTCAAAGGAGTGATATTTGATAGCGCACCTGGAGAAAGAAGATTAACCGCTCTTTTCAAAGCAATTAGCGCAATCATCGGCGGACATCCACTTACGAACATACCAATGTCCTTCCTCATTACGATCTTCCTCTCTATACTTTGGTTTTTAGAGGTATTAATAAAGATATTACTGGACTATGGGTTTTTATACATTTTGCGAAATTTTCCATTTCTAGGTTCCATTTCTTTGTTGTGTTCATAAAAATATAAATTTAATTAATAAAAGTCCGTAGTCTAGACATTATATTCCTTTTGTATCGAATTTATTAGTATTACCAATTTAAATCTTGATTTAGGTGATCGCTCACGCCCTTGGACGTGGTTATCCAGTGCAAACGAACCCGATCGGTCTTGCAGAAGAATCCTATTCTTGGCCGCAATTGTTTCTTTATTCGAACGCTGACACTTTAATTCCGGCAGCGGTATGTATATCCTTGACATAATAGTTCGTTGCAAGAATCCACAGCAAACTAAATGTATTTGTATTTTATTCTTTTATATGAACTTATATATTATACTTGTTCGTATTTCAAGGACGTCGAGAAATTCGCCAGTCGACGAGCAGAACGTGGTGTACGAGTGCAGCTGGTACTTTTCACCAATTCTCCGCACGTCAAGCATTATGCTACTTATCGTGATGCCTACGTAAATACAGTTTGTAGTTTCATCCACGAATGCCTGACGTCACCAAATTTAGAATGCCTGGAATTGCCTCAGAATCACGGTATAGAAAATAATTCCCGGAATTACGTCACTATGCCAAGTCTTACCAAAAGAGTTGTGCTACCTCATGAGGCTACTAAGTTAAATTAGAAAAAAGCAAATGGAATATTAATAATAGAGTAGCAATATGATCGACGGAAGAGTCGTGTTCCGTACAATTTTACATGTACGATTATACACAAACAAAAGTGGACAAACTGGAAAACTAAGAGGGTCGGCGTATTGTTTGATTTTCATCGTCGAACTTCGTATATTTGAATATATGACACGCATTTTTTATACAGCGTTGAGTCTTAACATCATTACGAGAATCTTCTTATTTGTATTGATATTAATATGTAGTGAAAAGTGTCAGCTACTCAAAAAAGTACATTTCATATAAAATAAATTTTTACTAGAATAATTTCGTTTGTAATATGTTTTATCAAATACTGTTGTCTTTATTTGTTGTTAAATAATCATTATAAAAAATATAAATCATTTAAAAATAGATTTACACGGACAAATATAATATATAGATAATATTTAAACATTACAGCACAGATACTTTCAAATTTAATTTTAAGAAATTTAATATATGTTTATACAAAACTCAACGTTGATTCACGTGTAAGGATGAATTAATCTTTAATTTTTTGTAGAAATTTTAAAAACTAAACTGAGCTCGACCTCTCTTTCTTCCTTTTGTCCTCTTATACTTATTCTACTTCCGCTTGGTATTTCCTTCGTATCTTCCAGTTTCTTCCTTCGCTGTGTGTTCTTAAACGTCAATGTGCCTGAACTTCACAAATCGACACAATTGCGTTCCTTCCGAGAATAAAAGAAAGAAAGTACACATTCGACAGTGTACAAGTATACGCAAGTACAATTCTGAATTTCCAGAAAGTAAATGGAATAATGTTGCAATACACCCTAAATTTCCATGTTTGAAATATTTCGTAACCTCATATAGTAAATTGTAATAGAAACTCCAGATGCACTTGACAGCGAATTAAGGTGAAAAATTGGAAATTAGGAACCTAGACGCTTGTTGATGTGATCGAAGTGCGCACAAGAAATATACGTTATTAATTGAAATCTCGAGGGATCATAATCTCACGATGTTTCAATTTCGACGTAAAAAAGTTCTCGCACAAAAGGATCAAGCTGGTCTTGATTTAGCTTTCAATTTAATTGCAGTTGTAATTAAGTATCAATGAAACAGAGGAATTTTCTTGTATCTCTCCTTATCGAATAATGTTATGTCTCTACATAAAGTACACAGCACACACACACATCACGTGCGCGCGCCACGACACACAACAAACACATATATATACATAATATATAAATATATTTTGATCTGTCGATTAGTTACAAATAAAGACTGATAAATATACATGATTTGTTGTTTTCTTACAGACATATAGCCGTTAAGTGAATGAAATAATCAATATTTAATATGCATTTATGTCTTTTTCAGCTAGAATATGAAATATAAAATTTTTGTTTCATGAAATAGAGATATTTAACATCATTGTTGTCATTGTTAAAACTATATACAATTGAAAAAGTTTATATAATTTATCTCAAGTATAATAATCTTCATCATTGGAAATTTCTTGCAAATTTCCATAACAACCAATCTTTCTTCTAATTAAATCCCCCCATAAAACATTGGTATTACAAATAGGGCAAGTACCTTCAATTGGTAAAATCATGTTGTCTTTATGAAATAATTGTGCCAAACAAATTAAATGAGCTATTAATGAACAGCTAGGTTTTATACAGCTAACTGCTTGTTTTCTTTCTACAGGTGCATTACAAATAGAACAGATTATAGATAATTCATCCAATGTTTCTATTGTATCATTTGTCTTCTTAATTTTTTTGGAAATTACTTTTCCATGACATATAGGCATATGTATTGGAGCTGAAACATAGCTAGAGTACTTTTCAAAGAATTCATAATCTAGCCAACGAATTGTTAAAGGTAAACGGCACCAAGGTCCAACTTTTAACATATTTGACAGAACCAGAAAGCAAAATTCAATTACTTTCTGTCGTGATTTTTTCTTAGGTACATGTTTCAAACGGCGACTAATATGAGGGTGTTGCCAAGCCCACTCAAACTAAAAATAAAAACAAATTAAGATTTAAATGCAAAAATTACTAATAGAGTACATAATTCTTTTTTATAAAATTAAATGAACGTACCCTAAGGGCAGATGTATTATTTGGAAAGCCATGAATAATTAATACCATATTCCTAAAAGGAAACAAAATATCTTTTTTACAACTTACTTGCAATTAACATAACAAAAAATAACATATTTTATGGTTATTTAAAAATTATATAATTACCATGGCCCTTTATTACTTGTTTTCCATGCACCTCCATGTTCTTTTCCAGCATTATGTCTCTTAAGTCGACGACAAGGATCAACTGTATATCCTATGTATGTTCTTCCCTTATATTTTGGATTCATACAATATAACAAATATACACCATAAAAGTGCTCTATAACTTCTGCGTTTTCCATTTTCAAATTAACTAGTATAATACATTAAACTACACAAAATTTTCAGTAAATTTGAATGATAAAAGAACTACATCAGAATACAATAAATGTTTAGTGTCATGTTACCAAAATAGAATCATAGAAAAAAATTAATTTTATAATTTTATTATCATTTCATTATTTATTCTCTTCCTATTATTTATTAATGCAATTACAAATTAATAATGAATTATAAAGATTAATATATATAATTGACAATGCTAACCTAACATCCCATATAATAAATTCAAACTAACCTAGCCGAATTTAATATTATCAAAATTAGGTACTTATAGATGTCAGATAATGCTATCGAAAGAATGCAAACACGATGATTAGCAATAAAGACTTATAATATATTATTATACATATGTATTTCATGAAATAGATATTGAATTAAAAAAAAATATGTAATTCAAACATTTTTTCAATAACACAAATAAAAGTATACAAATCTACGACTAGCACTCTAATAATATTACAGTTAATAAATAGTACATATATATGTATTATCAGGTATTATATTTCCTTTCTTAAAAAATAAGTAAATTTATGTATTACATAATAGATTATTATATCTTGTATATATATAAATGCGAATAAAAATTTAAAGTTTTTATTGTAGCACGTTGTTTAAAATAAAGATGTGTAATGTTTATTTGCATGAATATTAAACTTTTTAAAATTTGCATTTATATACTTATAAATTTTTTCATTTTTATATATCCATTTATATCTTTGTTTTTAAAATTTTTCCTCATTTATAAATTTACATTATAGAAGCTAAATTGTATATGGACTAATTTTCTTCCCATATATAACTATTATTGCAAATTATTACATCCCTCTCAATCAGGAAATAAATCAGAATGGAACTAGTATTTTGACGTCATTACCGCGTCAAGAATAAAATATTTTATTGAAAGACGCAAGCGCTGTGACACTAAATTCCATAGTTTATCAGAGAGTTGTATTTTTCACGGTTGTAAGTTTTATTTCGTGTTAAGAAGAAGAAATCGCGAATGGAGATAAATAAGAATAGATCAACAATAACGATCGGTTTCTCCGGGAATGTAATTGAAAGCGCCGCGTATTTAGTTGCAGCACTGTCGAAATTACGCTTTGATCTTGATTGGACACAAACCAGAAGAGATCTGTACGCGAGGATCCAGTAAGAATGGCTGCCGTTTTTAGAAGATTCAGAGCCGTGCAGATCACGGTGATCGGCAAAACTAAACTACCGTCATTTGTTACCAGCCGGTAGGCGATCACGACTGCAAAACTTTGAAGAGCCCTTTTTTCATATGTTTCGTGTATAATCTACGCGAGCTAGTATATAAACGGCGGCTTTTTAGGGCAATAGCCACATCGTGTGTGTTGTAGATCTTTTGCAAAGTCATCGATCCGACAGGATATCAGCGAAGGATGGATAAACAAGCTTTTCGTAAGAAAAATCGAGCCAACCAAAGAGTCTCATTCAAGGATGCTGTCAGATAAAGGAGTTATTTACGCCTTGCACACGCACAATATTCGACCCGATTCCATTGATAAATATTTGACCAATTAGTAAGTTAATTTTGTTTACATTTTCTTTATCTTAATGTCAAGTCGTATGTTTAAATCATAAACATGTTTAGAATACTCGCACAAAAATTCTTTCAAAATTCTTTTTTTTGAAGTTTCAAAAAAATATTAGATTTTGTTTATGTCGCAGAATTGGCATGCACAGAGAATTATTTATATTAGGAAAATTATATGGGGACATGTTTGTATTTTGGAATATTACAGTGAAGAGATTGTTAACATTATAAACTCCAAGAAATCTGAATTGAAATTGGAGCTAGTTGGTTCATGGACTGTCGTAGCTGGTGATATCGATCAAGCGTTGCATCTATGGCGATACTCTGGTGGCTATGATAGTGTTGACCGCACACAAATTGAATTGTCTAAAGAAGAGGTATGAGAATTAAATAAATTTATTTATATACAATAATATAAAAGAAACATTTCATATATTATTTTATTATTTATTGTTATATGATATTCATATATTATATATGATATTGTTTACTCTCAGGCATATCGACAATTATTGAAAGAGAATGGCAAATATCTACGGTCACGTTATTTACAATATTTATTGGCATTTAGCTATTGGCCTCCTCTTACAAAACGAAATGGTTCGAATATATATGAAATACGTAGTTATAGGTTACAGCCTGGAACTATGATTGAATGGGGTAATAATTGGGCAAAAGCCATCAATTATAGACGTAACAACAATGAACCATTTGCTGGTTTCTTTTCACAAATTGGTAGATTATATAATGTCCATCATATTTGGTGTAAGTATTAATGTTAATATTATTTATACATTCCTTATGTACCAGATTAACAATATGAACTATGAACTATATATAACATTAATTCACAGAAAAGATATATATAATTTATATTAAATATATATAATCTGTATGTTTCTAAGAATAAAAGACATGTTCATTTCCAGGCTATAAAAATCTCCAAGCACGAATGGAAACTCGTGAAAGTGCATGGAGATCTCCAGGATGGGATGAATGCGTTGCATATACTGTACCATTAATTAGGGAAACACATTCCCGTATATTAAGACCAACTAACTTTTCACCAACAAAATAAGATTTTATGTCCACAAATCTAAATGCATTTGTATAATACAATTTATTTCTTATGTTTACATTATAATGTAAAAATATTTGTTATATTATACACACTACGTTTATATAACTGTATAAAGTAAGCGCTCAATATGAAATGAAATGTAGCATTTTGTTGTATTGCAATTACTAAAATGTATTTTAATAAAATTTAAACTTCTTTGTTACTATAACGTTTCACAATATATTTTTATTGTCAGTTTTTAAATAAATCTATATATTGATGAGTATATTGATCGTTGTATTTCTGAACATTTATCTATCGTCCTTTACTAAAATTTGCTACTTTTAATGTTCACATAATGATTGATCAATAATTCAATAAAAATTATGTAGTTTTAGTGAAATAGTTTATAATAAAAGAGGTATGGGAAGGTCACGAAATGCAAATAATTATTAAATATCGTTTATTTTTATTATCTAATCAATATATCAAGTTTGATCAATCTAATCTGTTTAAAGTTTAAGTGATAAACATATCCTCCTCTCCAGTCATATAATTCAAAGGACATATTAATTTAATTAAACATGGAAATTATGACAAACAAAGGCCAATTTCAGACGTTAATTGCATTTTATATTTAATTTTACTGTATTTTCCTTATAAAGATACTAGTTTTTAAACTTTATTAATTAAGCTATATAAATATATATATATATATATATATATATATGTATGTATAAAATAAAATGATAATTGTCATTGTAATAAAGAATAATATTATTGATAATTAGACTATTTTTCACATTAGAAAAAATGTTTTATATATAAGCATATTTAGTATTTTCTCATCACTTAACACAATTAATAATCAAATTAATTTAAAACACTTCAGCATTGCTTAAATTTTTATTATACTATATTATACTTTTACTATATTATTTTTAAAAACAATTTTTACCTCTATTTAATGCATCAAGTGTGGGAATTAGAGTATATTATTATGTATGTTACTTTTCAACATACTTTTTTAAATACAGAGTTAATGAAATGAAAGATGATTATCTTATGACCTACATCATATACTTTATTAAAATTTATTATGTTAATATCCTTTGTATGAAATCTTATATCATAAAATAAAAATTTAATTTGCTTGAATTATCCTTAAAAATTATTATGATTCATGCAGCATTATTCTTACAATGCTGATGCGTTTCAAGAATAGAAAAGGTTGGAAATGTAGTAGAATTCAAATTATAGCAAATTTTTCTTATAATAACATAAAAGTGACGCAACAGTGGAGGACTTATATGTTTAACGATATTGAAAATAGAAAGCATCTTCAGAACACAGAAATAAATATCGATGAAATCTTTGTGAATTACGAATATTTACAATATACAAATATATATACAAGATATATATATATATTAACCAACATATTACTTTATAAAAGAGAATAAAATAAGTCAGAATAAAATTCTGTATCAGTACAAAGTTTTGACATTTAATTATTCTATGTCAAGTGATTCTTATATCAATATTTTACACCAGACAATGTATTTTTTTAATTTTCTTATAATTATCTTTTCACAGTAACACAATATTTTTTTGTAAATATTAATGTGGAATGGAAAGTTTAATATTGTTAAACAATTAATTCTGAAATAATGAAGGTTCTTTATCAGAATATTTTATGTATCAATATCAGTATTTTATTTTATCTTTAATAGAAGAATTTATTGTAATTAATAAATGAGCTTTATAGTACATATGATTCATAGCAACCCAATTTTAAATATTATTTTCAATTGCGTTTTAAATTAAAAAGTGTTAAAAAGAATAAAAAGTTGAAATTTGTATTGTTACATAGTATTATACTATAAACTTATATAAATTTAATCATTTGACATAGAATAGAAATTTAATTTTTGCAAAAATGCAAAAACTATTAAAATCAGTAATTAATAACTTTTGTAATTTATTAATCTTATCTTGTGACTATGCATAATGTTTTGTACTAAGTAAAGTACAAACAGCATAATATTAATTTAAAACGTTTTACTACATTACTGATAATATCATATTATCCGAAATTATACTTGATAAAGTAATTTTATTGTTATGGATTGAAATTCTAATAAAAACCAGATTTATATAATATATCAAATAATATTGCAAATACATTATACACATACATACATATTCAGTAAATGTAACATAAAATAATTTTATATAATATAATACTATATATATTAGAAGTTTAGTTCATTATTTCGTGAAAGGCAAATTGATAATGTACTCCAATGATATCTGTAATTTTGTCTGATTTTGTAATTTATATTATGAACTCTTTGCATAAAATTTTATTCTTTTAATCATATAAAATATACAGATATTGCCGAAAATCTCATAAATCTCCGCCTATGTGTGCTCTGAAGTGATTTCCTATCTTCTAAAATTTAATCAGTGTTAATTCTTGAACAATGATTATATTCATTGTATTATATTATGCAGTCCTTTTCTTGTTAGAAAATAACACTACTAAAAAAGAAAATTATAATCTAGTTAAAGCCAAAAATTATATCCATGATAAATGTTAGTATATTCACCAGTGCATCTGTTACTTAACGAAAGCAACATTCTTTTAGTAGATCTTTCTTCATTTTTAAATTGATTTGCAAAGATATTATACATTTCAGTTTAATATTAGTGAATATACTATAATACAAACTATTGTCAAAACTAAGAAATCACACATGGATGGAAATAAGTGAGAAAGAAACTGATTTATATTGATTACAAGTATTAATTAGTAATTGATAATTAATGTGCCATGCCTATATTGAGTTGGCTAGCTTACTGTATATCACGTTTTAAATTCAAATTACCAAGTTAATAGACATAGCTTTGGAGAATTCAGTAAATTCTATTACATTAAATCCTACTCTTCATAATCAAGATTCAATTTCAAAATCTTACACAGAGTGAATAGATATTTACAAAATGCTAGTAACAACAAAATGTAATATTTTAAATTAATATTTAGCATTTTTTTGTAATGATAATCACACAGTTGTGATCAAAGAATTACATCTTTCCTCTTCTTTCTTTAATACATACATACAATCAGACTTATAGAGAATCCGTGCAACACTTAAGGAAAATAATTATAAAATAACGCTAACATTAATATAATTAACTTTAATAATAATTGAAGTATATGTATGTGATGATACTATTTATATATTTGCTTACTTCACATGAAATTTCACATAAAATAGTATGATCTGTCCAAAACAAAATATTTTAATAACTCCTTATACTATACTATATATATATATATATAGTATAAGGTAAAATATATATATAGTATATATATATACACATACATACATACATACATACATATTTCCCAAAATACCATAACATTCGTTCTAATTAAAATAAGAAAAAATTAATTATCTACAATTTTGTAATATTAAGTTTCATTTTAATCTTCTTAGCATATATATTTAGAATATATATTAGTCCTCTTATGCAATCCATAATTTTTGAGGCCAATATGTTAATTTGCATTCATTACAAACTGAAAATATTAAGAAGTTTTATTGTGGATATATTAAATATTTTTCTTAGATTAAAAGTGAAATATTGTACATACACTTCCAATTTTTACAAACTATAGAATTTGGAACCATTAATGAATAAATCTTTATTTATACCTTAGTTTCTAATATATAACACAATTTTTAAATTGCTATCAGCTAAATGTAATTTTTGTTATAAAAGGTTTTGTTCTTTTATGTATATAATTACAAGTCATGGACAATCTATAATATATAAATTTTAATTTTAAGTTTAATGATGCATGAAATCATTTTCTCTTTCACACTCCTTTAGAGTTTGATACAATTATTGTAAATCTATATCTAAATATAAAATTTCCTGTAGTTTAAATTCTCTATACTTCTTATAAATTATTTTTTGTAAATTATATTCCTATAAAGAATCAAATAACAGTACTTTACACATTGGAATAACTTTCTTATTAGTCACAATTATAATTTGATTTTTTTCTATATAAAATACAGAATAATTACTCTAAGAACAAATATAGTAATTATCAAATTTATTAGCATGATATTAAAGTAATTTATCTTAAATAAAATGCATTTATATATACACAACATATAATCTACAATGTCAAAATATTTCTTTATAAATCTATAATAATAATTTTATGAAAAGATATATGGATTGCCTATGGACTAGGATTGAAATATTATGACTTATTTTATTTACTCATATCACAACATAAAATGTAGCACGAACATCTCTATTAGTCTCTATTGTTTATTATCAATTATAGAAGTTCATTAAAAGTCTGTATTGTATTCATGTATCCTCCTAAGAATAATTAAAGGAAGAATTTATACAAGATACATATTAATATGCAATGCTACAAAACAAATAATTCAGTTGATTGTGACCATTTTCATTTAAAGAGTTTTGAACACATAAATATATATATAAATGTTCCTATTTTTGTTTTACATTTTTATTATTGTAATTGAACACATTCTCAATTTTTATATCATGGAAGTTCTACTTTTTAATTAAGTCGTTATTAATAAATAATATTAGTATACAAGAAAATTGGAATGTGTGCTACATTTTTAACGTAAACAGTGGTAAAACATAATAGATAAATATTGCTTGTCGTTTTTATTAAATTATCGATTTTGTGATGCAATGTTAGAGAAGCAAAATAATCTAAAATAATTTTACTACTTAAAAATTAAAGCCTTTTTACTGGGTTTACTATTTGTGCATGGAAGAAATATTTTATTATAAGATATGTAGCTTAATTTATGTAGTATACAAATTGATATATTTATGTAAGTTTCTATTGTATTGAAATATATGGGTAGATAACTATATATTATATGTTGTATGACATAACATAAACATAATTATTAATGAAAAGATTTTGAATTTAATGGAAATAATTTTCCCATTATTTTTGTTAATTGTATTGTGGGGAAAATATCACTAATAGTATTGTAATGATTTAAATATTAACAAGTAGAACAGTCACAATCACTGAATTTAGATGCAATACTTCGTAATAAAGATGAAGATATGTATATATGTATATATGTATATATGTATATATGTATATATACATATATACATACATATCATATAAAACACAAAAAATACATGGAAATGTTTTAAATGAAAAAAAGACAGAAATTAGGTACTACAATATAAAAGTACAACATTGGGATGTGTACTGGATGGAAACTTTGGACAATTATAACAAAATATAATATAATACAACTGAAATATCGATAATAAAAGCAACAATAATGCTATTTGAATCAACACTGAAAGAAGAAGTACTTTATATCTGGAAAATTAATATAACGGATTTGTAATATACCAAAATTAATATACAGACTAGAATAATATTTGCAAATTCATTTCAGCAAGTAAAAGTATATATAATTTAATAATTTTCTGATCAAGCAAAATCAAATGAGTCGTTAGGTGTAATAATAGAGTAGAATTTTTATATCAATCTTAATGTATTATTTATAATGATAATATATTAATAATAACGATATTTGCTTCATTGGTAAGTATTATCTTGAGGAAATGCATAAATTGAATTGAATTATATGCTAAAAATAATATTGTTTACATTACATTATATTTTATTTAATCTCGCATATATGTTTCCATTTTTGCAGAATAAAATCGGAGGAATTTGTTGCTAAAAACAATGTTTATTTTCAACATATTATTTATATTAAATGCCAAAACTTCGAATATATAGCACTATATACATGGGTACTTAAAAAACACCACTTAAGTTATTTTCTACTTCTTTGGAAATAAAAACAATTGTTGAAAACAGAAAATATTTGATATTATATTTAAATATACTAAATTACAATTAATTATTTTTAGTGTTTGTTTTTTATAATTTGTTATTTCTTATTGTAATAAAAAATTATAGATAAATATTCTATTGTATATTTAAATTATTGTAGAAAAATTATAAAAATTTAGAAATTAATCTCAATACATTATAAGATACAACGGTACTTCCATGTTAATCATTAGAATTTTATAAGAAATTTGAAAATATAGTACAAAATTATATAGTAATACAGTAACATTATTATAATCCTAAAATATGTGATTAAGAATATTATAATTATAAAATATCTAAACATGACATCAAACATTTTTTATCTAAGACATTGTCTTTTATTTTAAAAATGCTAGCATTAATACTTAAGTGAATTATTTAGGTATTTCCCACTGTATAAAGTTTCTTATTTTTTATGTCAAATATAGAATAATATGGTGTTTTAAAAAATATGTATCATGAATTCAATTACAAAAATCAACGTAATTATGTAAATAATTTACAGAGATTTGCATCAAGGCTGTATATTCAATAATATCAAATTAAAATCAAAAAAATATATTTTAATGTTGAAAGGAATTTGAAGTGGACACTGTCATATTTTGGTAATTCAACAATAATTTTATTATCAATTTAATTTTTGATATTGACATTCTTTCTTAGTAATGTAAAACAAATTGTATAAAATAGTAAAAAAATGTCCTTTAATTTTAGAAATTAATTTCTCATTGAAATAACAAATATTATCTATTATGAATGCATTATTATAACTACAACATAAGATACTGTAACTAAATTTTTTCATTAGTCTGTCACTTTGTAAATATCTTAATTACATTAAGAATGCAATTAAATAAATAAATCGACTCACTCAGTTTTTGTTAAATCAGACTAAGTGTCACTGAAAGTTTGAAATAAGGTTTTCGAAGATCAACACATGCAATTATCAGTAAGATTATTTAATACTAGACCTTCGATAAGTTAAAATCTTACCGAAAATATTATTCCTGTGTTGTGCTTATTTCAAATCTTCAATTAGTCAAAATCAAATGTATAATAATTCGAGCATTATGATTATACTGTTTTTTTCTTTTTTTATTATAATTGCAAGATATTGATAAATAAATGTCTCTAAACATTTTCTGTAGTCGCATATAAAATTTTCTGTATGCTATAATAGCTGGCTTACTTCAAGCCCAAGAACATTAAGATTTACTTTTCAGTATAGTAGATGAGACTGATACTTAAAAGAGTTTTCTTTTTTAATCCTATTTAGTTCACAAGATATTTGGATATGGTTAATAAATATTACAACGTTGCAAAAAGCATCTAAGTTCTTCTTCAATATGAAGCTCTCTTTCCAGATAGATCACATTGACATATTTTGATAATTAAAAAATATGCTGTTACATTAATTTCAGTCCAATACACATTCCCAACCCTAACAAACCTTTTAGGTTTGGGTCAATGCATATAACGAGCCAACTTTTGCTATGTATGTAAATCATTGAATTAAACGTCGATAGACTCGTTATGCATTCACTACAGGCAAACGTACATACATACATATTCTATTAATTGATTATGATTAAAATTAAAGACTATTAGGGGGGAAGGATGTAGAACTATTACTGTGAGCCAGACTTAACATTGAGCCACTAAGGCTTTCATCGTCTGGGTAAGATTCTTTTGATGCCTCAGCTATCGCCAGAGCACTGCAATAATTTGAAAAAAATGTATATAGGTACATCTACAATATTTCTTTCTAAAGTTCTTAAATTTATCTTTCTATTTTATGAAATGGTAATGAATGATTAGCTTAGCACAAATATGAATTGAAAATAGAAGTATAGAACTAAAGAACAGTTGAAACATTTTCTTTTCCCGTTAATATTTACGAAATTTGTTCGAACTAAAAACTATGAATCACAAATTACATACCTGAATCCTATTCTTGCACTTTCCTCATCAAATTGTTGTAATTCACGTTCTTGTCTTTCATGTAATAAACGTATCCGCTCACTACGTTCACGAAGGAATTCCTGAGTTTCAAGCTCCATTTTCTGTTCAAGCAAAGCTCGTCTAACTGATACTCGATCTTCTAATTCACGACGTTCTCTGTTTCTTTGAGCTTCGGCTTGCATTTTATTCTTAGATTGATATGCCATTAGAATTTCTAATTCATAATTTAACCTTTCCTATAAAATATATGAGAAATAATTATTACATTTACATTGCTGTAGTTCTAATACTTGTAGGATATTTGTTTCAAGCATTATCAAAACCAAGTTTCAAAATTATAATATGAATTTTTTTGTATATTTGAACAAAATCATATTTTTACAAACTTATTGAAGAATATTAAGTTCGTGAAATTGTATGAAATTGAAATTGAATGAAATCGTATTTTAAAAATCTTGTAATTTTATCAGTTTTCAAATAAATGCAATATTTTACCTTGAGATTATGGCATTCAACTTCTTGTGATTCATCTAAACGTATACTTTGTTTCTGGAGCATTTCAGCAATACTTTGTTCATACTGATCACCCAATAAAGCTAACTTCCTTCTTTGTTCTTCTTTTAATTTTTTGATAACAGCCTTTTGCTCTTCTTTAGCTGTTGTTTGTAATATTTGAGCTTTTAATGCCTTATATTGTCGCGTTTGTATTTTACATGTTTCTCTAAATTGTTTTCGAATTTGCATTTCTTTTTGCTAAAATGATAATAAAATATTAAAAACTTTGATTTATCTATATAAGATCTAAGCTTTTATTATTTTTCCCGATATCGGATTTTATTGTTTAAATAAAGTGTTTATATGTTATAATGTTGAAATATATGTTTAATTTGTAGTATTAGATATATGAGGGGATATATGTGTTTGGGATCGAAGAGTGGATGAGTGTGGGTCTTGGAGATGGGTTTGGATGCTGTAAGAGTTGTATGGGAATAAATAGGAGTTAAGTATATGTAAGCCAAGTCCTTTTTCTGAGCTGTGAAGTCGAAAAATAAATAAATAATAATAATACTATCGTTTTGAAAAATTAAAACACGTTACTTACTTTGAGACTCTTAGGTTGTTGTTTGAGCTCCAATGCATGCTTTTTACGTAAATCACGTTCTGCTCTTTGCATATAATCTTGTTGATTAGAAAGTTCTGTAGCATGTTGTCGATGAACTTGATCTTCTCTAAGAGTATGAACTGCCCTTTGTTGCCTGTATTCAAGTTCTTGTGTTTTTTCATGATGTCGTAATAACATATTATGTGCTTGTTCTAATTGTTGTTGTCTCTTATTTAATTCCTGCATAATACAAATATATTTATAACATATATTTAAAAAAATGTATTCAAATATAACAAAATAAAAAGAAAGAATTATCTATATAAAATAAAATACTGTACTAACTTCTCGAAGTAGCTCTTGTTCCAAACTATGAAAAACAAGTAGCTTTTTTCTACGGAATTTACGAATTTCGAGGTCAAGGTATTCTCTTTGTCCTCTTGCAAGGCGTTGCTCTTCTTGCGCTTCCATTTGTCGTAAATTATCTTTGTGACTCTGAAGTGTAGCATCTCGTTGTCGCTTCGGTGTAACTTCATCCTGAGATAATTCTTTTTTCCATCTTTCTTTGTAAACCTTAAAAAAACGAAATATCGTTAATCATAAAATATTATCAAAAAATATAAAGCTTTTTTGAATTACCTTATAGTCTTTCTTTTGCTGTGCTTCTAATGCTTTCCGATCTGCTTCCTGTCTACTTGTAATTTCTTTGTGTAATTTTTTCTCAGCATTTTGGTTTTGTTTAAGCTTACGTTCTAATTCTTGCAAATGCCTTAATTGAAGTTTTTCCAATTCTTTACTAAACTGTTGTAAAAGAGTTTCATATTCTTTATCTAATAATTGTTTATGGGATTCCATTTCCATTTTGCAACGTTCTTCTAATTTTACCTTTTTAAATAATTATAAATGAGATATATTATTCAATAAAAATTACATAATGTTTAGATATTAAATTAAGCACTTACCAAAGCACCTTGATGTTCCCGCCTCATTCGTTTATATCCACTCATTTGTTCATGCATTTCCTCTTGCATATGTTCTTTTTGTTGTTTAGTTACAATCGATGTCGTCCTAATTGTTGCAAAATTATTGGCACCATGTTCAAGAAGATTGGCAGTGACACCACCTGCTGATATTTTATGTCTATTTCGTACAGATCCCGTGGTATAATCATTTGCATCAGCATTTGGCAGTGGCAAGCTGTTGGTGGAGGAACTTTGAGAACTGGCAGAAACACCCATTGAATGAATTGAATGCTCTGAGGTAATTGAATTGCTCTTGCTACTATCACCACCTGTTTGTTCATCTGGAGTATCTATAAGATACAAGTAAGAATATAAATATAAAAGTCTAAAAAAAGGATATAAACAAATACTATGATCTCAAATCAAATTTCAACTGAAAACTTAACATACCATCAGCATCACCAACTGTACTTTCAGTTTCACAAGCATCGATCATTAAGATCTTCTTCATTTTCCGATAATTCAAATTATCCAATTCTCTAACAGCAGCTTTCGTTCTCTGAATTAAGTCTATTAAAACTTGTGGAGAACGCGTTCTGGTGACAAATTGATGCTGTAAAATTGAAAGCCTATAAGAAAACAACTAACTAAACTATAGTATATTTGTTTATACGAAACTTGAACAGTAAAGCAGCAAAAAATCTATATACTGCAGATAAAATAAAGATTTCTGTAGAAGACTCACTGATAACAGTTTACCAGAGGCTGGCCTTTCAGTTGGACTTTTAGTTAGACACACTTCAACGAAGTGACGAAAAACATCTGACCAGTCTGGAGAATTTAAAGTTGGTGTGTCATTCTGAGCAATGTGATACAGAGCACTCATAGCATTCATATTAAAATAAGGTGGTTTTCGCTCCGCTGAAATTATAATAAATATTCACATAATTCAATAAATATTTTGGTCTAATTTTAAATGATTTGTTTTTTTTATATGTTTTTAAAGTAATTTATTTTTTAACAGAGTAAAAATATATAACTAAATAAACATTTTGATACCTAATTCAATACATGTTATCCCCAAAGACCATACATCCACTTTTCCATCATATTGTCCTTCATCCATAGCTAATATCACTTCTGGTGCCATCCAATAAGGAGTTCCTACAAAGCTATTTGCTGGACACTTTATGCTTGCCGATCCAAAATCTGCCAATTTTACTGTCCCATTTTCGGTAAGTAAAATATTTCCAGCTTTGACATCTCGATGTATTCTTCCAAGAGAATGAAGATAATGCAAACCACGTAGCACACCTTCACAAATTGCAGCTATTTCATCTTCTTTTAATGGTCTCTTATGAACTTCAATAATGTCTGATGCAGAACCAAGGCAATATTCCATTACCAACTATAATTAATTTATAAAATTCATCACTGATAATTAAAAGAATGCTTATAACACAATATTATTTAAGATATGACTTATTAAAATAATTCTGAAAATATATACCCAGGCAGTGTGGTCCCTGAGATAACAGCCCTTATACTCTATTGTGTTAGGATGGTTAAGTTGCCTAAGAAATCGAATTTCTTTCAAGATATCCTGCCACTTCTCAACAGTTTGTTTTCCCACATATGACATTTTCTTGATGGCAACAATTTCTTTGGTAAGCAAACATCGTGCATAATAAACAGCCCCAAAACTACCATGCCCGATTTCACGTAAGTCTTCAAATATTTTCTCCGGATCATTTTTTTCAAATAATTCAGCAATCTCTGGGTCCTTAAGGCTACCAGGCCTTGGAACAGCTGGCATAGTAAAATGTTAATAATTAAATAACCAAGGCCTATTTCAGACACCTTTAGACGTCTTCTTGTCTTTCAATCTTCTATCCTAAATTTTATAATATTACTTAATCCTCTGTCAGTCCATTCCAAAATTTAACATTCTATCTGTGGAAAAGAAGCAAATTATATTATTTTCAACTTTGATAATTAATAACTAAACACTAAATATTATACTACTCATAATTTAAATATATTAATTGAATTTACTTAGATGATTTTTCATTTTATTTAATATTAGAGTGTGATTCACGTACAAAGTATAAGGAATAAAGTAAACAAAGTACAATTAATATGTTTTTCATTAAAAATAGACATAATTTTTAGTTAATTCTTAATATTTCTACAAACTTTATATCGTATAAATTAAGTTATTTTTAATTGAACAAATATGTGTATAATATATAACAACTTTGTATATTATAATGCACTGTGATTTGCATACCTTCATTTCATATTTCTCCTAATTTAATTTTTTATAATACATTAATAGCAGCAAGTCTCTCAATAAGTTCAATGACAAACAATATTCAACAAACACAAATACACAAGTTTGTGGAATATACAGGAAGTACAATTAAAAATCTTTCCTCGCTATAAAACGTATTTATAATTAAGATGAGCTTGACACTTATCACGAGGTCCTCAATACGAAACACACTATTCTATACGTGGAAACTCATTTGACTTGAATAAATATCATGTTTTTAAACGAAAAATCTGCAGAGAAGATCGCATCGAATGTTATCAATAGTACGTGAAACTTTTAAGGAGCAAGTATTTTGACGGTGAGAATAAAAATAATAGTAAAATTGGGGTTGGTAAGCAAAGAAGGCGGTCGAGTGAAATTTGCAGGAGGTAGAAATGCGGGCGTAAGGAGGGTTGGGTCTCTGACTCGAAGCAATCGCGTCAGATTGGTCCTGCAAATACAGTAGAGGGATATCGTCGGTGTAGCCAAAAAGGCTCGCCGTGTTTGGATCGGATGTACAACATCGTGGTCAGATCCCCGTGTATCAACTGTAATTTCTCAAAAACTCCGGCAACAAGGAAAAAAGTGATATTCACCTCCAAAATGGCGAAGGAGCAGGCACAGAAGCATGCGCGCAGCTCCGAGCACTCTCTTCAGGCGGAGCACCTCTTTTTCCTGAACTTGGCCGATCCTTCAAGCATATTAAGATCTGAGGATCACGATTTTTTGTTGTGCAAACGCACCGCACCCCGGAAAAGTACACGCCTCGTACGTGTCACGCACGTACGCACACACGCGCGAGACGCGACAATCCGCGGCAACGCAACAATACGGTACCCACTATCGGCCGGACACACGAGAATTCGCTAACTTTTTGACGCCTTTTCGGCTAGCCTGGGTGTACTCTACACAGCAGGCGAATTCTCCGACGATGATCAGTGGCGCCTCTACGTCGATCAAGTACTAAACTAAAAAACATTACCGATAACTAATAGCTACTACTTTACCAATTTTACGCTTTTAACTTGGTAAAACAATGTTAATAAATAGAAAACGATCAAAATATGCGATAATACTTGATATGTCATTTAAATTTTAGAAATTTATTGTATGTAATAAAATATAAAGTAGTGTTCGATTAAAATTAGCTTTGGTATTTGTTAATTTTAGATAAGTGAAAAAATACGTTTAATAAGAATTTTATAATGAATTTATTTTTATACTTTTTCTTTTATAAATTTGTTGATAAATTTTATATGATCTTGATACATATTTTAAATAACTTATACGCATATATGAATACAATTTGTTATCAAAATAATCATAACTATTGTATAAATATGTATATAATTTTATTTTATATATATATATTTAAAATTTTACGAATAACTTATAAAAGCTTCATTTTTTAAAATTTGGCTTATGCTGTAAAAATTTAACTTAGTCTAACGTGTAATACAAGGTTAGTTACTGCTATTTATGTATATACATATTGATATTATATACAATTATATCAAACTTATACATATGATACAAAAGTGATTTTTTTTAACTATACATATAATTTGATACATGTGAATATTGCAAAGAAATGCTTATAAAAGACTTCTGAAGGTATAAATTAATAATTTTATCATATCTGTACACGTATTACTCTACTTTTTTAATGAATATGCTTATTAGAAAAAAGAATTTACACATATTTTTAAAAAAATATGTATAATTATTTTGCAGTCAGCAATGTGTACGCATAAAATAACATTCAATTTTATTAGATTATGTACTTTCTAGGTTTTCCATTAATGACATTAAAAATGTGTTTCCATTTATTAGTTTTGTAGTGCAGACAACAAATTCTACGTTTACTGAAAATAGAAATTTTTCTCCAAATATATCATACATACAAACAGAAAATCAATTGTAAAATTTCAATAATATAATAGATTTATTGTATTACTTACAATCTTCTTGCTGAGATAGAAATCTCAGCGCAGAAATTTCTGCAAATGTACATCCTCCAATAAAGAAAACCATTACTAATTTTGGTGGTTCTGAATTAAAGTCTTCGCTAGTAATAGAATTTCCTAAAAATTTAATTTATATCTATATCACCTACGATATAATTGAAATTATATTTTTTTTACATATATTCCTTACTTCTCCCAGATGACAGTATGTTATATGGTGAGCTACTAATAGTAGGACCAGGTAATAATCCCATTACATCATTTAAACCTTGCCAACCATTTGGTTGTACAAGCTGCTCTGTCAATCGAACACTTAGTGGTGCATATATAGAATGAACATAACTAATATCCTTCGGTGTAATTTCACTTTCATCTTCAACAGTAAGACGTAGTGCTTTTCGTAAAACTGCATACTGACGCGCAGATTGTTGTTGTTTTAATAATCCGGCTTTTTCTAAGTTTAATATAGTTGGTAAATTATGATATCCGTATGTTTGTATTATTTCTCTCTTATAATAGTCCAATAACTTTGGCTTGAGTCCAGAATTTGTTAAGGATTGTATACAAAGAAGACGTAAAACTTTTAAAAGTGGTTGTTGTTGTATTATCATATCTTCTATAAAAGTATTTGGTTTATCTGTGTCAATACAATTCAACAATTCTTGCTCTACTTGCAATGATTCTAAAAAATTACTAGAATCTGTTACTTCTTTTATCATTTCAGCTATTGTTGTATCTAACAACGAAATAAAAATAAGTATACAAAATAAATCATACTATAATTAATGACAATTAATATTATTAAATAGAATTAAAAAAAACTTACGTTTTGCTAATGATTGCTTAGTAGCCAACATATGTGGTAATCGTGCTATAAATTGTTTAATTTCTTGCACACTTTTATCTCCATGTCTTTCATCAAACTGTGATGAAATAACTTTAGCTTTTTTACTAAGGATAGGTCCAACTCCATTAAAATTTTTGTCCCTATAATTATAAAGGCTCTGTAAAATATGAAATCATATTAAAATATAAAAATACTCACCTGATTTCTGCAAATAATTCTTCTCCAGAATTTAGTATAATTTGTTCTTTTTCATTAAGAGTCATTGTTGTTGGAGAATCTTGAGAATCATGAAATCTTCTTGCTGGCAACTGTACAGTATCTGAAATTATAATATTTTAATAAACTAAAAATAAAAAATTATAATAAAATTGCTTATAAGATATTTTGTTATAAAAGATAAACTAAATTGAAGTTGAAAAGAAAGTAAAAAAATACTCAACTATATTTTATCCCAAAAATTTCATCTATTAATCCCTCATACGTTAATTGCGTAACTAGAGGTGAAAGTAAATCTACAGAGCGATCTAATAATAATAAATGTTCTATAGTAGATGACTGAACTGATGTTGTTTTATTATCCTCTTCTTCTCTATTTAATCTTTCTAATAATTCCCATACTTTGCTAGCAGCAGGTCCTCTTCCAGTAACTTTTGGAATTTTTCCATATAATCGTTGTAAACCTTGAATAGCTTGTGCAACTTGATACAAACAAGTGGGATCATTTTCTAGATGAAATTCCTTAAATGAACTACTAAGCTCCATGGAAAGAAGATCATTATCAAAAGGAAATAAGTCGCATTTAAATTCTTCTATCAATGTGAAGCTACCAAATACACCACGATTCTGAAGCTTTTTTTGACAAAGAAGACTTTTTCTTGGTACAAAGAACAAATGAAATTCTTTGCGTGGTCTTTTCCCCTCTTCTCTACAAATTTGTTATTATGTAAGCTTCATAATATTATCTTATTGAAAATTAAATTTAAAACAAATATTTCTTATTTTACACATACCCATGAACATTTTCAGCGATTAAATCCATAAGTCCTAACTGAGGTCTAGTTATAAATATTATATTAACAATATTTGGTGGTATTGTCAAACTTCCACCACATAAAGGATACATTTTAACAACATCATGTTCTTCAAGCAAATTATATTTTGCAACAAGACCAATTGGTCCTTCAAGAGATTGATCCCATATAATTGCCTATTATAAAATACAAGTCAAAATATTTCTAACACAATATGTTTACTGATAATGTAAACAAAACATATATGATAAATAATTATACTTTAATTGTACTTTAAGGTAAACTATGAATAAAAATAAGTTAATTGACTTTATTTATTAAACTAGTAACAACACATATTATCTAACAATAGCAATACATATTAATAAATGGTGAAAGATTGGAAAGGTTATTGTTAATACCTTTGTGCCATCACACTTTTCAAGCAAACAGAGTAACTGTTTCCTGACTTGTACTTGAATAATTCCCACATTTAGACGTCCTGTCGATAAATGTGCCGATGACATATCTTTAATCCTACAATTTGCACACAACTGTTAAACGTACACCGCCTTCTGTCACTTTTGTATCTTAAATACTGCTCTCCTCCCTTCTCTATATGTACGTATGTATATACATTCGTAAATTTGTATATTAATCTTACTATAAATTTTGTTATCAGTGTTACCACTATTATTTTAGAATATCTCATTTAAAAATATATAAAGATATTTTATATAAAAGTATAATATTTTGATTTCTATATATTTGTACATTTTAACGATTTCCATTGTAATAGTGTAGTTTATTAATTATCAAATTTCTTATAAGGAAAACTCGAAGTATGTAGTTATTTTCAATTTGATAGTGTGCATATACACATTTAATTTTCATACTACCTCTTTATACCATAGCGCGAAAAGATATTACATATGATCGTACGCAAAAGTATAATCACTTAATCATGGATAAAAGAAAATTAAAATTTAGAGGCGGTTTACATAAAAATTTAATAGGAAGTCCAACATCTTCAAGAAGTGACATATCTCAAACTAAATCTTTAATTGAACAGTTGCCAAGAAATAATAGTACGTTATTAGCCGGAAAGGTCTTCTCAACTCAAAGTAAGCTCATTGATGAAATATTTCGAAATTAAAGAAAATTATTAAATAAAATATTTATAGGTCAAAACAAATTGTCAGATGAGGATATTTTTTCAAGTAAATCACGTAAGGTAGAAGTAAGAAATGAAGAATCATTATCACGTAAACGCAAATTGTCAAGTCTTACTTCGTCAAACTATAACAGTGACGATGATTTAGGTTTCCCTTTGGCAGAATCTACAGTTTTAAAGAAAAAACGAGATGATTCTGACATTATATCAGATAAATGTGAAAATAGTAATCGCAGAAGTTCATCAAATTTATCAATAATTACAGAGAGAAATGTTAATGCGGTTTCTATTGCAAAGTGTAAATTTCTTGAGTTTTTACATGACTCAGGCATTAAGATAAATCCAGTTGTTCCACATGTACTTTGTAAGTATATTAATTATCTAAAGCTTAAATTATATGATGAATATTTTGTATATTGTTGTATATAAATTTTAAAGTATATTTGATAGTATAGTACATAGTATATTTAAAAGTATATTTGATTAATGTTATAATATAAATACATTGTATTCATTTATAGGTAAAGATGTCATAATGGTACAAAGGAAAATGAAAGAATTACTAAATTCAAAAAAATATAAAAAAGATGAGTTAATTACCCGAATGGAAAAATATTTTGAAAATGAAGAAAATTTAAAAAATGCTTTAAGTGATATGGAATTACTTATTGATGGTGAAGTGTCAAATGTGTTACATAGTTCTTCTCTTATAAAAATTCTGTTACAAGTTTCAGAACTATATCCAGAAATATATAGCAGTCTTTTGTCTAAACTCAATGAAGCTATACTTATAGCGTATGTTTTCTATTGTTATAATAGTTTCTTATAGTTTTCCACAATTTTTGAATATATTTTTATAATTCTTTTAAACATATTTTTTTAGTGATTCCATTGAATCAGTATCTTGGGCTCTTCCATTATTGCAACAATTTCGCTTCTTGGATGTTGTAATTAATTCTGATGCTTTGGTCAACAATTTAGAACAACTTCTAGAATCATGTCCTTTATGGTTTCAGAGTGAATTAATTATGCTTTTACCTGACATTATATCTGACAAACAACATCAAGCTATTGCTGAAATTTTGAATAAAATTCTAGAAGATAATTCTGAATTAATAAATTTAATATTACATTGTATGGGCAACTTAAATCTTGGAAAAGAATATTTAGATGAATATAAGGAAAAAACATTAAATTTGTTGAAAACAAATGTTAAAGTAAATGCAATATCAGCTATTATAAAGTATGTTTTATTAGTCAGAAAGTACAGTATGGAAATACAATTACATGTATAATTTTTATCTATTTTCTCATTCTTCTACAGATTTGTTTTAGAAGATTGTACAAATACAGAAATTTTTGAAAAGACATTAAAGATATTACGCAATACTGATATACAACCTCTTGTTGGAGAAAAGATTGAAGAGTGTTATCAAAGTCAATTAAATATTGTGAATACAATAAAAATGAGTATGCTTCTTTCAAAAAATATAGTAAATGCAACTATAACAGTTATAAAAGATATTACTAAAGATCCAAAACCATTAGATATCATTCTTTTGCTTCTTATATCTTTAACAACAGAAGTGAAGAGAAAAATTATTGAAGCTATATTTAAACAACATATACGATCTGGGTTTTATAGAACAAGCTTATTAAATTTATTATATAGTGATTATAAACAAGTTCGTACAGCATAATACAATGTTAAGATATTGTCTTTGTTAAAATTTTAATGTAATTAAGATATTTTTTTATAGGTTGTGCAAGAACTGCAACCTATTGCTTTACAAATATCTAGCAATTTATTAAAAACAGATGAACGTGTATTTATTGACTTCTCTATTGATTGGTTACGTTTACAATTTAAATGTCACAAAGAGAATGCGTTCAAACAACGAGAGATTCTAGAAAGAATTATATTCCTTATGGGTGATTGCAATCAAACAGTTAAAAATAGTCTGGCGTTTCTGTGTAAAATGGTAGAAAAAGAAGAAGACAGACAATGTCTAACGCCACATTGCAATCATCTTCGCATTTTACTTGAGAAAATGGATAACTTGAATTTAAAAGAAGTTGGTACATTGAATGACTTATTGCAACATTTATGTACAAGCTCTAATGTTATAGCTGATTCACTACGTGATGACTTATTCATACTACTGCAAAAACAACTATCTAATTTTAAACCATTGTATGTATTAACATTACGAAAAACAACATGAAAAAAATCACCAATTCTGAAATCTGTTGTCAAAGTATGATTCCGAAACTCGTTTTTCGAGTTCCTTAATATTGGAATAAATTTCGATTGATCTTATGATCTTGAAATAATCTAATACTACCTATGATTTCAGAGTTTTAGAGTTCAAAGTTCGGTGGTTTAAAGCAGATTCTTTCAATGTCTTTTGTATAACTAATCTTATGATCTTAGAAAGAAATAAAATAGGTACCATAGTCCCAAAACCATGAGTTACAAAATTTTAGTTTTGTGATCATCTGCATATAATCGTATGGCTTTGGCTGAACTATCTTATCTTAATATGTAGTCTGCATTTGCTGCTACGTTCTCCAAATGACTCGTAGTGTATCCCATTTTACTTTTATAATAATTGTTTCTCCAATTTAGTGTACGTTATTATTATTACAAAGTGAATTTGCATTTATTTCCTTGTTTCTAATTCTTTCGTCAAATATTGAATAATGCTTCTAATATCTCTAGAATCAATGAATACATAATTTATAAAAATTTTGCTTTGACAGTAAGTTCCAAATTGGTTATTCTTTTTCCAAGATATTCTAAGTAATGTGCAGAATGCTTTTAGTGAGAAGAAAAACATTATTTTCTGATACTGATTTTATTTTTAAATAATTATATTTTAGCACAAAATGCAAAGGTGTTTTAGGAGCAGTAATGGCAATAAAACATTTAATGCAAAAGACAGAGAAGTCTGATGCAGCATATAATTTATTTGGTAAACACTATGAACTACCATTATAAAATTTTACATCTAAGTCATAAAGATACTAAGACTTCTTAATTTTATAGAGACAGTATTAAATAATGTGAAGAAATGTTCACGATCACAAGCTTTGTTTTATGATCAATTGACTTGCATCATTTTACAAACTCAAAATATTAATACAGAATTTATAAAAAGACTCACAGATTATATTGAAGAAGAATTTGTTATTACAAATATGATTGATAAGTCAAGTTATAGGTATATAATATTTTATAATCTTTAATATAATATTCATTTACCTTATAATCTTATGTATATTTAGAGGAAATTTAATTCCTAAATTTGGATTGAATAAAGCTGAAGATGAGCCAGAAAATTGCATCTTAACTTTTGAAGACAAAAAATATGGAGCAATTGTACCAATTTCTTTCAAACTTCTCAGAACTTGTTGTATTAAACTTAGTGAAAATGAAAATCTAGATGCTATAGATTCTCTTTTAGGATGTGCAATATTAATGCCAAAAGATTTTGATATAGCAGAAAATTCAGTAATCGATTTAATAATATGTTGCATTAATTGGTAAGTTAAAAATTAAATAAGTAAATAGAAATATAGTATTAATTTTAAATAAATGGACTACAAAATTTTTATTTTTTTGTAGGTTTCGTGAAGTGATTAGTGGTTTTGTTACACAAAAAGATTCTTTGTTACAGAAGCAAGTATTACAACGATTAGACAATTTGATAGATTTACAAAGTGAATTGAGCACATTGTTCTCTTTGTGTGACACAAAATATCAACCACCTCCATGTTATTTTCATCAGTTTCCTTTACCGCCATTTGTAAGAATAGATAAAAAAGTTGGAAAAAAAGGAAAAAAAGAGAAAAAGAAGTTCAAAGAAAAATCTATTAGTATAAATGAAATTAAAGACTGGGAATTGGGTTCTTTAATATGTTCTAAAAATCCAACATATTTTAGAAAATTCGATGCATCGGTATATACATTTTAATATTAAATAATTAGTATTGGCGAAAAGCACTTTTTTATTTATATTTATATACATTAAATATTATTTACGTTTGTCTTATACTTATTTTTATAATTAGCATAATATTTCATAGATAGTACATCTATTAGATATAAAAATGGACATGGATACAACACAATCTGTGGGACGCAGTATATCTATAAAACAAGTATGTTTTATTGTTAAAGAACTCCTAGGAATCTTTGAGCATGACAGTAATGAAAAATTTGTAAAGGACTTAATTAAATTATTACCAAAAATTTGTGCAAAATTACGAGATATTGTAGACATTTTGAGAGAAGAAAATGAAGCTCAAAGCAGAGAAGCTGTTCGATTATTGTTATGTCTTCTAACAAAAATTTTTAATTGGAAAGGATTTGAAAGTGTTACTTATAATATATTATTACGAGGTATGACTCTTATATATAGTATATTTATACATAATAATCATATTGTAATTTATAATATATTTTAATAATTTGTACATATTTGTTTAGAGGGTTTACGAATTTTAGCAAGTCAAGTTGATGAAAGCAATATTACATTAAGATCGTGCAAAGAACTTGTTACAGAATGTTGCAAATATTTTGAATCTTTATCCGATATTATTACACAAATATCATTATCAATTTCATTAATCAATGTGTGTCAATCATTAATGAAACATTCTGAATCTTACACTAAGGAAAATAAAGAAAAGTATGGTGAGGAATATTATGTATAATATGTATGCATAATATATATTGCGTATTATGCAATTCATAACTTATTAAATATTAATTTTATATCTAAAACATATTTAATCATTATAGTGTTCAGAATAACCATTGATGCTATCATTTTTTAGCAAAAATGGCATTTGGATTTTTATGCCTTCAGTGGCCGGAAGACAATCATTCCAGTACTCAATATAAATCAACTGTAATTGAATTGTTAAATAGTTGGATTAATAATGAATCGCTACCATTACAAACAGTAACTTCAATTTTGGATTGGTTACCAGATGAAACTTCAGAATTGGAGAAGCCACAGGATAGACTAAGTAGAATACCTTCCATATCAAGAAGTAGCTTTCATTTTTTATTTAAAAAAATGTTCGATGGTTTAATTAATGGTATAAAAACAGCGTTGCAAATGGCTGATAGGTATGTATCATGTACTTAATAAAAATTGTTTTACATGAAATGAATATTTTATAAGTTTACATGTTTTTTATCAGAGATCCTAAAAGAATAGGTGTATGGTATGAAGTTGCGAAAAACGTGCAGAAGTTAGTTCAAATATGTAAAACATTAACAACAAAAAATAATTTATTGATATTCCTAAAACATATGCCTATATTATTGAAATCTTTTTTAAACCTTGGAATGCCAGTTCTAGAACATAATTTAAAATATCAAACAGAAGAAGTAACAAAAATATTGAAGATGATGCAAGGTATAAATTTTAAGTTATCCAATAAATAGAATAAAGTAACAAATAGCTAAAAAGATATTAATAGCAAAAAAGTAATACAAATTATACATAAAATTTGTTTCAGGAGGCACACGATATTTACATACAATATGTTGTGATAGTGCAGAAAAGAAAGATCTTACATTATCAAAATATATTCCTGCAGCAAAATCTATATTAGAAAGATTAATATACAGTGTAAAGGGAATGTTAGTTCTTAACAATAGTCCTACTGCTTTTTGGATGGGTAATCTTGTTAACAAAAACTTAGAAGGTCAAGAAATTTTTTCTCAGGTTTGTATTTTTTGAAATATATAATCTTTTAATGTATCATGTTTTAATTGTATTTTATATACTTATTGACATTTTTAGAATTTATCATCAGAAGAAAGTTCTATACCAAATTCTAATATAGCTGATGATGCAACTAATGTATCGTCAGATATATTAGAAAGCGATTCCAGTGATGACCTTGTTGATGAAAATAATGTGTCATAATATTTTTTACACAGAAGATTTAAAAAAATAACTCTACTAAACCTAAATAGCATAAAACAACATATTTTTATAATAACAAATTTATATTATAATACTTCTTTGTGTACTTTGTACATGTACTTTTATACACGTCCAAAGAATTATGTATTTACATTTAACATTATATCAAATGTTATAAACTAATAATATAATTATTAATTAAGTAAAAGATTAACTATATAAATATCGTTTACAATTATTTTTATTATCACTGTCAATTTTTATGTATTAATTTGTTACTAAATATTTGACGTTTCCATGTTAAATTCGGCATAAGTGTTTCTTCAACAAATGTTAGTTCATTGTTTCCATTAACCAACAAAATAGAATGAGTTCGTGTACAATATCCATTAGCTGATACAAAGATTGAGCTGAGTTTCTTATACCTTTTTGAACAACGTTTTTGCAATTCAGGATCTGGCAAATATCTGGAAATTAAATGAATAATGTGTTAATAACAACATAAACTATAATTTTTTAAAAAATTATGCATACCTTTCTTTTGATTTCAAAAATTTCAGAAGTTCTTCAATCAGAGTCATTTGTCTTGATACCTTAATATCCTTAACAATATTTTTGAAAATTTCTTTTCCTACTTCAACTTTTTTATATGGAATATCAAGACCACTATTACCAAAACCTAAGATATTATCTTGACTTGAATTAGGTCCTGTTGAATTATGAGAACTGCTCAAATACTTAACATCTGCATTCCTAAATGAATTAAAATATATATTAAAATTTTAATTAATTTATATATTAATTAAAGAAAATGTATGTTATTTAAATATATATATATAAATTTATATAAATATATATATTGTTTAAGTATATAATATATTTTATATACTAAGTATGTATATATATATATATATTATACTTTGATTATTAAGATTTTTTTGATTATAAAAATATTATAAATTTATTCACATACTGTAAATCTATTAAAACCAAAATAAAAGGATTATATATTTGATTTTCATTATTCTTCTTGTATAATTTGTCTAAATATGAAACTGCAGATTCATTTGATGTAACAAAATTAGGCACTAAAAATCCTCGTCCTTGTTTTGGTATATTAGTTGAACTTGCTTCATCAGATAAATTTAAAACAACACCAGCTTTTCCTGTTAATGACATTGCTAGCCAAGTCCCACCTTCTTTTCCAGGCTCCATATCAGTACCTAATAAAATATAAATTATAATCTAATTTGGAATTAATTATTCAATAATATATTAAGATAAACATTTTGTATAATATATACATATATATTACTATATATATAAACTTAGCATGTAATTAATTTCAAATGTACATAGCTTTAACTTACCTCCTAAACATAATGGATGGTGTTCCCAATAATGAGCTGGTGATGCTGGACGTTTAAAATCTTCATCTCGGTTTGAGACCAAAATCAATCGATATGACTCACAATCAGCATCAGGATTACGATAAATAAATAAAATACACATAGTTGTAACAAATTACTTAAATACTCCAGAACAATATCTGCTTATATCACAGGCTTTTGTTTTACACCTCTTTTATTGTATGTCATTGATAAGATTAAACACTTTTTAATCATAAATTAAGATAACGTTCTGTTTATTGATAACTGAAAATAAGCTAGTAAGATATCAACATACATTTACATGAAGCATGAAATTACATTTTACAATCTATAAATGTAATTTTTTGAAATAAAAGGTAAAATTATGAAAAAGGTAAAGTAATGCTCATAATTTTAATTATATTTATATACAGTTTTGCCTCTAAATAAACAACACACTCGGGTCAGATTAATTGCGTATTAAGAGTCAAATATGCTATTCTGTTTGATTTTGTTCTTGAATGGGACAAAGAAGAGCACGGAAAACGAGCGAGAGGTTTGACATAGTGGCAAATCAAAAAGTGATTGGCCGAATAACATATAAGACGTCAGGATCGCTAATACTAAAGTGAGAAAGCATTATATATATTGTATTAATCTTTTACTAAACGCTGTCATTGTTCATTCAACCACAAAAATTTATGGCTCCTCGCTTTCACAAACCTCTTACTCCTTCGCTGATCTTTCATTCTGTCGACAAGTTCAAATAAAGAAGAGGGGATAGCGGATTACTTATTTCGAGTCAGAAATTAGTTGCTTATTTCGAAGAAAAACTGTACTATGTAATAATAATTTCTGCACTTTAAAAGTCTAAGCAGATGTATGTCTATTTTATAACATTGATAAAACCGAAAGATGTTTATTAATATTACCTATTAGTAACTCTGATGTCAGCTTACAAAATGAAATATTTTATTATATAACTACATAGGTTTTATTGATCACCATTTATGTTACTTTGCATTTTGTTTCTTAATAGTTACTATAGTAGATAAATAAAAACAATCAAATAAATAATACAATTTATTTTATATTACATTATATTTTTAAAAAGAATTTTACATTCAGATCCGTTAACAGTAATAATAATTAATGTTACTGATTTTTTGAGCAAAAAGAAAAAAAGCAAATATGTCTTATGTAGAACATGGACCTCGAATTTTCTTAGCTAGTAAACATAACTCAGGATCACCTTTGATGTATGGTGACTATGTTTTACCGAAGAAACGTCTAGAAGGTCGATTAAAATTACATGATTCTTGTTCAGATATCAGAGCATGGAGTCCAAATTCTTTAGAAAATTCACGTTACTTTCGTGAACTTAATGAACATGATTCATCAGTATGTATTCAATTAAACAAAATATTCGTATCAAAGAAAAACATTCTCACTATGTATTTTCTTGCAGATGGGAAAAATAATACCATTTAATGTAATTATTGATAATATTATTCAACTCAATCCGAAATCACAAAATGAACTTCAGATAGTTAAAAAAGAACTTAAAAAATATAAAACTCTTAAACTTACCACTAAACAAGAAGAACAGTTACAAAATTTAGTAAGTTTTTAAACAATTTACTTTGTATATTACTCTTTTACATAATAACTTAAAATTAAAGTTAAAAGTAACTTAATAATGTCATATTATTTTTTAGGATAACATTTCAAAAATAAAAGAATTACCACAGAAAAACAATTATACAACTGGAGTTCTAAAAGGTGCATTTTTCAATATCAGTAAATCAAGTCCTATAATTCAGTCAAATTTGTTATCAATCCATAAACCTTGTAAAAGAAATTCACAGTCTAACACGAGAAATGTATCAGCTATAACAAACCAATATAATCAATTATATTCTTATTCTTTAACTATGTTTGATCCATCTTTGAAAAATTATAATTTAATACCATCATGTAGGTCTACTGTAAGATCACTTCCTTCTGCAGGTAAAATGATACAAAAAAGTATTTAAAAATTTTTTATTTTCTAAATTCTTATTTGTACCTTAATTTTGTAGATTACAATAAAAACACAGCATCTTGGATAGAATATATTGATGTAGCTGTACAAGTAGTATCATTATATCATAATCAATCTATTAGTACTATAATTAAAATTATTTAAATAAATGTAATATTTACTTACAGGTAAACACAGAAACACATGATATAGAAATACAAATTGATGATGAAGTTGATAAATATCTAAACAAAATTATAACAATATCTGTATGAAAATAATTGTGCTTTTTGTCATTTAAACAATATATTTTTATATAAATATTATTCTATCTAGGCAATGTCACAAACGTCATTCACATCAAAATTCAGTAATGAAGATAACAGTGCAGATCTAGACAAAAATAGTTCACATACAAATAATCACAAGGAACAAAGTTTTGAATGTGATGCTTCTTGCAGTAATAGTTCACAAGATATTGAAAGTCTAACAGAGTTTGACACTGAAATGGGGACAGAATCTGATTTTGATCTACATAATAGCGTTCATAAAGGGATTATCATCCAGAAAGATTCTGAAATTATTGTTTTGAAAAATGAACTCTGCGTATGATATATCAACTTAATAATTTATATAGCTATATTATAATTTATACAATTGTATTTAATTTCTAGGTAAGAGATGCTGAGTTAGAAGAATTACATGATATGAATAAACATTTGGAGGTTTTACTAAAAGAAAAAGAAAGTTGCATATATACTCAACAAGGAAATCTCAAAGCAAGTATATAAAATACAATTTTGTAGAATAATACTAAAGTATGTTGTATGACAAAATTGAAGTCAATTAATGTCTAATAATAGTAGTAGTTCATTTTCAGTCTCCTGGTCAAAAAGAATTTGGTTCACAATTATTTTCCCTGTTTCCTTGCGTTCTCACTTATTCATTTATACACACATCCACTCACTCAGACGCACAATTTTATTTTACTCTATCACATATTTACTTTCTATCATCTATTTAATTATTAATTATTATTATATGTCTATTTTCTGTTATCTATTGCACAAATTTTTACTTACCTCTTCACTCTTTTCTTTTTTTCTTTCCCAATTTCCTCACCAAGTTAACAACCCTATCTTTTCCTCTTTTGTTGGCTATCTCGCCTATACCAAACTTGCTTTCTAATTCCACTCTTTTTTCATGTGCTCTAAATTTCCATATTTGTCCCCACAAAGGTTACATTTCTTTCTTTCACTCTCTTACCAATAGATATTCCACCTCTCCATCAATCCGCATCTCACTAGTGCCAGTAATAATACTTGATAATAATTATACAGATGTTGCATGAGAAATTATATAAATTGGATCATGAACGTAATTGTGAAGTAGAGGATTTGAAAAAGAAGGTAATATGTTTATATATTATTTTATATATTATCTTTATATTATTCCACTTTGAAAATTTTATCTTTCCTTTTTGTAGCTCTATAGTTATAAATATTTAATGGAACAACTCAAACAAGATTTAAATGACAAATGTGAAAGTTGTTATTTATATTCTGAAGAAATTGAAAAACTTCAATTGTATGTCAAAGAAACAACAACATTACGATTAGAAAAAGAGTTACTCTTAGTTAGTTATCACACATATCTAATATCAAGGATTAATTTTCAAATAAAAAATTATATATTCTTACTGTATTGCAGAAAAAGATACAAGAAATGGAACAACTAGTAGAAAAAGCAGAAAAATATAATATAATACTAGATCAATTAAAGAATGTCTTAGAAGAAAGAGACGAACTTAAAAAACAAAATTATGAACAGAATTGTATATTAACAAATCAAGAAGAAAAGCTAAATCAACTGTTAAAAGTGATCAAAGAACTGTCTATTCCATATAATGAACAAGTACACTATTTTTATTATATTTATTAAATACTTTATTCACAAAATTATATACATTTACATGATTATGAATAATTATAATGTCAATTACGTTAGATGGAGACAAAGAATATGTTAGAAGTTTTAAAAACTGAAATTCAGGATAAAGACATTAAAATTGCTCAATATAAAGAGCAATTGGTTTCTATGAAACAAGAAATTAGTGATTTTTTCAATAAGTTAAAATATGTCCTAAATAATTTGGAAGAGCTTAATGGCGTTTGTGAAGAAATTTGTAATTGTTCAAAATGTAGCTTGGATATTGGTGAAGAAGCAAATAATATACTGTATAATATAAACATCATTATAACAAGATTTCAAAGTTATAAAATAGAAAGTCAAAATCTCTTACAACAAATTGGAGATCTAAAGCATTATATGGAAAATGATAAATTAGAAACTTTCTCTGATCAAAATTTAAAATATATGATTTGTAAAAAACTTTCTTGTGATTCTGAAGTGGATTCAAAAAATACAAGTAATACTGTTATTTAAAACATACATAATAATATATAGTGCATTATATACTTATATATATATATATATATGAGTCATATATCACACATTTTCTATATTATAAGTGAAATCAATATTATATGATTTATATAATATTGTTAATTATGTATAATTATACATACGTATATATATGTAAATATTTTGTATATATAGTTGAAGACAGTGTAGTTGCATTCAATGTAAAGCAAGATATGACTAATTCAAATGAAATAGAATTTGATATTTCTAATGCAGCTAATAATAAAAATTTATTAAGTGAAATAGCAAATAATTTAGATTCTTGTGGACTTCAAAAGGTAATACATTTCATTGACCCAATCTTTTACTTAAAAAAAATAACAACCTATTATATTATTTTAATTTAATTTTAATTTAACATTATAATTTTATTTTAATGCCATATTATAATTTGTTGAAAACAAATAATGACATTTAATAGGAATATCACAATTATACCATTAAATTAAGTAGAAAAGATGTCATAGATAATATAGAAAAGGAAATAATTGAATATTTTACACATTTTTTAATTAAATTACGTTCTCTTACACAAAAGTTACAAATATATGTAGAAATTGAACGCCCTGTCATGATTAAACAAACTTATTATTTTTATGAAATTCTGAAAGATACACAATCAGCTATCAATGTTTCTCAAGGTAATTTAAACTTTTGGTTTGCGTTTTTACACGTGTATATGTATATCAGCATATTAATTTTTTTGCTAGATATAACTTTGAAGAAACAACTAATTTCTGAATTATATAATCAGCATAAAAAAGAAAATAAAAAATATGATTCTTGTATTAAACAGCTTCCTAATGATTTATTGCACGTACAAAATAAGATAAATGAATTTATTGAAAACATTTTGTATCAGTTATTAAATGAAATATTACATACAGAGGAAATTTATTTATATGATGAAAAAATTAGTAAAGCGATCGAAATACATTTGAAATCTTGTATCAATAAAATAAATACAGCTCTCCAAGGTAATTTTTAAATGTTTAAATTCCATTGTATTATAATTTCAGTTATATTTTATGTATAAAATTATATATTTGTAGTATTTTAATTATTTACTAATACCAGTATTTCTAAATGATTAATTCCTTCCACGATTATAATAAATATTAATTATATATACAGTATTGCTTTTTTTACACGAAAAATTATGTTAAGGTGCTGGAGATCAACACATACAGATAACTGAAACAATAGAAGAACAACAGAAGGAATTAAAAAGAAAAAACTTAGAAATAGTTCAATTGAAAGAAGTAGTGCAACAGCAAAGAGAAGAAGGTATTAGTTTAAATGAAGAAAATATAAAAATTAAAGAACAACTATCAAAAATAACTACAGCACTTAATAAAAAGGACGATCATGTATTGAAGTTAGAACAACAACTTGAGATACTTAAAAGTGAATTATTTATATATAATAAAGATTGTAATGCATTAAAAAAAGAAAACAAGAATTTAAAAAATATAAGAAATAGATTATCAAAAGAATGTCAAGAGAGTAAGAAACAATTAACAATAAAAACTAAACAAATTAAAAATTTATCAGAGCAAGTTCGTGAACTTCTTGAAACTAAAAACCTAAAGACTACTTTAGAAAATAAGATTAAAGAAATAGAGAAAAGGTAATGCTTCTATTTGTTTTATAAAAATGAAATATTTTTTTATAATATTAATTATTATTTTATATCATCTTTTAATTACTAACATCTTTTGCAGATTGAGTGATTTACAATTTGAAAATTATGAATTAGAAAAGAATATTATTCAATCCAATATGATCATTTCCACAAAAGAAGAAGCTATAACTACCTTGAAAAATAAAATTGATGCAAGTAATAATATTTTGTCACAAAAAATTGGTGAATACAAAAATGCAATGGAACAAAAACATCATGAAATTATAAAATTGGAAGATGAAAATATATTATTAAATGAAAAGCTGAAAGATGTTGAACATAAATTTACAGAAATGAATCTAATAATTGTATCCCTAACTGAACAAAATGATAAAATTAATATTATATATACAATGCAAGAGGATCTTGCAAAATTGGATAAATATGAAAAAAAATTAAAAGTTGAACTCAGTAATTTAAGAACACAACTTATAAATGATCAAAATAGTAACAAAAAACTTGATAATAGCTTAGACATATATCTACATGAAAATGAAATATTAGAAAAAAATGTTGAATATTGGAAAAATGAAAACTCTGAATTATTAATTAGACTGCATAATGAAGTAATGGAAGAAAATCTAAAAAGAAAATTATATACTCTTTCCAATCAAATATATGAAAGGCTATTAAGTCTTCAAAATCTATCTAATTTAGAAAAAGATTCATCGAATAATAAATTTATTAAAAAATTACATGATCAGTACATAGTTAGTAGTTTTTGAGATATATTTTATTTCTTATTAACTATGTATTAATATATCTATTTTATTTTTAGATTCAGCAAGATGAAATAATAGAGTTAACTGTAAATAATAGAATAAAAAATTTCAAACTAGAGCATAAAAATCAAAAACGAGAAGTAAAAGAAAGTGAAATAGAAAAAATCGATGTACAATTGTCGAATAACGTAAATATAAAAGAAGTGCCTGAAAATAATTGTATAACATTTGAGCGATCCAATTCTCCAAATAATTTATTGATGAGGTATAAGATGGAACATTCGAAAAGTGAACATGATGAAAACCAAAATGAAATAATGAATAGAGATTGTGAAATAAAACATTCTAAAGAAATTATTAAACATTTAGTACAAGAAAATGCTGAGCTTCGTGCTATCCTTAAAGTAGCTATTACTTAATATTATTATAGCAAGTATATTATTTCTATTACTACATTATGCTCAACTATTTTATATTAGATGATACTTTTACTTTAATACTTTTACAATGTTACATAGTCTCAGATGGAAGAATATCAAGACAAAATCATATTAATGAAAAAAAACTATGACAGTAGTTTAAATGCAGTTTGTGAAAGGCACAAAGCAAACGTTGAAATTTTGCAAAAACAATTTGAAGATGATATGAAGAGTGAAAAAATATTTGACTCAGAAAATTGGTTATTAGTATGTAACTGCACATTCATGTAATGAAACATTTAATTGAGGATAATTACATGCTTTTAGTCATTGAATATGAAAGAATTAATGGAACTACATGAACAGATAACTGTAATTATAAACAACAGCTCTGATGTAATTCATATGGAAAACGAAAATCAATGTTTATATGATAATGCTCAACAGGAATTTTATGCAACACTAAATGAAGTGGAGAAAAAATTCCAATTTCTACCCACAAATATACATGAAGAAGGTAATACAAATAATATTTAAAATAAGTAATAAATAACATAGTTCCATTGATATATTCATTTTAATTTAAAGAATCAATGTACAAAAGAATAATATCATCAATTTCAAAAGAAAGAAATTCACACATACAAAATCAATGGCAATTTATGCCATTTTTGGATGATACTCAAAAGTATCGAACTTCACAAACACAAGATTATAAATCAAATTTGGGACATAACTTTGGGTAAATTGTTAAATATATCACCCTGCATTAAATATCATTAAACTGTACCATAAAAATTATGTTATAGGTACCACAATGGCGAAGAAAAATCTCCAGAATTAGAAAACAAATCTAAGAAAAACAAACAAATTGAAAAAGATATCACTGTATATTTATTTTTTTAAATTTGTGTTTTTCTTTTTAGTTATATTTATTTTATTCTAATACATACTTTTATTTTCAGTTTGATCAACAAAGATGGAATTTTATTAATCAGTGTAGTGCATACCATAAATTGAGCAATATATATGAATATACTACAACATTTCCTACGGATTAATATTATTGAAGTCTTTCAAGATAAATTTCTTTAATTTAAAAAAAAAATATTCGTTCTTTTACTTAAATAATAAATTTGTAAAGGTTTTTTATAAGATGTTTATTCTGAATTTTAACATTGTAATGACTTCTTTACTGTAATTTAATATCTTATAAATTACGTAATTAATGATATACATTTAAGCTAAACACGTAACAAACATATAAACACATATAAAACTAAATATTTAACATTCAAATGAGAAGTAATTGCAATAAATTTTTATAAAAAATATAAAATCTCATTATTTGTAATAAAAATTTAATTTATATAGAACAAATGATTTAAAAAGAACATTGTATCTTTTTATAAACAAATATATTTTTTAATTTGAAATTAAATTATATGTAAAGAATATTTAAATACTACAATAAAGATTTATTCTTTGAAGGACATGTTACAAACATATAAAAACAATAAAAATATACATTTAATATAATATTAAACACATATTTTTCTAATATTTATTAATATACAAATATTAAAAAATTTATATTGCTACTCATATTTTACATTTTGCAACTTCTATATTTTTCTTTGTTATACAGAAGTTACTTCGGATTTCGAATTAATACGTAATAAATTAACAATTTTATCACAATTTGTTACAAAGTCAAAGGCACTGTTATATGTCAAAATTTCGTTTTCTAGTTCTTTAAGTTTTGTTATACCATTTTTATGAATTTTTAAGTTTTTCTTTTTATATCTAACTGCTGTGATCATTTTATCTAAAGTATAATGCAGCCATAAAATATTTGTATAGGGTTCAAATGCTTGCCAATTGTTCCTAAAATAATGCGCAAACAATAAATACGCAATTTAATAAGTGAATAATAAAAATTAATATATGGAAATTAATATACTTAAAGACTTACTTAACTTTATCCCTCATCAAACGATATATTTCAAATTGATATTCGCCTTGAGCTGTAAACAGTGTAGGATCTGATGCGAGGTCATTAAATACACTACATCCTTGATACTTGACTCTTGAAAGGGTGAAATCTATAATAGACACCTAAAACCAGAAATTCAATATGTTTTTCAATTTAATTTAAAAAGAGAAATCTCACAATTAGCTAGAATTGAAAATGGTCTTCTGTGTATACCTTCACACCTTTACTAATTAGTTCAATGTTTTTTTGCCCAATCTTATAATGTACATAATCTTCATTTGCCGATGATATTAATATATTTCCCCAATGTAAGTCTCTGTGTTCGAATTCAATAGCCTTTTCTGCAACTGCTAATGCTAATGCAGCCTATTCAAAAATATTAAATATAATTATTCAGGTTGATGAAAAATTAAATGTAAGTTGACTTCCTAGTTTAATTATCATATGAGATTAGTTATATATATTTAAAAATAAAAAAAAGACACAATAATTGATATATGACAATGAAACTTAGAAATGAATGTTAATATACTTAAAATTCTTATAATATTAGGCACATTATAATAACAACCTGTATAAATAAAATATGAGCTTCTTCTGCAGTATTAAATACAAACGCTTCTAAATCTTGACCTCCATGTCCAAGTTCGAGAACAATGTATAATTGATCATCATTAAACATTGATGGACAATCATTATCAGAATGTTTCTCTTCATCATAGATATTCCACAATTCTATAAGTCTTTCTGGATATTTTCCTTTTATACATTTAATATCTTTTACTTCTACAAATCCATCAGTATTGTACCTGGTGTTGAATCTTAAATTGTGTAATTCTCTAAAATTATTTTTATTAAAAGATTAGTATCATAATAAATTTTAATATTCATTATAACTAACAAATTGTAATTATAATTACATTGCAATTACAATTTCTGATAATATCTCATGAAATTTCTTTTGTGGTTCTCCATTGACACAATCACTACCTTCTATAGGAATAATCTTTATAACAGATTTTTTATTTTCTTGTTCATAAAGAAAAACTTCACCATATACACCTTCTCCAATTTTTCGACAGTGTTCCAGGTATCTAAACAAATTATTATATTACTATTCTCTAACAATTTCATTATATATACATATACTTACGAATCAGAAAAGTATGTTGTAAATGGTATATAATCTTTTTGTAAACATCTCTGTAAAATAACTTCTCTGGCTGTTGAAACTACATGCTCTTCAGTAACTTGGATATCACTGTCATTATTTTGAATGTTACATATAGAAGATTTTTGAGGATCTGTATGCAGATATATGAATATAATGATAAAAGCTTTATTAAAAATTAAATTTAATGATATGACTTACTATTTAATAATGTAAATCTCTGACTCTTAACAGGAACAATACCATAGACTTCAAGAAATGATGCATCTTCAATAGATTTTACTGTTTCATGAATTGGAACTACACGAACTGATATCCTTTTTGAAACACGTGTGAGATTGGTGGAATCACAAGTTTTACCTTTGTTATTAATCAATTCATATTTTGATTTATTAATTACCTCATTAGTTGTTCGTAATTTTGTATTACTATCATTCTTTTTTATGCAGCTTTGTATAATTCCTGCATATATGAAAAATTAAATTAATTTCATTATAATATATATTTAGAAAATTGTTATTTATATTACACTTTTAAGACCTACCCATTTACAACATATTTACAAAATAATGTATATTTTATCCATTTTTTAAATAGAAAAGCATTTTTAGAATGAAAACTTATTTTAAAGTAATGGATACTTAAAAAATAAAAATTATATAAAAAGTATAAAATATGAAATAAACCATGTATATTATATCATAAAAAACATAAAATATTAATATTTCAGGTTAATGAATTTTACAGTAATATTTTGTTTTGTCAAATAAAGACACAACATTCAAATGTTTGCATGAATACATATGTATTACATTAAATTTTCTCTGCTAACATTATAACAAAATCAATATAATGTATAATCTATTAAATTAAAAAGTTTTAGTTACAAAATGTATAAAAAATGTCTTTTTAATCATTACATAATTACCTTGTGTTTGCATATTTAAAATATCCTGAACACTATATCTCCATTTTTTACCTTTGCCAACAGATAATTTATCCAGATTAAATTCAGTTTGCAAATTATGCAAAATTGACAAAGATCTTATCCAAGATTTGCCTGGTTTTAAATAAACAGGTTCTCCAACTACTCTATGAACATTATTAGTACATTCCTCTGTTATATTTTCTAAAACTGATAATTCCTTTCGTGATAATATCATTTCTCTTTCAGTGTTTGTCTTTTCTAAATGTATCTGTTTTTTCTTCAGTTCTGTACTATTATCACAATCTTCTGTAATATTAACTAAATCAAGATCCCATTTAGTATATTTTTTTCTTTTTGTAACTCTAATGGAATCTTGCAATTGCTTCAAAACTACATGAGATTCACCACATTTTATACTACTGTCTACAGAAGAATGGTTTATACTTAATACGCTGTCTCTGCTTGACAGAATTTTTCCATCTACATTTGCTATATCATTGTTTTTATCATCAGATGATGAATCTGATTTCGTCAATTTAATCGGGACTGAAGTTGCAGGTAATTCTTCCTGTGACTTATCGAATGTTACTTTTTTATCAGTATTTATATTTGCAGTAGATGTTTTATTTAATTTAACAAAATCAGAGTGCCTCTCATTATTTAATACAGTACTTTTTTCATTTGTCACTAAATTATTAATAGATATTTTTACTACATCATTCACTCCAATATCATTGCCTAATGGAGTTTGAATACTTCCATTGGTATCATCAAATAAAGAACGTGACATATTTGCATCATTAGAGAATCTTAAGATATGTTTGTCTATTTTTACATTTGAAATTAATTCTTCTGTTAATACTGATTTATTTGATATATTATTTTTTTCAATTCTATTTCTTGGAACATTTTGAACTGAATCTCTTTTTGTTAAAAATTCTTTCTGATCACAATTCTCGCTATAACTAAGTTTAATCAATGAATCTATATCTTTTTTATCTATATTTTCAAATTGATCGAAATTATACTTACTAAAATTAGATGTGTTTGCTAAATAACTAGATGACTTATGTTCATCTTTATATTTTTTTATTATATTTGTTTCTTTATACAAATCATCACTTATTAGTTTAGATTTTAATAAAATTTCATTATTTTCATTAAATGAGATGTTGCTTGACAACATTGTGGAATCCTTCAACTTTTCAAAATATTTAACTGGAATTGGTGATAAAGATATTAAATGAGCATTTGATCTAACAGGTTTACCATTAGGTGTACTACTGAATACATTTTCGCATTTTTTTCTAAGATCAAGTGGTGCTATATATGGATTTGTTCCTAATTGTTCTAGTTTAATAGTACAATGTTTTATTTTTGCTTCATGTTTTAAATTATCAATACTGATTCCACTAATTGAATGTTGGTCTAATAATTGATCATTTTCTTTTAGTAAATTATTTTCTATTGTATGTAACTTACTATTCCATTTTGATACAGCAGATCTGTCTAAATTAATAAAACATGGTTTTATCTCTACACTGTTACAAGATTTATCACTTTGTATATTACAAGCTTTTTCACTGTTTTTTACAAAATATTTTTTATTATAATTTTTTTTAGATTGTTTGATATATGAGTATTTAAATGGCATTTTACTGTTATTTCTCGTTTTACGCAATTTATACTTTTTATGAGATATGTCTTCTTGTACCTATTCAATAATATATGGATATTTATTACTAATACTTTTAATATGTGTATATATTAACTTATAATGTAATTTTAATGTAAATTCAACATTATGTAAATATACTTTATAATATCAAACCTACTTTAGATTCTCCATTATCTTTTAACACAGATACATTTTTCTTAGATATTGTTTTCTTTGTAATATGCTCTTTTATCTTTCTGCGTGTTGTTTTAAAAACTGGTTCTGTGTCAAAATTTAATGTTTTATACAATGAAGATTGGTGATCGTTTATTTCAGATTTACTATCTGAACTAGTTAGTAGTGTTGTATCATTATGTGCCTTTGGCATAGGTGGTAGAATTCTATTAAACAAACAATTCTATTAATAATTGTAATATAATAAAGCAATAACAAAATTTCGTACCTTGCATTTTTAATTAATCTATCAAATGTTGTCTCAAAAGGATCATTATACATAGAATCATTATCAGCATCTTTCTCTTCAATTATATTTGAATTATCATTTAATAAAACACGATTTCTGCTCTTCATATTATCTGAAGACGAAATAACCATTTTTGGTACTGGAACTACAGCTTCTTTAAATTTTTTTCTTTCATAGGTTCGAATACATTTGTTGACTCGTTGATTCATTTTGAACACTTTTTTATAATTTATTTCTACGTAAAATCAGTTTTTCTTCTTTTCGTTTAAAAAACACAGAAATTTCACATTTCCATAATAAAAATATATCAGATGATATTACCTACTAAACAATATCATATACTCCGAAAGATTTAACATCTCAAAATCAAAGTAAATAAAATACTACAGTGAAATGAAAACCAAATCATTTTACGGTTTTATTATAGTACAGAAAGCGCGTTTTTTAAAATTAAAGATGGTGTATCAATGTTATGGCACTAACAGAGAAGAAGAAACGAGAGTGCTCACGCTTATGATTCTGCTTGTTTCCGGATTAGTGCTGCACCATGCGGTCAAGTGCTGAGATTAAATAAAGCTAGCATGTGCAAGAACCTATAAAATTAGAGATTTGCCCTGTTTGGTTGCAGTTTAGCATATACAAGAACCTATGTATATAAGCTCAAAGTTAAGGATCTGTTTAGTTACACACTAGCATTGACAAGAATCTATTAAGTTCCACGCTACATTTACCTATTTAATTGTACGATTCTACGAAAAAGCTCATGTCTACTTTTCTATCCGAAATAGACAAGTATGAAAATGACAAAGTCGTGCAATAGTGAAACTGATTGTATGTTGCCTAAAAAAGAGAAATTAATTGTTTATTATATCTCCTTTAGAGAAACGACAATGAATCAGTGGAATGATGAAATTAATAGCATCGGACGCAAATAATTTTAATATTTTTCCGTACACCATTTAGATTTAACATTAATCCTCAATATTTGGCATGTCAATTGTACTAGCGTGAATATTTTTTCATCGTCACATGGAATCACATATTTTTTTTCCTTAGTACATACGATGGTGTTTGTTGAGACGGCCTTGCATATGAGGTCATATATTTTTATTGATGAAAAATCAAACATAAGAAAATTTGAGTTTTGAGTTAAAGATCTTAATTTATCGCGGGTTTTTAAATATTTGTCGATCGCTTCAATTCTTAATCCCTCGTTCTCTTTCACTTGCATTGCCCTTTTCTACGATAGGTACGATAAATTTAAGATTTCCAGTTTCAAGAAATAGAATTATTTCTATATCTCCATTATTGCAACACTTGGGCTCCAATTCTTATGCAATTATCGATTTGTAGAAGCAAATAAAAACGTTTAATAAAGAAAAATTAAAGAAAAAATATCACAGAGTATGGTGTTGAACTCGTTGACAATGTCCAACGAGACCGCCAACGCCACCTCGCCCCGAGAAACCATAACCCCCGACACGGCTCGCACACGATTTACCGCATGTACCGTTGAGCGGCCTCGCCAGAAGCCGTACTAGCTTTTGTGCCAACCGGGCATCCGCTCTGACATGTGGGCCCCCAGACAGACGGTAATTACTCTTTCAAAGAGTTCGCCCACCTCGTTTAATAGGCACACCGGCCGATCGTATTACAGTGCCTGGGTTCGTTTGAACTAGTCGGCAAACGATGAAAGTTGTTTATGTTAAAAATTATGATTAATTATGTTAATATAAATAACGCGCAGGAGATTAAGAAAGTGAGGGAGTGGATCGACTCTAACGCAGAGACGGATGGCGAACGGCATGACAGTAGATGTTCTACAAACGGTCGCGACGCAGAATGAGATCAGTCAGCGAAGGGTATCGGTGGCAAGCCAGGCTGAGTTTGATCAGTCGGCTAAGCGTAAAGGATATCCCCCTTGGACGAGAAAAAGACAAACTGTAGCAAAAAACCTAGGAGGCTGGACGAGATGGCGTACGCGGAAATGTTAAGAGACGAGGAATCTGAATGGACGTGCGTCGAGGGACGAAGGAAAGTCCGAAGCCGAATAGAGAGCTCGACGGGCAGAGAGGGGCTTAATGGCAGGACTCAGGTAAGAGTAGCTAGAGAAAGGACGCCGAGAAGATGGAGAGAGGCGATCCTCGTTAAGGTTGGTCAGGGCACCAATTGGATTGACTCCTACAGGGAGGCCGAGGTGAAGAGCGCCCTTAAGGAGACGACAGCAGTGAGGAAGACTAAAGCCGGACATATCCTGATTGAGCTCACCAGTAAAGTAACGGTGGACGAAGTCGCTGACAGCCTCAAGAAAGCTATGCGACAGGGTACGAAGATAGTTCCTCTGGTTAACAGAGAAACACTCGAAATGAAAAATATAGACCCGATAGCTACAAGGAAAGAACTAATCCAGGATATAGCAATGGAATTAGACATTAAAGTGGAGTAATGTATACAGATGAAGTCCTTAAGGATGACGCCATGGGGAACGCAGCAGGCGGTAGTGGTGCTGCCGGCAAACACCGTACCCAGCGACGGGCCGATTAGAATTAAAACATAGCTGACAATAGCGGCGGCTAGGATTTCAACATAGTGGGATGTTATAGATGTCACATATTGGGACATAATGCTGCCAGGTGTACGGCGTTGAGTCCAGGTAAAGAGCTGTATAGGCAGTGTGGTGATAAGGACCATACCATTAATCAGTGCACCAAGGAGCCTAGGTGCGCTATTTGCGCCAATAAAAATAGAAGAAATCTGAGGCGTGTCACCGGATTCCTGGAATGCCCAGCTGTGAAGGATAGAAGAAGGAACGACATAGTACGTGCAAGATAATGGTACCAATAATTAATTTGAACAGACTTGCACAAGAATTAATGTACCAGTATGCCTACGAAGTCAGAGTTAACATAGTGTTTATCATGGAGCCATATCGGCAGCAGACATACCGGTTCAATGACATGTCGTTATGGATGAACCTCTTCAAGGGAAAACAAGCTGACGGTACTACATTGGTTACTAAAGATACGGACATGGTGTGCTATGCAGACGACACCTTGGTCCTGGCCGGGGGTCGCGGGTGGTACGAGACACAGAGGCTCGCGGAGACCGCCGTGGCATGCGCAGTGTGCGCCATCCGGAGACTGGGCCTGAACGTGTCGCCGACCAAGTCAGAGGCACTGGGGTTCTTCGACCATCGCACTAGAGGAGCCCCCCCTCCTAAACTCTGCGTGGACATTGACGGAGAGGAAGTCCCGGTGAGATCCCAGATGAGGTATCTGGGTCTCACCATTGACAGCGGATGGACGTTCGGTCCACATTTCGATCTGCTGGTCCCGAAAGTGACGGCAGCAGCCAACGCCCTGTGCGGTTTACTGCTGAACATCGGAGGAGCGGAAACCGGAGTGCGCCGCCTATATGAGGGAGTGAGTCGATCGCGGGTCCTCTACGGGGCTCCCATATGGGCCGGAGATCTAATGGCCAACCGCCGCAGTCTGACTTTGCTGCGGAGGCTACACAGGACGACATAGCAAGGGGATATAGAACGATATCCCATGCTAGCTGCGTCACCTCCGTTCGAACTACAAGCCCTCGCACTCCAACAGGTGTACGATCACCTGAGGGATCTGGGCTCGGGCGACGGGGGAACGCAGCCTACCAACTGTGACCGGCCGGTCCAAGACGTCCGGAGGGAGGCAAAGCGAAGGATATGGGAAAGGTGGCGCTCCCAATTGCTGGAGGAAGACACCACGCGGCCGCACCGAGCCGTCCGCGCCATCCTTCCCAACTGGGAGGCCTGGAGGGACCGCGGAGGAGTCCCACTCACATTCAGGATGACGCAAGTACTCACCGGCCACGGCGTGTTCGGGGAGTACCTGCTAAAAATTCAAAGGGAGGTGACGTCCATCTGTCACCACTGCCAAGAGGAGGAAGACACGGCACAGCACACACTGGAGCGCTGCCCAGCGTGGGAAAAACCGCGCCGCGTACTACGCCTCACCATCGACGATAGGCTAGCCCCTGAAGCGGTCATAGAGGCCATGACGAGGGGCCAACAGGAGTTAGCTGCCGTCCGCAACTACTGCGAGCAAGTAATGCTAGCGAAGGAGCGGGTGGAGAAGAACAGAGAGAAGAGAGACGACTCCGTCAGAGTGGTTCGCCGAAGAGAACCGATACGACTCCGCGAGACCGCGGCACCACCACTACCGCCGTCATAGAAGAGCGCGGCGAAGGAGTCGTCAGACTGAGGAGGGTCTGGGCCCCCCCTCAGACTCGCACGACGGCCCAGGGAATGCGGCACTAGGGGGGGGGAGTGGTCCCCCCCCCTGCTGCCAACCTCAACCAGGATGCTTCCCACAACAACAAAGGGAGACGACGACAAAGGAGTGTTGCGGTAGCAAATCTAAAGAAAGGAACCGGGACACTTCTGACAAGCGTCATGAAGACCACCGTGGGGTTTTAGTCGGTAAGAGTCCGACACTACCCGCCGCCCCCCAGAGGGCGGCCAGGCGTCCATGAGGATTTCCCCACGATAAAAAAGAAAAAAATTGGTTACTAAAAATGGCATCGTCGGTATCAATGTGGGCGATGTATTCTGCATTGGGGCGTTATTGCTCCCCCAATGTGAGCATGGAACAGTTCAGTTCCTACATCAACGAACTGGACACATTGATACGTGTAGCTAAGAGGAGTTACCCAGCGATGATGATCGCCGACGACTTCAATTCAAAGTCTACCGCGTGGGGAGGCAGGTTGAATGACCGTAGGGGAACTTACTTCCTGGATATAATAATGAAAAATGGAATTGTACCAGTCAGGATGACATGCACGGATTACACGTTCTCTAGAAACGGGGGAACAAGTTTCATTGACGTAATTAGCGTGAGCAAGGGATTGGCGAGGAGGTATGTCGGTGAGAAGATGCCGAAAGTCTCGTCAGCATCAGACCACCGCTACGTTCTACATAATTTTAAGACTACAAGGACGAAGCGTAATGCCGAGAACTTTAAATACTCAGCAAAGGACACGGACATGAAGAAATTTCTTTTAGTATTTGACGTTAATTATAATAATTTATTGGAAGACAATAAGAGGGACGAGGAAGCATATGGTGATTGTTTACATAAGGCACTGGAGATGACATGTGCCTCGGAGTTGAAAATGGTTTATCCACCGATAGGGAAGAAATGTATCAACTACTGGTGGAGTGACGAAATTGGCAATTTTAGAAGAATGACAATGAAGAGCAGGAGAAAGACTCAGAGAGCCTGGATGAGAGGCACAAACGACGCAGCTCTATTGAGCGAAGAATTTAAGACGAACAAGAAGAAGTTGGCGAGGATGATCAGGGACGCCAAGAAAAGGTGTTGGAAGGAATTCTGTGCGACGCTGGATCGGAATCCAGCCGGGAAGACCGTACAGGGCTATCATGTCCAGGATGGCTAGGACAACGAGGACGGAAGGCCTCTACGTGGATAGGGCCCGTGACATAGTTGACGAGCTCTTCCTGACAAGGCCGACGGGAAGTAATGACGCTAGGTCTAGAAATCTGAGCAAAGGTGGTGATGTAGATGACGATGGCTGCAGGATTATGGTGGAAGACTTGCGGGACGCCAGCAAGAAGATTAATTCAAAGAAGGCGGTCGGTGTAGATGGTATACCAGGGACGGCAAGATCCCGGCAAAATGGAAGGAGGCGAGGGATGTTCTCATTCCCAAACCGGGTAGGGACTGAGTAAAGTCTGGGAGCACAAGTTTAAGGGTCTAATCGAGGAAATTCTGAGGCTGGACCCATTGCATGAAGACCAGTATGGGTTCAGAAGGAGGAGGAATACTGTGGATGCCTTGCGCCGTGTGATTGATCTTGCCGACTGGGCCAAAAGAAGAAATAAGATAGCTGTGCTGACAGCAGTCGACGTGAAGAACGCGTTTAATACTCTCAGTTGGAGCGTAATCTTGAGGGAAGTGGAGGTTAGAAGGATATTGAAGAAACTATTGACTCTCCTCGAAAATTATTTTGAGGACAGAAGGATCATAGTCAGAACGACAGCAGGAACATTTAGAAGGAACGTGTATGCGGGTGTCCGTCAGGGATCAATACTGGGGCCGCTGCTTTGGAACCTGGTGTACGATGGACTATTAAAAGAGTTAAAGGCGATTTCTCATCTGAATGCGGTGGCATTTGCCGACGATCTTGCGGTCATACTTGACGTGACTAAGCAAGAAGAGGCGACCAGCGAAGTTATCCGATGCAATGGGCGTGATTTCGCGGTGGTGTGCCGATTGTGGATTAGGGATTGTTCATGAGAAAACTGAGGTGATATTCTTGACGGGCAAGCGGATCCCTAAGATAATCGAGATGAACGTCGAGAAATACTTCCTGACGACGAGATAGGAAGTGAGATACCTTGAGGTCCAGCTGGATTGCAGAAGAAGCTCACTGGAGTCTGGGAGTCGGTGGCGTTATATGCGGCGCCTGTATGGGCCAAGGTATTAGAAATTAAGAAGAATAGGAACATCTTGAAAAGGGCCCAAAGGGCAGCATTGACAAGAGTTTCGGTGGCCTACTGTACAGTGTTCCATGCAGCAGTGTGCATTTTTATGGTCATTATGCCCATTTATTTAATAGCGGAACTTCAGGCCGAAAAGTATCGTATTAAAAAGGAGGATCAGCAGGAGCAGTACAACACCTGTTACGTCGCGTGAGTCGGTACCTGCGACGTCCCTCATGGTCAGGCCGCCGAGGCCTGCACATCGTCACACTGACCCGCAATAAACCCAAGGAATCACCATAGCCCACATCTGTTAACAATAAAGTTATATTCTTTGCACACATTCGGTCTATGAGTGGTCCCTTAAATGGGTCCTTAGGTTTATTGCACGCTCGTATTCATTACGGAGAAAGCGAAGGTTTGCCCAGCGAGGTAGTGGGTTTTTCCCAAGGACAGAAACAAACGTGATTCATATTTGCCGAGGACTGTCCCCTCGTATTTAATTCATTAACATTGGGAATACCCAATGGGCATCGCGGATCGTTACCCTCACTTTTCTACCGAAAAGTGTGAACTACGAATCCGCGTTCTTAGTTCATCAAGGATACACCCACGACGAGCTTTCTTCCTAAATAGTACGAGACGGGTCAATCACTGTTCTACTAGCCCTCAGACAGTCAAGTCCACTGCTCTAAGATCCCTTGGACAATCAAGTCCACTGTTCTACTAGTCCTCGGACAGTCAACTTCAAGTTCTAACATGTCAGTCAAGTTCTCGCCTCTATAACTACCACGTCTAGCAACCTTCGGGTTCATCAACACGCTTTCCAAACACGGTCTGTTCACATCTAATAGTGTATTCCAGTATAAATAAATACATATATAATATAACTGTGAAGTCCAGTTATATTCCAACCCAATCACCCCTTATTCTCCCACAAGAAATAAGGGGATCGTTCTGTTCGTGGTGTCGATTCGTAGAATCGTAGCGGGAATTTACGACTCCCGTTGACGCGCTCTAACGCGACCGTCTCCCCGCGATTGGACGAAAAAACAACACCCGTTTAAGAGCTGGGGCCGTCTCGACCTGTCAAGAGAGGATTGTGGCAGTGAAGGAACGTATCATGGAGAAATGGAAGGAAGAGTGGCGATTTTATAGAGAAGACAATTGGACGAAGCGACTGGTAGTGGATGCATGTTTATTTGGAAGATATAGGAGGAATATTGATCACTTCACCATGCAGATCCAGACCAGACATGGAATTTTTAATCTATCGAAAAATGATTAATAAGGAGAGCCACTCTAGATGTTGGGACTGCAATGTTGAAGGCGATGACGTTGAACATGCGCTTTTCCACTGCCCAAGGTGGATACGTGAGAGGACGGAATTAGAAAATTACGTCGGCACACCACTAACAACGGAGAATTTAATGGAGCTAGTGGTGAAGCAGGAAAACGACTGGGCAAGGTTTCAGACCTTATGCAGGAAAATTATGCTAGCAAGAATGACGCAGGAGAAATTCGAAGAGAGGAGGAGAACTAGAGAAATAAGAAGAAGAAATGGGACTCAAGTAGAAGGGAGTGGTGTGTAGTTAAACTCAACCCTGAAGTAACGCTGTAAGGCGGTTCCGGGGTTGATGCTTGTACAGAAGAGAAGCGGAGAGAGGAGGAGTTTTTAGTGGGTATGGCAACGCCATCGGCCGAGTCCCACATAGTCCAATCTTGGGTATGCGTTATTAAATGCTATTGTATTTTCCCTTTCTAGATAAAAAAAAAAAAGAGCCAGGCCGAAACATTTTGCCCATACGAAAATAATAAACATGTTTTTTTTTTTTATTATTTAATTTGTACTTTACAATTTGTTCAGCTGGACATTCGGTAAATTTTTCTAGCTTAATTGCTAAATAACATGTGGATGGCTACCCCCAGCGGGATACCATCTTCGAGTTTGACTTTTTTATTTCTTTAGTGAGGTCAGTGGGGTGTTTTCTTTTTAGTCTTTTTTCTATGAGAGTTTTGCGCACTTCAGCAGCCAGCTGGTTTGGATGTATTGCCGTTCTTTCCTTGTATTTTTCTGTGTACCTGCCGATTTCTTCTTTGACCGTTGGTATTTTTAAGTCTTTGCGTATATCTTCATTTCTAACATACCATGGGGCGTTGACTATTGTTCTTAGTATCTTCTATTGTAGCGACTTTAGTTTATTTATGTGGCTCATTGCTGCTGTCCCCCATAGTGTTATTTCATACGTCCAAATTGGTTTTATTATCATTTTGTAGATTTTCAGTTTATTTTCCATGCTGAGTTTAGAGTTTTGACTAACTAGTCAATATATCTGTCTTCTTTTTATCCGTATTTTGTCTATAATTGATTTACGATGTTGCTTCCATATAAGTTGTGTGTCTAGGTGGAGTCCTAGGTATTTAACATGCTTTGTTTGTGTTATGCGCGTACCATTCAATTGGATATCTGGTGGTTTCCGTTTTCGTAGTGTAAATGTAATATGGTTGCATTTACTGAGGTTTGCTTTTATTTGTTTATCCTGTAGCTATTTTTCTATTTTTGTGATGTGTTCTTATAGTGATATGACAGCTGTTTCTGGATTAGTGTGTCTGATTAGCACAGCCGTGTCGTCCGCGAATGTCAGTATTTTACTGTTGGTAGTTGTTGGTATGTCGGCCGTGTATAGCGTGTATAATATTGGCCTTAAGACGCTTCCTTGCGGAACCCCTGCCTTGATGTCTTTAATTTCGGAATATGCGTCCTTTATTTTTACTACAAAGATTCCGTTGCTTAGATATGATTTGAGTAAGTGGTGGATTTGTTCTGGGTAATGTTTTTTGATTGTTTGTAGGAGGCTTCCATGGTTCACTTTGTCAAATGCTTTCTCGATGTCCATGAAGAGAGTTGTACAGTGTTGTTTCTTTTCTATTGCTAGTAAAATTTCGTTGACAAATTTGTGCATTTGCTCTATCGTGGAGTGTTTGTTTCTGAATCCAAATTGGTGATCTGGTATTAATTTTTCTTTCTCTATTGTTGGTTTTAGGCGATTGTATATTATTTTCTCTAGTATTTTGGAAAATACAGGAAGTAGTGATATTGATCTGTAAGATGCAGTTCGATGTAGATCTTTGCCTGGCTTAGGTAACTTTATGATCTGTACTAGCTTCCATAGATTAGGTCAGTTCTGTCTGAGCAGCCGAGCTAAAAAAACGTGAGAAACTGTGCTTCAGTGAAAGTGCGACAAGCAGTGAATTTAGGTGAACAAAAAGACAACAAACAGTATCAAATGGTAAAGCTCCAAAATGCAACAGCAAATACCACTAATCAAGATAACAAACAAAGGTGAAATATATTACATAAATAAAGCTACAAATATGTTAAGTAGAAAATAACTAATAAACAAAGAACAGGAAAGCTCATCTACAAAAGAAATTTTTTTTCTTTTTTTTTATTTGGAAGAATTTTACAATCAATTCTCATTGAGAATTATAAGTAAATTATTCTGGCGTGGTACTATGTCGTGTTTAATAAGTGTTTATCGTATGTGTGATTCTAGTTGAATCTAATACTTAAATCTATAGTGTTTATTTGACTAGTCGCGGGAAGGCGCGATTGCGAGGAAGCGCGTCAACGGAAGTCATAAATTCCCGTTACGACTAGAATAATCGACACCATGAACAGATCCCCTTATTTCTGTCAGGATAATAGGGGTGGTTGAGTTGGTATAACACTGAGTTTAACAGGTTATAATATTACAGTTTATTCAAACAACTTGCTGACTAGGTAGATATAAGTTGATAGAGTATAATTGAGATTTCGATTGGTTACTGTGCGGAGTACGTAATGTAAGTTTAGATGGTGACGGGTCAAAAAATGTAGAACGACTCACTTTCTGTGAACATGCTGCTGCGAAGAAAAACTTATGATGGGTGGGTCTAAGGACACGAGGTGAGCTGATTCGTTAAGGATAAGTTTTTGTTAGGAAAGTGAGGGAAATGGACTTCGCTGTCAATTGGTTAATTTTCCAGATTGGTGGGTGAGGAAGGATGCTAACCGCCCCTGAGAGAAAGTTGCTAGTGGGAAGCATCATACGTGAGAAAAACGAACTTTCCCGTGTCTTTCCGTAGTAGACAATAAACTTAAGGAACATTCGAAATAAAAGATGCTTGTTTGGTCTGAAGGAAAATACCAAGGTTTATGGTGGGTTCTTAAGACTATTGAGGGTACGCAGTAAGGATGTGTAGACATCTGGCTGCCATCTTGTCCACGGTGTGTGGTCTGATCTAGGTAGAGAGTCACCGGACGTAGCATTGCGTTTAGTCCTTTTATAACTGCAAAATCAAGCAAGTTAGGAGTTTTGTTTAGATCTGTCGGCCAGTATGTTGGTCTTCCTGTGGAAAATATGTTGAGATTACTAGTTCTATTCTAGTGTTCTACCTGGAAGTGTGTTCATTCTTAAGCCCCATAGCGTATGCTTTGCATTGAAGTCTCCCGCTGCGATGTATTTGTCACCTAAGGATTGAAAATACTGTTTCCATTTTTGTAATGTCATTTTGTGTCGCGGTGGTGCATATACTGCTGACATCTGGAAGTAATTGCGGTTAGTTTGTATTTTAACGGTGGTTGTTCCTGACTAATTTAACTATGTAAGTGGTGTTTGATATCCTTTCTTATTATCACTGCGGCCCCTCCGTGTGCTTTTCCTAATAAATCCTAAGATTATAGCGGGTCCTCAGGCTAGCTGAACATATACTGTGAATGATGCATCGACATCTGGCAATCATCTTGCCTAAAGAATAGGGTCTGTGTGTGGCGAACCACGGGGCAGAGACCGTTGGAATGTTTACTGTTAGGTGTCGGTACAACTATTTCTTTTTCAAGGAGAGCTATGTAAAACCTCTGTTAGGTAAAACGTTCATCCCATAACCGCGGCTACGTTCGGCAACAAGTTGTCGCCTTGAGCCCAAGCTCATTATCGCAAATCTCGGACAATTATAATCGGGTTATTTATAAGATTAAAGTGTTACGGATATTCCTAAGAATTCTGAAGGGAAGGCCCGGTGTTTTTTCATCTCCGACATATATATTATAACCTGTTAACCGCAGTGTTATACCAACTCAATCACTCGATTATTCTAATCGTAACGGGAATTTACAACTGCCGTTGACGCGCTTCCTCACGATCGCATCTCCCCGGGACATATTTTCCACAGGAAGACCAACATACTGGCCGACAGATCTAAACAAAACTCCTAACTTGCTTGATTTTGCAGTTATAAAAGGACTAAACGCAATGCTACGTCCGGTGACTCTCTACCTAGATCAGACCACACACCGTGGGCAAGATGGCAGCCAGATGTCTACACATCCTTACTGCGTACCCTCAATAGTCTTAAGAACCCACCATAAACCTTGGTATTTTCCTTCAGACCAAACAAGCATCTTTTATTTCGAATGTTCCTTAAGTTTATTGTCTACTACGGAAAGACACGGGAAAGTTCGTTTTTCTCACGTATGATGCTTCCCACTAGCAACTTTCTCTCAGGGGCGGTTAGCATCCTTCCTCACCCACCAATCTGGAAAATTAACCAATTGACAGCGAAGTCCATTTCCCTCACTTTCCTAACAAAAACTTATCCTTAACGAATCAGCTCACCTCGTGTCCTTAGACCCACCCATCATAAGTTTTTCTTCGCAGCAGCATGTTCACAGAAAGTGAGTCGTTCTACATTTTTTGACCCGTCACCATCTAAACTTACATTACGTACTCCGCACAGTAACCAATCGAAATCTCAATTATACTCTATCAACTTATATCTACCTAGTCAGCAAGTTGTTTGAATAAACTGTAATATTATAACCTGTTAAACTCAGTGTTATACCAACTCAACCACCCCTATTATCCTGACAGAAATAAGGGGATCTGTTCATGGTGTCGATTATTCTAGTCGTAACGGGAATTTATGACTTCCGTTGACGCGCTTCCTCGCAATCGCGCCTTCCCGCGACTAGTCAAATAAACACTATAGATTTAAGTATTAGATTCAACTAGAATCACACATACGATAAACACTTATTAAACACGACATAGTACCACGCCAGAATAATTTACTTATAATTCTCAATGAGAATTGATTGTAAAATTCTTCCAAATAAAAAAAAAGAAAAAAAATTTCTTTTGTAGATGAGCTTTCCTGTTCTTTGTTTATTAGTTATTTTCTACTTAACATATTTGTAGCTTTATTTATGTAATATATTTCACCTTTGTTTGTTATCTTGATTAGTGGTATTTGCTGTTGCATTTTGGAGCTTTACCATTTGATACTGTTTGTTGTCTTTTTGTTCACCTAAATTCACTGCTTGTCGCACTTTCACTGAAGCACAGTTTCTCACGTTTTTTTAGCTCGGCTGCTCAGACAGAACTGACCTAATCTATGGAAGCTAGTACAGATCATAAAGTTACCTAAGCCAGGCAAAGATCTACATCGAACTGCATCTTACAGATCAATATCACTACTTCCTGTATTTTCCAAAATACTAGAGAAAATAATATACAATCGCCTAAAACCAACAATAGAGAAAGAAAAATTAATACCAGATCACCAATTTGGATTCAGAAACAAACACTCCACGATAGAGCAAATGCACAAATTTGTCAACGAAATTTTACTAGCAATAGAAAAGAAACAACACTGTACAACTCTCTTCATGGACATCGAGAAAGCATTTGACAAAGTGAACCATGGAAGCCTCCTACAAACAATCAAAAAACATTACCCAGAACAAATCCACCACTTACTCAAATCATATCTAAGCAACGGAATCTTTGTAGTAAAAATAAAGGACGCATATTCCGAAATTAAAGACATCAAGGCAGGGGTTCCGCAAGGAAGCGTCTTAGGGCCATTCTTAACCGTCACTCCGTTGGATTCACATAATAAACTCTGCCACCATATCTAAAGTCTGAATTTTTCTTACCTTGCTCGTGAAACGATTAAATCTACTCGAAATCATTCAAACAACGCGAAGAAACCATCACTCTTCGATGTGACAACAGCGTATGTACCACTATCGATTGCCAACCATCGATAATTTATCTTCTGTTTATAAACAAAGGTCGATCGAGCTTGAAGACATCGTAAACAATTGCATATACGAAACTGCAAGTAATTTCTGTTATAACTCAATTAAGAATAAGTATCATCAATGTATTTGATTTCACTGCCCGTGCGGCATCGTGGGCTATCAGACCTCATCGTTTTGCGACTGTGATGCCTAGTATATTTGGACATTATTTATACAATCATTGACATATACGAACGTTGAAACGAAACTAAGCGAGTTCGGTATTTTTGAATCCACAAAGTCTGTTGTAAACGCGACTACCCTGAACTCGCTTGTAATATTGTTTTACACAAAAGTGTTCAGGATCATGGCCCCGACAACCTATTCAAAAATTGAAATTGGCAGTGGCAATTTCGCCAAACTTCTAAATAAGGCAAACTTCTAAATAATTACCATAAATTTTCCTCAATAATGAAAATAAGATGGATGAAAATCGTGGATCACGTATTAGTCATGACGTCAAGCCCTGTTTGCAGTTAATTCTATTTTTATCGTTTTTGTAAACGAATACACATCTAAAACAGATACATCACGCCAGAAATATTATTTGTAGCCGATCAATTACTAAAATTACTATTAAAATAAAATTTAGATTTTATTATAACAAATCGCGAGAAAAGTAAGTTTAATGTTAAATTTAACAAGGTATTGTGTATAGAGAACATATTAAAATTATTACATCATTTCATTGATCTATTATCGTTTGAAAAGAAAGATTTTCTTATCTTATCACCAGAAAAAAGATAAACAATTAATTTCCCTTACTGAGGTAACTTAGTTTATTTATTGTGCGATTGTATTATTCTCATACTTGTCTATATTGTATAGAAAACTATGAACATTTCTATAGAACAACGAAACGATTCTTGTAGCGTGGAACCATAGCGAGTATAACTCCTTTTCTGATGGAATTAAATAAATTCTTGTATCTGCTAACGTGGAATCTTAACTTTATAGGTTCTTGCATATGGAACCTTCAGCACTTGGCCGTATTAGTGCAGCAACACTAAAACAATGTTGTGGAATTATTGGAACAACTAAAACAATGGGCGTGAGCACTGTCATTTCCTCTTCGTTCATATCTAATTGGTACCACGATAATATAGATCTCGACACTCGCTAGGGGAAACCATCCGAAAATTGAGTCGTACTTAGTCATGAAAAATCAACGTAGAAGATTAACAAAGTTCGTGTTCTTGCAAGACAAACAGAGATGAATAGAATATTACTGTCTCTGCTTGAAACATTTATAGTATGTCACGCACGCGCAAAACAAGAACTTCTTGTCTACCATATAGATTTTTCACAACTAGTCACGACTCAATTTCGAACGGTTTTCCCTAGACTACGGTAGCTAACGATAGAGGGAGATTTCCTCTCTAGTTACAGTATATGAATGTCGAGATCTGTTTATATGATCGTGATCGGTACTTAACCAAGTTAAACTAGATTTCACAAATATTCAAAATCAATTTTCTCAGAAACAAAGCATCATATAAAAAAATTTTATTTTATATTTTCGATTTATTTTTTCACGTAGAATTACCTCTCGCCTGATTATACTATGATTATCACCCCAACTGTGTTTCTTATTTAAAAAATATCATATTGTAATAAGTCATAATATACACGCATTTATAGTTATAATTTGAAATAATAAAAAAATGTCAAAGAATTTCAGTGAAGAAAATATACAATTTTAAATAAATTATATGTAATTGTGAATAATATATTGTAAAATATTAGTGCATAAAATATGTATTGATTTTAGACATAAAAATTACATTTATATACTCTAATATAATAATTAATAAAATATAAATTAATGAAATTGTGGAATTAAACTGATATCAATATTAGTCCATGTTTCATGAGTTTGATGATTATTATTAAATAAATCATTATTTATCTTAAAAGATCGTGAAATATTTTACGTAAATGCAGAATATATAAAATAAGAAATTACTGAAATATCAAAAAAATTATCTTCACAAATTTATCAAAATTCAAATTCAAATTGGACATTTTTATCAGTCCTATTAAATCATTAATCTATAGCAAATTAGGTTATTATTCATTATGTTTGATTCATTTCATACATCGTTGAATAGATGATGTATCTAATTTCAATAATACTTTACATCGAAATTATATAAAAGAAAAGGTTTTGACTTCAGTGAAAACCGTCGTAACGTGACTAATGTCAAATAGGATCAAATTTTGCAATGCTAATAACAGTAACAATGTTCGTTTAGCTGATAAGAAAGAGACCAGGGAATAGAAATAAATACATATTCAATAAGAAATGTTTTTAGTAGGTTTGACAGGAGGAATAGCTACTGGGAAAAGTAGCGTTGCTGCTATTTTTCATGAATTCGGTATACCTGTCATTGATGCTGATCAAATTGCACGAAAAGGTTAGAAACGAAATAAAACTTTTTCTCCGTGATAATTACGATGTAATTTGTTATAAGATGATTTTAATATTTTTGCTCTCATATTTCTTAATATATGTATATATATATATATATTTATATTTATATTTATATTTATATTGTTTATATTTTTATTACTTTGTATATGTAAAAAAGATATATATTTCATTCATTTGTTTAAAAATTTATATGTTTCATATTATGTAGTTGTGGAACCTGGAAAGCCAGCTTGGCATAAAATACGAAAAGAATTTGGTTCAGAAATGTTCTTAGATACAAATGAACTTGATAGAACAAAGCTTGGAGATATAATATTTAATGATGTAGAAAAAAGAAAAAAATTAAATGCTATAACACATCCAGAAATATATAAAGAAATATATTGGCAAACATTCAAATATTTTCTACAAGGACATCAGTTTATAGTTATGGATTTGCCATTACTTTTTGAAACAAGACATATGTTGAATTATTTACATAAAATAATTGTTGTAACTTGGTAAGGATTTTCATTTACTAACAATTATAAGAATACATATACATAACTAATCAATCTTTTAAAGTCATTAAATATGAAACAAACTGTACATTTTACTTTAGCGAAGAAGATTTGCAATTGCAACGACTTATAGAAAGATCAGGTTTCTCAGAAGCTAAAGCAAAACTAAGAATTGCTGCACAAATGTCATTGGAAAGGAAAGCAGAAATGGCAAATTTTGTTATTGAAAATTCTGGTAATGTACATGATACCAGAGAGCAAACTATTAGAATTATTAATGTTTTAAAGGCTTCCAAATACCACTGGAAGTTACGTTTTTTGATTGGACTTTGTTGTACTGTTTTACTAGCAGGCGTATATTGGTTACGAAATAGAAAAATATGGTCTTTACCAACTATAGTGTAATAGTCGTTCACTTACAAATACTTATAAACACAAATACTAAATTATAGTGAGATCTTAATACTACATTTGTCAAATTTGGAAATTAACCTGTTCGTATAAATAAATAAGATAGTTTAAAAAAGTATATAGCTATTACACACTTTACACACATTTGAAAATATAAGATGTAATGATATTATTTACTAAAATTTTCTTATATTATTTTTTTTTGTAAACAAAGTGAAATATACGAGGATCGTCTGGAAAGTAATACCCGTTTTGAAATAATAACAATACAAATACATCTTAAAAAGTTTTCTTTATTTGTAATTTTAGTATATATACTAAGTTATTTTCGATATAACCACCAGCTTTACATTTTAACACTTATTGTAACGTCATGCGAGTTTTTGTATATCTTCGTCATATACTTTTGCCGTCAGTTCACATGACCATCATCTTACGCAATCCTTTAAATCATCGTTTCTTGTGAAACATTATCGACCAAACAACTCTTGAAATTTTGCAAAAAAAACTGCAATGAATGTCATTTTGCTATGAAATCACAGACACAATCTTAAGTTCCTCTATAATGAGAAACGGGCGACCTGAATGTTTATGATCACGTACAGCTTCTTTGTCCCTATTGAATTGTCGCATCCACGATCTTACTAATAATTCATCCTTAACTCTATTATCATTACTTGCTGTAATTCGGTAGTGAATAATTTTTGGAAGAATTTTTCAACCTTCGAAAGGCGTAAAAGTGTCATCGACGGGATTTTCAATTCGCATCGTCATTTTAAACGTGTGATACAAAGACAATTTAAATATTTAAACACAAAATTTTTCATGACTTATGTCAATACATGAATGAAGCTAGGTGACCTTCCATAAATACATTCCATCGTTTTACATAGTTGCTATATATAAACGGGTAGTACTTTCTGCATGATCCTCGTACATCATGCTTTACAGTTCTTCCAGTTATAGAAATTGAGATATACATATATGTTAATATAAGGTACAAGATTACAATTATCTGTTTTATACATATATTTGAATTAGTGAATGAATTATGAATTATTATTAGTAATTCATATAATATCAGTAATTATGATAAATTTAATGCACGTATTACATAAAATGATTTTATATCTGATATATATAATTATATTCACTTTTTAGATAATTAACACGAAATGTATCCTTAAAATAATGATATGTGATTTTATATATAATTAATGTATTTTAAAAAATATAATGAGTCAAGACATATTACGTGAGAAAAAGTTTTGAGATCTTAAAAACAAATTTAACTAGTTAATTATTTTGGTCTACATAACTTGTTTTTAGTGCATAAGTAACATTGATAATTATTAAGACAGAATAAGAAGTTGTAACAGTGATGGAAATACAAACTCATGGGTTCAGTTGTAACTTGTGAATTTCTTAATATCTTTTGTATCACTGGTTATTACTCCTAGTATATCTTGTATAAATAAATAGCCAAATGACACATAATTGAAATTATATCAGAGAAGATTATTATAGAAAAATTTGTCCATGTGTTTCTATATGTACATACAAAAATTTATTTTCAACAGTGTTTTTGAAACAGTTAGCAAACATTCGCAAAATTATGAAATGTATTTTTTAACATTCTTATTATATTACCTTTTTTCCTTTATGTGATGGCGATCTTTACATTCATAAAATACCTACAAAGGAGGATATTACTGTAAAGACATAGCTAACCAATCTGTGTTTGCAAAAGTAGTCTAAACTATCCATCTGGACAAAGAGCTTTGTAAATCCCACTTATTAGAACTCATAGGAAGAAATAGAGATCTTTTTACATACATATAGCTTTGCAAATTTGAAAATGTTAATATACAAATTTTGTACATTATAAATACATAATTTATAACAAGATGTATTTATTCTTAGATACATAATTCATTATTATTAATTCACAAGATTTCTAAGAAGATTATTCTCCACAAGATTATTTTACCTCTATAAAAAATAATTAAAAAGTGGAATATGAGAATAAATAATTTGCAGATCTATATGTAAGCACATTTATTTCATTTTATGAATTTATCAATCAGTGCAGTTATAAACATTTTGAACATCAAAGCAATACAATTGTTTGAACAATTTATATATTTACAATTTCAGAAATCAAAAATATTTCGTAATATTTTGTAAATGTCAGAATATTCGATTTTCATTAATAAGAATAACGTTTAGAATGTAATGGTAAACTAAACAAAAGTTATATGAAATACATTTTTTCATAATTTTTTAGAATAAAATAAAATATTAAGTAACAAAATAAAATCTTAAAAAACTTCAATTATGTGAACAAAGAATGTGGTATGAGTACTACTTCTGAAGAATTTAAAGTAAGAAGATCTATCTTTTTAATGAAGTGCTTATTAACATAAAGTTATACATAAAAGATTATACATTTGTATGCATATATAAAATATACGAGTACTTATTGCTCAATTTCTTATACTAATTACGCAAAATATATACACATATATCAACCCATGACTAATAATATGACTTGAAAACATACACATATTTATTTGGTTTATGGGATGCATATTACATTATCTGTATACCTGATTCTTACATTTATGGGTCAGGTTTAAATCCATAGTCTTTACTTTCCATCACCTAAACCCAAAGCCATTTACTTAAGTAAAATTGTAAAAACACAAAAGTTCACAATAAGTACTTAATTAATTAAAATATCACTATTTTATAAGAATCGTTAACTTATTTGCTAAAAAGATGGAAGTATAAAAATTTTTTCTGAGAAAATGAGGAAGCAACAGAATACTATTTACAGCAGTGCATAGAGAACAATCATAAGGTTCACCACCATTTTTGTCGCAGTGATAGACCTTAACTTTGAACTTTCAATATAATTCATTTACATGCTTCATTCTAGTTTTGTACTTATCTTAACATATTAGTCTAAACGAGTCGTTTCTTATCTATATCTTTTTTAATTTACAAATTTGTTTACTTGTATGAGATTATTTTTTTAATGATACAAAAAATTACCTACAAAATTATTTGTATCTTCATGATATTACATTATTAAAAAAAGAATAAGAGAATATCATTTTTGACCATCTGACATGGTTCTAGATCAGTATTCTTATTAATCTAAATCTATACACACTTTGGACATTTATTATGTTGCACATATTAACATATTAATGTAGTCGGCATTCACGTTCTGCAGGATAAATTACTGAAAGGAACGAAAATATTCAACTTAAGCAGCTGTAAGACATAGTAGTACAAAACAGTTATGATCGTTATATTTGCTCTGTATGATAATTTCTATGAATTCCTATATAAATATTTAAGATGTCGCATTCTTTAATTAATATGACATTTTCATCTTTTTTTATAGTCTGCAGACATTTTCTCCATTTTTTCTTTTCATTCGCATTCATTACTTGTAATCGAAGAAATACAGTATTATTTTGAAAGACTGAATGCAGGAGACAGCACTCTTGACTTGTCTATGTGCTTGAGGTACTATTTGACGTTCCCTTCGTGCTTATAATTTATTTACTGCAACACAGGCCTAAGTTCTTGAGTCATAATTGGATACGAAACCAACGGTGCAGTAGCACCGGATATCGAAAGAGGTAAACTAGCAGGTTGCTGTGTATTAGGTGGCTGTTGATTAGTTGCCTGAGGACCTGAACCGCTCATCGTAATCGTTTGTTGAGCCATCGTAACGATAGGCGGCGGGATTGATACTGGTGCCATTGAAACTGCTGCAATAGAAACAGGCGCAACTGTGGCTATACTTACAGGAACTGTCGCAACGCTTGCTGTAACTGTACGTAAAGTTCCAGCAGCTACCGCTGCGTTAACCATTTGTTGAGGTGTTGGAGCTTGCGATGGTGGAACAGTGTTTGTGATAGTAACTGCTGGAACTGTAACAGCTGTTACATTTGCAGTTCGTTTCCCCGACATTCTTAACTGAGCATTTTGATCCAAAAGAAATTCATTAGTTGCTGTTAGATCGCTAACCTAAAGAAATAAAACGTATAAATACATCAATTATACGTATACAACACAAAGAAAATAATTATAACAATGGAATTAAATCGAATTGAAAATAATTATAGTAATAAAATTAAATCAAACTGACTTGCTTTTTTAATTCCTCTATTTTCTTTCTTAGTAACGCATTTTCATCTTCCAAAACAATTGCTCTAGCTTCATTACGCGGTATCACTGGATAATAATATCCTGGAGTAACCGGTTGCGCGGTATGTTGGCCTACGAGTGGTGAAGTTTCAAAATGAACAACAGTTTCACCAGAAACTATTCGTCTCTTTGGTTCAGGAGGTCCTATATAATCAGGTGGATGTGAAGATGCATTGTAACTATTATTTGTGACTAAATTATGTTGATCTTCCATCTGCCAGTGAAAGCTATAAAGATATATATATATATATATGTCATTAAACAAATATATTTCAAAGATATTTGGGGATATTTCAAAATATATTAAACATTTGACGAAAGTTTTGTCTTTTTTAAGATACACATCAAATAATTTAGATAGAAAGAAGATAAACAGTAAACTTTTTAGGAGACTCACTTTCTATCCTCCTCGTATCTGCGATTCTCACCATTACTCGTACCATTGAAATTGTGCTGCGGCCTGGACACATTATGATGGGATGTTGTGATCAAATTATGTTGTGGTTCCTCATTTTTCCAATGTCTAAATTTACAATTTGTCCTTTGGCAGCTACCCTTGATAAAATCCTTACACATTGGATATTCGGACTTTTCATTGTTATTTTTGAGCCTACTCAAGATATGAGCAGGTAATTCTCCTGTTGCTCGAAATCTCTTCTCCTCACTTTCTGTGCAGTGAAGGAATTTGCAGCCAGGCCAATTGCACATCCCATTTTGAAAGTCATGGCAGAACGTATATTCTTCTACAGGATCGTCCTCGGAACGTTCGTGCAAATACTTGCAACGTTTACCCCTATGACACACGTTTCGCAGAAAATCTCTGCATACGCGGGTAGGTGATGCATCTCCGCTTACATTCGTCGCGCCTACTGTCTTGCTCGCTTGCCCGCCTCTCGTGCTATCCGACTTTTTTTTCAGCTTCTTCATCGATGATACATTGCGATCATACCTCGTAACGAATTCTTAATCAATCGTTATTACTCACACGTTATACGTATGTGCTGTAATTACAAAACAGTTTATTATAATACAATTGGTAACAGGTAAATCAATTTATTTTATACAAAGATAGAAATTGTAAAATTGAACATAGAAAATAAAATACATTGTCATCGATTTTCCTATTGTCAAAAACTGGAACGTTAGAACAATATCGATATCGAATATATCAGTATAGAATCATAAAACAAGTCGACAAGACCAGTCGAAATAAAATGATTCTTGCAACATCGAATTATTTTTAGAATTATTTATCAGAAAAACATTTAGGAACGCAAGATTTATTTTAGCAATTAACAAATATATGATTTGAATCATTTTAAATATTTTCTATGATGCCGTTAATTTGTTACTTCATTCTAAAACGTGCTTGACTTGCATCCTTTTGCACTTACGTAACATAGTCGGCAAAGATGTGTCGTAAAGAAAAATTTCTGGATATAACAAATAGAGAAGATAATATTTCTCTTGTCGCGTAAAACCCTGTAACATTTAATGCTTAACTTAATCAACTTACGTACATATAAATAATACCATTTTTATACTTTGAAAATAATTTGGCATATACGTATATAATGTTGTAAAAAAGAAGAACTACCTTGCCCAATTGTTTAATTATATATTGCTGAAAGATTAAATGATTAAAATATTTATTACGATTACGTAACTCTCTCGCGGTGGAGATATTTTTAGTTCGCGTATATGTAGTCACGCCAAAAAGCGATATTATATCACAGAAGCATTTTCTGAACTTTACTACAATTTGGTAATTCAAGACGCTACAATCCAACACGTGTTCGAACTATAATTACACCTCGTACGAGTTATAATTGTGCACCATAATATTAAGCCATAATGTTAATTACTGTGAGTAGGTATTAATATAATGGTTAGAATATAGAGTAAAACATGTATAACATGTGTTTAAAACTTCCTTGTTAATTTTTTAATATCTGATTTTTGCAGAAATCGAGTAATTATTTAATAAATTTCCATAGTCATTGTATAAATTGATCGATGATTAACATAGGTTGTTGGTGAAGAAGAGTAAAAGACTTCAGTTAAATTAATTTTTATTTTTTTTTATATAATGATTATTACATGAGTGGTAAGAGGTCAACAATGTTATATACAATATTACCTTATTATTTATATAAACCTTCACGATCGTAAATATAATTTCAATCTACCAAGAAAGTAACGTCCCTATAAAGCGGTCAGGCCAATGTTCTTTTTTGGAAAACTGAACACACTTTATATCATTCACTTTTACAATCGATCGGTATCTAGCGTTTAATAGGGCAGAAATAGATCGGGCAATGGCACTGTAACTAAACTATTAATGAATTAAAAAAATACGATTAATTTTAGTCGCGTTCGTATAAAAAGAATAAATAGAAAAGTATAACTACAACATTGTCCGTCTTTTTTTTTTTTTTTGTTCTTCTTTGTTAGAAACAGACATCTAGGCCATCATATTTGGAAAACCGCTAAATACATCGATTTAATAATAAGAACCACAGTAAAAATTTCGCACTGAAGAATCATTTTCGTCTTAAAATTTATTAGGTCGTTCGAATCGATATGCTTCTATTGTCATTCTACTAGTAAAAGATAAAAAAGAAAGGGGAAAACAGGAAACAAAAAAAGAAAAGCACATAATATGTATAACGAAATGAGAAACGAAAAAAATTATTGGTCAATTCTTCAAGCTACTGAAGAGTGTTAAACATTATATCAACAAATTATTTTTTATGTATGTACAGAAGATAATTACATATTGAAAAAAGGAAAAAACAGCTGCAATTTAAAATCGACTAAGACTTAACATTAAATAATTTCTTTAAATCAACGAATTTACAATTAAAATATTATATAATAATGTGATTATTGATCAAAGAGCATGATAATTCGACTTATTTCAGCTTATCATTATTATAATTACTACATTTCTCATTAAAATTCTTAACATTAAAAAATGTCAAAAAAGCCGAATTAATTAATGGTTTACACTTTGAACACAAATAATCCCGAAATCGTTTAAATAAATACCGAGTATTTTTAATTAGAACGGATTTCAAACCACTAATTCTACAAGAAATATATTAAGGAAAATTTATCAAGACGTAGGATATATCGACACAGGCATTTATAAAAATCGTTCTTTGCATATAAACGTTATTTATAATTTATGTAATGATACATTTGAGTCGTAGGGTGCAGTGCTTGAATTGATCGCAAAAAATAATGACGTAAACGTGTGTAATATCTGTAAATAGAGATTAATACCATTTTATTCAAGAAGATATGATATCGAGATTGGCAGCATGTTGAACATTTTACATGGTATTGTCTATATTTTTTCTAATACATTTTCTCCTAGCCTAGAATTTTGTTCTATGTACATATTTATTGCTACAATTCTCTGCTTAATTTGATTTTGGTTCCTTGTTTTTAAACGGTAACATGGTATACGTTTGCATTATTCTTGTCATTTATCAGAGCAGGTTTTTGAGATTGGTGCTTCAACAACAATATCGGAAAAATATATACAATTCTTAATATTTTTGTTGGTATAAAAATGTTCAAGACTTTTTTGTTGAACCTACACGCTACCCAATTTGTTATATTCTGTATTCTCGAAGTATTTAGCAAACGATACAAAAAAATTACGAAAATAAAAGGAAAAAGAAAGGAAACTTTAAGATTAATCAATGTTAAAGTTATATACAAAAAACAAAAAGAAAGACATTAAAATATTTTTTCAAGCAACATCCATATTAATATAATTGCAATAGGTGCCACATAATGTATTGGTATAGTGTAAGTTGTATTTAATAAATCACCGCATTGTGCTTTAACAGATGTATATTTTTTCAAGAGCTCTGCTTTTTCTTCAACAAATGCATTGTACTTTTCTTTTAAAATAACCAATTCTTCATGGAGCTCTTGAATTCTTTGAGCTTCGTTCTTGGCACGATAATACAGTTGTTTTAGCTTCTCAACAATTTCTTCATGAGATTCACAAATTAACCAGTCCTTTAGGCTTTCTAGCTCTTTCTTGATGGTTTGCTGCGATTCTAAATTGTCTTCAACTTTTAGTGAATCTAGAGATCCTATCAAAGTTTGCAGCAAATATTCTCTGGTATGTACACCTTGCTGTGTGGTATCATTCTTAGATAATGGTTTTAGAGTTTTGACATAATCTCCTTCTAAATGTTCTTCTTCGTATTCTTCATCTAATTCACTGTTATCTTTATCTGTTTCATCTTTCTTTTCAAGCTGATCAATTTCCATAGGGACAGGCTCATTTGAAATGATGTTAATATTGCTCACATTGTCTACATTCATTTCTGTTTCTTCGTTTCCCTTTAATTTCTGTACAGTTTGAGGTAAATGAGAAATTTCCAGCTGTTTAACATTTTCTTCGCACATAAATCTAACTTCCATTTTATAAGGTACAAAAATTTCTTCTGCTACTTTATACACAGGTTCTTCTTTTTTAACTTCTATAACAGATTTCTCACTTGTATCATCACTGGTAATACTGCACGTATCATCTGTTGCGTCTGAATTAGCATCAGATTCTGAATTCATATCTGTATTATTTATATTTACATTTCCATTAACTAAAGTTTTTCGAGATGGTGGTGGTAAAATATATTCCGTTGAATTATCATTATTAACCAATGAATCATCTAATTGTTCTTTTGAAAAAGAATCATCAGAATTTTTCAGCTGATTTGAATCAATATCTTGTGAATTAATTTGATTATCTTGTTCATCTTTCACAGAATAAAAGTCCATTTTTGTCTCTAAATCAATGTCTACATTGTCAACATGAATAGAATTTAACTTATTAAGAATAATATTGATGGCTTCTATAGGATTTTCTTCATCCTTTGCATCTACCATGCCAGTTGTTACTAATTTTGAATTCATGTCCTGCAAAATTTGCATGTAATTTCTGAGGGCAGTGATCTGCTTATAGATATTCACAGAATCTAATCGAGAATCACGTAATCTTGCTTGCAAATTTTTCTCAATTCTAGATTGATCTTCAAGTCTCTTTAAAAATTCTTGCTTTTCTTGTTCTGTGCTTTGTACTATATCCTGTATTTTTTCTTCACTTTCTTTCAGTTTATTTGTAGTTTCTTGTAATTTTTTTTGTGCTTCTGTATATTTGCTACATAACTCCTGAAACTCTGTTTGAGTATATTTTGCTACATTATGAAGGCTTTGACATTCTTCTTCTGTTTCATTTAAACGTGCTTCTAATTGGACTAATCTCTGAGTTACCTCTAATTTTTCTTGTAATACTTTCTGTAATGCCTCTTTTGCTGCATTTTGGTAATGTACTTTTTCTTCCTGAAGCAATACCAATTCGTTTCTAATTTTATCTTCCGTATAATTTTTAGAATAAACAGCCAGTTGATTTTCCATACTCTCCACCCAAGATAATAACCGATCCTCTGTTATCAATGCTTTCCAAGATTGATTAGCAGCCTTTCGAGTATTTGCTACAAGTTGTTGAAGATGTACTAACTTAGAATAAAGTGCTTTCTCGCGTCTTGAGGCTTCTTGCATGACTTGATTCAGCTTGTACACATCTTCCAATGAAACATTATTGAGTGGAGATGCAACCGATGTACTAAGACTAGCTTTAGCTTCTTTTCCATCTGGCAAATATAATTTTAACGTTGCAACTATACATCCATGTCTAACTTTTTTTGTACTTTCTATCACATCTACTCCAAATTGCACTATATCACCAGAACATACTTCTTTAGGTGTTGATTCTAAACTAGCTGCACTGAGTCTTTGATTATTAACAAATGTACCATTACTGCTACGTGTGTCTTGTAAAAAAAACTTTCCACCTGAATACCATAGCAATGCATGATTTCTGGATAATACTTTACAATCAAAAATGGCATTGTTTGGTGTAGCTCTGGCTCTTGCCACAGAGCGACCAATTTTAACAGGTTGCTCCAGTGTCAATGTACGTTCTTCAAAAGGATGAGAATTATCACGGCAAATTAAAATTCCTTTGGCTGTCATTTTGTTGTTTTGCATAGAGTTTATTTTCAAGTTGGAATTCTGACTGGCAGGAAAACTGGCATTTTGTACCCACTCACCACTGGCTACAACCATAGCCGATGTAAAATCCAAATGGCAAGTTTTTCAAGAAAAGTTTAAAACTCGTATGAAAAAGGAATTATTGATACATAATGAAGAAGAGGGAATTTGTGAAATTTCAAAGTCACGCGTTTTAATATCATCGAATATTTTTACTATCGTGTTGGTTTGTCACGGAAGTTACTACTCACACTCGATCCTATAATTTGGACATGAGGATCATACATCGACTTTCCAAAACTTAAAATTTGTCATAATAATAAGTGACATACGAATTCACATGTTTTTGCAGTAAAAAAACTTCCGTTACTATCTCAACAGTCTTGTGGTGTTTCTTTTTCTATTTATCGTAAAATTCCTCGTACAAACGTTACAGTTACACTGTATTCGTCAATTACTCGAGTCCAGAATATTCCTTGGTTGGTTAATCAAACAAACGAACGTTTCATCAACAATATAATCAAATCGAATATTCCGAACGCATTAAGAATAGCCAAAAGATATGTTTCTTCGAGTAAGTAGCAGTGAGCGTACGCTTTCACACTTTCGTCCTTCGTACCAGTTCCCTTGCACTTTGATGTCTTCGACGATACATTCAAGGAAGTTCATTAGAAAAGTGTGAAATACACAATGCGTATTCAACAATACTCGAACATGATAAACCGAGTGATGTTGTGATCAACTAGATTAAGACTAAATATATTATTCTCGAACTACTGCATTACTGTATTAAGATACAAGCGGTCCACATTCCTTTAACTCAGTACTTTTCAGTTCCGCGTTTCGCTGTTTATCGACCGACGGCAGTATAGTCATCTATACGACTACAACGGTGTAGCAAATTCAAAGTAGACACTTGGGCGTGCTACATCGTGACAGTCATTCACGAGAGAAAGAAACGTATTTAAAGAGAGACATTTAAAAAGGCATTTATAACCAAAGAACCAATGGCAGAACTAAAAACCATAAAATTGGTGTATATATTTCGAATCAGTGACGTAAAGCACTATTCATAAATAACTAAAATCATTAAATATTCTTTCAAATAATTATGCTAATTTTTAAAAAATGTCTATTTTATGCTATTTATTCTATGTTATTTATATTTAGCAAAACAAATTTATTAAGTTTATTATAAAAGATTAATACTCTATAATATAGAAGTATTAATTACTGTCACAACATAAAATAGAAGAATAAAATATATTTATATTTTTGTTTGCAAAATACAAAATGTATAGTATAAAGGAAATATTTCCATATAAATATCAATGGACATCGCATGCATCAGTGAACTCAGATAGATTTGCACAAGAGAATAAGATGATAATATCGTTATAAAAAAATCTTTTAAAAATTAATTAAGAATACAAAATGAATATACGTATTCACGGCGTTTCTAATAATGCTAGTACTTGATAAAATACTAATATGATCAATAAAAAGGATAATTTATATTTAGAAGTATTGGTAGCTTATATTTTTAGCTTTTATAATTTCAGAGTAATAGTTTATTAAATGTTGTACTTTCAAAACTGAAATAATTAATTTGCAATGAGTTATTGGAATTCTTTTTTATAAAACATTTATTTCTATTTATGAAATTCTAATTAATACGAATTTTTATGATTGAATACTAGATATCAATTTATGTACGATTCACAAAAATCATGCAAATATAGAATTGTTGTTCATAAAACATTATAAATAACTGAACAAGATAAATAAAACTATTATAGAGTTAATGAATACCTTTAAAAATATTCGATTTGAATATTCTTATATGAAAACATATGAAGATCGATGTTTGTGGAATAGCTTATTGTATCCGGAAACACTGTGAATATAACCTAAATAAGATTACGTAGTAAATTTTCACGGTTTTAAACAAAGTTCATGGAATTTTTAACGTACAAAACATGTATAAATATTCTAATATTCAATATCAATTCATTGTTTGATTATATATAATTTTATATTTACTTCTTATAACTGAGATGTGAAATAAAAGAATATAAGTAACTTAATACATATAAATATCTTACATGTATGTATATACCATACACATATATGTCAAGTAGCTATGTATATCTTTTTTTCAGTGATTAATAAGTATTTTGTAATTTTATAAGACTTTGTGTTTCATGTATAAATAGCTAAGAAACAATAACATAATTTATATTTATAACAATAAAACGTCACAAAAAAATAAACGAATAAATAAACATGTCAGATACAGAAGATTATATGTCAGATAAATTTTTACATGGAATTGAAAAATCTACTTCATCGAGTCTCATATATCGACATGCAGATAAAAGAAAATTTGAACTTATGAAGAAGAAAACTCAAATTGAAACAAAATTGAATGAAAAAAATAACATAAAACATATTGAGGAAGAAAAAAGAGAAGCAGGTTTATCCTCTGCAATTACAAGTTCTAATAAAGGTTTGTTTTCTTTTTGTTTCTATTAAAATTTCTGGTTTAATGGCATATTATATTATTGTATTGCTTGATTATACAAATTTATGAATTTATTCTTAGGTTATGAAATGATTATGAAAATGGGATATAAACCTGGTCAAGGCATAGGTAAAACAGGATCAGGAAGGATTGAACCAATTAGCCTTGAAGTAAAATTAGACAGGCAAGGTTTAGGGGAAGGAATTGCAAAAAAAGAAAGGAAAAAGAAAAATAATTCGCATCATGATAAATTAGATAATAAGAGTATGAAGGATTTTCGAGATAGAATTGCACAAAAAAGAACAGAACAATTATTAAAGACAGACTTGTATAAAAGTCAAAAAGTTTGTCAGAAATTAGATATGCAACAAGAGATAAAAAAGCCTAGAGAAATGTGGTTTTGGTTACCTCAAGATAATGAAGATGATGATAATAGTGATACAGAGGAAGATGATGATTTTTTGCCTGTTAGTGGAAAACTTGAAATTTTAACTAAATATTTAAGAGAAAAATATTTTTATTGTATTTGGTGTGGAGTAGCACATCTAGATGAAGATGATTTAAGAGATAATTGTCCAGGAGGTACACGAAATGATCACTAATGCTATTAATTTGTATTACTTCAATTAAAAGTGCATATAAATAAAAAAAGACAAAATCAAAATTTACTATGTTTTTACTTATACCTATGTTTTAATCATATAGTAAAGAAATCTTATAAAAAGCATACAAGATTCAGCATCTAAATAACATCAGTAATGCTTCTTTAGTGTGGTCACCCACAGTGTATGAAGACATAAAAAATCCATTAGAGTCATAATGCAAAATACTGAAAAAGTACAGTAGAAAAAAATCTAACAGTGTACAATGTAAAAGCAAGGGAAACTTATCCTGATTCAGCTATGCTATTATTTCCTAGCAGGAGTTCAGCACCCCTAAGTAACAACATGTTGGAGGGAAAGTTACCTATAAAAGCATCTGTTTTATTTTCTGTTCTTTCATTTCAGTCAGAATCTTTGACCATACCTTTACTATATTCAAAACAGATTAAGTAAAACAAATATCACTTAAAGGAATCCCTATCACAATGTTTATATTTGCACTTTTCTTTGTATTAACAGCGTTTATATATATGAATGATACAGTTGCTCAAGTAACAGATGATGAAAATTGTGAAACACTACAGTCAGAAGTACATATTACAAAAGGTACTATTTTTATTTTGAATTAATTAACTTCATATACAAGCAAATATATGTAAAACAAAGATATTTTTTTATTATTTTAGATCAATATGATGAAATAGGTCGATTAAAAAGAACATGTAGTGGAGATATAACAGTTACAAAATGTGAAGGGTTTTGCAGTTCACAGGTACAACCAAGTGTTGCAAGTACAACAGGATTCTCAAAGGTGAGGATACTGTTTTAAAGAACAAAATTCGTAAAAAAATAATGAAATATACATTTTTGAAATTTATTTTTACTTCCCCAATAGGAATGTTATTGCTGTCGTGAGAGTTATTTAAAAGAAAGGCACATCACACTACACCATTGTTATGATGCAGATGGAATAAAATTAATGAACGAAGAAGATGGGGTAATGGAAATCAAGATAAGAGAACCAGCAGAATGTAAATGTATTAAATGCGGTGATATATCACGATAAATATGAAAATATTTTATAAAAGCATTAATAAAATATAAAATAGAAATTATATGTAATACAAATAACGTGATTTAAAATAAAAATATAGAACATATTTAAGACAATTTACTTTCCCTTTCCTCTTATATTTGTAAACTGTATTAAAAAATACAAATTAAATACTACAATGCTAGATTAATTAAATGTGTATTTTGAAATATTATAAATTAAATACTAAAAAACAATGATAGATATGATGCTCAATATAAGGTTGTTGGTTTTTATATTATACATAATTTTGTTTCCATAACTAGCGAGTAATAAAATTTAATCTATTTATGATTAGAAATTGTAACAAAAATAGAATTTTATTTATAAAAACAAAAATTGATATAAAATATTTAATATAATCGTGAATGGAATTCAAGATAATTATCAATTAAATTTCACATAGATTATATTAATGCATATTATTAAAACAAATAGATTAAAACATTATTAAAATAATAGATAAAATGTACTAGTTATTAGTATAACTAACATATAACAAATAATTAACTTCCCAATTTTATCATGAATAAAATAGTTAAAAGCTAAAACCAAATGATAACATTATAAAAAATACTAATAATACTATATTTTAGAATTTTTAACAACTAGAATTATGTATATATGTTGTAAAATATACAAAGTAATTCTTTGCCACCTAAATCAATAAAGCACCATAGTTTATATACAGTTTATTGTTTGAATATTATAATTTTCACTATGGTAATGTACAACAAATTATTGTCAAAGTCTATTATACTGCAATGGAAAATAATATTATGTAATATTACTTGTATAAACAATTAATTTAAAAAGGAATAGTTAATTTTGTATGTAGATAAAATTATAAATATATAAATATAAATAAAATTTAACATGTAACTAGAACTTGCATTGATTATAATATACTAAAAATTATTCATGATTTAGATGTTTTAATTGTTAGTAAGATTATAGTATTATAGAATATAATTTTTATATACATATATGTGTAGTTAATATATCATGCATATAATTATTACCAATACAAATGTCATTATATTTGTAAATATATAGTGATAACTTATAATAAAAGTATAACAATATAAAAAAAGTTTTAATGTATAAAAAATTATAAGAAATTAAACTTTGACTCTACTTATAACAAATTGTTTTCATAGAATATTATCATTGAATATTATAAAAGATATTATTTATAAATCTAAAGTATGAAAGAATATTTGATGAAAATGTTTTGTATATGTATGAAACAATATTTTCAAAAACATTTTTATTCCCTAATAATAGTTCTATATATCATATATTTAATCCCTTTCTTAGTGCTATTAACATACGCATGAAAAGGGAAGGGAGAAAACATGATCACCTACAGGGTATAAAAGGATAGAACGTACAATCTCTAAGCACAGTAAAGTGGTAGATCTAAGAGGAAAAGTATCGTGCTAACACTATGTTACTATATCATATTGGTAAATAAAGAATTATAATACTTGTGTTGTACATTAACATTAAAATTAATATAAGCAAATAAAATAAATGAAATTTTATAACTGAAATTATAAGCAAAATAAGAAACATAAAACTATAATGTATATCGATATAATATTTATATTATTCTATTACTTACTGTGTAGTAGGTGCCAGCGTTTTAATATGCCTGCTAAGTGAAACTGCAGAAGCTCTTATAGGCGTTGATGAATGTCAAGCAACTCCAGTTATCCACTTTTTGCAATATCCAGGATGTGTCCCAAAACCAATTCCTAGTTATGCTTGTAGAGGACGTTGTAGCAGTTACCTACAGGTAATATACATATATAAACAAACAAGTAATTTCACTTATAAATATATCAATATAAACAAATAAAAACATTTCCAATATAGAAAAATACATTGTATTTTATTTTTATACAAATAAATTTATAAATTTTCTCTACATTAAGAATAAAAAAAATAGACAATTCTTTAAGAAATATTTGTTTAGTTTTATATTTTTTCATTAATTATTGATTAAAAATAAATAAAAACATATTACTTATATTAATTAGTTTTAAAAATCTTTCAAATTTTATTATATATAATCAGTTTATATTATTTTATATTAATATTAATATTAAAATAATCGAAGTTTATGTAAACATTTAAACTTAAAAATATTCTTTAAAATATTCTTTTAAACATTTATAATATTCTGATTTGTATAAGCGTGCATAATAAGATGTAGGTATCACTGTTTTTCATTCATGATTATAATATATGTATAAAAAATTCTAAGTATTTTCTGTTACTTATATTATTTATAATTCCTATAAACATACAGTTAGGCATCAGTTTTATATTCATATTTACTGAATATCATAGTATTCTGCACAATGTTATCTCAACCATATATTTCATAGAAAATTGACAAATTAATATATATAAACATCTATTCATTCGTACCTGTTTCTACAGGTATCTGGATCAAAAATTTGGCAAATGGAGAGAAGTTGCATGTGTTGTCAAGAAAGCGGTGAACGAGAGGCCAGTGTATCCTTATTTTGTCCGAGAGCCAAACCAGGCGAAAAGAAATTCCGAAAGGTTAGGTTAATGCTTTGACTTAATCATAGATTTTTTAACATTTTGGATACATGTGATAAATTAATGAAGTGTTGGCCTATTAGTCACTTGCACTATAAAATCAGGAGCAAATCTTTTGATACCATGAGTTCCTCACAGCCATATTGTTTTTGTCTAACTGATCAGTGGGAAGCGCATCTGAAAATGAATATCGCGCGTCATTTGAATTGGATTATCCTATAAGGACTAGTTATAAATACAAAATCATGTTTGTTTATATAATTTATAACTAACATGTATAACAAATCAACTAAAAATATTTTTATTTAATAAAATTTAAAGATATATATATATATACACAATATTCAATTTACCAGCTAATTATTCGTTCATAGGTAATTACCAAGGCGCCTTTAGAATGTATGTGTAGACCATGCACTAGTGTAGAAGAATATGCAATTATCCCACAAGAGATCGCTGGATTTGCCGATGAAGGCCCGTTTACGACCTCTGCGCATTTTAGAAGATCTTCCGATTTGCAGTAATTCTTTTATCAAACTTTATATTGTAAAATTAAGAAAATAAAAGAAAATATTAAAGATAAGAAATACTTTATTGGATGTAACGTTATAAAAACGTAAATAAATTGAAAATGTAAAGTATTTGATGTAAAAAATTCATTGATATATAATATAAATGCTATACATTATATTAAAAATGTGCTTATCCTCTGCTAAATATTTTCCATACATAGAAAACCTTCGATGATATTATATATTATTTATATACGTTATTTTAGCATTCTTACGTTAAAGGAAATGAAAGATAGTTTTAAGAAAATATCGTGAAAGATAACTAATATTTTGATGGATGTATATCAGAAGCCTTATTATTTTGTTATAAATAATTTCAGTTATATTACATACATATAAAATAACTACATTGTAATAAATATACAATATAGGATATTACGCGTTTAGTATTTTTCTAAAAATGCGTATTTACGTGATACATTACAGTATGATTATAATTATTGCATCTTAATGTTATACTGTAAATTATTACATCCTGTTAAGTATACAATATCTACAATTTTTGAAATTTCAAGTGCATCAGATATTAACGTTGAAACTTTAATAAGATTTATTCGAAATCGTGTACATATATATAATTCGTATAGTATTACACGTATTTCGTTCAGGATTATGGAAACAATATTATTTGAACAGTGTTACAAAAAAATATACAGGTTACTAATTTAATTAATCAGTTTCTTCGGCGGTGTGATCGATGTATCTAGACAGGCGTATATTCAAGAAAATAATCAACAACAGTTTGACATGGAGTTCTTTTTTATTTTTTTTTCTTTTATGTATAGATATGATTTATCATAGAAGTGTATGTGTGTATTTTTGTATTGTGTTTTGGAATTTTTCGTGATATTTTATTTATATTTTGTATATGTGTATTAACGTAAACGTAGGCACACGCAAATATATGTAAAATAGCGATATACGTGCGTGTTCATACGTGAACCATCGGCACAATGCGTCGCATGCATGTGCAACATTCCAGTCAGCATAATAACAATGCTATCTTCTTCCATTATTTTTCCAAACTGATCATATTTCACTTACAATATTTACTTATTAAATATTTACAGGGATCATTTTTTTGTTGTAATTCACTTATCGACATTTCCTCAACAACGTTTTTTAATATATAAATTATTGTAATTTTATTTATTTACTGCGTCTTCTATTTTATGTTTCAACCCGTCGAATGATACATTCTACTACTGAAGTAGAATGAAATCTTTCAAGGAGACAAATGTTATAAATCATTAATACTTAGTTCATACACAAAATTTTCCATTCTTCTGTATTTCATGTATGTCTCATTTTTACAGTGTGAAAAAAGTAATAGTGATGTATTTGACCTTCCCTACAATCTCATCCTTCTCATCTCCTTCAATTTTGTCGTGTTCAAAAAAATGCTGCGTTTTATATTTAAAAATTTTCTATTACATAATTCACAAAAAACATAAAAGTTTTTCAACATCCTGTAATTAATTTTAGATTATTAAACAGAAATAAAGAATTTCGAATACAAGCAAATTATATAGTGTAATTATAAGATGCAATAAAAGAAATAAGCATATAATGAATTCACGATGATGAAGGGTATATATCGTATGAAAATTTAAGAACAAGCTATGGACATTCTGTGAAGCAAGAACTATAATTTTTTTATATTGTATATTTACATACACATGTACATGTATAAACATATGTTTACGCATACATATGTATTTAATGCAAGTTAGATAAAATATCTACGTGGTAACCTTCTATCCCTTCAACAACGCAAAGAAACTTTGAAAAAATGATAAATGACAAATTCTGCTAGTATCTAATAATCAAATAACAAATTTGAACATTTCGGTATTAATTAATAATTACAATTTCTTAAATAGGGAGAATACATTCAATACGAGAAACATTAGACAAAAACAATGTAGTATTTCCTAAAATTAAACGAAAATTTTTCATGATTGCATTCAAATTTCCTATTTCATTTTGTGTATTATATATAAATGTACATACACACACGCGCGCACGCACGCACACACTATATATATAAAGTCATATATATATAATTGTGTGTGTGTGTGTGTGTTTGTGTGCGTGCGTGCACGCGTGTGTGTAATATACTCAAAAAATGTATTTTTCACACTGTACTTTAAATTAGTGTAATAATTTTATACAATTTCCTATTATACGGTCGATCTGGATTCATGCAGACATTATATTCCACACACTATGACCTGCTCTCTCAATGTTCATAAATAACTAGTGTTAAAAAATAGTAGCGCCTTAATATGCACACCATTTGTATCCTTTTTCTAGTTTCAGCATATTTTGCATTACGAAACATATCGCGCCGAACCACAACATGGTTCGTAATGTTATGTTTTAGTGTTCACTTTCATTCACTTTTAGTTGTGAATGTATATTTTCCTTCATATGGTTGAATACATTATAAGTTCGCAAGATATAAATTAGTAATTGTTATATTTGTTATAATCGTAGAAAGAACCATTGCCCTTGCGTCAGGCTTGGTTATATAGTTTTCTTTTACATATCTCAAATATAATTTACTTAAAATTGATCTACTTATACACATCTGATTTTTAATTTTTTATCTACCTTGCACATAGCAAGTACCGGCTGTTTTGCGAATATCGTTTAATTAAATGGAATATAGCTTTTAGAGTTTCCAATATAAAGCGTAAACGAAAAGTTGTACGTAATATTCAATTTATTGGGCGATTGACAAGCTGCAGTGACATCGCAACACATAAGAAATACGATAATGTCCTTGAGTGTTTTTTTTTTTTTTTTTGCTTTATTTAAACTTTAAACCATTTCAATGAATTATATATAATAATTATCTTGTATTTACTTCTGTATCATAATTAATAATTAATCTTTATCTTCATTATGTATAGCGGTCTCAGCTATTGTGTCCGTTTTTATGATAACCTTCTTTATTATCTGTCACTTCTTGTTCTTTGAAGTTCTATACTATAATACATGCACACGCGCACATCACTTTTTGTATTCTCTCAATACATATGATGTTTTCCTTTAAAAAAACTGCAATTTGATTTCACTTCGCGTAGTTTTTTTTTAACGAGGAAACATATATTCAAGTTAATAGACGATAATGTACTCGATCACGGTATCGTCAACAACGTTCTTGGCTGACGCTAGTTGATACGTCTTCTACACTGGAAGTATCATCTGCTTCTTGTAAACCAGTGAAAAACGAAGTCAGCGCCATCATCGCAACTCCATGCCATTCACGCTGGGCTGGTTCAGGACTCTTTTTCCACGTTAGGAACGCGTCGCTTGAAATTATGTTATAATCCGACAAACTTGTCATAATATTGAAGAGAGTCCCTGTAGGTAAAAATTTTTTATAATTATAACTAACTTTCTATTATAGAAAACAACATTTTATTCTTGTATGTTACCGTGTGGATATTGTAGATTGTGCAAATGAAGTTGGATTGCATAAAGACACTGCAATTCTAAAGGTTCATTCGCATCGACGAATCGGCGAATTAATTGTTGTAAATTAATAAAAGCTTCGCTGTTTAAACACCACCTGCTGTTCACTGGTTCTAATAATAATAAAAAAAGCACACAAACAATTATAATCACTAAAAAATGTTAAAGAAGAAATATGATAAAATAACAAAACGTACCCATGGACGTCTCTAAAATGGCAGTCGTTAATACTCGAATGAAAGTTGGTTCTTTGACCCGATTACCTACATGTACCTGTAATGATCAATTAATGAAGTATAACTGTTTAATATTTTGTAAACTAATATACAATTAAATTTAAAATACTTACAATTATCCACCCACAAATTTCATCGAAACTACTTTCTTTCATGAGTCTCCTAAGTTCATCATGAATTTGCTGCATTGTGGGTTGATTACTAGTTGAGCTTTTGGCACTATTATAATCACCAGTGCAGAACTCTAAGTTCTAAGAACAATAACATTATTCTTAATTCTCCTTATTTAAAAATAACATTTATTAATAATTTTAGCGCCAACTTACGTAATCTTTAATGATTTTGTCAACTTCTTCAAGTTCTGTATCAATTACATTACTCAACTTAAGTCCACTTTGGTCCCATTTATCTGCAACCCACTTATGTCCTTTATCTCGAGATATTTTCGATAATAATTCCCCAAGGAATTTGCCTACATATCCCCGAGTTCTTAAACTATCAAATATAGGTTTCAACTCGGTTAGGGGGACTATCTCCTCTTCTATTGGATGTGCTGTAAAAAAAAAGAAATATCATAATACTAATTTTCTTTTGGTATAAATAGTATTTTTTGTCATTGTTTTCAGTCCTGTTGAGCTAAATTCCCGCATGGAAACTCTACGGTAAAGAATAATCATCATAAATGACAGTTATCTTTAAACATAGAAAGTGTTAATGTTATTTACTTACATAATATCTCTGCTAGATATAACCAAACTTTGGGTATATCGAGTACAAGATCATCAACTAGTTCCAATATTTCAATGAATCTAAAAAAGTAATTGTGATTAGTTTTATCGAAAAAACATACATTTAGAATTTTTATACTGAAATTTTTAATCAGTATCCTTTTGGCTTTGTATTTATTATTCAACACCTTTTTCTCTGCATAAATATTTCGTCATTTATATAAAAGATTTAATTAAAAAGTGATCTTAATTAGTGCATCAAATAACACTATAGACATACATACGTACAAAAATAACTTACCCGTTTCTTAGATGTGATATAGGTAAAATTTTTTGAGTAATTAAATGCGACAAAAGATACGATATGCATTCTCTATCGAGAGGTGACTTTTCAAGAACGAAGTTGATCAATTCACGTATGAATTTTGTTAATGTATTATCGAAGTTCTGTTGAATAGCCAACGAAACTTTCTACAAAATAAAAAATTCCAATTACAACGGATATTTAAATAAATTGTATTTTATTAGGATGGATTTTTTAAATAAAATAGTGTGTCCACCTACTGATCATTCAAGCAATTATTTATATAAATATAGCATTATAGCTAATTTATAACACTGTTTAAGAAGATCAGAAGGAAGGTATTACATAATTTAGCACACTAATGACTCAAGCATCTCCTAGCAAAAAGCAGAGATGGATCTAAGGAGCGTGCTAATGTTAATAATCACAATATTATCCACTAAGGATTAATACTGCGATATAATAATTTATATAATATTAATATTTATAAACATAGAATATGAATATAGCGAAAACTCACTTCAATGATAGGATTTTTGAGATAGTCTTTCATTATTTTGTTTAACGTTTTCATAAATTCTTCTTCTGACATCTGAGGTTTATGACTGCTAGAGGTAGATTGTGAGGACGATTTTAACGATGGCGGTGGCATAGAAACGCTTTGACTTTGTGAATTATCTAATAACGAACTGTCTCTACTCGACGACGAACTGTTTAATTGATGACTACCATTGCGTGAACTCCTACCATCTATAATAATGAAAATATAAAATTTTCTTACATTTAAATAATATGAATAAAGTAAATGTGAAATGTATTTTTTAAAATATCAGAATCCTTTTGGCTAACAACATTAAGTTCAACTTTTCAAAAATAAAAAATTTGTCATCATGCGTTTCATAATTTTTTGCTTAAAAGATCAACAAATTATTTAATTTTTTTATTATCTAACGTATCATAGACATACCATAGGAAGGTTTGTAGTCACGACCATACTCTCTTGGTCCAGTAGACCTTGATCTAAAAATAAATGAGATTATAATATTAATTATTCGGATTATTCTGTACATCCCATATGCGAATATTAAAAAAATATTCAGGATAGTTTTAAAGTCATACTTCATATCAGAAACTCTAGCCTAACAATCTATATTTCATCATATCTATTTTATTAAATATTGAGCAATAAGAAATATAATAAACAAAAAATATTACTCTCTTACCCAGAGAGTTGTGGAGACGTTTTTCGTTTATCTTGATCTAAGTTTGATACATTTTCTAAGCATGCAAATTTATTTGAATTTATTGCCTTTGAGCCACAACTCGAAGGCGTTTTCCACATATACATGTTTCTGCTTCCTAATTGTAAATCATCCATTGGAGGCTAAAATAAAAATGATGAATATTTATTTGTTATTAGCCATCTTCACTGTACTTGTGACTATAAGCCTTTCGTAACTATTATTGAAGTTTTAGTAATATAAATGCTTACAGGTTTATTTTTAAGCTTAGCTGTCTCGACAGAATATGGTTGCCTTGTTCTGACAACAGGTTGACTCCAACCACCATCATCAGTGGGACCAACACCACCTACATTATAATGCATTATTGATTGAATAACATACCATGTATATTTATTTATAAGCGATATAATAATGTGAACAATTAAATAAAAGTTGTCAGAATACACAATACAATCATTCTTATCAGAAACTCTAGTCTGGCAAAAAATGTGTAATATCATCATGCTGCTGCATTATGAAAGCGAATTCTCCACTTATAAAATATCAATTTATTTATAATTTATATTTATCTTTGTTATAGTGTTATTAATTCAGATATTACACTGACTAAATACTTACGATTCCTTTTTCTATCACTAGTACGTTCATCTTTTCGAGGTGTACTCAAAGGAGTGTTACTCAATTGGCTATCTAATCTTTCAGAATCTGCTTCTTTTTGAATTTGATCTATTGTTTTAGGATTACTATCATCTCTCCTTGGAATCCAGCTATTTGCTCTTAAATCTATTACATCTTGCAGCATAAAACGAATTCTGGAACTAATTTTTCCATGTCCTCGTCGTGCAACGATATCTTGCATTTTATTGAAATAATCTTGCATTTCCTAATAAAAAGGGAATAAATTATTATCTTTTTAGTAACAAACTGAATACTTTTTATTAATTATAATAAAAAACGAAGTTACTTCTGCAGACACTTTTGATTCTAAATCTTTTCCGACTGTTGTTAACAACTTGCACAAACATTCAAGACTATCTTCATCACTCTGAATTAACAGCTCCTTTATGCAGCGATGCATGATTTTAGTTGTTAACATTCCTTGTTTATACAATTCACCAATAAATCTGTAGAACAAAAAGTAAGAAATATAGCATAAAAAATACAAAATATATCAACAAAAATTATAATGTAATGTACATTATAACTGCATATTTTAGGTTACATTTATGTTACTTTACCGTATATTTCCTACTGATTTTATACGTGTTTTTCGTTCTTCATCTTCAAATTGTAACTGCAAATCCTTTTTCTTTTCCTAATTGTAAATGTAAAACAATTTGATGATAATGAAAATATAAAAATGTATAATACAATACAATATAGAAATATTAATTGATTGGACTTACAGGATCAACACATTCTTCTATTTCTTTAAGCTTAGCAGCTCTTGCCACCTCGTTTACTGGATTTCTTTCGAATTCCTTTTGACAACGATTAATAATGAGTTTCTTGAAAGTATATGAGCACTCTTGTTTGTCCGAATTCTTGTCTGAACCTGAGACTTCCATTACAGCAAGTTCTTTGCACATTAATGCATATGCTACAGAAAAGCTTGGTTCATCCACAGCCTAAAAGTTAATAAATTATACATAACTAAGAATTACATAATTATTGCAGACATTCAATAAATAGATTTACCTTCTCGAAGACTAAATTGATGACGCCCTGCAGTCGTTCCGGAGTATCGATGGTTAATGTACGAACCTGATCGACTAAAGTATTAAATTTCTGCGGTGTGAGTTTATTCAGTACACTTCTAACTCTCTTGTAAAGAGCTTCCGATTTAGCTTCTTCTTCACTAAGATTCAAACTTTTCAATCTTGTCGGCCTCCATGCATTTTCAGTTTCCCTCAATTTTACGTCTTCCCTCAAAGATAACGATACATGAATAACATTTGGCTTTGTTGGTTTCGATGATTTGCCTGGATTGCTCTTCCGATTCGGTGGTAGCTAAATAGAGATAAATACATTATATCAACATGTTAACATTCATAATGATCTAATGTACAATAAAATGCAAATATCAGAAAAAATATTCTCTATCAAGGAATTTCAATCCACTACTTTTCTATTTATAATACATCACTTACTAATCATTCCAACTCTACCTATTTCAACTTTTCCAACTTACCGCTCGGTTATTTGCGTTTAACGGTTTTATGAATCCAGGGAATAAAACATCATGTCTATTGATATTTGTATCTTTAAATAGCCTAAGTTCAACATTATTCCTTGCCTATAAGAATTATCATTTTATATATCATATGTATTTATAATAATAATAGGAAACAGGAATAATCATTTTTATACAATACCTTTGAACTATCTTTCAAAACAACGTCTAAATCTGGTAAATTAGACGGTTTGATTTTGCTATTGGGATCATCCTGTAGTTTCATTAAAAATTCACGATCATAAATCTTTTTACCGCTTTTATTTATAGGGCTCCATTGGTCCTCCTTATATTTATATTTCAATTGTATTGGATTTGTAACTGATGTGATTTCAGTTTGAACCGGAGTTTCGCTTTCGGTTGTTTTTTCAATAACCGGAGATGTTTGCGGCTTCTCTTCGTTGACCGTTCGAATTGCTGAAACCTTCGAATTCTCTTCATTCTTTTGTGCTACTATTGCTAGCACATCAGACTCTTCTTTAACTTTCACATGATCAACAACATCATTAGGAACTGACTTTGATTGCATATTACATGCAATCGATTTATTATTATCCTCTATCTTAGGGGAAGATTCCTTTATAGTTTCTTTGTTGCTTGGCAGTTTTTCTATAGCAGGTGTTTGTATGAGAATACTTTCTTTTAGGCTATCTGGTGTCACGGGTGTTTGTTTCTCCGCTCTTTCCTTTGTATGATCGGAAGTAGCTTCCTTCTCTTTTTTTGGTTCGTAATTATCTTTTTCCTTATTATCTTTCATAATTTCACGATTTCCTTCCTTATTACTGTCCTTAGGTGTTAAAGAATCTTTGTTGTCTTGTTTTATTTCAGGTTTCGCCGGAGGTACCGTGTTTACAAAAGCATCCATATCTGTACCTTCTTTCTCCGCTCCTTTCCGATTAAGTTCACGGGGTTTGAGCCTGTTTTTACTCTTCTGCTTCTGCATAGCTTTACCTGACAAACAGAAAACCCATATTACATATAATAATTAGATTACTAAAACTTGTCTAAAACTTTATATAATACTAGATTTTAACGAAAAAGTATACATTTATTCGTACGATGCGTGAATCGTAAATAGTCATCAAAAGTATTATTACATTAATATCACTACCGAGAGATGCAGCTGTAAAGAAAAGTGAGTATTTCGGCTACAAGCCAAGGATAATTATAGTCTCAGATCACAGTACATTTCGTAGTGTGACATTTCACTTTTTTATTAATGTATACAGAAATTTATGAATGTTAGAGAAAAAATTTATGATTTGCATTAGCACCTCATCTTATCCTTATACCTTCACAAAGAAGTAAGAAAGAGAAAGATGGTTCGTTATTCTCGAAATAATATTGTTAAAAATAAGTGTATTTACTCGTACAAGAACTAAATATATTCGATGATACCACATCCTTTAAGTAAATAATTTAAGAGCAAAGATTTTAATGCAATAAAATCAGTAAATTGCATTATACATGTAATATATTGAAACTTTTCTAAAATCTACCAATTCTAAAATCAACCTAAATTTGTAAGTTTTTGATTGATTACAGAAATAAAAAAAATAAAAACTGATTAACCCAATTTTTTGAAAATTTCTTAATTTCGAGACTAAAATACACGATTAGTGTTTAATGTTTCGAGAAGCAAACGATTATTCTGGACGAAATTGATCGGCTTGACTTCTAATATGGCTCATATATGGAGCATTTCCGTAACATTCGAAATAGAAATACGAAAATGAAGATGAAAGTAGCGAAGTAGTCTCTTCTAACATGTGTTATCACACACTCACTTCACGTTTTATATTAATATATAATTAAATATGTACCATGGTCTCTGGAGCCCCGACGATTACTTCTTGATCGGGAGCTGCTGCTGACACGAGCGTTACCATTAACTTTGCGGTCACTCATTTTCACGATTATCAATAATCAAATATATACTGTTATTTACGCATGTTTAAGCCATAATGTCTGCCTGTCCATGCCATATTACAAATATATTACATATTATTGCAAATCACATTCTTGAAACATAAAACTCTTTGTGCGGCTCGAGTTTCAACAGCTTGTATGCTACTGCTGCACTGAATCAGTATTTATTTATAAATCTGCCAAAAGCTTGCCAAAACTGGGGTAGATGGATCCATGATCACACGCGTAACATCGAGTAACCGTGCACAACGCATTTTAAATTCCTTTTTTACTCTTTTCACAGCGGGAGATAGAGCACAGAAGAAAGTCAAGATTACAGTACAATAGTAACGGAATTTTCTGAATAACAGCAAATAAAAAATACAGGTACAAATGAATTCTCAATGCAAAGATCGATGTATACAGATTTTTCGGTCCGGTTTATTCAAAAAACTGTAGTAACACTTCAAAAATTCCTTTGGAAGCTCTTCTTACACGACTTTCACGCATCTATTTTAACCTGAGAACTGGTGCAAACCGACAGGCACGACATAGGATTTCTTAAATTAGTTCTGTTCGCCGGTTGCGCGCCGGAGCAAGCGCATTAGTGACTTTCCTAATACCTAACCTGACATGCGAACTGCTTTAGCCGAAATGTATCGAAAGTAGAATTTCTACATCTTCCATTGGAAGATACGTTAATAGTTTCAATGATAAAACTAATATTATGATCAATTTCATATTCGCTATCATTATTCATAATTTTTCATTTCTTTGACTAACCATAAATACAAAAACTCTAACGGAGCTGAATGATTGTTGGAGTGAGTGTTATATTATGAAAAATTGCACATTTATCATCATAAATGAATAAATATAAATTTAGACATAAAACTATGCACGAATTATCTTATTAATATTTCGATAAAGTTTTTAAAATAACTGCTTGACAGAAGAAATTAAATTAGTTGACTGTGCAGTAAAATGATAATCTTTCGACAGAAATTTTAATGAAATTTTAATTCTTAATACAGGAATAGTTCCATAACTTGACAAACTTATTCAGTACAACTCAGCATCTTCCTATTTTTCAGCTTTATAATACTAAATAAACAATTCCGTTTAGAAATAAAATTTTGCTATGTATGTATAGAGAATTATGTGTGTATATGTGCAACAAAGAAAAACAAAATTAAATAAGATACCTGAGTAATAAAAGAAAGCAAAATAAAGACAATATTTTATTATTTTGGAATAATCATTTAAAATTATTCCTATGTACAATTCTTTAGCAACAACTTTTAAAAAAAGTATTTTACTATAAGATAGCAGTTAATTTGATGCATGAAAGTAGCTTGAGTAAGATTTTATAAAAGCAGGTCGAGGTAACAATATCTAAAAAGAATGCTGAATGATCGTTAAAGGTATACGCGAAGTTTATCTCATTTTATTATTCATAAAATTTACCGAATTGGATATTAGAACAATGTACATAGTTTATATTAGTTCAGAAACATAACAAAATTATAGGTAATACCGAATATAAAATTGACCATAACATATGCTTCACTATCCATCTGGGCGGAAATTGGAAATGTCAATTGGAATTAAAAATTCGAAACGATACTTCAAAAACGACACTTTCACGATTTCATTTGTATAATTTTTAAGAATCAGAATTATAATAAAAAATTATGCAATTTATTATTACTATAGCAAGTAAATAGCAACTTTTATATTAATAGAATTAAGAAAATTTTCCAATTTTTTGTATATCGTCATTCAATTTGTTCACAAAATTAGCATAGCATCATGTATTAATTTATTGAATTTTATCGTATGGGAAATATATACAATTCATACGACCATTTTTTCTAACCAATGGGAACCTTTCACCGGATTGGTGAACGCTCAAGGTTGCCACTGACGCCGAAAGTCTTAAGATATTTTTTGCACACGCACGACGCGTGCTCTTGTGAAACGGTATTAAGAGACCTTCAAACCATGCATGTAGCTCGCCATACATGCGTGGCCGTGACCTCATGCAACTTAATGACCGAACAGTAATACAATTTTCACTATCATATACCCAAAAATGGTGCTACTTCACTTCGACACATGAAACAAACAATTTTTTATGAAGTGAAATGAGCAATAAAAGTATCAATGAAAGAGAAATAATCTTATACTGAGTTAGTATTTCATGTTTAATTCCACGCTATAATATTAATCTAGATATCTAGTAAAAATAGAGTCATCCATAAATGAAGTAATGGAGACATACTCAATAATTTGCCCTGTAGTTATGTCTATTTCTAAATAATCAAATGTGTATTTTTCTTTCTCTGCTACTGCCTCTAACCAATATTAGACTTTTTTCAATTTTGCTTACGAAATAGTATCAATGAACAAATATCTTTAAAAATTAATCAAACTTTTTCTGCTCATGCGGTATGAAAAATACTTTAGAATGATTTACTTTACGTTATTCTTGTTAAACATAATGAAATTATTCACGTGCGGTAAAAAAGATATCTGAATAACAGAAAGAAAATGAACAAATTAACAAATTTAATGATTTCAGTTATCATACATTGAAACTGATGATCAAATATGGAGTAGTTCTCTTTTGTAACGGCTCACAAAATGGCTACGCAAGCTGATACGTAGAAACATAAAACTACTGTTAATAATACTGTGTAGAAAATACTTCTATTCTGTAAAATAAGCATTATATATTAACCAATTTTTAATATATGCAAGCCTATAAATTTAAATAACGGATAAAAAGCAAAATGCTTGAATATTAAATCATTTCGGAAACACGTGTTTAAAGCGTAATGGACGAAATTTAACTATAGATTTCAAATTACAGGGATTTTCATAAAATAACTAAATACTTCAATTTCCTTTTATAATAAATGTCCTTTTTAACTTTTAACCTTACTAAATAATAATGATCTTAAACCTCTTAAAATGATATTCACTATGTGTTCCGTGAGGTCAAAAGCAGCCATATTTGAACACGATTGATGCTTCGAAATATATTTTCCACGATTTAAGATATACTTTCTTTTTAAAGAATAAATATACAACTTGGGAGAAAACTACAAAAAACGTTAAACCAATTACAAATATGTAAGTATAAAAAAGTATTAGATGTTATAATGGAGCTCACATTTGAGAAAGTTTGTGAATACAAGATGTCGGAATCACGTTGCGAAAAGCAGGTATTATATTGCAACCATATCTATTAACTTGATAAATTGTTCTAAGAGCCAAACCAAAATAATTTATACATACATTTTTTATCAAGTTATTCCTCTGCCGTGGTCGTTGCATCCGCTTGATCACTTTGTCACAGTAACAATAATTTAAAATAAAAAAATAAAAAAAGAATGCAATAAGACCTGTATCCTTTAAAGCCAGTACACATAAGGACTTTCAGATTGAAACGCGTAGATTTTTATAAGGAAAAGAAAAACGATGCGTGTAAAGGGCGCTCGTTACAATTAAATAAAGGATTACGTATATAAATTCTACAGAATATCGCAAGATAAAAAAGAAACCTTATATAGGAACGGAATATAATAAAGACGCAAATACATTAAGCGTATTCGTTACGTTATGAAGTATGCAAGCTCAAAGATGAGTAACCTTTTAAGTAGTATGAATGTAAATGTAGAATTATGTATAACTACGAATATACAATTGTTGATTAAAAAATAATAATTATAAAAGGAAAAGGGAAATGGGAAAAACGGAGTAAAAAATACAGCTGGCTAGCACAGCACGTGCTGGCTACTGGAGGAACCTCCGTTGTTCGACGAGGAAACAAGTCGGGAACCTCCCTCCAGCAGCACAATCGCCGATGTTCGTGTACCTTCGGTACATTTCGCGCCTTTTCGTCGTATGATGTCACAGTTTGGTTCGAAGCTCCCTTCGGAGTTTTATATATACCTTGCATTTCAATCATTGAAAAAAGATCCGTTCACATTAGAAACATGTATTCCAATAAATTACATGATGTATGCTACACTTTGTTCATAATATTCTCAAATTTTTTAAAATTACTAGGAATAATCAAATTTGTAACTTGTATAATGCAATTTTGTTGAAACGATTGAATTTAATTTAGTGTGATTAAGAATAAAAATTTTAATCTCATGGACAATTTATTGTCACTATAGTCCTTTCATTCCATGTATTTAAAACGTATTTTTCACTAAGAAATAAGAATTCATGTAATAAAATTAAGGTTTGACAAATACATGGAAAACTATTTTGCTCGATTTTTCTCCATACAAATAACGAAAACTTGTCCTTCTTTTTGTTCCCATTTTTAAAAAATATCTATAATAGAACTAATTTGACATTCCTGTACTTTTATTCCACTTTGCAATATAAATTAATGTTTTATAATAGAACTACTTTAAAAATTAACAGTTTGCACTTAGATCATTATTATGATCTAAATATTTTTGTTTTTAAGAAATTTTTGTCTTACAGCACTATTCGATCGTTTCAATTATGAATTTGAGATGTATGCTTTAAATAATGTGTCTTCACTTGCTTGAATGTTCGAATATCTTTCAACTTCAATAATGTTATTACTTAAATGTGCCATATTAAATTTCATGAAAAGTATCACCTTGCATAATCTATTTTGAGAAACGTTTAATGCATCGTTTAATGCAAACTTTTTTGTATACGTGTAAAAATAATCTATGTATATTGAATGTATATTGAATGCTTTAATGTATATTGAAATGAATACGAAATTAATGTATCATTTAAAATAAAATTTGCGTCATAATTGCGAAGTTTAAGTTGGATGCAAGCAGAAGGAATTTTAAAACTTTTAGGTTAGAATCAAAGTAAATCGTATTGTAACATCACAGTAATATCCAACAACCCTTCTTTTTAACGATATTTTTAAATAACATAACCACATGACATTTCATTTATAGGTGCTTTACATTTTGTAAAAAAGAATGAAAAGTTTCAAAATATTCAAATCTATTTCCACATGTGTAATTGAAGAGATACGTTTCCTTTACACATATGATACATATGTCTTAAGTATGCTTATTTGAAAATATCATCGCGGGTAAGCACACTATATACCATGATTTAACATTAACATTAACCGAATTACTAGTTCACAACAATTAACATGTAAACTTATGGGCAATGATGATTATTGAAGCTATCACAGAAGCAAAGTTCAAATTACAGTCATATGAGAAAAACGGAGGAAAACTATAAAGATATATCGGAAGTCTTAATCTAGAACTCTAATTTGTATATGGATATGAAAATATTGTAGTCTCAAGAAAAATCATTATTGCAATATATGAGTGTAGGATACATACAAAATAATTAACAATCGCGAGCACAACTATCAATAATATTGTAAATCAAATAAGAAATGTCTATATAAAAACATAAATCAACTATTTGTAAGAGAAATGTAAAATAAGCAATAATGTATGTGTTCATATACTACGAATATTTTGAATAAAAAAGAGAAAAATAAAGAAATATTTTTCGTAAAATATTAGCTAATATACCTCATATAAATTTAAAAATAGCAATATAAAATCATAAAAAATTTACGTTTTTTAAACTTTTTATTCTACATAGATAAAACATATTATCTGTATTTTGTTAATTTAAATGCCTTTTTTATATAATATTGCTCAAATATCAACCAAAAAATTTAAATAACAAATATAATATAATATCCCTTACTTAAGCATTATTATTGCAATATTATATATTACTCTAACTACATTATCATGAATTATGTATTACGAAAGCATACAGAAAAATAACTGATAAAACAAATGAAAACTTAGAAGTTTGCAAAAACTTACCATCAGATGATTTTTGTTGTTGAACTTCAGTTCGAACAGGATCGGATTCCAGTTTATCACCAGACGCATCTCCATTGGTTTTCAAATGATGATCTGTTTGATTATGAGCAGGTGTAGGTGTAGTACCTCTAGAACTAAGACTCTTTTCCCTCGTCTTTTTATCTTTTTGTTCTTTGGCACTCGAAGGCAACTCAGTTGCAGCAGCAGAAATAGTAGCAGTAGCAGATTGATTGTGGGTGTGAGTCTGAGATTTTCTTCTAGGCGGTGAACTCGATGAATTTTTATTGGATAAATTTGGGAACGGTTCTCTGGCAGGAACAGGGTTAGCACTTGGGGCAGTGGTGGACGGTTTAGGGACCTCCGGAACGTTCGTACTTGGTATAGTCGCAATGGAAACTGATGTCTGTGTTATAATAGATGTGGCACTCGTACTCTTCACTTCAACTTCAGTTACAATCATTGCGGGTAACTGCGCAGAAATATCATCCTTGTTTACGTTACGCGATATAGCTATTGGCGATTCCTCGATGACTCCACTTTTCGAATCGCTTCGAGGTTGGAATTCTTTCGTAGGAATTTGTAATGGTTTCGACTCTGTTTTCATTGCGCAAGAGTCTATTTGAGATACGTTACTAGTGGTACCTAACGATTGACTACATAACGCGGTTACATTAGGTACATTTTGTGTTGGTGAACTGCTACTACACTGATTATTCACGTCATTAGTAGAATTTGTTTGGGAATTAGATAAACTTTGTGTTACATTTTGAGTTGTAGATGTGTTTGGTACACAAGTCGGTACCGTCGAGTCGGAATTGGACTCTTCGGTCGCGACTTTCACAAGTGTTTTTGCAACCCGGGCTGCAAAGTCGGCTTGCACTTCGACGTCATTATTCTGTAACAATCACCAATTCTGCGTGATAGACAATGATACATAGTAATCGGATAAAGATTATGTTTGACAACTAAAAACTGGCTCCAAACTTAAATCATAGGACGAGAAATGAAACCAAATGTACTAAACGAAATAAAAGAACATTCAATATATTTTATACCTCTGTAACCCCTCAGCCATGGTTTGCAAACTATAAGCAGAATTACAAAAAACTGTATGTAAATAACGTATCTACATAATAATATACCTAATCCAGATAAAAATTAATTCTATTCTTATAAGATTTGACTGCAATTGAGCTAAGTGGCTTAATCAATTCATTCAAATTTTGTATATAGACGTAAATTTAGTACTACTAAAATTCTATCATAAATGCAAAATCTAGTAGTAGGAGTAACATAGAAAGAGTAATAAAAATTTTCATACAATATTCTAGTCGTCCGAAATAAAAATACCTTAAAAATACTTCAATGATCATGGCTTTTGGGTACAGATATTAATAATGTAAACAACTGACTATAAGAGTACAATAAATCACATTCATTCTAGGAGTTGTTATTATAAAAATAATATTGGTATAAATATAAAAATTAGAACACCAGCATTTGCGTTTTATTTACATTTAATCTGATTTTTCTTCTTTTAAATACAAAGCTCTTATAGTCAATTGTTAGTGTATTAACATAATAATATTACTCACTTGTGGCTGAGGTGTTTCACGATTGCTGGATTCACCACTTTGAATAGTTTCATTATCTTTGTAAATTTCGTGACTTATATTTTTACCAGTTGTTGGATCTACAATATCAGTAATAGCATTTTGTCCTCTTGGTTTCCGAGATTTTGTCGTACTATTTGATGCACTTGTTGCACCACCATTATGACCTGAGTACATATCTTTAAATAATAAAATACATGATTTACAATATATACAAAGACCTAATTGATTAAACAATTAATGTTCAATTATTCAAATGGTAATATTTGTTATTAGCATCTTCGGTTTTTATATATAATACAAGCTTGTGTGAGCTTGTGATATCTATCTAAATCTCTACCTGAATCTCTACCTGAATTTCTACCTGAATTTCTACCTGAATCTCTACCTGAATTTATCAGAAAATCTCTAAACTTAACAGGTTTTAAAAGTTCGAAGTTGCGATTTGAATCCCTGAGTCATAAATAAAATTTCCTGCACTTTCTACCTTTCTTTCATGTATTTTTCGTTGAATTATGATGCATTTACCCTTCATAGAGATTTATGAACCATAAATATTCTATATAATCGCGGTAAGTGTTTGGGGAAGTTTAGTTCTTAAGTAAAATAAAATAAAATAGTGATTTTTGTTGGAATTGGGGTCTCCCAAATTTGAGATACAATATTTCTTTGCAAATGTTGAATTATCATAATTTTTATAACATTTAAAAATCCTTGCACATATATATGTATTTGTCTATATATGCACGATATTCAATTTCATTTAAAACATTGAAACTATTTGTTAACATATTGTAATGATAGCTAACAAGGAATTTATGTATGGTTGTTCTTAATTTATATAATTTTGATTCTATACATTTTACCAAATACTACTTATTTTATTACATTATATCGTTTTATCCCCCAAAAATCTACTTCTTGGAAATTACCATTGACACAACCTAACAATCTAGACAATACAATTTATATTGAAATATGTTATGTTCATTTTGCAACTTACCAGTCTGAGAAAGAGATATACCCATGGGGGGTAAAGGCTGAGCCTGTTGCGTAGGTTGCTGCAGTGTACCTTGTGGTACGACTGGGGCTCCTTGCGCACCAGCCAGTGGGCCTGCAACATGTTGAGCCCCACCAGTGACAGCGCTTGCACCTGCTCTACTTAAACTTAGTGGTGTATTTGGTTGGCCTGTAGGCCAGTAATCTATAAAGGAACATATAATTTTGATTAAATTTATCTTCAATCTTTACAGTTTTGTGTTACTTACAAGGTTGAGGAGTAGGTGCAGGTGCACCATATCCAAACATACTCTGTGTTAGAATGGCATTATGTTGAAACGGTTGAAAATATGATTGATTTTGATGCGTCGGATGCCTCTGGGGTGGACCACCAAACTAAAATTATAAAATATTTATTACATTTATAGTCATTATTAATAAAAATGATGAATATGATAGTACTTTACAAGCAAGTAATGAGAGAATAAACTTTAATTGCAAAATAACACTTAAATACAATAACTTTTGTTAGAAATTATTCTTTTGATGACACAAATGAAATGAATGATGCATGACGATAAATATATAAAATCAACAGTACTTAACTACTACCTGAAGGGGCATTTGATTGTTCATTGTGTATAAGGATTGCTGATGTGGGATCTGATGAGGGACTTGGTATATTGCTCCAGTTTGAACTGGCAAACCACTTGTATGATAAATTGCAGTTGGTTGACCTCCACTTCCACCAACTCCCGACATTCCAACTACTTGTGCACTAGTACCCCCTTGGCCACCTCTATGACTAATACCCCTTGGCTGTTGGGGCCGGGGTCCTTGATAATAACCCTGAAATTGATAATGCAATTAATAAGTAAAATTTATAAATTGATGTGCATTTATATATAAAATTAATATCAAATTGATAGCTTACAATATATTAGACTATAAATACACAAATAAAATTTACAATATATTTTAAATATTTCTAATACTTTTTATAAACATTAATATGTAATATACAAATTCATATAGCTAATACACGATAATGAAAGTTCTTATAAACAAGATTTTTTCTTAACAATTTCCTCTTACTTGGGATGTTGGCCTTGTTTGCGTTGGCCCATATACTTGTGAGAGAGGTTGTGGTTGAGGTTGTAAATGGGCCTGTTTTCCCATTTCCTGCGGTGATGGAGTATGTACGGGAGGTGTCGTAGTTGGAGCCGGACCTTGCGGCGGTTGTGATTGTACCCCGGGTGCAGGGGTTTGTGGTGGTGCTTGCCCTCCAGCAGGACCTCCTGGTGGAATACCTGCTGCTGATTGTCCAATGGACTGTAAGCCACCGAGTGGTGGAGGTCCTCTACCCCCAGGTACTCCTACACTACCCCCACCCCCGCCCACCTGGCCCCCTGGTTGGGTGCCGTAATTTTGACCAGACACATGAAAATCTGATCCTGAAATTCAAAATAAAAAAGATATTAGACATTATGCTTGAAATATCTGAAAAATTTAAATGTAAATAATCGAATTTTATAGATAAATAATATAAATAAACATTAAACTTATCTTTAACAAGATTATTGCTATTATTATAGCTTGTATTTTCATATGTACATCTAAAAATGTTTAAATGCTTCATGCATTTTCATATTTATGTTATTATACTAAATGCTTTAAGGAAAAACAAAATTTAACTGTTACCATATGTGTAAAAAACAAACTTAATTTCCTTTAAATAAAAATCAAGATTTATGTTTGTGGCCCTTTACAACGGTCATAAATAGATAATTTGACACATATCTGTCAAATACTTTATATTGTACTATAAAATTAAAGCATTTATTTATATAATGTGAAACATATTTCTGAGAAACTATCTAGATATATAAAACAGATATTAATTTCCTGTTAATGAGAATCTATTGTTTCGACAATCTTACTGACTTTACGAAAACTTTCATATAGGAAATGCAATGGGTTCCTTACATGCATCATTATTATACGGAATTATTATGCATAATTAATATACGGGAACAAAAAATAATTTATTTTCCTATCTAAATTATAGTCGAGCATCGTTTTCCATGTACATAGGGTCATACAATGACTCGTAAAAAAGTGATATCGCTAATTGCTATAATGTAACAGGAACTTCATTATTATCATTTTATTATTTAGCTATTAAATATATATATCTGGTTTCGTAATATAAACAAGAAACAAAAAAAGAAAAGAAAATAGATAATTATACACTCAAGTTTGCATATGCACGGTATTATCCTACCATAATATGTTCGCCATTCTGTCGTTAAATGAATTACTCGTGAAAGCGATTATGCGTGGAATTGCATGACATCGCTTGACATGTCGTCGTTGTCGTCATCGTCTAAGAGATACAGTATGATTGATTATGCATATGTATTATCAAAACATCAAATGGATTACAATTATTTTTCCTAAAAGACTCTATATACTTAGAATAAGTATTACGCATAAGGTACATGCATTTTCACAAAAACATGAAAAAACTTTATCACCACATGCTACGACTTTATGACGAGAAAATACGTTAAGGACATAGAGAGATAAATGAAGGAAAAAATATGGATATTTGAGCGCTCACCGTTGGAAATCGGAACAAAGCTGGTTATCGTGTTTTGTCACGGAAATACTATGTTTATTCGTACAAGCGAATTTTTTATAATGAAAGAACAATGAAGTGACAACAAGGCTGAAACGTGAGCAAAGAAACCGAGAAGACGGCCTCGCGAACGGCCATCTTTGCACATGTGGACAGGGCACGAAGCAGTGCTGCTATCTGTAGTCCCGTAAGTACATTGATTGCTACGAAAGGGGGGCGAGGCCGAACTCCATCACCAGGATCGTACTAACTATCACACCGTGAAAACACACAAATTAAATGTATCCATAATATAATAGCAAAGAAATTCAGAACTTCATGTCGTACATATTGAACTCATTTGTAGCGAAAAAAACTCATTTGTAATATATCGACCATATTTTAATAAAGTAAGTTCATTAATTTATCGTCCTCTAATAGAATGAAGAGAGTTGTATCTTTCTTTTTTGTATCACTTATTGTAAATTACTTTTTTAGAAGATTAGAAGGCGTTTCACATTGAACTATAATACGGTTGTTTTATTGTCAGTAGTAGTTTATGTATATTCGAGTAAGCTCTATCACATATTTTATACATAAAATGTTTATTTATGTAACATGCGAGTTAAAAATAATTTTTGTCATATTCTCTAACATCATACATTCATATTAAAAAAATTGTAGAGTTGATAATCTTATTTATTCATAAAAATATTGATAAGTAGATATATACGTATTCCCGCAAGTTTAATAATCGGCGATCTAAGACAACACACACGCGGGCGCACGCGCATATATATATATATATATATATATATATATATATATATATATATATATATATACTAACAGAGTGAAAGAACATGGCCTGAAAAATAATCCAGAATGCAATACGTCATTTCCGGTACCGATTCCTTCTCTCTCTCCTCCCATTCGCGCGTGCACGCACACGTACACACATGCTTTCTTCTCCCCCTCCCTCCCTCACACACACACACACACCCACACACACGCACGCACGCACGCACACACACACACACACACACACACACACACGTGCGCGCGCATTAAATTTGTTTTTCGCTATTGAGCCAAGCGAGATGAATTGAAAACAATTCGGGGAACTTAAATACAAGGAGAAATCAGCATTGCACATAATATGAAAAGAAAAGTGAGGTTAGAACGACCACACTTTAGCCACGTGGCTGGCCAATATAAGAATAGTAATACACTTAAATGTATATTATAATTATATAAATTATATAAATTATAATCATAAAAACAAGATCTTTTAATGTTGGAAGAATATTATCAAAAGGTAAAACATACTATCGCAATGAGTCCTCTAACTTTTGAATTTTGAGAAAACTGCTTTCAGCTCGCACTTCATTCTTTAAATATTGAACTTTATAAGCAAAATGCTATTATTAACCTAAATAATAGATTAAGCGCGATAAGAAAAATAGCTACAGTTCGTATAAAATAGCTGAAGTATTATATAATTCATTTTTGAAACAGCTGCTCATTCATAGTCATTATTGACATTAATACTAATATTATTGCTCATTATTAGTTGCTATCGTGTATTAGAAAATAAATTTCCTTTATCTATGGATTCAAATGTAATCTTTCAAGGATCAGTACTGCCTAAAGTAATATGATAAAAATTATAGAAATAAATATAATAGACAAATTTGTTAACTATTATAGGTATCTATAAAATATTATGCTGTAACTTTCAGCAATCAATCACGGTTCAAAAAAAATTTTTCAGATTCATGAAAATAAAATATAACAATTGTAGTACAAAAATTTTCATTGATATATCATTGTACATGTAAATTCATGTTATTTTATTAATTTACTAGAAGCTATTAATAACAGTATATGTATATATATTCAATAACATATATTTAACTTAAAGAAAAAATAATATATGATAAGTAAAATAATTAACTGTACTTGAAATGAACAAAATATTGAAAATGTATAAACTTCAAAATTCTTAGAATGGCAAGAATATCTTGAAATTGTAGTACGTTAGCGTCATCACGGCGAGACATGTCATACAAGAGTGCAAGAGGAAAGAATCGAATGTACCTTCGCGACTGTATAAGGTAGAAAGCATTTTATCGATTGACCTATATCGTGAATTGTCTACAATGCCGCCCAGGGGCGCTAAGGACTAACCTAAATACTAACTACTCGATATGTATATCGATACAGTAGTCAATCGTAAATTACGAGTGATTTATTAATCAAGTCTTCTTAAATACTTGTCCTGACGGGAAGATTTTAACTATTTAAAATTTTGAAACAAAATTTATTTCACGTTAAAGAAATTAAACAGCAAATATGCATATTAAATTTTTAGCATTTATAGTAATTTATACTCAAGTTACTAGGAAATCGATTTGATGGAATTGGATTAGTTCCACAAAACAAAACTCGTATAAGAAGATGTGTACACTAAATCAAAAATATGATTTTGTTACTATAAGTGAAAGTATCGTAAATTAATTTTTGTAATCACTATGTGGTATAAATCGAGCTTAGCCGTGTATCTACAAATAGATGCAAACGATTCGACTATGACAGATAGGGCACCAGGTCAAATTAACTACCTCCAGTGTGCTCGAAAATAACGGGCTTCATATATGTATATCTCTTTCTATATATATAGATGCGCGGTGTTACACACAGAACATATATATTTGTCGAGTTCTCCTTAGGGTTGGGGGCGTGTGACGAATCTTCATTTGGATTAACCATTGTTGTTATAGAATATGGATGATATCTACTTGTACAAATATGATTAATGGCGATTAAATACTCGAGATGCTAATGACAATGATCTTAGGTTCAATAACGAATCCATGGTCAATGGGATAGCAAATGAGTTTTCTTCCAGTCTAAGTCGAACTGAACTTACTTGTCCACAATTCAAGTGTAACTCAGCTTACTTGTCCACAGTACAAATAGAACTCAACTAACTCGCCCACAGTACAAGTAGAACTCAACTAACTCGTCCACAGTACAAGTAGAACTCAACTAACTCGTCCACAGTACAAGTAGAACTCAACTAACTCGTCCACAGTACAAGTAGAACTCAACTAACTCGTCCACAGTACAAGTAGAACTCAAACTAACTCGTCCACAGTACAAGTAGAACTCAAACTAACTCGTCCACAGTACAAGTAGAACTCAACTAACTCGTCCACAGTACAAGTAGAACTCAACTAACTCGTCCACAGTACAAGTAGAACTCAACTAACTCGTCCACAGTACAAGTAGAACTCAAACTAACTCGTCCACAGTACAAGTAGAACTCAAACTAACTCGTCCACAGTACAAGTAGAACTCAACTAACTCGTCCACAGTACAAGTAGAACTCAACTAACTCGTCCACAGTACAAGTAGAACTCAACTAACTCGTCCACAGTACAAGTAGAACTCAACTAACTCGTCCACAGTACAAGTAGAACTCAACTAACTCGTCCACAGTACAAGTAGAACTCAACTAACTCGTCCACAGTACAAGTAGAACTCAACTAACTCGTCCACAGTACAAGTAGAACTCAACTTGTTGTTTAAGTAAATAAATAAATAAATATAGTAAGTAACAAGTAATAAAAATAAGGATAAATAAACAAGTGAGATCAGGATTTGAGAAAATGCTTCCATTGGTCACGAAAATGTATGTCCATGATGGAGCAAACGAAGAAATTTTGCTTGGGCGAAGTATGTACATGCAAATAAATGTCTAATGCGACTATAGTAAGAACATAGTACCTATTTCTAACTTGTTTACTAAGAGAAGTTCTAAGAAGATGATAAACGAACAATAAATAGATGACCGAGGGATGGATTATAGTTTATGGTAGGTCCCGGAACGTAACAACACAATAGTCCTAAGGAACATTTCGACTTGAAAGATGTTTGATGGCAATTAAGAGCTTTGACAGTAAAGTAACAAATGCTAAATCTTGTGACGGTACTTTAGGAATATTGCGAGTTCGAATAAGTATGACCGAGGGATGGATTATAGTTTATGGTTGGTCCCGGAACGTAACAACACAATAGCCCTAAGGAACATTTCGACTTGAAAGATGTTTGATGGCAATTAAGAGCTTTGACAGTAAAGTAACAAATGCTAAATCTTGTGACGGTACTTTAGGAACATTGCGGGTTCGAATAAGTATGACCGAGGGATGGATTATAGTTTATGGTTGATCCCGGAACGTAACAACACAATAGCCCTAAGGAACATTTCGACTTGAAAGATGTTTGATGGCAATTAAGAGCTTTGACAGTAAAGTAACAAATGCTAAATCTTGTGACGGTACTTTAGGAATATTGCGAGTTCGAATAAGTATGACCGAGGGATGGATTATAGTTTATAGTTGGTCCCGGAACGTAACAACACAATAGCCCTAAGGAACATTTCGACTTGAAAGATGTTAGATGGCAATTAAGAGCTTTGACAGTAAAGTAACAAATGCTAAATCTTGTGACGGTACTTTAGGAACATTGCGAGTTCGAATAAGTATGACCGAGGGATGGATTATAGTTTATGGTAGGTCCCGGAATGTAACAACACAATAGCCCTAAGGAACATTTCGACTTGAAAGATGTTTGATGGCAATTAAGAGCTTTGACAGTAAAGTAACAAATGCTAAATCTTGTGACGGTACTTTAGGAATATTGCGGGTTCGAATAAGTATGACCGAGGGATGGATTATAGTTTATGGTTGATCCCGGAACGTAACAACACAATAGCCCTAAGGAACATTTCGACTTGAAAGATGTTTGATGGCAATTAAGAGCTTTGACAGTAAAGTAACAAATGCTAAATCTTGTGACGGTACTTTAGGAATATTGCGAGTTCGAATAAGTATGACCGAGGGATGGATTATAGTTTATGGTAGGTCCCGGAATGTAACAACACAATAGCCCTAAGGAACATTTCGACTTGAAAGATGTTTGATGGCAATTAAGAGCTTTGACAGTAAAGTAACAAATGCTAAATCTTGTGACGGTACTTTAGGAATATTGCGAGTTCGAATAAGTATGACCGAGGGATGGATTATAGTTTATAGTTGGTCCCGGAACGTAACAACACAATAGCCCTAAGGAACATTTCGACTTGAAAGATGTTAGATGGCAATTAAGAGCTTTGACAGTAAAGTAACAAATGCTAAATCTTGTGACGGTACTTTAGGAACATTGCGAGTTCGAATAAGTATGACCGAGGGATGGATTATAGTTTATGGTAGGTCCCGGAATGTAACAACACAATAGCCCTAAGGAACATTTCGACTTGAAAGATGTTTGATGGCAATTAAGAGCTTTGACAGTAAAGTAACAAATGCTAAATCTTGTGACGGTACTTTAGGAATATTGCGGGTTCGAATAAGTATGACCGAGGGATGGATTATAGTTTATAGTTGGTCCCGGAACGTAACAACACAATAGCCCTAAGGAACATTTCGACTTGAAAGATGTTAGATGGCAATTAAGAGCTTTGACAGTAAAGTAACAAATGCTAAATCTTGTGACGGTACTTTAGGAACATTGCGAGTTCGAATAAGTATGACCGAGGGATGGATTATAGTTTATGGTAGGTCCCGGAATGTAACAACACAATAGCCCTAAGGAACATTTCGACTTGAAAGATGTTTGATGGCAATTAAGAGCTTTGACAGTAAAGTAACAAATGCTAAATCTTGTGACGGTACTTTAGGAATATTGCGGGTTCGAATAAGTATGACCGAGGGATGGATTATAGTTTATAGTTGGTCCCGGAACGTAACAACACAATAGCCCTAAGGAACATTTCGACTTGAAAGATGTTAGATGGCAATTAAGAGCTTTGACAGTAAAGTAACAAATGCTAAATCTTGTGACGGTACTTTAGGAACATTGCGAGTTCGAATAAGTATGACCGAGGGATGGATTATAGTTTATGGTAGGTCCCGGAATGTAACAACACAATAGCCCTAAGGAACATTTCGACTTGAAAGATGTTTGATGGCAATTAAGAGCTTTGACAGTAAAGTAACAAATGCTAAATCTTGTGACGGTACTTTAGGAATATTGCGGGTTCGAATAAGTATGACCGAGGGATGGATTATATTTTATGGTAGGTCCCGGAACGTAACAACATAGAACAATTATTTAGCAACGCGAAGAAACAATATGAGATAATTGATAATAGCAAAAAATAAGTGAATCGAGTGAAATTGCATTACCGGTAGGGATCACCGATGATCTCAGTGAGACAAATTTCATAATCATTAATGATTATATACCGTAACATATCTCTTGCAAGTAATATTTCAACATTATATGTATCGCATAATAAAAAATCGTGGCGCCACGACCAAACCTTGTAAAACTGGCGTGGCATTCAATGTGTTAAATTCTAAAGTTAAAGACTTGTCTTTCTAATAGAAAAAAGTGATCAAGAATGTTGAATAATAAATCGTTCACTAAACATCAAGAAAATTTTAAATAATTAAAAATCTTACGCTGTTATCTAAAACTTCTTTGATATATTCCGAGAATTTACTGTACGACGATACTCAAGTCACAAATTTGGTTAAAATTTACTGCATTATCAGTAAACAAAAGTGTGCTAAATGTACAATTAAGCAGTAATCGACAAATAAAGGAGAGATGAAAAATACATTTGCATTATATTTTTGTAGGTATTATAAATTAGAAGTATAACGTCGTATACCAATTTTCAGCCTTCTACTTCGACTGGAAGGATAGTTACTGGGTGAATTCGGATTATCCGTTTTTACGTTATTTTCCTTGTTTAATGTAATGCAAAATGTTGACCTGTTAGAGAATTTTTTTAGATTTTTTCGTTGCAAATCTTAAACGCAAAAAATGAAAAACGTAAAAAAAATGCTGAAAAATATAGATTTTATATAGAATTTTTAGTGACCACTATTTTATTTCTATGGTAGCGACATGTTACTTTGACTATTGTCCTGAATCTTTTTCACATCTTTTGGTAAGGTACACCGTAGTTAAAAAAATCAGAAACCCTTTTTTCCGACCTATATGTCTGCAATTTTTGCATACCATTAAATAGGGAAAATAGAATAAAGGCGGATATTCCAAATTCAATTCGTAACTATTCTTTCCGCCAAGATAGAAAGTCGGAAATTGGTTTTTTTTTTTTTTTTATAAGCTATAGAATGGTGCATCAGCAGATGAAATCGGTTCAAGGACACTTTTGACCTCCTTATCCTGTTACATGCTCTTCTTATACAAATCTATATAAGTTGTTTCATTATTCTAATTATCTTAATCTCTTTTATTTTTTAATTTCACCAATTTGTATAAATTAATGAAAAATAATTTTTAGTAAATATTAATACCAAGTAATTTATTATTAAATATGTGTAATTTGTTTTTTTAATGACGTTAATAGAAGAACTTTTGTTAGATGTTTTAAGACTGAAAATGGCATATTTTTGAATGAAGTATCTTTGTACTAATAGAACGTAGATATGCTCAGGAAAAGTATACTATTAATTTTATCTTTGTACAACTTCCATAATTAGACATAATTATAACAATTCAATTATCTTAATAGTTATTTGTAAAATTCAAATTAGATACTTTAAATGTTGGGTAGTTACCTTATTATAAATTAATTAATTTACAAAACAATACTGCTCAATCGATACATGTAGCTAGTCATTAAATTTTTAATAGACTGTTCAGTCAAATAGTTCATTACATGCGAATATTTTACAGCGATTGAAATGCATATAAATATATATGTACATTGTACATATCTAAAGGCAGGATATGTACTTCGTCCGAATATTTTTTCAACCAGTTTTGTAATTTTATAAAAAAAGAAGATAATATATTCGTATTTTGATATATTACTGCTATCAACGAAGATATCATTTGTAAAACATCCGATATAATCTTCGTTCTTTTTATTTCGCCCTCGCTCTTCATTGGTTGTTCTTGTACTTACTAGTATTTGCAGTAACGACTCGATATTGTGGAGGTGCTTGTTGATGCTGGGTTTGTTGCTGCTGTTGCTGCTGATGGCTCAGATGGTTAATGTTAACTGTCAACTGATGATGGCTCAGCTGATGATTCAAGTGAGGACTCGGCGAGGGTGGTGGCTGATGGGCCGGATGCACGTGGTGATTGTGACCTGGCTGTGGATTTTGGGGGTGGGGGGCCGAAAGATGATGATGGTGATGGGGCCCTCCACAATGTGGCAAGAGACAGTGCATAGGTCCTACACCTACGGCTACACCCACTGCGCCCTCCTTAGAGACGCCATATCTCGAAACCATTCTTCCTGATGTACCTTTTTCTTCTTATCCAGCGTCAAAGTTACACACCGCCTTTGCCGATAAGATTGATCAAAAAACGAACCGATCAGAACGAGCCGTTTCCGTAGAGCCTTTTAAAAATTTTTTCAAATGACGAATTCATTAGGATTCGAACGATCGATGTTTTTACAAAAATATAATAATTAAAACTAATTCTGCATAAATTTCCAATCAACCAACTTTTTTACCGTTGGAGCAGTGCTATCATACGTGTTCATTCGTTTATATTCTTAAATAACATACGCGAGATCGTATGAAAACACGTTTCTCAGTTAGCTGTGTCGTAAAAATAAGTAATGTTTTTCTTTGTCTCTTTCTTTTCTTTATTTTTTTGTTATTGTGTAGACGAGCACAAAACTACTGACAGGTTCAATACATTGAACAAACAGACAATGGTGTCAAGTGCAAAGAGCTCATCGATATTTAACCGACACTATTTTCGTTGTCCACAAATCTCTCAATCGGCAATGCTGCACCATGATGTCATCTTTTTTGATCGACAATGTAACACAGGGCTTTACGAATGGAGTTCATCTATCGTGATAGTTGAATACGCCCTGCGGTGGAAGTCACGAGAGGTTTTCTTTGAAGATACTGGCAGTATTGTTGATTCTCCTTTTTTTCTTTAAATATTCATAAGGTTTCCTTTATTCGTACATGTATAGTCATTTCTGACTTTCTTCTCTAATACTATATTATACTTTTTCTTTTTCTCAAGTTTAGTTAGTGGAATATATCTTGAATTTCACTTATTAAGGTATTTAACGCGAACCGCGCCATAAATCATGCCTGTAAATGGAAATTCTTCAAGGCTAGGGGGAACGTAGATCAAATTCTTGAAAATTGTAAAAATTTGAAGAACGACGTAATTTCCATTGGTATGATAATAAAGCGAATAAAATATCCCTTAACCAACATTTAATGGTATGATCGATCGATAGTCACCGAATATTCCTGCCTGAGACGTGTTTTATAGACAAAATGTCTGTACACGTGATGATCGGAAAACAACATTTTTCATTCGACACTTTTCAAAAATAGTATGATAAAAATAAATTCACTCGTGTGATTCCATTATTCAGGAAACGATCGCCCACAAATGAAATTTAATTTTCTGCCAGAAAATATCGCACTACCATATTGTTTTTGTTTCGTATCGATGCATATGATGCCACTTGATGTAATAGACCCGCACTGAACTGTCAAAACTTGTCAACGTGGAGATGCACAAAGGTAAGAGACACACTGAAACGGACGGACTATCGTACCTCTTCTATGCCAAAATCGATATTTAAGGCTCGACCGGCGTCTCCCTCTTCGCACCGCCCACTCCTGCCAGAGAAAACTTTCTGTTCACAGGTCACATATAGGTTATGTCCACCGTAGATTTACCACTAAAACGGAATCAAGCGTCACCAGGAGTCTATTTCACAGGCCAGAAACCTTTGAATTTTTTTCGCACGTTTTCCTCCTTCGCTATTGTATTACTAAGGGAAGTCTCGAGACTTGATGATCGGAGGTATTCGGCCGCGTGCCGAAAAGTACCGAGTCGCGCGTTCTCTGTAGTTCTCCGTATCGAGATTTATGAACGCGATAAAAAGCGCCGTAGGTAAAGAAGCGAATTGCTCGCAACACAATGCACACACGGAGACTTTAGTAACACTAAGAATATTCAATAGCACGCACGTTACATAGTCGAGAAGGAAAATGTATACGGGATGTAAAAGTTAAAACTGAGCAGAGGAAAATCGAAAAGGCGTCAAATCCGTTCCTAGGTTGTGTGAGATTCTTTATACGGACACCATAAGGTTGTCCGAAAATGTCGTCCTTCTTCAAGGACTTCCTTGTTCCTTGTTCGATATTACAATCGAAATATGGTATATATTTAACGATGCGTTTATAGCTGTGTAACGTGTGCACTCGGAGAGGGGAGAGACAAATCAACGAAGACGTGAAGACGAGCGTACCCTTTTGCAAGGGACGCGGCGTAGACTGATGCAGGCTAGTCCTTCTCGCACGACCTACGAATCGCGACCCGTGGCCCCCTACTTGTTTCGTTCTGCAACTAAGGAGTGACAGGATCGTGCATCGATTTTAAAAGTACCCTCTGCTACATGACAATTTCTGGAATCTGATTTCTTTTCAATTCTTATAAATACAGCATCTCAATTATTCTCAATAAAGAATTAATGATAAACTATTATTTATTAAAAAATGCTATACAATATCAAATATTTTTAAAAAATCATTAAAAGAGTGAAATATTTATTTTTAAGCACTATCTTCCTACTTTTCACTCATGAAAATAAAATCCTTATTTTATTATATTTAAATTTTTATCGAAATAAATAAATGTCTATGTACAATCTCTTCAAATAAGTTTTTACTTTCAAATATACAAAAGTATATAAATATATCAGATTTTGATCACGTTGGAAAGATATTTTTTAAATAACATTACTTAGTATAGTTAGATCTGCCATTCTATATGAATAGTGAAGTGAAGAATTCAAATTTCATAACTGTTAAATACACGTGTTGTAATACGGCCCTGAAAAGTAGTCAAACGCCAAACCCACACCGAGTCGAAGGTACAGCCGCGTGCGCAGACCAGTGGACACAGTGCAAAGCCCTGCGCATGCGTAATGGACGTCGACACGGCAGACCCTTCAACTCGCATGAATGCAGTAGGCGCAGCCCCACGACACTTGAGGGTAAGATGACGTGCAGCCTTGTGCATGCGCGCATATAGTCAATTCGTCTTAACTTCACCACGATGTCACACCCGTCTGTTTATACTTTGTATTACCGTGAGAATCAATGTGCTTGTACATAGAATAGATATTCTTCAAATGTCAATAGCAATATTTCAGAATTTCCAAAAATTTTATCTTTTCAATAGTAAAATTTCTTTAAAATCTTTAAAATAATAAAAATTCACATAAATACAATAGAAATTACTTTCTCGTAAATTCTGAATGATTAATTTTTTTCATTAATAATATTAGCGAATTTATATTTCTCAAATAAGATTATTTATTTATAATGTAATAAAAACGATGTATGATAAATATATAAACGATATAAGCTTGGCAACCATTTTTATAGTGGAAATATTATTCAGATTTCTACAATTATGTTAAAGGACTTAGTTATTACATTCTTAATTTAATGCCAGTATAATTTGTATGAATGAAAGTTCAATGACGTAATATCAACATTTTTGCGAATAATACAATTAATCATAAGATTTCTTACAGAAATCTCACAAAATATTTCTACGGGAGATAATAAGTAATATATTTATTAATTGTAAGTCTACCCAGTTATACTACGCAAGAAATGGAACATATTTGAAACAAGAGCTGCATACGTGGATTGACATCCTTTATCTTTCTGCACTGCACGTTCCAAACAAATATGTATTATGATTGTGTATTATGCATCACAGAGTCAAAGTCATACGTACAAACATACTTAAAAGCGCGATAAATGTTTCCTATCAATATCGTATATACTTCTTTCCATCTTATTATATCATTTAAGTCATTTTCGATTCAATCATGCTCTTCTACCATTAAATAATTCTTCATGTTTGAGAAAAATATGTACCGTTATCCATACACATAATTTCTCATATTAGTTTCATACAAAAGTCTTTCTTAAATCAAAAATCTTTTCATTTGTTAAAGCGAAAGTGGAATTTCAATATAAAAATTAGAAAAGCATAACCCAGTTAAACAGTCATAATTAATCGTTATCTACATATGCGTTTAAGAAATAATTTTTAATAATCATATGAATTAGTTTTCACTGTTTAATCGCTAAATACGACAGAGCAGCTGAAATGCTCAATCATTTGCAATTCAAACTTCTCCCTACACGACAATAAACAATGATTTCATGAATCAAAACATGTATGTAATCATAGGATATATGCATACACTGCTACCAACAGTGAACGTTCCTCTATTATTGTCGCAAGAAAAGGGATGGAAGGAGTGTAGTATATTTCTTAATGACAATCAAGATGATGCGATGGAACAAACAGAGGAAGAGAAGAACGAGCAGTCACGAAGATGCACGACTGTATCCCATGCGTGGGTGAAAATGCACGAAAGTGTGGATACAGAGAAAAGAAGAAACACAAGAGGCGTGCTCGGCTTCGTTCAAACAAGGAACAAGATCCGCGAATGATGTGTATAGGTTAGGTAGGTAACCCAGTTTCGCCGGTGCACCAGGCCAGGCTGCAGCAACGCCGTTCAACGATCGATACGTATATGCACCCCGGTACTGCCCACAACCTAGATTCGCTTGTCTAGGATAGGTGCAAGAAGGGGATAGCGTGACCTACATCTTATGAACAAATGTTACGAAAAAATGATTTAGAGATACAACGTCAGAGTTCATTTATTAACAATGACACCATAGTATCGAGAGAATGATTCTCTTGTACTGGTATATTAAATTCAAATTTGATTTATGATTCTTATCCTTAGATTATACCTAGATCTTGATAAATATCTTTGAAATATTTTAATCTTGATACTGAGCTGACGTACTTGGCAAGTGAAGTTTAAGGTTCTGAATAAAGCTTTCAGTGTCATATGCGCATATACGTAAATGGTGTAATTTAAAAAAGCTCATATATGTAGAATCAGGAATCATTTTTGCGATTAATAGGAAACATTTTGCATCGTAAAATGTCTTATCAACGGCAGTGAAAGATATAAATTATTGATTATTATTATCAAGAATATAATTACATTAAAAATTTTGCAAAATCCTATTTTTGCAACTTTACTTAAAAAATTAAATCTCTTATTATTCAATGCTATAGTCTAATTTTCAATACGTCAAAAAACAAAAAATATTGATTTTTCATTTGAATACATATATGTATATTTAAGAGATAATTTCAAAAATATATTTCCTTAACGGCAGAAGATCTTTGCATACAAAACGCAATAGTGATAAGAAAAAATCATTCAGCTTTTAGCCTTGAAATCGTAAAAATGCAGAGATCTATGTCTACCTATGCACACATACATCTTGTCTTTGCTTTGTGATGTATATGTGTATATACATAATGTACAAGACGCATATTTGCGTATATAATAGCGAATGAAGTCCAAACAGACAAGAAGAAAACCGTCTGGTCGCTTAAACAAAAAAGATCGAAGGATTTCGGGGGATGAAAGGTAAACTGTGCGTCGAAGACGTACAAAATGATTCATGGGGAGGGCAAGGAAAGGGGGAGAAAAAAGGAGTTAGGTCGTAACCTCCAGCAACCTTTGGTTGACTCGGTTCAAACATTTCTCTCCCAGACGAGACGTAGTAGTTCAAAATCCTCTGGTGAAAACATAGCCACTGACTCATGTTTACCAAAAGAATTCAAGGAAACCAGGCATGGTCGCAACCTTTTCCAAAGTACACAATGATTCAGTGATAATTACGCCCCTTAGACGAAAACTCTAAATTTTCATGATTCATTCGATATACAAGACTAAGTAATCTTAAAACTATTTATATGAAAAATATTACTCAAAAAGAAAAGATAACAATTCAGATACTGATAGCTTGTAATATTTTCAAGAACGCATTTACTCGAACGTATTTCAGAGAAATATAAAACCTTTGGTATAGGATGTTGACCAAAAATGTGCGTGCCTTATAGAGATTCCATAGAAAAGACGAGGACCGAGATACAGGAGAAAAGTAGATATTGAAGATGCTCGCGGACCATAGAAGTCGGTTTCCAGGGGTCTTTGAGCCCTCAAGCCGTTGACCTTGGAAAGGTAGCATGGAAATCTTGTGGTGTGAGAGCAGTAGTACTCTGCCTCTCTACGTGGGCGTTCGGTAGGAGGTTACAAGCTTGCAAGAGGAAAAAGGCTACTCGCAAATGTAGAGGAAAGGAATAATGCCAGCAAACGTATATCTGGATAAAGACAGAGAGTCTCTATGAAGGGAGGGTCGATATTTACCGGCTTTCCCCCTTCCCTCAGCCGGGCAACGACCTACCGCCCCTTGCGTATCCGTTAAATCCTCTCTTTTACCCTTCGTATCGCTTTCTGTCTTACATTCAATTTCCCTCTTCTCTCAGCCCCTTCGCCGTTTCTGTCCCGAGGCACGTTCAACCGCCCATAAGCATTCTCCTTCTCCCTTACTACCCTGAGTGTCACTACGTTACACGTTATTGTGTCCTAACCCTGAAACGACCCAACTTGTGTCCCTTGAGATGTCCAACTACCAAGAAAGACACCGTGGTCAAGAGCGAGGACTCGACCGTGGCTCATCCAATACACGTGAGCAAAAACAGGAAACCCCCATCATCCTATTATAAATCATCTGCCTCAAAAATATCCAAATGTTGAACGCAATACAATAGTATACAAAAGTACCAATTTTTACAAGTTCAGTTTAATTATTCACAGTATATTTATGTAATTGTAAATATGCATACCTTAAAACCAGTTTTAGTTATCGTTTGAGCTAGTATTGTTTAGCTCTGATGGGAACGTAAGGCTACTTTTATAGTTTTTGCATAAAACCATCCTGTGACAAGAGCGGTACGAAACAAACATGTTTAATACGTTTATAAATGTATTTTAAAGTTCAATGTTAAGTATGTTTATCGTAGTAAATAAATATATTAAATAGTAGAAGCAATACATGTAAGAATAGTAACAGAAAATGATAATGTTAACAAATTTTAATATGTAATACGTATATACATCAATATTACTTCGAATTTTAGTATGAATTACAGCACGATGCTGTACTGCCATCTATGCGTATCAACGAACAGATCAAGGAATTCCGCCAACTCAGTCGGTAAAGGAATGTGCAATTCAAAATGATCTTTTCTAACAGTTTAGTGTAAGTTCAATTAAAAATATAACAACAATGTATATTTACGTAAAAAGATTCGAAAATATTGATCTTATTTATGTTAAATTTATGAGCTATACTGCGTGTATATAAATAATGGATCTAATATTCTACATTCTATGTTTACTCTTTCGTACGTTTATAGTTTTCAAAACCGATAATTTCTTTTAATCAGAAACCTGATTACTTTCTTACTACCAATATCGAAAGTAAAATGCAAATGGGTACATTATATGATAATAAGATGACAAAAATCGTTGTGGGGAATATTTTAAACGATCGCGCATGTATTCTGACATCTCAACTTCTCTAATCAGGATCACGCAGCAGAAGTGTGCCCTGGTATACATAATTGTACCGAATGAAACTCAAGCGGAAGTAACAATTTTACTAACTGATCTAAAAACATCTCTCCTTTGTTCGTATTTTTGTTCCTATTTAATCGTTTTATAACGAAGATCGCCAAAACATTAAAGAACAAAAATAACAAACGCTATTATTTTGTCAAACGATTGTTATTCTTATTATTTAATTATTATATCATGTATTATATATGTACATATGTAAACACATTATTATACATTAAGAAACACAATGAATATGATAATGAGTTCAAAAGAAAAGTATTATGATTCAAGGTTCGTGTGTATGCGTTTGTGTGTGACGTAATTACAATTTCTAATCTATCGTTGAAGTACCTATATACTGTGAAACTGCCTTACTGCTTTTCTAGCAAGATGGAGTCTCTGATACAAATTACAGTGTGTATTTAGGAATGAATCAGGTTGCATAAATCACGATGCATCGGTCAAGCGGACGTAGAGAGACTGAAGCTACTTCGATCCCAGACTTGACTTGCGTTTACATAGTACATATCAAGTAGCAAGGGCATTTATTAAAATTTAAAATTTTTAGTAGAAACTTCAAAAGTAAAATATAAGTACAGAAGAAAATTACGCATTTCTCGAAAAATTAATTATTTTGTATAAAAATTTTCTATGTTTTCGAGGTATAAGGTCAAAATTATATGTGAATAGAAGAAATGATAAAATCCTTGATTGAAAAATGTAGAGAAATAAATTACATAAAAATCAAATAATATATAAGAGTTAAAAAAACTCCTTTCACTTCAGTACATAGAGCAATGACTGCTCCAAACGTAAATTTTTATTGCATAGTAATATTACAATTTATAGTAATAATAGTCAGTAGTATTACTGTATCTGCCATTTGAGGCAGTATCAAATGTAAGTAAACACAGTTGAGCGCACTGTTCGGAATTTTGAATGGTCGTCCGTTTATGGCGCGGACAGGCCCATTCCCTTCTTTAGAAAATTCCGAATTACATAGCTCCCCGAGTTGTAAACCTAATGACTCCGAGGTCAGGTAAAAACCCCGAGAAAGGACCAGCCGGAAGGGCACGATGGACAGGCAAAACCCAACGGTTGATAGGAAGACATCGTACCGTACGGGTGAAATAATTCACTCCCAACAAGGTCTTACTACCGCCGTGTTCATAACTGTTACTCTTATACAACAAGTGCAAATACAGTGCTGGATTACTCTAACATTCAATCTATTAAACCTCCTCCACTTTGAGCGTTTCTCGAGGTACGCGATATCGACCGATCGGTTTGACCCGACCGGTTGCTCTTCAATCGATAATTCGCAACACGCACCTCACATGAAACTTGTACTATTGAACTATATAATATCATTAGTAAGTAAAATTTCACACGTCACAAGTTTGGTAACAAAATAAATAAGATTTTACAAATTACATGTTATCTAATCGAGTCCTCATCTCGAGTTATATAGCGAGGTTTAGCATTACTGTACATAAAATACCTAAAGGATTAGTTCATTCTATAAACGCTCATTTTTCGCGTTTAAATGTTCGCGCGCATACCGCAAAGTGGATAACGCCTACCATTGTCAATGGGTATACTTTTCATATGCTTCCATGGATATTTCCAAGGAACACGTATTTTTCTTGTAATTTCATCGCAGAAAAATATCTCCTAACACTGTAAAGACTTCTCTGGAAAAAATAGGTTGCCTCTTGCACCCAAACTTGAAAGCAACTACCTTATCCCGCATGCAATCATAAAGCACTGACATCGGCATTAAGTGAAACTGCTTAACGCATATAGTATCATCATCATGAAGGCATCAGCATTCTTTATTCGTACTATATTACGTAACGAAATATAACGTGTTTTAAAAATCTGAAACCCGAAATTGAAACAAAATACATTATAGAAAATTAGATTAGATAACAGTATGAACTTCTAACTTCAAAAATTTAATACAAGTATAGTTGCAAATTATTCCAGAAAACTAAATCTATATCTAATAATTCCAGAATTTAATTTATTTTCTTTCCTGTCGAAATAAACTGTTTTTTTTTTAAATTAAAGAATAAAAAATTATTACATGTATTCGCACGTACATACATATACATATATATAAATATATGTATATATAAGTTATATTAATTACAGTACCAATGGAGCAATAAAATAAAGAATTTAATAATTGTATCAATGTCAACAGTGTGCCCAATTCTTAATTGTGATTTTGAAGATAAAGTCTTTTTGGTAAATGTAACGACCACAGAACGATCGGTACAGAGATAAAGATAGAAACAAACGCTAAATAACTAATGCGAAATAAATATGAAGTATAATAAAAAATAAAAATTGAAAAATTATTGAAGAAGAAAATACATCGAGTAATAAATATATAAAAGCATGGCTCACGTAATAGTACAAAATTTTTGTTGATTACTTAAAACATAAAATTAATATCTTCCTTAGAAAAGTGTTTATGTCTTTACTTTTACATAAATAAGTTCACCTCAACTTCTTTCGTTTGTTTTTTTTTTTCAAATAAAGTAACCAAGATAAACCTTGAGTCAATTAATCAAATGAATACGAGAATAGATAATTTTTTAAAAAGTTTCTAATCTATTGTAGAAAATACTTAGGAAATCGACAATACTCATTAAAAAATAAAAATTAATAATTTTTCTCACTCCGTGTGGAATCATGTTTTCCATACTTATATTTACTATAAAAATGATACGACAAATACTTTTTTGTTCTGTATGTATGTAGAAGTACTTGGAAAATCGATGATAGTCTTTAGAAAATTTGAAATTTTGGTGCTCGTTACGTATGAAATCATATTCTTAATATTTACATTTATTATAAAAATATTATGACAAATGACTTTTTTAATAAATAATCTACATTAAAATGAATAAAATAAATTATAATTAGCTATGAAGAATACAAAATATGTAATGGTTAACACATACGCGTACGCATGCATCAACACAAAAAGTATTTAGTGATATATAAAAGTGCACTTTCTACCAGGAACTATACAGAACCTGGTTTACCAACCAATATGACATGAATGTGTTAAATGTCACAATGCTTAGTCGCTATAAACTTACTAGGAATAAATTATATAACATGTAATAAGTTCTCGGTATCAAGAATATTATTTTAATGGATTATCGAATGATCTAATCAACTATATACAAAAATAAATAAAAAAGAAGTGTAAATGATATAAATGAAAGAAATTAGTGCTATAGATACACATATGCATTTTTTGAAAGTAGAACTTTTCTTTTGTAATAGAAAATATATAATGTATCTACATATATAAATATATTGAAAGTAAAAATGCTACAAATTTGTATTAACAAACTACAAAAAATGTATTAACAAACAAAAATTTCAACGAAAATACATTTATAATTATTCATTCTTCATTATTTTCTAATGATATTTTATGCAAATAAGATACCATTCTATACATATACATATAATAGAAACAAACATAGATATTAAATATTAGTTTCTTTATTAATTCAAACAATGGGATTATAGCAGACTTATCAAGAAATATCAAAACTTAGACTGTTTGTTTCAACACGAACTAATATTCAAATTAAAAAAAATGCAGAAAGATGTATTAATAGCGTATGTATACTTAAATAATTTCAGTAACAAACGTATTTTAAGTTTCAGTTATGTCTATATGTTTACAAACATTTTCTATACTAACATAGATATCAATCATCAATAACAAAATTGTGACAATTTTTTGTTTCTATTCATTATTTAGAAAAAACTCTAAGCTTCAATAATAATAAACAATTTTAGTAGTAATAAATTTTCCAAAAATGATACTAAAGAAATATTATTTTCCTATAGCAAAACTACCGATGCCATTCAACTGATCCATCTACAGAAAACGTACTAATAGTGAATAGTGAAGTATCGTAGAATATTTCTTAGAATATTCGGATTTAACAAATTCAAAAAGGAAACAGCAATTGAGCGCAACGGGACCGTAAAAACATGGTTGTTGAAGAGGCGAAAAATCAGTAAGAAGCAGGCAAAGTACGGTTAGTTTCTCTCCGGATGTCTGATGGCCTCTTTCTCGTACAAGCGGCCTTGCCAGGAATGCACATTTTCTGCCTGTTCGCCGTTTGACGTTTACTTTGGCTTCGATTCGAATCGATGCACAGACGTCTGCCACCTTTCACCCATCGTCTTCTAATCACGTGATTGTACTTGTTATCGTTCAATTTCGTCATTATGCTTATTATCACACAGACTATCCTAGGAACTTTCGGTAGCGATTTCCAACTTTCTGTCGAATATCTCCTTCTTTCTCAATTAACCTTCTTACAGTCCAAAAAAATAACATGTTACTTGGAAAATACCTAACAATGAGGAACTTCTATACATACATACAGTGGGTAACGAAAATATGTGAACGACGTAGTGCGAAATAATTCATTATGTAAAAATTAAACAATAGATTGCGACTTGCTAAAACAAATTGCATACTACATATGAGTTATAGAAAACATTTATTACATTTAATCGATTATTTATTTAATAATGTAATAAATATTTTTGTTTGTAATTTATTCGTTACAGTACAAACATAATTCTATTTTTAATGAATTATTTTTTCTGTTGTCATACTATTTTTTTTAGTAATAAAAAGAGCATTTACAATCATATCCGGACTGTAAAATTCTTGGTCTGAATGTTTCTTTCCAGGAGTATTTTAGTTCACTAAAGTTGAAAATGAGGCTCATTTTTCACGGAAATGAACGGTTTAAAACTTCGTAAATTCATTTATAAATATCTGACCGATAAAGATCTTAACATTAGAAATCCGCATAACCAGCCGCATCACGGTGACCGGAAAATATAAAGTAACCCAAACCTAACTTAATAAATTTAAAACTTATAATTTAAATGTATACAAGGTGTGCCATACAGTAAATAAAAACATTAAGAGTACTAAATTTTTAAAAAGTCTCCTTAAAATCCATAAGAACACGTCACACATCAACAAATTGACTGAAATTTTGTATGCCTTATTTCCATAAAAAGCGACGTTCATTTTCGACTTCAACGATCTTAAAAATCCCTAAGTCTCACTTTAACCGAATACTTTGCAGTCCGGATACAATAGAAGAGCCTCAAAAATTACCTAATAATATAAGAAAAATTTTATTAAAAAATTTATTCACAGACATAATTCTATTTTTATTCAACCATTTTTTCCTGTTGCCGTATTATTGTGCAATAGTGGGAAAAATGCTGTTTCATACAGAAATAATTGAATGTATACATATATACATTTTTAAAATATCATCAAATGGCTAACAAATAATAAGATATACTGATCAAGTACATCTACAAAATGTCTAAATATAAAATTATTTGGGAATCAATAAAATTGATATTTATAATCTATTGTGCTGTTATTTGATTACCTATCCAAACTATTATTAGTAATATAGAAAGAGAAAGGATTTCCGCAATGATATTTCAACACAAGCAAGTAACTGGTTCCTAATGAACGCGAAAATTAGTGACTGCTTCTGACGGTACATGTGTGTGTATTATTGCACTCTCTGCATATATAGAGTAAACGCATAATATTATTAAAACAACGAACAGGTAACTATCGCAGAATGCAAAATTGTACAAAGTACAAAGAAATATTTGACAGTACGTAAATGAAAGCATATTTTATTATTTAATACTTCTAATGATGGAATTAAAATTTTATTTGAAGACAAATTTACGTTGCACTAGTACAGAAGTTGAATTATACGTATAAGAAATCCACAAGATGAACTAGTGACCTGAAATTTACATAAAATCCAATCCAAAGCTAGGTTTCCAGGTTGGATTGCGGAATCAGCGGGATTACGTTGCAAAATTCATATCCTGATGTAGGAAGTTTCAAATATTTCATAAGTATTGAAGTTACAACTTCCATGTACACAACATTTCAGGTATAATAGAAAAACAATAAAAAAAACTTTATTTTTTCTTTTTTTTTATAATAAAATCATAACGTAAAAGATTAGAGGAAAGTATTAAATCTCTCAAGCAGATGCTTGAAAATAGAACCGTTCTTCAATTATTACAAGAATATTGCAATTAGATATTGAAATTATTAAGAAACGTATCTAATTAAAACAATAAAAATAACAAAATTGTTATGTCTGCGAAATCATGGTTCAGAATCACGAACGTCTATTGTATGCATGTAATATTCAATGGAACTGAACAACTGGCAAAATAAATATTAGAATACAATTTTAAACAATAATACACGCGAATTAATTAGAAGCGCATCTATATGGCAAGTTTGATTTTATTGAGATCTGAGTATTATGCAATTTCGTCCATGATGGCCTTTATAATAAATAGATATTACCCAACAAGAAGAGACAGAAGACCTTGACAATCTCAGTAGAATCTTAACCTAACAGTGAACAATAATTCTTTTATTGCATGTTGTATTGTAATAAAGTGCTATTAGAAACCCGTATTCGTGATAACTGCGATTTCCAGAAACTATAATTGAAAATATGAAAAATTGCTCATCGCAAAAATTAAAAAATATTATAAAGGAAAATCAGATGCAGCTTTTAACATAGACATCTGTAAGCATGTAAATAAGTAATGAAAAAAAATAAATTTTATCTACGAACAGATTGACTACGCAAGCATAATATAAACATAAACAAATTGTTACATATATACATAGTTGTTGGATCATTTTAAAGTAAAGTTTTAATGCTATATATCGTACATTTTTGTAGTTTGATGTCGACAATTTAAAAAATATTGGACGATCTTACAGATCGTACTCTCTTATACACGTGACACATCCAAGTGGTAGGCAGTTAGCTACGTCGTCACTTAGCAAATGATTACTGACTCACGCGACATCTTCCGAAATCTATTGTAAGTATGTATCATTTTATCTGATACCAGAATTAAAACTTTCAAAGAATTTTAATTTATTTATCGGAAAAATAATAAATTGTTTTAACGTACAACAAATACAAAAGAGTACAAATAAAAACATTACTTAAAATTTCCATACGAATCAGAATTGAAAATTGAATGATACAGTATGAGAAGTCTGTTGCAAATGCTAGTAATGAAGCACATTACTATCTATGAGATGAGCATCAGTTCGTACATGAATTATATGAGCGATGTGAAAACATTCGATCATTCGAATAGAGGCAACTGTCCCTACACCGCAACATAGCGTGACATTCAACTTACCTATCACCGTGGACATTTTTCGCCTTATGTGCTGTTGTACGTCTTGTCCAAGTTTTCTTACGACCGTTATTGCTAGTGATGGTAAGAAACAGTGACGATTGAGAACATCTTTAGTGGCGTGACTGCCTATTGGTGATCCTATCCACTTTCGTTCTCAAACATATGAAGGTAACACACGAGATCTCTCTTCGTGAAGAATATACGCCCTGTGTGGCGCAAATACTTGAAAGAACAATGAACTATCTGAATGAATGGACACTCCTCATGCTTAGCAAACGAAAAAACCGCTCGTCGAAATTATATAACCTCCGCGGCAGCAAAGACGATATGATACTGGCAAGACAATGTTTTTGTGCAAGTTAGTAACCACGAGACCCGGCAATACCACTGCTGATACTGTTACTACTATCGTAAAACTCACTCTCGGTACGGTAAATCACCAAGTTTTAAAAAGACTGTTTCGCTTGTCAAGTATCAACCAATATTTTTTCGCCCTCTTCCTTACACGTGATATTCACATTATGTGATAATTACAACAAACATGTTCTGTTACTTAAATTCACGCACTTTTAACACACGCTTTTAACGACCATATGTTGTTTGTAACGATAATTCCATACGTAATACACAGATGACACAATTTGTTTATTGACAAATGTTAACATACACAAAATACAAATCGCAAAATTTTCACGTACAAGCGAACTACCTTGATAAAATGTTTTAGAAAAAAAATGTACTTCTGACTGTAATATTTCAAATCATAAGATTATAGAGATAGCCTTGAAAATACAACTCCTTAAAAAGAAAATTATGACGTTTCTTATATGGTATTACGCACAATTTCTTGTTGTATTATCGTGAACTTTTGTATACTCGTGGTGAAATTATACTCGATTATTTTCACTATAAGCTAAATAAGAAAAAAAAAAGAGAGCGAGAAACGTGTGTACCGTGTGGCTTGATTGCCACATGTACACAGGCTATGCACGATATATAGCCGAACTCAATGTTCGGGAGTTTCCGTAAGCCTTCGTCAAGTTAGCTATGTTGCCTCGCTTCATCCTACTCTCCTTCTCTCTTCCTTTTGTGGGTTCTTTCCCTATTTTCTCTTGGGATACTTCTTCGTTCATCCTTTCACATAACCCATATATCTATTATTTTTACTATTTTAATTCACCCATTAAATAATCCCTAATTTACTGGAAGAAAACTGTTTCGTAAGATTCAACAGATTGTTCCCCCACTCTCTCACTTACGTTTGTTTTTATTTATATCCGCATTCAGTATATTATTATTTTCCTTGTTACTTCTCATTTTCTTATTAGACTTTTCTTAAGAAAGAAAGAATCCGTATCGAAATTAAAAAGTAAAATGAGAAATAAAATAAACCAAGAAGCCATGGATTTAAGAGAACTAATTAATAAGTATAAAAACAATTATCGTATCGATGTAATTTAATAATAACGTCAAGTGTTTTGGATAAGGTCATTTCAAGATCGATTAATATTTGTATTTACAATATGTAAATCAATATATCAAAAAGAAAATAAGAATTTCCTCTTAATGTAATTATAATTCTAATCGTTATTTCAATTATCTCCTACTTATGATCCATAAAGTATAATATCAATACAAATATCTCTGACACAAGCTTATAATTGCAGAAAAAATACGTTTTCCAAATATTGGTAATTTATTACGTAAATCGTTTAGTTTCAAACGAGTATCTCAAAAAACACTTTTAAAATATATTATTATTTAATTTATCTCACGGAAAAATGTAACTTGTAAAATTGTTGACTATATTAGAAAAATTGGAACCTAAATAAATCCGACACATCGAAAAGTAGTACAACTCGAATAATTACGATGTTTCTTCTATGGCTTCCATAATTTCATTAAGTTAATTTTCTTGTATGTTTGGTCGTTAAGTGTATATTGGCAAAATGAAATAATTTGCCATCTACAGAACATGTTTGTCTATAACACATGGACAAATCGTTAAGTATTAAAAAATATGAAGTTATTGAAAAAAATAAATATTAAGCAGATGCAACATATTTAAGAATGAAATAAAAAGTTACAAATTGTTATTATAACAGTACAACAAATATAGCGACAAAATAAATAGATTGTTAAAAATTATTTAAAAAATATGTTTAAATTAAAATTTTGAATGGATATATCAATATATTACTTTTAGAACAAAAGTACACTTTTACAAATCGTAGAAAATTTATCAATCAACTTGCATATATGTATGTAAGTATTGCTTCCTTTGTTCAGGGTTCTATTATTCTTTAAGTAATATTTTAATAAAATAAATATTAAAACCAAAGAAAATAAAAATCAATAGATATAAAATATTATTAGATGGAAAATAAATGTGTCCTTGTAGACATTTTTACAAAATGTTTCTAATGCATAGCCACATGGACCGCATGGCTATTCTAACCTCAAAACTTAACCTCCTTCCAGTATTTAACCAATATATTAATTTCTAATCGTGTAGAAAAGCACATACACACAACAAATAACAAATATTTGGCAGCATGTATAAAAATTAAGTGAAATTAAAAATAAAGTTGAAACTATTGCAATTTTGTACTCACCAGCATTCGGTACAAAACGCGGTGTATTCGTTGTAACCACGGTGTTATAACTTTGAGGAGAATGAACACTTGGTTGATTGACGTTCACTATGAGTTGAGGTTGATGCTGTGGCGGATTATGATGCGACTGTGAATGATGCTGGTGATGTTGGGGCAGGTGGTGATGTTTCCCCTTCGTTGGCATGCTCATCGCAGGCGTAGGCCTCCTTTCTTTAAACTCTCCACTACCTTCAAAGTTTGTTGCCTTATGTGGCTCGCTGAGGTCCTCATAGGTACGTTATTTTCGCACGTGCGTAATTAAGCGTAATGTTTGTCGAAAGACTTCTTATCCAAAGCAAACTTTGCTGAAAAATTGGTGGTACGAAAAATGACGGTTAACGTTCGGTCAGCCGTACAGAACTGATGGCACGGTTACACGCGCGCGCGCTTCAATCACGGTCAATTCATACGCAAAATTATTTCTTCACTTTTTCCATATTTTGTGTTTTTGATCAAAATAACTAGATTCGTTCGTACTCGCCGACAAATTATACACTTTTTCCGCAGACTGTCTTCCTCCGTTGGCTCATTCGATCAAAAAGTGTTTACGTTATTATCACTTTCTTTTTCCAAGATCGCGCGCGGTTACAATATTCAACTACGCACGATCACTTAGTTCTTCTTGTAATACTAACAAGCTATTGTCGTCAATAATCGTACCTAGGCCGTTCTACCTGCCTAAAATGTCGCGTAAATTGTCTAACAAACGGTAAATGACTTGTTTCCTTCTAAGAAAAAAGAAGCGACGCGCACCATACATTGAGCACAACCACAGCACGCCTTTCTTTCCATTTCCTCCTACCCAACGTTCCTTAATGATAATACAAAGATCTTAAATCTCGTTGCACATTCGACACGATAATGATTTAAAATGGATGTAATAAATTGTTGATAAGTGATATTTATCAAACTATTTAATTATAAATTGCAATTATATGCGTATTAATTAATTTGTCCAAAAGATACTATTTTTTCGAAACGACACAAACGGATTTGTCGTAACGTAACGAAACAAAATTATCTACCAACCAATCAGATACTTGGCATAAACTGTACAAGGAACATAGAATCAGTCAGATAACTATTTGATTGGTTGTTATGTTGTTTCCACGCCTGTTTATGCTGGTTATGTAGATAATAATATATCTAGATAAACAGCATTTTTTGTTGTAAAAACTGCTTTCAATAATGAATTTCAAACTATTTCTACATATTGCAACATTTTGCTGTTGTGCCTATATATGTATATATATATTCTCATATGACCTCTAAATATGTTATAAATAAAACTAATATCAAAAACGTATATGAATTTGCTACTGAATAAATTTTATATTCTTAAATAAGAAATGAATATTGATGATAGTAATGAATGATAATGAATATTATTATGACTTCGATATGATTATGATTGATATTGACATAAATATATCAATACAAAATATGTAATAAATATTTCTCCATAATTATATACTTACAAAAAAACAGAACAAATACATATATATATATTAAATGCATAAGCATATATTATATATTATACTAAGGTCATATTTTCCATTACATGTGCACACACATATGTATGTACATACACACATCTATACATGACTGCTTTTATACTTGATAATTATGTATGTATCTACTATTGATAAATTTAGTTCAATTATTATATTTTTTTACCTATTATTGATTTAGTGTAATGTTGTTGCACATGTTTATAGAAATATCATAACTACAGTTACATTTTTAAAGTTAAGAAAGAACTAAAAATTTCTATAACAATAATACATATGAAAATCGATATAGTTACATATGTGATATAAATACGTAGACATAAAACGATTTAAAAGGTTTTCAGCAAGTACATATCTGTCAAGATAATTTACAATGATAAAGAATTGATTTTTTAACCGTAGTTTTTTAACCGACTTCACTTTATAAAATTCAGACAACCATATAAATTTAAACGTTTGTTTTACTTTTTGCTATCAATTTATCTAATTATTATCGTTTTAATATTAAAAAATGAGTTCTCATGGTAAATTACAAACTGAGAAACTAAGAAAAAATTTAGAAGCACAATTGGATAGACTGGTGCAACAATTAGAGGATATAGAAGAAAACCGGTATTATTGATAAATTATATTTCTTAAAATTGTTCATTTAATAATTTTAGAATTAATATTTTTCTTCTATAAAATGAATATATTTTATAGAAATTCACTAGACGCTGCTGCTTATGAAGAAGCTATGCAACTTACAAAAGAAGATTTACAGGAATTCAATGAAAGTTTACAAAGAATGATATCTGGTGACACAACATTAGTTGATCAATTGGGTGCAATACAACTAGTATGTACTAATACTATTTCATACATTATAAAAGCATAGATATCATTTGAATTTTAAACAATATTAATATAAGGATATCAATTAGAATATTTTCAACAATAATGTAAATATACTTACAATTCTAAATAGGCAATTCAAGCAGCAATTAGCGAAGCATTCAAAACTCCTGCTGTTATCAGGATGTTTGGAAAACGAGAGACATCGCAACTTAGAGAACGATTAGCTCAAATTGATCGTGGTGTAAAACTTGGAAAATTAAGTAAGGAGATCAGTGATCATCAACGTGCAGAGGTCTTAAATGCATTAAGGCAGCTTGGGGAAAAATTGGAACCTCAAGAATTACAGCTATTGGAAAAATTGATGCTTAGTAACATTGACACAACAAGTTATGTGCAAGTAAATGATAATGTAGAGAAAGGTCGAATGGCTATGGCAGCGGTAGGTGATGAAGTCAGAACTCAAAATACTTGAACTGGAATATTTTTTCATATAAATTTATAATTTTTTACCAAGTTTATAACAATTTACATAAATAAGGGAACCAAGTATGTAAAAAGATTGATAAATTAATAATATATATTTCAATAATATTGCTAAATCAATATGTGCGTATAAATATGTGTATAGATATGGAAATATGTATTTTCAATTTTAAATATAACTTAGCTTTATTGTAAGTAGATTGGTTGTAATGTGAAAAATTTGTATTTTTTATTATTTAAATTTTGTAGCTGTTCACTCCATTTTCTTGCTAATTTTAATTAAATTTCCAAAATGGTTACTTTCATAAAAATGTGATTGATGACTTAAGACTGAAAATAATGTTAACAATTTTCACCATAAATTTAATTCTATAAGTAGAATATATATTATATAATAAGCAAATATGCATAGTTTTATCTTTAATGTATCTTGTGCACTATAAATCATAATTGTGTTTATTTCTAGCTGCATTATAGTACTGCAGTATAATGTAATAAAATATGTTTGTTTTATTTCAATGTCATATTTCACATAAATGATTTGGGAAAATAAGGAAGCATACATTTATTACACATGTGATATTTTGGATTGTATCACTAGTGTTAATATGTATACATACATATGTTATACAAAAATATTGCGAAGAATATTGTGAACAGTCACATATTTTATCAATGTAAAATTTTAATAAATTTGATTTTAAATGTATAAATTTACTATTCACATTAATATCTAAAGGTATTTCACATTAAGAATATGACACTTCAACATATACTTAAAATAATGTAGTTCATTATTCAAAAATGTCAAATTTCGAAATAAATGTATATATAATAATCAGTTATTATCTCTTTACATTTTTACTTATAAATAGGACTAATAATTACAAATCAAAGCACTCACATTTGTTTGCATACATATTACAAATGCTTCCGTTTAAGTAGGAAGCTCACAACAAGGCATGTCAAATTAGTGTCAAGAATATATTAATATACTTCTACAAAGCATCGTCTTTTTTACAAATACAGCAGTTTCAATCTCTTTCTCATTTCAATTTCATAATCTTTTTAATTTTACTGCACTTATTACACCCATCACTAATTTAACGTTTACGTCGGCAGACTCTTTTATGCTCACGCTGCCAGTGGATTTGTTGACAATCAGTACTGCAATATGCAGTATTCCAACAGCAGTGATATATGGCTTCAGCTTCACAATTATAACACTAAAATTAAGATAACTATTATAATATATGTAAAACAAATATTAGAATATGTGTACATAAGAAAATATTAAAAGATTATTACCCATTGTTTCTTCTTTATTTCAGATATAATTTGTTGGTGTCTGTCTGTTAGTTGCCGTAATTCTTTAGCGTGTTCGGCTTGTAATTTTTCCAATTCTTTACATTTTTCCAGTTCTAATTCCCGACGTAGCTTCTCTAATGCAGTTGTAGTAGGTTGTTCCGATGTTCTGCGTTCCCTCTTTATCTGTAAAACATAACATTATGAAATTATATAGATACGTAATAAAGACATTCAATTAATGATTTTTAAATATTATACCTTCGCAGGTAATGTTTCGGTTTGTATTTGTTCCGTCTGTACGAAAACACATTTGGTTCTTGGTTCTTGAGAACTAGATGTGACCATGTCTTCTTGAGAACCTTCTTTCTTCAAGCCTTGAGGACACGTACTGGATATTTCTCTTGGAGGTTCATCTTCTGCCACTGGCAAGCATGGTACTTGCCTCTCTTCACTTTTAGCTTTAGTTTTTGAAGAACGTTCGTTATGTAAGGTTCCTTCCTGATTTGGTGGTATATCATTGTGACCGTCTGAACTGAGACGTTCTACTTTAACTCTTAAATCCTTAAAAAGTTGTTTCGCTGGATTAGGATTTCCCGCCGTATTTTTTGAACCTGATGACTCTATATTTCGGATTTTAGTTGGTTTTGGACCCTCGCTATCGTCGTCGATGTCCAAATCCCCGATGCTCTTGCCCAACTTTAGCAGCAAATTCTGATGATGCTTCAGTTCATCAAATGCTCTGTTCCAAGCAGTGGATCTTTTTATCTATGGAAGGTAAATTGTGCACGTTTTAAGAAAGGATGATTTTCTTCTGACTGCACAATGAAACAGAGTGGTGAGAAATTAGTTGTACACTTTAGGCCACAGTATGTGCATACCTCCATTTCTTTCCACTTTCCTTTTTCCGAAGGCTATGCAAGAATTTGTTGTTAAGATAATAATATACCTAAGTGCAACAACAATTTCTAAATTGCTTTTTCTCTCGACAGTTCTCTTCTATTGTGTCAGTGATACGATACATTGTAAATGGCGTGTAACCTAAACCGAGAATTTCACAGTGTTCGCGTGACAATTTCGCGTTGAACGCCGGATAATTTTGTGACTTATCTTTACCTGTAAACTCTGTAGACTGGCGGTAATCGGACGAATGAACATCTTTTCGATGTTGGCACGCATATGATGACCTCCAAAAAATCGGACGTCATAAATGTTGCCATTAACTTGCATCACTTTAGCCGGCCAGTAGGGGTATCCTTTTTGTTTTGCATAAACTAGCTGATGTGGTGGATTACAGGGTATACAAAACCATAGCTTCTCTGATTTTTCATTTGATATCCTATAGCAATCAGCACAGCGGCGGATTTCTTGAAGATCATAGCAGCAATCTTGATACATTGTATTACTCATTTCTCCTATTATGCTATGAGCTAAATAAATATCCAAATTAAAATTTATCATTAGTATATTTTTAAATAATTACTAATTTAATACATTTCTTGAAGATAATAATTCATAAATTAGTTTCTAGTTATATACCTCCATGATATACAATGATATTATGTAGCATGTTATGTGCATCAGCTTGAAACTCAGCAAGATTATTATATTCATTTTTCTTAATTTTTGAATCCATGATTGCTAAGTCCATATGGTGTTTTATAAGAACACCTGGTCGCCATGCATCTTCTCCTTCACTAATGTAAGTTGTGCCTGAATATCTATTAGTTGGTGTAACAATAGGATCATTGTTGAAAACGATAGTACGATTTGTAATTTCTGGTGGTAATTTTGCTTTCAAATGTCCACAAGTAAAATTCAGAATGTGATTGAGATCAATTTTATCTGGGTATGTGTCATTATTTATATTCTGTAACAATTATTTTTACTTTATTGGTATATAAAGTTTTAAATTTTATATCTAATGTAATGTACTTACTTCGCAAAAATTACATATTTTCATTTTAACATTACTAGGCATATGACATTCAGGGTGATAAACCCTATGACATTGTTGACAGCATTCCACAGTTCCTGCTTTGTGACATTTGCAGCAATACCAGTCATGACCATCATTAGGTATAATATCTGATGGTAATCTGTAACTCTCTTGCTCTATACCATTTTTTGTTGGTACTTTCTTCAAATAAACAAGTCCATCATCAACTGCTTTATTTAATTCTTCCTGGGCTTCTTGTTCTGTAATTCCATAAACTCGAGCTAGATGTCGTACCATACGATCATTGCTTGGTAAACTTCTTTGATGTACAGTTATTTTGATAGCATCCCATATTCGTTGTGTCATGAAAGGATCTGTCCTACGACGAATGGACATGATGATAAATACGCACTGAAACAAATATTGAAAGAACATTGGACTTTTATAAGCTATATAAAAGTAATAAAATTACTTTGAATTAAACGCATTTTGTGAAAATATATTGTTTTACATAATCTTACGGATATTAAAATTTATTACATAAATGTAGTCTATATACATGAAAATTTTGCATTAGAAATATGATATCAATACCAGCATTTACTGATATATAGATAATCAGCATACCCCCATGTTACAATACTTGTCATATCTAAAATGTAATAGTTAAGATACCCCTATAGTTTAACATAACATATTAAAATAAGATACTTGTATATATTTGTATTCAAGAGCATTTCTAAATATATAGTAGCTTTTAGAACTGCACAAGGTATATATATAAGAAAATTATAATCATTACAGTAAATTTACTAACAATTAGTATTGCATGTAATGCAACACAAGTGAAACTATAATATATAAATCTTTATATATATAACATGTATTTTATAATGCTAAATGTATGTGCATGCATATTATTGTTATCCAGTGTTCTTACAACTGTAATTTTGTTAAAAAAGCAATTTAAACAATGGAAGGGTACACCATTATATATTTTGTCAATATCTGATGTATTGTTTTCTATGTTTACATCAAGTATATTATTCACAAATTGTATCATACACATTACTTATATCAACCATAATAAAGTGAACAGTGTCTTCCCTGTAAGTGACAGTATATGGAATACAGAAAAAGGTAATGAAAATCAACAAATAAAGCTCAAAAGCTTTGCAGAAAAATTGAACACTGTCATAAATCCAGACTATTTTAATGCAATTCCAAAGTGTAATATAATAAGTATAATAATGAAATATGGAATGCTATTCTTCCCATTTGTAAATTCATTTGTATCTTTGTTAATATTCTCTGTAGAATGCAATTTAAATGTATTTTATCTTAAGAAGCAGTGCTTTAAATTTCTACATTCAGAAGAAGCAATATGTGAAGATGATACTAGTATAAATAAATTTAACAATGAAATAAAATTTGATTCTGTAATAAAGTCCAAAAATATTTCAGTAATCAAACAGTATATGAAGAATATTTTATATGTGTTTAATTATAATGAAACAAAGAAAGATAAAAAAATTACAATTATATTTGTACTAAGTCAATGGATCGTACCTGTTATTATCACAGGATTGTTATACTTGTCTGAGTATAATACAAATCCTACAAGGGACATGGAAAATAAAAAATGTTTTATTGAAAGTATACTTTTTCTTGATGATTGTCACAATAATATTAAATCCATAAATATGTTTCAAAATCCTGAATTTGAGACATATACAGCTATAGTATACGATAATTTTACCAATAATGAAGACTATATAAAATTACAAACTTCCAACATTACTCAAGTGAATGAGATAATATCCAAAGTACAAAATCTTATTTTTTCTGCAATGAATGACATATCCGCTATGTCATTTAATACAACTTCTTATAACACTTCTGAAGTTACAGATAAAACAAAGTATTTGGATACTTATATAAAAGATATAGAGCAAAATAAGAATGCTGCAAATGTATTTAATCCACTCAGTGTTAAGAATAATACAAACTTACAAAGTAATATACAATTAAGCAATTATACTAATAGAGTCAATGAAGAATCATTATTATTTGATTACTCGATGAGAAATTCTTCAACAGACACATTAAGAGTAAAAATTTACAATAATGAAATTAATACAAATACCACAGAAAAATTAAATGTTACAGAATTACAAACAGATGTTATTGAAAGTAAAGGCACTATAAACAATTTTATGAATACAACTGAAAAATATAATATACTAATTATATCAAATGATTCAAAATACCATAATAATAAAGAAGTAAAAGAGTTGAAAGAATTAAAACCAACAGAAATTTTTCTACGTACCAAAATCAATATTCATCAAAATGATAATACATCAAAGACAATGCAAGTGTATATAATAGATAAATGCTTTGTATCAATTCAATTTTTAAAAGTACATTTGCTTATTCTGGTATTTATAATATATTTTCTACCAATTTTGTTCTCCTCAATTTTACAGCAATATGGCAAATTAAACTGTAAAATTGTTTTAGAAAAGTTGAAAGTAAAAAATAAAATTCTGTTAAACAACTTTAAATCTGATTTCACAAATGAAATTAATAATATGTATTTTGATGTTCCTACGAATTCCACAGGATTTACTTTAAAACAAAAATCTAAATATTTGGATGAAAACCCTCATACACAAGAATTAGTTGATTTTAATAAATTACAACTAATGAGAATTCATCACGAAGACTTTAATCAAAAATGGAACAAGCACTATAAAGATAATAAACATAATATTTCAATTGATGAGACAAAAACACAATTGAATATAATAAGTCAACGTGCTACAAATATGCTACAGCTTTTTGACAGTATTAAAATGTCTTTACTAAGTGGGGTATTATTATGGACACCTTTATTTTTTGAATGCTTAATCAAAGTGTTTACAGTTTTATATATACCAGAATGGTTACTGAATATAACTTATCTGACTGGTATAGCATTTAGCATATTACGGAATATTTTCAATCTTAAAATGATAAAACTTCAAGAGAAGGACACAAATACTGCAAAAATAAATAGTATTCATCCTATTACATGAATTTCAATTTCATATTTCTTTAAATATTCCAAGAAAATAACATACACATTTAGTTGTAGTAGCTTCATATTCAAAGTTTTATATAAAGCATATTTTTAGTTTTGCATATAAATGGCGTTATGATAATAATGCATTATCAGCTCTTTAGTTCTTTAACTAAAAGTATCTAAATTTAATTAAAAATTGATTTTATGAAATTTTTCCATTATAACGTTTAACGTTATGGAAATATAAATAAATTTACTTTTGTGATACTTTAATTGATTATTTTCTTGTAATTATAATTGAGTAAAATTTTATAGGAGTCTCCAAAGTTTCTTACCGAAGCTGATACACTAACTTGCTGTCCGTATACTGCTACTTTCTGATCGCAAAGAAAAATGTTAACTTTTAAATCACAATTAATGATTAATTCATGTTTTTCTGTCTTATCATAAAATATATTAAAGGCAAAAGTAAAACTTTTGCCGACGCCTGCAGCCAATAATAAGACAATAATTAACGTTAGAGACGCGCAACTATATTGCACATATCGCGCACGTCATAAGTTCAACCTAACCCTAATAATGCGTGCGCATGTTAGTTCATGATTTATAACTCACAATTCGGTATTATTCAAATTTGTATAATATAAAGTTAAAACAGTGGCACAAATACTATAATTTTATATAAAATGTAAAATTTTGATGTTTCAGAACTTAAGAATTATCTCTTGTACAACTAAGAGTAATTAATTTCTTTATTTTCATATTTTATACATATGTAATGTATTTTTTTTTACGTTATATATATTAAAGGTAATTTTTTTTAAATATATCTTTCACAAAATTTGAAAATATACTATTGTGTGTAAAAATAAGTTTTGAACTATACAAATTTATAAACTGTAATTATAAAATTTCACATGTATACTCGTTTTTACTAAAAAAAATGTTTAATGTTGTTTCATCATATAGAATATGCAATTACATAAAATAATATATTATATTAAATTGTGTATACAAATATTTTACTAAGTACAATTAAATTTCTAAATACATTGTTGCAATTATCATTTTATCTTATGCATAAATATGCCTGAAATTTGTTTTAGAATAAACGGTATACTTAGAAGGGAAAATTTTATATATGTATTTTTATAAGGGACTTGAAATATCACTATTATATCACATAATAATTATTGATAATAGTATAAGTATTTTTACCTATTAGTTATAATTAAAGTTAGATAAAAATAAATAAATGTTTTATTCATTTTCTTCAGGATTATAAAGAAATTTGAGAAAATCCAATTTCTTTTTCTAATATTTTTAAAATTTGTACACCGTCGCTCCATGGAAATACACGTGCACTTATTTTTGGAATCTGGTTATTTTCAGCATGGTTCAACATCTTCATAAGTGTATAATCTTTTCGCGGAAATGCAACATCATGTTCGGAAAGTCGTAAGATCGGGCACAAATCATTTTTGCCATCTCCAACGTATGCTATTCGATCAAAATGTACTCCTTCATCGTTTCTTTTTTTAATGTAATCTTCTAAAATTTGCCCCTTGCATAAATTGATAGTACTCAATTTACAAGAATTTTGGACGTGATACATGTCTAGTTTTATGACCCCATCGTTATCGATTTTCGCAGGATTTGTAAATATTTCAGCAATAACATAATTTAAATTTTTACTTTTTAACCATTCGCTAATAAATAACGTATTTGAATCGCTAATAATAATAATTTCACAACCTCGAGAATGTAATTCTTTTAGAAGATTAACAATGCCCGGTACAGGAGGTATGTTATTAATAGCAGTTTTGATTTGTTTTATGTCGATGGAATTATTGTGAAGCAATTCAAATATCTTCCCCATGTATGTGGTCCAACCGTTAGAACGATATAGATCCTTTACACTGTCTGGCAATTTTTCGTTGGGTAATAGTTTTCGAGCCACGATATCAGTATTATCATTGACAATCGTATGATCAAAATCAAATGCGATGAGTACCGACCGATGCATCTATTAAAATACAAAACATTACAAAGGTAACTGGTATAAATTTATAAGGTTATTCATTTTGAATTTTGATTTTAATATTTCAACACAGTATATTTTTCTCGGGATAACTCGCGATTGGGACATTTCTTAGTATATATTTAATCGTTTAATTCTTAATATTTGTAAAAGATGAAATATATTGCTAATGTATATTGCTCTTATTATTAGCAATACATAAGATTATATAATTTTAAAAGTATATACTTAAATAATTATATACATGTTATTTTAATTATAAAAATTACATTAAAATGTTATACAAGTTATTTCAAAATATTATACTGTTACTTACTGTTAGCCAAATTTTCAATAATACATAAAACTGCAATTTTGATAATATTGTAATTTTTAAATGGAGAACTTGCAACCAAACCTTGCGGCAGGTGTCCAATAACAGATCTTTGTAGAGTTAATAATTTTAACAATATAAATTAGGAGCAAAGAAAAATTTGCAACTGAAATAACTGGCAGATATCCAAATACTGACGTTTGTATAGGTTAAGCAATCTTGATAATATGATTTGTAAACGAGTAAAAATTTGCAACTGATCCCTCAGACAGGTGTCTGAAGACTAAAGATTGAAGACTGACGCTTGCAGGTTAGTATTATGGACATGAAAATAAATAGTATTGCTATTATATCAGTTACAATCAGATACATACAAACCCATTACTTCCCCCACACGCAATTTTATATAATAGTAGATTTTATATATATAATGTATATTAAAAATATATATATTATAATTTTAAAGTATTTTTCAATATTATACCTATTACTTTGTTAGTTTTTTATGTTTCATTAAGTTTATTGTATACATATTTATATATTTTTGAACAATTAATCGTTTTCATAGTTTTATACAGTTCGTCACTTTGAAAATGTAAATAAGTAAATATTACTATAGATCTCTCTTTTATAAACAAATGTTTAATATTTATAAAATAATCAATGTGTATTTAATTACAATGTACTATTTATACAAGTCTGATACAAACGTTAATTATAATACACATTAATAGCCATTTGTATAAAATAATAAATCATTGCATATATAATATAATTATAAAATTCATTAGTGGAACAATATGCTCTCGTTTTCATGTAATATAACAGAGGTAATATTTTTACACACTGAAAGAATTATATTTAAAAATAATATTTCATGGAAAATTTTGAATCTTTGTTGTATATATTCTATGTTTTGATATCCTTTTTTATTTTTAAATTTTATAAAATATGCTAGATAAAAAAAATGTTCAGTCTGTCCCACGATCATGCAGACAGGTTCGATACTCATATATCGAAGCCTAGGGAGAACAGTCCGAAAATTGAGTCGTAACTAGATGTGAAAAATCAATATGATAAGTAAAAATGTTCTCTTTCTTCTCATGCGTGATATTCTATGAATATTTAAGACAGAAACAAAGACATTCTACTCACCTTTGTCTGTCTCGCAAAAATGCAGTTTTATTGACTGTCCATGTTAATTTTTCTTGACTAGATACGACTCAATTTTTGCACGGTTTTCCCTAGTTAATGTCGAATCTGGTATATGTATGATCGTGGTACAGCACATATGTTGAATGGAAAACATTTTCAAATTTTACAAGGCTAAAAAGGAAAATATTGTCATTTTTATTTTATATATTTTAATGAAATAATGTGCTTCCAAGAAATATTAAAATATCAAGTAGCGAAGTGAAAAGTGACAAAAATTTTTCTCTTCCGGAAAAGGTGTGAAAATACATACATACATAGATATACATATGTATATATATATATAACCTATAATTTGGAGCCGATATTTTACTATTTGATTGCAATAGTAAAAACTAATCTTTTTAAAAATATTAAAAAGATTGAAGAAGGAATTATTTAATTCTATTAGTATAGAATAAAATATTTTTTATTTTATTAACGAAAAATTAAAAGTTTTATATTTTGTATAGCAAACAAGAACAACTAGGTATTGTATCAAAAACAGTTTAGTATTAAAAAATATAAATACATTTAATCAAGATAGAAATATGGATGATAATAATGAACAAAGTATTGAACGTGAGATGATAAATGCATGTACAATGGGCAAGGTTGAAATTGTAAACAAATATATTGAATGTAATTATTTTATATTAATAAATTATATTTTATATTGTAAAATAATAATATTTTTAATATAAAAGTATATTTCACTATAATATATAGCTTATGATATAAACAAGTTTTTATGTGATGCATGGACTCCACTTCTGTATGCTACTTTTAATGCGCAAATAAAAGTCATTGAGTATCTCATAAACAATGGAGCTGATGTTAATAAGCATAAAGGTATTTACTTTGTACTTTGTGTTATGTATTAAATGTTTGAGAAAAATTTGAAATCTTATATCGATGGTGTAATATATTAGATGGCTATACACCGTTAATGGCATTATGCAATTGTATTAAGGAAACAACAGAACAACGTATAAAATGTTTAACAATATTAATTGAAGCAGGTGCTAATCCAAATGCAAGCAATAAACAAAGGTATTTACAACATATATATTTTAATATATTAATTATTTTAATAACTATTAAGTAATATTTTTGTAGACAAACACTTCTCATGTATGCTTGTATGTCACAAGAACCAGACTTTATAATAGAACTAATGAAACATATAAAAAATATTAATGCACATGACAATAGGAAGCAAACTGTAAACTCTTTTAGTAATACTAATAGTTATTTCCAATAATAACAATAAAATTATGAATTATTTAATATTTGTAGGCATTGATGTATGCAACAATAGCTAATAAACCAGAAGTAGTCAAAATATTAATAGAAAATGCAGCAGATGTCACAGTAACTGACTGCAGTGGTCTAACTGTACATGATATAGCTTCTATGAAAGGATATGATAAAGTAAGTTAAACTATAACATCGTATTATAAAATATAATATAATGTTAATTATTACAGATTTTGTCGCTATTAAATCTCGATGAAGAAGTAACAATAAATACTTATAAAATATTTAAAGTGTATGAGTGGAAACATATGTTTCCATCACTAGTTAATATAGACAATGAAACTATAGATGCTGATGTTTATACAATCTTATATGGGATGAATTTAGAAAAATATACTCATATTTTTCAAGGAATAAATCTTAAAACATTTTTAACATTAACTGAAAATGACTTAATCCATTTAGGATTGGATATTAATGCACATAGAATGCAATTTACAGAATGTCTTCATAAATTTCATAGGAAAAAATGGAGTATACAAAGCATTGGTGCTATCAATAAATCGTTACCCTATACGTATGTTTACTTCATAATACAATTATGTATTAATTAATTAACTGCAATTATTGTAACATTGAATTATGAAAATGTAATTTTATATTCGTTTTCAGATTATATAATGGTATAGTCTCATTAGGTATATTATCTAAACAAATTGCTGTTATTGGTTCTAGTTTTCGGTATATTAAAAATAGCTTATTAAAGGTAAATAGTGGAAATATATATTTAACTACTGAACAAATATCTAATTATGAGCAAGAGCTTAAAAAGGTACAAGAAACACTTAGTATTCTAAAAAACGAGCTTATGCAAATAAAAGCACTTTCTAAAAGGGTAAATATATAAATATCTGGTAATACACATACATTAAAGAGGAAACATTAAAATATATTTTATTAACATAGGTTGAAAAAGAAAACGATATTGGTATACCCGCAACATATATCAGACCAAAAAAACGTAACATAAATTGGCCTATGTGTTTAAGCATTACATTAATTGCAGGAATCTATTTATCTAAAACAATATACGTCCAGAAATATGGAAATATACATCTTGTGTAATACAAAATTTTACAAATTTTGATGTTCATTTAAATTAGCTAATTTTTTCATTAATGGAAATAGTGGGTGGAATGTTGGAAGATTTTGTTGTCTGACTGTTAATTGATAACGTTCCAGTGGTCCACTACAGAAAGCTAATCTATCTCTTTCATTTGGATGTTTATCCATCCACTGAGATAGTCGACTCACAGACCAACTTGTACTCTATATTAATAGTAATTAACAAATTAGTACCAATCTAAATTTTTTTTAATTTAAGATAATTCAGTTTCATTACAAAATAATAAACATATATTCTCATACCTGATGTGGAGATACTAATTCAGGTGGTGCAGTAGAAAATAAATGTAAAAGAACAAGAGAGGAAGGTATGCCACATTCTCCTTCCCCTCCTAAAACTTTTTGGACAATATCATCCGGACTGAGTGGAAGCAGTGCTTTTAATGCTCGTAATGTTCTATATTGTTGTTGTTCTGATGATCCCAATTGCCCTCCTCTACATAATGGAGCAACAGCTATTTCTATCTAAATGAAAATAAAGAGATAAAAGACTGAAACTTAAATATAAAATTTTAGCATGACACTACACATATATTACAACATACCTGACTAAAATCAACAATGAGTTTGGCTCTTCCGAAATCGGTTAATGGTCTTAATATGCAAGCATGTCTTACAAAAAGTTCAATGCACCGTGAAGCAACAGATTTACAACTAAAAATATGATTAATTTCAGCATTATATCGCAAATACATTATAAAAGTTGTAATTATATTTTTAATTACCATTCAGCAACTACTGCCTGATTTTTATATGGCATAAGAAATGTATTTACAGAACGTAAAATAAATCCTTGCAATTCGCGCATGTAGAGTGAACAGTTAATTTCTTTTCCCATAGGACTACTTGGACTGTAGAGGAAGAATATGCATACATATATAGTATATATATTTTAAGATATATTTAATTTCAGAACATTGTATTTACTTACTCTCGAAATTCTGCATCATCATGCATGGTTAAAATAATACTTTCAATTGCGTCACTAATAGATGCTAACAACGGCGATAGTATGTTTTTTGTTAATACGTCTACTTCTTTAAGAGCTACAGAAATTACTGAATTTCCTTCAGATGGAAGACCAGATAAATTTGCTATTACACGAGTTACTTGACTAGAAAGATAATAAAGTAGGTTTGCAAGAGACACATTTGTTTGCTGAACAGTAGTTGGAGAATCAATTACTTGACTAGCTTCTCCACCCACAAGCAATCCTTGTTCACATTTTAAGCAAAAGAGTCTTATAGCTTTTCCTACATTACGAGCAACTACTGTTGAAAGGCCATCATCGACCAATGACACACTTAATTCACTACAAAGAAATTAAGGGTTGATATTTATTAGACAGCATTAAAAATGAAGATATATATCTATTATCTTAACTTACTTTGTTACTGTTCGTATAAGACTATCAATTTCATCCTGTGTAGGTAATCCTTCCCCAGAAAACATAGTATGTACTGGATCTAATAGACGTGATACTGACCGAGATAAGTATGCGTTTTCAAATGGTAATAATACATTATGACTGAAAGAATATAAATATTATTTTTATTATATAAGATAAGTTATTTGACGTTTTTTTTATATATTTTTCTATTTACTTGATTTTGTAAATACTAATGCTCTGTAATCGTTCCTTCAGACGTTTTCTCAAATCTAGAAATATTCTCAAAAATTTCGGGTATTCACCTTCTAATGCTTGTTTTACAAATGATGAGCCTGAAAACATAAACGCGTTTTTATCAAAACGAAGATTTCAATATTATAACTTTTACCTTGTGCACGTTCAATTAATACTTTAGAAAGTAGAGTGTTTACTCTGTTCCAAAATTTCTGTGATAGCTCATCCAATTCCTTTACATGATGTTCTAATAGTATTCTTTGCAATAGTTCAATCTAAGATAATAATATAGTATATAGTTTGAAAATATGAGTAAATAGATTTAAGAAAGATACAGAACAAATATTTTTCAGTTACATTACTTGTAAACAATGTGCATAAAGAGTATCTTGAAAAAGTCTTTCAAGATTTTCCCAAATTCGTGTGCGTAAATTTCCAGAAGATCCTGGAGAAGGAATAGCAGCTCGTCCAGGTGCTGCTCTTTTTCCAAGGTCTTGATTTGTTGTTAAAGTTACATCTAATGATTCTGAAGCAATTTTTTCAATCTCTGATAAGGCAGAATCTATGACATTATCTATAGCTCCATTTACAACTCTCAAATTTTGAAATACCTGTACAGCTGTACTAACCTATTTGTTGTAAATTATAATTAACAGTTATAAAGATAATAGTATCTAAAAGAATAATCTGTACTTATATACTTTAGCTCTATCCATTGTTTGTAAACCTTGAGATAAAGTATGAGTTGCTATTCTCTGTACTGTTGTTCTATGAGATTTTATAACTTGTTGATCATCAGCAATAACATCTAATCCATTTAAATCTGTATCCATCATCAACTGTTCTATAAACAACAATTATCATGTTTCTTATATATATACTATATATTTTATGAAATGTAAAATTAAAAATAAATTAATATACCAAGTTCATGAAGGCTATTTGCAGCTTTTATGATATCTGGACCTTGCATATTATTTGTCATTTGAGAACATAAACGTTTTGATAAATGTTGCATTCTAGCTACTCTCCGTAGCAAATCAGAAGTTTCATGAAGCCTTGCTAGAACAATTGTCTGAGTCTCAATTCTATTAAAAGGATCAATAATTTTTCCACGTAAACGTTCTACAGCTGATAAAAGGCTCTAAAACAAAAATTTATATTTTATTCAAAGTAATATTTATTTCCCTCAATATTTATAAATGTATTTATGTGTACCTGGACATGTAACTGCATTATTGAAAGCACACCTTCCAATTTTTCTACCCATGATGCTTGAGACAATAAATCTTCATGATTAGCTAATACTTGCTTCTGTAATTCGGCATTCAATATTTCAATGGCTATATCAAAAATATTATATGTTATAATATATCATAACATTATGTTGGAGATATAATAATTTTTTTATTCACCTTGTCCTAATTTATTTATTTGTTGTGCCACTGATAACATTTGGCTAATATCACCTTTTTTGGATTCACCATCAGAAAATTGTTTAAAAAAATCTGAAAGGCATATACTTAAAAAGATAACTTTAATACATATTTTGACACACAATGTTGAATAAATTACCATCATTTTCTATATCCTCCCAATTTTTAATTTCATCCATCATCAAGTTAAGAGTGTTGAAAATACAGATTGAAAATGAAAGATAATTAATGATACGTATGTAGGAAAATGTTATAGGTTGTAATTACTTCATATATTTTAAATGTTACATTTACTTGTTACTATAATTATGATATTTTTTATCATTTACACTATATTATTTAAGCGAAAATTTCACTAATAAAAATATCTGCATCTGTAGGTATATCTTCGTTATATTTTCCTCTCTGGACAAATGCAGGATAATAAATGTAGGTTCATGCATTAGTGTTAGTACAATTTATAAATACAGAACCATATGTCAAGTGTATGTAACATATCAAAATAAAATTGACAAACAACTTGAACAGTGGACTGTTCAGATCAATTTCTTTAAAAAAATGATACATAGTCTTTTTATTATCAACTCGTCAGGGTAAGTATTAAATCGTGAGTAAACATATATATTTGGTATCTGACAAGTATTTGGTTAGAAATTTGCATATGATCATATATATATATCGTATTTTATACATATTTCAAAAGATTTTATATATGATTAAAAAATTTCAATTCTGGGTTTCATAAACTTAAAATACTGTTTATCCTTAGAGATGTTTTCATGGAAAAACATTGGAAAAGTGCAGTGGCACGGTCATTATGTGACTACTTCTTTGATCAACAGCGAAGAGTTTTATCTCCTGAAGACACACCACCTGTAATAGCTACACCTCATCATTATCTCATTAGTATATATCGTTGTAATATGTTTTTTGTTGCGGTATGCATGACAGAAGGTATTTATTCATAATATGATATTAATAAATTGTTTCGATTGTAAAATATATTTTAAATATTATTTTTATTTTATAGTTCCGCCATTATTTGTGATAGAATTTTTACACAGAGTAGTGGATACTTTTGAAGACTATTTTAGTGAATGTACAGAAACTATCATAAAAGAAAATTATGTGGTTGTCTATGAATTATTAGATGAAATGTTGGACAATGGTTTTCCATTAGCTACAGAATCTAATATTTTGAAGGAACTTATTAAACCACCAAATATATTAAGAACTATCGCAAATACTGTAACAGGAAAATCTAAGTAAGTATATTAACTATATATTTGAGGTAAAATATAAAAATTGATATATATATTTAATCTTATATATAAATTATAGTGTTAGTGCAACATTACCAAGTGGACAATTATCTAATGTTCCTTGGAGGCGTACTGGTGTTAAATATACAAATAATGAAGCATATTTTGATGTTGTAGAAGAAGTTGATGCTATTATAGATAGAACTGGTGCAACTGTGTTTGCAGAAATTCAAGGCTATGTATGCTTTTTGTCTAATATTATCAATACTGATTTATTTATTGATAAAAATATTTATGCAATAAATATATTGTATAATTATATGTTTAAATTATAGATTGACTGTTGTATAAAATTAAGTGGTATGCCAGATTTAACACTTTCTTTCATGAATCCCAGATTATTTGATGATGTCAGTTTTCATCCTTGTGTTAGATTTAAAAGATGGGAGGTAAGAACAAGTAAAAGTTTAAACTTATTAATTACATCATTAATAGAATACTTTTTTTCCCAGTCAGAACGAATACTTTCCTTTATTCCACCAGATGGTAATTTTCGTCTTCTTTCTTATCACATAGGATCACAAAGTATTGTGGCAATTCCAATATATGTAAGACATAATATTAGTCTCAAGGAATTAGGAGGTGGGAGATTAGACATAACTGTTGGGCCAAAGCAAACCATTGGCAGAACTGTGTGCATTATATTTTTCTTATATTTTTATGTAGAAATGTAAAAAAACTGATATAATTTTAATGCATATATATTTTAGGTAGAAAATGTTACATTAGAAATTCCTATGCCAAAAATAGTTTTAAATTGTACATTAACTCCAAATCAAGGAAAATACTCATTTGATCCCGTGAGCAAAATACTCTTATGGGATATTGGAAGGATAGATGTTTCCAAATTACCAAACTTAAGAGGCTCTGTAAAATAATTATACGATTATAAAATAATTTTTTAGGGTGTAAGTAAACATACATAAATTAAAAACTAATTTAAAAAATTAATTTTTTAGATTACTATTCAAAATTCTGCCAGTATAATGGAATCTAATCCTGCAATTAATGTATGTATATATTATATATATGTATTACTATTGTATGTAATATAGTTTAACAATTATTTTACTTTAGGTTCACTTTACAATCAATCAGTTGGCAGTTTCTGGCTTAAAAGTTAATCGATTAGATATGTACGGAGAAAAATATAAACCATTTAAAGGTGTGAAATATATTACCAAAGCAGGAAAATTTCAAATTAGAATGTAAATAAGAATAATGTGAAACATTTCTCATATCAATCATAAGATTAAATATGTGTGTTAAACTTCATAAGAATATATATAATTAAAAGTAAATAATAATAAAATCTTGTAAAACAAATTAATTTGATTTTTATTTGCATTATATGTTAAACTTTCATTCTGAATGTACTTACAGTCAAGCATTTCATTATGCTTTTTAATGTAAATGATTTCAAGTATACTATATTATTAATGACACAATAAAAAATCGTGTTCACTGGCAATGGAATAAGCACTAGTGACAAAATTTATGAAGAGGGAAAGAAAATATTAAAAGAATATAATTATAAACTTGAAATTAATTTAAAATTTATTTTATTAGCAAAGTATATTTTATAAAAGAATGTCATAAATAATATAAGTAACTTATTTCGATCTTGTTTTAAAACACTTGTTTTAAAAAATAATCTAGACTATTAAATAAATTAATCTATAATAGGTTGATGACGTGATAATCTCTTAACTTCAAGGTCTTCCCATGTTAGATGTGTTGCATATGTAAATAATCGTTCCATATTAGTTGCATAAATTGTATGATTACTAACAAGATTTTTATACATCTGTTTGAAATAAAACAGATATTAAACCATAAAATATTAAGCATTATTTAAATAGTTACAATGAATTACTTTCCCTAACCTTTAGTGTATGTTGTAAATCAGATGTATTAACAGGTTTTAATGAAGGTGGAATAGTTTGTGGAGAACATGCGTAAGCAAAAGCTGTAGCTTGCTCTGCTTCTTCAATATTTGGTTTTATCATAGGCACTTGACCATAAGGATCTATTATTTCTGTTACAGTGTAGTCCGATGATCTTAATATGTGAGTAGAATTTCTTTTCCATGAACTAGGTACTGGTTCTCCAATATTATAAATAAATGAACCATCTCTAACAGCATACCCTTTTCTTCTTGTAAATATTGCTGTAAGTATATTTTTTAAAAAGATCTGTGTAGCTGCTATAACTATATGTGCAGTACTTTCTTCTGCTCCATCCATATTATTTTCCCATGCTGCAAGCATTAATCTTGCTAAAACAAAAGTTCTATCTGGCAGTACAAGTTCTTGAGCACTAGAACGATTTGCTCCGATAGGCTCATCTCCAACAGGTGATGAGGTTTGACTTAATACTTCAACATACATATCTGCGGGCTAAATATAAAATATAAAAGATATTATAGTTTATGTATAAATAAATAAATTGACTATAATTCTATACCTCAAAATTTGATTTGTCAGTTCTATATTTGCGTTTTAATCTTAGCCTCTTTTCTTTTATAGCTTTATCACGATCTAACTTCCGTGTAGGTGTAGCAGCAGCTAAACCTCTAACTTTATTAAATAAACAAAGAAGAAATTCATTATGAAGATGAACTTGATCTTCTGTCATGATATTTCTTGCTTCACAATCAAATTCTTCTTTCGTTGTCTAAAATAATAACATTTTATGAATGACATTATTAATGATATTATAAACTATTTTTAAATATTAAAATGTCACAATAATACTAAATACCTTCATTTGAAACCACAGTTTCATCTTTTCAAAGTACCTATCAGCAATGTAAGATTTTTAAGAATTATACTTTAATATTTATAAATATTTTATATAAAAAACAGAAAAAATAAGAAGATTTTAAGCATTTAAAATGATAAAAAGTTCTGAAATATAATATTCTATTTATAATGAAAATTATGTAAAATATTTTTTTCCAAATGCGTTGGGTATATAATAACCTTTTTCTTAAACTAATAAAATATATCTTACACTTTTGCATTTTCACCAAGCGAGGCTACAAGACTTTTCCTCGCTAAATTTAATTCTTTTGACGTTGTCATTTTTGAGAGAGAAATAAGCTCTATAGAGAATAACCTATAAGTATGGTCAATTTCAACGTAATCCTTAAATATTGCTTTCAATTTGTATTTATATGTACTGTAATATTTTTGATTTAATTACACTGTTACTCATATATTTCGATAAGTTTTATACTGATTGTTTATAATTTTGTGACATTTCTCTAAGCAATGAAGTCTCTTAATAAAAATTTTTATACTGACTTCCATATTAATATACAATGTAGTATATACATATGTATATGTATATATTTATGTATGTATATTGTTTAATATTATAAATTTTTGAATGTTTTATATGGAATACTTGAAAATGAAGAATAAATATCATTCAATTATAAATTATAGTTATACAGATATCTCTCATATAACATAATATTTCTATAACACGATTTCGCTTATCGGTTCGATAATTGGAGAAATCGCCGTAGAAAAAGGTACGTAATGAAAATTTTTAAATATAAGCATTCGATATTTTTCATTCGAGCAAGCGTATATATTATCCTAAATTAGCGTACCGAATTTCGGAATATTGAAATTTTTGATTCATTTTTAGTTTGTGCAATATCAAGCCTTTGAAAAAGCCACTCAAAAATTTATTTGCAATAAGCAAGTAGCAACGAAGTTTTTTTTATAAAAAGTTGATATTTTTTATAGATAATTTAACATTTAATTATGCCAGATAGTAAATTTTCTCTGTGTGAAAATGAAAAAATATTAGGTTGCTCGGAAAGTTCGTGCCGATTTTTGGTAGGTAGCATTAGGACAGGTCTGAATATATCAGAATGACTGAAAACAAATAACATGTGTATATATACTAAAAGGTGATATTTCAGGCATTTTTAGAAAAAAGTTTGGTTAGGATACATTAATCTTTGTTAGTTTTATACGCTCTTAAATATTGGAGGAAATAAAGCACGTTATAGGCATTTGATGCTTTTTTCTACTGAAAAGGCAAAAATGCAACACAAGCAGCAAATAAGATATGCGCTGTTTATGGTGACGGCGCTATAGTTGAAAGAATTGTGCGGAAATGGTTTGCTAGGTTTAAAGCTGTTGATTCCAACCTTGAAGATAAAGAACTCACACCTATTGTTCTAGTTGTTCTATACTACAAGTGCTGCACTATGTGGCCATGTGCTGAAGGTGTTGCACGTTAGCATATACAAGAACCTTAGTTGCACCACAAACGAAATATATTTGCTGTGGTTCACACTACAAAGGCCTATTTCATTATACTGTTCTATGGGAAAGTTCATATTTTCCTACTCGAGATAGATAAATACTAGAATAACAAAACCGCGCTATAAATAAATTCAGTTGCCTCAGAAAGAGAAATTAATCGTTTATTATATTTCTTTTAGAGGAGAAAAGAAAATCTTTGCTTTCTAACGATAATAAATCAGTGAAATGATGCAGTAATTCTAATATATTCTTCATACACAATAATTTTTTAGATTTAACATTAAATTTATTTTCCTCGTGAGAATGTTTTTGTTATACTAAGGCCTATGTTACTTCTATAGAACGTATTGTAAATGTGATTGCTTTGAGTTCGCCTTTAGTATTTTCATTATAAGTTATAAACTTCTGCATTTTTTATTTTCTGTTAATAAAAATTTTATTAACATATTAGTGGAACGTTCTCGATTAAAATGAAACCAAATACGATATTGTTATAAAATTCGGTTATGTTGACTGAGTTTATGAATCTTCCTTGATCATACTTGTCGCTGTACAATATCAAGCAACGTCCTAGCTGCTAAGACTCGTTTTACGTTTAACCCTTTGCACTCGAGGGGCGACAGTCCCTGTTTATGCTAGATTTCGACATCTCCAATTGATGAGAATACAATATTGGTTCGTAAATTGGTTCCTTAGCTCTTTGTGTTCTTTGTTAGGAAGTGTACAGTGTTAGACTTTAAAATGGAAATGAAATATTTAATCCCATATCCCTCTGAAACTATGGTTCTGACAACGTCTCTAACGTTATTTCGGATTCGACGATCATAGCAGAAGCATTACAGTTTAGAAACCCTAAAAAAATGGTTTTTGGAAGTGAAATTAGCTCAAATGAAGATGAACTTGATTTTGAACTGTTGAAGAATGAGATCAATTATATTCAAGAATGCATCTTAGTGAATGCTTTATAAATTATCATACAAAAAAAAAAATATAGAAATTAATATTACAAAATCATATTTTCAAAGATGTAAATATAGATAAATTGTTAGAATATAATGTTTTTGTAAGTTAACTTGTACATAAAATCAATTTACGCTGGCTGTAAGACACGCGTCACGTATACGTTAAATCATCCGGAGTAGCTGCTACGCCCGACTGAAGAAGTCCTCGAGTGCAAAGGTTTAACCCCTTGTCATATAAAACCGAGTGAAACTCGTGGTAAGAAATTTGGCCTAAAAACAATAAGCACGAGCCTGACTCGTGGTACTTTGTTCGGACCAAACTTAAACAATACGAGCCTGGCTCGTGATATTTCATTCGAGACAAAGGTAAACAACACGAGTCAGACTCGTGGTTCAGTTGTCCTTGATATTTTCTTTAGTTATGTGTAATTCTTTTTATTTTCACACGTTTGGATTATAATTGCCTAAAAGAATTAAACGGCCCTTATACCTATCATGTCAGCAAAAAGAAAATTTAATATTGATGGCAGTAGTGAGAAGTGTGTTATTATTGCGGACAGTGATTCGGTAGATCCTTTTGATAATGATAATGATGGTAGCGATATTGTGTTTCCTATTGTTTCATTGTTTCGAAAAATATCACACGGTTGAAGATTACTAATTTTCTACGAGTTTTCTCAAAACATTATTAATTTAAACTAAGTATTAATTTACAAATTGATACATTATCTACTTTCAAATAATAAATCATTTTTGTTCACTGATGAATCGATCATAATTATTTCCCAGACATCTTAAAAGCATTAGTTGTGCTCAAATGTATTTATTATTTCACAATTTCTGTTGTTGCGCCGAAATGTACATGTCATAAGACGCATACAATTTGTGCAAGCACACGGCTAAACAGCTAAATGACTCGACACGTAACCGACCTTCTTGTTTATTGTGGCCGGAGCAATCGGGAGTTAAGAGTGAGACAAGGGGTTAACGGACGATATAAATAGACACGAACACGATACACGATAACATACTAATCATTGTTCTTCCTCCTTCCCTTTTTTTCTCGTGCCATTGTATGTCATTATCTTTAATGTTATGTATGTAAACAAAAGGCAATCGCTGGCTACAATCTTAGGTGAGCAATCTATTAAGCATCTTTGTGTTAAGTTATCAATCTTAATATGTATTGTAATCTTCTATAGATTAAATCAATAAATAAAAACTCAGAGAATTAATAAGTTTTATCGCATACCACGTTGTCTCGTGGTGGTCAAATTCAAAAAAATTATCTCTTAAATCATGAATTAATCTTGCATATGCAGTTATGCACGGAGCTTGTCCCAAACTCGCCCTATTCTCGTTTGTCTACATAAACAGAAGATTTTTTTTTTTTTTTTTTTATTGATTATTTGGTAAATTTTTACAATTTGTCCAGAAGGACATTTGGTAAAATATTATAGCTTAGAGAATAAAAGAATAAAAAAATAAAAAAAATAAAAAAAATAAAAAAAAATAAAAAAATAAAAAAAAAAAATAAATAAACAGAAGATAAGCGTTAAGATTCGAGCAAGTCGTTCTATCCGGTCATTGGAAATTAATACAGACACATATGATGCCACGGATGCACAATTACAGGCAGAATTTACTGTACATACAGTTACATGCAAAGAAAAAAGCTCAAAACGACATACTCAAACAACATCAAAATCAAAATCAACCATGGAAATCGAAGCAAACGTAGCGATTCTACAATTTCACCGATAAAATAATAGAGGAAGCATGTCAATCTCATTCATTTTGTAAGGAGCGAATACAAAGAGATTTATAATATGTATGTTATTGTAGATAAAACGTATATTGGTTTTCGACAATCTTAATCTTGTGAAAATTCTGAGGTAAGTGTTAAGCTTTTTTGATTCAGTTCACAGTCCTCTTGACAGAAGGTTCATCACTCTGATCACCTCGTAGCCAAATCTTTCTAGAAAACCCTTATTGTTCTCTACGTGTTACAAGGCATCGTAATCCCCAAGACATCGACCTTGTGTACGCGATCCTTGACGGACAACAGAGGCCCTTGTTTGTACCTCGAAATTATAACATTCACGATTCTTAAGCCGGACACTCATTTGTTACTTAATAATTTTACTGACACTCGTTAGTTCGTTAGTGGTAACGCGATTCGGTACTGTAAGAAGCATTAAAAGTGAATTCGCGATAGCGTGGTTTTGCTTTTATGTTCGTCTACGGTGACGACTGTATAAAAAAAGGCCCTAGTACCCTCCGCGTCGCAGCCACGTAAAAGACTGCCAACCAAAGCTCGTCAACTTGTGCTATAGCGAAGAGGAGTGCATAACTTTCAACAACCTCAAGTGGCTTCGCTATTTCTTCTTAGAACCCAGAATGACGAAATCCAGGCAATCGCAAGCGCGAAACGTCGGAATCGCTGGCCTACATACCATGTGGTGAGGGCTTGATTTATGTTACATCCGGTGACTCTTTACGTTCAAGGTGGCCACCAGCTGTGCACATAGAATTAAGCGGATCACAGTAATTCTAACGAACTGTCATAAAACGAGGCTTTTTGATTTACCGTTAAGGCCGTCAATTGGCATAAAACATCTTCGAGTCAAGAGGTTCCTTATGATTATTGTTCCATCAGATAAAAATTGAGGAAACGTGGGTTTTCCCACGTTTCCCGGGATTCCACCTGCAAGCGACCAGTGGTAGGGCGATCACCACCGAGTAAGAGTTTTCCTTTACAACAGCATCGTCACTGGACTTCACTGGTTCATTATCTTTAGAACAGTCAACATATCTTTACTGGGTTTACACCCGTCAATCATTCACTACTTAATTTATACTTTACGCACCAGCGTAACTCTCTTCTTTACAAAGTTGTTGGAAATATATAATATCTTTGAACTGTTAATCAAGTATTATACTAATTAAACCACCTCTATTATCCTAATCGAAATAGAGGATCGATCAGTTGGTGGCGTCGATTGTCAAATCGTAACGGAAATTTACGACTCCTGTTGACGCGCTTTTTCGCGATTGCGTCTCTCCGCGACTGGTCGAATAGACATGGTCCTTCGAATCGGATATATGTTAATTGAAAAGTGCACTCAGCAGTGACCACACAGTGTTACGTGAATACATCAAAACCAGCAGCGGAAGCGTTATCATTTCAGCGAAGCCAGTGACGTCAGAGGAACGCAATCACGCAACCTTCCGCCGCAGTTGGACATCTAATGTGTCTTTTGGTAACGTGTTCATTCCTTAGCGTAGATCGCCATACTGGACCCTAGGGCCATAGGGGTTGGTGTTACGCCCAACCAGCGTACAAGGTACCCAGTACCTTGCTACCTGGATTAGTTAAGCTTGCAGGGGCTGTCACTCATTTCAGGTCGAACGGAGCGCTTTCTAAGCCCTATCGCCTCTCCAGGACGGTTCCAGAGCAGGTGGGACGCTGCTCACCCGCCGACGGCCATTCGAGGGAACCAATACCCCTTAAATCCACCATCTTGCCAGCATCTTGGCCATCAACCACTGCCACCACGAGTCCAAGCCTAAATTGGCCGAATTGAGGGGTCGCAACTCCCTCCGGGCTTTTACTTAACCCCCGTGGTACCAACCTTAGTCATTGGTGGGACTATCGTGTGGATGTACGGCCACGTCACTGCTGGTCGGCGATTTGCTAACCGTGCTCGACAGTTCCGGATGGAACTTATGTAAGCGGGGGCCTCAAAGTATAAAGTACCCGGGAACTTATCCCAACGGTCCCACTCTTGGCTTCAGGATCGTGGGTGCGCTACTACCCAAGGCCACGTAGAGAGAGTGTAACCGTACTTAAACGTCTTACACTCCCGGCGACCTTCCCTGCGGTGTACATAAAGGACTCACGTAAGCGGGACGCTTGTCCCGACGGTCCTCCCTGGTTTCGGGATGTTGAGGTTATTAGATGTATGTGAACAAAGGAACGCGTGGATAAATTGTAAGGTAGAAAATATATTTTAAATACTGAAGTGTAAATACAAGTCGGAGTATAATTGAGCTGGTCCAGATCCGCGCGCTAGCAGTGTTACCCTATGACTGAAAACCCTGAAGCCATCGTCGCCTGTCTACTGTTTACGGTTTGCCTTCATCCCAGTCTTTTGTCTATACGCTGTCGATGGCTTTAGTGCTTGAGAAAACTAAAAGACCAGATGTAGAGTTTTCTTAAAAATGGTGACCACTTCAACACGGGAACGTGGATTTGCCAGCCCCCATAGACTCACATAAGCAAGTCCTCCCCGCGGGGGCCGCAGCTGGCAATTATCAGCCTAGCAATTTCCAACAATTCGTGTCACCTTCGGGAAGGCAGTATCGCTCGGACAACCGAGGCGAACAGATGTGTGTAAGCAAACGTGTGCTCCAGTCAAGTGATTCAGAGAAGTGCTACGAATAGTGATAGTGACAAACAATGTAGCAGCAGATATCAACAATCAAGATTGCAACCAAAGGAGAAAAATATTATATAAAAGGGTCGTTAGATTTACCAGGCTTAAAGCAACAACAGCAAAATAGTAACTACCAAAACGATATGGAAACAGAAGAAATGGAAGAGCAGTGGAGACAGGAGGAGTGCAGACACGATAACGAAAGAAGTTACCAGGACGAAAACTGGAAGCTAGCAAAGACTAGCAAAAAACGTAAAATAATTCCAGGCCAAGTGCTGCAGGAAACCCAGATACAGAAAAGCAGCGATGGCTGCAAGAATTACCTTTAAGAAACTCCTTCAGCTCATTAACGGAAGAAATAGACAATGACCCGACAAGCAAAACCACAACTAAATCACCTTACATATCAAAACCACCACCAATATTTGTTGAGGCTCAAATAATAGACCCGCTTATTGAACTACTAAACAATATAGTCGGGAAGGATAACTACACAATAAAACAAACAAAATTAGAACAAGTAAAAATTCAAACAAACACCCCAGAAGTTTATAGGAAAGTGATAAAAGAACTAAAGGAAAAAAATGCTATATACCACACGTACCAACTCAAAACGGAAAGAAGCTATAAAATAGTTATAAGAGGTTTACATCCAAAAACTAACACAAAAAAATTAAGTGAAGAATTAGGAAAAATTGGCCATCAAACAAGAGCAATAAACAATATGACAAGAAACGATACGAAGCAACCATTACCATTATTCTTAATAGAACTTGAATCCAGAACCAATAACAAGGAAATTTATGAAATCAAAAAAATACTAAATACAATTGTAACAGTGTAACCACCACGCTACAAAAAAGATATACCACAATGCATGCGGTGTCAACAATACGGACACACAAAAAATTATTGCAACAGAAGCCCGGCATGTGTTAAATGTGCAAAAAATCACCTAACAATACACTGCCCATACACAGGAAAAATAGAAGAAGTTAAATGCTATAATTGTAACGGAAACCACCCAGCCAGCTACAAAGGATGTGAAATAAGGAAACAAATACAACGTAAACTGTTTCCTCCACTTCGCAACAGATCACACAATGACCATCAACCACAACAAAGTCTCGCTCGGGCAACCGAGGCGAACAGATGTGCGTAGGCAAACGTGTGCTCCAGTCAAGTGATTCAAAGAAGTGCTACGAATAGTGTTAGCGACAAACAATGCAACAACAGATATCAACGATCAAGATTGCAACCAATGGAGAAAAATATTACATAAAAGGGTCATCAGATTTACCAGGCTTACAGCAACAACAGCAAAATCATAACAACCAAAATGATATGGAAATAGAAGAAATGGAAGAGCAGCGGAGACAGGAGGAGTGCAGACAAGATAACAAAATAAGTTACCAGGACGAAAACTGGAAGCTAGCAAAGACTAGCAAAAAACGTAAAATAATTCCAGACACAAATGCTGCAGGAAACCCAGATACAGGAAAGCAGCGATGGCTGCAAGAATTACCTTTAAGAAACTCCTTCAGCTCACTAACGGAAGAAATAGACAATGACCCGACAAGCAAAACCACAACTAAAACTCCTTACATATCAAAACCACCACCAATATTTGTTGAGGCCCAAATAATAGACCCGCTTATTGATCGACTAAACAATGTAGTCGGGAAGGATAACTACACAATAAAACAAACAAAATTAGAACAAGTAAAAATTCAAACAAACACCCCAGAAGTTTATAGGAAAGTGATAAATGAACTAAAGGAAAAAAATGCTATATACCACACGTACCAACTCAAAACAGAAAGGAGCTATAAAATAGTTATAAGAGGTTTACATCCAAAAACTAACACAAAAAAATTAAGTGAAGAATTAGGAAAAATTGGCCATGAAACAAGAGCAATAAACAATATGACAAGATACGATACGAAGCAACCACTGCCACTATTCTTAATAGAACTGGAACCCAGAACCAATAACAAGGAAATCTATGAAATCAAAAAAATACTAAATACAATTGTAACAGTGGAACCACCACGCTACAAAAAAGATATACCACAATGCATGCGGTGTCAACAATACGGACACACAAAAAATTATTGCAACAGAAGCCCGGCATGTGTTAAATGTGCAAAAAATCACCTAACAATACACTGCCCATACACAGGAAAAATAGAACAAGTTAAATGCTATAATTGTAACGGAAACCACCCAGCCAGCTACAAAGGATGTGAAATAAGGAAACAAATACAACGTAAACTGTTTCCTCCACTTCGCAACAGATCACACAATGACCATCAACCACAACAAAGTATAACGGATAACGAAACAACATTGAAAGCACAAGAGGAACTAAACGCTATAAGCAGAAACATAGATCCCCAAGGTAAACGAAGCTACGCACAAGTAACTAAAAACATTAGCAAACCAACGCTTGCAATCAATCAGAATGAAAACAATAACATCGAAGACGTTACAGACATCAAAGAAATGCTCAAACAATCCATTAAAGGTATGGAAATGTTAGGAAAAATGGTAAGTGATCTAAACACAATACTAAGACAACAAGCACAACAAACAACAATCATGTTACAACTACTTACTAACTTGCTAAGTAAAAAATAGAGATGGACATTTTGAAAATAGCAGTCTGGAACTCCAATGGCTTGCAACAGCGAGCCCACGAAACTAAAATATTTTTGTATAAAAATAATATTGATATACTACTTGTCTCAGAAACACATTTCACCCTAAAAAACTACATGAAAATACCGTACTACACCATATACGATACCAAACATCCCTCAGGTAAAGCACATGGAGGAACTGCAGTAATAATAAAAAATGACATCAAGCATCACTTACATAGTCAAACAAATCAAGAACACCTACAAGCAACCACTGTCACAATACAAACCAATGACAATTACTTCCAGATGTCAGCAGTATATGCACCTCCGAGACACAAAATGACACTTAAAAAATGGGAAGAGTACTTCCAATCCTTAGGCGACAAATATATAGCGGCAGGAGACTTTAATGCAAAGCACACATTATGGGGTTCGAGAATTAGCACACCGAGAGGTAGAACATTGGAAAAATACATTAGAAGCAGCAACCTCAATGTACTATCTACAGGAAAACCAACGTACTGGCCGACAGACCCCAATAAAATACCTGACCTGTTGGATTTTGCAGTAACAAAAGGGCTAAATGTAAGCAAATTAAAAATAACGACCAGCCTCGAGCTTAACTCCGACCATACACCAATTATAATAGAATATACAAGCAAACCTCTACTTTATAACAAGTCAGAGTCGCTTTGCAATAAAACCACCAACTGGCAAACTTTCAAAGAACTGATCGAAAACAAAATCAACTGCAATATCCCGTTGAAAACACCTGAACACATTGAGCAGGCAGTAGCAACTTTGACAGAAATAATACAGGAAGCAGCGTGGGCAACCACCACCTATGAAACAAATAGCAGGCAATCAAAAATTATTCCGCAGGACATCCTAGACAAAATCAGGGAAAAAAGAAAAGCGAAAGCAAAATGGCAAAAACAGAGAACACGAGAAAACAAGAAAAACCTAAATAAACTTGCAAAGGAACTAAAGAATAAAATAAGGGAACATCATAATAACGAATTCTCAAAATTCATCGAATCACTATCCGCGCATGAGAATACCGACTACTCCCTATGGAAAGTCACTAACAAAATTAAGAAAACAGTAAAAACAATCCCAGCAATCAGAAAAATGGACAACACATGGGCTAGAACCAACGAAGAACAGGCAGAAGAATTCTCAAAGCACCTACAAAATATATTTTCGCCGTATGAAATTGATAACAACATCCCTGGATGGCAAACAAATGAAGAAGTGGAAAATGCCAGCAACACAACTGATAAACGCTGCACCATACTCAGCACAACAGCGCAAGAAGTTACAAACTTAATTGAGGCAACAAAGACAAGTAAAGCACCAGGATTTGACTTGATCAATGGGAAAATCTTAAAAAACCTTCCCCCAAAGGCAATAAGACTAACAACGATAATATTTAACGCAATTCTAAGAATACAGTACTTTCCTACACTATGGAAAATAGCACAGATAGTGATGTTACCCAAACCAAACAAAAACCCACATTTAACTGCATCCTACAGGCCGATATCATTACTACCTGCGTTTTCCAAATTACTAGAGAAAATAATATATAACCGCTTAAAACCAACAATAGAAAAAGAAAAACTAATACCGAACCATCAATTTGGATTCAGGAATAAACACTCCACAATAGAACAAATGCATAGACTCGTCAATGAAATCTTACAGTCGCTTGAAACAAAACAATACTGCACAGCACTCTTTATGGATATCGAAAAAGCATTCGACAAAGTTAACCATGAAAAACTTCTTCAAACAATCAAAAAGCAATTTCCAGAACAAATCTACAAACTACTCAAATCCTACTTAAACAACAGAACCTTTGTAGTAAAAATAAATGATGCATACTCTGAAATTAAGGACATCAAGGCAGGAGTACCGCAAGGAAGTGTCTTAGGACCAATATTATACACACTATACACGGCAGATATACCAACAACTGTCAACAGTAAAACACTGACGTTTGCGGACGATACGGCCATACTAGTGAGGCATGCAAATCTAGAAACGGCCGCCGCACTACTACAAGAACACACTACAAAAATAGAAAAATAGCTGCAAAACAAACAAATAAAAGCGAACACCAGCAAGTGCAACCACATAACATTTACACTTAGAAAAGGAAAAACACCAGATATCCAACTGAACGGCGCCCACATAGCACAAACAAAGCAAGTCAAATATCTAGGAATACATTTAGACACACGCCTTACATGGAAGCACCATATAAAATCAATAATAAACAGAATAAGTGCAAAAAGGAAGCAGATGTACTGGTTAATCAATAGAAAATCTAAATTAAGCACAATGAATAAACTAAATATATACAAAACAATAATCAAACCAATCTGGACATACGGAGTCCCATTATGGGGGACGGCAGCAATGAGTCACATAAGCAAAATAGAAATGGAGCAAGCAAAAATTTTAAGGACAATAGTTAACGCTCCATGGTACGTCAGAAATGAAAACCTACGAAAAGATCTAAAAATTCCAACAGTCAAAGAGGAAATCGCTAGATACGCAAAAAAGTACAAAGAAAGACTTGCAGCACACCCAAACCAGCTGGCTGCTGAAACAAATTTTTTTTTTTTTTATTTGTTTTATTAAATTTTTACAATTTGTCCAGAAGGACATTTGGTAAAATGTTATAGCTTAGAGAATAAAAGAATAAAAAAATAAAAAAATAAAAATAAATAGAAATAAATAAAATATAGCATGTGGATGGTTACCCCCAGCGGGGTTCCATCTTCTAGGTTTCCTATTGCATCTCTATTTCGAGGTCTGCGGGATGCTTCCTCTTCAGCCTTCTTTCTATTTTGGTTTTATTTGTTTCAGCAGCCAGCTGGTTTGGGTGTGCTGCAAGTCTTTCTTTGTACTTTTTTGCGTATCTAGCGATTTCCTCTTTGACTGTTGGAATTTTTAGATCTTTTCGTAGGTTTTCATTTCTGACGTACCATGGAGCGTTAACTATTGTCCTTAAAATTTTTGCTTGCTCCATTTCTATTTTGCTTATGTGACTCATTGCTGCCGTCCCCCATAATGGGACTCCGTATGTCCAGATTGGTTTGATTATTGTTTTGTATATATTTAGTTTATTCATTGTGCTTAATTTAGATTTTCTATTGATTAACCAGTACATCTGCTTCCTTTTTGCACTTATTCTGTTTATTATTGATTTTATATGGTGCTTCCATGTAAGGCGTGTGTCTAAATGTATTCCTAGATATTTGACTTGCTTTGTTTGTGCTATGTGGGCGCCGTTCAGTTGGATATCTGGTGTTTTTCCTTTTCTAAGTGTAAATGTTATGTGGTTGCACTTGCTGGTGTTCGCTTTTATTTGTTTGTTTTGCAGCTATTTTTCTATTTTTGTAGTGTGTTCTTGTAGTAGTGCGGCGGCCGTTTCTAGATTTGCATGCCTCACTAGTATGGCCGTATCGTTCGCAAACGTCAGTGTTTTGCTGTTGACAGTTGTTGGTATATCTGCCGTGTATAGTGTGTATAATATTGGTCTTAAGACACTTCCTTGCGGTACTCCTGCCTTGATATCCTTAATTTCAGAGTATGCATCATTTATTTTTACTACAAAGGTTCTGTTGTTTAAGTAAGATTTGAGTAGTTTGTAGATTTGTTCTGGAAATTGCTTTTTGATTGTTTGAAGAAGTTTTTCATGGTTAACTTTGTCGAATGCTTTTTCGATATCCATAAAGAGTGCTGTGCAGTATTGTTTTGTTTCAAGCGACTGTAAGATTTCATTGACGAGTCTATGCATTTGTTCTATTGTGGAGTGTTTATTCCTGATGGTTCGGTATTAGTTTTTCTTTTTCTGTTGTTGGTTTTAAGCGGTTATATATTATTTTCTCTAATAATTTGGAAAACGCAGGTAGTAATGATATCGGCCTGTAGGATGCAGTTAGATGTGGGTTTTTGTTTGGTTTGGGTAACATTACTATCTGTGCTATTTTCCATAGTGTAAGAAAGTACTGTATTCTTAGAATTGCGTTAAATATTATCGTTGTTAGTCTTATTGCCTTTGGGGGAAGGTTTTTTAAGATTTTCCCATTGATCAAGTCAAATCCTGGTGCTTTACTTGTCTTTGTTGCTTTAATTAAGTTTGTAACTTCTTGCACTGTTGTGCTGAGTATGGTGCAGTGTTTATCAGTTGTGTTGCTGGCATTTTCCACTTCTTCATTTGTTTGCCGTCCAGGGATGCTGTTATTAATTTCATACGGCGAAAATATATTTTGTAGGTGCTTTGAGAATTCTTCTGCCTGCTCTTCGTTGGTTCTGGCCCATGTGTTGTCCATTTTTCTGATTGCTGGGATTGTTTTTATTGTTTTCTTAACTTTGTTAGTGACTTTCCATAGGGAGTAGTTGGTATTCTCATGCGCGGATAGTGATTCGATGAATTTTGAGAATTCGTTATTATGATGTTCCCTTATTTTATTCTTTAATTCCTTTGCAAGTTTATTTACGTTTTTCTTGTTTTCTCGTGTTCTCTGTTTTTGCCATTTTGCTTTCACTTTTCTTTTTTCCCTGATTTTGTCTAGGATGTCCTGCGGAATAAGTTTTGATTGCCTGCTATTTGTTTCGTAGGTGGTGGTTGCCCACGCTGCTTCCTGTATTATTTCTGTCAAAGTTGCTACTGCCTGCTCAATGTGTTCAGGTGTTTTCAACGGGATATTGCAGTTGATTTTGTTTTCGATTAGCTCTTTGAAAGTTTGCCAATTGGTGGTTTTATTGCAAAGCGACTCTGACTTGTTATAAAGTAGTGGTTTGCTTGTATATTCTATTATAATTGGTGTATGGTCGGAGTTAAGCTCGAGGCTGGTTGTTATTTTTAATTTACTTACATTTAGCCCTTTTGTTACTGGAAAATCCAACAGGTCAGATATTTTATTGGGGTCTGTCGGCCAGTACGTTGGTTTTCCTGTAGATAGTACGTTGAGGTTGCTGCTTCTAATGTATTTTTCTAATGTTCTACCTCTCGGCGTGTTGATTCTCGAACCCCATAATGTGTGCTTTGCGTTAAAGTCTCCTGCCGCTATATATTTGTCGCCTAAGGATTGGAAGTACTCTTCCCATTTTTTTAGTGTCATTTTGTGTCTCGGAGGTACATATACTGCTGACATCTGGAAGTAATTGTCATTGGTTTGTATTGTGACAGTGGTTGCTTGTAAGTGTTCTTGATTTGTTTGACTATGTAAGTGATGCTTGATGTCATTTTTTATTATTACTGCAGTTCCTCCATGTGCTTTACCTGAGGGATGTTTGGTATCGTATATGGTGTAGTACGGTATTTTCATGTAGTTTTTTAGGGTGAAATGTGTTTCTGAGACAAGTAGTATATCAATATTATTTTTATACAAAAATATTTTAGTTTCGTGGGCTCGCTGTTGCAAGCCATTGGAGTTCCAGACTGCTATTTTCAAAATGTCCATCTCTATTTTTTACTTAGCAAGTTAGTGAGTAGTTGTAACATGATTGTTGTTTGTTGTGCTTGTTGTCTTAGTATTGTGTTTAGATCACTTACCATTTTTCCTAACATTTCCATACCTTTAATGGATTGTTTGAGCATTTCTTTGATGTCTGTAACGTCTTCGATGTTATTGTTTTCATTCTGATTGTTTGCAAGCGTTGGTTTGTTAATGTTTTTAGTTACTTGTGCGTAGCTTCGTTTACCTTGGGGATCTATGTTTCTGCTTATAGCGTTTAGTTCGTGTTGTGCTTTCAATGTTATTTCGTTATCCGTTATACTTTGTTGTGGTTGATGGTCATTGTGTGATCTGTTGCGAAGTGGAGGAAACAGTTTACGTTGTATTTGTTTCCTTATTTCACATCCTTTGTAGCTGGCTGGGTGGTTTCCGTTACAATTATAGCATTTAACTTCTTCTATTTTTCCTGTGTATGGGCAGTGTATTGTTAGGTGATTTTTTGCACATTTAACACATGCCGGGCTTCTGTTGCAATAATTTTTTGTGTGTCCGTATTGTTGACACCGCATGCATTGTGGTATATCTTTTTTGTAGCGTGGTGGTTACACTGTTACAATTGTATTTAGTATTTTTTTGATTTCATAAATTTCCTTGTTATTGGCTCTGGATTCAAGTTCTATTAAGAATAATGGTAATGGTTGCTTCGTATCGTTTCTTGTCATATTGTTTATTGCTCTTGTTTGATGGCCAATTTTTCCTAATTCTTCACTTAATTTCTTTGTGTTAGTTTTTGGATGTAAACCTCTTATAACTATTTTATAGCTTCTTTCCGTTTTGAGTTGGTACGTGTGGTATATAGCATTTTTTTCCTTTAGTTCTTTTATCACTTTCCTATAAACTTCTGGGGTGTTTGTTTGAATTTTTACTTGTTCTAATTTTGTTTGTTTTATTGTGTAGTTATCCTTCCCGACTATATTGTTTAGTAGTTCAATAAGCGGGTCTATTATTTGAGCCTCAACAAATATTGGTGGTGGTTTTGATATGTAAGGTGATTTAGTTGTGGTTTTGCTTGTCGGGTCATTGTCTATTTCTTCCGTTAATGAGCTGAAGGAGTTTCTTAAAGGTAATTCTTGCAGCCATCGCTGCTTTTCTGTATCTGGGTTTCCTGCAGCACTTGGCCTGGAATTATTTTACGTTTTTTGCTAGTCTTTGCTAGCTTCCAGTTTTCGTCCTGGTAACTTCTTTCGTTATCGTGTCTGCACTCCTCCTGTCTCCACTGCTCTTCCATTTCTTCTGTTTCCATATCGTTTTGGTAGTTACTATTTTGCTGTTGTTGCTTTAAGCCTGGTAAATCTAACGACCCTTTTATATAATATTTTTCTCCTTTGGTTGCAATCTTGATTGTTGATATCTGCTGCTACATTGTTTGTCACTATCACTATTCGTAGCACTTCTCTGAATCACTTGACTGGAGCACACGTTTGCTTACACACATCTGTTCGCCTCGGTTGCCCGAGCGAGACTCGATATGTTCTCGTGAACGCGTGTTCCGATTTAAATGGATAACTCTGCATATTGGTTACCGGTTGCTGATCGCTTAGCTTCTATTTATAAATGAGGGTCGACCGAGCTTAAAGACTCTATGCACAACGTACATATGTGAGACTATAAGAAATGTCTGTTACAACTTATAATTCAATTAAAAGTGAATATTATTAATGTATTAAGTTTGGGTTTGGGTTAGGCTTTTCAATCCGATCACCGTGAAGTGTAGACAAATAATAAATTATGTAATTATAAAGATAGTAAATGAATGGATAACTGATATTATTTTACGAAAAGTACAATTGTTCTTATTTTGCGGAGGCGTTTCCGGTCGCCTCTCGGTGGCTTAGATTGAAAAAATTAACCCAAATCCAATACATCGATTACATTTATTCATTTTTAATTAGGTTACACCAGATATTTCTTACAGTCTCACAAATACACGTTGTGCACAGAACTTCTAAGCTCCTCGTTTATAAACAGAAGATAAACAGCCAGCGGTCAACAACCAAACAGACGCATATGCTGTTGTCACGTCGGAGACACGGGAAATCACGAAATTGACAGATCACCGGTGACCTCCTCGCGTCGCGGTTCGAACGTTTCACAAATAAGGTAAAGAATTGAACTTTAGATATAATAGTAAAATTTATTGTATGAATCCAACAGAGTGACGGTTTAGAGTTATAACAGAGAATGTAGAGAGCTGATTTTAGGAAGGTTTATATACTATGGGTTTCCACGAGGCTCCTATGGAAGGAGTATCGTCGGGGGTATCGCCGGGGCACAGGTCAGAGTTGGCTATGCTGTTACTGTTTTCTGAGACTGGAACACTCTCTACGTTGTTGTTTCGATGGCCTGCAGAATGTTCGTTAGACTCCCTTGGTTTTTCTATCGCTAATTTATGGCTCCTGTGACTATTTGTGACACTGTTAGGGACACACAATTATAGACAGAATGTACTGTAGTGGTACCGACAATTTCTTGTGAATATCTCGTAAACTAAAGCTAAGCAGCGGTTATATATATCGCAAAAAGTTGTTCAAAATATTGATTTCTACAACATATCTAAAAATTATTGAAATCAATGAAATGGGTGCGATATCGACAATTATTATCATGATCTTTTTACCTTGTTCAGCCATTTAAGTCCTAGGGGTCATTGAAAAAACAGGATCGAAATATCCCGAACAGTACGATAACGCTTGTCTTAATCAATTGCGAAGAAAACCAAGCGACGCAACAGTGCTCGTCATATTTGTTACTTTATGAAATACATCTATATCATTATATATGCATACTATTAGTTTGTAAATATTTCAAGTTTTGTTCAATAAAAATTATTGAGAAGATAACAATGAAATAGAAAATACCGTCAGTCGTCCTTTCCGACACAAAATCTAAACAGCGTGATTGCACTGCTTGAGACTCAAACAGTTAGGGAGCAATGGACATAATATTTGCGATTAAGGCGAATAAAAGTGGAAATAGAAAATTTGAAAATACATGTTGTATGTCGAAATCACTGTAAAGCTATATGCCATTTCTTCATGGCTGTATCGTAAAATTTGTTCGGGAACCGAAGGAGATCAACTTCACTTTTTTAAATGAAATGTTTTACATTTTTTAATACATTAATCGATTCATCATAGCATTCCTTATAAAAAATTATTTATCTATTTATGTCAAAAATTTATTAGTAGTGCACAAAAAACTTGTTGCGAGGGTTTAAAAACATAAATGAAATTAATAAATTTTGGGTTTTTGTCAATTAGCAGCCAAATGTATATACCGTATTTTATGATAGAAAATTTCTTTTTCATTACGACATTCATTATTTATGTCAATATTATACTTTCGAGAGAATCTAATCTGATCTATCTGTTACGTCACGCGAGATAGTCCGTGCGACGTTCCTCACGGTCAGGCCGCCGAGTCCTGCTCATCGTCACACTGACCCGCAATAGACCCAAGGAACCACCATAAACCACATCTGTTGGTTGTCAATTCTATTCACATAAACATCTTCGGTTTATGAGTGGTCCCTTAAACAGTCCTTCGGTTTCTTGCACGCTCTTACTGATTACGGAGAAAGCAGATGTGCCCAGCGAAATAGCTGGTTTTTCCCCAGGAACAAGGGCACCACACATGCAAGAGACTTTCTCCTTGTGTTTCTTAACATTGGCTAGAACCAATGGACATCGCGGATCGTTACCCTCACTTTTCTACCGAAAAGTGTGAACTACGAATCCGCGTTCTTAGTTCAGCAAGGATACACTCACATCGTGCTTTCTTCCTAAATAGTACGAGACGGGTTTATCACATCTAATATCCCTCGGGCGGTCAAGTTCACTGTTCTAATATCCCTCGGACAGTCAAGTTCTCTATTCTAACACTCATCGGGCAGTCAAGTTCTAACATAACTCATTCAGTCAAGTTCTCGGTGCTCTATCTATTAAATCGATCAACCTTCGGGTCCATCACGGTGCTTTCCGACACGACGAATTCAAACACGTTCGGTTCACGTCATAATTATTGTAATCCAGTGTAAATAAATGTACATATATTATATAACTGTGAAGTCCAGTTATATTCCAACCCAATCACCCCCTATTCTCCCAAAAGAAATAAGGGGATCGCCCTGCTCGTGGTGTCGATTCGTGCAATCGTAGCGGGAATTTACGACTCCCGTTGACACGCTACAACGCGACCGTCTCCCCGCGACTGGACGAAAGAACACTATCTATTTGCTTGAATCGAATCACGTTAACTTTTAGGTTTCCCAGCTACATAGAAATAATGTTATTGGTTAATAGCTATTTCGAATGATCGACGTACTAATTTTTTGATTAGATGTCATTTTTGTAGGTGGTTTGTAAGACTGTCTAGTGCGAGTATAAACACGTGAAGGTGTGTGGGTCATCAGAAAATCTATATGTTGTTTTGTTACGATGCGCGACATACATTTTGTCCTGAAGGTAACGGATTTCGGTACGTGACTTTTCCGAAATTTTATCGGAACAATTGATTAAACTCATTAAAATCATCATATAAAATCATTGAAGAAAAGGCTCCTTGATAAGCTTTTGTAAGGTCACGAGGCAATCTCATGCTAGCCCGAGTTAAATGGGTCTCCAAGGCACTTGAACTTAGCTTAAGTAGAAATGGTTCCATATATGTGTACAGAATCGATTTTTCAAGTGGCTGGGCCAGTTTAGTTTGCTAATGGAAACTGCTCCATATAAGTAGATTGAGGCAAATGTTCTTGGATTAGCGTAACTTGCCAGTGGATCTTCAGCTTAAACCTTGATGACACATTATTTATGGTTCCGATACCACATAACATACGACGTATGAGCTTGACATATGCATTTAACTGCATTGACTTACATTGACTTGAAGTTACAATGTATGTACAAATATATGTATATGTACATATTTACACACATGATTAAATATGTATATGTTTTATATGTTTCTACTTTCAAAGAAATTCATTTCTATTAATGAAATATTAGCTATAGTAACCGTTCCATAATATTACAAATTGGTTAAAATTGTATTTAAAATTCTTTAAAAAATTCAATTTTTACTTTTATACATTTTTAATAATAATAATTATTATTTCATCTTCATAATGTAAAATAATATTAAAGAATGCAATCTATAAAACAATATAAAAATCCTAAAACTTTCATAATAATCTATTCCATATCACAAACGCTTATTAAAATTTATGATAATATTTATGATAATTTTCCTCTTATTACCTTTGTTCTCTAAAAATCTATTTTTTATCTTTTATTTCTGTAACTACCATCGCCCTTTTGATGTCACCTAATTTCTTTTAAAAGAATTTTAGAGTGTACCAAATCCCATGATATAGAGCTTGTATCTTTTTTAGTACACAAATCCATTACTATTTGTGTACTTTTTACTCCCCGCATTATTCCCAAACATGTGCCAGCTGCCATGTTATATATAGGTGTGTTATTCTAAACAAAATATATTTACTCAGTAAATATAATTTAAAATTGTAAATATTAGAGAACTAATAAATACTTACAGTATTTTTATGATGCCATTCTTGATTACCACCCATCTCATGACATTTTCCAAGCTTTGGAACTTTCTCAGCTCCTTCCATGCAAAGCATCTGGCCAAGTACTAATTCGTTTTTACCAGTCTCATACCACATCTATGAAAATTGAAATAAATTTAAAGAAACTTAATTTGAAGAGATATAATGTATTTAGTTACCTGTGATTTAATTCTTAAACATGGTGCTAATATAAGCTTAGAACCTTTTGTTTTAATATCTTTCTCACTTTGAATGCATAACGCTGAATTAGAAAGTCTAATTTGATATTGATCAGTGTAATTTCTTTTCCTAGAATGCCAGGGTTGTATTGGTTTCTGTTCGATTTTTGCCCATTTATCTTTTAATCTATTTTTATTATCATCTGGTAATGCTAGTTCAGGGTATACTACATTTAAGTACCATGCAAAATTTTTACATTTTAATCTCTTTCTTAAATTTAATCTTTCCGAAATATCACCGTAATCAACTTTTTGAACATTTTTTAAAAAGTAATCTTTATATTCATCTAACCAAACATGTGCGACGCGTAATGAATTTTTCAACATAGTATCATGTTGATCAAATGTACCATATGGTCTCCTTCTTCTAAATACATGTCCAACTCTTGAGCATGGTATTAATTCAATACTTCCACCACACATCCAAATCTAAAAGACATTACAAATTATTATTGGAATGAAAAATATATGGTTAAAAAAATGATTATCTTACTCTAAATGATATTTCAAGATTTTCACCACCCCAGATATCCATACCAGCATCATATTCTCCTAATTTTGTAAAGTATTTTCTGTCCATTGCAAATAAACCTCCAGCCATTGTTGGAGACCTATTGAATAATAATTGCTAACATATATATTACAGGAAACTGTTATATTAGTACACATGTAACTAAATAAGTACACATATATTCTCACTTTATAGGTTTTACAAAATCTTCATCATGGACAAATGTACCAATTGGCACATTATCCCATTTAAAATGTAAACCCCAATTAAAACCTCCTCTTACCAGAGGACTACCAGTATATTGAAATGTATCTGGATTAATTATATCAATAACTGGCATGGCAATGACAGTTTCTGAATGAGCAATTTGTGAGAGGAGAGGTTCTATCCACCTTTTGTTTACTTCTATATGACTGTCTAAGAAAATTAAAACTTCTCCAGTTGCTTTTCTTGCACCAAACATTCTTGCTCTGATCAATCCTTCTCGTTTCTCTGTTTTATAAAATTTCACTTTACCATTAAAATTGTTGGCAATGTATGTCTTAATTTTTTCATGTAACGCTTTGCTATCACTCCAATCATTTACTAAGATAATTTCATGTAGAAGATTTGCAGGAGTTCTATCAATAATGGAATGCAAGGATCTTAAAAGTGTCATATAATGTTCATTATAAAAACATATAACAATACTAGCATTTGGTAATTTAGATGAATACTTTTGTATTTCACATAATTTATGCCTCGTATCTGGTAATTCTCTATGCAACCCAATATTATCTGACACTAATATATTAAAGGAGTAATTTTTATATCCTTCATCTCGTTTTCGTTGATCTTCAAAATTTTTTACCATTCCTAGTTCATCTAAACCTATAAATAAATAGAATATCAATATGGAATCGAATTAATGGTTTAAAAAACAATTATACATGATATAATGATAAATAATATTAAAAAATGTTATATCAAGAATTTAAAATAAATATTAGTTCTCTGAATATACCTTGTCCTAATGTAACAGCAGGTTTTACTGGTACAGGTTGTAATTGTTGTAATAGTTTGTCACTATTTTTAAAGGCATTTCTCCTTAAATTATAAGTACCTTTATCTATCATACTTTGTTTGTCATGATGAGCAATTAAATTATTGTGAAATTTAAGATGTTGATTACTATAAGTTTTATGATAAAATTGAGAGTCTTTTCCTAACTTTGAATTCTCTAATACTAACATTGTTGGATTTGCAGTATTAGTATTTTGAGATAATCTTGAATAAAGATATAAACTAGAGGCCCATGTTAATGAAGCTATTATTATTCCAGATACAAAAGAAACATATCTTGTTGACATCATCTGTAGAGAATAAAAAAATAACATAGCTTGTATTATATACAACGGTATATTTACTACTAACATTACTTTTATTAAAAGCAATTTACGGCAAGCAAAAGATTACATATGCTCCAACTTACGTTGGAATACTTCTTTCTAGCCTTATTCAAATTCTGACTATCTGATGAAAGTGCATTCTAAAGATAAAAAGAGCACACAACGATGTTACTACTAGATACTATGTGTCACCATTTTGTAATTTACCCGTATAACGTATAACAGCTGCATTATTGATTTCTAATTATTTTATGATATGTGTTTATATAGATATATGTGTGCAATAGAAAATGTAAATATTTTAAGGATAGTATTTATATCTATATTAATTTATTAATAATATTTATCTTTTTATATTTTTCAAGCAATTTAAAGAAGTAAGTAAATTCTTCTACCAGCCCCTGTGGCCTAATGGATAAGGCATCGGTCTCCTAAACCGGGGATTGTGGGTTCGAGTCCCACCAGGGGTAATCTCAATTAAATAAATTTTTTTCCTTCTAATAAAAACTTATTTCGTATCTTTACGTTTCTCGCCATTAGTATTTATCATTACTGTCTTTAGAAATGACAGAGAAATTAATGAAGACAAGGTAATTTATTTACACAAATATTTTTTAGTATTCAAATGTTTACATTATTGTAACAGAGAAAATATTCTTTTACAGACATTCCTTTCACATTTTTTGTTTTTTTAACTAATTTATATAATAATTAAATATCTGTGCATATTCAGGATATTAATTGATTTTTGCATTTTTAATCTCTGCTTTATTTTTTTTATGGTTGTTTTCTACATCTGCTTTATAATGTGCAATAAATCTTGCAGATGGATCACTAACTCCCTTTGTCCACCGTGGCATCCAAAAGTATGGCACAAAATTTTTAGCTTGTTCTGCATAATGTTTCTCAAAAACTTTTCTGAAGTATAAAAATTAATATTTATTTTTGGAGTACTAGTAAAGCATAAAGTAAGTACAAAGATAGATATTAGACCTGTAATAAAGAGCTTCTTTGGTTTTTGGAGGACAATGAGGGAAGTTTAAATAAGCTTTTTCTAATTCTTCGTGTGAAATACGAGTATCTACTATGTCATCTATAATATGGAAAAGCGATTTCTTAAGCGATGTTACACCATCGCTGAAAGCTTCTTTATGTCTCCATAATATATTTGACGGTAACAGATTCGTATCATCAAATGCAGATCTTAATAAATATTTTTCAATTCCTCCTGTAGTGAATAATATATTTAAATTTTAATTTAATCCGTTAATTTTTTTTTTTTTTATTTTATTAGACTGTACCTTGAGGCTGTCTTGAAGCAGCATCTAATGATAGATAATAATTTGTGAACTGGATATCTAAGAATGGAACTCGTAATTCTAAACTAAATGCACTGGTTGTTCTGTCTGCTCTCAAGCTATCATATAAATATATATCCTTCAATAATCGAACAGACTCATTGTGAGCTTCTGTTGCATTTGGTGCATCTCTGAAATAAATGTATCCTTGTGCCAATTCGTCTGCACCTTCTCCACTAAATATTACAGTTGCTTTTGTGTTATATTTTATGTATCTTGAGATAAGATACATACTGAAAATAAAATTAATATCTCTGAACATGTACAAATTATTTATTCATAAAATTAAGATGCTTTATTTGTAGAGTGTAATTTACCCAATAGACGCTCGAATTGTAGTAATATCACAGGTCTCTAATTGATAAATGAGTTTGTCCAAAATATCAACTACATCATCTTTGGAAAATATTACTTCATGATGTTCTGTTCCTATATGTTCCGCAACCTAATAAATATTATCATATGTAATGTGAACCTGAGGAACGTATCATTACATAAAAATGTAACTTTCAACCTGTCTGGCTGCAATAATATCTGGGCTGTCTCCCATACCAATTGCGAAACTTTTTATTTTATATGGCAATTTCATCTCCTTTGCATGTTTTACAAGTAAAGCAGCAATTAAACTGGAATCTAGACCACCTGATAGTAGACAACCAACTTCTCTGTCACACATGAATCTTTTTTTCACAGCAACCGAAAGTAGCTTTCTTATATTTCCATATACATCTGTACTACTCAAACCTGAAATATAATTTATTAGATTATTTTGTTTGTTTAAGGTTTATAAATACTGCAATATTACATGTTTCAACAAACTATTATAAGGAACAAAAGCTGCAAAATGAGGCTTGTCTCCAGGTTGATAATAGTTTACTTTTGTTAATAATTTCGTTCTACCATCGTTTAAAATTTCATACTCTTCATAACTTCCTGGTTGAAATGGCTCCAATGTCCATTTTGATGTCATTTGTTTAGTTATTTCCATAAGCCCCTAAACAAACATTTTAATACAAGAAATGTTTATTTCATACTGAAAGAATATACATTTAATTTATTACTTTGCTCTCTGAACAAATCCCAAGTTGTCCATCATCAGAGCTTAATCGGAAAAGAGGTCTAACACCATAGGGATCTCTACCAATAAGAATCCTTCTACTTTTAATATCCATTAAACAGAATGCAAAAACTCCATCAAGCATTTTTGTCACATTTTCAATACCAAGATGTACATATAAATGTATTATCACTTCAACATCACATCTGGTTGTATATGTAAATCCATGTTCCATACCAAGCTATAAAATTACATTTATTATGTAATAAGTGAAACAATTATCTGAAAATGAAATAATATTTAAATAAACAATAACGAATAATGACAGTGTTACCTTTTGACAATTATAAATTTCACCATTGCATAGTAAAAATAAATGTGGATATTGATAAAGTCTCATTGGTTGCATTCCATGAAGATTGTCCACAATTGCTAATCTATGAAACCCAAGATAACCATTCTGCAAGAAAAGATTGCAAAAATTTGTTTATATTATATAATTACGTTAATAAATGTATGTATAATTGTTTGAAAAGTTCTTTGAAAAGTTTTAATGAAATCATACCTTAACTGCATGATCAAATTCAAGTTTAAATGCTTCTGGACCACGATGTGTTATTCTCTCAAAGTTTTTAGAAATATTGGTTAAAGATGGTACATCTAATCCAAAGAGAGCCCAAATTCCACACATCTTATATTTTTTAACTGTACTAGTTCATAATAAATTATTATCGATTTACAATGTAAATATCTTACATGAAAAAATTAAAGCATGTACTAAATAAACACTAAATGAAAATATTAAAAACAATAAAAAGTACCTTACGAGGAATTGCTAAGAGTATCTTACGAAAAATCGAATTTCTCTTTCGTTTTAATTGTTATTATATGTACATACATATGTACAACACATATAGTAATTGAAGCGACAGATGTTAAGAATGAATGAACACGTGTCCATTACGAATACGCTATTCCACGTATGTATGTAAGAATTTACAGTTTTCTGACGTAATGTTGATAACATTTAACAAATAAGATGATAATAAAATAAAAAGTATATTAATTTAATTCTCATATTGCAGTGTCTGAGTTCGTTCGAACTAGTTAGCAAACGACGTAAGTTGTTTATGATAGGATGATAAGAAGCCGAACGTATCTTTAAATGACGAATTTAATCAGTATTCGATAGCTCATAGATGACTCGTTATATTTGATTGAAATAGTATGTATACATGTACAATGTTGCCATTTTGAATCTTCTCGCGAGCTTGGGTTCCGAATTAAGTGGATAACCCTGTATGTAATTGTTAACTTCTAAATTCATCTCAGCTTTGAGCCACGACTGTCATTCTATTTTTATATTTTGTACTCTTCTTACTCTTTTTATCTATATTACTTTCTATTACTATCTATATGTGCTACTCTTTTAACAGGCAATCCCAATTTAAAATATTATGTCGCTCCACTTTAAGGAATATGGGTGTTTGCGTCGATCATTTTTTATCCGAAATGTTCAAAGCAAATCCTACAAAAAATACGAATAGAAGGAAAAGGTTGAAGGAGAATGCCGTGCCCGAGCCATCAAAATATTTCTGTAAAAAATAAAGAAGAAAATTAGATGTACAAGAAAGACAGCTTGTAATCTAAAAACAGCTGATGAAAAAAGAAAAAGGGCAAGCCGAAGAAGGACATCACATCACCACTGCAACTACCAACAACAGCAAGTGAACGTGGTTTATTGGTGTAGAGGTAACAAAATTTTTTGGTGTTAAAAATAATATTTTGTAAAACGTAAATTTTAATGATTTCACATCAGCTTCATTGCTGTATTATTCCAGAGGTAAATATTAGTGAATACTTTTAGAAAAAATACAATGTTCCAGTTTTATTTCTATTAAATGCATATTAGTATATATTCGTACGAGAAGAGGAAGACGAATCAAAAAGAGGATGAATTCCGACATCTTCGCCTGAGAAGAGGACGCTTCGTTGCAGAAGGCGAGAATGCTGTTTCCCGTTGATTCTCTTATTCATAAGATAAGGCAATCAATCACTGTGAAGTCAGCCTACAAAACAATCGTGTTCCGAATTCCACAGTTTCTGAAGAATCAATTCCTTCAATTATTCTGAAGGGGAGCTTTCCGTTAAAATTGAAGAAGATCCACACTCGAGAAGTACATTTAATTTACAATTAGTTTCATTATTGCACGATTTTATCATTCTTATACTTGTCTATCTCGGATAGGATAGTAGATATGAACTTTTCCGTAGAAACTTATAATTAAATGTTTCTTGTACAACTCAATGGAATTTGGAATGGAACTTAATACGTTCTTGTCTGTGCTAGTATGCAACCAAACAGAGCAGATCCTTAATTTTCTAGGTTCTTGTACATGCTAATGTACATGTCAATTAAACTCAGCACTTAGTCGCATGGTGCAGCATTAATCCGCGAACAACTAGGTCCATAAGCGTGAGCACTCTCATTTCTTATCTCATTCTACTTTATTTTATTCTACTTTGTTATTTATGCAATAAAAATTATATGATATTATTTAATATTTTAAATTTTCTAACTTTTTTATTCATAATAATGACATAGAATTGTTTTCATAAAATTTTCATTCATGATATAAAATATTGAAATAAATAGAAAAAACAGAAGCAAATCTTCTTTTCTAATTTCTAATTTTGATGAAAGACTTTCCAAGCGTTAATAAGATATCTATGTATGTATGTATATATGTACTTATGTATGTATATATATTATTTATGTAATGAAACTTAAAGCCTAGGTGTAGTATAATTTTTGTTTACATAACTGTACGTTTAGTATGATTTATTTTATTGAAATATTATATTTTATTTATTTAAATTTTATTTAAATAAAAAATATTTTTATAATAAATTTAAACGTTCTCTACTCATTATTTATGACAGGCGTGGATTGATATGTCCGAAAATTATTCTAGTAAAGGTGATTCCATAAAGCATATTTATTATGTAAAAATTATATGTATGTATAATGTAGCATATATATATATATATATATATCATGTTAAATTCCTTTGACATTACACACAATTAATCAATTAAAGAGTATATTACTTATGAACAAAATATAATCTATAAAGGTACGTCAATGACGATTAAACATTTTTCAATCACAAATTAAAAAATTGTCTTTTATTCCCTCGAATTGGTTGATCTTTATTTTAAGGTACCAAAAATTATATGTTTTATTTGCAATCTTGCAGTCCTCGACCTATAGAATTTTAAAATATAAATTTTAAGTTACGGAATTCACTGGTTCAAAAGTTCTGACTGTCATGGACATGGGAATACAGAAACTATAGGGACTATAGTGACTATAGGGACCGTGCAATAATTGAAGAAAGATGGAGCCGTTTCCAGGCAGGGGGGGACATAGTACTTGGGGCCGCATTGGTGATTGGATGTGATTGCGGAAGCGCAATTTTATTTTCATCAAGTAACACTGGATCAATGTAAATGGTTAACTGGTTTATTTTCTCCTTCCAATACAGGTCATTGAGTCAGTGATCAATGATCAATGCGACCCTAAACTACCACATGATCGTGTTTTTCATTTCCTTCGGAGTAGCTCATACAAATAGATCTCAATACTTGTACACCAAAGTCTAGGGAAAATCGTCCGAAAAATGAGTCGTAACTAGCTGTGAAAAATCAACATAAACAAGAAGATTCTTGTCCTGCGCATGCGTGACATACTATGAATGTCTCAGTCAGAGACAGAGACACTATATTCATCTCTGTCTGTCTCTCAAGAACGCGATCTTTGCTTACTGTACATGTTGATTTGTCACAACTAGATACGACTCAATTTTCGGTCGATTTTCTCTAACTAGTGTTCAGACCTGTTTATATGATCATTAGTAAACTCATTAATAAAATTTACCTTGCAGGGTCGTAACTTAGGCAGTCACCGTGATGGGAAAACACATAAGTTATATTTGTAGGAACATAATAGGAACTGATAGGATTGAAAGTACTAGCGAGAAAGTATGTCGATGTGTCGGTAGCCATCTGATGGCAGAGTTTGGAGTGTCTCTACACGATTGCAATCAGTGGTGCCCTCTTTCAACTCGCTTGAAAATTTGGTAACTCATATGAAGTAGTGATTATATTAAAGACAGGAGGGGGACATACGATCGCTGTTCCTTTCCTCTGGTTTGCTCTTTTTCCGTTTAATTTCTTTGATCGCATAGATTTTTTTTTTGGTAGTATATGCATTTAAAATTCAAGACAAGTTACATTTAATTTAAATAAGTATGTTTATACAGAGTAGGAGGTAATCAAACTGGTGTGCGTAATAAACTTCTAGGTAGTTTGTTCGATCAGCTGGTCTCTTGTGAGTTGTGTGAGACCGCCTTGAATGTTGGCATACAAGTGCGCCGAGCAGTTGGCTCTTGCCAGGGCTCCAGGAAGGATGTGTAATCGGGGGTGTACGGTTCTTGAGACTGCCACCGGTTTTTTGCGTGCCGGCCGCTTTATGGCCTACAACGCGGCACCATAGCCTCGGCTATCCGATTAAAATATCCTTATTTCGTGTTTTATTCATCCGTCCGATGTAAAGAGTATGATCGACAACTTGTATCCACAAAAATGGAGTAGTTGTTGGCGAAAAGTTTTCGGTGACGAGTTATTTTCTACGGTGAAAACAATATCGAGAATCGACGACGTTCGTTAGTTACCGTGTACTTATCGTTAAAGTTTCAGTTCGACAAGTTGAAACCTGTATTTTCAAGGTTAGAACTGACGAATATCGTGCACACAACACGACACGACACGACTTGGCGGTGGTGCGCTTCGCATTTTTACGACGCGCTTAGGTTAAGTGTCATTCGATGTACCATCGAATTGTTGAATGACAAGTTGAAAAAGAGGCAGATACTTATTGTATCAGTTATATCAAAATTTTCTTTACGGATACTACACGAGTGTACACATTCTGTTTGAGAGAAAGGGTAGTAAACGTGATTCACTGTGGCGAAGAAACAACGAGACGAAACCTCGCCATTGCAACTGATCAAATTCAACATATGTATTTGTGTGCCCTTCTTGGTGCAACGAAAATTCCCGCAAAACAAGCCGGTCGATACGATCCGAGTGTCTCAAAGAAAGAAATTTGTGGATTTCCTTGGTAAGACAGCGTGGTGATCATCGTTCTGCGTTAGTCGTATTGATAGATGATGGGAATGATCCAAAATGTTTTTCTGCAAACGTAACATAACTTCTCTGATCAATTAAACAAAATTTAAAAAAAAGAATAAAATAGTCTGACTCTAAGCTGCTGTAATATCATTCAATTCATTGAATTTTCGGATCGTATTAATTACTGAACATATTAATTGTTCATATCGATACGTGTTCCAAATTGCAAGAAACCGGAAGGAAGTGTGTGCAGTTAAACGATAAAAAAGTACGGCTGACGTGGGTTAGCAAATTATAGGGTTTGTTATCGACGTCATTTAATGGCTCACATGATTCTTGTACTTAATGCAAAACCTAACCTCAATGCAAGCAGTACAAAGTACTTATCATAAATCGAAATCTGCAGTACTTTCATTTCTAATCGATGAGACAAGCAAGAGAATACGTCAAGTTTGATTTTACAATCGGTTTCTGAAAACGGCTTGGCTACTCTATTCCAGTACTTAACAGTTTCGATTTTGGGAGAAAAAGAGAACACACTGTGCCGGCATTATCTATTTATCGACAGTTTATACTAATGTATAGAGTTTAGTGGTGAAAAATTTATTCAGTGTGTGCATAAATAATTAGTGAAACGCTTTTCTATATTAGCAATTTTGTAGCTACTGGCTAACCAACTTTATCGGAGGACGATTTTCTAGCGATAACGAAAACGATTATTACGCAAATAAACGACATCGCTGCCGAAAAATTTTTAGACAGTGCAACGCATCGTATCAAGGTAAATGCATATATGCATAGTGGCATGAAAATAAAACAACTATCTAAGACAAATTATCTTGTATGAAATCTTATTTCATCTCTTAATTTTAACGTTTTCTCTGAAAATTTTTAAATTTGTTTTTTGTTTTACACATTATCACATTTTAAATATCACAATGCTAACGAAACGTGTATTTTTAACAACTTGTATTTTCTGTGTAACACTAGTTTTTTTATCGTTTATATATTTTGATTAATTCTTCAATTTAATTCTTAGTAAACGATTAATAAGCATATTCTTTAATGTGAAAAATAAGCTTTCTTGGAATAAAGTAAGGTAGTATTTATTTATTAATGTAAAGATAGAATGTAATGTAGACACAGAAACGGAATTAAGATGATTTTTATAGTATGTAAGAATGTATGATAAAATTTCATTTTGGCCAAGCCAAAGACAATCCTTAATAATCAAGACACCTTATGTAAGATATACCGTGTATTCTTTGGGTTTGGCTAATCAGGAAGTAATAATAGCTGAGGTATATACATATACCTATGTATATATATCTATATATACATATGCACTTGTTATGATATTGAGCTGCTGTGTACATTTCAATATTTTTTATATAATTTCGATATAATTATCGACTGTTGCGATATATTTGTTTAATAATATGAATTTTTGGAAATTTTGAGTTATTTAAGGGAAATCAATTCGAATAAAATTTCTTTTATTTTTGCCGACAGGAATAAAAAAATGCTTAATCAATGTAGAATTTGTAATCAATTTTTTTGGAGTAAAATATTTTTTGGAAGTAGATACATACATGTATACATTTTTTGGTAATTTCGTATGTGTGTGTTTGTGAGTAACGTTCGTTATTCACTATTTTAATATCGGCATCACACTATTCATTTAAAACACAATAAAACGGCAACAAGAAATCGTACATAAACTTTTAAGGAGTTGTTGTAAAAGAGAGGTTTCAATCTTCATTCTTCATGGCGATGTAAGCCTTGAAGAAATTTTTTAAATTTTGCAGAGGCGTTTAGTTCTATAAAATTTTCGGGAAAGAAAACCATCTTTACATTTTCATATTGCTTGTTAGCGTAAACGCATCTTCGAGATGATTCATCTTACTGAGATGAAAATAAGGGTTTCGTAGTAAAATGATGTCAAATAAATTGTTATATGATTTTGCTCACCAGGTTATAACAGTTCGAATATCAACAATTTTTCGGTAAAAATTCTGTGATTTAATTTCTTAATTTCGTTACTGTGGTTTCCTTATTATAAAGAAGACTATGACAAATTGAAAAAAATTTAGTTAGGTCATCCATGATTTCTTTATTATGAGAAACTCAACATAAATTAAAAGTTACCGTAACGTATTATACAATATAAACAGTAGTAAACTTCGGTCCCTTTATATTTTTCTCACAAATCTATCATTTATATCATTTATGCAAAATCTCTGACAGTCAATAGTATTCTACATGCTTTACTATACGTATGTGTATATATTTGTAAAGAGTCTATTCATTTTATCTTTTTTTCTGTTATGTATTACGCATAATTTCTGTTCATTGCTGTAATTCAATTGGATTGTTATGTATGAACAAATCAATCTCATTAAATTTTCTTACAGGAAAATGGAAAGCATTATGCTTCCATTTTAGATTGAAATTATCATATCGATTAATTAGTTTTTGTTCTTTCTAATGAATATTATGAGTTTTTGAAGTATTAAACGGGATCCTTTTTTTTTCTTAATGTGCTACGTATATACAAAATTTAACGTCGAACTTTTAATGAAATATTTACTATATTATACAGAGTGTTCTGTGCAATTTGGCAAAACTACATACTTATATGTAGCTCTAAAACGATAGAAAATAAAAGATATGTCATTAGGCAAAATGAAAAGGTTCCGATTGTGTTTTGAAGATTTTACGTTTACCTTTATTTTTCTAAAGTGAATTATAAATGTTTCTATATAGCAATCGATGTCAAACGATCTTTTTATTTTCTACATATAAAAAATGAATATCTCTTACTTAATAATCACATAGATCGAAATTGATTAATTTACAAGATATCTGAACTTTCATTTCGTAAAACTTCTCGTATGAAAAACAAGGAAAGATATATCGCAGTAGCAATACACTTGTGTTTATACCTATATATATATCTGTTTGTTTTTCATACGATTATTTTTACAAGATCAAAGTTAAAATATATCTTCGACTAATCAATTTAATGTCATTTACGTGGATCACTCTGTATACATATGTATGTACATATATACTTGTCCATGTTAATCGTGTGACAGATATCTTTTCAATTCTTATGGTTTCAACGATGTATTAAAATCACATATGTATAGTGGCTCGCGAAAGTATTCGGACACCCTATAGAAACTTTTTATAAATATATACATAGGTATATTACAAGTGTTATACGAAACTTTATGATGTTTTATTAGCGCTGTAATGAGATATCACTATCGTGATTATATTGGTAACGTTTGAAATAAATCTGATAATGTGTATAGAAGGTATTAGATATTTATTAATTTATTGCAAACATACAAGTACACTTCGTAATGGTTACTATTTAAACAGTCAATTATTCGCTAGTGTATTTAGTAAAGTATTTATTGTAGTAAGTCATGTTATTTATTGGATTGGTTTCAAATTTTACCAATATAATCACGATAATCGTGTCTCATTCCAGTTCCATCCAGATCTTATTCCATTAATGAAACATGAAAAAGTTTCGTATAATGCACATAATATAATACATTGATAAAAGTTTCCTATGGAAAGTAAGTTAATATTTTCGTGAGTAACTGTATTTCAAATGTTCAAATTAGATGCAATAGCAAGTAACAGCCAAAAATGTTAAGAGAAGTTGTTATCTGCAATAGATCGTGTTATTGGATTTAACTATTATTTCCCAAAATAAAATCGATTGTAACTTTCTTTTTATGAGTTATTATATGCCCGATTGTGTGTAAGTATTTTCAGAGACATTTACAATTAACTGTTCGCATAAATATGATGATGTCGAACGTTACCGTTTATCTGCCCGTCTATTAATTATCCGCGCTAATTACCGTTAATATATTCACATAAATAACATATATGGATAACGCCTCTTCTTATTCTTGGATGGGAACATAAAATATAATAAAATTAAATGATAAATAATTTAATTGCTACCTTTTTCGGTTATTTTTGGCCCAATTGTATTTCTTTAACGTTTTCCTTAAAATATTACAAATCTTTTTTGTTCGTTACTATAACGAGAGCAGAATATCAATATAAAAATTTCGTTAGAACATATGTATTGTGTAAAGTAATATTTTAAAAAAATATTATGTGACGAATATGAATTTATAATATTTGGTATAGGTATTTCTAGCATTTTCAATCAATTTATATATTTAAATTTTAATTTTGTACATTGTTTCTATAAGAGGGAATTCGTAGGATATACTTAATATCTTTTCCGTTAATATCTGTTTCCTCTTCAATTTACATATATTTTATTTGATGAAATAAATTTTACAAAATTTTGAGAAAGGTTGAAATATTTGTAACAATACGATTAAGTACCTTATTTTTAGTTATAGAAATTATTTTATGTTTTTGGATTGTGTAACAACAAAATATTTGTTATTTTAATAGATATTCTGTTCTCTGAGTAAGCATATGAAAGTTTATTTATGTTTTTCCCGTGACCCTTAATCAGTCAGGTAATTAGTTGTTTAAACAATTAAAAACTGGAACGAATTCATTATTATTTTTTCAAAGTTTCGATTAGATTTCACTGCTTTATCAATAACGTATTTTATTTGGAATTTATCCTCGTAGATAAGTTATTGTTTCGTTTAGATTATATATTATTTAATATATATTATCTTGAAAGAAACAGGAAAATGATTAGTTTCATTTATTTCATGACAATATGAAAATGATTGTTTAGTTTGCTATTCTTCTGATATGTAGAATTTACCAGTATTCTCGTTATCGTCACAGTACTGAGAATTATTTATATTTGGATCGTTTATACAATGCTTGCTTCTGCTATCGATATGCAAATGATTGTACAGATTATTTATTTAGGTACTTTGTGGATGTGCTTTTGCCCGGATAGATCGGATTTGTGCCAATTCCCAATGTAAACACTTCAATTTAGGTTAGTAACGATCACCTACACGTCATCGTCCTATTTTTTAAATATTTGTGGTATCGTTGGTAGTTGCGTGTATATCCATTTTTGCCTCTATAAAAGGCTTCGTTTACATCTGTTAAAAATCTGATGGTGATGAAAAGAAGTGTACAATTCGATATCTGTTTCTTACAGCAAAGATAATTGTTTATATTTATTGTTAGAGATACTTTACGTACAGAGATAATTATTTTCTAGATTACTCATACTAAATGTTCCATCATTTTATTACAGTAGCAGAGGGTTACATTAATCATACTTGACATAAATATTAAATCTATTCAACACGTTATGGTCGCTATGGATAACATCGGGCCCGTCAAATTCGAGAGAGACACAATTCGATTCAACAGACATAACAAAAACACTAGATCCATCAGGTACGATAAAGTTACCAGTGGATTTACCACGTTACTAGGTATCATGCAGGCATTTCTAAACTTATCAGGTTTAACAGAGCTATATTAGGATTTGGGGGAACACGTCCTGTATTCCGAGACATTTATACCCTTCACACATCATAGTTGACGCTGTGCTCTATGGTGTTCCTGGTCAGTTAGCATTCGAGATCCCATGTTGCTGATGTAAGAAATATACTTTAAAAAAAGTAGTCTATATTTCGTATTTACTGCCGCTATTTTAAAACGTTCGGTTAGTCTCCGACTACAACTCAATACAGCATTCGTCGTGTCGAAAAGGCCACTGCCACAAAAAGCAATGGGAATGACCCTGCTATAAAATGCAACCGTATACAAAATGAACAGAAAATAAATTCGATGAGTTGGATCGCGTGTGTATCATATCTGTGGGAGTTGCTCGTGTCTGTATCCTGTATCGGGTATGATAGGTCGAATGGTGTCTGTAACGAGACTGGTGAATTTGGTAGAGTATCTATCGGGTGATCGATGTGGTGTCTCTATTGGGATTAGCGCTTTTCGCAGTGTGTATATTGAGACTGATTGTCCGATGGTGTTTGTATTGGATTTGAGAAAGCCGTGGTTCTTGTATCCGGTATGATGAAACGAATGTTTCTATCTATGTACGTACATCGATGTTTCTATTCAATTTTATATGTTTCTTATTGTCTGTTCATATATGACAAATCCGAATTCATTTGTGTTGGATCTGATAGGACAAATTGAACACAGGTCGGTGTCTTCTCTACGGATTCTCATGATTCTGAAGTTATGTATTTAATCCGATGATTGCGTTTCGTTTTAATTGGATTGGGTGAGGTATATTTTGTTATTTAACTCTCTATATCCCATTCCAGAAAGTTAGAATCCTAATCTTGTATATATAATTCATTTGTCAGTATTACTAATTTGTATATTTTATATTTGTGTTATATAATTTGTCATACTACAGAAATATTTTCCTTCCTTCCTTTTCTTTTACTTTCTTCGAGATAATTTACAGTTTATTCATAAGAACATTCGGTAAAACAAAAATAGTAGGCTCATATGTTATTTCTTTGTTTTTCTTCGGAGAATATTGTCAGTGATAGGTATGCCATTACTAATTTCATGCATTCTTTTTTCAAATTATAGCAATACTTTGTTTTGATATCTGTGTGTCTTCTTCTTTCATTATTTTGAAGAAATCTGCAGCGATATGAAACAACGTCCCTTTCTATATGCCTTATGTTCAAAGACAGACCTAGAATTAATATTTATATATCAATAAACATCATTAATAAAACGATCAGAGCAGTTAAAGCATTCAAATTTTGAATACATACATATAGCAACGGATAAAAGTTTAACGCGACTACTTTTCTGATAAATTATTCCGCTATATTATAGATAATAAATGACCAATAGTCTGTAATTGTTCGATATTACTTGAATTGTTCGGATAATGTAAAAATTGTTATTAATGTAATAAAATTGTTCGAATTCCACTTTATTACACCCTTTTAATATTCGATGTATCAGAAACTAACACTTCTTCCAAATCTTGCAATGTCTAGTGCTTGTGTGCTTCAATGAAAGCAATTCCTAGCTTTCGATTTTTGCAACTGAGTATTCTTCTGAAATACGCGTCCTTTGGGGCCAAAATTATTAAGATACCTCCGAACGGCTTTTAGACAAATGTTCAGATTATTTTTAGTACAAATTTCATTTTAGAAATCAGTAGCAGTTCGAAAATGATCCTTTTTGGATAAGCGGTGGATGCAGTAGCCTACCTTTACTGTAGTCTTTTAATTGATCCCAATAGCAAGCATATTTTTCTACATTTATAAATACCATACTTGCTTATAAACTGTCTCAGATCTTCCAACAATATTTGCTATATTTCAGCAAATGTCTTTCTCTTCTTGCGTAGTGATGTTACAATTTATATATCCTTCGGGCGTAGATTGCTGGCTGTATCCACGATTTTCATTTAAATTTGGTAATTATTATTATAAATTTAATATATCATGTTAAATAGACTTATTGTTGTTCGATTAATTTGAAGCACTACTGTGTTTGAATGTTCACCTTAAATTAATGTCAGCAGCAAATACGGTATCGAATCGTTTCATACTCATCTTGTCAAGTATTGTTCGCGTTTTGCAAGTCTCATGATCGTTCGTAGATAGGGTGTGAGTGTACATATAATCGTAAGGACAACTTCGAACTGTTGGTTCTTTAGTATTTATAATATGGTGTGATAATTTATCAGGAAGGTAGTTGTCTTAAACTTTTTTCCAGTACTATATATATGTATATTGCACAGAAAATTCTGCTTTGTTACGTATTTAAGTTATGTAAATACATAGCAGTTGTTTTCGGTAAAAATATTTGTTGATAGATGTAAACAGGTTTATATATGAACGAAAAATCTGAAATTTAAACTCGTTTATATTTGAAACGTCAAAACTTTTATATCTTATACTACACTACAGCCTTTTCTCTTAAAATTGTATATATAATATGGTATATATGTAAATCAAATGGAGAAAAAAAATAGTCGTTAACTACTTTCAACTATAGTGTATTCTAACTCGTATTTATCTACTCAAATGTCTCCAACAATTCGATCAATCCGAAAACTGAAATTATGAAATAATAAGGGTACTCTTATTCAACAACTAATTTACTTGGCTTATTGCAACTTTCCGGACTGTATAAACTGTAAAGTGTACAAAGTATCGGGAAAGTTATTCGAGTTAGTCGATTTCCTAATTACATTTCAAACGATTACTCGTCATATTAATGGGCAAGGTGCATTGGTACATAATTTGACGGCGCACTTACTCTACATTTCTCGTGGAAATCGTAATTTGGTGTGGTTGTGTGTAATTGAGAACTCTATTGGCAATATATCAAGGATTACGCCGGAAGCGAATACGTAGCCATGCGCAACAGTACGATTAATTGCAAGGTCGAGCAGACTCGATGGTTAATTAGTTGGTATTTTTGCAGAAGAAAGATGAACGTCAGCTATATTATATTGGGTGATGATGATGCACGTGACACTGTCTGCTCTGCCATGTATAGACAGAAACGCGTTCGTCACATTCGTGTCGCTTTTAACTTAAATTAAATTGGATTCGTTTTCATCTCACTATCGTATATCGCTCGTCATCCGATCTTTTCCTCTCTTTCATTATTAGCATTATTCATTAAACAGCATTTACCTATATATATAGCAGAGTTGTTTGATTAACGTTACGCTAAATTGCAAATAGAGTATTGTCGAGTGACTTACAAGTTGCTAGAGACAATCGAGGCATTTTCTGTGCTATACAAAATCTAGATTTTAGATTCTAGATCATGTAACAGTGGGAATGAATCAAATTAGGTTGTGGAGATGAAAAGAATATTTTGACTTTGTTTAACAGCGATGCGTTTTATGAATGCTTTTCAATTCAATCTGCTAACTCGTAACTTCCTTAGATATATTCCTTAGATATAATAATTTCTTTATTTAGGGATCCCGCATTTTCTCTATTTCTGCCGTGAATAAATTATATCATAGCTATATTTAGAAGAATTTTAAATCGACCTATTTCAAATTGATTCATCCTTATAACTTTTAATTTCATGATGCTGTAGATATTTATGCAAATTAGTGTTTTATCCATACTTTTTTAGGAATAGCAGAAATGCATCCTATATTTTATGTACTCTATGTTGTAAGCAAAAATTTGTTTCACTCATTAATGAGTATATTTTATATATTTTTGAGTATTATGTGCATTTCATGCTTTCTGCAGCTTTCAGTTTCTCATAAATGCATATAAATCTGTAGTCTATATATGATTATAGAAATTTCGAGTTAAAAGATCCTCTGATTAGGGGATTGAATATTAGCTTTAAAGCTGAATATACACAAAGAAGTTTTGGTGTTTAATGCTGTAGAATATTTCATACTGTAATACTTATAATTAATGTAATTACTATATTAGTATTCATTCATTAGTATTCATTGTTAGTAACGTTCTAGCTGCTTTAGTCAGTATATATGAAGATGGTTGATATATTTTATATAATGCAATATTTCTATTAGTTTTATCTGTCAGAAAATAAATATAAGAAAAGATGTATCGTTAAAAAAATGTTCAGATAACTTGTGTTATTTTGAACTAAAATTTATTTAAGTTGCAGTGTTTTATTAAATGTTACATAATATTATTTTGATTATTTCCTTGTATTCCTATCTTTTTTTCATATTATATAAAATGTTATAACATGAAACGATCGAAAGCGATGAAATATTATAATTATAATGATCAGTTTTAAAAGATGTCAAAATCGGGATGCAATCGAATCGATATTTGTCCAAGTTGAAGATAAATAGTTTCAACTATAGTCAATTAAATTTGACTCATAATGAAAAGAAAATTCTGGCATTTTATATGTATGACAATACAGTTTGATGCCTCTGTATGTATGGAATTGTTTGAAACCTACGTATGTGTAGTGTATCTACACACATTTACGGGTAACACATGTATGTATGTCTATACTATTAGAGATGTTTAATGATGAAATACTTAGATAGAATAGACACTACAAATGACATAAGAAATAATATATGTATGTACATATTTGCAAAAACTATTTCTGCATTAAGACCGGATAGATTGTGCAGTTCTATGACATAGATATCCACCTATTTCTTCCGTTAGTTAAACGAAGCTAGAGATTTCTGAGAATAAGTAATTTTTATATCTTAATTATGAAACATTATATTTTTCATATCTTTAATATATAATTCAATATTTAATATATAATATATATATGTATAACAATATAAAATAGTATATAATTATCTAGACATGTTTAATAACTCGTAACCTCATATAGTTTATTTTTATGAATATATTTTTTCGTTTTAGTAGATTAAAATATGAGATATTGTATTTAATTTTATTAACCGAAATATCATTTTTTATATGCTTCTATTTATATTTATTAATATAGTTACTTACCAACATATTATACACATACAATTTGTCAATATATTTATTATCAACTAACTTCGTTACATAAAAAGTTGGATGAGTTCTATTTATTTTCAACGATATTATATAAAATGAAACAAATTTCATCATAGTGATGAATGTTATATTTGAAAACAGTTACATCATCGTCAGAAGTAAAACTATAAAATTTTCGTAGAACAGGTTTCGTTAAACAAAAAATTGAAGATATGAAAAATACATATTTAAATAAACTAACGTAAGAAGTTCCGTATTTTATAGAGGTTTTTATAATTTGTCTCTATTATTTTTGCTTCATTTCCGAAGAAAATCATATCTATCAAATAATTCTTTTGTCACGCATAAAGTAACAAAAACACGTATTTTGTAATCATGGAAGTGTGTCATTCTAAATGTTATATGCGATACGACGATACGTCATCGCTTGACTTACATTAGGAATGTATTCAACAGTGTATTTCTTATCGAACAGTACGTGCCGTATGACGTACCTAGCTTGACTGATCTATAAGTTTAACTGAGCAAAAATGAAGTCCCTAGTCTCTGGTCCCTAGATTTTAGACTCTAGGACGAAAAAGTGGCAGTAGAAGAGAAATTAGGTGTAGTCTCCTTTCAGAAACAATGTTGCATGATCCTCTTACAGTTAGAAGGTGGCATGATCAACGATAGATGACATGCGTAAGCAGTAAGCAGTTGGCACCAGATCAAAGGGATAATGTCTGGCGTTCAAGGAGTCATCCGTCAGTAATAATTACAATATTTTTATTAGATGTTAATAAAAATACTGGATTTTCTAGATTACACTAATAAAAATAAACCCAAACACGATATATTTATAATTAAACAATTATTAAATTACATAAACGATAGGATACAAAATTCTTAAGGCGCTAAAGATTACAATGACTTTTCAAACATTATTTTCCTTAGCAAAATTGGAAACAAATGAAAAGAAATTTCATGATATGAGACGAATTCAGACCCAGGTCGTTCTAGATCCTAGACTCTACATTGTATATTGCAGGCTGGGGCTGGAATACCCGAGACCCATAATTCGAAATAAGAGATTTTCTGTCAAGAAACAGCATGCTAGGATAAAATGGTGGAGATTTGAGCCCCGTGTCCCGCCGAGGTCTAAACCGTGTCTGTCTGCTCGGTCTGTGACGTCAGAGACTTCACTTTTTCTCGTTCGATTAATGAAAAAAAAAAAAAGATTATACAATATGATATTGCTATCATATATATATTATAATACTAATTTGCAAATTAATTAGTAAATATTTCAACTGTTATTATGTACATAATATATTCTAACAACTTCCGTCATTCAATAGATGTGAATAGTCAAATCCAACACGTGTAATCATTTTAAAATGTCTCTAATCGTACAGTTGCAAATTGCGAGTTGTAATACAGTATTTTATAAATACGCATCTTCTGAAAAATATATATATTGTATATGTCAGTACATTTAACTACTTTTTGCAAGTTGCATTTCCACTCTTATCATGTTTTGCGTTCTTATCATTTCTGAATGATATATATTATCGTTATTGCATTTTTTAAATTAAATCTCGTATTCTTTGTAATTGAGTGGAAAAGTTGATATTAGAAAGTTGTTCGATGATTATGCCTTTAACTTTTACTAAAAAAAAACAAAGTTGCCACATTATACATACATATATTACCACTCAAAAGTATTCGAGTTTTTGCTTTTCTTCGACAGGATAAAATTTAAAAAGCAATATTTTTCCTTTTGATCATTACAACTATCCGATAAAATAGATTTTTAAAACATAATATCCAATAAATAATTTGTCGAATTCGTATTGACCAAAGCTTGTGAAAATTTTGTTTGGAAAATTGTTTATTGTCGGCTTGTGTAATTTTCCAACTATGAGTTAGACGGAAACTGTTCTTTTAAATCGATACGAATATTATTCAAATCATTTTAAGTACATGGTGATATCTAAAATCGACGGGTGCTGAGTGCTAAATTAGGGATTTAATCCTTTTACAATGTTATATATGCAATGTCGTAAATCTCAGGGTAATTCAGGTGATCGATTCTGAAGTCTGCAAATCGAGTTTATTGTGAAAATACTTAAATGAAATACAGGAGTAAACAATAATTAATACCAATCTATAACAGTAAACAATAAATAACAAGTTCTGTGCAATGTCTACCTGAAAATCGAGAATCGATTTTCAACGTCCTGAGCTACCGATCTTTCTCCGTCAATCTTCAATGTTTTAAATAATTATTCTTTCTTCTGTGATCTTGTCTATCTCTGATGTCGCTCTCTGTCCGTCCGTTTTGGAAATCAGTATCTCTCAAAATGGTTGTCCGTAAAACAAAAGAAAGTCGCTTTGTCCGTGAACAAAGAAAGTCGTGCTGTCCGTAAACAGAGAGAGTCCCTATCACACTTGAATTCTTTCTTTCTTTCTTTTTATATATCATATTAGAGCACTAATTTTAAGATACACTAAGATTTGGTGTATTTTACTAAGATGAAAACAGTATTTTCTTCTCACAATCCAGAAATATTCGGTTCTATAAGAATTACTGTAAACTTAATTTAAGACAATTAACTACTTTCCTTTTTGCTATTATTATTACCACGATGCTGTGATTGATGACTATCGAACAAGTAATGCTAAACAATTTAAATTTAAAATGTACAGAATGTACATAAAGAAGTTTAAATTTAAAGAATATGCAGAGTGTATAAGTAAATTCGAAGCTTCAAGATTAAAAATTTCTGCATAAATTTCGAATAAAATTTAGTAATATCCAGTCTGGATATCTAGAGCAGTTTTGTGATATTTTTATGAAAAAATGAAAAATAAAAAAAGTTGTTAAAAAAGATTATGGAAATAAGTATCCGCTTTTCCATGCCAACAATAAAGAAAGAAAGTTAAAGAAAGAAAGAAGAAAAGAGGAAAGAAGAATGACAGAGTTTCCCGATCAATCTAATACATACATTTATTGTTACCATTAATTCGTTACTGTTTGAATACTTACGTCTATGACTTTTATGATATGTTTATTTTATATTGTACTATATATACATACATTTGTCTCTGTTGAATACGTTAGTGCCAGCGCATTTCTCGCTTTATTTGGCCGAAGTAAATCGTCTTGTTCTAAATTCTAAGTTCTAACGATGAGTAACAAAATGGTAGAAGAGGTGGTGTGTAGTGTGTGGCAACTATGTTCCGCTACTGCAGACATCGCGGCGACGTGACACGAAGGGGATATACCGTCTTTACCGACCGACTTGCCAAGGTGGCTTGCCACTTGCCATTGCCATCATCGTCATCCACGTCTTCGCAATATGTACTTCTCTTTGTTGTAGCAATTCATAATCGTTGGCGATGCATTATTTGCAAAAGCCCTTGGCAACGATTCTTCTCGGGAAATATAGCGTGATCGAGGGCAGTTGTGGAAGGTTGTTCGAGTTGACAGTAAATTCTTCGTTTGTTCTTCTTTTCCCTTCACGAGGATGAAAGAACGTCTGGCGTCTTTAATTTGTAATGCTGTACAATGTCATATTATTGTCTAACGTATGACCCGAAGGTTACATGCTTGTTATTCATACCTTTTTGAGTCTTATTTTATACGATCGTTACTACATATGTATATACATACATATATTATTGGAATTGCATTATATTACATAATTTATATAAAGAGATAGATTTTATATAAAGAAATAGAACCTGAGTAGAAATTTGTTTCCCCCTGTAAATATTATAACTTTGCTTTGGAAATTTTGTACATTTATTTAATCACTTAACTGAATGCACATGATTTTTTTAATGTGGTTGATTATTTTGTTGTAGTTATCTGTTTCTATTCTATTGATTCAAGAGTTCCGGATCTCTTATATACTAAAATATCTATATATTTTACAAACTTCCTTTATTTGTTTCTTTATTATAAAAAAAATTGAATTATCTTCACCGATAAATTAAAAAAAAAAAAATTTGTAAGTTTTCTAAAGAATTGGATCTCCCATAAATGCATAACAAAATCAGTCTATTTATAATTATTATCAGCTTCTGTTCTTAATAAACAAAAAACTGTAATTAATTATAATTTTCTTTTTTGTATGGAAATAAAGATCAAAGTATAAAGAATTAACAATTTGTTTTTCAGTAGACAGAGGCTAGAATTTCGTAATTAATCTGCGTAGGAACTTATTTATGTAATTTTCCTTGATAGTGTAAATGTACAATATTTTCAGAAGTTTTCTATTCTATTCTAGAAAGATTCTATGGTAATAAAATAAACTAAAGTAATTGAATTTATATATTGCAATTTCTTAATTTTATTAATGCTAATCGTTACGGAAGAACGATTACGAAATTTCATGAGTAATCTCCGTCCTTACTCCGATTTTGTAATATATCTCTTTCTCTCTTCATCTTTTTCGGTTTTTGTATTGTACAACATATATATTTTCCAGGATTCTTGTCGTGAAGGTGCCAAAGATGAGGTCAGACCCACATATAAGCAAAAGTTCTAAGTAAACCTGTTGTAATCGGCTCTCTTACATTTCGTATACTTCGCTGGTCTAAAAGTTGTTCAACGTGTTTATTGTTATTGTGAGTTATTCTAACTCATCCGAGATCTTGTCGTAAACCAAGCAATTTAGTATCTACGAAACGCTCCTATCAATTATCGTCTGTTTTATTTTTGTATTCAATACTCTTTATTATTAAATTTTTAAAGTTATCTTGAATAACTATATGTATATGAATAATTGATTTATTATGAAACATGAATTTTATTTATGAATATTTGTGATGATTATTCGTCTATTGAAAGTGGTAATTGATATTTCTATGTTTATACATGTGTGTATGTATACTCTCGATAAGTGGGTCTTACTTTATTATATTAAATAACACTTTTATTCAATAGAGTAAACACAAATTATATTCCTATTTTCATATTTTACTCAATTCAAACTTGTGATAGTTATAAATAGATACAGAAGAAGAACATAATATATATATGTTACATGTATGTTACATGTTGATATATACGTATAAATATATTTTAAGTCGCATCAACTGTCGGTGTTATTAGCGACTGGTTTTGGTACAATGGGTTTTTGTGACTGTAACTGTAAACGTGATCTATGGTGTTAGATGGATTCCGAACCAACAGATTCAAATTTATGTTCCGCGTTGAAATAAGCACTGTACGTACATAGTGCTATAATACATACAATGTACAACACGAATAAATCGAGCTGCAGAGATTCCGGCCGAAAATCGATCGAGACTCGAACTCGCGAACTTTCGGTCATGAATCCGAGATCACAGTGTTCTTTAAACAATTTTATTATTTGCACATTTAAAATGAAACAACAATTTTTAAATAAACAAAAAAATCTTCTATTTGGTTTTTACATTAAGTTTGTCTATTATTAATTTTTTCTATTATTCTGCACATTTAAAAAATATGAATTCTAATGTTTGCAATGTTCTTGATTCTTTACAAAGTCTTATGAATTTGTAACCATTTTTTAATTTTTTGGTTTCCATAAATTATTTACCTTTTCAACTACATATGTTATACCTATTAAATACATATTTCGTTCTAGATATTGGATAGCATTAAAATAAAAAAATTATCTTATCGCGTTTAAGTAATATATTTCCTGTGATCTCCAGATGGAAAATCTGTAATACCTTTTAATTAATTTATTCTACTTCAAATGGAGAACGGAAATATCGCATCACTGAACCAAAGGTTTGGAAATAAAGCCCAAAAGTGATAAAAATTAAATTAAATTAAATTAGATTAAATTAAATTAAATATATACATTCTCTTTATTCCTTAGATCGGTGTCAACCATGTTGTCTTCGCAATATCAATTACGTTACACGTGTTGCACCGTGGCAATTGAGTTTCAGTATCGTTCTAGATCCTCTTTTCCTCTGCTATACTTTATATCTGAACCGATTAACTCGATGGCACGTTTCATTTTTCTTACTTCGTTCTCAGTTAAATGCAACACGTTTATTATCTTTTTTTCTGTATCTCTTTCTTCACAATTGCGAAACCGAGCCGCAATGCGATCGCTCATGTATTTGTATTCGAAAAGAAGCGAGTCACTTTCCGTGGAATTCCTTCTCGGGATGGAACTCTATTCACTGGTTTCGACTTCGACTTCGAGCATAATTGATGCGGGGCACGTGCTTTCAGCGTTTGTCACGTGGTTGATGGCGGATCACCAGTCGTAATTTTCCCGCGATTCGTGCAAGAATCGCATGATTTACCAATGTGGATTTATCATCCAGCGCTGACCGCGTGATTAGATATTTCTCGGACGCGCATTTCTTTATTAATTGGTTTATTGTTCTACCGATGTTTTGAAACAATAAAGCACAATGGATTTCATATTTTTTATCGTCCTTTTATCTTTGATGCGTGTGCTCTTCTGATAGGAATGTTAAGCTAGATTGAAATGAAAGCAGAAGATATTTCTGTAATGCGTGGAAAGTGGAAATTAAGATAAATTTAGTCTAATAGAAATATAAAACAAAGTTGAATAGGTCAGAATATTTAACCAGTAACTGACTGTGGGCCATCCAGAGGCTATGACAAACAACTCTATAAATTTAAAAGTAGAAGAAACTAATAAAACTTTTATAGACACTATTATAAAATTTTCCTTATAGAATTTACTACTATTCATAACATTTTCTTATGATGTACGTATGAACTGATGAAACAAAACCATTCGTTTCTTAAGAGCTGATCATTAATCCATTAATGCTTGTATCTATAATGAAATTAAGAAATATTAAAAGAGAGCTTGTTACGTAAGATTATAGACAATATGTTGAGAAATTTATAAAGAAAAAAAGAAAAAAATAAAGAAGGTAATATCGTGAGTTACCTTATTTAAAGACTAGTTAAGTAATGTATATTTGTATATAGGTTATCGTTATCAGATACTAATACATACTTACCTCATGATGAATATTTAGCAAATTACCAAAGTAAAAATTGTTGCTATCTGATACATAGACCATAGAGCCCGCTTTATCAGTTACAGAACGGAATTATTGGCAGTTTAAGTTCTTTTGTAGGTATTTGGCTTGAAGTAAGCAAAACTGTATAGGCTGTATAAAGACTAATGTAAGTATAAAAATCAAGAATAATTCTCACTGGCTTGTATATATGTTATAGGAAATGTTATTTCCTATATTAATATGTTATAAGTAAAATCAGTTTTATATACAATATATGTGCAATATATGTACAATGATACATATATATATATATATATATACACATGTGTGTAGAATTAATGAAACTTCAACATCGTTTCCCAAGAGAACGGTTGAGTTGCGAACCACGGTTTCCTTGTGACTTTTTATCCCCATAATGAGTGGAATACGATGCAGTAAAAAAAGTCCTTGGGAAAAGACCTTGAATTTCAAGGTCAAGGTCAATTTTGTTTTACAAATCTCTATCGATCCGGAGATGTAGAATCCCGCTATGGTGGTTTTTATATTTACCTTTTGTACATAGATCCTGTACAAATGAATTTTCCGGTAAAAACATATTAAGATATTTTTATGTCACTTTGCTACGGATGGAAGCACCCTTCGCGTTTATTGAGAGTAATATTGGCACAAACACCTCGCGTCCTCTCTTAAATTTACGTCATATTTCGGTACTTTTCCAGACTCTAGAGAATGGAAAGTTTCCTTCCTTCATTGTTTGTAGTATTCATCGAAACGAAAGAGTGATCCCATTCCATGCATACACATTGAAATCGATACGTATTGTACAACCTTTTGGGATATTGTACCGAGTATAAAATGTCACATTAAAAATTATAATTCCATTTGTTTATACCGATGAAAGATACCTTACTGACATAATAGAATGTAATATGTTTTTTTCATAAGCATTCATAACATATCATTTGCAATATTGTGACACATTTTTTCTACTATACACATACATAATAGTAATATAATATGCACTTTAGATATTTTCCATATGTCTACAAATTGTCCATTTAATTTTATAATTTTTCTCCATATATGTATTTCTCAATATGTACTTCTCAAGTAATGAAACTTTTGCACAAAGTCGTTGATTCCCGAGCCTAATTTAACATTTAATCCGTTTTATTTATTTCTCGCTTGTAAATATTTAGCTATTTAATTATGGCTCTTTAAAAAGAATATCCCCAGAACCATAATTGATTAATAGCTTTTGTAAAGAACTGTTTTTGTAAAGACTTAATTTAATCCATTTAACTCGTTTCTCATTTGTAAATATTCGGCTATTGTTCGATTTTCAAATAAAATATTTCCAGAACGGAAAGAAATAAATCATTGTCAGAATATTCTTTCATTTGTAACTTCATTACTATACACTTAACAAATATTTTTACATTATTTTTACATTATGGTGTTACCTTTCTTAAATATATCTTACATATTAACTCCAAAAAGTAGTACCGGGATATGTTTGTTTCCTTCAAACATTTTCTGATATTTTTTACGAATATAGACCGATAGCCGATAATAACCAATCAAAATGGTTAGCTTCATACTGTCGAACATAATATAATTTTTAGAAGGCATATTGGATTTCTTGAAAAATTATGACTAACAATGAAATGAAATGAGCGCCTACTTTTGATACCTCACGCTGTATAAGTTTCAAAACGGGCATACAACAACAGCTGTTAGTTATAAACAATATTTTTACGGAGTAGATATCTTGTCGTTGTTTACTTGCAAAATGATTTTATCGTTCTCATAAAAAAACGTTTAATTTTCAAAATTAGTTATATCCTGAACATCCATCTCAGTTAGATAAAAAGGGACTATTTAGAATTAAAGAACTATTTAAACTAAGAATTGTACAAGAACTATTTAAAATTCTAAATCTTGAATATTTCAGAATCAATTGTCTTTATTTAAAGAAAATGATACTAGATCAATACGGTAGACGATTAATAACGGATTATAAAAATAAAAATAAAAATAAACTTCAATTATAAAAATAAAAGGAATAAAATGTCACCATTTTTTATGCATTAGTAAAGAAAAAGAATTTATATAAAAAAGAGAACCTACTATTTATAGATAATACAGAACACGATAGAGCTTTCGCATTTATCTAATGGTATTCTTCCTTTCCTTAATATTGAAGCAAAGAACGACAAGAGAGGATAATAAATGTAGAATTTGATATTCCTCGATACCTGATATTAAATTATTAGATTATCTACTTACGCTTGCCAACTAACCAATTAACGACACTCACTTGATGACTGATGACGGACAGTAATAGTAATACAGTTCATTTAACATAAATACTCGGCTCGAGGTTTATTGATGGAACACTTTAATTGCTGACAAATTGCTTTCGTATCATGCCAAAAAATTCCGTCCAAAATAACTTCTAGTATGCCCATTATAATCCATATACCGGTTGCCAATCGATCGAAACAAGTTATGTGTATCATCTATGATGATGTACAAATTGTAGGAAGAACAATTATCATATCGTTTAGTTGCAACTGTAAACAAAACATTTTAGTGTTTTTGTTAACAATATAATATTTACGCTTTAAATGAATACAATAAATTATAAATTATTTAAAACTCCCTGCAAGAGTAGGTATTACAGAAATCTTCTGTGCTATTTTTATGAAAATACTTGAATATCTGCGAAAAGTAAAGAATGTAAAATATATGTAAGTATATGAAAACGAAAATATTTATTCGAAGAATATTTTCGTAAAAAGTAAATGAGTACATTATAATTAAGTATATACGTAATATCTTTGATTAAGAGATATATTTCAAAAGAATCTCTGGAGTGAAACAAGTCAAAATTGATTCACATTAACACGATTTTCATTTAATTACTCCCAATGCCAATCCCATTAACCATATCAGACCATTTCATTCTTAAAATTCAATTTGCACTTATTAGCAAGCAGAGCACGATCCAATCTACTAACGATTTTAAACAGAGCTTATAAATCCTGGATAGATCCTTGGCAGAAAATCATTACGCCAGGATAACGAAAGATTGAACTATCATATCAGTCAGTTTTCATGGATAGTTTGGCCTGTTTCGTGTAAGGATGAGCTCGTGTATAAGTATAAAGATAGGTTTATAACGTGAAATAATAAAGCGTGTCATTCTCGTTGCTTAAGATTTAAGGTAGGTCGGAGGTTACCTCAAACGTGAGTTTATTACTATCAAAGAAACGTGCGACGTCAGTAGGCGTCAGCCTTGAATCAGCTGTTTGCTTTCAATGTTGACCAGTATTACTGCAACGCGTGTTCTACATATAAAACTTGTGTATTCAGTTGTTCAATCGTTTCTTCGGTATACATTATACATACACTATACATTAGTTGTTCCTTGGATATTTCACACAACGATGTATAATACATACTTGTACAATACATGATACTTACACCTCTCGAGGAGAAATTCTTCGACGGAAAGGACGATAATTATAACGAACAGTATGTAATAAAATTATTTATAGTGAAATAATGTATTTTATTTCTTATTTCAATCGGTTACAATTTTTAAATGGTTACATACTTTTCTTTTATATAATGTGTATAATAAGCAAAAAGTTATGAAATTTTCTCCATATATTTTTTATTTTTAGGTTCTTGTAAGATGATAATAAAATTATATATATCAGTTTTTACAAATACAAGACGACATAGTTAGTGAATCATTCAGAATTACAAAGCAAATTTGAAATAAGTCATTTTCCACTTTTTACCAGACAAGATTTAAAATTCAGTGTGTGCACCGTTGATCAAACTGATGTCACTAAAATTGTACTTTTATTGTACGAGTGTAGTATGTAAATATTGAAAGATATTCAAATATTGTTTGTTTTAACAATTATATTCTTGATTAGATCTAATAGGATTTTTTTTTTCAAAAATTAACAAAGATGTACACATGTACACACTCAATTTCTTTTCTATGATGTTTATATATATTTAGTATATATTTAGTAAGCATTTTACATCGTTTAATGTACTATAGTAACAGCATTTGTTTTCTCTGTCGGCAATTATCTTATTCTCTGAGTAAACGAGATCTTCCAATTATTCGTACTCGTTGACTTGGTGCACTAACCTTTATCGATTTCTCTTTCAGAAATATTTCCGCATCGGAGGACGATAGTATTATGTTGTAAATAGAAAGTTAAGTTAAGGGTCACCGGTGTTTCCTATCTGCTCGTCGATGATAGTCTATCCACAGGATTCAGGATTGCTTCTTGTTATATGTCACCTTGTATAATACCAAGCCATTGCGTTGGTTCGAATTATATTTCTCAATGAATGTACATTCGTGTGTTTGCCATCTGATGAAAAAGATTGTATTGGTAACAGTTAACAGGTTTTAGTGGAATAAAGAAAATCGATTACGTCATACGTAAAATGGCGTCAGCTCATAAAATCAGTCGGAATCATAAATTTTTCTGTAACGACATCGATTCACTAATACTTTGCGTGTGTTAAACCATTAAGTCTTGTTACGTATGAAAGAAAATAGATAATAATGTATATTTATTCACATTCGTTTATATGACTCGAACAAATACATTTATTTTAGCATTATCTTCTAATGCTTTTTATATTAATTTTTTGACTCGAAAATTTCACTTTGAGTTTGCACGTTAGATTGAAATGCGCGCAACTCGGATATTCTCGGAAAACATTCTGACATGAAACATACGGCATACTTTGAATCATAGCTTATTGTGATCATCTCCATTTTTATTCCCTTTCCCACATCTTTTTTCGTCATCGTACGGTTAAATGATCGATACAGAACTATGACAGCAACAGTACGATAATGGAAGACTTGGTCGATATTTTGCACAGATAGACTTTTTTCTCCTGCCCTACTTTCTGCAAATGTTTCATGCAATTTTCTCTCTGATTGTACCAATTGAATATCATCTTTAGTCATTTCTTTAATAACATACATGTTTCTTATGATTCATTGTAACATTTATTTTGTCGTTGTTTCGATATTAGGAAATAAATGTAATCACGAGATTACTTTTTGCTTTTAATCATATAATCTTCCTATCTGGTTTAATATTGTATGACTTAGTATCTAACATATCTAAATACAAACAATAGGTATATTCGTTTGATATTATAACTCTATAGATATATTCTATACTGTATTTTACATTACAAGTCTATGTTAATTCCACATATTAATCTTCTCGTGATGTTTTTAATAGCTGTATAAATTTAAAATATAAGAAATTTACATTTTTTTCTATTTTTGTTCGTTACATAAAATTAAAAGATAATAATCTTTAAAAATTCTGTTCTTATGGAAACTTTTACGAATGATTGCACGTAATTACGAGTATGATAAATTTAAGATTTTGCTTCATTTTCTCTAATTAAGAAAGCACAAGTAGAAAAGAGTCGCACAGTATTGGCCGCTCTAAGTTTTTCTGCTGTATTTTGGGCTAAAGTCTGTAAAATTAAAATTTAAAAAATGAGTTTTTAGTACAAATGGAACTTAATAAAAGAAGAAAAATTAATTTTGTGAAATTTAATAATAAAAACTAATAATTTTCAAGAGCAAAAATGTTATAATTCGTAGAAAACGAAAAATTATAGTTCAGTACTGACTATTTACGTAATTAGTAGATTTGTTGTTTTGAATGATTAATAGTGTTGAAACAAAACACGTTTTATTCCAAATCTTATTTTTACATATATCCTAAGTGACATAATTAATATTTTTGTGGTCTGTGCATTCGACGTGTGCCTAGCCTTCACATTTGTTGTTATAACATTGAAAACCTCAGCGGCTTGTCTCTGGGTCATTTTATTTTCAAGGAGTAGCTTGAAAATCACATTTAGTGTGTTCTCCTCTATTCATTTTTCTTTATCTGCTTTGGAATTGAAGACATTTTTCTGCAGGAAAGGTAGAAGAAAGATTAAATGAACTGATTAAATGAATTTAATATAATTTGCCAACAGATTGAACTTACAAATAAAAAAATGTAGTCTGTATTAGTTGACGGTAGTTGGTGCTGGGCGGCAGTTGAATGGTCGATAGTAGACGACAAAAGTTTTAGAAAAAACTTTTATTTGGAATATCATCGTATATATTTAACGTGTCTGAATAGCGAAAACAATGGAATAAGCAATATAGTCCCGAAATATGTTACACAAAATCGTTATATTCAATTTGTTTGTTCAGATAAAAGTGCTAATATCTAGTGAAAAAAGCCAGAACTGATTTTGGTCGGTACTGCACGATTCTCCTCTATACATATGTATGTCTTGTACTAAAATTCTGTATTATATTATATTATATGCTATAGTCTACGTATACTTATGCGTATATCATAATTATTTATTAATTTTATGTTAGTTCTCCTGAATTAAGATAATCTATTTGGCATTTTTTATTTTTCAAATTTTTCCGTATTTCTTTATCTTTTAAGTAAATATATGTTATTAACTGTGACTAAATAATGACTAAACATTTCGAACCGAATGAAGAAGAACAAATATGACACACAAAAAAATAATAATAGAATTTCAATTCTCTTCAGTTTCAAAAAACAAATATTTCAACTAAGGACTAAGGAAGACAGATACATATTATATACATATATTTATTTCTTTTGATTATCTCTACAAATGGCAACACAGATTTAAAATCTAACTGTCGTAGATTTTTTCTATTTCTAATCATCATATATTATCTTTAACCAGTTTCTTTTTTTTTTTGAAACCTTTACGAACGATCATAGTTAGGAGTATGATTGGTTTTTTCTTATTTTCTCTAACTAGAGAACACAAGTACGTTGTCAATAATGACAAGAGAACGGTAGTGTTCCTTGAACGCTTTCAAGAGATAGGAACCTTTCACTTGTTTCGTGCGTTCATTGCTGTTACATGACTACTAGCGCTTTCAGCGTTACTGTTATTGTTCTTGGCGGCTTGCACGCAACGCGAATGAACGTATCTGCAATAGCCAATATTTTTCTTTGACTACCGATAAAATTACATAATGTATTTTCTCGCAAAGCTTCCGTGATAACGAGGTAACTTCGATGTGCGATATACGATGACTGTAACATGCTAAATGTTACATTAAAAATTTGTTACAGATTTGGCACTTTTTCTTAAAAAATATTTCAAACGATGTAAATCGTGCGATAATGTGATTGAAATCAACAGGCATCACAACTTGAAAATTCGATAACTATTTATCGATAATATTGTGTACCTTTTTAAATTTGTGTAAGTTATATATACATATTTACACATGCATACTTACGTACACTTTAATTGCAATGTACCTATATATGTGAACATACATTAGAATTTACATACTTTTGCTGGGAGAATGCGGTTACATGTTCCCTTTTTACAAAATTTACCATTGAAAAGGTTTGAAAATGAAAAAAATCCATCGAGTGATCCAAGTTAAAGAAAATAGTGTTTTTACAAGTAATTTACTTATTTTGTTTAAATCAAAAATAAATCTTATAAAAATGATATTTATATATCATTACTATAAGAAGACGGGAGAAAACTTAGCAAAAATTGCAATTTATATTATTAATTGGAAGAAATTGTAGTTAAAAATATTTTATATTGAATTTTGTTCTTGAAAAAAGTCTGTAATGTAAAAAACATAATATATAGATTTCTATAAATTTCTGCGAGCAAACTTGTATAAAAAGTAGGATTACTACGGATATAAGTAAGATCAGCAGATAATTTTTAAAGGAAAGATTCTGATTTCTAATTTGCAAGAGGACTCGATCTAAATTAGAAATCAACTACTTCTCAGGTGCAACTTACAATAATATTAAAAAAATCTGAACTGAAGAATATTATAAATATTGCATATCATTTTACGAAGATTTGTGCATAATGTTAATTAAAAATTTAAAGTCTCTATATTCCAGAAATTCGTGGAAAAAAAGTTAATTCCAAAATCTTTTCATTGCTAAAGTTTGTCAAAAGAAAGAAAGTGACAGCAAGGTAAGCTTTACTAAAATTTATATTTTCTCTAGTGATTCAGACAAAATATAAAAATAACACATTTAACAATTCGAAAATACTTAAATACTTAAACAACGAATAATTTTCAGAAATAGATGTAAAAATACCGAATTGTACATCAATTTAATTCTACACAATTCATTTTTTGATTTAATTTACCGTTTTTCAATTATAGAAAAGGAACACTTGAATAATAGTTTTAAGAACGATTTTAAGAAGCATTCGAGCTGTTAGTGCATTTAAGAAATCGAAAAGTCCCTATATTCCTGATCCCTGATTCAATGTTTTCATTCGATTGCACAAAAGTCGTGTTTCACATTTGTCTTCCACACTATACATGTAGCGTGTAGGTGTTCGTCATACGTGCTACGATTGCAAACACTCGTGACAAGGTGCACTCTTTCGATGTCTCATCCAACAATTCAACGTTAAAGCGGCGATGCTCTAATCTGTACGTTCCACTGTTTATTCTACGAATGTTTGTACAAAAGAATAATACAATTGCATTTCATGGATAGATCGAACTATAAAAAAAAAAAAAAAAGAAAAAAAAGAAAAACGCGTCAAATCAATTATTAGATATGAGAACGTGTAGTATATGCATACTAGATGGTTTGAATTGGGGAAGGTTCTAACATAATTATAGATAGGAAACTAATTTTTAATTGTATTTAAATTAAAGAAATATAAATATTTCAATTATTTCTATTTGAGTGAATGGTGCCAGCATATATGATAAGAAATAGAAAAAGGGAAATTAAGGTGGAGAACATAGAATTTTGAGAGGATGTTTAGAGAGAGGGGGGAAGTGAATCGGCGAGGAGCGCCCTAGCCCTGAAGGTGATAGAGTTTTACGTCACACTCTCATACGTGGGAAACAAGTACATATTCGCAAAACGAGTTTGGCGTGCTGCCAAACATCCGCATATGTTTCCGCGATATTTGTCTATCTATATCGCCGAGACTACTTTATTCTTGTCAAGATTATGTTAAACGGCTATGTATAACTCTATTCGTATTTTTGGTAAATTTCATCCTAGAACTCTTTCGTCGTAGAAAAACCTATTGAAACTCGTGATTATTTGCATTAATAATTAAATATTTCAACTTGAATCAATAGAAATCAATACGTATCAATACGCTAACCAATAGTGTTTTATTCTTGTACTTTTATTTTGTTTCTGCTTGATCAAACTGATGTAGATTATTTTTGATTTAAAGTATTTATGGACACTCCCGATGAGTTATGATTTTGTTGTATTTATATTAATATACATACTAAGGAGAAAAGTTATTTATCTTATCCGTGTCATGTTTGCTTTACCGATATTATCTATTACTCTGCGTATTAAATTCGGATGATAAAATTATTCCAGCGTCAATCTGATTCGCGGGGATTAGAGAACTGTCTATTTAAATTACTTTCTTTTTATTAATAAGACTAGCTATCCGCCCGCGATTTCGCTCGCATACTATTCGAATTTATGTTTATTATCCTCTGTTTGAATCCTTTAAATGTTAAATTTTACGTATTTAATTTTAGTGGACATAGAGACATGTGTATCCTGTAAAAAAAATTTTATCCACTTCTTATCTTTTTAGGGTCCCTATTTCCAAAAATTCTTGCGTATCCCGTACTTATGTCATAAAAAAAAGTACACTGTGCAATGTCCAAACACGTTTCTAGATACAACGATTTAAGGTGGGCGCTGATGAGTAGGTCAGTTACCTTTGTATTATATATATACAGATAATGGGTGGTTTGAAGGTTTCGTAGTGGTTTGTCGATTAAAAAAAAATGTTCTGAAACGTTTTTTCTAATTGCCGATATCTTATCCATCTCACCGACTTCGATGATTTTTTAATTAGTTGTAGATGTCAATATTTTGGATAACATTTTCCTGTATACATGTAAGTAACTTCCCGTTATGTCAAACGACCTTAGTTTTCAAGATATATGCAAAAAAGTGTCGGTATCAGTATAGTGAATTCTGCCTATAATTGTACCAGATACAATGATCTAACCTAAACATAACCTAACGCTTATCTTTTGTTTATAGTTTATAGTATATATAAACGAGGACTAGTTTGTAGTATATGTAAACACTTGGATAGGTGTGGGACGATTTTATTTCACATTTCACTAATTTCATCGATCTTTCGAGGGAAAGTCTGCACAACTCCATATGCGGAGCTGTAAGAAATGTCTATTAGTTGTAACTTAATTAAAAATGTATATCATTAATGTATTAGTAATGTATTATTGGTTTGGATTAGCTTTTTTAATTCAGCCGGCAACGTTTGTGTAAAATAATAACAAATTAATTAATAACGAACGTCGCAAACAAATCGATCTTTTGATAGTTATGATACAAAGATAAAGAGATCGATGGCTGATGGATGTAAACAGATAGTCAAACGGCGAACGAAGTGAACGTGTCGGCTATGCTTGTGACTGTGTTAGAGAATACACATATGGGCAGGATTCAATGTGTGGTTGCAGTGTATAGTACTAGTGTATCAATGTGTAGTATTCTGCGAATATCTCGAAAACTAGGACTGACTGACACGACGGCTACATGTATAAGAAAAAGTTGTTCAGAATCATGCTGCCGACAATATATTAAAAAATTATCGAAATCAGTGAAGGACAGGGAGTAGCCTTGCAACACGTTCACCATTGTACATCGAGCGCTATTTTTCTATAATAAAATATTCTGTTACGTAGGACAAAAATAAATCAGAATAGTTTTCTGCTGCTTTCCTTTCTTTTTGGGAAAGAAAAGGATAAATTATTTCTCAATATCATTTCAAATATGACGCATGTACGTCGTCTTTTATCACGTTTATAAACGTAAAAATATCTAACACAACCCATGAAATTTTTTTTTTTATTATTTAATTTGCACCTTGCAATTTGTCCAGCTGGACATTCGTTAAATTGCCCATGAAAATTGAAAGCTTTTGCGTGATTTTATAGTTGTGAGACACACGTGAGTGTATATTTACTATTTTACGTACACTTACGTATGTAATACGTAAAGATTTAAAACAAAAACGTTTACGTAATTATTTATTATCAAATATATGTTACTGTATAAAAGATTACTATATATAAGTGTTTTAAATTGTTTAAAACTAAAATTTGTAGAATTATTACAAATACTATAGTGCCGTGATATTTATAAATTATAATATACATTAATAATAATTAAAAAGGGTAATTAATTATTACCAGCTCTAATTTATTGATGAATAAATTTCAACCTGAATTTTCCAAAAATTAGAAACGCTTTTATGTTATTGTAGGCCTATGTAATATAAAAGATGCGATATATTCAATATTTTTAAATTGTATTTTGGATTGTTCCTATAATTACTGTGATAGATATAAGTATTTCACGTAATACTTTTCACTTTAAAAATCATTTTGTCTTATGAATCATACGATTCATTACAGTTTAAGATTACTTCATCACAAGTTATGTATTTAAGATCGCATGCAACTGTTATCAAAGTTTGTTAACGTAACCTTATGTGTGATATATTCAATTTCGTCGAATGAGTTATCAGTTTATTGACGTTTGTTTGTGCGTAATAATTTTCTGAAAATTATATCAAGCATTACGTGCAAACTGATTTTCCTTCGTATTCAACCGCATTTCTTTCTTTATTTTGAATTTTCGGTTGATACGTGGGAGTACGGGAAAAGTTCATTGATAAAAATAATTGGTGGTGTAGCTATACGTAAGTCTTATTGCTTGTTACGTCACGCCGCGCCGCGTCGTGTCATATAGGTACATTACATACATACCGTGATTTACTTGCTTTTCCTAGTCGGTATAGTGAAGAACCAGGTTGCTGTACAATGTACAATATGCATCTATAGTAAAACTTAGTATACAGACAAACGTTACCACGGTTACGAAATAGAGGGCGTACTTACCGCAATGCGCCAGTGACGTGTTCACAGATGCAATAAAGCGTCTTCTACTTCTTAAAAAAGAAAAAAGAAAAAAAGGGAAAGAAAAAGGAAAATAATATTCGAAATACAATTTTCGTAATTTGCACTTTGTTGGTAATTTGGACGTTAATCATGCTAATGTTCGAGTTTAAATAGGTATAGGATTATTCCGGTTCGGTAGACTGTTCGGAATTTTTCACGAAGAAAACCAAACACAAAAAGATTGATCGAAAGAGGAGAAACGATCGAATTGTTGAACCAAGGATTCGAAAACAGAGCTTACCAGCTTATTACATTTAATCAATCAAGTTATTTGGGTCAACGGCCATTTTTGTTTCTTCCTCTAAGCCTCTAGGCCTAAGGTTTCAAGTGGCAAACGTAGTTCTTGTTCAACACGTATAACGAATAAAAATTACGACATAGTAAAAAAACAAAGCTGAATGATTTTTGAAAATCGCAGAGATAAACGGGATTCGTTCCATCGAATCGCTGAATTAAAGCTTTTTCTATTGGATGTTTGTTTTAATCTCAATCAATTGCGTATGCCAAATTTAATTTTTTTTATTTGAACAAGTCAAAATTCGTTCAAAATATTGGTATATTCTTAAAACGAATTTTTATATAATTGTAATGTTCACTTGACTAACATAAAATGTATTAAAATGTATATAGATATACATAGGTATATAATATGTGATGAACTTTAGAAAATTAATAATTAATAATAATATTATTGTTAGCTTACGGCTGTATATTTGATATAGAACCTATTTTCAATTAAAATTCTGTAATATTTTTTGTATGACTGTACGAGAAACAGATGCAAGTTCCTTAAGGAATCTTTCAGGATAGAGTATCTATAAAGCATTGTTGCTGCTACTGCTGCTGTTGCTGTTGACCAATAAAAGGAAGCGCATGTATCTTAGAAATTGTAAATGATGGTTAAGATTTTATTCAGACGTTATCGCGATATTTCTTCTTTCTGTTTCTCTTTACAACTTGCATAAAAGCGTGATTCAAAAGACATGATCGACCAATTAAAAAATTTGTATATCCTTTTATATATTCCATTACGTTGCATTATGAACTTTAGTTTTTTTTATCATTTGGAAACATTCGTCTGTTCTATTATTTTCGATTTTGACGTGATTATTTGCTACGTTACCTTGTATTGCGAATGTGAATGTTACGTTGTGAAAGGAAAAAAAATGGAAAGGAATATATTTCGTACACCATTCTGTATTTCGTACTTCTTGAAAGGAAAAAGATAAGAAGAAGAAAGAAAATATTTGTAGGTTTTACGAATATTAATAAAAAGAATAATTATATTTACGTTCTACGAGGAGAGAATAAGTATAGATTAACGCATCGACTTACGAGCATATTATTACACAATTAATCGTTTGATAAGTTATTTTTAATTTTTTTCGGTGTCTTAGTAACTATCGCTTCGATTATAAATCGCATCGCGTTGAAAATCTGTTTTCCTGCCATTCTAGAAAATTACAAAATTGTCGTGAATGATTTTTCTACGTTAGAAGAGTATTTAAGGAACGACGAAATAATCGCGCAATGAATAGTGAAGTAGATATATACCACATACAGTGTACATCATCATTAACTGCTTGGAGCAAAGTCTTTCACGTACCATAATGGGAACTTCTTTGGGGTTTACAGTCTTGAATTTTTAAGATAATTTTTCTTTATAATTTGTCGTTATTTCCATACTTCATACTCGTTTATTTCTCTCTTAATAATTCTATAACATGTAGGTGCGCTTCACAAAACTTTTTCCTGCTAAAATAATTCAACATTAGATAATAGACTAATAGACTAATTTTCGAAAAAATGGATATTTCTGGTATATAATAACTAAGAATTATTTGTTTGATTGGCATTTGTATTAATGAAAATGGAATATACATGTAAACATAAATGCAAACACAAATGTATTTTATTTCTTTGGTTAAAACATGTGTATTATGGAATATTTAAATAAGCCTCTGCTGCTTTCGACTAAGAAGTCGAGAAAAAAATTTGATATCACTAGACTATAGAGTTTTATTTATTTATAACAAAGTTAAAAGTGTAAAAAGCATAAAATGATACATATGCATAAAATATTCAAAGAATATCAGCTGTTATTTTGTGGATGAAACAGACTCTAGCTCAAATTTCCTATTCTTTTAATGAATTTGCATAAATATCTGCAGTCTAGAAATCATCATTCCATTTATATGAGTATAGGGATTAGACGTAACGCTTATTTTGTCTTCAGTTGCTCTTATCAAATATTACTACTACATATGCGTATATTTAATTATTGTTTAATTCAATTATAATTTCAAAAAATTCAGAGATACAACAGCCAAGTGTATGTGTATATATATATATGTATTATTTTTCTCAGACATTTCAAGACATGATATTTACAAATCATATTTTGATCCTTTTTAGAATTTCCTAATCGTTTTTGAACCGTAGAAAAAATTTTTATCTATCAGTCATTGATAACAGAAACACCATTTTTCTGATGTAAAGAAAACATAATGCACGTAAAAGACAATCTATATAGACAATAAGACAATAATTTTCACAACGATGCGTAACGATTAGATCAAAATATAATGTATAGTAGTAATGTAGTTTTAATAGCATAATATGGTGTATTTGTGGAACGACAATGTTAAAACGAAACTACGTGGGATTTTATGAAATGAAATTACATGTCTAACAATAATTATTCAACAATTATAGTTGAGTACAGTGAATATTAAAGAAAAATTATACCTTTCAGGTTTCTCAATGGAGAGTTCCGGTGGAGACAAGCAAAACGAGTCGGACGAATGTGATGTGACTGCTAATAATCAGCGTCAGAACAAAATGACGGGTCAAGAAGACATTAACGTAAAAATAAGTAAGGATTTAGAGGAGCAGGAGGCGTTGAAGAATTTAAAGAATTTAGAGAATATCAGTCAAAATGACGACGAGGCTTCGAATAAATTATCAAAGGCTGTATCTCAAGATTCTCAAGACGAAGATGACGACGTGGACGAATGTAAAGGCTCCGACGAAGACGAACTCAAAGAGGAAAAAACTGATAGGAAGAAAGACGAGAAATCATCGAGCAGTACAACGTCTACCAGCACTTCTGATGACGAGTCTGAAACCAGTTCAGACGATAAGACGGAGGCTTCGAAAACCGAGCAAACTAAGACGGTTACTTCAGAAGTCAAGAAAGCAGATCAAACGACGAAAAACGACGACACGACGGATGACAGTGATATCGAGGATGACTTGATTTCAGCTATCAATTATAATACTATCACCTCTTTAGCTGCCCTTAAGGATATGCTGCAATCTTCTGGAGAGGAGTCAGATGGTGTGGATAGTTTCTTTCATCATTACTTCCTGTCTCACGTCAACAGATTACCATCAAGAAATCAAACGCATAGTCCTTATCCGTGGGGTAGACGATTGTCTGAGTGCAGGGAAGAGGATGAATACGAAAATGAAGACGGTAAGAAAGATACATAATATTAGTATTTATTGTATAGTACAATATACAATATCGGAAATTAGGTATATACTTATTATTGCTGAATCTTGTCCTTTGCGTTGTATATATATGTTATATATATATGTCTTTATTTCGGCGCGTTGCCAAGAAATGGTCTCGGTTTTACAATACTAGCTTATTTAAAATATCTCTCTCATACTTCATCCACTTGCGCCTCTCTCGCTTCTCTTTGGCCTTGTTATTATCCACTTTAACTTGCTATACTAAATTATATTCTATTAATATAACCTGTAAATATACTGTACTATTTTTGTTTTTCGAACTCTATATTTATACCCCCTCCCATCCCTTTGTACTTTTACTTTCGTCTTCTTATTCACTATCTTCCTTTAGTGTTGTTCCTTATATTCTATTTCTTAAGCGTTGTATCTCCTTTCTTTTCCTCTTCAGCTGCCTGTACCATTCCATCACTTTCTCTTTAAACTCCTCCGCAACTATTTCCCGTTCTTTAAGTTGTCCTTTGCACTGTTTGATTTGTTTAACATTACAATTCTTGTCAATGACTATTTAGTATGTTCTAATATTTATATACTATTATATATAATAATAACATTATTATTCTAATATTTAGTTAATGTGCGAAGTTTTATTTATAAAAATAATTGAACAAATAAATTCTTATTTATTTTAAAGTTCTAACATTTTTAACTCTTAACCGCTTCCTAACCATGGACGAGATATGTCGTGACACAATATGGATCGTACGATGTCACGGATGTATTGTCCCGCGACACAGTATCGTTTATACGGTGGGCTACTATGAACGAGATATCTCGTACATTTATTTATCAGAACGAGAGATTTAATTCGAAAAAAATATTAATTCACAAAACCTCATAGCGGATGAAAAGCATATTGTTTTAGGAACACATATTGTTTTTGAATATCTTATCCATGGTTGCGAAGCGGTTAATTGCTACTGTGGGATCCAGTTGTGGAATACTTAACTCGGGTGATACAAACACTGTCGTTATTTCGTTCTAAAGTAACACACGATGCAAAGCTTCCGTAATGTTCAGTTAAGTTAAACTTTATAATCATAAGCTATAAATTACGATTCAAATTTTCATTGAGATATTTCAAGATCTCATAAAAAATTAATATATTCTGCTCTCACCGTTAAAAGTGTAAAAGATAAGAGAAGGGAAAAGAAGTTAATTATTTCTTTACTAATCTTTTATGTAAAGAGAAAATGAAGTGAAATTTTGGAAAGAAAACAAATATTAAGTTAGTTGATAATAGCATTACTTAAACTGGTTTTATTCAAATAAAATGTAGTTACTATTGCAGTTAAAATTCTTATTTAGTCTGTTATCTGTTTAAATATGTTTAGATGGATAGATTATTACTATAGATAGATTTTATGGTTCATGAAAGTCAGCTAAAATTTTTATTGCGTAAAAAAAAGAAATCAGCGTATTTGTTATTTTTCTCGAATAAATATCTTTAATATTTCAATGCAAATTTTCCACACGCATTGACATGTTTTTAGAACGTTTATTTTTCTTGTTTACATAGAATCTGCTGAATCGTGTTATCTTACCAGGAACATTTTTTATATCATTTGGCATTAATGTTGTTAAAATTTGTTCTTTTAAATTCCATTACCTCATTGGTTATCTCATATCTATCTTAATGTATCATAATGTATCCATGATACTGAATTCGTTGCCTTTTAATTCGCAGGAAAAAAATGATCGATAGAAAATTATTGTATGCATAAGTTATGGTATATCTGGTTTTATAGCTATCTGCTATCTCATTAGTTGTTTAAAAAATATGCAAACTCGTTTGTTATATTAGAATATCGAACGTTATGTAAAAACGTTATCTAATTACGGAAAAAGCTAAAATCTGGTTAAGTAACATATTAATGTTAAAATTACATTATGATATATTTGTTATTTAATAAATTAAATTTTTGCATACAATTTGAAAAGAAAGATCTTAATAAGACATAAATTTCGATAAGATGGTAATCATATAGCGGTAAACAATTAATGTATCAATATAATTAGATATTTTTTTCTTCTGAGACATATATACATACCTACATAAGTTGATAACATATCGGTATTATTAGGTTGTAAGTAAGCCTTTCGTATACCTTCTTTCATTTATTATTTTTATCAAAGTTCTATTATATTTTTATACAAATAAAATATGCTATTTCATGTAAGAAATTAAGTTAACAAACATTTTGATTAAAATTTTTACAATCTTAATGTTGACTTTACTCGTGATATGCAAAGCAGTTTAGCTTTATTTATGCACAGCTACTTTATTCAAAAACATTCTGTAAATAACTCCTACAATCTACTATATCTAACTATGGAGAAAAAAGTAAATAAATTAAACAAAGAATTTGTCATAAATCTACACAAACTTCTGCTGTTTATTACGTTTATTGTGTTTTGTGTAACGGTAATAGATATATTGGTTTATGCATTAAATCTCGACACAAAATATGTATTCATGTATGTTTAAAGTATCTTGAAGTGGGATACAAAGAAATTCATTCATACACCATATTTGAGCAATATTGTACAACTACTGTTTAGTTTAGATCATTTAGTTAGACATTCAGTGAATATTTATTATTTTATCTTATTCTTATATTTAGTTATCTTTTATAGAAATTTTTATACAAATCTGGTACATAAGCTAAAAAAGATCTTAACAAATTAATCTTATTATCGAATCTTTATGTCTCAATCTTTCTTTCGTTCCTGCAAATAAACAGATTTGTAATGTTTGAAGAAAAAATTTTCTTAAAATTGTGTGTGTGTGTGTATATATATATAAGAACGATTATTTCATATCTTCTTCAAATCTGAAAATCTGTTTGAACCGAATATTATTTAAAAGACATAACATAGTCAATTAGGTATATGTGAATAAAATGAAAAATTAATTTTTCGATATAATTACTTTTCAACAGTTAATCTCATTTTTCCTCATTTCTTTCGTTTTAATTTAAAATGTTACATGTTTCATTATAAGAACCGGATTGATTCTCTCCGATTGTTTGTAGTCCATTGCCAGCGTCTATGGAAGATTGCGAGGAAAGCAGCATGTTACGAAACATGATTCAAGCATTAAAACGCGCTAAGAGCTATTAACAGGGGCTCGTACTCGTTCAATGAGAACTAAGATTAGCGTGCGGCTAGAAGTTTAACTGTGTATAGTTTCGTTTTGCAACGTTTTTACTATCACTGTAAGAAGACACTTTATTTTTCGATAACGATATGTTATATTTATTATTATTAAAAAGGGAAACGTTATACATACATACCTTTACTTTTCTTTTAATCGTTATCATTATCATTAAAAATCAATTAGTATCATTGATACTTTATATTCCAGAATAATTTTTACCAATCAAATATATTATGTCGATAAGTTTAATGACAACGCATTACATTTTCCATTGATTTCATTTATTTTTCTTGCGACTACCAATCGAAACGACTTTTTATTTGCGATATACGAGAGCAACGCGTCTTCTGTTTGCGAATTACCCACTTCATGGAACACAGCTAGAGATGCGAACAGTTACTTCATTTAGCCGATGTTTATTTATAGAGTGCCCCCGGAAGCATAATATTCCACGTTTCCAACGATGTAATAGTTCCAAGTGCTTGCGAATCTTCCACGTTCTCTTTCCTTATTCAAATCGGCAGCCCGAACAAGTTGAATAGTTGTTTCTCTTGAATTATATCGCTGCCCGTTAATATTATGCATGTTTTGTCAGCCACGGGAATAGATATTCGTGCGAAGAAAAATATAATAACAGACGACGTGCAACTCGACATGTTACGATGCTGCATGATAGAGTCTGGCAAATTGTGCACACGAGCGTGTGTCGACTCGATTCACGCAGCTCAATGCTCGGTACCAGACTTTATAACAGTGAAAGGAGCGGGTGTTACAAGTGCGACCAACTCAGATAATAGCAACTTTGTCGGTAATTAATAATTGGACAACGAGATCGCCACCAGGAATGTTCCCCGTTAATTCGTACTTATTAGAAAATTTTATGTCATTTTCATATGCATAAATTATTGCTTAGTTTAGTCAAATCATTCAGGCATGCATTAATTTTAGAAGTCGTGAAGTAGTTTCGTACTATTCCTCATACTTCTCTTACTCATACAACTCTTCTACGAACAGTGTTCCTATTCTTGATAGGACAGAGTGTGACAGTCGAAATACACTCGTAGCAGAAATTGATTATACACTAGAAAACAATAAAAAGGGTTATAAACATATGTTCTATTTGTTTTTGTTTATAAGATTTAATGAATTTTGTGCTGCATTATTTATTTTACAGAAGATGCTCAAAGAGACCATCATGCATTTCAAGACAAACCTGCGAACATTGTATCGTTAGATGTTAGATTTATCGTTAGATCGCTGTTGTCTCCTATCGTACTTTAGCGAATAGTTAACAAATTTTTATATGAAAATTTTCTAAATATATAAATGGATTGAAGCTCCGGTTTTTAGAAATTTTTATTTGAAGAAAAATAAACAAAAATTCGTTAAAAAATTGAAGATTTCCGAAGATTTAGCTGTCATACCAACATATGTATCACAATAGAATGTCTTACTGGCATTTAAACTTTAGCCTCTCTTAATAAATGATGATGCATTTCTAGACTGTTTCTAGATTTCCACGAAACACGTAGGATTTTCTAGTTTTCCTTAAAATGAAAAAATACTGAATAGGACACATTCGTATTAACAAGAAGGGCAAAATTGTCGTAAAGTTGAACAACGTCAGGTCAAGTGGCATCGATAATCCTTCATAGTATGTCGTTGCTAACATACGTTTTTTTTGTGTTTCAGTGAAAAACCTGGAAGCATCGACCACGGAAAACGCTAGTGAAAGTAAGAAAGATGTCGCGAAGACGGAAGAGTCGGACGAAAAGAACGATAGTGATTCCTCAAAAGCTTCTAGTCCGTCTACTTCAGAGAAATCCAGCTCTGAGAGAATTGATCAAAAGTCGAATCCTACCCCCAGTATATCTGAACCGAATACCCAAACTACCACCTCTTCGGTGACAACGACGACAACTTCGATAACTACCTCGATGATCACGTCGACGACGACTGCTACGACAACTACCTCGTCATCTAGGTTTACGACGTCGACGGTTACTTCACCGACATCCACCACGAAGCCTCCTTTAAGAAGAAGGCATACCACTGGCCCTGGGATGACCTTCCCAGCCACGGATCCGCCGACCTATTCAACCAGTATGACTTTCTCGAGGACCAGTCCTCTGCCTAGTCCTCATCTTGATAAAAGGTTCTTCGACAGCAGTTTGATAGAAATGAAGAGTCAGGCGAGTAGTTCTAGCACTCTTGATTATGATTCGACGGAGGAAGTCTGGGTTCGCAGGGTAGATTTCGTTCAGGAGAGAAAGAGAAAGGTAAGTGAAATTGTTTCTTCCGAATTATTTATTTAATTTTTTGTGGAAATTCAATTACATCTTTTCAAGAAATGAGGCTTTGTCTGATTGTTGTCAATGATGGTATTAGTATCACGGTAGGAAATATTAGGGGAATAAAGGAAACGTATGCTAAGGCTTATTGTTAGATCTTCTAGGTATCTACATACTACATACATTGTTTATGAGAGGTACATTTTTTATCTATGAAGAAGGTCATCTTAGGGATAGCTAGATTAGATAGAAGATTGAACCAGGGAAACGATATGCTGATGCTAGTGACAGTGACACCGTAACTTACTTACTTTATTAATGGATAATAGAAATGTAGTTGAGAAAATATCATTATAAAAAATAATTTTTTGGTTTATTCGTAATCATTGTTCCTTTTGTTTTTAGTGCTAATTAGTAAATCAAGCATATAGTTTGATAAAATTTGATAGCCATTAGATAAAATCAATAAATTTCTATATCCTATGCAATTTTTTTCTATACTATTACAAATATATAAATATATCCTAAAAATTTTGTACGATGACATCAATTTGAAAAAGTTAATTCTTGGTTTTAAGGCAATTTTAAGACAATGATTATTAAGTTTCTAAGAGATTTTAATAAAATTAAACGATTAAAAGATATTAACTTTTAAGCATTCTAGTAACTATTATTTGTACCAGAAATTGTTTCTGGTTATTACTAACGAAAAAATATTCTCATCGCCAAAAATGATGATCTGTAACTAAAAACAATTTCTGTCATGAATGATGGTTATTTATAAACAAAATGATTTCGATCATTTATAATTGTTATTCTTAAGCAAAATCATTTAAATTATGATTTTCATACAATAACTTTTTAAATTTTTAATTATAACTGTTGGAAAACGTAATTGTTGTCTTTAATTTATAACTGCACTTGGATACATATGTAAGTTAATTAGGTTGTATTTTATATTAATATAGATTTTATTTTTTCACAAACATTCATATTAATATATATATGCGTGACTGAAGAATCGCAGAAATTGAAGATATAGTTTCAAATTACATGATTGTTCGTTTATTTTCTTAAATAATGAGTATGAAATATCTTTTAATACATAAAAATAGTTGGTCACAAGGTTGTTTACGAGTCGATGATGCTTTTCATCTAAATTCCTTGCGTTTAGGCAGGAAATTATCAGCAGCGATAATAATATTCATTTCCGGTTAAAACGGAGAAAGAACGTTGCTTATTTCGTGAAGGTCTGCTGTTTCGTTGCTTCTTATATCTTTTAAAAGAAAAAAATTGCATGAAGATAAAGTAAATGTGATGAAAATAGTTCGTAGTTAACTATTTAAATTGTCGTTCACGACTATACATATGTGTGTAGTATACATCATAGTAAGGTGTGGTGGATTGATTCCTTACTTTACGCGTGATTTCATAAAATGATTTGTATTTTAGCGTATTTATTTATTTTCCATAGTCCTTCCCTCTGGGTTAGAATGGTCTTTCAGTTACACTTCCCTTTGATCAAACGATTTGTATTTATATAATAATTCTTTCTCCTTTTCAAGTATTGGAAATAATCTTTAAGTAACTATTAATTGTTAATTATTACTTCGTTAAATGCTTAGTATAAGAAGAATTCGAAAAGAATATTGTTTGGGACGAAATTTTATTTTATTTTACTATTATTAAATATAAATCTTATTTATTGATGCCGATATATGATACAATGAAATTTATTAGTAACTTTGCTTTATAAATCAATTTTATGTATGTTACGTATGTTTTTACCAATATTACTATGTTTTAAAGCAGTTTTCTAGTGTGTTCTGCAGTGAAATACTGCAGATTTTTATTTATTTATGGGAAACTTAAAAGTGTAAATGTGCAAAGAATGCACATAATATACAATAATATGCAAAGTAGCTGAAATGGGAACTTGTTATGGTATTTAGTAGTGAAAATAAATTTCTACTTAGATTTGATTTCTTTTGTTCTGGTAGTAATACATATTGAGTAATATTGGCAGGAACTGTCTTCAAGGCAGTAATATGTATAGTTGCACGAATTTACTTTAATATCGAAATCCTAATGATTGAAATTCTCGATAGCAGGTCTTTTTTGAGATACAATTCATTACCAGTAAGAGGTCTATAGATATGACACAATTAGTTTCCCAACTTCGCCAATTTTCCAATATTTATTTATTTTTAAAAATTTTAAGTAAAACATGCGAATCATGTAAAACAGTTTTCGTAAATAACGAGTGTAACGAACGATCCTGAACATAAGCAGTGGTTGTGTGACGAAAGATGTGATAAATTGGCCTCAAGAAACTTGGAGGGCCTTATCTTCTTCGTCTGTAAAAGGTAGATTATCTTGGTCACTAAGTGTCAGGGCAACGAATCTTCGTAACAAAGTCTTTTCTTATTTTTAAAACAACAAAGGATATCCATAGAACATGAAATAATTGCACAAAATTTTTGTTATAATTAACAAATCTTAAGGTTCAATAAATGAAATTATCTCAATTTTTATGTTGATTACAGATATTTTTTTGATTAATATTTCGCCTTAACAAAATGTGTATGTTTTAGTTATTACTTTTTGATGTGAATTTATTTTTTATTTAATATTATAATATAAAATTAGAAAAATGTATTAGTTTAAATCACAAAATATAAATAAAATATTTGATGTCAAGAGTCAAGATCGACATATATGTATATATACATACATACGTAAGATGGTATGTACTTATACTACTGATCAAAAGTATACACATATTTACAATTAGTTATTTCGGATAAGATATAATTTAATTACAGAATCATAAGTAATGAACTATGTGTTGATAAACAGTCAGTATATTCTGTATTATAAGAATATTTCCTTATCAAAACACGGTAAAATTGATTTTAAAGAACTAATAAATATGAAAATTTGTAACAAAGCATTCTGGGAAAAATGTCTATCTCCAGAAACTATCTAGTTTTTAAGATATAAATCATATAAAAAGATTTGTCTAAAGTCACGAAAAGATTATTGTTATCATCTATTTGAACACTAAAAAAATTAGGAATTTAAACATTTTAAATGAAAGTCAAGTAGGAGTTAGATATATCGATGAATCGCGTATGTAATATTTAATTTTAGTATACTTCCGGAAAATTTCTAAACAGATAATTAAGGTCTGTTATTTGAAAATTCCGTAAAAATATGGTAAATATTACTTTATATATTTTATTAACAATCATGCATCGTATGTGGAAATTTGACCAAAGACTAAGCAAAGTATTTAGCATATTTAAAATATTTAAAAACATACTTAAAACATTAGCATATTTAATAACATATTTAAAAACACTGATTATAGTAGATAAATTCAAAAAAGAAATATCTTACTTTCGATGATACGATAATGCTAATGGTAATAATAATAATCATTAATCTCCGTATGAGATCTGAGATCAATTTACAACATTTATCTACATACTATTAAAAATTGCATAAAGTCTTAGGTGGAAATGTATGTAAAGGTGTTCGAGGTTTGTATTTCTAAATTTACGATATCGTTCGGTCCAGATCTCGATATATGACTTTGTTTCAATTCAACGTTTCATGGGTGAGGTTAGGAGACAAGGGAGCGTAGGTACAAGGCTTCCTTTAAGCTTTATCGATTCGGTTGAAAGACGAATTACAATGCGTTGAGGGCTATTATGACTATGACGGATACGTCGACACGTAAGGTCTCCTTTGCGAATGCTTCCCGTACGTGGATTGTTGGCTCAATTAGTAACGCATAGAGATTAGGTTAGTAAATAAATCGTACGAAAGACGATTTGTAATGAAGATAAGATAATACACGCGATAGTATCGATTAGTAATGCTAATTAGATAATGCTCGAAAGGAAGTTCAATCTAGAATGTTCACAATCTTAAACACGTTCTTAAGCTTCGCATCGTCCGATTTGCTAAAAACGGCCAACGAAATCAAGTGAAGTAAACGTGCTTTATTTGTTTGCGATATTTTACTCTTTGTTGCGTAACATGGCCGTCTGACGACTCATAAGCCCGTTTTAGAATACAAAGAATTTTACACGTGCTTCGTGTTCGCTATAGGCATTCGAACTGAGTAATTGCATACCCTGTGCGGTTAATCTATTTTAGTCGTGACATTTTCATGTTGCATTCTTTCATAGAATTGTTTCGTTCTTATTTCCAACAATGATGAGAGTTATTTAATATGTCTTATATTTTTCCTTGAATTAGAGAAAAGCTTGATGCATGTATGTACATCTTTATCGTCTAACGCGATTGTCGACGCAGTGTAGTTCTTAATGTTATCTGCATTAGTTGATAGATGGCGATGCAATACGTCGAAGCTCAGCTGCCATCTTTATGAAATTACGTATCTATATACATACCTACATATTCGGAATGAAAACCGTAGACATACACTATATTATATCATATTATATCATATTATATTACATTATATTATATTATATCATATTAATCGCGCTTAAAATTTGCGCTTAAATGGTTATATGTTACAAATAGTTTCTTTATTTCTTTATTTTATATATACGTTTAAATAAGGAATATATATAAATATATATAATACCATAAGAAATATGTTACAGTATGAACATAAGTATACAAACAAGAATTATAAGTATGGAAACGACGACTTCAATATTTAGGATAATCTCTTACTTATGATGTTTTAAACGTTTAGACTGTTTATCCTTATGAAGGAACTGAAGGAACACTAAGGGGGCAATACAGATAAAATGATAATATTAAATTCAGCTTTTAATAAAATGAGTCATATTATAAATTGGAGCACGTGAATCACGAAAGTATTAACAATAATGTGTAAGATCCAGCACATAAAAATTGTCCCGCTTAAAAAATGTCAGTGACCTTGAAAAATAGAAAAAGAAAGATGATGAGCGGAAAAGCGTAAGTCATCATATTTGTTGTTCTACATCAATCAATTTGGTTTTGACACAATATTTTTGTATAAATAAAAGCAATTATTAATATAATCCGAAATAGACGAAACCCTTTGTATTATACTATTAGTATTGTATCTGTATACTTTATTATATTTTTTATATTATTAGTGCTAAATCGAGCAATCTTAAGAGAACCATATAAGTTCGAAGCATTAAATCGTGCAATACGGTTATCTTCTAAAACGTAAAGGTAGTAAAGGTAAAGGCGAGAATATAATCACTAAGCATAATTCGTTAATTATTGCTTAGGTCAAGAAATTTTGCCTGATATTTTTCCCGGTGGCAATGAAATAGTATTTTCTTATCCAGCACTACACAAAAAGCCGTATTCAATTTAGCAGGACATTAGAAATTTTGGGAATGGATATCAATAGTGGTGTAATTCAGTAAGATTACACGAAATAGGTATAAATTAGTAATACATCTGTAGCCGAGTTATATGACTGTAAATTTCGGTTAAACGTTTTTCAAGCTCTGGAACGATTGGCCTGGATGGGTATATACGAGGTATTATCTTATTAATCACAATTCATTCGCGATAAGAGAACATTACCACAATTCTCCAGGGAAAATTATTATCGATATGATTTCTTGACGAAACGAAAAGATATCAGATAGGTGATAGTGAATCCCTGTAGCTTGTGCCACCCACGAGTGCTGGTACTGTCAGTCAGTGGCGAAATCTCAATAGATACACGACCCTCGCGTCATGAATATTTGAAAACTTTGGTGGTGCGCTGTTTTTTTCGTCGTTCGTGAAAATATGTCAGCTGTGTCGTTGAGTGTCGGAAGAATTCGGAAATATTCTTTGGTGCCATATTTAGATCGATGTCCAGAATTTCATGGAACTTATAAGGTAATCGAAATATATCGAAACAATCGACATATCTTCAAATTCGAAATTGTTGATATATTATACATATATTTGAATTATCAATCTGTCGGGCATTGTACTAATTTTTTTTTATTTAGGAATCCAGTATTTTCCTATGTGTAGTTTCAGTTCTGTGTTAAAAAATAAGTTATATCGTATTTATACTTACGAAGTAACATCGATCTAACTAAGATTGATCTGCCTTTGTGAACTTTTAATTTTCCAATTATGGATGTGTCTGATTAAGGGACGAACCGGTTTACAAATTAAAAAATACAATTTTAATTCTACTGCGGATTTCAAATTTTTGCTCAATATCATTCTCATTTCTACGAGTAAAAAATTTGCTATGTTTTAGAGAATCTGATTAAATTTTATTCTTAACTAAACTAAAACGAGAAATCACGCATATTGCTTAAATAACTATTCTTTCATATCTTCTACTAATCTAAGAAATTTTTCATATTTTTTTTTACAAAAAGCACCGTTGCTTTGTAAATTCCTAGAGGATGTAGCATTTTGAGGATAGTTACGATATGTACTGATCGTTAAAAGGAATATTCTCAATTTTTTATGTGCTGACTATGTGAATTATTGAAAAACACGATTCGTAATTGAAATATAAATTGTAGTAGCAAATGTATTTCTATTTGAATAACTTGTTGCCGCACTTTTAGTTTAATTTGATATCGATAGAAAGCAATTCTATACCAATTGGAAATGTTAACACTGTTTAACACTGTTCAATTACCAAATTGTTGATTGATTCTTGCGTTAATGTTTGTAGTTTGCCACATGTTATGAATTTAACATATTCTAAATTTATATATTTTCAATTTAGTTTATGCAATCATTTCAATGAATAATATTATACATGTAACATGGATATGCACAGTATTCATTAGCATTATCATTTCATCCCAAGTAAAGTATTATTCTCCACTGTTCCAATTTTTATCCATTACTATACGTTGCAAATATACACGTATATATGTATGTATATAACACCGAATTTCATTTCTAAAGTAAAATACTCTAAAATAATCAATGGCAAACAGAGTAAGTTCTATACTAAAAATTACATTAGATAATTTACTATTATATAAATAACAAATTTGTTATTAAAAAATAAATCGATCTATTTTTCAAAGAATATTTTATATATAAGTTTCAAATATTTTTAATATATACAATATCTGTATATTTTCAAATATACTGTATACATATGTATATATATATTCATACATAGGTATATTCAAATATATATTCATGTTCTTTTAATTTATACGGAATGTGGTTTATACACTTGAATCAATATTATTTTTACATCTTATTTTCCTTTCGCTGTCTTTATGATGTTTATAATTATTATATTTTTTTAAATACTCAAAGTTTGAGTAGGTCTGAAGCGATTTTAAAATTAAAAGAGTGACAATTTTAGCGGGATATTCATTTATCAATTTATCTACAAATTATATCAATATGAATACATGTATGTCTTCTGTCGAATAAGACATTTTGTAATCTTATCGATTTAAGCTTTAATGATTAGCTATACAATTTGTATTTGATTTAACAGAATCACAATAGAATGTTTTCATCGCATAAATAATGTACTTTTTCGAAGTACAACAAAAGTACAAAATTTCGAAGTACAAAATTCAAATGAATCCGTCAATATACTTTTAAATATACTTTAATATCTAAAATATAGGTACTACAAATATTTTATTATATGAAATATTGTATTATTATTATTGTAGTGTTTAAAAAACATATTCAATGTGAAAATTGAATACTTCAAGAAAAAAGTAAAAGTAGAAATAGAAGTGGAAATAGAAGATGTTTTAATTAATTCATTACTAATAAACACCATAAAAAGAATGGACAATTTTTTTGAGAAAGGGCTCTTAAAGTTAGGGTTAGTAGTAAGAGATGAAAAAATCATCGAATTTACAAAGAAAATACTTTAAACGAAACTGCTAATATTTATTATTAGTTAGAATTTTTTTAGATTTCGCTATGATTTTTCCAAATTCAATATGTACAAATATATTTTATATTTACGAAATGTGTTTTACTATCCAATCTACGTATTTAATTGCTATCTGATACATTTCTGGAAAATTTTTAAACTGACCAAGAGATTTTTTGTTTTTCCAAAGAATAACTGACGTGGTTATTATTTATTGTCGCTATTGGCACTCGTTCTCGTTTTCCATAGAAACTGCGTCTCTCTCCTCTAGATATCGAACGATCTGATTACAAGCGCCCAGTCCTCGACTGGTTATTTACTTTCATGTAAATATTTTAATTTATCATAAAATCAACCTTGACTTTTGTGTTTTCAATAAAAACATAAGCCAAATTTATCTCATTGTTCCTGTATTTCTGTTAATGTATGACAAAGTAAACCGAATTTCCTGCGGAATCTAAAAAGAGTCTCATAATATTTCTAATGTTAAGAAAGGATAATGTTTCTGAAAACTGTAAAAGAAATACTCGAGCAATATGTTAGGATTGAATCAATGAGAAAGATAATTGAGGAAGAGTGAAAGAACTAGTCCTATCTATTGTGGTTAAATTTTTGTCTTAATCTTAATACCATTCTTATTTTGATGTACATATAAAAATACTTTTAACGTATAAAAAAAATATTTATGCTAAAAATCCCTTTACATTTTTCTTGAAATTTAAGAAATTAGTAACTATAAATAAACTCTAAAACGGCTGAAAGGATGCAGCTGGGTTAACAATTTTTGAAAATTTTGAAAATTTAAATCGAAATATTTTGCTACATAATATAAAGAATATGATATTCTCGTGGCATTGAGATGTTCAATTTTCCTTACTGTTTTCTGCCCTCTGCCAATTTTAAACTAGATTTATTTCTGGTTTCATAACATTCGTTACACACTGTATCATGTACATATATAGTTCAGTGGTATTGTATCAGACGTCAGGCCAGTGGAACGTTAATTCAAAATGCCAGTCGAGCTCGGAACATTGAACGAAACGATTCGCGATTTTAGGGATATATAATATCTTTGTTCGGTCAACGAAAGTAGTGAAATGCGAATGGATATACATACAAATTACACGAGAAACTACGTGATATTTCATGCGCGAAATATGTTTTATTCTTATTGTTTTCACATTTTTTAAGTTTCTTTTTTGTTTTGTTCCAATAGAATTCTGCATTTAGATCGATTTTATTTCTAAACTATTTTACACGTCATTTTGGTGGTACTTTTGCTAAATGTTCTATCATCCTTTTTTTATTTGGTCTAAATGTTTTCTACGATCATTAGATTTTCGTAATTATGACTTATTTATCGAGATTGTTACACTAGATTTCTTGTCTATCATCACGAGATAATAGTTACGTGAATTGTTTGTCAAACAGTGGAAAATGTGATTTCATGTAGTAGAATTTCCTGTTATCAGTTCTTATAGGCAATCTTACGCTATCCAGACAAAATGTTTACCTTTTGTTCAAAAGCAAGTGCTATTAAATAGCATTCCACGTATCCGTAGATATGTACTTTTGTTAAGGACGTATAATATTACAACTACTTATATACTCTTCCTTTTTTAAAGTAAAATTTAATAATACTTTTTACATAGTCCTGAGAAATTCCAAATTCCAGAAAACCAAGATTCGTATCAACGTTATATTGTCATCTTTGTTGATCAATTCCACATTCCATTCTAGATTCATATAATGGTGGATCGATATTATAGATACTTATTATTATTTTAAATATATAGAAAACAATATTTAATAAGATATTTGATTATATAATATACATAATTAATATGAAATTATAGTTTGCACACTTATATTTATACGAATAAACGAAAATTATTTAAATCCTGCGTGATACAAAAATGAAGGAATTGAAACAAAAATAAAATCTTTTAACGCGGATCATATGAAGATAGGATTAAAATTTATGTCCACGAGCGTGAATACAATCGGCCTATGACAACGATCGATTGAATTTCTATGGTTTCTTCATGTCTGTGCTTCTCTACGAATCAGTACAGTATCATTCCATTCACTGTGAATCGTTAGAAAGAACAGATATATTATATATACATATGTATATAAAAATTCTGTTCACTATAGATGTCATGATTTGATGAAAAATGCGCGAAAAACGTATCTATGGTGCAGGAAAATAATATATTTGATTAAACTTGTATTATATTATATAAGTTTATATTTTACACACATGCATACACATACGCGCGCGCGCGCATCATAATATGTATGATCCCCAAAATTTTTGTTTTACGAATACTTCAAGAAGCTACTGAGAGCTTGTTTAGTGATCTAGTGCCAGATTGTGCGAAAAGGGTACGAAACAGAATTAATTTGAATAATAATGATATACAATGAATCCTTAAAGACCATCATGAATGAAATTGTACAAATTGTGAATTTTGTTTTATATTATTATATTTATAACGTTATTTGCATAATACTTAAATATTAAGTTGGAAAGTATGTTCTCCACTTTTCACTTCATATTGAATAATTATGAGGCATTTAAGTGCGTTTATTGCAGTTTATCGATACTAAAAATATATTGCTGTGAAAATTCACTCATGACAGAATAATAGCTAGAAAAATTTACCGAATGTCCAGCTGGACAAATTGTGAAGTAAAAATTAAATAATAAGATGAAAAGAAGACGGAATAAATATGATTTCCTTTAATGATAGTTTTTAAGGGTTGATTATATATGTGTGTTTTTTTAGAAAATCAATAAATGTAATATAAAAGTATGAAACTGCATATTTTCTTTTGATTAATTTTTGCATTAAACAGTCGATGTGCATATCGATATGTTAATAAATAAAAATATAAGATACATGTACATAATGAAATAGCGCATGATAATAATCAATGATCATAGATACGAAAGTGGAATCTTAGATTGATTAAGATTAAAGCATATAATGTATTTCTTATGTTATTGACAATCGATAATTGATATCATACTGTGTAATGTATCTTACAGAAGAATAATAATTTCTAATAAATGAAAATAAATATTAAAATAAATATATATAAATATTTTGAATTATGGTCTAAAGCAATTTTGGAGGTGCAGATAGGAAATTAAATCGAAATTAGTCCAAGTATAAATTTAATATTTAATACTAATTTCTTAATGATCTTAATGTATTATAAAAAAATTGTTGAATCGAATTGAAATTGTTGATTATATAAGACATTTTTAGAATATATAGAACCGCCAAGGATAAAGAAGTTACTTTTTGTTACAAATGTTTCCATGAATAGGTGTAAGACGTAAGACCAGTAGCAGATCATTTACAGTAGATCTTGATTATCATTCAGTGAAAGTACTTTAATTGATCCATCGATATAATTGGATATATTCCAACAGTGTACGAATTATAAAACACAATGTGTTATCTCGATGATCCATCTCACTGTTTAACATACAGAAATGTTACATTTACTTTGAAAAGATCATTTGGATAAAGGATAATAAATTGTTAAAAATACATTTTCAATTTTACCAATAAAGTACGTCGTCTTCCATTTTTGTTACTTTAAACGAAACGTGAATACTTTTTTCCACATTGAAATTAAAACCGCTAAAAAACCGTTTTTTAGCAATTAAATTATAAAAAAATACATATCTCATGGGATTAAACAAATCTTCTGTTGCTTTGCTGTTATTATTTAAATTATTAAAATTTGATTGTAACGTTAAAATCTCAAAGTTCACTTTTTGATTTGAATATACATACTAGCAGATATTTACGTTTGGCATGTATCTATCTTTCTATGTCAAAATAGTATTATTCGATAAAAGAAAGTAAAGAAATATATACAAATCGAGTCTTTAAATTAAAAGCAATCTAAGATTTTCAGTTTATTGCGATATTAAACCTTGAGATTGTTTCCATGTACTTACCTTTTCCATCGTAGTAAAATAGTCGGAAAATTAAAGGGACAGCTGGCTATCCAAATCTAGGATATAACATAGATTTTGTTTTTCTCTTTTAATAGATTCACAATTGTGCTGTTCTTTCGGGACATGTTCAATGCTGTTGTATTGTTCTTTATGATTTTGCTAATACACTCGTGCGCGCACTCACACACACACACACAGAGTTCTAGTAGTATAATTAGCAATAGGATAATTATACACGAAAAAATAAACCCCAATAGTACACAAATTATTTAATACTCGAGAACATTCGGCTTTTTATGGTACCTATATGTAGATTATAGATATTGTCTGATTAATCTGGTTGAAACAAAATGTGTATGTTTTGGCAATAATCATTGATATGAATTTATTTTTTATTTAATGAAAAAGATCAAAAGAAATGTATTAGTTTAAATCATAAAATATAATATAACCAAAACATTCGACGACGGAGGGCTAGAAAACATTTCTTTCATATAAAGCTTTATTTCTGTCAAAATTTATCTAGAAGTACTAAGTAATACACTTAACTATGTTTCGAATTGTCAAATTACTTTATAAGTACATAAATACTTTTACTTACATATATTTATACTTATTGCATTGGTAATAAAGGCAAGCAATATACGAGATATTCATCAAGAATAAATTTTATTACTTCAAAAAAATGTTGAAAATATTCTGTCTTTATCATATTAAATTTCTGCGAAATTAATTAATTAACCGGTTAGTTGTTGCAACTTCTTTGAAAAGTATGTGCCTAAAATGTGCCGCAAAAATGCGATAACGAGTATACTCGTCAAACACAGAGTGTTTGTAACTGTTATAATATAGAACTAAGTTGTAATTAAATGACTCTTTTATTTTTTAATTTTATCACTGACAGAGCTCGTTATAACACAAAATATTGTCATTTCTTCATGACGAGTATACTCGTCAAAAATAGCTAACTGCTTAATAATGACACCTATCTTTTCGTTCTATTTCATTTGTGTTCTTCATTATTCAACACAATAAACATAAACGTAAATAGAAATAGTAAGATTAGTCAAATTGAGACAGAGTTTAGTGTAAACATCCCAATGTATTAAATAAATATTTCACCATGTATTCATTGTTAAATATAACTTGAAAATGACAAAAAATTAGCAACGATAAACAAAGATTAATATGGATGAAAAATTTAACGTGTTCACTGTTGTTTATGATAAGGCAATTTACGCTCACATTTGCGCAGATATCACGAAACATATCTATTCTGAGAAAGACACGTGAACGTGTCAAAATTTCCTCTTGCAAGATACTTTGCAAGAAAGTCATCAAAGATAATCTAGCTAAATATAAAACATTATATCACCTAGTTCTTGATTATACAACAGTATCTAATCGTCTTATTGTGTCGTTTTATATTTGTAGACAATAAGACTTCATTGCAACTATATTTCCATTCATCTTTCAACGTGTCAACCAATTAGTCTTTCTATTAACCGATAAATTTTCCCCTGTGAAGTGTAACGGTGTGTATTTGCTCTCTGTAACCTAAGATAGTAAAGTACAACAACAGTCGAAATCGAAATAAAAGTCAATTCCAGAAACTGGAATGAAAGTAGTAAAATATTTTAATAAAAGTATGTGATTGAAATTCCAACATATTAAATACTCTCTCAAAGAATTAAAATTAACAATATCGGTTTTCTGAAGCTTAAAAATAATCCACATTAAAATAGCAATGAATTTTAATAATCGAAATTAAAATGACTATATTTTATTTCAACAAAATTATATTTCAATAATCGAGATGGTAATGTATAAAATGATTGAAATTGTATGTCGAATACTTTAAAATAGTCAAAATTGATAGCATTTATTCTCTGAACTTTAAGGTAGTAAAGTACGATTATCGAAACTAAAATAGTAGCGAATTTTAATAATCGAGAATTTAATAAAAACATAAAAGTAATTGAAATTACAATTTTAATTCTCGATATTGCAATATTGAACATTGTTTATAATATATCTATGTACGTACGTACATATATAATGACTGTTATACTGATTTTTACAGGAACTTGGATCGCAACCTTTGCCAACAATCGTAACAGAGGATGCAGATACAGCGGGTCATGCCTCTCACGATCAAGGTCACAGGCCACGTGCAGGTGAGATGATTGTATTTTATCGTGTAATTATATATGTTGGTTAAGTTACTTACCTGATTTGTCTCTGATGTTATTTACATGTCGAATATGTTTTTTCAATCATGATAGGAACGTGGGGCTCACATTCGAGAACAATCAGGAAGCCGACCTCGGGAAGCGCTCCTGGTTCTGGAAAGTCGACTCCTCTTCCGCAACAGGCGGAACCTTCGAGTTCGTCAAGTTCAAGCAAAGGTGGCAGAAAAGCTTCTGGCACGCGATCAGGCTCCACCAGCCGCAGTAATAGCCGTAGTAATAGCGCGGAACGCAGAAGAAGCGGTGGTGGCACTGTCGATGACACGGCTAGCCCTACTAAAAAACCAGCGCTATTCGATGCGTTTAGACCGAGAAGTAAATCTGATGCTAGCAAAAGAAAGCCCAGTATTATAGCGAATATGAAGAGTGCCGTGCAGGTACAATGATAGTTCTGATACCCATTGATCAACATCAATTAGCTGTTTGGTATCACTTTTGGAATTGGGAAATGCACATGACTTTCTATGTTATTGTATTTTGTTATTGATTAGATGTATAATACTTATTATTAGAGGATGTATTTAAAGTAGAGTGTATAGACTTGCAAGTAGTGTCATGCGAAAGTTTTTACATGAGATACATTTTTTATAATTACAATATTATATATTTGTATGACACTGTTCATGTGTGATACTGTTTTCTTCTGCTTAATAGTAGTTGAACTTCTTCTAGATATCTTTTTTGAAAAATAAAGTGAAAAATCTATCTGGTTAGAAACTTTTGCATACCACTATATGTTTGTCACAGATTATTTTATTCTGTAATTTATATGTAGATTATACGGTTAGAAAGTACTGCAGCTTTCATGATTCAAGTGTATTATAATGAAAGCTTTTCACAAGAAAGAAGAGGAAACGATTAAAGAAAATAACAGATTCATATAGAAAATATAAAGAGTACATAGTTAATTAGAACAGCCAATTGATTTTAAATAAATAATGAATTTACATATATTTATATTGAAAAAATCAAGAAAAAGATTACAGTATTACATTAATTGAATACCACTGGATATTTTGCAGCATTCATTGCATAGAGGCTCACATGGAAGTTCGTCAACAGACGTACGTACGGATAAGGATCATCACAAAGACAGTAAGGATCATAAGGAAGGTAAAGAACCTATGGGACGTCCTCGAGCAGGTTCAGAAAGTAGCAGAAATCCTGTTAGCAAAGTTATGGATCTCATTAGGCATAGGAGTCATAGTGCTCTTAGTGCTGAAGATAAACGAAAAGCGGTGAGCAATTTAATTTTATGCTACATTTTGTATCTTTTCCAAAGTTAAAACGTTATAAGAATATATGTATATTGGCTGCAGCTTGCAATGATGATTACTATGTGCATATAATTACCGATCTAGAATTTAAAATAGATGTCGACTTTAGCATTATGATATTAACGATTAGTAATTATTAAATGCTCGAGCCGATTCGTTTGTAGATAAAATTCTCTATTATACATGCATATGTATATGCAATACACACGTAAATATGATTACATAATTAATGCGAATAAATTAATATATAACGTCCGAGTCAACAAGTATAATCATCATATATTTTACATTCTTTTAATAAGGAATATTAAATACAATTTGCATACATCTAGCATTTCAATTGGTAGACAAAATGATTGTTTAACTTTCATACAGCATTTTTGTTTTACTATGCAATCCTCAGGTTATGAATTTTAAATTATTAATTAAATATACCATTGCAAAAAACTTCTCGAACTTTGAATAAGAGAAGTAAGAAGTTTGGATAATCTTCTTTGGTTATATTCAAGTCATTCCTTGAGTTCTACACTGTATAAGTAAAGAACTCAAAATTACATCATGCATCTTATTCCAGTGTTTCTGCTCTCGACAGAGCATGACTTTTTGCAACAAATAACCACTGTTGCTTCGTCCTAACAATAGTATCTTAGGGAACAAAAGGATGATCTTTGAAAGCAGAGAACACATGTGTTGACGTCGACGATTCATCTTTTCTTTGCACAATTCACCTTACTATAATGCTAAAAAATGGTGTTTTTTTTTTACTATTATGCTAACCTTAATCATGTTGTTTTATTACTTACTTTATGTAATTTTTCCTTATTATATGAAAAATGTTATTTAACAGAATTTGGATTTCGATATTAAAGCTAAATATTCATTATTTATATTCATGTTCCAATGAGAATCTAAAAGTTTCGTATCTATAAAACAAAAGGAACTATCGGTTGAGCAACGGAACTATCGTTCTTGTAATGAAGTCGTAAACAGCATCTGTTCAAACATTGAAGTCACTAACTCGTGTTTCGTCACTGATTATTTTAAGTTCCCCCGTGAGGATTTTGTGTTTTTGTTTCAGTTTTAGATCCTGTAGATTTCTAAAACTCCTATATGCATTCCTAAAATTAACGTTAATCTTTGAATCAGAACTAAAAAACTTATTTCTTTTCTTGGAATAAACCTGCTAATACGTTTTGCGTATTAAGTTAAACAAATAGTTGTATGTTCACTGATTACGTTTCCCAATTACATATATTAATTTAAATGAATATTCTCTGTATACGCAGTATGACCCTGAAATAAATTATCTTTTTTAGATAATTTTCAATGAAATTCTCTTTCGCTTTCAACGTATGTTGTATCATCGCACGTCACATGACTCGTTAGCGCTGAAACCAGTTTCGTTTCTCTTACCGATCACAATATCGTAGCAAATTTCTTCACTTCGCTGAGAAACTTATTTCTGATTCTTACGGTTTAGGTTATTTTACGCGAAGTGGTACATACGTAAACTTTGAAGTAAGTGCGGAAGTTTAATTAATATATTTCATTTCAAATTTAATTGAACAGAAAGACATATTCTTTTCCGAACTTTGCAATAAACAAAATTATTACAATATTAAAAATTGGTTTCCCGTGAATTTTGCAGTAAACGATTAATAAGCTTTATATTACATTTAATTTATTAGGATTTTATATTTATCGAATTTACTTTCACTGATTTCCCGTAAAAACTAAACTTAATTTGTTTCAATCAAGAATATTACCGTGAATTTATTTCGCTTGAAAAACGTATCAGTTAAAAAAAAGGAAGAAGGGTAGACGAGATAATTTTTAATTAAAATGAGAATAATTTTATTCAATTTATTTGAATGAAAATCATTCAAAGCTGCTAGCTTATTATCTTTCATTAAAAGAGCTACGTTATCTTAATAAATAGAGGAAGGAAAATGTAGATCACATAATTTTCTGATATTTGATTTCGTACTACAACTATTCAAGAAAAGTATTCTACTCGCGAATTATTTACTGAAACAATTTACATATAAAATATCCATCGTATATCTAATATCAATTCGTAATGTACTGTCTAAAATGAAAGTTCCTTATTTATGCCATACTATCTCTTACATCGAAGTTGATATTTGTGTTAATTGTAATTTCTTATTAGCTACGATTCAGTTCAATATGCAGTATTTAAGTTGTTGGGCAGGTGGTTTAAATACATACATGCACATGTGTATAGACAGAAGAGTCTATGACGTGGAGATTTCGGTGGGAGTTATGCGTATATCCATCTATGTATGTTTGTGCATATGTAAGCAACTTAAGCGTGTGGATGTGTGTGTATGAGCACAGAGAGCGGGGAAAAAGACGGATTCAAAGGCGCTGTTTTTCACTCAGTGAGCTACGGAACTTGCAACGTTGACGGTGCTAGGAAAACGTATTTTCGATTTGAATCGCGCGTGTTTATTTCTAACCGATCCATTTCCAATCTTATGGAAGATTTACGGTGTGTTATTCTGGTGAAATTTCAATCGTGATCAAACTTCTTTAACCGTGATCACATCCGTTTTCACGTGTTACACAGCCACAGTTTGTTATTCCAATTAGAGATTTATCTTGTTGTACCAGTTTTTCTTTTATGTTGATTTATTAGGAGGAAAACTCTCTAGTGGTGAAAATTATTCTTAATTTTAGATTTGTGATTGTAAAGTAACAGAAAATTGAAAATTTGTCTTGAGTAACGTGATTCTCGATTATTTATATTTGCTGTCTGGCTTATTTTGTAAGTGATATCTTATCTCATAGTAATCAGTATTTTCATACATATGTACATCGTAGTACTATTATAGTGTGCATATGTGTGTGTGGAGAACTTACTTTTTTTATGGATTGATGAACTATTAAATAAAATAAGAAAATTGTGATTACTAATAAAATTATGAAAGCAAGTTGGAGTCACGTTCCAATATTTAGTTATAAAAAATTAGTCTCTTCTTCTAAACAGCTCGTCACAGTTCTTTTCCTAAGATCAAAGAATATTTTCCGACTAAAGAAATGTTGCTTCTAGTGATTATTTCAGATCTACAATGACTTTTGATATTCTAAACCTTAAACATTCCGGAATATTTTTTTTTTTAGGAAAATAGTAGTTTTTAAGTCTTTCTAGTAAGTCTTTCTAAGGTCATAAGTATATTTATATTCGTTCAACTTATTGAATAAAAAATATCGTATAGTCACAGTCTTCTTAATTGCGACATAAAAGACGCTGAATGGTTACTTACGGTCGTGAAGGATGTCTCGAGTTCATTGACAAAGCTTCTCGCCATTGCATTGTTTAGTTCTTCTAAATTGAAAGCTAGCAGTTTTATGCTACTCTTCTTCAACCTCTCTTCCTTCACTTTTTCGCCAATCTCCGCTTCGAATATAATGCCGCAACAACTTATGAAAATACTTTTTTCTTGCTATCTTTAACCATCAAGTTACACAGTACAGAGTATTATATTTTACCATTATCACAGTATCATATAATTTCACAAACATTACGTTTAGTCATTTTATTTCATAAATCGTTTGTTATTAACATTAGTTTAATGTAATCGTAAATTGCTTTACTGTTTTATTATTTATTTTTTTGTTAAGGTTAATTCAATGGCAAGCGCGAAATATTTAAGCGTTGAATTTTTTAACCTGTCGAGTGAGTCATCCCATTAACAAAAATCTTTTACATACAATTATGAAATTAAAAATTAATAAAAATAGATCAATTACAATTAGGGTAGTTCTAATTTTTAATCCTTCCAAAGGATATTATTATTTAATTGATTTGTAATAGAAATGGAACGTCACGTAAAAAGTGACCTCTAAATAAAGAAGAGAGAGATTTCGAATAACTAATTAACTTATCTTTTCCGAATAACAGATTAAAATCCCCCCATTAAATTATAGCGGTAAAACAGAAGTTCTAATTTATTTCAGAAGCAAGTGGTTTATAATTAAGGATTGTTAGCGATTTTAGAATTTTTACGAATCGTTTATGTCCAGACAATAGACATATGTAGCATATTGTGAAATATGTACACTGCATTGATGTATGGAGTATACAGTACGATAGGAATATTTTCATTGTATCTTTATTATACCTGTCACGTCTAAATTGGATTTTTAGCCAATTTCTGGAAATATTTGGAGCTTCTTTGCTTGATAACCTAAATCGATAGTCTTCAAATTTAAAGTGAACAATACAATAACCTGTCTAAATGATGGCGATTCTTCCGTTAAAACGAGACGGCGCGATCATTTGCATAACGTTAAAATATTCGATCGGATGATCGTCGATGTTTTTATGATTTTCTTACTTTATTATGTTTCTTACATTGGTAATTTATAATCGGAACGCTATTTACTTGTTAAAAAAAATAGTTAATTACAGACTATTTTGCTATCAAGTATGGAAACTTATAATTGTTACAAATAGAGAACTTATCGTTAGTCAGATTGAAGTATGTAGATACAAAAAATATCGATGATTGCGAAACTTGTGGAAATAATTGATTAGATATAAGAAAGAGTTTCATATGAAAAATATTGAGATTTGTTTTACTTGATAACTTGCTTGGCTATCTCTTCTAACTTTAGAAGATTAATAGATGCTACAGGAATAATACAGACACATACAAAAAGATGGAATATACTCTCTGTATTTGATCTCTCGCTTTGTTACTATATAGTAACTGCATCACATATTTATTGGCTCTCCTATTATCAGTTTTCTGTTTATGATATTAAATGAGTTAAAATGAGTATTATGTCTTTATGGCGGCATTGTGTGGTTAATAATGTAAAAAAATAATGCGGGTTATTTTGTTCATAAAGTATTAAAAATAACATTAATTCTTACAATTGTTAAAGAATTAATATTGGTTTTCCATATATGTATATGCATGGAATTAGAGATCGGAGTTAGGTTCACGTATAAATTATCAGTAATTTGATTCCAGAAAATGTAAATTTGTCCAGCAGAATAAATTATTTATGATCAGCAAGACCGAGTTATCACGTATCATAAACGATCGACTTTATACGTATGAAATAAAAATAGTTACAGGAACTGTTACTTAAAACAGAAAAATATCATAGTCGTTAAGGTACGACTTCAAAAATTGATCAGCCTTAGATATATTTGAATAAATTCAACTAGATAATAGTAGAGTGAGGAATTCGCGTGAGTATCGTAATGACAGCTGTGTTTTAAACCTATTGCGCGTGTTGTAACGTTTGATTATCTATTTTCTAAAAAGTAAGTTCAAAAGTTCAGACCAGAATTTTTAAACAATTTTGTGAACTACAGTTTCGTAATATTACAACAATTAAGTGATAAACTTATAACAATAATATTGAAAAACTGCAAATTCACAATGTTAATAGTAGTTAATAGTTAATAGTAATAATATATCTATAATAGTTTCAATTTTCAGTAATTTCTATTATAAAATACTTACTATATCTTTTTACTATAAAATATTATATATGATTTTACGATAATATATATGTATCTACATTGAATTTAGTTTAATCTAATTTGGATAAATATAATACTACGTTATAGTTCATTCTCATCTACTGCATGGAACATTTTGAACGTGTAAATATTTTCATAAAACGTGTTTTGATAAAAACGCGTCACCTGAGAATTTACGATGCAAATGTAAAGCTATTGCATTTTAACGTTTAGTTGTTATCATATTCAGTCTACGGTATTCTTTGTGATATCGTAAAGAACAAACCTTTTCGTAACTTCGTTATCTATAATGAACTGATTTTATTAGCGAGAAGATTTAAATAATATTTGAAAAATACGTAGTCATTTTTATCACACTTAATTATTCATGGATGGAATGTTCCTCTATTTCCGGTTGACAGAAAGCATTACTAGTACAATTTTGCCATAAACAATACTGTTCAGGCGACCTGTTATCATTGTTCACCGCTGAATTATCAACTCATCGAACTTGATAATTAAATATCAGTATTTTCTACATCCCTTTTGGTAAATCACTTCTATGTCTTATTATTATGCCTTCTATACCTTTTCATATTTTAATTTTCTCTCTTTATAATGTAGGTTTGAAATAATAATTTTAATTCAGAAATTAATTGACAAAATTAATCTATCTGATTTCTTTTACATCTATAAGAATACAGTGAACAAACTTCATATTGTCAGATTTGAAATTATGTGATTATATATGTGATACTGTGTTAGTGCGTAATAAGTTGAAAGTGCAATATGTCGTCGTATTTTCGATGGATAAAAGGTGGAAAAAAGGATGATTATTTAGAAGGAAAACCAAGAAGTCGTTCCTTAGATTCGAAGAGTCTCGAAGCATCAGGGATACGGTTGATTCTCCAAAATGTACTTAAAATTTATTATTTTATTATATAATATATTTTTTAAGATATAAAATGTCAATGATTTTAATGGTTTGTAATAATCATCATCGCAATGAATATTCAATATATCTCTTAAAGTCAATTTACACTATACGGCGCGGATCGTCATGTAACGACAATGTAACGTAACGATTGAGGATGGGTAGTATGAACCGTCTCACTTAAAATGTATGTTTCAATGTTCTCGTGCTGGTGTCGCTCCGGTAGCGGTACGTGACAGTCCGTACTGTATAATGTTAAAACTGATCTTTGTACAAACGAACAGTACAGGAACAATACATTTCAATTACATTTTCTATTTTGTACCGAGGAGCAATTTAAAAATTTAGTACATTGTCAATTTATCAAGTTCTTTTATTTTGTTTTTTAAAATGTTAAAATGTTTATATATGTTTGCTTTACAAATTATATCTTTAACTTTTAGAAAATTAACAGGCTTTTCCTATTTTTAGCGATGTATTTTATATTAAAACATTTCTTTATAGTCATAATGTTATTAAAATCAAGAATCATCGAAAATGTATTTATGTAACTTTCCTGCGATCTTCAAACATATTAGTTACTTCTATCCTATTTCAATAATGTACAATCCGTTTAAAACAAACGTTTGTTGCTGTTACAGAGAACTGCAGCCCAACATCAGTCTCAAACAGCCTCACAAAGTAAGTATAAATACGTTTTATATTTAATTAGATTTGGAATCGTGTGTCTGATTATTAGTTCCAACAACATAAACATTTAAGTAATAACGACCATACATACATGTCGAAATAACTGAGATATGTATATGATGATGTCTGACTGATGGTGTCTGACTGATAGTGTCTGAAAAACAAAATTACATGTTTTTTAGTTACTTTTTATACTGTCATGACATGTTATGACATATTATGTATAATCAATTAAATAAAAATCAGTACGTCTATTAAAAATAAATACATATATACATATAGATATCTATATTTATATACGTATATAACGTTTCTAATTAAAAAGATGAAAGTTTTAAAAAATATAAAATATTTTTAAGGAAAATTTAGATTACATTAAGAACATATTATATACCTCTTTTATAATAATCACATCACAACTATGAGATAATGTTACATAAACGTATATTACAATTTCTTAATATTTAGATACTGTACACATACATACGCTATTGCTCAGAAATATTCGGGTACGTGATTATTTGGGGAATATAATTCAACTGCAAAGTCAGAAATGAAAAGAAATCAATGATTATTCTATTATTTGTTGTTATTACGGATTTTTCGCTATATCATAAGGTATTATGACATAATAACATCGCTTTTCAAACATGTAATAATGAAATTTTCTTTTATAAGGTCCCAACATTTCGGAATAGTTTCATTATTTAAAAAGTTCGGAATCTTCAGATTGTTTAGTTTTCAAATTATCAAGGTGGAAATGCTTCTTCTAAATGATTGAATATCGTGATTAAATCATGATTAATAAATTATAAAATTTAACTTAATTATAAGAGGGACTTTCTGGTATACTATATAGTGTATATATATGGTATATATGGTATACATAGTATATATAGTGTATATATGGTATATATATATATAGTGTGTGTGAGTACTGTAATATATATATACATACCAGTATAGTATATACATACTAGTATATACATACTAGTATATATATACCAGTATAGTATATACATACTAGTATATACATACTAGTATATACATACTAGTAATACATACTAGTAATATAGTTATATATATATATATATATATATATATATATATATATATATATATATATATATATAACTAATTTTCATTATTTAATTATGAATAATATATATTATGTTATATATTATATATAATAAATATTAATTATTGGTAATATATATTATTAATAATAGTATACCAAAATACAATAGTATAAATTAAATAATATATAATACAATTGTGTTAGTTTTGTATATGAAGTATTACTATTAATACTGTCCATTTTGATTCTTCCAACGCAAGTTTTGTGCTTCAATCACTGGTAATTCTAATATTAGTTCATATGTATTAATAATATATATTACTAATATGCATCAATACAAATCGATCAAAGTATCCGGATGATTATGAGCGGTATTGTATCTTGTTTACAGTGGCTTACGTCACGAAAGTGTTTGAACATTTGTAGAAACAAAAACTTTTTATCGATATATGTACATATTATGTTATACGAAGTTTGGAAACATTTTGAAATTTCACTAGCATTATTATGAGACCCGACTATCGTAATTATATTGATAAAGTTTGAAATACATTTATTTATATTCATATAGGGATCTATAGGGAAGTTAGGGATTAGGAAAGTATGTATGCAATCAATTATCTATTATATTAATGAGCCTCAATATTCAGTCTGACCATTTTTAACACCTATAATATGTTTATAACGGTTATTCATGCAATAAATATCCTATATATTTTATGTGTTATACTATTATGTATATATACATCTTCAGATAGGTTTCAAAACCAATATACTCGCGACAGCTGTAGCTCGTTACAACATTAATGAAATTTCAAAGTATTTGATGTGATATATATAATGTACATGTATACATGAAAGTATCTGGAGATAAATGTTCAAATGCTTTCGTGAGCCATGATAAATACTGTGACAGATACCTCGCTTATCAAGAGACGAAATATGTATTTCATAATAACTCTCAACATCGCCGCTAGATGTCGGCTTTTACATCGCATTTAATATGGCGCGTATATTGCGAAGTATGTATGTAGGACGACATGGAATGGTGACGGGACTTGCGCCTCAGATAGTTTTTGTACTGCAACGCGTACGGTGGCACGTGCTTGAAGTTGCTTGCTTCGTGTTCTCTATTCACCAACTTAACGATTAATGCCCGCGATTCTTTAAAACCACGCATCATCATCGAAATAACCAATCGTGCAAAAGTTACGGACTGTTCTTAACCTACAATTGTGCTCAATTAATACGGCGTGCCGAGCCGTTGCGCGCGTGAATCGTCGTAGAAAACTCGTACGTGCGAAATCTAACGTAGTATCGTTCAAGATTTTGCACGAGAATGGTGTTGAAAACTTATTGGTTGTAACGTGAAACATTCGATGCCATTTCTTTATATTTTAATGCGCAGTCTTCTCGATAATACTAAGAAGCGAATTGCTATTCGAACAGACTATGATTAGAACTTGTCAATAACGACACGACCTGTGATCGTAAACGTAAACACAATTTCGCGTTGCGTGCTATTCTGCGGCAAACTTGCCTGAGTGTGTTAGAACCGGTACTTTCGTTGCTTGACAATCGAACGTCGCGTCGGTAGGTTTTACTTGTTGGGCCTTTCATCGTTAAGATTACTTCATTTGCTGCGCAAAACTGCCCAATGGTGGTTGTAATTAATGCTAAGAATTTTCGCATATGTGTCTCAAGAAAAGCTTCAAATCGTCGATTTTCCGTATAGTGACGGCCGATAAATTCCACCAGATAGATATTGCTTTTACGTAAATGTAAACAGTGTGGACGTTTTACAAGTGTTAAAGGATATTAAATTACAAATGGAGTTAATTGTGTAGTGTATTGTGAAATTTACAAGTATGTAGGAGCATCGAAGAATCGGTGAATCGGTCGCTGCGTAAACGGTCTACTCTGCAACAGTTGGTAAGTATCCATTACGTTTTTCCAACTTATCGTTTTATTTTCGTAATGATTGGGAGACGTGGACGTTTATTCGATGAAATAAGTATCGGTGCACTACCTTTGAAATTTTCTTACTTTTGTACCATGTTGTACTTATCTTCTACGTATTATCATTCTCATACGAAGCTTAAAACAGTTTCATATAAAAATATAGTTCAGTAGGACATAATATAATATCACGCCTTTGAATGCAAATGTATATCTGTATCTTACTATTCAGTATTTTTCCTCTAGTATTAACACTCGCATGATTATTGATGAGACTTTTTGGATCCAGTTTTTTTTTTTTTTAACAAAAACATGATTTTATGAATATTTTATGATTATTTCGCATGATTTTTAGCTCAAATCACATGTATTATCGACTATACATACTGTCACTTGTTTATCTCGGCTGCAATCACCGAATTTTCATATTTATAATGTTTTAGAAAGATATTTGATATACAATTGAAATATAAAATCGCGCATACCGATAATAATTTGTACATGTTTTGCTCAAACTTAAGATATATGTATGTATGTATCTTGACGTTAGGAAAATACTATCGAAAATGACGGAAAGAATACAGTAGGGTTAACTCTTTCATAATGTTTCATGAGAAAGGTTCGAGCAAGTTGTTAAATATGTAGTAATATGTATCTATCTATCTATCTATCTATCTATCTATCTATCTATCTATCTATCTACTGCAAATTTTATATCTTAAATATTATTATACATGCGGTAATTAAAATTAATTGCCATTAATTTACCGTTAATTCAAAGATTCGGTAACCTTCATTTACACATGTATACGTTTATCAGATATACCAGACTGTTCAGATATGTATAAACAACAATGTACGATATATTTCAGATACTTCATTTTCTTTTTTCGTGTTCTCCTTCAGTCACTCTGTCACGTGTGTGGTCATACCAGAATAAATGAACGACAAAAAAGGAACAGATCTAGAGAATTTATCTTTTTTTTCGAGTCACGGTTTTAACGGATTTAACTCTAATGTGCAATAAAATATTCTCTTGCACATTACATATTTACCTTATCCAGAATTATTATTGCTCACGTAATTTACATTTGTCGTCCATTGTAGTTTTATAATGAAAGTCTTTTATTAGAACTTGTTTTGTATGTACAAATTTCAAGGTCACACGTAACATGCCCGATTAAAAACACGCCTCGAAATTCCATGCAGTCTGCAAGGCACAAAAAATGCGTATATAGTTCCGTTTGAAATCACATTAATGAGCTGAGACAACGAACATTGTCCTCCAGCACAACCTCCTCACCCTTCGAGAACTTGTAAACTTTTTGTTCGTTTTCTTGTGTTTGAAGATTTATGGAAGGTATTTAAATTTAAATATTTCCCTTGTACTCTATGCTTTATACGTTTTGTATAGTTTTTTTATACTTATGAACAAATTAAATATTACAGCAGGAAATAATATATATTTTCTACAAAATTTCATATATTATAATTTTTATAGCGTTAGATAATAAAATTAATAAATAAGATAATTGTACTCTAGTAATGAAATTACAATAACAATCCCAAAAATAACAATTCTGCTAATTTCTCGATAAGCTAAGTTTAAGTACACTTAACAAATTTTCAAACTTGATTTTCTCGAAAAGGAAACGTCATATGAACAAATCGTATTCTACTTTTCGTTGTTTTCTTCACGTAGAATTACCCTTTTACCAATTGTATAACGATTGCTGAGACAGCCTATATATGTGTATATTGTTAATCAGAATGTTTTTATTATATGATCAATAACTTATCAGATTTGGATCATAAACTCACAATCTGTCGTTAATGACGTTGAAAAGTTATGGAAATTTTGGAATCGATGTAGCATTGGAGTTCAGGTAATTAGTCCCATAATTTAAAGAAAATCTTGTGTAACGTAGAAAATTGGTAATTAGATTGTATGGAACATTTTCTGTATATTTACTATTAGTTATGTAATTTTATTAATTATTATAATGAATGAAAATGTTGTTAAAATTTTTCAGTTTAACACGTTACAAGTCCTAACTTTTGACCAAAAGATATTCTATCTTCATTCATATTTATTCATTCATTATTCATGCTAAACGTTTACCTAAATGTACTCACCGAATTTTTAAATATAACTCTGTTTGTAAGAATTACGGTATTTTTGTCGGCAGAGAAAAACTGTGTGAGAAAATTTAGTTGAAAACTGACATTAACGAGAAAATATTTTTGAACATGTATATACGTATATTACTGATGAAGTATGTTCAATAGTTTTGTATAAAACTAGATTTTGTACAGTAATTTAAAGAAATTTAGATTGAAAATGTAGGAAACGCAAGTATAAAATTGTAATATATATGTAATTTTTAAATTAATTTTAAAATTGAAAATCCGAAAATATTGAATTTGTATGTAAAATTTTTGGAAAGTAAAAAATTCGAATGCATAAATTAAAAAATTCGGATATGAAAATTTGGAAATTTATTAATTTAGGTGATATGAAATATCATAAATTAAGAAGGATAGAATATGAAAATTCAGAAATTAAAAAATTAGGATATAGAAACTTGGAAAATAATAAATTTCAAAATGACGAGTTTAGGAAATTCGCAATAAGTATGTTGTCTAAAAACTGCAGGACGAATTTTTACGTTTTAATTAGCAAGCTTATAAAGGAAGTGCTGTTTTATTAGGCTAAAAGAAATTCTACTTATATGTATGTAGATTGTACAAGCAAAGTGCTCCTACTGAGAGGCGATTCTCACGAACTGAACGTACTAGTTCTGGCAACTTTGCATGTATTCCAAGGAACAATCATCTTGAATTACAGCTGCGAACCTACAGCTGGGAAACGGTTTTTATTATATATTTACATTGCCACACGTTGAAAACACTTGCAATAAAATTAAAAGACGAGTGGTGTCACTAATGTAAAGATGCAAATGTGGTGTATAGGCAGAAGGTAATAGAAGACGTATTCCCCTACTTTGCCAGCTCAGAATTTCCATGTGGATAGTAATGTCCTAAGGAGAGGGATAAGGTCACACGATACAAGATCCCTTCTAACCAGAATCCTTTTTGCACGGATGATTTCTTTTACTTTCTTTGTGGTTTTGCCTTCATTGTAATTGTTATTATGACGGTAGTCGATAGTTGACAATGCAGGGATCTATTTGTAATCAAATTGCACAGTAAATTGGATATTACTAGGCAGAAGTAGAAAAATTAATGTTTATATGTCAAATTACTTTATAATTAATTATCTCATTTGATCGGTGTTATTTATGAATTCAACTCCTTTGTATTTTTTGGGTTATCTTTCGACCGAGTCGTATCTCTTTATTGTTAGAGAAAAAGTTGTGAAAATAAAAGGATCGTTATTATAGTATTTACTCACCAATTCTCATTTCACTTTATGTTGAAGATCTCCTTAGGACATTAAATTTTCCTTTCTCTTAAAACGAAAGCGAGATTGAAACATAAAATTCAAGGATCGCAGCAGCATTAATGGAATTACGGGATAATTGAATATTAAATAAAATAAACTCAGAAATAATTATATAGTAATTATATACGTAATAATTAGAATTTTTAAGTTATACATATTTATTTATTTATCTATTTTATTTAATATATTGTTTTAGAATTGTCTTAGAAATTATTCCATTGCTTAATCACTAAGAAATGTTGACGTATTCTATACGGTTCTTATTTCTAAAAATTAGTACTTTTGTGAGTATCACTCAACTGAACTTTTATTCCTGTTACTATTATAATATTATAGTAGTGAACGATAAAGAGATTCTAATTCTAATTAAGTTATGTACGTAGTTGCCGAATATTAAATGGAAGATTTAAGTTTCTTGATAGTTTCATTTATGTATTTCACTTGCTTTATTGATTTACTTTATTTGATGCATTGTTTAAAATTTGAAAAGCATTGAAATTGTAAATTCAACGTATGTAATTAAGTATACAATTTAATTGTTTGGCTACTATTATTGTTGTGGACAATCATCAAAGTTTGATATATGATATAAATAGAGATAGAAATACGATAATAGTTACTGACGATGAGAGATGAATTGGTTGACAGTTATTAATGGCTAGTATTTATTAACAACATAAAAAAACGTAATTGTAAAATTTATACATATATTCTATTAAACAAAGAAACGGTATGAAAATATATAAAATAGAAAATAGGATAAAAGGTATTGTAGTATAATATTTGTATTATTATTGTAGTACAATATCTTTTATCCTGTTCTTTGTATCATATATTTTCATTCCGTTTTCTCGCTTAAAAGCGATACATGTTTTATAATTAATATTTTTATGTTATTAATAAATATATACTAGTTATCAGTAATATTAATAACAATCGTTAGCAGTCGAATGTAATTAAAAAAATTTTAAATGATTAATTAATTTAAAAAAATAATGGCGTCGATAATGGGTAACCAAAATAAAATTTGTGTCATTGATGATTATTGGTAACCATAATTAAATTTCCGTCATCGACGATGTTTATGCGTAACCAAAATTTTCTAATTAAGGATATTAACTCTTATACCATAACGTTTAAAATTTGTCTTATACCAGTTATGATGTCTGGTATCACAGCGCGAATAAACAGACATACGTCAGCTATCTATTCTTGGTATAACATAAACGCACAGGAAATAAATTTCTATTGATTGATACCATCAATAATTTGTTCAATACGCATTACAGTAAAATTTCATCCAAATGTTCACTAAAAAAAATTATAATAACATATGAAAGTAACTAAACTCTGATAAATTGACCTGCTTCCATTTTATTTAAGCATTACTTTAAACATAATTTTAACATTAACAAGCATAATTTTAAACATTATCGAAAGTCATTAATCATCTGTCATTAGATTCGTATTTATTCGTAACACAAATTTTCTGTTCAAAAAACAAAACGAAGAAAGAAACTAAAAGAATGCATGATATAACAATGAATTTTAGATAATACTCTCGATTATTCGTGAAACACGATTTACAGGCGTTTAGGTATATAGGTCGGTCACCGAAGAACTTGTTAAGTATTATAGTAAACATGTTGCCACAGCTGGTTCTGAAAGTGCAGTCTGGTGCTGACGGGTCTTCATCGACCTTGAAGAACCGGTTTCGAGATCCACATGTCGACCGTATCGATACTCGAAACCGGAAACGTGTTTAAGGAGAAGGTGAAACGCTAAAAAGCTTGTTTATAGTTTTATAGGCCTTTCATCATATAGTAAAATCATATACTATGTTTACGCTTCACTCATTTCCCATTGTTTTACTTACCTCTGTTATAATATGCTACTTGTTACAGCGTTTACGAGTATATGTATGTACCTACTTTTTTTCTCCTCTTCTTATTCTTTCAATTTTTTTAAGGGAAATATGAATTGTAGCTAATTACTTCTCCATAAAAGGAATGTTTACAATATATACTATAAAGCAAACGTTTTAACGGAAAGCGTTAGTAGTGGAAGCTCTGAAAATCTTATTAACGTTCTATCTTATTAGCTAGATCTGGTATCTTATACGAACTACGAAGTAAGCAGTGGTCTCTGTATAGTACTCGACGGCTTTTATCTTCCTAAATCAAATTATTATACGTAGATACAATTCGTTGCGAGGAATTTCACATGTCTCCTGTAATCCACATTTAGTGATTTTCACGACGTAATATCACTGGTGCTGCGAAATCGGATTTTCAAACGTGATCGAAGCAAAATTGACATCGGGAGCTTCAAGTAATCATTATATGTACTGCATCGTGCCACTGCAGTTTGCGCTATATGTAACGCGTCATGAAATGTGCATATGTTTGTGAGTCTCCAGATTCTAGATTTCAGATACCATACCACTATTTGTACGCGGCATTAATACAAGAAACATTCAACTTGATGGAAATGTTTTTAGGATTACTGGAAATTAAGCTTAATTTCAGTAAACCAATAAACAGTTCTTCTAACTTCCAGAAAATATGTAGTCTATGATTATTTAATAAACAGTTTTCTATAACTCCTTTTAACTTGAAAATTTATTGATATTTCTTACGTTCTGGACTAAATTAAAAAAAATTATAGGTAATCCATCGTATTTGTTTCCTCTCGCAAGTAAAATTGAGTTCTCTAATTATAAAGGGATAATATAGAAAAAGTGCGAATATATATGTACTTAGAACAGATGGTATAACTACTCGTATTTGTGGTGTTTTGTATTTCGGCATTTTTTTTCTTTTTTTTTAAATCGTATTGTCGATATATTGCGCTTTCTTCCGATATTTTGTGAATATTCCGCGCTACTTCTTCGGGGCAGATCTGAAAATTCGTTGAATGTTGGAATGATGAAAACGTAACGTACCAATAACACGATTCAAATACGAAGAATCGCAACTACGTCATCTAATTGTCGTAAAAATTTAAAATTTCAGATACCTAAACTAATTAGGCGAATCGAATAGATGAGATTTTTTAGTACTTTTAGCTTAAAGGCGTATAAATAGGCTTGTTTTACAGTTTCTGTAGATGCTTAACCACTTAAGCATTCATCTTTTTTTTCTATCTATCATTTTTGCGATCAACTATTTAGCTATCTCAGGTTTTAGTTTTTTTCTTAAATGCTTTATGCATTTATGTTTGTTATGTTCTATGAGAAAAGTACTAGTAAAAAGACAGTTCATACTGTTTAAAAAGAACTGAAAAAAATAAATTATCGCTATGTACGTATGATAACTTACGAGAAACCAACTTATAACATCAGTTTATAGGACGCTCTGTATATCGATTTAAATTTAAATCAGGAATATCGCGGACATGATCACTGTCATTAAACTGTAATTTAATTTCGATTGGCTTATGGTGAAATACTGACACTTTTGGTGTGTAGACAGTAGCAGAACGGATTCAACGTATCATTCACTTTCGATCATGGTATACATAAATATAATTGTTATGTATTGTATGTACACAAACATATGTATGCATACGTATTATAGTAGAGGTATATTTACTCTGACCGGTAATGTTTCGCAACGTAATTACGTATGTACATACATACATATATGCATCGTGTGCGACATTTTAAAGATCGATTCGGTGAGCCATCTCAACCGAAGTAATCACTACCTCAACCTCAAACGGAGTATTCTAACGGTATGTAAATTGAAAATCCAATGTATTTATAAATCCTTTGATGTAATTTTTCATGTTGATGTTGCTCTGAGCCTGACCTTTACGCAAATATTTCATGGTTTACATGTTATGTATAAATTGTTTTTCGAGTTACGCGTGTCTCCTTATGGATGATAATGTACAAAGTTATTAGGCGGTTATTGTCAACTCTTTTCTTTGCTCGTTAAGATAGGAACTGTTGCAAGAAATTTGTTGTGTTTGATTTCTTATATATGTGATAATACTGGAACATATGTTACCAAATCAATTATTTGATTTTAGAATTATATATATGTACATATTATTATATTCTCGTCATTCTTTTGAACATTTTCAAAATGTTAAGCGTTATAACATTAATTACATCATTACTTTTATAAATTTCCACCGATTATTTATTTATTTTTAGAAGATTTATCTGTATGTATTTATGCTTTATATCTGTGAATCTAATCAAAACTTCTTCCTTCTTCCAAATATAAAATTATGCATATTATGTATAACATATTCTTCCTTTGTCATCTTCATATATCGATATAACAAATAGTTAAAAGGTATTATATAAAATACACTGTATGTGTGAGTGAGTATGAGTGTGAGTGAAATGCATATCTTCATTAAATACCTATACTTAGCATATATACCTGTTTGATAAAAGAATGACAAACAAAAACATAAAGAATATGTACTTATATAGGGTTAGAAAATATTAGGGTTATAAACTGTTATCATATATGATATTCCAAATTTCTAACAAGTATAAAGAATTTGTAATTTAGGTATAATATAATTCATCTTTAGTTCATTTTATTTTCATAAAAATTATTATTTTCTGCCATGGTCTTAACACATGATTTAAACACGTATTAAACTTACGTTAATTACACACCATACATATAGCACCTTTTAAAATTTTTCCTAAAATTTGTAATTCTTTGATTTGTTATTATATAATATCTGTATGTATTTCTCGATAATACAACTTTCAAGTTTGATCACTGTAGTTTCAGTCTGATTCGTTATGAGATATATGTATTTGTTTTTCGTAACTTTTCAAAATTTATTATTATGTAGACGTTAGTTTTCTTTGAGTTGATTTGGGTTAAAAACCATACTGTAGTAAACTACAGTAGTAGCAGTGTGTAAGAGTTACCGCTTATTACTTTGAGATCTAAATTCCAGTGAAACTCATTGATTTTCATTGAGTCTTTAGAAAGAACGTAGAAAAAAAAAAAGAGGAAAACTGTTTTGCAGCAAGAAACCTGCACCTAATTATAAATGCAAAACTTACGCAATAAACGAACACATGATAATATAATTCTATTTTTAGGTCAAATTGTCTAAAATCTAGACCCTTAATATCTAATAATTTAAATAGTAAGAAGTGAGTGTAGTAAATAGTTTCTAAAAATTTTCAACAGAAATGGAAATAAATTTTTCTCTTTTGAAATATCAATTTATTATTATTATTAATAAAGTAATATGTAAATTTGATTGAATTATGATACTCCTTTATTAGGATATTTGAAATACAATATTAATAGTATTTATCCTATCGCTTGACATTAACTAAATATGTATTATTCTTCCAACGCATGTTTCTACGAATGACATGCTAGAAATGATTTCCGTTATGCCTAAACTGTGCGTGATTGGAAGAACAATAATTCTGCGGACGTCATCGCCACTTATTATTCCAGTATAAATTCAATGATACTGCGTCTATCAAAAAATTTTTTCAATACTATCAACGTAAACTTCATCTTGCCTCCATAAAAAATTAAATAAATTTCCTATATTATATATACGGATATTTTACTCATTTATACATAGATATTATATCTAGTTTATTTTATTATTATTATTTTATTATTAAATTGCGTAGAGCTCTTAATTGTTAAATATCTCAATTATTACCTGATTTTTAGAAAAATAAAGTTATTAAAAATTACATTCAAGTATTAGATATTAAATATTGAAAAAAATGAAGCTAAGTGAAATATTTATTAAAATTATCGAACATTCGAACTTAAATATTATATATATATTTTATCATGTGTATATTATAGTTACATAGTTTAATATAATTATATATTTTTAAATGCTCGAATTCAATTATCAAATGAATCAAAATGAAGCGAAGTTATTAAGAAATTATATTACTTTATTGGATACTAAATATCGGAAAGAACAAAATCAAATAAGATATGTATTTGTAAGATGATAAGATTAAATAGAATGATATTTCACAATATCAGAATTTAGATTCAGTTATGTATTTTAGTAAAGCTATATCTTAAAATGAATTCAATTATCAAATGCTCTGAAATAAAGCAAAGTTACTAAAAATTGCATTAAAGCATCAAGTATTAAACAACGACAATAATGGAATGAAGTTAAATGCACATTACTGAAGTAATAAGATTAAGTATAATAAAGTTGTTGAATATCGAAATTTAGCTATACATAGTTGGTTATTTTAATATAACCATACAAGATGTTAAAAGACAGTGCCTATACAAAATAATATAAGATATAATAAAAATAATTTTCAAATGAACAAATTTAGAATTATATAATATAGAATATAGGATATATTATGGAATATATCATTTTCCAATTTTTTGGACATAAAAGTTTGAAATACAATAAGATGAACGAAAGAAATGAATCTTACCAGGCAATAAAATCACGATTCGAACTTGGTTTTTATTTTTAATATCGTTGTCGAGTTTCTTTCCTTAGTTCTAGCTACCAATTTCACTCCTCATCTCGTTGCACGAAAGACGGAAAAAAGGGAGAACTATAATAATTCTTTTAAACGCGCACTCCTCCAGAATGGGGAGACAGTCAATCGATATGACCTAGTTTCCTTGCCACGACCCCGAAATTTGCCACATCGACGACCCCGTTGTCAAAATTGGGACATTTCCAAGCGTATAGCCAGAAGGTTGGTGTCATGATTTTAAGTTCGTGATAGCACAGTGACTTAATTAAAATTGGGGAAGCGTAAACAATCGAACGATACGAAATTAAATCGATCTTGTCCGTTAACTGTATCTTAAGCGAAATTTTAATCTCTTATTCATGTAGCATATTTTAAAGGAATACTTGAAAATTTTTGTAAGATAATTACCTATAATTTAAGACAAGGTCTTTTATTATATAATTATATTCAAGATATTTAAGACATATGTAAATACATAAAATACATATAAAAGTAAAAATAAAATGTTTTGTTAAGTTTATAGGAATTAATTATTGATTATAGTATTTAGATCGTGTATACATATTTCATTTTCATAAATTTTATATATCTTTAATAATACTCTGCGGTATTGTTAGAAGTTTCATTTGCATTTTTAAAATATCATTTTATTTAGTTATCAGTGACTAATATCTTACTTTGTCTTAATATTTTATACTTTAGGAATTACCAGTGTGCCACTATACTTTATCATTATATTATTGTAGCGATACCAAATTTTTACTGAAGATTAGCTGATTACCGATAGAAAATTAAGAAATTTGTAGTACGATCGAATGTTAAAATGAACCATCCTATACATTTCTATGAATTGCCGCAAGTTTTAACTTGCAGAGATGTTTTACTGTTACAACCGATAATCAATTTTTTTCTATCCTGAAAGCGCTATGAACTTCCAAAAGAAATTCAGAAACTTAAATTGCAATTTTAAGTTCTTATACTGAAATTAAAAATTGCTATTATATTTTATTCATCATATTTAAAATAATTTTGATATTCTAATAAAAAAAAATTATAAAAATTATTTATATATATTAATTAATAAAAATTATTGGGTTGGCAACTAATTAGGTGGTAATGACAAAATCCGCAATCACTTAGTTGCCAACCTAATAGAAGCAGAATTTAATCCCATTGTTTCGTGTAAATTAAAGTTTTCATCTCAACATCACCAAAAATTAATTTCAGCGTGGCATTAGCAATTGGCCAAAATAAGATACAATTATTTTCAATAATAGGAAAATAGGATCATTCTCGTGGAAGAAACATAAATAATAATCGGCTGGATCTGAATACTTTCTCTAATATCGCAACCAGTCGAAGAAATGAATCTAATAAATAATAAATGCTTATAATAAATAATAATATAACAGATAATAAGCTAATAAATGCTTCTTCCTGAAGTCTAATTTAACTATCGCTCAAGGATGTGCCCGTTCTTCACTTCCACTATTATCTTTGTGCATTTGATTCTGTATCTAATTATTATATATACCGATAAATATGTACATATAATTTGTCATTGTACTGTTTTATTTTACATTTGTTTAAACTGGGTTTGTTTCCATCTTGAGCAATCGACGATAAAGTTTATTTGGTAACAAGATTTAACGAGTTCGTCGTTAGATACTTAACGATCAATTTTAATTGAAGTAAATAGTCTTGCTTCTAGGGCGGAGAAGTTAGATCGAAGATCCATCGGCTCAGCTGAACTATGAATGTTAAGCGAAGTATTGTGTTTTCCACTAGAAGCGGTTCCGTATTCCGTATAGATTATAGATGCATCGATGCAGATGCTTTCACATTTCGCTATGTTTAGCATAGATTAATTTAGCTTATCGCTGGATATGCGGCTTTAAATTGGATAATGTCTAATATTATGTCGGTTGTGTACCTATTTTGATTTAAAGGAAACAAATATATACTTTATATTCGTTTTGTTTACGAATGTATGTAACATATTTGGAAAGTTAAAACAATCGAATAAGGAGGAATATTAGAAAATTCATTTATTCTGATATTAGACTGGTTTGAAAATTTTATATGTATTGTAGGGAATATGGAAATTTTTATAAAAAGAAGGCAAGTTCGAGTCAGCGTAAAAAATGTTCTGCTATTAAAATGTCTTGAAATAAAATGAATTACCATTTGTTAGATAATACCTATATTGATCTTAGTCAATCTGGATCTCGCGTACTGGGGTAAGTGTTGAGGTTTCTTGACTCAGTTCGCAGTTCTTTTGCCAGAGGATTCATCACTCCGTGACCAGATCCTTTTAGAAAATCCTTATCGCTTTCCGTGTTACGGGGCAACGTGACCTCGCTTCATTGGCCCCGTGCCCACGGTCCTCTGCGACGAACAACAGAGCGTCATCGGACCTCCGAAACTATACATCGGCGACGCACGGTCATACAAACAGGTCTGGACACTCATATACCGAAAGCGAGTCCGCCGATTTAAGACAACTCAAAAGATGAACGGTTTCCCCTGGCAAGTCTCCAGACCTGTTTATACATATGTATGATTATGCTTGAGAGTATCGTCAGACGCTATTCAAAGCCGTTACCAAGTATCGAGCTTAAACATTGTTGACACATGTATAATGTTCAATTATAATATATAATTATATTTATATATGTTCAGTTATAATGTTCAGTATTCTTCGAAACGAATCGCGTGATACATCGACCTTGACACGTGCATTTCTTTTATCAAGGAATTGACACTAATATATTCTTATTATTATATATATTATATTATTATTTGCAAAAAAAAATAAGGCAATATAAGTTATCTTAAAGAATAATATGATACTAAAATTCGATGATATAAAATGAATTGTTACTAGTTACGTTATTTTTGGACCAATATGAAATTGAAAATTTTCAGAAATTATTGACATTTTCGGAAAAAAATATAAAGAATTTCAAATTAAATTCTGAAAATTTATAATACTAATATTTACCAAAAAGAAATAAACTACCACTATTAGTTACATTAATAATAATAATGCACACTCAATACCTATCAGTTTCAATAATTTTAAGATCAATATCTTAGTAAATCAGAAGTTATAATATTTATGAGAACTTTCAGGAGAAAATCAATATATTTAAATTTATTTAACTCTGCTGTAGTCCTTGATTTAACTACACACTTAAAGTCTCCGAGACAAAAGTGACTCTTATATGTAAAATTCGTTTTCTTCATTTTATTTTCTAACGAAAGGATCAAGGAAATACTATATGTTATTATATATATTTTTTATAATGCCTAAAAATCTGGTACATTCTACTAAAATTATTTATCTATAACAAGTTGTAAATATATGATAATAGTAGCTTTTGACGTTCGTAACATTTTTGCGAATTTTTCCTTTTGTGTTTTAGTACATATTTGGTATCTGTCTCTTTTTTTGTGAACTGTAACTTTTTCAACCGATGTTGAAGATTCCGACGTATTTATAATACTCCACCATATCTCTTTTGCAGCTTTCGTACGCGACTAATACTTTCATCGTAATATTTTCATAATATAATTTTGTATCAATCCGTTCTCTAAATTTTTTACGAATGCTCTTATTCTCAAAGATGTCGATTTTCACGAGGAATTTGCTTTAGAATATAAAACATAAGCATTCAATGCTGATATGTCCAACACAGTTGAAAAGACTTTTATTGGCCAATTATTATAATTTTGAATAGGAATGGAACTATTATAATGTTATTTTATATTATTTATCTTAATGTCAGCCAATACTTCAAAATATTTCACTTTAATGATTGATTTCCATCTTTACTTCGTGTCTTAATATTTATAGACAAAAATGAGTCGAAGATGTTATATGTAACTTTTTATTTGTAACATACCATTTGAAAAGAGACAATGAGATTTTAATATAATGTCACGAGGATACAAACAAGCATATTCATAATAATTGTTACGACCGTTCGCGGAGAGACGCGATCGCGAGGAGGCACGTCAACGGGAGTCGTAAATTCCCGTTACGATTAAACAATCGACGCCACGAACTGATCGATCTCCTTATTTCTATTACGATAATAGGGGTAGTTAGGTTGAGTTCACACTGTGTTAATATGTATACAATATCGTTTATTCCAGCGGGTTTGAAAAGATGACTAGTTACGTTGATGCGTCGGTACAAGATAAGTAAGAAACCCGTCACAGACGTTTTGACTGTTATAACGACGAAAAGGAACTGATTTAAGGGTAGAACCCGTTACAGACTTGTTAAATGTTTAACGGCGAAGACGAATTAATTTAAGGGTAGAACCCATTACAGACTTGTTGACTATTCTAACGACGAAGACGAAGTGTTTAAGGGTAGAACCCGTTACAGACTTGTTGACTATTCTAACGACGAAGACGAAGTGTTTAAGGGTAGAACCCGTTACAGACTTGTTGACTGTTCTGACGACGAATACGAAGTGCCACGAAAGTGACGATGCTGTGTCGGAGAAGAGCTAGAGAAGGGTGTCTAGCGCACGGGACCATCGGATTTGTTGATGACATTTTTTGGTCGGGAAAGTAAGGGTAATAGACATTGTTTCTGATTGGCTATTAAGACTGTTGGTGGACTAGGAATGGTCTTAGCCGCCCTCGATAGAAAGTTGGTAGTAGGAAGCATCGCACGTGTGAAAAACTAACTTTCCCGTGTTTTCCCGAAAGAAACCATAAACCTTAGAAAACGCTTTTGTAAAAAAATCTTTGTTCGATCTGAAAGACTTTAACTAAAATTTTCTGAGATTTATGGTCTTTCCTTGAGAATCTTAAGGGTACGCGGACACAATAAGGATGTGCAGCATTTGGCTGCCATCCTGCCCGCGGTGTGTGGCCTGGTCTAGGTAGAGAGTCGGTCGACGTAACAATAATTTTACTGAGACCACAGTAGGGTTACAACATTTTTCAGTACTAAAATCTATCAAAATAATATGAACAATATTCATAATAATAATAATCAAATATTATATTATTAATACTGGCGCAATTAACCAAATATAATAATTTCAAATAAAATGCTATCAATCTTTTATATAAAAAGTCTACTCAGCAGTATGAAATTTCCTCAATTTAATTTGACGGAAGGACAAATGTAAACATGTAAGTTGTACGTACTTATTAATCGGATGCATTCATAATTCTGCGGTCATGCCAGATGCGCATCCAATGTCGCGTATCACGCGGAGAATCGTGGCTATTTCACGAAAAGTTAGTTGTTTATAGAAATGGAGATGGTTCGTGGTGCCAAAAATTGATCCGTCCTTTTACACCAATCTAAATATCGAACTATCTCTGCAAGAGAGAAATTTGTCAATTTGTAAATACACACAAAAGACTATTTATTCATCGATTATTGCACGTACATTCGTAACACGAGCGATCTTACCTCACAGAAGCTGTAAATACAGCACGTATTCTATATATTTGCATGCAATTTAGACTCGAATACGAGTTACTCTAGAATTGGTTTGCGTAAGCAGAAACCAGCGTTAAGAGTTCGAAGCTCCGCTAAATTTAGATATTTCGAGACGAGTTTAATTTTCAAAGAGCATCGTATTTGTTCGACTGCATTAATCTCCGCCTTTTCACGCTATTCCCTTGAGTCGAACAGCAGTTCTTTGGAAAGCAACGAAAATCTACGTTATTCCGTCGCTATTGAAATATTTGGCAAATTTGTAGTAAATGTATATTTGTTCTATCAAGTAATTAGCCAGTCAAACTGTAATAAATAATAACCGAGTTTCTTCAATCGATACGTCCACGTGTCTCCGAGTCATTTGGTTTCATTTATTCCATATAAATAGCACATGTGTGTGTGTGTGTAATTGTTTGTCACAGCTTCACCGGAACAGCGTCTTCCCTATTGCATTAACGAACAACGATCTTGAGGATCATCGAGGGACATCGAAAATTGAGAAGAAAAGACTGTTCGGATACATTCTGCCCGATTTACAATTTTCATTAAATGAAAAAGAAGTAAGAGAAGAAGAAGAAGAAATATTCTTCAAAGATAAACGATATCTTTTTAAAAATACAGAATAAAAGGGAAACTTTTTTAATAAGATGCACGGAATAAGTCATCTACTGTCCCACCATAACTCCCACAATGGCGACACAAGGACTGTCAATCATCATCAAGACAAGACTTCCTCCGTGTCTGACACTAGAACACACGACACAAAGATCCTGCAGGAGTTGTTAAATCACAAACATATCCAAAGACGAATATCTCGAGGTTCAGTGAGCTCGACGTATTCTTATGGTTCTTCAACATCCTATGGCTCGTCTCACGGCTCGTCTCGCGGCTCGTCTCACGACTCGTCTCACGGTTCAAACTCTTCCAATCACAACTCATCCCTCCATCACAGTGTGCACAATCACTCGGTGTATCACACGATTCATGGGAGCAGCCACCATCATCAGTCGATTCACCATCATCATCCCCTTCATCATGTTCATCAGCTACAGTCACAATACCCACAGAATCATCAGACGAGCAGCGGAAGAGCTTCACCCACGTCGCTCAATCTGACCAGCGATCACGAGAAGCATCATCATCATTACAGCATTCAGGAGATGATACGACACTTTGGGAGAAGATTAGGCCATATGAGGCGACAGAGCGAATGTCAGGACCCGCCTAAGAAGAAAGAGGAGGATTTCCGAAATAGAAGCCAGAGTCTGGATGGCGGCGCAAAGCATCCTAGTCTGAGGGATGCTGATTGTGAGACCACTTACAGAATCTACGAAAGCATTCTTAGGCAAGGTAACAGAAAAAACGTATCGAAATGTGGGCTGCGAAAATTTATTAGAATTCTGTAGATTTGGTCAGTTATTCTAGGGAGAGAACGAATATTTTTATTGGCACGACTGAACAATTTTATTATTAGATACTAATTTCTTTTATTTTTAATATTAATCAGTTGCATATATGTATATAGCTAAAACTTTTCATTTGTCTGTTTGTAAGATAGACATTGGGATGGTGCTTAACTCGATGGTTGAACAATTCTTTTTATCCTATATTTATCTATGAAATAAAAGTATTACATAATTGGAACTTCGAGACTCGAGGCACAATTGAATTAATATTATTAGTGAAATTTTACAAGAATTATAAGTTGCAAGTTATCAGTACTAATAAGTTCTTTTATAGGTTTGTTTGCTTAACAAAAGAAATGAAATTTTACAAGTGAATTGTACAAATTTCCGCAATTATTTGACGAGAACCTATAAAATTATAAAATAAAAGTCAATAACGTATAACCTATTAATTCGCTAATATTACCAGTTAAACCCTTTCAGAGATTTTGCTATTCTGTTTTCTAATACTTCAAATTAATATCTCTATCGTAAATTAAAATAAATTCATATCGAAGATCTAACGCTTTTAATTCGATTAATTCGAATGAAAAATATTGTACGCATAGATTATAGATCGTTTCTCTTCTTGTTTAATTTGATAATTTAAGTAACTTCAAACTTTTATATTTGTTTGCGTCATAAAATTGCAAGTGTAAGGCGCGTTTATTTACGAGAATATTTGAAATCGTTGTTGGTTTACGCTTATTTTCCTATTACGTAGCATTACGCAAGTTGTTTTTAAGATTGTCGAAAGTGGGTATTCCCTCTATTTCGATGTGCCAAATTGAATTAGACTATTCGCGTTCGAATTTCTGAAGTATTTAAAGATATGTATATGTATGTAGAATGTATATAATGTCATTGTAAGTCTATATGGTTCAACATGTAAATGTCAATTATTATTATTATGATAATCAAGTTTTAGCCGAATAATATAAATATAGAACAATAATTCTAATTTCCAAATTAAATATTTAATATATTTAATGGATTAATTATATAAAAATATCATATCGTTATTAAAGTTACTATAAAGTATCACTATAAAATTTATTATCAAAATGTCATAAGAAGAATATAAAATACAAAGGAGAATGAATTTACAGTTACCTACAGGCATTGATACGAGACACGAAGAATTATTTCTCTATTTCAAAATGTTCGTCGTTTCTGTCGATACAAGATTGACAGTAGTAAAAATTGGATTTAGTCCTCTACATAGTTCATTTTGATTCTTTTCTTCTCAATGAATGAAACTTTAATTCCGCGTATCACTTCATCACGTATTAATTCTGATTTTATAGGAACTCTTCCTTTTTTTTTTCTTCACGTTATCAATGGATAAAATTCTAATGGATATGATTGATGTAATTGACGGAAAATTCAATTTATCCATTCTATTGGATAACATATACATCGTTTCCATAATTTTTTCTTAATTTTTAATGTTGTTTGTCAAAAGATAGTTCCAAGCATTTTTTGCAAGGATTCAATATCTATGGACATGATTGATGAAATTCAAGGAAAACTATATAAAACTTTATATAATGTTATTATTCTATTGGGTAACGTTACACCGTTTGTTTCAGAGATTCATAAGTTTTGTACAATTTTTCATATTGTTCATGAATAAATGATCTCAATTTTAAATACCATTTTGTGGAGACTCAATGTAGTTAAAGAAATTAAATTGCCATTATAATTGTGTTTGAAATCAATGTTTTTATTACTGGTAAATCTCGGGCGTTCCTATATAATTAATGCATTGAATTCTTGCTCCAAATGAGACAATATTTATTTGATTCAAAATATCTCTCATTATTTGACACTTTATAAGAAATAACTTCTTCCACTCTCACTAAATGCATCACAAAGTTTAATATCGATACTTGCTAATAAGGCTACAAACTTTTTAAGCAATCCAATACATATATTGCGATATCGATGACCTTTTTCCTTTTTTGAATTGTACTTAATAACCATGATTTCGTTTCTTTCATATTTCGTATTTTTATTGAAATCGTTTAATAAAACCTCGGACAATTTATATTTATATAATATTCCTTCTTATTTTGACTCGTAGAACGCACTGATAAAGGTATAAATATTTATACTGTTATTTTATTTAATAATATAAGTATTAATAATAGTAGAAATAAAAGATGTCTCGTCTCAAGGTTTATTTTTTAAATGATTAGGAATTGGAAAAATTGTTATAAAAAGAGGATGAAATAGTGTATAGAATGAGGTATGTCTCGAAATTAACTTTGTGCCGTTGATGCATTATGTATGAGCTCTTTTCAACTGCATGTAATTTCCGACTATCTATAAAAAAATATTGTTATAGAATACTGATACTTAAAAATGATAAAAATGTGAAATTTTATATATTATTGCGTAATGAATGTGCAATATAATATGCGTGAAACGATTAATTTCTATTCTATTTTGAAATATAGGCCCATAGTTCCTCTTCGTTTGAGCGAAGAAATTATTCTATTAAATTATTACGAATTATTTCTACTAGTGTACTGGACTTACAATTATTGTAGTTGCACTATACTTGTGCGTTTCTACTATATTTTTGACTCCCAATAAATGACGTCGCGCAATATTTTGTTCTGCAAGCTCAGCTCCGTAGAGTTCAGTTACCATTGAAAGATCAAGAATCACCTTGACCCGATCGTATAACTATTCCGCTGTCTAACAATAAGTGGTTTACATATTCAATACCTCATTGCAGAGTTTACCAGCTTCATCAGCTATTCACGTATACATATATTTTTAGATCCTCCTACCGTCTACCTCCTACGACCTTATTGTTAGTTTAAAATCTTGCACGTAATATTCGAGCAAGCAAGGGAACTTTTGTCTAATAATCTAATTCACAACATAAACTGATTTCTACTCATGATATGATATTAACTTACTATTAAACTGTGAATGACAAAATAATTTTAACCGCTTTTGGTAAAGTACTTTCTTATATCTATTTGTCTTTTTTTTGGACAAAATGTATGTACATGTATGTATAATATATACTATTACTTTTTTCCCCCGAATCCTCCATATTCTGTAGATATTTTATTCTCATTCTGTTCGTATCATTCTATGATTACTATAGAAAGCTTTTATTACATAGAAGTAACTATTGTTTTTTCCATATTTTCATTTCTCTAATTAGAATTATTATTTATACCGGTAAAATCCTGGAAATACAGGAAAGAAGGTTAAATTTCTTCAAGGTAAAATTGATCGAGTATGTCAATTAACTGGCCGTGAGATGAAATATTATCTGAGCGATGCGAATGTGGAATGTAACGAGGAAACCGAAGCCGAACGTTCCTTCTTCATTCTAGTTATTCCAAAGGTCACTTCCACCGTTGTGCATCATAGTTAGCCCTCAGATATATTTAGGAATTTATGAGAAGATTAGCAGTGTAAAAATGCACAGGATGTTCCAAACGGTTTCGTTTGGTTATAGTATTTCGTGAGCGAACGAAATTTCTGCGTAGGTTTCATTTCTTTATTTATATTCATAGAAACGTGAAGTTATTCATTAAATACGTCAATTTTTATAGCGAATAAAATAACCATCCGAAACTAACAATTGAAACGAATTCCGGTCTTCTGTATCGTACGTGATAGGAAATTTTAACAAGGAAAAGTTTATTTTACGAAATGCACGATCGGAAATCTTGATGCTTTTGGCACCGCGCTGCGCCACGCCATCCAAATCGTGAGAATCTGTAGAATTCAAATTTTTCGTTTCTTACGTTTCGAAGAATGCAAACGAGGTAATATCACGCAACAGAAATGAGACATTCTGTTTTATGCGGGCAATGTGATAGCTTATTTTTTCTTACGAAGCATGTGCAGTAAAACTTTGTTTTAAAAAATCACATATTTATGTGTTAATATCATATTTTTAAATTTCTATTTTATCTACTTATCGTTACACTACTATACACAGCTATTATGTCTGCTTATGATTACGCTATTATCTACATATCTACATATAAATAGTTAGTTACTATTTGCTGCAAATAGCACTATATTTGCAGCAAAGTGATTTATATCGGTCACAAAGTATTTGCACACCTTATCTATAGATACACTTATTTTCCAAAGAAAATTTTTTTATCAGGTTCTACATTTCATTTTGGTAGTACGAAATTTTTGCAGTCATATGAAAATACATACTACCAAATGATAATATATTTTAATATATATTTAATTAATTGGTGTGTAAATGTTATAATAAATACAGTGGTGTGCAAATATTTGTTGCAGCCACCGTACATATTTGTAATAATTGACAGGTTGAAAATCGTAATAGCGTATGTCAAGATTTTGAGAATTTGGATTTAGTCGCGTGTCTCAGCTCTTAAAAACATCATCCTACTAAATGTCATAAGAGGCTTATAATCAAATAAATTTAGAAGAAAATATATAACTTTATTCTCTGTCATAGTATAAGTCAATACTTTTTTCTAACCATGGATCAATATTAAATTTGAATGCATTTTTTATAAAACTTAATGAACTAATTTGGCTAAACTAAACTAAACTAAACTAAGCTAAAAGCTTTAATTCTAGGTATGTAATAGTTATAATTTTGTTTCACACTTGTCAAAATATATCGAATCTGATAATTCATAATTAGATGAACTTTTAAAGACTATCATGGATGAAATGTCACGTCATGCGAATTTTATTCTAATGTTAACCTGTAATAATACTGATATTTATTTGTCATTTAATGTTGAATATAATGATAAGAAAAATTGAATTTGTGTTTGACCTTATTGATTTTTAAAATAAATATTTCACCCATGATAATTAACGTGATTTCCTTTAATGATAGCTACTAAGGGTTAATATCATTTTTAAGAAAAATATAAACTTATTAACAATCAAGCGGCGAAACCAAATCACTCGAATTTCCACAATCATTCGAATTTTCAATCATCTTTATATACAACGGTCTGTTATCTTCTATCTTGATACAATAATAGATCTCTTATTATTTTAATACAATGAATCTCTCCGGTTGGAAGCAAATCATATCTTTATCGTTGTATTATAATGTACATATAAATTATATCTTCATATTTGTATTATACACACGTACGTATGTACTTATGTAAATTACATCATACTTATATCTTTGATTTGTAAGCCTACAATCAACCTTTCTGAAATTGATTTATCTTTATTACAGTCGAATCTGGATAACTAGAACTTCTATAAGACTGCAATTTTGATCCCCTTTCGCTTCGCTGCGAGAACTTCTAGACGTCGAAATAAAATTGTAGATGCATTATTTTATCTCGGTAACTCGAGCTTAGAACAGCCAGACCTCTACTAGTCGAAGTGTTTATTTTTAAAAGTTGAATTTCTATTGCTGCTGCCTCTACAACTCAAAGTGTAACCATAGTTATGTTATATGTTGTAAGATGTAAGAAGCCACTTATTCGATATTGTCTCCTTTCCTCCTATTGTTAGAATTGTCTCAAATAATGTAGAACGGATAACATAAGACGTATCCCTACTTTGTCGCTCTCCAACTATGTGTATATTCGTGAAACAAATCTTTCTTCGTCAGTCGTACACTTACTATCTCTCGCGTCTTTAACTTTTTATTTATGTACGTTGAATACGATGAATTCTAAAAGGAAATGCTAACTCTAAAATACTAACACTTTCTGAAAAGATGAATGTGATTGTGCGTTCGTAAAAAACTTCAGTATGTCGAATCTTCGTTTGTTAAATCTCTTTTACTTGGAAACTTTCGATAAGTCTATAATTCAAAGATTTTAGCTCTTTCTTTGAGGTTCGAGATTACCGAGAACTTCACAAGCGAGTTCAATGTGAACACCATTGAAATGTAAATAGAGTCGCATGAGATTTTATGTATTCCCATAGAATATAGCAGATTGCACATTGTACACGTCTGCCCATAAATTGTGTTAAATTATAATTAGTTAAGGCCAGCGTTGGTCAACCAGCATGGCCAATCCGTAAGCATAAAATTTATCAGAAAGAAGAAATTTAACAAGTTTCATTTTCGGTGATTCACGTATGGGTCATGATGAGCCGAATTTACATATACAATGACGTACCATTGTAATGGCGTGTAAAAGGAACGATGAGTATCTTATTGCAAGTATCGCAACATAATTTAAATATAAAATCTTCCAAGAAGTTTTTTATCCACAAAATTTCATAATTTAAACCTGAAATTTTACAAGAAACTTCTTGACTCACTACGCACAGAATCTGCTTAATGTTAATGTATTACTGTATACGATGAGCAAATATTTGCTAATAATAAAATAGATGTCTATTAATGTGTATCGTGTTCGCATATACGTATTTATATATCAGTTTGTTAGCTGGAAAAGACGAGTAAACTCGTTGTTACATAAAGTTCTCAATGTCTTGGACATAATAATTTTGTTATTTATGCATTTACAATTTTCTAATCCGCCATATTAAAAGTATTTCATTTTTATGTAGTATATAATTTTTTAAAAATAAAAGTAAGTTGTGTTTATTGACTTTCAATTGTATAATTATAAAAATTTCTAATTAAGAAATGGTTCGATTAACAGGTTATATATTAAACGTTAAAAGTGTTTTGGTACAATTTAAATAATATTGTAATGTCGCGTATTTTTTTAAATTTTGTTGATTAAATAGAATATGATTTATTAAATGGAATATGATATTCTTGTTACCGACTTGGGTTCGTTAGAGTAGTTTTATATTTCACTGATAAATGGAAAAGAAATATTTACTGACTATGGCGCTTACATACACAATATGATGGAAAATGCACAAGGTAGAAATATAAGTGATAACTCTTAACATGCAAGGCATCAACTTTCATCGACTGACAAATTATTTTTTGATTCTGACACATCTTGCAAAACTACCGAGCGACCTTCGTTTCTGAACACATTAACATACGTTCAAGATGTTTCATTTGTCTTTTCTCCGTATCTGCCTCCGTATCTTTGTTATTTTTAGCAGTATAAAATAAGTATTATGTAAAGAGCATCATAAAAAGACAATTTTAGTATTCGAGTTTGTTTTTTTTTAAATTTCTGACCTCATTGATGAGATGATAATATATGTATTTGAGAATAATACTCGTGCCTATCTTTGTTATCATATTCTTACATCTTTATAACTAATCTATTAAAGAGCAGCATAACAAAATTATCAGTGATCTTGGAAACTGAAAAACAATTTTGTGATTCGAAATTTATAATTACAGTATCTTTTGTGTAGAAATAAACAATTTTGCTGTTAGTATTTTTCTTGTTCCTTTTTGTGCTGTCAAAAATATCGAAGATGTAAACTGATGAAATGCGAAGATTGACAATGTAAATGTAATGGAAAAAGAACCGTATGAGATGTTGCCCGGAAAATTCGTACCGATTTTCGGTAGGTGACATTAGGACAGGTTTGAACATATCAGAATGACATGTGTACATATTCTAAAAGGTGATCTTTCAAACATCTTTAGAAAAAAATTTGGTTAGCAGACATTAATTTTTGTTACTTTCATACTCTCTTAAATATGGAAGGAAACAAAGTGCATTATAGGCATTTGGTGCTTTTCTTCCACCGGAAAGGCAAAATGCTGCACAAGCAATAAATAAGATATGCGCTGTTTATGATGAAGGCACTATAGCTGAAAGAATTGTGCAGAGGTAACTTGCTAGGTTTAAAGCTGGTGATTCCAATCTTGAAGATAAAGAACCCCCAGGTGGGCCCTCCATACTGATGAAGATTAGATCAAAACTCTGATCGAGAATAACTCATGTTATACGACACGTGAATTAACAGAAATATTAAAAATATCAAAATCCACCATCCACGATCATTTTGTGAAGCTTTACTATATAAACCGTTTTAATGTATGGGTTCCCCACGATTTAACGGAAAAAAATCTGAAGGATCGTATTTCCATTTGCGACTCACTCTATAAAAGCAGCGAAAAGACACCATTTCCGAAGTAAGTAGTGATGGGGGATGAAAAATGGATTATTTGTAATAATGTTGGGCGGAAAAGATCTTGGGGAAAGCGGAATGAATCACCTTTAGCCACCCCAAAAGGCGGTCTTTATCCGAAAAAAGCTATACCCTGTGTCTGGTGTTTCTACTAAACAACCAGACGATAAATTCGGAAAAGTATTGCTCGCAATTAGGCGAATTAAAAATAGCAGTTGAACAAAAACGTCCAGGCAACTAGGGAATCGGAAGAGCGTTGTGTTCCATCAGGACAATACGCGGCCTCGTGTGCCATTGTTTACTCGACAAAAAAGCTGTTGGAGGTTGTTTGGGATGTGCTACCCCACTCACCGTATTCACCAGACATTGCACCCTCAGATTTTCACCTTTTAGGTCATTACAAAATTCCCTTAATGGTAAAAGCTTTAACTCTTTGGTCGACATAAAAAGTCATATTGAAATGTTTTTCGTCGAAAAACCTGAGAAATTCTGGAAGGATGGAATATTCAAGTTGCGTGAAAGATAGAGAAAGGTTGTGGAACAAAATGGTACCTATATAATTCAATCGTATACCGAAATTTAAATGTGCTGCATTTGAATTTTCCTTAAAAATCGAAACGAACTTTTCGGAAAACCTAATACATACATGCCCCCTGTTATTTCTAACGGCTCGAGGTAAACCACGATTGATTTTGCCTTTTTTTTAATGAACCATGTGACGTAGAACGCAGAAGAAGGAGAAGAAGAGAAGAATATTAATATTATAAAACCAGTTAGCTCGTCACTCGAAATAATAATATCGTGATCTCTTAACCTCCTATTTTTAAACATGTCGGTTCATTTTTGTTATAAATAAATTATATCATATCTACATTTACATGAATCATTATTCTTAAGTTAATCTTAATTTAGATTGGTTCTCCTTCGTTAATATTTTATTCTATCACGCTTCAATTAATAGATTGATATACATATATTAAATATTACATATAACGTTAATATGTAACATTCACTTTAATTTAAAATTTAATTTAATAGAAAAATTATTACAATTAAATTAACTAAAATGAAGAAATAGAAATAGAAATTATAATGAAAATAACGTCTTTTCTTCTTTTTTTTCATGCAGTTTAAATTTCTGTTATCATTTATAATTTTATATCAGACACTCGGTTTCTTAATTATAATCTTCGCATTATATTAAACGAACGATGAAATATGAATTGAAAATTTCAGGCGCGCTTAGACGGAGCTCTTTGGATCCTGGTGCCAGACGATTCTCTTTGGGCACACCTGCGATTCCTCATAGAGCTTCCGATGCTTGTCTAGATCCTGTGCACGCCGCCATCCTCTTTCGAGACGCGAGAGGGGTGAGTGTTAACTTTAATCAAAGTTTTTATAAATCGATGTTGGTTCATCAATGTTGTTTTTCCTAATCTATTTCTATCTGCTAAGATCTTTATCGGGGATAAGTAACATATAGAGTGTTCCACATAAACTTGCAATAGTTGCGATATGTTCCGTTCACATAAACTTGTGGATGTAAGAATGTAGAGGATCCATATAATATGCAGAGATATAGAAAATTAAAAAAAAAATACCCAAAATATTTACTATAATACTTAGACTACGGATGTTTATGGATTGACGAGAAATTTTAAAGTGTACAAATGTATAAAATTTCTTTAACTATGTCCACAAAAATATGAAACTGAATAAATAATATTTTATATATTTGGTAGAAAAGACTTCACGATCGAAAATTTTCACTTTAGATTTTTTTTTTTATATTTCAAGGTCATTTTTTATAACTTTTTAAAATAGTTTTATAGTATATAAGATAGTAAATAAATAATATAAATAGGTAAATAAATAGATAATGGTGAACAAGACAATTATTAATATACAATATGTGTCATTTATGATGGCTCTAAAGAAGAATGTCGGATAATATTTTGTCGGAAGGTGAAAGCGGATGGAAGGTGAAGCTTATGAGCCTTAGCGCATGAATTAATATTATGTACATAGATAACACCCATAAAGTTATTCTTATTTTGGCGATTGAACGCCGAGAAGTTTATGTATTTATCATTAAATTGCAGTCATTCATATTGTGTTTTCTAGTAAACCGAAAGCGAATAGAAATTTCAATATAAAGATTTTGTACACTTTTGCTTTTCTGTAGATTATAGTCTATTGATATAAAGATAAAAGAAACGTTCTTCAGTAGATATTAATATCTTTCCATTATTTAGAGAATCAAATGTACGAGTATATTGAGGGCATATTAAAATATATAAAGTTTCATTAAAAAATATTAGTGAGCTCGAAACTCAATTAATTTGAATTAATTAATTATTATTAAATATAATAATGAAAATAATAGTAATAATTATCTATCCTATCCAATCGCATTAATAAAAGTGTTTTAACTATGCTGATGATTTCCAAGATCAACTTCTCCTATATCTTTTCTTTTTATATTCAACTATGTTAATAGGCTCTGTGCCTTTATTAGAAAGTAGTATTAGAAATTTATACACGAGTAACATGATAATTGTCTGAAAAACGACACCTCAGAGCCATAAAATAAACATGACATGTGCATTATTTTAATAAAAAAAAAAGTAGTTGCTAATAATAATCTTAGTAAGTTGATGTGATTTTAGATAATAAAACAACATTCAACCGTGCAAGTTATATGGAACATCTTATATATCTAAAGACTGAGTTCAAACTTCTTTGTTCTCGTATGCTTTAATTATTATTTTAAGTCGTATTTAGTTGAAGACGATTAGTGCAAAACATAACGATATACAAATATTTTTTTCACTTTTTTCTCGTTCTCCTTGATACAAGCTTCTTGCAGCGGTCAATTTTTCATTATCACGCATTCCATGTGAGATAAGAAGCTCCTGTTTGCAAGACTTGACGATATCCAATATCTGCATCGCGTTACGCGTCTGCAGTGTCCTTAGGCTATGGTTTTCTTTACAAGGTTGCTGGATAACCAACGGATAACGAACATAAACAAAACGTTTGCAAGTCGCTTATTTTTTTTGTTTTTCCTCTTTACTCTAACTCATTATACATATGCAAAGCATTTGTATATATCGTTCGACGAAGCTCGAGAAGAATCTAGGTCGCAATGAAAGCTTGGAACATAAGAGAGAGGGAAATTCAATAGAATCGTGTAGAAAAGAAGTAAAGTTGTTCTCATAGGTGCTTTATCATATTGGAGAAATGGGACAAGGTTATCCTTTTTGCTTATGTATCTAGTCAAATGAATGAGATATGCAACAAACTCATAAATGAAAAGTTACCAACTTGATACATAAATTGTTCGTTAATGATTTTGTTTTTTCTCTTACCAATTAAACACATAGATAAAGTTGTAATGATCGGTAAGTAGTATCCGGCAGTTGGTAAAGATGATACCTACGACATTTTGATAATGTTTCTTAAGTGATGGAACAGCTATTCTTCCTATGTTATCGACGCTAGTTTCAGTTCATTTTTATTGATATTTGTTAACATGCAGTTGATTTTCTTCTCTGCATTTTTCATTTCATTTTGTGACGACTCTAATTTTAGTATTATTTTTAATATTATCGATTTACCACAGAATAGTACATACTGCAATCACCTACAATGCTACAACATTAATAGTGCAAGAAATTTGAACTATATATAGTTATGAAATAATGAATAAGATATAGGATACGATACGGTTGTGTACACAGGTGTGGAAATTCCGGTGGAGGGAGCTCTTAATATTAGGAATTGTGTTTTACAAATCAGCCGCCATAGAGTGTTACAATCGAAAAGTTAGAATTTTGTATTTAGCGCCATCCTTTGGTGAAAGTATTGAAGGTAAAAAATATAAATTAAAACACTAAGCTTACTCAATGACTGAACTAAATCATTTTTCACAATTCTTTACCATTAATTTAAGGTAAATATATATACACACACACAGAAAACTGTACTTTGAATGAATTAATTATGAACTATTATTAAATATGTATTATTTTCAACGAAAAAATTTAACAAAATTACAACTTCCAAATCAAATATGCATACATATATTTAATATTTTTATATTTGACGTGTATATTGGAAAGTAAATTTGTTTTTAATTTTCTTAAATTCGTTAAAAAATTGTGTAACTATTAGCTCTATCTGTAATACATGTTAATAATGTCACTTCCAAAGTACATATGATTGAAACATTTCAATATTACTAAACTTTTTATTGTAAAAGCAAAATTATAGTATAGTAAAAGCAAAAGTATAGTGTATTTTAGACTTTACAAAGGATTTTAATAATGAAAAAAATATTTATATTATATAACATTTATTAGACATAAGTTAGATATAAAATAATAAAAGTACGCTTTTTCTTTCCACGCCCCCTGTTAATCGATCCACCGTGAGATGAGTACGTGGCTGCATTAAGGAGAGAGAGATAAAGACAGAGAAAAAAGGTTCTCACTACTTTTACACGATGGCGTTACACAACGAATCCTAACTTCTCAATTGAAGCGCCGTATTGCGGACAAATTAAGAAACATTTTCCGATCTGTATATATGGCCGTGGCTGGGGCTAAGTTTTACATAGGCATAAGGTAGACCAGGAAATGTTTGTTAATTTGTTCGCAGTAAAATGCTTCAATCGATTTGTGAAGCTTTGTCGTACAGCGCGACCTCGTGTCTTCAACCTGTAGCACGACCGTGCATAACATTTTCTGTATCACACGAAATATTCTATAGTTACTTTAAATATATTCTGAAAAATTATGAAAAGTACTTTACTTCAGTTTCATTTATATTCTTTACCTTCAGGGCACACAGTTATTGCTTTCACCGAAGAATGGCGTTAAATGTAAAGGTTTAAACGTTATAGCTAGTTGCCGATTTGCAAAGCGCATCTCACGATCATGATCACGACATTAAGGCTGAATGCACACGAGCGACATTTTACCGCGGAATCTTGCTATGACCATACAGCTGTCTTTATCGTTCTTAATAAGAAAACAAAGAAAGAAATATGGTCACAGCGAGATCGTATGGTAAAATGTCGCTCGACTGCTTATATTTAGGAAACATATGTAAAGAATGTGTTTTTATCGAAACTCTATCATGACTTTAAATATAGAATCGAAGATTGTACGATTTGTTAAGATGTATTCTTGGAGCTTCGTCAAATATGCGTCGTGGAAAGGGTGCAAAAATTTGCTACCAGTAATATATAAGTTTACGAATAGTCTTGAAAAACATTGTCGGGTAATATAAGACCTAATGTTCTTCACTCTCCATTCTTATTCCTGCAACTTTTTATTCCTCTCATTTTCATTCTTCTCGTTATTTTTCTTCTTCGTGTTCTTATTTTTATTTACAAAAATTGAATGCCCAAAACTCTTCGAAAATCCCTTTTATTTACTCGAATTGTTTTCTATTTCTAATCGCAAAATATATACCTAAAATTTATTTATTTTCATTTACTTGCTTACTTTAACTCCCTATAACATGACGTAACTTGAAAGTTATATTATTTAGTACTTTAGTTACAATAGTATATAATAGTAATAATAGTACAATAGTATTTATATATATAAACCTGTCCTTTTAAATATTATTTCGTATATTTATTATTGTCATATTTTCTTTTATTATTACTATATTATCACGTCAGTAACAATTATTAAAACCTATCACTCATATTAGAATCAGAAACATTTTGTTGCAACATAAATTCTATCCGCCTCTTTATTTATATGTATAAGTAGGTTATCAAAGTTATAATTAAGCTGCAGATTTTTATGCAAATTTAGAGTTTTATAAACACAATTAAAGAAACAAAATTTAGATAGAAATTTGCTTTAACTATTAAAAATTATACCGAATACTTTACTTTTTATATTTTATGTAGTTTTATATATTATAGATATGTAATTCACACACCTTTAAATTTTATGCAAATGAATAAAAATCCGCAAACTAGTTATAATAAATGTAACATTGCTAAATGAGTCGATATAAACCGTTTTCCTAGAGGTTATACAAGATACATTATTCCTACTATTTCCATTAGTCTCTTAATAGCGGGGCATTCAGAAAGGTTTTATAATGACAAATATCGCTTAGAATAGATCGAATAGATCTTCATTCTTTGCATGCAAAACAATTTGGCTAGAAGAAATTAAATAATTTTAAGATCGTAAAAATGCAGTAAATATAAATAAATTCCAAGATGTTCGTAACAAAATAACATAACGTGTAAAGACGAATGTTAATTGAATTTATATTTATATTATATAAGATTTACTCTAGCAGATTGAACATATACAGCAATTTAATAGTAATCAACCATATTTTTTTATGAGCAAAGAAAAATCTGCTTATATAGAAGATCTAATTACACCTCTAAAAAAAAGTGAAATATTTAGGGAAATTATATATGTATCTCCGCACGCACGCACGCACGCACGCTCACTCACTCACACACACGCGCGCGCGCGCGTACGCACGCACGCACGTTGAAATTCGAATAAGTTCTTTATTTTGTATCACTTTCTCTTATTCACGTTGTATTTATGGCACATGCCCCTATGCTTATCTGAAACCTTATCGCTTGTGTATCCATAGTTGAACGGCAACTACACACGATAAAGAGTGTTTACAGTCTGCGCTATGAACGTAGTTAAATACATACCACACATATGTATGTTATAATCTCAATATGAATAGACTTTCGGGTACAGTTACTCATAAATTCGTGTAAATCATACGAACCACCAAAAGTATTATAAAATTATGAAAGGGGTTAAAAATTTAAATAAGATGTAGGCGCCCGCAAAACGATATCTATGTACAATGTACTTAAATACTTCGAAAGATACGCTCTATTGATAACGTAGTATAGGAAAAAATATACAGAAAAATCGATTTACTATAGACTCTCAACGTAGATAATTTCGTAGGTCATATCTTGAATCGATTTGACTATCAAGCGATTTAAAAAAAAAATTTGTTTGCCGTAAGCGTTATCTATTACTCATCGTGTACCAAAGCTGTATAATTTGCATGATAAGGACCGTTTTTATCGCGCCCTTTTTAGATCTACCGATGTTCGTGAAGTATAAAGTATAAAAGAATAGAAACAGTTCGTAATCTGCATGCTGAAGTTTAAGTAGACATCAACGTTATTCGCATTCGATCACACTTGTGAATCAGCCTTTGTGCGAGCTACTATAATCGTTGTTTTGCCGCGAATCTTTAGTATTCATTATGTAACTCACGAATTTTAGCAAATTTTGATTTTTCAAATATTTATTGCTATATATTTTCAGAAAATTATTGCCCTTTCAGTTTTTCATTTTTATTGCGTTTTTTAAACTGGTACTCTGATATTTTGATACTTGTATAATTATTATAATATTTACAAGTTTTGATCAAGTTTTTGACAGAAAATGACGAGCTTGTTTCTATTATTTTACTTAAGAATATGAGTAAGATGTTTTATGGTTTTAGGATGTATCTATGTTTCGTAGAAACATTTTGGTTCTTGGTTTCGGAATCATTTTGGTTGAGTACAGTAATGATTGTTATAGATATCGAAACTATGTTTAATTTTATATTATTGTATATTCTATTATTTTTTTATATAAATTATCAATAACTACATAAGGGAGATTCATATACATGTATATACATTTCTTTTTTCCCCAAAAAGATATCCATCTTAAAGTTTCAAAAACATAATGTATTTAATGAGATCGAAATTTTCAGAAATATGATATATTCTTGCGTCCCGTAAACATATAATGAAAAACGACTTCGATAGTAAAAAGAAATAATTCTCCTGCAAAGATTTACTATTTATCACGATTAATCATACTTAAAATTTATTACCTTTTAACGATGAAAATATTTTTAACTTTCCAATTAAATTCGATACTCGATTATATTATTTATTGCTTCACATATTGATTTTGTCAGCCCTAACTGACCAACTTTGCTATACTCTACGATTAAAATTTGGGCCATCAATCAACCATATACATTATACATATCTATTATATATATATATTAATATAATATAATATATATATATATATCAAATTAGTCTCATAAGTCTTACTGTATTAGCCATAATCCATATACGTAAATATTATTACAAGTTCTTTAGAGTGACAAAAGGCGCACACAGATCAGTGAGAGAATAATCAACGTAAATGAAGATTCACGCGGCGCACGTGACTTTCCCAGGGAAAGAAACAGAAAGTCCATGAAATTGCATCGGTTGAGTGTCGCGCGCGCATACGAGCCGATGCGCCGTAAATTTCCGACACAACGTGTCGCGGACTCCGCCGCGCCGGCTTGAAAGCCGATCCAGTTTGCAACGAGCGACCGCGCTGGTGTTGTCCGTGACACTAAAATCCTCGCCCCCTTGACTTTGTACAATCTCATCACAAGCCGATTTAAATCAGCCTAAATTGTCCACGAGGAACATTTTCGTGTTACTTTCGAATAACGATACTTTACATATATTGTATTACTTTCGTTATATGTACAATGTACGTCCTGAAATGTTCAACCGATTAAGTTCAGTTCTCGATGAGATATCGAAGAAACTAAATACTCGTTTTGTTAATCAATGAACAAAAGACAATTCTTGTATTCGACGATGTGACGATGAACAGTAACAGTGATTTAGGTCAGTGTAGTTCAAGGTGAAATTGATTGTGAGTCTAGCCAAGTGTGAGAACCAGTTTTCCCGAGTTTCCTCTCATACGTTACGTTGAAACTTGGTAGATAGGTCGATAGTTGGTGGCCTGTAATTCGACACGTAACATCGGCTATCACCACCGGAAACTTGACAAAACATAAATGACTTTGAACTTTGAGGTTGGATCTTTGTCAAACACTTCGCCTCGTAATTCTAACCTTACTATGATCTTCAAATTTTTTCGTATACCAATTTTACCCTTGTTTCAACGAGTAAAACGGTTTCTAAGCTTTCTAACGAAGAGTAATTTCAGCATAATATTGAAACGATAAATCATGTACATATATCAATAGCTTAACTTTTATATAGCTTTTGAAATTTTCTTCAAATTTGAAGAATTTTTGGTTGAGTTGGATATGAGTCCAATAGGCAGGGTTAAAATTATTTGGAACATCCTGTTTCGTATCGTTGAATAGAGTGCAGAGGAAAGTTTCTGATTTGCGAAAGAAAGAGGGAATAAATTGCCCCTTCGAGCTGATAAGACGTCGCACGTCGTCAGAGTGACAGCATGCGACGATGCGCTAGGTCAGTGTTGGTATTGAATTCATGCAGGATCAAAGACCGTTGGGAATGTTTCCTTCGAGATAGAAACATTACCACGAACGCTGTTGCGGGCCTCGTTACCGATGGACAGCCACGCCACGACAATGACGAACACTTGTTGCTAAAGGCTAGAACGTGTGTCGAACGAATACCTGCTCCTGTTCTTCTCTGACATTGTTTCCTATTGGAATTATTGCACTCGTGGGGGTAACACACAGTCTGCTATTCCACTCGTGAAATAATGAAACTTTCCTTGGATACTGTCGTTCCCGGATGAATAGAGTGAATTAAGGTTTTCTTATTGATAGGGAATTTCGTTCGATATATGTATGTTCGATTATGTATGTAGATTTGACTAAGTTCAAATTTTCTGGTTACTCTTGTAGATATTGGATAATCATTAGTCACATACATACGTACTTCCAAATTTTTTTTAATGAAAAATATTCCAAATCGAGAACTTCTGAATGAAGTTTTAAAATTCTGAATGAATTTAGATTTTTTATTGTGAACATGAAATCAGGTTATAATTCAAAATTTTGTTAATGATCCTATTAAAAATTCCTGATAAGGACGGTGATTTATAGTTAGATAACTTAATTTTCTTTCGTATGTTTTTTGAAAATTATGCATGTCAAAAATTTCCTTAATATTGTAGCAGTTTGACATTTTATAAATTTGTTTCTTGGAGAAGTTTAATATTTAGAAGAACTTTAATATCTATGATATTGATGTAAATTTTGAGTGACGCTATTTATACGTTTTATATTCACTTATCACGGTGACGTACATAATGGTTCTCTCTAGTCCTGATAATTAATTACCGTACATTTATCTTTATGTGAATGACCATGTTTACTGTGACCGGTTTTGTAAATATTTTCATCGGGCAAATATGTTTAGATTATTGTTTGAAGATGCGAGCATCGTTAAACAATATTCACATCTCTCTGGTAGATGGCTGACGATTCTCGCAATAAATTCCGCTATTATAAGAATATCGGTCATCATCCAAAACGCTCGTTAGGATAATATACTGATGCTGCGAAAATTCACGTGACCAATGTTTACCACACAAACTATATTTTCATTTTCGTACAATTATGTACGTTTATTTTCAAATTTAATCATCTTTCCGTGTTTGGATCTTTATGATAATACGTAATAACTTTTCATGTTCATATGTACTAAGACCACATTTCTTAATTTTGCCAATTTATCTATGAAACCATAATTTTGTTTTTAAATTATAATATATTATATTTATATAAAAGTATTATAATTTATAATATAATTCTTCGTATCGTTTATCCAAAATTAAATAATTTTCTTTATAGGCTGTATTAATATTTTTAATGGCGAATTCATTAAGGTTAGAAAATAATCATTTCCGTTTCCCAAACACAGAATCAAGGGACCAAAAATCAAAGAATTATTTGATAAACCAGAAAAATAGGTTAACTTCAAATAAATAATATCACGTTCATAGACGTCCATTAACGGAATTTTTGCGTAGCTGTGCTATTTAAATCCAGTCTTTTCACAAGTTGTATGTCCGTTCAACTATATTTGACAATGAAAGAAAACTGGACTACAACAATGCACGAACAAGCTTAACGATGGTTAACATCGATAGCCTTTATTTGTTAATTGCTTGAATTTGTTTAATTTTCCCGTAGGAAAATAAATTTATTTAAAATGCATTATATACATACATACATATGTATGTATGTAGGTATATCGTGGAAATGATTTATAATAAATTTATTTACTTACTTAATTTTAGAAATTAAAAAAAATAAAAAGAAATTTTAGAAATAGAAATTTAGATATTTAAATGAATTCAATTATTACTAAAAAATTAATATTCGTAGCAAATAGAGTTTGTTTTAATGGATAAGTATAGCGAGATATTTACATTTAGAAATAAATGCTTCGTAGTAAATTTAAAATCGTGTGAATAGACGGTACATGCTATTTCTAATAATTTATAGCTATTTGATCGATTGATCGTTAGTATGTTTCATGGTCGATCGTGGTTGAATACACGCCAGAAACAAGAGGTACCTTGTATTTTTAGAATCGTTTCATTTGCGCCTTTTTAAGCTCGAAGTCAACGAAGATGTAGCATGATACAATAGTGTCAAATCAACAGTTGTGTAGAACAAATTCCTACTAATAAATAAAATTCAATATTCCTCTTCCTCATCCGAATTTAGAATATTTCGTCTTGTTTCTTTGATAACATAAGTATAAGATAATTATAACATAAGTATGTTAATTATGAAATTAACTTAGAATTATTTTTACCTTTCATCATAAAAAATTTTATTTCGAAATTTTAGATTATTAATAAGATTTTCTTACAATTTATTAAATTACTTCATTTGAGAAAAATTATAAGATTTTGAGAAGTTCTGACATTTTGCTTTTTCCCGATATTTACTTTGTTTAAATATTCTTAATAAAGAGATAAAAATTGAAGAGTTGAAAGAAAATTTTAACAAGTATTATAGTTTAATTCTGATAACGCCGAACTTTTTAAACAAGTTTCATAAAAATTACAATGTAAATAAAATTCACAATGAATTTTAATACATTAACGAAATGGAAAAATTTATCATTTCCGCTAATAATAACAAATTTACCGTTAAATATTAATTTTAATAAGAATAAAGAAGATACACTAAACTCCTGTGTTATATTTTGATATATTTTTTGATATACTTGATGGATAATTCATTGACATATTTCTAAGTATATATAAATGTAAACAAAATCGAATCTGGTTCTAGTAAAATTCAATATAAAAAAAGCTATACCGATCTAATATAACCATTGGGTCCTATGAAATCAAACACAATCGAGAAGTTTGATACTTATACTATCATAACATTACAGTACTCTTGGTATTACAACATGGTTCAAACCGTTCTACAAAGCCTTGGCATGTCTTCAGGAACTCTCTTTGTGGCGCTAATGACACAGAAAAAATAGACAGTATTTATATCGATCGATCTCCGAGCTGTTTCGTAGTGCATACATATTTGCGAATTATCCGATAGAAACGCAATAGCCATAAGAAGAATTTAATTAAAAACAAAGAATTTATTTATAAACGATCATTCATTTTATTCATTTTATTATGCATTTCTAAAGAGACACCGGAAATTACGTATACTGTCACATCCTGTAATTTCAAATTTTATTAACTTATCGTAACAAACGATTCATTTACCATAATTACTAGTCCTTAGATTGCAGGTAGAAATAAATAAATTTTAATCAATCGGGCAGTTAAGATGGAGAAATGGCACAAGTGACAAAATATTTAATTTAGGAAACCTGCATAGGTATAATTCATGAATAAAGTTAATTTTCAATAAAAGTACGGTAGAAAAATCTGTGTGTTTCGAAATATTAAGTTACACATTAACAATATATTGTTATTCAATCAATTGTGGAGAAAAACAATAACCGCAAGAAAATGTAAAACGAGATTTCTTTGCATACTTCGCGTTTGAATAACTCTAAACATTTTTCTCAAATTTTATTAAATGCGAAGTGTCAGAATATAAATCTCTCTCTTAATTAAATTAAATTGGTATAAATTTGGTTGTTTACAAACAATACATACTGCTTTTCTTTTTTAAGTAATTAGACCACACACATGCGTACTTATAAAAAGACTGTGTATGTTTATATACTTGTAGAAAATTTAGAGATTCAAAACTGCAGGAAACATATAATATATTCAGAAATACATATATAAAATATTCAAGTGTAGTTATTTATAATATTTAATAATATTTAATTTAATATGTTTGGTTCCGTCTTATAATTGTGATAATAAAAATATGAATTTGTATAAACATCTACGATCTAGTTATAACAAATTTTTATATTCGTAATGAAACCTTCTAGATAAATATAAATTTCAAATATTTGTGTTTATATCTATCTTGTATCATTTGAGGAAAGAATGCATCTGTACTTCATTCATATCGTACAAAACCCTTGAATTATATGTATTTACTTCCTCTTCTAAGAAAAGAAAATCCTGACTTTTAATTTTCTTAATCATAAATTAGTCTGAATTTTGAATTCTCCCTCAAAGCGGAAGAACTGTTATATTGGTCGATATTTTGAAAACTCACCGCGTTTCGCAGCAGAAATTCCATTGGTGAAATAAGCACGTTGATCGTGATCGTTGGCGCCTACCTCGTCCTATCGTGCGTTCGTTTATTATGCTTGTTATATACGTGTATTTTGTTCGGCAATCTACTCTACGGTATCACTATTCTTGGCACGGATCGAATGAGTCTGTCTCGTCTGTCTCGTCTGTATATGTATGTTGGTTAAAAAGAAGAAAAAAGAAAGAGTTACGCCCATCGAAAGAAAAGAAGGCACCTAGTGATTGGTGATTCACGGAAAACACCGGTTTCTCTCATGATTATCGCTTGTCGGTAGCTGTCGGTATTTTTGTATGAATTTTTTTGAGTTTTTCTACAGCGGTGTACACAAGTCTCCAACTAGATATTATATATCTTTTACTTTATATTTCAATATTATATTTCAAATATAATCGCGATATTTGGAAGAATATTAACTAATATTGTGTATAAGGGCATGGCAACGAAAAGAAAACATTAAAAGTAATATGTAAGCGCTGTTGTAATATAGTTATATAACACTAGTTGAAATTCTTTAAAATATAGCTCTTAACGTATAAAGTGAAAAATCTGTTTGATCAGAAACTTTTGTCTGCTACTATATGCTGTTTTGTACTCATCTGCGTGTTAACTATTTCATTCCTTGTTTTTAGCGTAAGCTTTTTAAATTTATAGTTCAAAAAATTTTTTATGTTTTCTCGGATTTTATTTATGATGTACAGCATATTGGAAAAACACATTATTGCGTGTTTGGAATATATCTGCGTGTCGATAAATATTGGCATTGGTATTGCGTAGAGAAGCGTTGCGTGGGTATTCATAATGGAAGACATAGACGAGATTCTACCTTTTCTCGACAGAAATAGGGATATTGTTAAAAACTTGGAATTAACTTAGGTGCTGGGAATTATTTATAGACATATTTTGTATATATTATAAGTACAGTATATATTATGTTTCTTGAAGGTTTTATTAGAAAATTTATTTAAAATTCTACCTAAGAACTACTTTTGTCTTTACAATATGTGTATATAGAATTTAAGTTATAAATATCATACGTGCTTCTATGGAAACATTATGGTGTTATAGTCGTTTTTTTCTATTTTCTTTTCATAAATAGGAGACATATGTGTATTAGAACAACCAATAATTAATCAAAAGTATAACATATTAATATTACATAATGTTTTCCTTTTCATCACTGCTAAACACCACTAAACGAAGACGTTTCTTTTCTGGTTTCATCTAAATATCCTCATCTTTTGAGCTTTGTTAATTCATGTATGATTTCATCACGATAATGTGTTAGCTGTAAAAACATCGACTTTTTGTCAGGAAATTTTCGAGTTGCTACTTGTCTTTAGCGAAAAAGCTTTTGAGAGCAAATTAATCGAAAATTTCAATATTTCAAACTTTCGTAAGCAAATCGCAGACAACGCACATGAAAAGCATCGAATGACGTTAGGTTGCACTTAAACATTCTCATTACGTGCAGTTTTGTATTGGGATTTCCCCTGTTCTCTAACCGTGTTACAGCAAAACTGTGATGTAGGAATTCTCAAACTGTGTTACAGCGAACTGTGTTACTCCGACAACGTATTAAAGAATTATTGATATCACACTCGTATACCAGAAACTAGTCTATTGTTCAAATAACATTTTTATTATTATTCATTAGAAGCTGTTATAAATGAGAAAAATATATATGTATTATTCACGGGTAAGGAATTGAGCAAATATGGTCATTTTAATAAATAATTATAAATAGGCTTGAACGAAGTATCACGTAGCCACTTTTAAATAATATTTACTTCTAATATCATTTAACTGAAATTGAAAGAAAACGACTCTAACGAATAACGTATTGAAATAAAATATGCTTACCATTATTTCTTTTCAAATTATTAGATAAAACAAATAGTATGCTTAAAAAAAATGTAATGAAATCTTATTTGTATATTGTTAAGATTTAAAAGTCGTTTAATATTTCTCCGAATATAATATTGTGGGACAAGTCAGTAATTGTATTATTTAGTTGCTCATCTAATGTATTGTTACAGAACTTTGCCAAGAAACTTGTACTTATTTGCTACTCGCAACGTCATACATATACGCGCAACGATAACGCAGTGTAAAACCCGAAGAATCAACGAGAAAATTAGAAAGTGTTCGCCGGTTTTCACGAACTCTCGACAATGATACCGGCAGACACTTGACAAACTAATCTCTGTAAACTTGCTGCAATTTACTGACCTGTGGAAGAAACGTGGTCGTTTAGAATCTAGAATTTAGAATCTAGAAGAATGTTCCGTACGGTTAAGTGAACGTTTTATTTTGCTCGTAAGAAAGGTATTACGTGATCTTCTGATATATTTCTATCGTAACGAATTCTCTCGAAGAGAAGTAAATGTGAACGACTGATTGTGAGAATTTTTGGTTGAAAAATGAATTTTTATATATGCCTACCTATGTAAACTATATATTTCAGCTAAATTAATAACAAATACACAATTTAAAAATTTTTTATATCTATTTGAGCTATTTGACGTTTTTATACTTTTAATTATGAAAGCTAGCAAGGTAATTAGATTGATACGTATGTAGTTATCTTTTTTAATTTTCTTTGAAATGTGAATGAGAAATAATCTACATTCTTTTGACCTTTTGTAGGGACTTTTAATTTGGATTTGACTAATTATCAGTTATTCAAAAGTTAATATATTCTAGAGCTGATAAATCATAGCATGATTCACTATAATCTATTTAGATTCAAAAATGAAACTTATTAGAGAAGTTTATTAGACAAAAACTAATAAAGATATTATTTATATCTAAGTTCCTAGAAAAAAGTGGCTATATTTATTTCTTTTAATAAAATATCGCCATAAGAAAACATCTTCATTTTTATCGAAGTTTCTCATAAAAGGAGATTTTCCTGCTTCTTTCTCCTTTACCTTTTTGTAAGTTATAAATTCTATCTTCAATCAGTGAGCAAAAATATACATATTCTAGTCGGAAGTCTATAAATAGAAGACTTGACAACGATACATGCATTCGAATACACCACATACATGGTATCCTATCAACGATATGACGAGTGACAATCTTTAATTAAACAAGAATAGCAATATGTAAATTATTGATCTTGCAGAAGTAAATACGCAAATTTTATAAATCGTGCTAATTTCCACGATGCTTCACGATATCTATTATGTGTGTGCAATATCTATATCATACACAGTATATATAACATGTATATTATCTATAATATGTAACATTCTACGAAAACAAAAAAGGAAAAATGGAAAAGTTTTATATTAATAATTATAATAATACAGTAATCGATGCAGTTATTTACTTTTGATAAAACAGTATCAAAGCATATTTGTACCAAAAACTGAATAGCTTAGAGGATATTTTAATTTCAATATTAATTCAATATTTACTTTCTCAAAGTTAGTGCTCAAAAATAGCATTGTTTAACCGAAAAAATTTAGTTGAAAGTAATTAATAGTATGCTTTTCTTAAATTTTGAAGCCTTACTTATTTATTTGTAATCGAATTTTTTATCACATTAAAGTTTTTGTGAAGTTAAAAGAAGTTTGTAGAATTCAAAATGTTTTAATTAAACCTCTTCCTGTGAGCTAGAATTCCAAAGAGGATACGCTTTTTCGATTCACTTGGTATCGGGCACAGATCATGTCATAGAAGGAATCATTTTTCTTAGTGTATTGTTGTGTTTAACTCATTCGTATTCAATGCTAGTAGACATGGGCGTTCAATGCCAATGTGGCATTAGTAATCTGTGATACTCTGATACTCGAATCAGTCGTCCATTCCTCGGAAGACATACTCGTACAGTGCACCGAAGAAAGCTGTGTCATCGAAATCTTCTTACGATATTTCCATTTGTTATCCGTGTTGATATTTCGACGGTCCATGGCGGATTGTAGGGTTATTTTTCTAAATTTGTCAATAATCGTGAGATTACCAATTTAAAATACAGCAAAGAAACTTTTCTGCTTAATAAATTGTTGAATAATTGGGAGATATCACACAAAACGCAACAGGAAAACAAAACAAGAAAAACGATGTTACAACGATATAATTTTTATCTCGTATAAACGAGACACTTCAGTGTTTGATGAAATTCTTATAATATTTCTATAACTTTGTTCACAGAGCATCGAGTTCCCAATACTCTCATGTAGTACTTTACCGACCAAAAATTTTAAGCTACGTACCAAACAAGAATGTTTTGTTTTTATGAATGAATATAAAATTTGCTATCATTTTGATATAATTTTCTTTTGTTCTTTTGACAGCGAAAGAATATTTTTGTTTATTTAAAAGAAACTTTATTTCTGCTGGTTATTGTAGGATATTTTGAATAGGGTATTTTTTCATGACAAGATTTCTCAATTTAATACCGATTAATATATCATTCTCATATAAAAGTTTAAAAAATAATCGTTTACACAAAGATTTGTTGAAGATTCGTGTCTTCCTATATTTCCAAAGAATCGAATAACATTTGGTAAAGTGTATGAATGTCTCTTTTTCTCCCAAATAAAGCCGTAAAAATGAAGGATGTGTAATCAGCAGTTCCTGTGAGGAAGAAATTGATAAAATGTGTTTTATATGTTGTCTCTTGATTTCAATGTTCAATTATTTTCCGATAAGAAAGATCACAATGCGCCAGCATACATACGTATACATATGTATGTATAATGTATTGTAGAAGATCTGTTTGAAAACCGACATCGAGAATTCTCGAGGATTCTTGGAAATATACACGTTCGAATAATCATGAAAGTTAATAGGCAAAGTTTGTAAATGTTTTCGTGAAATAAAATCTTTTCATAGAAGAAAATAATAAATATATATATTAAGAACTAAAGTATCTATATCTATCAAATACATTGAAAAACATACATTGAATGTATTGGTAGTTTATGATGTCATGAAATCATCTTTTAAAAAACAATAAATGTTAAAAGTAAAAGGAAATAGAATAATATAAGCTTACCTTTTAAATGGAATAATCCGAATATAATCGTGCATGGATTGTGATCCTGTGAGAGTGAGAGTCGAGTAAAATCTTTGTGTAAAAATGGTGTTTCGTCGGCAAACCAGCGAACCGACCGGAACTGTCACCAAGAGTCCCAGCATAGCTCATAGTACCAGCTCGTCTGGTATTTTATCGAATTGGTACACGAAAATCACGACAAACGTAAAGAAGAGGCAACCGTTCAGTCCAAAATCTTTGTTGAAGAAGACGTTGGTACTTATTGTTTCATTTTTTTAACTATATATCTTCCTATATATCTGATATCCTATATATCTTATAAGCAATTTTGCTTCAAATAAAAGTGAAAGAGATATTTGTAATAAATAGACTGCGGATTTTTATGGAAATTTGTAGCTTTATTTTAATTGAGGGAGTTCTAATCGAAAAATTAATATATTTTTTATTATTTTATTAAGAAAGCATCAAATTTAGAAATTTTTCTTTACTGCGTAAAAAGAAATAAAAATATATTTTTTCAATATAATTCACCTAACGTTTAAAATTTACTAAAATGGTTAGTTAAGTTTGTCTTGTATTTTAGGATTCAGATAGCTGTCGATAAAGTTATTTATATATATATACGGAAAAACGGAAATACATATTTCGATTGTTTGAAAAGTTGTTGACTCTGAAAAGACCCAAGGTCCATCCTAACCTGTTTGATAAATTTTGAACATTAAATGGATTAATGCCAAAAACATTATATTTTTAAAATTTTTTCATTGTTTAATAAAACAAAGCTGAAGTAAAATAGTCAAAATTGGGAAAAAGTCATTTAACTGCATTATTACACATTTTACACTTTTAAATTTCCCGTAAGTACACAGAAATTCGCAGTCTATTAGTAAAACTGTAAAACGTAGTTGGAATTTATTCCTCACGATTTTATATAAATTTATTATATAGGGCACATTATAAAGTGTGAATATACTATTATAAAATGAAAGTATTCTATGGGTGTTCTACTTCAATATGAAATAGGTACTTAAATGAAGTTAATCTCTGGAAATTTTCAATGAAATAATATTTCTACTGAAAAGCGGGATAATATTAATTTCTATCTCTTGAAAAGTGGTCGCTACAAAAAGTAAAAGCAGCTCTGTATGCATACACTTAATGCAGTCGTGTATGTATTATATATAGATCTAATTTAGTCGCAGTATACGTATGTTGATGGAAGGAATTTCGATTCTAAAGTTACACCTACGTTTTGTGACACGTGTAGTTTTCGTACTGTTCAAAATGACTAGAATTATCTATGTAGATTATAAATGATTTATTAAAACATAAAATATTAAAAAATGACGTAAGAGCACCTCTTTTTATTTATTTCATAATTATATATGTTGGTAATGTTTTAATAAAATCGTTCTGACTGCTGTATAGAAATAAAAGAAAAAGAAAAATATCCGATGAAAAATATTTTACTGTAATATTCTGTAAGATGAAATGAAAAATACAATTGACGATAAAAACGATAGATATTACAATATAACATTTATGACGAATAATATTCATTTGTATTCTCAATTTTCAGCTGCCCGTTGTAGACCCTTTTCTGGAGAAAGTTTCGCTCTCTGATCTCGGTGAGTACTGTTCTATTAATTATTTACTTGTACATTTATACATTTTGCATTACGCTTCGATTGGTCTCCTGGGAGTCGAGATTCAAGGTTCTACTGATTATTGATATTTTATATAAATAATGTAGTATATGGATTTTAAACGAATAAAATATTCTAAAAGCATTAAAATTAAAAATAATAAAATAATGTGCGAGAATGATAGAAAAATATTCCGATAAGTTGTTCAAAAAATGATTAAAAGATTCCATTTTACTTATAGTTTATTATTATTAATAGACTAGAGATTTTCATACATTTATGCCAAGTGCAAATACGCAAAAATGAATAAGCGTGAGCACACATAAATGTGGAAATACATATGTGTATAAAGCATCAAAAGTGAAATATATCTTATATTTATCACTGCCTGTAATTTGCATAAATATCCATAGTCTACTTAGTAATAAATCGACCTGATTTGTTAGAAATACTATAGCATAATTTTTACATATGTATAATAATATTTATATACCTATAATACATATATATAGAATTCAAAATATTTTGTTAATTAAAACATGGAATTATATTATTTTTTTCTGTTGTTTAAGCATGGAAAGCCCCAGGAGACTTATTATAAGTAATTACTAGTTATTCGTATAGACATATGCAGATGATTAAACAATTTATATATGTACATTTTTACATGAAACGATGTCACAATGTTTAAAATTTACAGTAAAATTATCATAATCATATAGAATTGGAAATCAATAACAATGAGTAATATATATATATATATATACACGAAAATTAATGGATAGTTTTTATTAAATGAAGTGTATAATACATACACTGATTATATATACTCGAATGTAGGTACGTTATATATTGATTTAGCTTTTCATGTAGCTTCTTGTTTAACTGTTTGTTGAAAAATTTCATTGAATGCTTTCAATGAAAGATCACAAACTCCTTGTGATGATATCCTAATGCTAATAAATTAAAAGTATTTTTGCCCTTTTTTTCGAATCTTTTTCTCTCTATACACATTAGTATTATTACAATCCACCTCGTTTTACTGGTCCCACAACCGAGTACGGTCAGGTGATACAATACTTTCGTGAAAGCTTCCGAAGGAAAAGAGGGGAAAGCCGGTAAATCGATGGAGCAGGTAACATATTTATAAATAAGCGGTAGTTCGTAAATAAGATACGCAGGATGGATTTGAATGAATTATTAAATCTCGTAGAATTCTAATGGAATTTGTTTATTATCCGTACATTTAATAATAAATAAAATACGATATTTTTATATTATCTTTATTTTTTAGTAATGTAACAAGATATTGACGATGTTTTTAACTTTTAGTAATATAAAATATATAAATAATATTTTTAATAGCACGATTTGCAATTTATTATGTTTCTAAATATGCTTCAGTTTGGGTCATAGTAACTGCATGAGGTAAATTTTACTACATTTAATATTTCACAATAAAATAAAATACAATTATTGCAATTGTAAGTGTTCATAAATATAGCACTTTATAACTAGACTGCGGATTTTTACGTGCAAGGATACATAAAATATCTAAAGTATTATAGAACACTTTTTATAATATTTAATAAGTGAGACAATTTTCTATCTAACCTCCATCTTTCAAATTATATTTCGAGAAACATGAATTTATATAGATATTTGCGGTCTATTTATAATGTCTAAAAGTTAAGAAGAAACTTATTAGACGTAAAATGAGTAAAATAGAAATTCTGCTGGTACTAAACAAAGGAAAGGTGTAAAAAGATTTGGTAGTATCCTGTTATTGGTGAATACTGTCACATTGTTATTGATTCGCAGAAGTAGAATTTAGACGTGCAGACAGAATTAGAATTCATGAGTTGGATAGAACTGGATTGAACGTATTAACAAGGATGTTCTATAATATCAGATAATTTATTCGAATTCATTTCTTTAATATATTTAGTGTTAAATTAAATTACATGACGTTAAATTAAATTAAATTAAATCAAATCAAGCTGAGAATGAAGTACAAAATTATTAAAATAAAGGAAATGATACTTATTAAAAGAAATATACGTAGTAATCAATGTGACGTTGATTAAATGCTTAAAACTTGTCAATATTCATTTGCATTCACATTTAAAGTGACTACTCCGAATTACTGTTCTTGCTTGCTTACTTTTCGTCCCATCTCATGTTTGATTCTACGAAGAAGAAACATTCGTCGCGATTACCTTTTTTTCTTAAAAGAAAATTCAAAGTACACAGTATCGAAAAGAGAAAGAAACGAGAACCGAGTTAAAAACTCACTAACTTGACGAGAATAAAAATTGTCCGACTAGGAACGAGTAAACATAGCAAACGAAATTCAACAGGATACTGTAATCATGTACCTATACCTGTATGTACAATTTTACATATATACTGGCTGTACTGGCTGTTTCATCCCGTGCAGTGCACAGAAATTTAGTTTGTTCAGGCTGGGTTTCCGAATAGAAAATATAATATATCCTATAAAATCAGAAAAGCTCTAGAATGCTCCAAAAATTGTCCATACATTTTTTTATTTACATACCTACCTCCTATTTTTTAATAAGTCGTACCATTTTTGTTAGAAATAAATTATACCAAATTCATATTTGCAAAGATTGGGGTTGACTTACCTTTAATTCATTTATACGTTTAATACGTAATTCGTCTTATTTTTTTTATTTGGGATTTGATGTTAATATTATATTAATTTTTTTATGAAATTAATTTGGTTTCCTTGATAAAGAATGATATATCGTGGATTTTGTTGTCTTTTTTAATTTTTAATTCTATAATTATACAAGTTTTTAATTAACAAGTAATTCGGTTAACCGGTTAATGCGACTGACATGATAACGCATCATATCGCACATTTGCAACGAATGTTACACAACCCGAAAAAACGCGATTTTCGAGTTATCACTATGAACATGTTGCAGACACACTGTTCAACCCATTATAAAAATCTTGTTCATTTATCTTCATAATTTGGTCGGTAGAGAGCAATTACTTTTTATTGTGAATTGCGTTCTAACTAGAAAGGGGAATCTCCAGAGCTAAAAGCTAAAAATGAAGAAAAAATACACTTGAACCTGTTTCATAAACATTATTCTTCTTCTTCATAAATTTGATTTAATCATGTACAAAAATAGATAGAAAAATAGATGTAAGAAATAAATATCATCGATATCGATCGAATATCATTCAATTATGTACAGAAATTACAAATGCAGTTCTTAAATTTTTATTTTTTATATTATTTATATTAATTTTTGAAGTATTCCATTCAATTTTGTTAAAAATTTCCGGAATTTTTATTATCTTCTTTCCTTTCTAATCAGAACTGTTATTTCATTCATTATCTAATAAAATCGTAACCTTAAATATGTTAACCTATTAATCGGATCATTTTGCTAATTATCATTAAAGAAGAAGAAAGACTAGTTAATTTTAGTTAGAACAATTTTAATCCTTGCAAATATAAGCTATGTAACTGGTTTTTAAAACCTACAAAAAAATTATATAGGAAAATTCGATTAATTAAATAGTTAACTCATCTTCTCTGGTCTTTTTCTTAAGAAGTTAATTATTATGCTTGAAAGATATTTCTATATACGTATGTATTACAACACTTTCTACTCAAGAAATTCGATATTACTCCAAACAACGAAAATTTTTTGTTCATCATGTTGAAACACCGTATGAGTACTTACAACCATCGTATACGTGCGAGTATAATCGATAAATTACTCAGTAACGTACGGATTTAGGGGGTGATATCTGCGTTACGAATATCCCAGATCGAATCGATCAAAAACAACTTTAAATTAAACCAGGAAGCTTATCCTGTGTACTCGACGATCTATATGGCTGCTCCTTGAAATTGTGATACTGGGTCCTTCAGTATTCCTCTTCTCCCCTCCATTTCACTGTCTGTCGTGGGTGGATGGAGCCGATCGATGAATTCCCGGGAGTCCAGCTCGCTCGCGTGTACGTTAAACAGAGATAGAAGATACGGAAATTCCAAGAGATGTGACGGATAGAAAGGGTTGATTCTTGAATACGCGAAACTGATAGTAGCATAGACAAATGAGAGAAAAGGGGACATAGACACACAAATTTTCGAAGGAAAAAAGAAAATGAAGGAAAGAAGACAAATAGCAGAGAGAAAAACAGGGACAGGGAAAGAATGCACCTATAGATAGATGCGATAAACGGAGTATAATTTTCAAATGTGAAGTTTAGCAAATTTTGTATGGTGCAAAAATGAAGAAGTACGTGGTATACTTCCATGAAAAAAACTAAACATTAGGTTTTCATTGTTTACCGAGATTTGTAGATAGGGATAGTCTTATATTTCACGTATACATGAGGGAAATGGAAAACATATACATATACATATACAAGGATAGGTAGAGGTTGTGATTTTGGGAAGTTTAACGTATTAAAAAATGATAAAAGTGTACGCTACTCACGTTATCATGTCTCTTCTGATTGTGAAATACTATACTGATTGAAAATACTAGATATTTATAGCTTGGTACTACTAGTTTTGTGTTTCACGTATGGTTTTTTTTTATAGCAAGTTCAGATTTCATGATACATCTCGTAGAATGGTAGACGAAGTGGCGAGTAAAACGAGGGGTTAGAAAGAAAATAGGAGAGATAGTAGTTTATCGAACTATAAAATGGGAGTAGAAAAACCCTCGGCTAACAATAAGGGGGATGGATGAAAGCAGAGCAGAACCGACCAAGGGAGAGGATAAGCTCTGACCGGTGCAAGGTCGGCGAGATTGCATTCTATGACGCATTCGCACATTTGTATTTGGGTCTAGGTCATGGGGTGGTATACGTTCGATAATACGGAAACTCGACAAGGCGAGTTAATGGAATTTTTGTACTACTTCGTTGCTGTGTTTTCGATACGTTGTTTCTACTTTTATAGGTACACATTGTTGCATAACATTTGCAGAGACAGGGTTCCATTGTTTTGATCGATTAAAATCGATGAAGGCTTACTTGTGTATTGTACAAGGTATTTCGATTATGATGAGTGTCTAAATTATTTTCATATTGAAAATAAGAAAATCACTTTTATAGAATCATTTAGTTATTTAAAATTATCTATTAAATCACATAGCAATAATAAATTTTAACATCTTTAATACTAAAGGTGTATACCTACATACTACTATATACATACATATACAATATACGGGTATACATACATATATATACGTAACTGCTTTAAAGAAATCAAAATGAAAGATATGTAAGTAAACGTATACCTATAGTGTAATAATATAAAATATATGATATAAATTCACAAAAGTTCTATAAAAAATTATAAATTGGTTATTTTGGCCACTTTAATAATTCTAGTGTCAACTCCTTAACGTACAAATTTTTTCTTGATTTATTAATAGAAATGATTACATTCTCTTACAATAAAAGATAACTGTTAATAATACAAGTAGGTGTATTATATACTTTTCATGAGATATATAGATATTTTATTTTAGAAGATGTAGCTTGAGTACATAAGAATCAGTGGAAAAATTAAATAATTAACTAAACTAAAGGTAATAATCTATATTCGTATATATCACATGCATGTGCATTAAGTAGTTAAAAACAAGTCATAAATGAACATCGTGTATTGTTGATTAAACAATGTACCATATTTCTTTTATCATCCTATACCAGTTCATGTTTAAGTATTGTACTTTTGAAACACCCTGTAAATCACTTTCCTGCTAGAAGCGATTAAAGTTTCTGAACAGTAATGCACATGTACTCAATCGGCAAGTCTCGTGTGAAATATGAAAAGAACGGAAATACATATATAGCCTGGAATAAAAAGTTAGACGAAGCTTCGTTGCAAAACGAAGGATCGTTCGTTTGTTAGGAAGCTGTATGAAGAAATGTTATATTATTTGGCGGTATATATACGTGGAGTTCGTTCAAACAGGTTTAATGTTCAAACGCGATTTTCTACAACGGTGGTCTCTAAGAGAATGTTTATTTATAATTCAACGTTATATGTATGTATACATAAATACATAGGTGGAGATTTGGGTTGAAGTCATTGGAAAATCTATTGCTGCTACTCAAATTTGACTATGTGTATAACCAATTTCATTATGTTCGGATGGGGCTGAATGATAATTCATGCTATTACAATTCTATACCACCGATGAAATCCAACTTTTAGTGATGTAAAATACAATGCTACCTTTAATCTTTTGTCTTATAATATTTATCAGTATTTTAATCTAATTTTAATTTAAATGTCAGTTTTTAAATTTTCATATAGGTACTAACAATAAGTATGTATATAGGATGTCTAGGTTAATGTAATATATGTATCAGCATCTTTAAGTTGATAGAATATTTAATACTACAACTACCAACTTGTCCACTACAATAAATATTCTGCGTATAAATAATTATAATTAAAATGGTACAATTAAAAAAAAAGATATATAATGTATATATTATAATGATTTGAAACATGATTTTAAATAAAATGTAGAGATACTTTATTTTGTACGTTGAAGGCAACGCAATAATACGCTTTTGCTCCTTTCAAATGTACTATCATAATATACATACATATAAGAATGTTTTCAAGCAATTTTGCAATTGGGCTATATGAGAGCACGGTGGCTATTTTCTGATCGCGTTATATATGAGGTCCTATTGTATTGTGCCAAAATCACATATTGTGTATAGTTTTTGATAATTGCAAAAACAAAAGTACTAAAATCAATCGTTTTGGCAAATTGGTAATTGTATTGTTCAGTTGCAAAGGAAAAATATGGAAGGCTCTAAAACATTTTGTTATTGAGTGTTAGAAAATTCTGTTAAAAAGTATGACAGTTGATTAATAAATATTAATAAAAATGATAAACGTCAGAAATACAAAGAACTCTTTGATACAAGCTATAAGGATCTTCTTATTCACGGAAATTGATTGGTATTTACTTACTCAGCTGAAAATAAGATGCAAATACAGGATACGTATCTTTTAAACGAAAATAACCTCTTATTAACAAAAATTCCTTTCAGAAACTTGCAAAATATTTTTGGCAGTTCAAGTTTCTAAAACTCATTGACCTGTACTTACACGGCTTATTCGCCTAAAAAGAATGTCTTTTTATTGCGTGTACAAATTCATTTGCTATTTCTACATTTAATCAATGACAACTCTGTTCTAGATGAAAGAATTTTTCCCCGGTTGTATATCTTTTATTTTATTCTATAAAAGGTGCACCATATAATTATCGAGTCGTATTTTGTCTATTTTTTTGCAAATAAACTTTTCTTACGTAAAACAGGCACCAAATTAATTTAAACACCTTATAAATATGAAAATGATTAGCAATATGGCGCGAAATCGATAAAATGCATGATTGTAAGGCGTAAAACGTAAGGAGTTTTACCTGTTGCAATTCTCAAAGGCAGGCGCAATGTTAAATGCTTATTTTGAATAAATACTACGTTTTAATCGTTATTGCAACATGTTACTCAAGGGGCAATTATCTGTAGAGTACAAATGACTCCATCGAATCATTCTCTTCGAGCATTTCGTTGAAGCCGGATCTCGTATAGTACTGTGTAATAATAATCACGATAATGGTTATTATCGATTAACCGTCACTATGCACGTGACTGTATTTGTTGCTAAACCGAGGCAATCGATAATTCTAGCAGCATATGATGTTCCGATTAAAGTATGTTCGATTAGTGTTTCATTATTTTTGGAACGTTCTAATTTATAATAAAAAAAATGTATTCTAGTAAAATTTTAGGTCATGAAGTAATCAGTAATCATTCCTCTTATTTTATTTTAAACTCACTTTTGGCTAGTTATCTATTTTTTAAATAGCTTCTTCGGAGCTTCTGTATTTTATATGATTCAAGGAGATAACTTCCCTCTTACATTATTTAAACTTAAACCAAGCTCAACAGTAATAATCAACAAACACGTAAATATGCAATTAACTTATAATTTACATTCCTTACTAAGGAAGAAAATTCTTATTTAGATAGGCTAACTCTTCGAGAAAATGAAAATAAACATTTTCTCGTAATCCACATAGAAATAATGAAACTTACTATCAGCGACACGCCTGGGTCTTTAATACAATTTCATACCTGAACTTGATAAAAATACGAAAAATAGAAAAGAAAACAGCCATGGAATTAAAATATCTTGAAATAAACCAACAGAGAGAAAGCGAATATATCGTAATAGTAAACAAGCAGTTTTTACCTTGAAAACGATCGTCATATGCGAATAACATCGTAAGAAGAGGAATTTACAAGCCGAGCCCCTTGCTGGTAGATCGCCAGATTTACTCGAGCATCTCGAGCATTGCTATCGATCAGGTAGCTAGCCTATCTACTACTCTCTAACTCAACTATTGCATCGATCCAATTTCATCTAATGATCCAATCTAAACAATACTATTTTACTTTGACGACAAAGAAAAGCAACAGATCGCAAAGCTATCGACCTATCTATCTATCTAACACATCATTTATATACATATTTTATAATTAAAGATACAGGAATGAAGCCGAGTAGGAAAATAGGAAATAGGAAAATAGGGAAATAGGAAAATTCAAAATGTAAGATAGAGGAATCTCGACTGAATTTTTTCTTGGCATGAACATCAGCTTTCGTGTGGAGTTATTCTTGGCACGATCGTCCATGACGATGACGAGCATCGTCGATGAGGTGGTGGTCGGCAATAGAAGGAAGACACGAAGTAGTCGGAGACGGTTATTCGGTTCGCCAGCGACGGAATCGAGGAACTTTGCGACGCGTCGTCGGTCAAAGAGTGATGATTATTGGTATCGAGAGTAACCCTATTGCGGATATAGAGTTGTCAGGTGAAACTTTGGTTCATTAAGACGATCCTCGAGAGCCTACAAAACTAGAAACTCTTCCAACTGCGAATGGTCTCTTGCACTTATTCCTTTTCTTAATCGTTGTACTTACGATTTAATCTCAGATTATCGTTTCATTTTGGAAAAATAAGAGGAAATCATTTGGTATATTATTTTCTACATTTATATCTAAATATGATGTTTTCTAAATTTGGTCATAATATGAATAACATTATTTACTGTGACGCTCCTTTGTGGAAAGATAAAAGAATTTCTTGGGGGGGGGGGAGATATAATTTTTATATTTTCTAAATTTAAATATAAACATAATACTTTCTAAGTGTTATAATAATATGGAATTATTGTGGATCATTTTCTTTTTGAAAAAGTAGAAGGAAGCTGTCTGGTGGTGTAATATTTTAATATTTTCCAAATTATAATATAAATATAATCTTTTTAAGATTTTATTACAACATGGAATTGTTTCGGATAATTTTATTCGTGAAAAATTGCAATCGTTGTATGATTATCAACACTCTTTTAGCAAAATATTTAAGTTGGTTAGGTACATGTTAAATGTTTATATGTATATGAGAAACACGAGTGATAATAATTGCCGTGAGAGGTATTGAGATAGATGTATTGGTGAGATATTGTGATTAGAATGACCACCTTACACTTGACTGAGGTCCAACTGTCAATTATCCGTCACATATCCGACCGATTGGCAATGAAAATGTTCCTATTTATAAGTTACGCATTTGCAACATTTCGATATTATATTCGTGTGTTTTTGTCAAGGGTTTCTACTGGAATTTTTGGAAAATTTCTTCTCGCTAAACTCAGTATTTTCGGCGAATTTTTACGTTAAGGGTAATGTTCTATGATCCTCCATGCACAATAATATTTTGATCTTATTTTAGCAGCTTATCGTAAATAAGAAATTCGCTTCGCTGATTGTATTTACTTCCTTCAAATACCGTTTACTCTACGCATAGATATATCGATCGCGGAGGTATACAGCTGATCCTAGACTATAAATAATCGTCCTTCTTAAATGAACGCATCCTCGAAAATTTGCAGACAAATTGCTTCACCTCCCAAACTATTCCAACATATTAAATATTTCTATTATTTTCAATTACAAATGAAATATATTTTCTATTTTTTGATTTTTGATTATTAAATATAGCTTAAATTATCCCCCAAAACTTTTATTTTTCCAATTAATAATATCGCAATAAGATATTAGAATATTATATTAAAAATGTGGCACTTCTTGGGTGCGAATAAAAATCCACATGTTTCAGTTGATTGGTAGACTCTAGGAGAAAGTTATCATTTATAAAACAAGCATTTGTTATCCTAACAATAAAGTTGGATATTTATAGAAATACCTATAGATCCTCGAAACATTATTCAACCAAATAATTGAATCATAAATTACAATGTAAAAGGTCTGCGCATCGAATTCGAAGTCCGTCAAGTTACTTTTTGTCATGATTCGTCCAACAGCTCAAGTGTCATGGGCCAAGTAAACTCTATTTCGATCCTCGGTTTTATCAGAACCCAGATCAATTTATTTGCATCCTCGATGAATTATCCTAAATTTTAACGAACAGAATTGAAATTTCATCTCGCGATTAACATTTAGTAATTTTTAATTCCACTTTAATTTCAATTCGGTATCGAAGATTCATTTGAAAAATTACTGTAATTCTTTTAACCGAAATATCGATTTCTTTGTTTTTTTTTAAATAACTTTGCCCCTCTGCCTAAACTTTAAATCAAGTAAATGTTTTTCTGTTATTTAATCAATTGAATTTTTTGCATTGTTCTTTATTATTAATTTAATATTTCAGCTTTCCAAGCATATGATAATACATTATGTGATGCTAAAAATCGCAGTATAGGTAAAAAAACAAGTCTATCTTGTAGTCTTTTGGAAAAATACTAAACATATTTCAATGCAGGAAATTTTATTTTATCTAATTTTAGAACTTGGACATAATTATAGGAATTATTATTATAGATTAATATCTATAATTGTCGTTAATTTTCATTGATATCTGAATTATAATGTCTTTTATGTTATCGATAGATTTATTTTTGTATCATCACCAATTTTTATTTAATCTTTTTTATTATTCTACAACTATCGATATTCGAATTTTGTTACATTTGTTTCCCTCCTTATAATTTTTAAAATTACAAATCTTAGTAAATTTATAGTTCACATTTCTTTTTTTAGATATAATTGTAGACTGAAAAGGCTATAAAAAAGCTTTTATGTAAAAACAGTGTGATATTATCTCTCTTCTGCAATAATCCCCAAACAAAATTGGGAAAGGTCTATTTTAGAGCAAATCCGTATAATTAATCATAATCGAAAAACTCGGTGGAATTCAATTTAAGCATCATAAAACATTCTCTCTTTTGTGTATGTGTGTGTGTATCGCCACTTCCTTCTTGTTACGACATTACAGATTACCGAAAATAATATTTTCCTTTTATCCTCTTTAGCATTGTGGATATTATAATCAGACGAAGAATTCATCTGACAACTCAAAAGTCGGTCTAACTTCCTAGTCAATGTACATGGAGAAACCAAATACAAATACAATACATAGAGAAATCAAGTTCTGTGTTTAGTTGGTTCCGCAGAGTGAATTTACCGATTAAATATTGGAAATTTTGAACTAGTTTCGTTCAAATTTAGCAACTATTGGCAGAATGATTTGGAATTTTTATGAAATCCCGTTTCAATTATATACAGATATATATACATCATACAATGATTAATTTAATTCTCACACTTTTTACTAATCATAATAACGTCACAATCAAACGTCTAAACATGGAATAACATTTCCTGAAAAGGAAAGAGGAAAGAAAAACTAAATGTATGCATTAGAACAAATATAGATATAATTAATGAAAATTATTTGAATAAGAAAAAGGGCTTGGTCATTGATTTAAATCGCCAAGATAGGCGTTTCGATGATGAAATCTCGAACAAGTTGTGGTTCGAGTAGATAGTGAATCGATAATACGATAGGAATTTTCGAGGCGATGTCACCGCGGACAGAATCAATATCAGGGGCAAAAATCCAGTCACGGAAAGTGACGATGGAAAATAATGCTGGCCCTGCATTATTATTCGAATGCTAAGGGAGTCGGTGCCACGTTAAGGAAGGTCACTGGTGCCTGGTGGAGTGAAGACGGTGATCCTGTTTACTCGAAAGATCTCATCAAGGAGTTTGAAGTGGAGAATCCACCGCTCGAGGATGAGCTCGCTTGGATTCTCAAAAAAGGTATTTCGCTATCCGACGCTTGATATTTCGAGTTCCGAGTGTCGTTTCCAATAGGAGTTTATATCGTTATGAGTGAACGTTATCGTTGATAGAATTGTTGTCACTGGCGTTTCTCGTAATTTGAAACCGTACAATACCCGATGGATGCGACTATTTTATGTGAATTTGTCGTTTAATCTGTTATCCGGGTCAACTGTTAACTAGAAACTCGTATGAACATGAAATTGGAAATTAATCAAGACAAATCAATTTTAGCTCCTCGAAATTTAATAATTAAGAAGTTCTTTTCACCACGCTGTTAAAACATTACGCTTTGATAAACTATGCATTAGAGAAATCAAATTTTCAATAATTGTATCTAGAAAGAGAGAAAGATGGACACCGCTAACGAGATAATATTGATGCACAGAATGCAGAATTCAATAGTACAAGATTCAACTCTGCAACTGGAATTGTCGACAGACTGTAACTTGTAGCGGCTACTGGAGGGTAAAATGTCATTCTAATTCATAGATTTCATACAAATCATTTTAACGTTGAGAGTATTTTCAAATTACGGCAATTTCCTGACTGGAGAATTGGCGTAATAACCACGACGTAGTTATCATTCTGACTTTTATTCTTGGTATTTGATCGTACAAAACGAAAAACAGGAAAATCGATGTAACGCATGTGACGCGTTCAGACCGTCGCACATCGCGTCGCGTCGCAAAACATGAACAGGTACCTACCTATTCCGAGCACTAAACATGTTAAGGACATTGTAGTTATTAGCGTTTCTAAATTGGTATATAGTGAAAATATGTACACAGTTACACATGTATATTTATAGTTTCGGATAATATTTAAAATTTGTTTAGTTTAAGTTTAATCTATTTAAATCTATTTAAATTTTAAACATTTGTTTGATGTGAAAAATTTTTAATGCAAATACATTTTGCATATTTTGTTCGTGATTATTAGGGAAATCTGCAAATTGTTAAACATAAAACAATTTTCGTATATCTTTATGATTTTTTGCAGAAGTAGAAATATTGGGTTGACAACTAAGTGATTGCGGATTTTATCAATACCACCTAATGACAAAATTTGTAAAATAGTTGCCAACCCAATATCAGCAATTAAAGATGATTTAACGATGGCTTTGAAAGTTTCGTGACGTAATAATTGAATACTCATTTTGAGAAACTGTTTTCTGTTAACTATAGTGACACGTTTCCCAGCTAATTCACCATCACTGTCTTCATCAGTATATTTACAACACGATGACGACGAACGACAGCCTAACTGTACTGCACGGTCTTTTTGCCTGTCAGTAGCTTCATTATCTTTGTACAGAAAGCCCGTGTAGTGAACGTTTCTCTAACCAGCACGCGTACAATTTATTCCAACATAGTAGGCGAGCCTTCGTCAGTATATTTATAATTCACATTTAATCAAAATCTAAATTCCTAGATTTACTATACAATGACCTTATCAAGAGATAGTTTCATCTTTCGTGATCCGAGCAGAGAAAATTCGTTTGGCCAAGGTTTCATCAATTTTTACGTGTTCAGTTCATTTAGTTTATTACACGGTTCCTCGCACTTATCATTGTTTTCGTTAGTGTATTTATACTTTAGTCTCTGATAAAAAAATAGCGATTTGAATTTACAACGCGATCTCTTTCACCATAGATAGATACATGTTCCCTTTACAGAGAATTCGTTTAGCGAAGAATTTATTTTTATGTATGATGATTTTTACTCGATATTCCATATTCAATTTATTACACGCTTTACGGGTCGTTGGTATACTTACAGTTGACCTCACAATCAGCAAATAGAATCTTTATTTTCCCATGCAATTCTATTATCAACCAATCGATTCGTAATCGTTTATTCGTTTTATATGCGTAGTAAAATTGAACGAAAACGGAAGGACAAACAAATAATATGAAACGTATATGGAATAGCTTAAAAGAATGATCTCTGCTATAGTGATATAGAAAATATATTTTAATGAATGTTTTGTAAACCTTGATACGTATGTTTATAAATATTTGGAAAGTCTATGTTACCTGTGAAAGAAATTCTCGTGTGATTCAAAGTTAGTGTTAGTATCAGTGAATTGAAAGTATTGATTCTCAGAATTAGTATTACATATTTATTATATGTACATGTGTATGGTTTATATGTGTACAGTGAATATCGGTACTACAGCCTTGACTTTTCTGTAATTTACAATTAATCGAGGAAACGAGTTTTTTATTCAACCATTTATGTCACGTAACATACAGTGACTCACGAAATATGTATGTGAACACTTATAAGAATTTTTTATGATTATATTGTATGTAGGTATATAGAAGTTAGAAGATATGTACTGCGAATGTATTTAGTAAAAAATTAGTACACAACATGAATAGTCATTCTAAACATGTAATATACAGTGCTAATCAAATTTCAACATAATACATAATATATTGATAAAAGATTTTTATAAGTATCAGAATATTTTTGATTAAAGAGAATTAGTTTAATTTCATTTAACTTGTAGCAAAATAATTATTATAACGTGTTAGTGTATAGTGTACAGGATTAATTAATTATTAATTAATTTATTATTCATTTACGCACTTCTAATTATCTTTAAGATGGAAGAAAGTTATCGTGTTAAGGAAAAAAGGTGATCAGATTCATGAAGGATACATATAATCTGAATGGCCGGAATTTAACTGGAATTTTGTTCACTTCATATGACACCCACAGATCCATTTTATTCTATCGCAAGCTGTTATTCAACAGCACTTCATTCTATTGACACTGTTGTCGCAGTTCTTCCAGTTTCGCGATTGTTTTTTTCCCATCTCATAGTATTTTTACTCTTTCTCTCTTCCATGCTGCTGCTACGTTCTCTCATATCTTGTATATTTGCGTCCTCGATTGCTTTCCTCGCTTTTCGCCCTTTTTCTCTTTTCCTTCTTTTCTGTTCTCTCTCTCTCTCTCTCTCTCTCTCTCTCTCTCTCTCACCCTCTCCCTCTCTCCTGTTATCCATTGTGATTTTGCACGTCCTCGAAAAAGCTGTTGCTTGCTTTTTAAGGGTGGACAAAATGATAAAAATGGTAAGAGTTTCGTTTCATATTCTGTCTCCGATATTACAACATGTTGTTCAATCTGTGTCTTATTGATTCGTACTTACTACACTTAAGGCGTGCAATTTTTATCTTTAGTTTTCAAATTTTCATTTGATTTTCAATACATTTTATTTTCAAATTTCACATATCGCGATTGTTGGAAAAATTTCATAGACCTTTTATTGGTATGTCTATTATTTTTTATAATCTTGATAACTGTTATCTGATATATCTATGTACTGTTCTTTTTAATGGTTTAATAGCAAAGTGTCTTTCTTTTTCAAAAGTTAGTTAACATAGCAATATCTCGAATGTGTTATTATCTTAAAGTTAAAGTAAAGTTCTTAGTACATTACTACTTACTTCTTATTTCACTACTATTAATACTTTAATAATGGGATTGTTCGAGAAAACATTATTAATACATTTAGGCCATGTAAAAGTACACATGTACGTCTTTTGGATATTATCATTTAAACACTGGTTACATAAAAGTATCTCTTTTTATATAAAATTGTTGTATTTTGATCGGAAATTGAATACATTAGCAAAACTTGTTATAATATTAATATATCAATATAAAAGATGATAACGATGAGAGTATGTACATATATTTTTTCAATATTATTATCAAAATATTGTTTTACTACATTAATAGTAATATTATTCAAAGAGATATTATTCGAATGATAACCTTATTATCTCAAATTATCTTAAAATACGATATGATATTGCATAAAATGAAAAAAGAAATCAATTTATATTTTATATTTCATACATTTTTATGAAACCATAATTAGATACATGTAACGTCTGAATTGACATAACGTACATTCATTTATTCGCATCATAAAATTTTTAATATTTGAAGCAAAATTATTTCTATTATTTCCCTCATTTATTATCCTCTCTTTTCTCATTTCGTTTATTACGAAATAAATATCATACATACGAAAACAATTAATAATCGTCGTAATGCATGGGAACTTTACAGCCATACTGCATACATATGTATATACTCTAGCTCTGAGTAATGGGATTCTATGCTACGTTTTGCTAACATTATATCTTACTTGCTTGTTATTAGAAGCAACTGCGTATATATTATGTGATGTTACAACAGATAAGTGGTACACTGATATATAGAATGTTTCATTTATTTCGAATTCTTAAATATCTTATGTTATTTACTTCTATCAATGAAAAAATTGTATCAGGACAAAATTAGTTGATTCAAAATATTATGATATTTTAAGTTATATATGCAAAACAATATTCTTGTATTTATATTCTGTTTGTTTTTTATACGATAAGCTCTACAAAATTAAGATTAATATCATTTAAACTTAAACTAATTTTTATGCATTGTGAAGTAACTAACAAGCAACACTGTTTAATTGATAATGGCATAACACAGATTTTGTCATATTAATTAAAAGTATACTACTTATAAAAACTTGTAAAAATTTAAACAAGAAATTTTTATGATACTCAGTACACATTTCTAATAAGCGATACTCTCGTATGTTTGTTATTTTGACATAACTGTATTTCATATTTGTCATATATATTCAAAGGTAGCGCCAGAAGTTTTGATTCGGCGCCGAATTCTGTTACCATAACCTATCATAATGTAGTCACAACCACGGAATCATGATTGCGGTCATAGCCATAACAGCTATATCTATAATATAGGTCGTAACTCGCAAGTATGAAAAGTATCATTTTATCAAGATTAAACTATTTGAATATGTAAAAGTGTCAAGTGTCAACTTTTTTGTTATGTAGATTAAATATTATAATAATTCGTTCCGGCTGATAAGGCTTGAAAGTAATTCGAAAAATATTGTGTAAATTGTAAGAACATTGTGACATCGCATGAAAAAATAAAGATGCTACGTCGTAACCAAAAAGCGTTACTCTACTGTGAACTATTTGGACTTTCAGAGGAGGACGAATCACAGATTTTCGTAAAGTTCTTCAAATTTCACAAGTGTTATGATCTAATACCAACCAGCGCTAAATTAGTTGTTTTTGATACGCACCTCCTCGTCAAGAAGGCCTTCTTTGCTCTCGTCTACAATGGTAAGTTGCAAAATTATATATATTTGTATAGCATTTTAATGATCATTATTTCATTTCATTGCTCAAGATCAATTTTTTATTATGGGAAACATTTACATTTACTACATGATTTAATGCATTATTAAATATTTAACAAATTATTTTTGATATTTTTGTATTTATTACTGATAAAATTATTTATTTTATCGTATATTACATAAATAACTTTATATACAGGTGTGAGAGCTGCACCACTATGGGACAGTTCAAGACAAGAATTTGTTGGAATGCTAACTATAACAGACTTTATAAAAATCTTACAGATGTACTATACCAGCCCATCTGTAACAATGGATGAATTAGAAGAACATGAATTAGATACGTGGAGAAGTAAGTATTTTTTATCGATAGATGTTCTATAGATTATATATATGTTCAAAAATATAAATATTTGAAATTTTATCATTTTAGAAGTCTTGAAAGATCAAGTGCATCCATTAGTGAGCATTGGCCCAGATGCATCTTTATACGAGGCTATTAAAACTCTAATTCAAAATAGAATTCATCGTTTGCCTGTGATAGATCCAGATACTGGAAATGTTCTCTATATTTTGACACACAAACGAATCCTTAGGTTCCTCTTTCTTTATGTAAGTATGAAACAAGAAGAATTGTAAAATCAAAGAAACTACTTATCGGCATATATATCTTATTTGAATAATTCATTAACAGATACACGAGCTACCAAAACCATCTTTCACCAGTAAAACACTGAGGGATCTAAGGATAGGTACCTTTGAGAACATAGAAACAGCAACAGAAGAAACTAGCATAATTTTAGCTTTAAAGAAATTTGTTGAAAGGAGAGTTTCTGCATTACCAATTATTGACACTGAAGGAAAGTTGGTTAATATTTATTCAAAGTTTGATGTTATTGTAAGTGAGTTTTATAAGTCTCAAATACTATACTTTTATTTTTAGTAATATTACCTAATACGCTATTTTTGTATTTTCACAGAACTTAGCTGCAGAAAAAACATATAATAATTTAGATATTTCATTAAGAGAAGCAAATGAGCATCGTAATGAATGGTTTGAAGGAGTTCAAAGTTGTAAATTAGATGAAACCCTATTTACTATTATGGAGAGAATTGTTAGAGCAGAGGTATAATCTTCATATTTTTCATATTAAAAGAAAATGTTAGAAATGATTACTGATTGTTTATTGCGGTACATTTTAAATAGAACAGAGCTTATAATTATTTAATTTTGTAGTATAATGTACTATTTTATATGACTATGAATATATATAAATAAGTCATATAAAACTTTTTTAGGTCCATAGGTTAGTAGTGATTGATGATGATGATAAAGTGATCGGTATAATTTCTCTATCCGACTTACTCTTCTACCTCGTTCTTAGGCCTTGTGGTAAGAATATATTTTAATTTACATTTTGTCAAGACAAAAGTACACAGTATTAATATTATTAAGATTAAAAGGTATTAATAACGAACAAATACCAATGTTTAGGTGAAGATGGCAGTAGCAACAAAGATAGTTCTGTATCGTTAAGAGCACAGGATTCTGTATCAAAGGCTCCGAGTTCTGTGCAATCGGAGGCTTCCATTCCTGATGGTGAAGCAGAAGCTGAACAAGATACAGCTGAAGTAAACCAATCTGAAGAAGCACCCGCAACACCTAGTCCACCGCTGAGTCCTGCAGCATCAGATATTTCTGAACCTCAGTCAACTTTAGTAAATCAATCTCAAGAATCTGCGTGGCGGGAAGTAGCCGTATCAGGAGGAGATTGAACCAATATTATCTTAACATGCCATTAAGCATGAAATTGTGAATCAATTGTTTGACTATAACGTCAAACCGTTATAAGATAACGACAACAAGCAGTGTACGACTGAGCTTGTTTTTCGTCTGTTCTTAATGCTTGCGTGTACAATGCTTAAGAACTTAGGAAAAATATGCGAAAAATTTTTCTTCGCTCGTTCGATCAATTTACGTCACAAAACTAACTGTTATCTAAAATAATGTAATCATGTTGAACGTGTGAAAATAATGAAATGAATTTTACTGGACGCGACAAACGATAATGCGATGCTCTATGCTGTATAAAATAATTAAACTTAATTTTTTATGGTACAAATGCTACTCAGCGTAAACGTTCGAGCTTCTTGCCAGGAACGGTTGCTACGCCATTATCTACTCAGGGTATGATATTCTATACACCCTTTCTTCAATCGTACACTGGGAATGTTTCAATAGAATTTTCGAGGAAACAAATAGTGGTTTCTTGCATCCTTTAGATTTATGATGTTACTACGCTCCTAATACTGGTATCCTTGTATTTTATTTCAAATCAAAGATTATGAAGTAATTTACTTTACTCATATAGTATAGAAAAATGTGTAGAAGACATGAAACAGAATAGTCGTATGTCAAAGAGTGCTCCATAATTAATAAATATGGACCTCGTTTTTACAGAGGCCTTCCATGCTTTCTCCTGACAGGAACGAAATACAGTGTTAAGCAAACGTCTAAACATGTACATATATCCTGTATGCTTATCTATAAAAAAGCTTCTTATCCATGAACTGTCACGTTGGATGTCTGAATATTAGAAACTGATATGCATAATAAACGATTTTGTTTTAAACGATTGCACAGCATGTGATATTTTTAAAAAACAAAAAAAAAAAGAGAAAAATATGGTGCTTTTGATCTTGCATTAACTCTGATATAACGATAAAATGGAAGTAGTGTGCAGATAATGAATAACAAACAATAAAATACATACGTAGTAGATAAAACGTTCGAAATTAATTGTATTATCATCTAACTTCTACATGAGCTTCACAAAATATTTCACTACAGGAAAGCAATACTTGTTAAATTTATATGTTATTATTTCATGTACGGTTTTTAAGAAATAACATTTATGAAATGAATATACATTATTAAGTACTGAAAGGCCTACAAAATATGAAAAATAAGAACAATTCTACAACTAATATGCGTTGCCACGGGTATTTTAATTAATGTATAAAAATACTTGCAACACTTCGTTCGTTATTTATGAAACTATTTAATTACGAACATATTAGTCTTTTTAGACTTGTGTGTATATACATACATATAATTTTACCTAGTAGCGCTTCTTTTAAATACTTCTATGTTTGTATTTGCTTTATATGCAAGAAATTTTTATAAATTAACTAATATGTTTACGAATTTTCCTTTTGAAAAGAGAACATGTTAAAATTTTTACGATTTCTTACTAAATTCAATACATTATTAATCACTGACAAAGAGACAACTGGCATTCGAAAAGAAATACAGTAAATGAAAAATTTTGTAATTGTATTTTATGTTGTTGTTATTTTTTATATGTAAGTGATGATTAGTTAAAAGAAATTATTTCGTAAACTGCGAAAATTGGTTCTCGTAAATATTTATAAAATTAATAGTATCATACAAAGATTAAACAAGCACCAATATTGAACTGTACTTGAGAATTATATAAAATAGATACTCTACTCAATATTGTATATTGTTTAAATAACAAATTATAAAATGAGTGGCAGAAAGCATTCCTGTAAAAATGTTTTATTAAAAAAACACTGTTTCAGCTTGAAACAGACTTCATTCTACGCTTACTGCACGTAAGAAGAGGTGGAATTATAAATTATGCAGGATATCTGCATGTGTTACATTTATGTGGAAATCTGTATATAAGTGGCCTCTGTGCCAGGGAATATATTTTCCTTTTTGGCGCAAAGCTCCATTTCGTCTACAGAAATATAGATGAAAACTACCTACTTGAATCTTGAAGGGGACAGTGCCTGTAATTTAGTGAGTTTATTCCTAGGTACATTTACAAGGATAAGAACAAATATTCCATTTCAGATGAGAGCGCAGTCAGGATAAAGCAAATTTACGTTAGTATTAATTATCAAGAGGCGTAGCGAGGGGACAATGATTTTTGTACAGCTGAAATGATTGTAGCCGAATAAGATTTAGTGTGCTATAGCTGCGAATATTAATTCCTTTTAGTACAAAATACGTTTCAACTTTACAAGTTGTCACGTTCACTTTTTTTCTAGTTTTTAGACGTAAAGAAATCTACAGTAGCCTACTACATTCTGCAGCGCATCCGATTTCAATATTATTACATGTTGTAGCTGAAAGCATAAGTTAATGTAACGTTAACAGAAAACATTTTGTGTGAGAAGCCATTGAAGTCGGCATACGCTGCATTCATGAACCAAAACACTATAGACAAGGTATTAAGAATAAATTGTACAATAAAAAGAATTAATCGAATAATTAGACAGTACACTTAGTCGCGTCGCAGTACTGTATATCCAGGGCAAAAGCTATTAGCGTATTATTCATGTCCCTTGTACATGTAAGGTACAAATGAAAAAAAAAAAAAAAAAAAACGAATTGCTGAGTGACAAAATACATCGTAACTGAGACATTTTATTTCATTGTTTGTAATGATTTCTATGTGCCTTTACCCTATCTTTATATTATACTATACATATGTATTAACATCTTTAATATTTTCTATTTAATACAAATTTTTTAAAATTTTATAAGATGTTACATATATCAAACATATGAAAATATAAAAAGATTTTTATTATCACTCGTGAACAATACTAATAATTAATATTAGATACTGATAATACGTGATCACTATTATCTTACTTATAATTCTATTAACGAATTTGACTTCTTCATCTTCTTATACTGTCTTTTTGACAGTTCGTTTTTCCTTAGTTCATGTTTACGGGAGATCTGCGTATTAAAAAATAAAAAGAATATCATTTTTCTTCATTAACTGAAGTTTGTAAATCAATTAGAAAAGAAAAGAAATATAACAAATCACTTACAATTTCATTATCTAACCTTGAAGGATTTGCTTTCCTTCGCTTTTCTTCTATTGACCTATCTTCTTTGTTACTAATTACTGGCATTTTTTCAAATAACATATCATATTCTGAATCAGAATCTGAATTGCTTTGCACAGTTTGCTGTTTTCCTTGAAAATTCTTAGTGGATTTATTCTTACACTGTTGTGTATTTTCTTCATTAACTTCTTTATTCGTAGAAAATGAAAACTCTGAACGTAACAACATACATGATATTTTTGACGTTAAATATACCTGCAATATAAAACAATATATAATAAGTAGCAACTTGATTAAATTAAATACTATTTTTTAATATAACATTCTCCAATACTGAATTATTTTTACCTTTCTTAATAATTCTTTTGTATTAATATGATGTATTTGCAAAAATCTATCTAAACCAACACTGATAATGTAAGGTTCAATTTTACTGCAAGCTATTCCTGTTACAGCTCCAACTGATCCTTTATATTTATTTAATACTTTAGCTGGTTTTCTTAAGTCTATGAGATTCATTACACCTTTGCCAGAACCAACTATAATCTGCCTACAATTAGATAATCATTTTTTCATATTTATATATGATATCCATTAAAAAATATACATTACATTTTTTATGTATATTATATATAGATACCTTTTTTGTGGCACCACAGCTAAAGTTGTTAATGCTTCATTTTTTACTTCAACATTTATAACAGGTCTTCTTTGTGATTTTGGATCATATAAACGCACCTTAAAAGTTTCATTTTTGTACAATGAAAAAATGTTTACATAATGTAACAACTACATATTAGAATCATACATATATCAATCAAGATCTTACATATCCGTATTTACTAGTTGTAACAATTTCTTCTGTACCAGGAAGAAAATCTATATCAGAAATCCAGATAGGAACCCTTAACTGTAACCAATCAGGAGGTACATTTTTCTCTATAAATATTTGTGTTTGTTTTTCTATATCAAATAATTTTAATGCATGTTCTTGACCTCCAGTAGCTATTATTTGTTTATTTATTTTCGAATGACGCATTTTATCTAAATTTTTACCAGCATTTATTAAAAATCCATCATCTTCTTCAAATCGCCAGAGTTTTATTTCTCCTGATTGTACAGCAGACAAAATTGCTCTGTAAATAAAATCTCATATTAAAAATATACACCGCAATACTATTTGATATTTTTCAAAGTTATTTACTCATTATATCGAGATATGCCAGTAATTTTTCCTGCTCCAGTATTGCAAAAAAAGGAACATGTAAATGTTGAACAATTGGTATCATAAACTTTTATACTGTAAAATAAAAGAAATTATGATATTTGTATGAATAATAAATAAAATTTCAGTATAATTGATAAATTACTTATTATACATGACCTCCTAATGTCTTTTACACCACACGCAATTAAAATTTCTCTTTCCTCGTCATCACTCCAAGACATCGTCGTAACCTCATCGTTATCAGTTATAGTAATCAAATTCTGTATATTTTGTGATATACATTGTTTTTTATCTATTCTTACACCTGTCGATAAAATGCACAATTGAATTTTATATATTTCGTTCAGCTGCCATTATTATTAATACAATATTTCGTACATAAAATAAAAATGATCTTTTTAGGTTAGTGTATTCTCTTAACCTACTGTAGAACATTCGATTTTTCAAATTAAAGTAGATATAATGTTAAAATTAAGTATTTATAATTACCTTTGAAAATTCCAGATTTACCACCAACATAAATATCATAATTATCTTTTGTATTCATTTTCACTAAAAATAATTTTATAAATAATAAAATTCGATAGCAAGAATGAACATACAAGTATGTATAGGCTTCGAATAATAAGTATAAAGAGAGAAGCCTTTCCCGGAAGCGGGATCCGTGGTATATGGATCCGCATTGGTGATTGATTGTGAATGCGCAAGCGCAGTCTTATTTTTATACGGACTTCAAAAAAGAGCGAAAGTATCTCAATTCGATCAAGATATTGTTTTTCTTTCTTTTTATGTAAATGTACGATGAAAGCACCTCATATTTAAAAGATTGCAAACCCGTAACGTGCGTGAAAAAATCACCGCGAAATAATTTTGCGCCGGCACGAATCCGGGACATGACAACTTACTCTAAATAAATGGTGAAAAATTATGAAAAGTAGTTTAACTCAGTCATTGAGTATCGATCAATACGTATCGATAAAATTCAAATGTATCGGCATCACTAATACATAGGTCAGAAAACTCCTACGCTGGGGTTAGTTCCAGATTTGAGGACAGAAAGATTCTTGTATTGTCCATCGCACATAAGGCGCTAATGTTGAGTAGTTAAAACAATTTCAATAAAGTACCTTGTGGTAGAAGTAATCAAGTAAATTTTTTATAATTTTTATAATATTTTATGAGTAAGTATATATTATTTATTCATAAACAATTCTATGTATGGTTAAACTTCGTTTTAGGGGAAACAAAATTGTGGCCTTATATACTCTATTGTTTTCACTACTCTGCAGTAACGACGTTAGTGGCGGATTGGAGAAACACAAGTCACCGCATAATCGTAACATTTCCCACCGCGGGAGTTTCAAGACCAATCGTCCAATATGGCGCGATCGTGGGCACGATCATATAAACAAGTATCCATACATGCTAGGAAAACCGTACAAAAATTGACTCGTGTTCAGTCGTGAAAAATCAACATGAAAAGTCAACAAAATTCGCGCTCTTGCGAGACATACAGAGATGGATAAAGTATCCTAGTCTGAAATATTCATAGCATGTCACGCATACGCAAAACAAGAACTTTTTGTCTTCCATGCTGATTTTTCATAACTAGTCAAGACTCAATGTTCGGGCAGTTTTCCCTGGCATTGGTATACGAGTGTCGAGACCTGTTTAGATCGTCGTGTCCGTGGGCAATATGTATAGATTTCCTTTAAACATTTATGAAAAATGTTATTTAATAAATCGATTCATATATTAATAATAAGGTCATATTTTGCTACTTTATGATGTTGCAATAAACAACAAAATTCACCGTCTAAGTGGTTATCACGTTAATGAAAGTTATACAATACGCTTACAATACATAACTTTTGAATTAGTGCGAATGGATTCCCAAACTTGAAACTGCTATATTTTGTCTGTATTCATCGAGTACTACGTATCAAAAAATACGAAATAAATTAAAAAAGGAATGATTCTCAAAGGAAAAGTTTATTCAATTATAAAATTCTATTAATTAACGATGTTATAAATTAGAATCTCGGTTTATTTAATGCTGATGAAGCGATGGCAGGATAATATTTATTTACCACATTCATATAGTACATATAAATGTTATTGCTACAATAAAATATTTTTCTTTTGACCTATAATCTTTCATTTGATTTATAAATTATTCGCACGTACATATATAATTTATTTTAAATACCGTTTATTTTACAAAACAAAGAATATCACCAGTTTTATAATGAGAACGTTTGTAATATCAAGAACGCATATTTGAAACGCAGTGTTGTTCTGTACAGTTTCGTTTAACCAGTTTAAATATAAGTCTACTCGACAATATACGCCTGGCCAATTAGGACGAGCACAACCTTTTCCCCATGAAATTATTCCAATTTGCGTACCATTGCATAAAAGTGGACCACCACTATCACCCTGAAATATATTTCTTTTACGAAAAGGATACCTAGGTATAAAATAAATTTGAATTTAAATTGTTACAAACTTGACAAGCATCTCGTCCACCTTGTAATACACCTGCGCATAAATGCAACTTACTATCTACTCCTGAAACTGGACATTTTTCCGGTGGAATCAAAGGTAATTGGACACTACGAAGGTAGGTACCAGACCCTCTCTAAATAAAATTATTTGGCTGTACTAGAATATTTGTTATTCCTTATTAATGTAATAAAATCTTTTATTAACCCGTTCCCTGTAAGCATTCAAGTTCAAATTTAAAATCACGTTTTAAAATTCAAATTCAAAATCAAAATCATCTTTCTAAATTGAAATGCGTTACCACAAACAAGTTAGAAGTTCTTCTATTCTAGTCGATTTGTTACTCATTGTTGAGTTAGAGTTAGAATTATACCGTAGAGTCTATAGTCAGAAATGAAATTCGGAATATGAACAATAGGAAAAAGACATAGGAAGAAAGAAAGAATTATAAAATACAATACAATAAACAAATTAAGTAGAAAAACACAAAATAGGATAAGAGCATATGTAGAGAAGAAAATAAAATTGGAAGTAAACTTCATTTTTTTCTGTTCAAAGGATTAATGAAATTCAATTTTAGATTCCCACTATACGATCTATATTTACTCTGTATTCTTTCATGTACTCTATTCCATATTCATGCTTCAAGTGCATTGTGGATTTTCCACGCTTCGTACAATACAACTTTAAACAGAATGTCTCTACGCTTGTTAATCAATAAAACAATTTTTGTAGATGACAGTAAATAATTAGATGCGATTAACTACGTACATTGGATCCAGGAATGTGTCGTCCCCAGCCAGCCGCAGTGCAGGGGTCGGTGTACCTTTGGAAAATATCTGCGTCATAAGCAAGAGGAAGGGTGACGTATTTCACGTACGAGTTAATATGAAAGGGGTTCCGAAGCTGGATATAAAAATAAACACAACAATAGAATGAAAATGATATTTCTCATGAATTTCATCTCTTTGTATATTGTTTCATTTTTCCTTTTTCGTGTTGTTTTATTTCTTTCTTTATTCTCTATTTTTTATATATTTTATGAACTACTACAGAGAGCTTACTGAAGTTAAATATAAAAGAGAATTTTGAAAATACACTAATTTATATGAAAGAATTTTATTATTGAAGATATATATGAAAATGAAACAGTCATCGATCGAATAATCTACAATTAGTCGAAGATTTCGACTTGGATTCTTTTTCCTTTCTTCTTATTCTTTTCACAGAATTTCCAGCCGCCTGTAAAATTTATATACATATAAATACATATATATTTCTGCAGCTAAAAGCCGAAAAAAACACAAAACAAAATAAAACAAAAATCATCTGTAATAGCTCAAATTGGTTCCAAATTTTAACTTTATAACTTATTTTTTCTTTTCCTTCTAATCTTTTGCAATTTTTGTGTACATATATCTATATACAGCATTCTACACCTTTGAATCGGTGGAGTTTTGTCGAAAAAGTTGATTGCAAAATTAATCTTGAGCACGATCTTCAAGATTATTTTTTTTTTTTTTTTTATTGCGTCGAATAATTGGTTGTAAATGGATTTCATGGAAAATGATAAAAAAATGTTATTATTGCTGAAACCGATCTTAATTATGTGAGTTTTACATATTTAGTAAAGCATGTAATCGATATTATCATTTGTTTGTTTGCTGATGCATATTGATATTGCAATTATGCAAAAATCAAATGTTTCGATGCGTTTCGTAGTTCTAACGAGTAAAATATTATATGAGAATGTAGAAAAGTCCAATTCTGATGTAATTCCCGGAGTATCCAGCGACAATAGTTTCTTCTACCAGCGCGGACGTTATTCCAGAATATCTGTAGTCTTTTTTCTTATTTATCTTCTTAAAATTAATTATAAATTAATGTGAATTATACAACGCGCTATATGTGAGATGCTGACGCGATGAGCGGTGCAACGTAAACCCATTACTGAGTATAAACGTGCAAGTGCAAGGCCTTATTCTTCCGTACGCCAATGCACAAGCGGTCGACTAACTTTCCTATAATTATTAACGGAGTTCAATATCGATACTCTATCTCCAAAACGTTGGTCTAATTATTGCGATTCCGGCCAATCAGGAACTTTTACCACCTTCTAAAGCGTGTAAGCCCTACTTTATACATGTATACACACAGTATAGTATATATACTACGCGTGTTCTGGCACAGTTTCCAAATGCTTCATCTATTGCATGAAGCATTTACCGGATATTTATATATCTTTGTACCATTATTGAGACTAAATATGAACGCTTGGAACAAAAGCCAGGTATAGACTGGAGAATGAACATTAACGAAGCATCGGACAAAGCAAAACAAGAAAAATAATTATAATGCGGAAACTCAACTTATGTATACCTGTTTTTCAGTGCTATAGTCTGCAGCAGTTTATTTATATCTCCAGAGTCCAGAATAATGTGCTGGTATAATATGAAAAGCATTGTTGTTAGATACTTGGAGAACTGCATCAGATTTGGATTTTTTAATATTCTTATATCTTATTTTACCCGTCAAGAATGTTCGACCGTTCGCGGAGAGACGTGATCGCGAGGAAGCGCATCAATGAGAGTCGTAAATTCACGTTACGATTATGCTACCGACGCCACGAAATGATCGATCCGCTATTTCGGTTAGGATAATAAAATTGGTTGAATTGAGTATGCATTGAGTGAACAGGTTACAATTTACAGTTTACTTCAATAACTTGTAGACAAGATAGATGTAAGTTAATAGAAAATAATTAAGATCTCGATTGATAGACAATAAGTTACTGAGCAGAGTAAGTATAGATGGTAACGGATCAAAAAATGTAGAACAACTGAACTTTTAGTGACGATGATGCTGCGGAGGAAAAGTTGTGATGGGTGGGTCTAAGGACACGAGATAAGCTGATTCATTAAGAGCAAGTTTTCGTTAGGAAATTGAGGGAAATAGACGTCTGTGTTAATTGGTTAATCTACCAGGTTGGTGGATGAAGAGGGGTACAAACCGCCGCTGAGAGAAAGTTGCTAGCGGGAAGTATCATACGCGAGAAAACCCAGATTTCCCGTATCTTCCCGGAATAGACAATAAATTTAAGAAACAATTGAAGTAAAAAGATATTGGTTCGGTCTGAAGGACCTTAACAAGAAAAATCCTAAGATTTGTCGTGGGCCCTTAAGACTATTGAGAGTACGCAATAAGGAAGTGCCGACAGTTCCTTTTCGACTGCCGAATCGTGTAGACGTGTGTCTAGTACTCAGTGAAGTTCACAATAAGTGACAATCCTCCGTCGAAAGTGAGTTGAAGCAGAAATAAACCAAATGTTTTCTGAACTTACTCGTGGAAAATCCAACACTTCTAATCTCTAATCCAAATCATAGCCTCTCGACTAGTTATTTCAATTTGAATTAACTAGCTCGAAGATGGCCCAAGTAACCAGATCAGGCCCTCACGAACAAAACTACAACCGCACCGTTCTACCTCATCTGTGACAAAAGGATAATATATCCCACCTTTCAAACCACACCAACAGCATCAAAAAACGTAAACTTGATTCAGTCAAAAAAAATGTAAACGCTAGTCAGAACGTACGGTCAACAAGTCACATTACCACTTACAACAGATTAGCAATATTAGAACCTACAGACAATTCTATGGACGTAGTTTCCCACCAATTTTCATTGATGATGTTATGGACATTCAAACAATGATGACTCCTACAGAAAACTAACAAAGTTACTAAAAACTCTGAACGCAAACTTCCACACATATCAACTGAAACAAGAAAGACATTTTAGTGTGGTGCTACGCAACATCCACCACTCAGCTAACTTAGATGAACTGAAACTTGAACTCTTAAATCATGGCCATGAAGTAACCAACATTAGCAATGTAAGACATAGAATCACAAAAAACCCGCTATTCTTATTCTTTATTGACCTATAGTAAAAACCAAATAACACAGAAGTCTATAATATCAATCGTTTAATGAATTCGGTAGTAAAAATTGAACCACCTTTTATAAAAAAAGAGATAGTTCAATGTAAAAGGTGCCAAAGATACGGCCACACGCAAAAATATTGCAACCATAACCACCGCTGCGTTGAATGTGCAGGTATTCACCCTACAGATCAGTGCACTAAATCTTCAGAAACCCCAGCGAAGTGCATCCTCTGTCAAGGAGAGCATCCTGCGAACTATAAAGGTTGCACAGCCTACAAGACCTTGTATAAAAATAAGTACTCCAAATCCAGAGTTAAGGACCTAACCAACCAAGTACTTAAACCAAACAAAATTTATTACTCCTTCAATCTCTTATGCACAGGTAGTTCAAGGAAATCAAGCAGGCCGAAAATCTATAGTGCTCAATCACAGTGTTTCCACTTCATAAAACACGGATAACTTCAATAGGCTTGAAAAATTAATCGTGAAACAAACAGAGCAAATTAATAACTTGCTATCATTGCTTACAATCATCGTGGACAAATTAACACGCTCCGACGTAAAATAAAACCAATACGCATAGCTCTTTGGAATGTTAACGATCTAGCTCAGCATAAATACGAACTAGAACACTTCCTAAAACAACAACAAATCGACATAATGCTCATATCTGAAACTTATTTCACCAATAAAAATTATCTGACAATAAATGGTTATAACTTTTATCATACCCAACATCCCAGTGGTAAGACCCATGGCGACACCGGAATTATCACCAAGACCAGCATAAAACACTATGAGTTTCCATCATTCCAAAAGGACTACCTCCAAGCCACAAACAAGATGCTAACGAAACGACTTCTTCCACTCTTAGAGGAGTTGAAAACAATGCCGGATCATCAATTCGGCTTTCAGAAGCAACATTCTACGATAGAGCAAATTCATCGTCTAACACATAAAATCACCCAAGAATTAGAAAAGAAAAAATATTGCACTGCGGTATTTCTAGACATTCAACAGGCATTCGACAAAGTATGGTATGAACGACTTTTGTTCAAACTAAAGAAAATCCTACCACACACCTACTACTCCATCCTAAAATCCTACCTAACCAATAGACAATTCATGGTAAAACAATTAGACGCTATAACCTCAACATTTCCAATAGAAGCTGGCATACCCCAAGGCAGTGTCCTCGGACCCCTGCTGTTCAACATCTACACTGTAGATTTATCAACTTCGACAGAGATAACCATAGCGACATTTTCTGGCGATACAACCTTATTAGCCTCGCACTCAGACCCGAAAATTGCCTTCTCTATTCTCCAGCGAGGTCTCGACTCTATGGAAGAATAGTTCCACAAAGGGCGCTTCAAAGTCAATGAAAGCAAATCCAATCAAATAACTTTCACGCTGCGAAAACAATCCTGCCCGTAAGTGACCATAAATAATATTCTAATTCCAAACAAAGATACAGTCAGATATCTGGGCATGATTCTAGACAGAAGAATGACATGGAAACGTCACATCGTAGATAAATCCAAAGAACTGAAAACAAAACTAAAAAATTCTACTGGCTCATTGCCAGACGCTCCAACTTAAACATGCAAAGTAAAATAATGCTTGTACCTATGGGATCCAACTATGGGGAACAGCAAGTAATTCTAACATAGAAATTCTACAACGATTCCAATCTAAAACCTTAAGATTCCTAATAGATGCACCTTGGTACGTCACCAACGAAACAATACATCATGACCTTAAGATATCCATATTCAAAGAAGAAATATTGAAATTCAACAATAGAGATAGCACAAGAGTTAACAACCACTAAAACCCTCTAATTACTCATCTACTCGACACGTCGGAACAGATCCGCAGGCTAAATCAAACATACTATAAACACTTATTAATCATGTCATAGTACCACGCCAGATAAATTTACTTAAAATCCTCTACGAGAATTGATTGTAAATTAAACGCAAATAAAAAAAAAAAAAAATCTGACTGCCATCTTGTCTGCGGCGTGGGGTCGGGTTTGTGTAGAGTTACCGGACATAACAAAGAGTATGAAACGCTTCAAAACATTTTGATTTTCTTGTGGTTGCAATATCAATGTGCGTTAGCAAACAGACAAATGATAACATACTTTACTGAAAATATAAAACTTACGTAATTAAAATCGGTTTTGATAATAATAACGTCCTTTTACCACTTTACACGAGAACAGTTCATTTGCAATCCATGATTCCTTTTAGACTTTCGTTCCTCGCAATGAGTACTATATTGCGCGATAAAAAAAGTTTGGAAACCATGCTCGAGGTCAATCTTGCAGTCAACTTTTTTAACAATCTTCATCTTGAATCTCCATCGATCCAAAAGTGCAGAATGCATTTACAGTAACCAAGACCAAATATTTCTTTACATCTATATATGTTCTTTATTGAATTTCAATCAAAATATTCTCAGAGTTGAACATGAAAGGAAACGAAAAATAGTCATCGGTTATATCTACGTATATTTAGAGCGTAAATACATATGTAAGTACATAGATATATACATATATACGAATGTATGTATGTATATACATATAGTTGGTTCAGGATATTTCATATTAACTTCAACCTCTCTTCTTTTTCTCTCTTTTTTTTCCATTTCTTTCATTTATTTTATTTGTTTTCACACAGAGTTTATATATACACATAATAATCACCCTGAACAATCCAATATCGTGATGCATGTTCGAGAATCTAAAGTTCGTGTGCGGTAATATTCTGTCTATCAATTCCATCTGTATGGAACTCCAGCTTGGAAAGTACACATAAGTGGCTCCGGCGATCGCGTAAAATCGACGTGGACTTTCAGCTATCCAATTGCCGTCGAACGTCGGTCTATACGAATGATTTAATCGAATCAGTTCTAAGTTGCACATCATATTCTTATATTGTTTGCTCTTTTCATTCAATTACATCTTTTCCTTTCTTTTCTACCTAACGCACACATAAGAACTTTCGCGTAGAACAATAACAATAGATCAAGTAATTTTGTAGGATCATCACGGGCGGCCACTGATTCCTTGTTTCCAAAGTGGAGAGAAAGCTGATTTCACACGGAAAGATAATAAACGCTTTTCGAAATTTGATGGAAAATTGATGAGTCGATTACAAAGATAGTGACGAATGATTAGTGCACTTACATTGTCAGTTTCCGTTTCTTTTCTTTCTTGTTTTTGCGATTTTTGTCTTTTCTTTTGTTCTAAGTTTGGGTTGTTAAACGTTAATAAGATCTATATAACGCTGCTAACCCTTTCACTGCTATGGTCGCTACTGTCGTTGGTACACATTACTACGTATGCTGATCGGTGTAAAATAGTACCATGAAAAAGTAAATTTTGTGTGAATCTTGAAATCTTTGGTTATTAATTATCAGTCCGTTAGTTGAATTATTTGCAATTTAACCCTTGAAAGCTGTCATCGAAAGAAATCACGTTAATATTGTAGTACCATAGGTGAAGTTTTACACCAATATACTATATATATGTATGTATGTACATACTTTTCATTTTACAAATCAGTAAAGTCAAACGAATGCAATTAAATATTTTATTATTATTTGGTATTAGACGAAAAGTAGAAAAGTCGTTTGCAGTGTGGAAGTTAGCAATTATTACAGAACAATAATATTAAGTGATATTCACATAATAACCTTTAAGGGTTAATATTAATTCATAACTTACGAATTTTTTATTTCACTGCTGAATCGATACGTATTTTAAAGTGCTCCTGTTTCTTATTAGCTATAATACATATGTGTATTTTCATCAGGAACTGATTGTATTGAATTTTTGTACAAGTACTTATTAAATTGTAAAGTGGCTTTTCAATGAAAAAGAAATATTTCTTAATCGAAGGTAATCTAACTCAGTTAACAGTTTAATGGTCGAGTAATTAATTATTTGATTCGTAAGTGCAGTTTCATCGATTTTCTGTTCAAATTGGATTTTTAACAATGTTTCTGCTATAGACTCATTCAAAACATAGACATTCTACTTAGATTAGATTGTACATTTAGCGATCTAAAGGTTAACAATCGCAGCAGTTCGCAACGCAGTCGCAAAGGTTAACAAAACATCGATCTAATGGTAAAATTGACTTTGCTACAGCTAGTTCAATTGGCTGATCAATGCTATTTGTCCCGTTATAGATGTTATCATTTATATACTGTGATTTATCTTTTGATTTAATTATGTATTTCATTTCTTTCCAAACATATCTATAATACGAATATATGTATATTGTATATATATGCAACGTTAGACTTCAACGGATTAACTTTAACGGTATTGCTGACTTATATGCAATAAAACAAAGAACGTTTGCAGTCTTCAAATATTAATAATTAATGATTAATACTAATAAGCAGAAACTGCATTAAATTGCAAAAGTAAAGAAGTAAACGAAAGACAACAAAGTAATAATCGAAATTCATAATTAAACAGCCTGAAAATAAGTAATGTAACTGAAATCTACCTTCAACTACTCTGGTCACCTATAGCTAGATACTATAACCGATACTAGGAAGGGAACAAGCTCTTATTTTTGAGAAATAAACCGTAGATTATGAAATTTTGTAAAGAACCAAATACATACCTAATATTATATTGGATATAACAATCAATAATTTTGAAATAATTATAAGAATGAAAAAAGTACATACTTAATTCTAAAGTCGAGCAAAAGGATAATTTCGATAATGCGATATAAAGGCGCTAAAAATTCATATTCAATTATTTCCAATAATGAACTTCTTCATTTTTCAGTACGAAACCTATAGAATAGGTAGAATAGGCCTTTATCTTCCACTAAATATTTCAATATTGAAGCTGTCCCTTATTGTTGCAAATCCTTCAATTATCCATAATAATCCATCCAAACTATATATATATAATGATAAAACTAAAACGATAAAATCTTTCATTCATAGATTTTCCATAGATTTTCTATAAATTTTTAACTCATTCTTTTCATCTGATACTCGATCAGATATAAAAGACACGGATAAGTTATAAATAGCCTTGAATCAGTTAATTTTAAACGAGCTATAGAAGATCTCTGATATCCTTAAAATTAACGTGTCGTATCTGTTACATTTGGAGATCTTAAAAGCAGCATACGTATCTATAATAGCAATGAAAGCGCTACGAGCGAAGAATGCTCTATGACCGTAAAATGGTAGCATAAAGATACGCGAGAGATATTATAATAAATCCTCTTCTTCTACCCATGTCTCATCTATCTATGGTTTTAATAAAAAAATAACTATTGACAGCATTTATCATGCCTTTGGTTTTGATAAATTGTTATAACTAATCTTTATAAAATCGTCGGTACGTCGAGCTCTGAAAGGAAATCGATTCTACGTTCTCGTTTCTATGGCTTTCAGCAGGCTAACTTTACCTTTACATATCTATACAAGTACATTGTACATATACAAGATGTACAATGTAACATTGCGTGATCAAAGAATATGAAAGAAACTAGGTGTTTTACAATCGAGCGTGTTTTCATAAATGGAATTTCATTAATACGAAGATCATAATACGTAGAAGTCGATTTTATATGTTAAAAAGCAAGATAGCGTTACTTAGATACTTAGATAATTACTGGATACATAAGGTTGGAACTACTGCTTACGTGGTTTAGGTATATTGGATTGTAATATACGCATGCCGTAGATGTATAATTTATATTTTGCGAATAAAGTCTATTTTTTATATAGTTCTATATTTTTATAGTGTTTCTCGATATAAAGAGTAATTTATAAATTTAAAGGCGATTATCATTAATTAATGTTCTTGCCATTTATTACAGTGGTAGAACATATATTTCATAGTATCCGTTGTTGAAATGATTTTGAAGATAAAGTTTTCTGCAGTAATTTTTTTCATCATATAAATAATAACAATATATATATTTATATATATTATATATAGTATATATAGTATATATATAGTATATATAATAACAATATAATAATATATGAATATTATTTAAAATATAAATGTATATATCGTAACAATATAAATAATAACAAATAATTTGTTTCCATTAATTAAAATTTATTATTTTGAAACATCCGACAAAACGGAAGTTTTATCATTTTCTTTGCTTTCTTCATTCAGTTCCAAATATTTAAATAATTGTTTCGCATCAGCTTGTAGATACATCTAAATAGTACAACTATACACCAGAAAAATATGAATATATCAGATCTTTTGTTTTTTACAATTATGTACATATATATTTACACTTAAAAATATACAAGCGTTTTTGATAATATTATGTTTTTCTCTTATCGAGATAGAAACAAGCAATATTAATTGACTATTTTTCAGTATTAAAAAGGAAGAAACATAGAGGCTTGAATTATTTAAATATACTTGAAAACTGAAAAACATTCTAGATAGAATGTTTTAATTAAAGAGAGCATTAATAGCGTACAAGTTGTTATGGGTACTCACTAATAAATTGTAAAGAATAATATTCTGAAATCTACAAAATAAATCTAAACTCTTTAAGTAATATAATATTATAGATATGTATATAATTGTAATTCGTTAACGAGAAATTCTTTTGGTTTCATTAATGAAATATTTTTAAATATCTTAGCGTAAAGTTAAACAAAAAGACATTTCATATGTTACAATTCAATATACAAATTTCCCAATTCATCTTTTTTTCACTACTAGCTCAAGAAGTACGATTAGAAAAAGTCTTTAGCCTTGACTATCAGCAATTCCCCCGCTATTCTTTCTACGATCAATTAAATGATTGAAAATTAGTCCCTAATTATCCTTAGAAACTTATAAATATTCTCGGTGTATGAGCGGTATATGTATAGCGTGTATTCATTTATCATGTACTCACTTTTCAAAGCACCAGTGAGAATTCGTTGAATCGTCAAAAACATTGCAACATTTCACTAATCGAATATTTTTATTAATCTGTTGGTTAAGATATCCAGTACTGGCGATACTTTGCTACCATTTTAGGGATAAGAGCCATAGACTGTATACATACCTACATATGTATGTGTCGCAGTCTTACAATTAGAACGCACCTGACCATGCAATGAGCGGCGGACAAAATGAATCTCGGTGCTATGTAAGTACCTCCGCAGACATGACTAAAGTGTCGCCGTTGGACCGAGACCTATGAGAAATTGACATTGAAAATTCGGTTTCGTCATCAGCGAACCTTTACTTCTTACCGATAGAACCCGGATACTTACAATGTACACTCTAATCGTCTCCGAAGAAATTCCTTATCCTAACGTACATTTATGCATTTATAAGAAATTTGAAGATGCAAAATGCACTAAATGCACATAATATGCAGAAATATATAAAATATCCAAAGCATAGAATATTTTCTAGAATATTTAACAGGTAAAACAATTTCTTACTCATGTCCCATTTTTTTAATTATATTCGTAAAAGTATAAACTTGCATAAATATTAAACATCCACAATTCTTTTATTAGGTTGTTCGAAATGTTCGCAATATCATAACACGATATAAGTCAAGATTTTAGGAATTCCGATTTAATCAGCTCTTACAAATATTGTTCCATTAGTTCCGTAGTTAACGACGCTATGTCTTTATTCTTTGTCTGAATACACTTATATCATTTAAAGAATGAAATAAATATTAGGACAATAAATGTAGAACACTATGTTGTGGAAAATGACAATGGATTAACTTACACCAATATAATTCTCAGCCTTCCAATAGATAGATATTAATACTCTGTTATATAGTATGTATATATTTGATAAAATTCTTTATCGAAGAGAAAAATCCTGCATTCATCGATATATCGATCAAGAAGAGGCAAAATATATTAGACTTTAGTTGAAAACATATATTCACCAAATATAGCACCATTCGCTTATCATATATTCTAGGCTTTAGAAAATTGCTTGATTTCCAAGAAACTGAATTCTCTATAAACCTAAAAATATTACTTGGAGCAACTATATTTAGAATAAACGGAAAATAAAACGACGGGTATACATGCAACCTAATAAAATAACATTCCATAATAATCCTATAAGAACAGATTGTCATGAAACTTTTTTGAAATTTTGCTATCGACTTCACGAACAATTTATATAATATAATAGAAAATTCAAAGAAATACTGCTCTTAACCGATCATTAAATGTAGTAGTTAAAGAGAAACATTTAGAAAATATAGTCAATTAGAAATAGTTTTTTAACAAGAACAGGTTACAGTAAAAAGCATCGAACCTCAGCTAGAAAATAAGTTAATTCGGAGGAATTAAGGACACCTGAACGTTTATTTTATAATATTATTGAACCTGAACCATTTATTTTAGTTTTCATAAAAATTTTCAATACGTCGTAACTTGAAAGAATTCATTATCGAAAGAACGAAAAGCCTTCTTGAAAAATAATCGAGGCCACTCAGTAGATAGTAAAATGTCATATAAAACAGAATAGTAAATAAACATTCAACAAAATGCTAATTACTTTTTTTTGATTACTTTTTTTATGCATCTCGCTATCAATTTTCGAACAACCTATGACTTTCAGAACTAATCGAAGAAATGTTTGCTACAGAGACGAATGAAAATGAGAGATATAATAAATAATTTAGGTGCGTATACTATATCTATTAAAGTGAGAAAAACCCTATTATTAATAAATTGCAAACTTTTATGCATTCATAGGAAATGTGAAGATACAAAAATACGTAGAATGCACATGACGCGTAAATATATATAAATTTATAATATTTAGTAAATAAAACAACTCTGCACATAGATTCTACCTCTTTAATTATATTCATAAAAATATATATTTGCACAAGTATCTGCGGTCTAATTATATTATCAATATAATTGTACATAGGTCTGCAAATTAATCTTGAAAGAGATATTAGATCCGGTTATGGATGAAGATTGTTTCGACGAGAATTGGTACATTTAATTCGTAGGAAGAAACTCTAAACTCTGAACATTTTGAAATATTCTTTACCGACTTATCTCATCAGTGTTCATTTCAAGGCAGATTTTATTCTAGTTTTCTATTTAATATAATAAGTATTCCTCTACAAGTATATCTTCAACTTGGCCGAAGATTATGTATATTTTAGAATAGAATTGGGATTATTCTGGAAATTATAAATTTATATCGAATTTTGTTCTCGTTCCCAGGATTAATTTGGTCAGGGGCACCTATTATGTACATATGTAAGTCAATAAAACACTTTCTCTTTATTTATACAAATTGTAACTCTGATTAAGTATTCTTCTTGTCAATCTTCACGGATAAGATTGTTTCAAGATTAATTTGTACCTATATCGATAAAATACTTCTTACTTTCATACTGACTTTCTTACTTTTATATAGACACTATACGCCCCTAAATTATTATTTAACTCCCTTTTTCAGATCACCATTAGTATATTCTCCCTCCTACTTTTACCTTGATCAATTCCGTTAATAGGAAACAGTTTAAATACATACATATTTTCTACTATTTTCTATGAATTTTAATAAAATCGCGAGGAATAATAATTCTTACCATGTTATCGAGACATGAAAAGATTTCGTAAATAGATATTTTATTGGCGCCATTTTCTATCTGTATCTTTCCTATTTTTGTATTTTGGAGACGATTAGAGCATGACTCGCGTATCCGCAGTTTTAGATAATATTTAGGAATCTTCACGGGCGCATTTCACCTACGAGAAACGGATAATTTCTTATGCTCGTGATTTCTCCGCCGACTATCCTCACGGCTACTTTTCTCGCCGGACTGATCAACGCTTTATCATCGCTCGATGGAATCTCGTTCATGGTTACAATCAGTGCTTGGAAAGAAGACATCAATGTGAATAGCAACAAAATTTTCATCGTTTGTCAACGATATTCTATCGGCCTGAATTTGCCGGTTTCTTCGCTTTTGTTCGCTACTCATTGTCAACCGTCTTTTGTTTTCCATTTTGCGGCTTTCAGAGTGATAAATTAAGAAGTTAATAAAAAGTATGATTGATTTAGTTTCTGAAAAGCTGAAGCGCACAATACAAAATCTTTAGTTATACATCCACGGAAACGTTCTATTCTATCGGGTTGTTCGGAAAATTCATGACAAAATTTAAGAATTTCGGGGTACTAGTTATATATGCCTATGATATAGCCTGAGAAAATGTTTCTTTTTTTTAAATGATATTTTCATTACGAAACAACGCATAAATTGTACTATAATTTTACATATTCTCCGTAATCATCATATTTACGTATAATAAAATATTGCGACGTGATTAAATTAATTTTTAACATATAGTGCATAATGATAAAATTAATTTACGTAATTGTAAAATTACTCGTTACTTGGTAAGCTTTTTATCTTTAGATTCTTGGATTTCTGTGAATTATAAGTTAGATCAAGAAAGTTCTTCCAGATTTTTCGAATAGAAAAATTTTCGAGATTAATCCAAATAATGATATTTGAATAGTGAATATTGTGTGTGTGTGTGTGTGTGTATGTGTGTACTATATTATTGCTATATCTGTTATTTATTGAAATTATTTACTGATTCATCGTCAATTTGTATATTTTGGTCAAATTCAAAAAGTTTTACTATAAATTAACCAAAGTTTCCCAATGCTTACAATCAATATTTACATAGTGTATATTATGTGTTGTTTTACACATATTCGTTTGAACAAATTATAACTAACTAATCTTGATCTGTTTCAAATCTTTCGTGTTACTTTTTTAATAGGTGAGGCATTTTATATTGCAAGTAATATTTAAATCTCTTTAATTTAATATAACATTATAAATGCCCTGCAAATAGACGCATAATTTTATAAATTATTAATATAAATTTAGATCTCATTATCATAGATGTAAAAATTTTACTCTCCTAAAAAACTATAAATTTAAAGCAAGGACTATTCAAATCTTTACATATATATATTTTGCGTTTAAATCATATCGTACGCATTGTCCAACCAACTCTGAAAATGGTCTTCATTATTCATGTTAAATTCCGTTTCGGTTGACTCATAATCAGCCTGTATAATGGGCAGAGCTGTTTCGCGTTCGTCAGCGTCTCCCTTGCATTGTATCGGTACGGTGCCGTAGCTAATAGCTATTCGCGCGCCTCTTGAGATCAGGGACAATCAAGTAGCCGTGAGGCACGGAAAGATTAACTCTTTATGTATAATTATAACGCTACGATATGTTGCCCGATACGTCGAAAGTACCTATCACTTGCTAAAGAACTCTTACCATTATGAATATAACAGTCTCCTCCCCCCTCCCCCATTCGCAGCACTTGTTCCCTCTTTCTTTTTTCTCTCTCGTTTTATTTGTATCTATCTGTCACTTTCACTCCCTCTTCTCGTTCTTCTTTTTCACAGAACGCGTTAAACTGAAAAAAAGAAGAGAAGAAAAAGGGGAACGGAAGCGTTTTAGAATCGTGCACACGTGGCATGTCCCGGAAAGCCGTCGTATACACAACTTTATTGATCGACACGACGTGCAGAACACGGTGCGTAGGCAAGGAGATTCTATAATTACACATGTTGTTTTTCTGTTCTTGTACAGGATGGCCATTTATAGACTATTTGTCGTGCTAACAAAATAGCTAAACCTTCGCCTGTGATAAAATAAAACGTTTCCTTTCTTTCTTTCGTGCTTTCCCCTCTTTCGTTAAAAATAGGACCTGCTATGGGATTAGCGCAATGGGACGCGTCGCACAACGAACGAGTTTTGTTCTTAAGGGACCATCCTACGTGTGCACATATGTTATCAAGTTATCTATACACGGTTAATTATAACGTGCAATATAACTATGCGGGAAGTCCAACAAAGTGGGATTAAAATAAGTATCAGAAATTCGCATTCTTTTGCTTCGATATGATTAGGCAATTATGATAATATAATTAATTTAGTTCGTTTGCATTTAGCCGTTTTAATAACAAATAAATAATTTATTAATTATTATTATTATTTATTTATTTATTCTATATAAAAGATTGTCTAAGATTTTAGTTATTTTAAATAACAAATAAAAAGTTTCAATAATAATAGATCATGATCTTGTATATCTACTGATATGTCTCTATTTAAAATAGAAAAAGAAAGAAAAAAGGGAGAAAATACCAATTTAATTAAATATACATAATATTCATCTTTTATAGAAGTTGTATTAGAATTGAGAAAATAATCGTACTTTATGTGCATATGTATCTATACATGATATGTAGATCGACAAAGTGTACAGCTTTGGCCTGTACTAAACTTTTTCAGGTAACATAAATGTATGTAAAATTTATTTATGTATAATATTGCATAGTAATAGAATGTATGTCATACACATATAATGGTTCTTACAATGTATATTATTACTGCATAATGTACTATACATAGAGGTATAATGTATATTGTAGTTTTATTGCACGGTATAACTAAACGTATGTAACCAGCTGTACATTAATGATTTCTATTCATGAGTTTCATCAAAAAGCGCGAGGAACAAGCGATTAAATGAAGAAAACATTAATAGCAGAATAAAGGAATATCATAGTCAAATACGACCAATTATATCATTATACTGATAACAAGGTACAACAGTCTTAATTTCTGATTTGTAAATAGGATGCCAGTTTCCATACCGGTATACATACTTAGCGTCTGCCATGAAACATACGTAAGTACATACGTATATAATTTTTGTTTTATATATAAATATGTAAGTTATGTAAAAACAAAATATTCACATGCACACGTACAAAGCTCGTATGTACCATACCTATTTAACTTATAATATTTCTTTAGACATACATATATACGATATGTATATGAAATATATAGGTAATTCTTCGTTCTTACTTATTATTAGTACATAAATTAATTTTTTATGAGAAGTACATACATGATACTATAACTAGGAATGTAAAAACGTTAAATAATCGATCACAATGTTCGTCTTTGGTTATGCATGTCGACAAGAAAGCAATGACAAGAAAACAATGTGTTTAATGGTAATAATAGTAACACATTAAAGATATTCAATTCTTTTGTTTGTTCGTATTAAATCGTTTTCTTCAGTATTTCGGAAATCTAAACATCAATTTAATAAAAGAAAAATTTATATATTTAAATAACAGATATTAAAATTAAAAGCATTAAACTGTATACGATAAATGCTTCAACATTTGTTTGAAACGATAACTATACGATTACATTCCTTAATTTCGAACAAGAAATTCGATTTACGAATTGACATTCATTATACCGTGTTCGATCGTTATAATAGACCAATCGAATGAACGGATTTGCCTATCGCGTCTCGTCACAATAATCACCGAATAGCGATAGATAACTCTCTTTAACTTATCGATAAAACAATAAGTACATCCGTATATACTTATTTTCTCGCGGATCTGATAAATTCTTCTCGACGGTTCAGTACGAAATCGATTTAATTCGATATCGTATCAACGTAGTTAAAAAATCTGAAATCGAGGACACTGATATACGCAGAGAGATTTCGAACGATGGTAAACGAATCGATGTTGCGTGGTCGACGTTACGAGAAGAAGAAAAAAAGAAAAACAAAACAAAGAAGAAAAAGAGAAGGGGGGAAGAAGAGGAGAAGAAGAAGGAGAATAAGAAGAAAAAGAAAGACAAGAAGGAGAAAAAGAAGAAGAAGAAAAAGGACGAAAAAGCAGAAAGAGAAGAAGGAAAATGCGCCCGTGCATATATACCTATCTCCTTTTTTTTCATCTTTTTCTTTCTAGAAAAAATCACTGTTAACCGGCGAATTACTATTCACTACGTGTTATCTCGTTTTCTTTCTTCCTATTGCCGTTTCATTGGTCTTATTTCTAACTCTTGCGAGTCAAAACAGACCAGAAAAACGAACGGAATTCTTCCTTGGAATTCGACAATATTTTCGCGAAATAGATAACGATTGATACAAGCGACAATCGAAAATAGTTGCACGAAGAAGCCGCGTCTATATGAGTTTATAAAATTTCTGCAAGACAATAAAATCGCTGCCCCCGTGTATTTTGGGTATAATCAAGGAAGACATTGTGATTGTTCGTTCTTTAATATATATATATATATATATGTATATATATATATGTATATGTATATAATGTATATTCCCCCCTCCCTCCCACAAATTCTGCCTTTTTTTTCTCCACTTGTGTTTACTCTCCGTTTACGTATATTACACATCTTTCTTTTTTACTTTTTTCTGTACTTTTTTCTTCTCCTTTGTTTAATTTCTTTCTTTTTCTCTTGTTTTAATTATCCTATAGCAATTGACTTTTATTAAGGAATGATCTTGTGCATCGCGCAGAGTATGCACAGTAATGTAGCTAGAGGCCACCCCCGCGCGACATTTGGTGCTGAGGACTCGGCGATCGGCGCGGGTATAATTTGCACTGGAACAACGAATTAAAAAAACAAATATCACGTTAGAAACACAGAATGTGCAAACTTGGACAATAGTAAAACTGTCCAGGTTGTCAAAAAGACCAACTCGTGATTTTCTATAGAAATTTTATAGATTTACGTTTTTAATAATTTAAATGATTATTTCATAAAGTATATGGATTTTTTGCACTGTTTTCTTTGTGTAACCTTCCTAATTTTGATTTTGAATACTTTGGTCAAATGCCACTCCGTAATTCATGTAATATAGTTCGTGTGAAAATTTAATAAACAACGAATTTATTGCTGTGTAATATTTGATAACTAGTGGTATTTATATTCCCCAATGCAAAAGTCTTATAATATATTTTATCTATCGTAAAGTGTCAATATTTAATATAGATAATGAACTTTAAATTATATCTTTTTTATAATATATATTTTAATACACTAACAACTTTTATATATATCCAATTCTTTTTTTGCCATATAAAATATAGAATTAAATGACATTTCTCGATATCTTTAAACAATTATAAAATTTCTTCATTTCAAAGCAAACATAATGACTGTAAATAAAATATAATGTTACGAAAGAAGTGATCTGAAAACGTAAAAGAATAGTCCACAGGACTAGATAACAGAAAAACGAAAAGTTTTTATACAAAAAATACATTGCATATTTGCAATTATTTTTTTGCAAGAAATTATAGGATACGAGATACTCGAAAAATACGGGAAATTTTAAATAGGAATTTCGCCTTCTAATATAACATGGCGTACAACTGTTGACGTAACTGGAATAAATTATAGCGTCGAATGTATTTCTAACGAGAAATGGAAGAACATGTTGCGAGAGGTATGAAGATAAAAGCACATGGAAAAGATATAATAAATCTGTTTCTTTTAATTCTCTGACTTCCATGTCACTAGCTAAAAACGCGTATTTTAATATAAAACAGCCCAAAAACGGAGTAACCAGATAGATCGAGGATATAAGTCCTTTGAAAGTAGAAGATAAATATACAATGTTTCGTAAGAAATGAATAATATGAATTTTGTTATTACGATAGTTTAAAATAATTTATATTAATCTACATATAACTAACGTTGCAATGATTGATCACATTATGTTGTCCACTTGGGAATTACCATTTGTTTGGAATTTAGTCATGAATCTATTGAAAAATACATGTTTTTAAAATGAAACCTGTTTTATCAAAAATAAAATATTCTTACGTGTTTAATAATACGTTAGAACAAAGATTTTAAGACTGAAAGTAAGCAATTTTTCATTCACGATTTTCTGCATTGTATCGTCACAAATGATTGACAGATCATGTAAATTACTGAAACGAAAATATAGTTCCTTCTACACAAGAGAACATTAAATATATAATATAAGAATTATAATATATATAGGAAATCTATTTTTATTATATCATAATAAGCTACTTTACTCTATATCTAAACTATTTTTGATATCACAGTTTAATAATGTTCGGTCTAATATATCACATACAGTTTATTGAAAGCTATATTTCATTTTCAGCATAATAAATTGACTTAATTATAGCAATGACAAAAAAAAAAAAAAATAGAAAAATTAACAAGAACACGCTTAAGCACACTGCTTATTTCATATCTTCCGCCATTACTTTTTTTTTATTACATTATTTCCGTTTTCAATACCACATTTATCTGTACATTCTACACGCTCTACATTTAATAATTAATATACTTGATATACATATAGCACTATATATAGTACAGAAGATATTATATAATTTAGCATGATTTGTGCTATAGCATATTATGTGCATGAAAATCAAGTCAAATATGGAACAGTTGCTATGAGTATGAGATTAGATGAACATGGAACTGAAGAAAGTACGAATTTCGCAATTGCTATTTCTAATTGGATGGTTCCTCTCGCGATGCAATAGCACTTCAAATGGGTTAATTAGAACTACTTTTTAGGGTAACTACGCATCTCATTCATTAGTTCACCTTATCTGAAGCATGGAAAAGGAATTTGAGATGGAAACCTCGTGACTACTAGATTAGAGTAAAAGAATGTTTTTTAACAGAAAAAAAGGACGAAGAAATTACATCATGGACGTGATTCTTTTTTCTCTTTGTGAAATCAAATCTGCTAATACGTACTTGTGTATCGATGTCTATCTAAAATAACGAATCTCCATTTGAAAAGCAAATTTCTATTTAAACCAGGCAAGTTCTATAAAATACGGGACGTTCATCTATGATTTCCGGATTAAAAAAAAAAAAGAAAAAAAAATAGCAAAAATAAATAGGTCACGTGCGCACTTCGCACGCGATGAATAGCATTCGAAAATCCGATTGAGGGCCTCTCTAAAAATGAGTGCTCGATAACTGATACATAAAAAGAATATGACCTATGAGAAAATTGTAAAAACATAATCCTCAATAATCGTTGAATCAAAGTTTAGAAAATCTGTATTGAAACATTGAATAAAGGGACTGTTTAGAAATTATACATTGGTATTTAATCTGCCTCTTTTATGCACCTGGAAAAAATGTTCTAAAGTTACTTTCTTAAAATTGGATCAATGAGCAGCGTTAAAAAATTCTGTGAAAAATAAATTTCTGGAAATAAATATCTGCAAACTGGATTTATACTACCTAAACTGGATTTCCAATTATATCCACCACTCCATATTCGTGATTTTAATAATAAAATAAATACATTAATAAATCCTAAATTGAAAATTGGAACGAAAATATAATTTTTAAAAATTATATTAAGTGGAATAATTACCTGAAACCGATTCCATCCTAACATCAGCGTACTGCACGTGGTGTAATGGGTATTCAGGAATAGTTGAATAGCAACTGATCTCCAAGTAACCATTCTCCCCTGTATGCAACGCGGATACTTCTATCGTTAGCTTTGCAGTAGCTGACATTAGTTGGTGTTCGTGATACGTGTGAGGATAGTAGTTTACCAGACTAATATCCACCTACATAGTATAACACACAAAAAGTTCATGAGATTTGGTCAGAATAAATTTTGGCAAAAATATTATTATTCGATGACGTATTTATGGCTTTTCGGTATTTCGTATTTCGATCGTGTTCTAACGATGCGTTGGAGTTATGCAAATGTTTCGAATACATTGTTACAGTCTACTCGTTCATGGCAGACCTGAAATTGACGTAACGACTTCGGACCGTGTTGTCACTATTTATTTGTATGCTAGCAATGGTTTGGAAGCTTCCCAGTTTCAGCTCTGTCCTGAACAAGTAAACTGCAATGTTCTCAAGACGTCGCCACATCGCGTCGATACAAACATTAACGCAAGATTAAAAATTTGAAAAACCATAAATATATCATCCAATAATCGTGTAAACTTAAACTCTAAAATATTATTATTATTAATAAAATAATAATGATTCTGAGAATCATAGTGGTGTAAGTCAGACCATCGCTAGTTTTAATATAAAAACATAACGTGTCAGTGAATAAAATTGTAACTCAATCAATTTGAAACTACAAAGATGATAGTTAAAAACTAAAAGTTAAAATATCCAGATTCTCAGAATCATGACTTATATCACTATAATTTTTAATCCGTCGTACGATGCATATAAAGAAAAATAAAAATATCATCCGCTGATCAGTTAAAAGAATCATCGTTATACTTTTATATACAATCTTTTGTGTTTAGTATTGGTTTCAACGAAATAAAATTGAATAAAGATTTTAATATCGTGAAACCATGATTACAATCCTTCAAAAGTGTAGTAAAATAATGAAGAATTTAGAATGAACGACCTAAAAAATAATTATTTCTTTATGATATATTATTTTATATTATCTGCATAGAAAATAAATATTACATAATAATTGCGTCCTTATTATGATGTTTATATGTAGTTGGTACTATGTATTATGTATATTTGATGGTTTAGTCGGACCAGACCGTAAAATTTCCATTACATTTAAGACGCAAAATTTTTCAAAACAAAAAAAGAACAAAAATAGCTGAATGACATTGATCGGGCGTTATATTATTACAGGATAACTCGGAGAGTTTCTCGTACGCTTTTATAAAAAAAAGTTATAGCAATATTACTCATGGATACGAGAAGATAATATCAAAATTTAACTCTCGATTTAACTTACACAACTTATCGTACCGTAATTCGATGATTATTCTAAACTAAACTAAACATCAACTTAACTTGCCGCTTATCGAAAACTTCAACCTTTGAATACACATTTTCTTGAAATATACTTAATAAAACGCATTAAAATTGCCAATTGATAGAAAAATAATTTTAAAAATTTTTATTTCATTTGTTTGTATTTTCTTATTTAGGAAAGAAATTATAAAATATTAATTTAAATATTGTGCAAATATAATTACTCATTTACATTTATAGCTCAATTTTTAAAATACTTTACATAAGATAGTTTTTACTTAATACCAAAATTAATTGGTTTATTAAATTGGTTGGGTTTAATATGTATATACATATTTTGTACTTTATTGAACACACTAAATATTTTGATTATTATAATATTAAATATATTCTTAATTGTTTACAAAATTTCATAGATATAGGTCTAAAACCTAATATAATTTGTTTACAAATATATGTGTTTAATATAATGTTGATTGCATTTTAGCTTTACATATCTACATATGTAGATATATGCATTTAGGTATATGCTAATAATATTGAAATTATAATAATATTGAATATTACAGTATTATTGAAATTTAACTCATCGCCTTCTTGAAATAATGCCCTTATAGTCTTCAAATATTATATACTTATTGTATTAGGAAATATAAGTATGTTAGAAATTAAAATTGAAATTTGAGATTAACGAGCAATATGAAAATAAATAAAACTTTAAAGACATACACGACAGCGTTACTAATTAAATTAATCCTTTGAATAGAGTTGACGTTAATAGACAAAGAAAAGAAAATTTCGTGAAACACGACTGCTGTCAGTGAGTGACGACACGTGAAGAAAAAGAAACATTATGAAGATGTAGCTATACTTTAAATGGTTAAAGCTAAGGACATTACCGAATAAAAATTAATTCGTTTTGAGTTGTTGAACAGGCTGTTTGGCTGTTATCTTTGATATTTACTCACCTCCTTGCCGTTTATGTACCAAGTCAAGTAAGGAACTGGATGCGCAGCCGAGGAGGTGCAGTTCGCCTCTAAACTTTCACCGACCACGTACATGTTTTTCTTGAACGTGATTTTTGGGTTTTCAGTCTGTGGAACTGTACAATATCATAACACTAATTAGAATAGAATTACTCTGGAGAAGACCAGTGCAAGAACAATTCAGTGCTACAGAAAACTTCGCTAAATGTTTACTTCTGCTTCATTTTTATTAGGTCATGCAGAAAATTCTTTCCTTTTTTAATAAGCTATAACGAAGCTGTAAGTAATGTACCTTTATATATATATGTAGTACTAACAAAATTTATTACATTCAAACAAAAATCTTCTCTTAACCAATATTACATATATACATATACTCAATGTATATACAATATATACATATATACATATATACATCTACTCAATATATACATATACTCAATAATATATATATTCTCTTTTTCGAAAATTCAATCGCATTATTTATTAAATAATGAATGAAATGATTTTGTATGTTTGATAGATTATTGACCCTTTGAGTGTTTAAATATTTCAGAAAGAATACATTCTTAGTTTGCTGTATTCTACGTTTAATAGAAAAAAATATTTTATGGAAATTTGTTCATCTATTGTTCGCTGAACAAAGATAAATATACATATCTACCTAGAAAGACAATGTTTCATTATACCAAATGTGTAACTGGAAGCCAAGTTGCACTAGAAACATAATGTAATTATTCAAACTATGACAACTATGACAACCTAAACCTAACCTAATCTCAATGAATGTATTATTCTATGTATATGTATGTGTATATATTATATGTATAGAATGCATATTCTAATATACGTAGTATCTTTTTTTCTTTTTTGGTAGACTATTTACAATCAATTCCCATAGAGAATTATAAGTAAATTATTTTGGCGTGGTATTGTAACTTGGATTATAAGAGTTTATAGTATGTTTGATTCTAGTTGAATCTAATGCTTCAATCTAAAGGGCATTGTCTTTTTAGTCTGCGGATCTGATTCGTCGTATCAAGTAATTGGGTAACTAATGGGTTTTAGTGGTTGTTAACTCTTATATTATATCTGTTTCTGAACTTGGATATTTCTTCTTTGACTGTGGGTATTTTAAGGTCGCGATGTTGTGTTTCGTTGGTAACATACCAAGGTGCATCTATTAAGGATCTCAGAGTTTTTGATTGAAATCGTTGGTTTCAATCAAGTTGGAGCGTTCGGCAATGAGCCAGTAGAATTTTTTAGTTTTGTTTTCAGTTCTTTGGATTTATCTACGATGTGACGTTTCCATGTCATTCTTCTGTCCAGAATCATACCCAGATATCTGACTGTATCTTTGTTTGGAATTAGAATATTATTTATGGTCACCTATGGGCAGGATTGTTTTCGCAGCGTGAAAGTCATTTGACTGGATTTGCTTTCATTGACTTTGCAGCGCCCTTTGTGGAACCATTCTTCCATAGAGTCGAGACCTCGCTGGAGAATAGAGGAGGCAATTTTTGGGTCTGAGTGCGAGGCTAATAAGGCTGTATCGCCAGCAAATGTCGCTATGGTTATCTCTGTCGAAATTGATAAATCTGCAGTGTAGATGTTAAACAGCAGGGGTCCGAGGACACTGCCTTGGGGTATGTCAGCTTCTATTGGAAATGTTGAGGTTATAGCGTCTAAGTGTTTTACCATGAATTGTCCATTGGTTAGGTAGGATTTTAGGATGGAGTAGTAGGTGTGTGGTAGGATTTTCTTTAGTTTCATCAAAAGTCATTCGTGCCATACTTTGTCGAATGCCTGTTGAATGTCTAGAAATACCGCAGTGCAATATTTTTTCTTTTCTAATTCTTGGGTGATTTTATGTGTTAAACGATGAATTTGCTCTATCGTAGAATGTTGCTTCCGAAAGCCGAATTGATGATCCGGCATTGTTTTCAACTCCTCTAAGAGTGGAAGAAGTCGTTTCGTTAGCATCTTCTCAAATAGTTTGGACAAAGTGGGTAGAAGACTAATTGGGCGATAAGAGCTAGTTTCGTGTATTGGTTTTCCAAGTTTAGAGATAAGAGTAATTAATGATATTTTCCAAGACTTAGGATAGTATTCAAGGCGAAGAATTGGATTAAAAATAGAGGTAATAAGAGCAATCTCTTTTATGGGAAGGTCCTTGATAGCTTTGTTACTTATCTGATCATGTCCCGATGCTTTCCTCGGGTTTAAACGACGGATTAATTCTATAACTTCCAGAGATGAGAAAGGTTCAATAAGAGGAGACATCTGGAAGGGAGAGTGCAAGTATTCAGTTATTTCAGCAGCAATAGTGGAGGAATACGGTTTGGAGACATGAAGGTGACTTGCAAACAAGTTGGCTTTTTGTATAGAGCTACGCGCCCATCCACCTTGCGGACAGCGAATTGGAGGGATTATTTGCTGAGGACGAGTGAGTTTCCTGGATGCCTCCCATAGTGAGTAGTTTGAGTCAGCTGTGGGAGACAAATTAGCAAGATATTTTTGAAAATAGTCATTTTTGTAATTTTTAAGGATTTTGGTTAGTTTTCTTGTTACGTTATTTAGCTCACGCTTGTCTTCAGGCGTTTTATAACTTTGCCATACTCTTCTAAGTCTACGTTTTTCTGCGATTTTTATTATTATGTAATGGGGGTATTCCTGTTTATTAAGAAAACACTCAACAGGGGTGGAAGAACGGATCGCGTTTATTTATGCTGGTGTTTAAATATTCCGTAGTTGCTTCTATATCTTCGTTTGTTTTTGGGGATATTCAGGCTGGGTTTCCGGCCCGCGTGTGGAAGGAGGTCGCCGGAGTCTTGGCGCCAAGGCTGAGAACTCTGACAGATGCCTGTTACGGGACGAATACCCTGTCATATGAAAGGAGGGGCGGATGGTCCTGGTGCCAAAGCCGGGACGTTCCCCGGTCTCGCTTTCCGCCATCCGCCCTGTGTGCCTGTTGAACCAGGCTGGCAAGCTGTTGGAGAGGGTTGTGGCTGCCCGACTCGAGTCACATTTGTTTCGAAGTGCTCCCGGGCTATACAACAGCCAGCTTGGCTTCCGGAAGGAACGGTCTACGGCCGATGCCATCGACCGTGTCCGCACCCTCGTCGAGGGGGCCGTGCGGCGGGGTTACGTGGCGTTGGCTGTGTCGCTAGACGTGGTCAACGCCTTGAACAGCATCCCCTGGGACAGGATAGGTCGGGCCCTCGAGTTCCATCGGGTGCCCGCTTACCTGCGGGGTGTAGTCTGGGCCTTCCTCCGAGACCGTAGTATCGTCTACACCGGGCGGGGCGAAAGGATGATAGGGAGGGAGGTGTGCCGTGGTGTCCCGCAAGGTTCGGTACTAGGCCCGTTGCTGTGGGACATCGCGTACGACACGGTACTTCGGGCACCGATGCCCCCGGACTCGGCGCTGACGTGTTACGCCGACGACACGTACGGAGCTCCGATCTGGGCAGAGGACCTGGTGACCAACAGTCGCAATCTCCGAGCGATCAGGAGGCTGCACAGAGCGGTGGCCATCAGAATCAGGGGTTTTCGCACCATTTCGGCGGCGGCAGCGGCGGTGTTCGCCGAGCTTCCCCCGTTCGAACTGCAGGCCCTGAGGTGTCGCGAGATTTATCTCCGCATTCGGGGTCTGCTGGGCGGAGTCGGCGAGGTGGACGCAGACGCGGAGGCGCGGGATCGACGAGAGCAGCTCGACAGATGGCGCGCCGGCCTCGACACAAGAACGGGCGCACCGGCCTCGACACAAGAACGGGCGCGCCGGGGCTAAGGGTCCTCGGGGCCGTCCTCCCAAACTGGAGGTTTTGATCGGTTGGAGTCCGACACTACCACGCCGCTCTTCCTCCTAGAAGAGGCGGGTGTCCATGCGGATTTCCTCCACGGGGAAAAAAAAAAGAGATATTGAGGCTGATGTTCAATGATTGAATACTTCTCCAAAGAGCTGCCAGTTTGTGAGTTGATTACGAATAAAGTCATTAAGTTGGTTTTCGATAATTGTTGATTTGGATGTATCTTGGCGAGATGTTTTTAGTTATAAAGAAGTCTAATAAGTCAGGTAGTTTGTTAGTGTCAGTGGGCCAGTAAGTGGGTTCGTTTGTACTGAGGTAGTTAAGTCTGTTGGCGTTTATGCATTTCAAAAGATTGTTGCCTCCTACTGTGATAAGTCTGCTGCCCCATTGCGTCTGTTTACCGTTATAATCTCCTCCAGCTATGAATCTATTACCCATGTCTTCGAGGAAGTTATCGAGGTATTCTTTAGAAATACAATGTCTAGGAGGACAGTATACTGTTGATGTGGTGATTGGACCATGCCAATCTTCTATTGCTACGTTTGTGGCTTGGAGGTAGTCCTTCTGGAACGATGGAAGCTCATAATGTTTTATGCTGGTTTTGATGATAATTCCGGTGCCGTCATGGGCTTTTCCGCTGGGCTGTTAGGTATGATAGAAGTTATAACCATTTATTTTTAGGTAATTTTTATCGGTGAAGTGAGTTTCAGATATGAGCATTATGTTGATTTGTTGTTGTTTTAGGAAGAGTTCTAGTTCGTATTTATGCTGAGCAAAACTGTTAGCATTCCATTGAGCTATGCGTATTGCTTTTATTTTACGTCGGAGCGTGTTAATTTGTCCACGATGATTGTAAGCAATGATAGCAAGTTATTAATTTGCTCTGTTTGTTTGACGATTAATTTTTCAAATCTATTGAAGTTATCCGTATCTTGTGAACTGGGAACATTAATTTATGATAGAACAATATAGATTTTCGGTCTGCTTTGATTTCCTTGAACTACCTGTGCGTAAGAGATTGAAGGGGTAGTGAATTTTTGTGGATTAAGGGTTTGGTTGGTTAGGTCCTTAACTCTGGGTTTGAGATATTTTTGTACAGGGTCTTGTAGGCTGTGCAACCTTTATAGTTCGCAGGATGCTCTCCTTGGCAGAGGATTCACTTCGCAGAGATTTCTGAAGATTTAATGCACTGATCTATAGGGTGAATACCTACACATTTTACGCAGCGGTGGTTATGGTTGCAATATTTTTGCGTGTGGCCGTATCTTTGGCACCTTTTACATTGGACTATCTCTTTTTTCATAAAAGGTGATTCAATTTTTACTACCAAGTTCATTAAACGATTGATACTATAGGCTTCCTTGTTATTTGGTTTTTGCTTTAGGTCGATAAAGAACAAGGATAGCGGGTTTTTTGTGATTCTATGTCTTATATTGCTAATGTTGATTACTTCATGGCCATGATTTGAGAGTTCAAGTTTCAATTCATCTGAGTTAGCTGAGTGGTGGATGTTGCCACCACATCCAGTACCACACGAAATGGTTTTTCTTGTTTCAGTTGATATGTGTGGAAGTTTGCGTACAGAGTTTTTAGTAACTTTGTTATTTTTCTATAGGAGTCTGGATTGGCCGGCAGGATTTTAACCTGATTGTTTTCAATTTTTAGTATGTGATCCTCTTTGTTAATATCTTTCTCTATGGACTTCATCATTGTTTGAATGTCGATAAAATCATCAATGAAGATTGGTGGGGTAGGAGGATTTTTTTGTGTGTGTTAAATTGTTAATGTTTCAACTATGTCTATAGAATTGTCTGTAGATTCTAATATTGCGAATCTGTTGTGAGTGGTAACATGACTTGTTGACGGTTCGTTCTGACTAGTGTTTACATTTTTTTTGACTGAATCAAGTTTACGGTTTTTGATGTTGTTATTGTGGTTTAACAGGTGGGATATATTATCCTTTTGCTACGGTGCGGTTGTAGTTTTGTTCGTGAGGGCCTGATCTGGTTACTTGGGCCATCTTCGAGCTGGTTAATTCAAATTGAAATAACTAGTCGAGAGGCTATGATTTGGATTAGAGATTAGAAGTGTTGGATCCACGAGTAAGTTTAGAAAACACTTGGTTTATTTCTGTTTCAATTCACTTTCGACGGATGGTCGTCATTTATTGTATTGTGAATTTCACCGAACACTAGACACACGTCTACACGCTTCGGCAGTCGAAAGGAAACTATTTACGTAGTATGTATTTAAAAAAAAGTGACGACAGGACTTTTCACGGGACCTGGGCCTTCTTCCACAATAATCGACTAATTATGTAGTAATATTATAAAATTGAAAAATGACAAGTGCCGGTTATAAACTACTGTTGCACGAACATTATCATCTTTTTCTAAATCCTACAAGTTTATGTTAAACATGACAATCAACTGATTTTTATAATTTTTTAAAATTATTTTATAAATCTTTATTTACATAGTTACGAGGCTTATTACTGTTATAAAAGAAAATTTATTAACACTAATAATTTGTAAAATTTCAATCATTACATTAATTCAATTTAAAAAGTTATAAATTACGAATTATCAGTATTAATAAATATGCCTAAAGATCATTAATGAGTTTAGTAATGAAATGAATGAAATTTTACAAGAGAATTTTACAGATTATAGATTATTCAAGTAGATATCCTTAAGAAAATAATTCCAAGTACGAAGAATAGATACGAAAAATTACTAAGTCATAAAAGAAAAGTTCATAATTTATGCTTATAACTTGACAATTTGCAATTATATACATTGTTATTTGGTTAAATACCATTAATTATTATTCAGGAGAACTCCGACAATAAAAACATTTTAGATTAAAAAGAATAAATTCCGTATTTGCAATTATACATTATTCCTTCTATGTATTATACCTGCAAATATATTATATTATATAAAATGTTATATTTGTTTTGAATCAAATAATTTCTTCTAACCTGTGTGGATCTGTTATGACTTATGCCGATAAAAGACACATAATTTTACTGCAAGGACGTTGTGTTTTATCACGATTTTATTTTACCATATAAATGAAAACATTGCTTAATTAACTAATCGATCAATGAAAGAATAAAGTGTAGTATCAGATTAACGTTCGATAAAAGTTTAGAATCTTACGAAGACAAATGTATTTTTGTTTAATTTTAATATAAATTGTAATCGCGTAACTGGAAAAAGCATGAGCCAACTTAGGCACGTTTGTACTAGATACGTCTGTGTACATACACGAATAAACGCATTAAACGCCTTGAAATATAATAAATGCAAGTGGTTTTGTTATGGTATGCATACTGCGCGCATATTGATCGTTCGATGTTGTCTATACTTGTCGATATACGTAATTTTTCATCCGATTCGTTGTGATTGAGAATTCATGATCGAGATCTTTCAAACGAATAATGATTGTTTATCAAGTGTTTCTTTCGTTTCATCTACGAAGAATATAAAGATGTGTTTCAGAATTTATTCTAAAATAATCGCACTCTCGAATTTATCCGATTAATTTAAAATCTCGAACCAAAGTACGATATTTTTCATTTTCCTCTTTTAAAGAAAACATCTTTATTATTATTTATCGTTTATTTCATCGTTTTAATTTTCCATTTATTAGTAAGACTTTGAATAAAAGATTATCATAGTAACATATAATAAAAATTTGCTAAATCCATGTCCATTTCATATAATATATAACACAGAACTGATCATCCAATACTGAATTACGTATCCAGTATGTATAACCGACACACCACTTCATTCGTCCATATACATATATACATACATGTATATAAATCCAAAAACGCATTTATGTGTTGATATAAAATTGGATGTAATTGAATTTAATGGTACTCGGCTCCAGCTCTACTTATGTATTATATATCAATCTCGTTTTATGATGTATGTAACAAGCGCGTATTATACATACTTGCAATAGTTACTCTATTATTCATTTCGCGAGGAAGCGCAACAACAGGAACCGTAAATTACCGTTACAATTAGTTAATCGACGCTACGAAATGATGGATCCCCTATTTCGGGTAATACGGGTGGTTGAACTGATTATAATACTGAAGTAATAGGTTACTTTATTCCAACAACTTTATGGACATAGAAGTTACGCACAGCTCGTTGCGTATAGATATAAGTTAAACAGATGACTGATCTAAGGCTGATAAACCAGTCAAGACATTGACTGGTCAACGTATGAAAAAATAGTCAAGATGTTGACTGATCTAAGGATGACAAACCAGTGAAGTTCGGCGACGATGTTGTCGCAGAGGAAAACTATTGCTGGATGTTAGTCACCCCACCACTGATCGCTTACGGGTGGAAATGACCGTTGAACATGGGAGAAACTCGACCTTCCCATTTTTTACCTGATGGAGCAATAACCATAGGGAACGTTTCGACTTGAATATATTTTATAACAATTAAGGGTCCTGACGGTAAAATACAAATGCTTAGTTTTATGACAGTTCCTTAGGATTATTGCAGTCCGACTAATTATATTTGCACAGCTAGTGGCCGCCTCGACCGAGAGATGGATTCTGGTTTACGTAAAGAGTTACCGGACGTAACAATTAGCATATCTGAACTTTATGAAACAAACGTAAATCAAGTTTGATAATAGCTTTGCAAAATTCACAATTTCATGCAACGCAACGGTGAAAATAAACTGGTTAATATGTCAATTTTATATGTATTAAAAAGTTAACATTTTGATCTTATATAAATATCAATCTTATATTGTTACTATTATAAGTCATTGTTAATGTAATATCGCGATACATATTATTTTAAAGAAGACATTTAAACAATTTATAAGCCAAAGTAATTAAACAATTTTAATGAAAATATTTATCAACTTTTTATAAGAAGTTCTAAAAGATCAAATAGGATAGGTATTAATAAATTAAAGTACAGATAAATATTTAATCTCAACTATTAAATAAATTTTTTTTATAATTATTGTAGTATTGTGGACAGATTGCCTAAGAAATATCAGGTGAATCATAAACAATGTTACGAGAAAGCCTAAGTGCCGACAAGCCAAAAGGGCTGGAAACTTCAATGGGCCGAGTGGCGCATCAATGTGTTGTCGGTACTTCAGTTGAATAGTTACGCGGAAGAAGGCCTACGTGACCATGACCGCGGACGGTTACTGAACACGTACATGGTGGGGCTATGAGAAAAGACAAAGGGATGCCTAAGGGAGAAAGACGAATTAACAGGCAGTGTTAGTTGGGAGTCTAGTTGTAAGGAGTCGAGAGTTGAGTTGCCAAGTTACTATGAGTTGTACGGATGTTTCGGCGTTTGGTTATTGGTCCACCTGTTCACTGATAGGCTATTGCCTGTTTCAATTGTGCGCCAGTTTTAGTTTGGTTAAGTGTACGATTCGCGGGGTATCTTGCACCTCCACCTTAACGCTTTGGTTCTTCAAAACGTCCAACACTTCATACGGCCCTGCATACTGATCGGAAAATTTTCCTTTACAAGCTACTATCTTTTCATAGCCTCTTCACCAGGTGCTAGGTAATGCAATATTGGTTTCAAGACCACCATGTATCCAATTACTATTTTCTTCTTTCTCTTCATTTTAGTTTTTATTTTGCGCCAAAACGCAAGTTTACTATTACCGAACCAATTATCCAATTGCTTGCCAGTAGCATTCAAAATACGAATTTTTGAAAAAGTCATAGCCATATAAACCTTACTTTTTGTTTTTTTGTTTTGATGGACCTTACTATAGTTACAGGGTAACGAACATTCCGTAACAAATCAGGGGAGATCAATGTCTGAGACAGCTTGTCGCCCGGTGAGGTTTTCTCTTTCTTCCGGTCCAGAAAATCATTGGAAGCTGCCAGATTCAAGGTATTTGATGGCGTTGGACGAGACTGTCGAGATAATGAGGACGCGAACTTGGTTGTCGTGAAATCGCATATAGGCGATGAGCTGCAGAAGCCATACAATGAGCTGCGCGTCATGTGACGTGATCGGCGCTAGATTTAATACGATATTCTCCATCGGCGGAGTATGAACGTTGTTCTTATTATTATTTAAATTATTGTTACCGCCCTGTAAACTGCTAGACGTGTTGCTGCTGCATTCCAGTGGTCTCAGATTCACCATTGTCTTGGAAGCTCCCGTTTCCCGAGGAAGGATTGATGATGAGTTTTAATAATCGTTCATTCAGGTCTAAATAGGCGTCAATTGAAGCCGCCTGTGTGTTGTCATCGAGCTCAAGTAACTTTCCATAAACAATGTTGAACCATATCCAAATGTCATCGACTTGTTTTCGATATGACATTAAGAGGTTCTTGCTTTGATGGCCGGACTGTTCGTATTCGTCGAGTAGTCTCGATACGAAAGTGAATTGGTCTATCAGATTACTTCGCTCTCGACACAAGGAATCCAGTTCTATTGCGTTTGACATTGTTGCACTGGACTATTGTATCTCTTTCTTCAGATCCAGAGGATCGTTAGAGGTGGTCAGTTTCACGGCATTTGGTGGCGTTAAATCAGATTGTTGAGATAATGACGATGCTACTGTCACAGGTGAAATTCGATTAACTATGCGATAAGTTAAAATTCCAAGCACCTTATCACGTGTGACCGTCCTGGTAGCATTTGTTCTCAACCGTCTGGGTGGCATTCGGTCACTCTAGCCGTTTTCAGAAATATATGATAAGTACGAAAAAGCCTTCTCCCACTCCAACGAATAAAGAATATAAATACTCCCTTTAAAATCATCCAAGTCAGTCTGAATAAATCCGAACTAGCCTGAATATTAAAAAGTCTATCTTCGCGAACCGTAAATACTATTTTATTGTATAAATTGAGTGAAAATAAAGAACTAGATCTCCTGTTCGGATATCGACAAGTTTTTTTATTTTAGTCAATTGTTGAATTTTCACGCGACACTACCGTGGTTGTCGTCAAGGCGCATGTAGGCAACGAGCTGTGGTGTTATGCGATGAGCTGCACGTGTCATGCGGCAAGGTTGGCACTACATTCAATACGATATTTTCCATCGGCGAAGTATGAATATTGTTACTGTTGTTTAAATTATTATTACCGTAGTATTGTGGACAAAAAGGTCTAAAAATATCGGGTAAACCGTAAACATTGTCGCGTGCCGAGGTGCCGACAGGCCCATCAATGTGTCGTCGGTCCTTCAGTTGAAGAGTTTCGTAGAAAAAAGGCCTACGTGACTCTGACTACGAGCGGTTGCATAATACTTGGTGAGACTAAGGCAAAGAGACAAAGGGGATACTAAGGCAGAGAGACAAATTCACAGTCAGTGTCAGTGGAGAAGTTAAAGAGTGTGAATCGAGAAGCTAGAGAGTGCGAGTTGCGTTGTCGAGATAGTGTTGCTAGCGTTGTCGAGAGAGTATGGTCCGCTTGAGAGAGAGAGAGAGAGAGAGAGAGAGAGAGAGAGAGAGAGAGAGAGAGAGAGAGAGAGAGAGAGAAAGAGAGAGAGCGTTGGATCCGTTGTGACGAGAGTTGCAAATTAATTATTGAGTTGTCTAAAGTATAGTATGTTATTGTGATTAGTTCACGTTAAACAACCATCGTTTCCTGTCTAATCAATATCTGTATCAATCCATTCTCTGTAAATAAATTATCATTAATTATTTAGTATTATCCCCTGATACTACGTCACTTCCCTGGAAACAGCTAGACGTGTTGCTGCTGCATTTGGGGGTCAACGGGGTTGATTGTCGCTTGCTCTCTATGAGATCCCTTATTTGACCGTCCAGGGAAATGTAATTTACAAACGCTTTGCATTCTTGAGTGTACTCCTTTTCGCCGAGGCCCTTTAACTCTTCTTGGATCAGTAGGAACCGTTTCCACCCTTCCTCCAGTCGGGCTTGATATGCTTTCAAAAGACAAACATTATTATTGTTGGCCTGTTGGTAATCGTCGACGCATTCCTTTATAGCCTGGACGTTGTCGAGATATTTATTGCGTTTTCGTCAGAAGGAATTGATTTTTGACGCGGTCGACATGCTTCGCGATGAAGATACTTCGTTAACGATACTTGTGATATGCGATCGGTGATTCTCGATGTGGAGTTATTCCGGCTGCAAGTTGTCGCTCGCCACTGTGCAGTGGAATATTGTGTACTTCGCGAGAAAGGTGTTCCTTCCCGAAGGTCACTTGTTGTGAGATTAAAGTTGTTGGAACTTGCTATGCTGATGATTGTCCAGCTGCGGCGGGACACTGCGTGGTTGCGTTCCGGTTGCAACCAGTTATACCTCTTCGAAGGTGACGCTCCTGACGTCACTGACCTCGCTGTAGTGATAACGCTTCCGCTGCTGGTTGTGATGGATTCACGTGGCACTGTATGGTAGTGAGTGTCACTAGTGTGTACACGTTCACTTGACGCGTGATCTCGAAGGACCAAAATGTTCGACTATTCGCGGAACGACGCAATCGCGAGAAAGCGCGCCAACGGGAGTCGTAAATTCTCGTTACAATTAGACAATCGACGCCACGAAATGATCGATCCCCTATTTCGTTTGGGATAATAGAGATGATTGAATTGGTGATAACACTGAGGTAATAGGTTACAATTCACACTTTATTCCAACAACTTGTAGACAAGATAGTTACGCTCGGTGAGTATAGATATAAGTTAAATAGGTGACTGATCTAAGGGTGACGACCCTGTTAAGAAATGTTAACTGTTCTAAAGATGGAAAATCAGTGAAGTTCGGCGACGATGCTGTGGCTGAGGGAAGCTAGTGATGGGTGTGTCTAGCGCACGGGACCATCGGATTTGTTGATGACAATTTTGGCTATGAAAGTGAGGACAATAGTCGTTGCTTCTGATTGTATAAGAAAAAGGTTGGTTGGGCAAAAAAGGGTTCTAGCCGCCCCCGAGAGAAAGTCGCTAGCGGGAGACACCGTACGTGGGAAAACCCAGAACACTTGAAATAAAAGATACTTGTTTGGTCTGAAGGACCTTAACTATGAAAATGCCAAGATTTATGGTGGGTCCTTAAGACTATTGAGGGTACGCAATAAGGGTGTGTAGACATCTGGCTGCCATCTTGCCCGCGGCGTAGTTTGTGTAGAGAGTTACGGGACCTAACAGGCACAGATTTCCTGAATGCCGTCGAAGTTTTTTTTTTTTTTTTTTTTTATTTGTTTTATTAAATTTTTACAATTTGTCCAGAAGGACATTTGGTAAAATGTTATAGCTTAGAGAATAAAAGAATAAAAAATAAAAAATAAAAATAAATAGAAATAAATAAAATATAGCATGTGGATGGTTACCCCCATAGGTTCCATCTTCTAGGTTTCCTATTGCATCTCTATTTCGAGGTCTGCGGGATGCTTCCTCTTCAGTCTTCTTTCTATTTTGGTTTTATTTGTTTCAGCAGCCAGCTGGTTTGGGTGTGCTGCAAGTCTTTCTTTGTACTTTTTTGCGTATCTAGCGATTTCCTCTTTGACTGTTGGAATTTTTAGATCTTTTCGTAGGTCTTCATTTCTGACGTACCATGGAGCGTTAACTATTGTCCTTAAGATTTTTGCTTGCTCTATTTCTATTTTGCTTATGTGACTCATTGCTGCCGTCCCCCATAATGGGACTCCGTATGTCCAGATTGGTTTGATTATTGTTTTGTATATATTTAGTTTATTCATTGTGCTTAATTTAGATTTTCTATTGATTAACCAGTACATCTGCTTCCTTTTTGCACTTATTCTGTTTATTATTGATTTTATATGGTGCTTCCATGTAAGGCGTGTGTCTAAATTTATTCCCAGATATTTGACTTGCTTTGATTGTGCTATGTGGGCGCCGTTCAGTTGAATATCTGGTGTTTTTCCTTTTCTAAGTGTAAATGTTATGTGGTTGCACTTGCTGGTGTTCACTTTTATTTGTTTGTTTTGCAGCCATTTTTCTATTTTTGTAGTGTGTTCTTGTAGTAGTGCGGCGGCCGTTTCTAGATTTGCATGCCTCACTAGTATGGCCGTATCGTCCGCAAACGTCAGTGTTTTACTGTTGACAGTTGTTGGTATATCTGCCGTGTATAGTGTGTATAATATTGGTCCTAAGACACTTCCTTGCGGTACTCCTGCCTTGATGTCCTTAATTTCAGAGTATGCATCATTTATTTTTACTACAAAGGTTCTGTTGTTTAAGTAGGATTTGAGTAGTTTGTAGATTTGTTCTGGAAATTGCTTTTTGATTGTTTGAAGAAGTTTTTCATGGTTAACTTTGTCGAATGCTTTTTCGATATCCATAAAGAGTGCTGTGCAGTATTGTTTTGTTTCAAGCGACTGTAAGATTTCATTGACGAGTCTATGCATTTGTTCTATTGTGGAGTGTTTATTCCTGAATCCAAATTGATGGTTCGGTATTAGTTTTTCTTTTTCTATTGTTGGTTTTAAGCGGTTATATATTATTTTCTCTAGTAATTTGGAAAACGCAGGTAGTAATGATATCGGCCTGTAGGATGCAGTTAAATGTGGGTTTTTGTTTGGTTTGGGTAACATCACTATCTGTGCTATTTTCCATAGTGTAGGAAAGTACTGTATTCTTAGAATTGCGTTAAATATTATCGTTGTTAGTCTTATTGCCTTTGGGGGAAGGTTTTTTAAGATTTTCCCATTGATCAAGTCAAATCCTGGTGCTTTACTTGTCTATGTTGCCTCAATTAAGTTTGTAACTTCTTGCGCTGTTGTGCTGAGTATGGTGCAGCGTTTATCAGTTGTGTTGCTGGCATTTTCCACTTCTTCATTTGTTTGCCATCCAGGGATGCTGTTATTAATTTCATACGGCGAAAATATATTTTGTAGGTGCTTTGAGAATTCTTCTGCCTGTTCTTCGTTGGTTCTGGCCCATGTGTTGTCCATTTTTCTGATTGCTGGGATTGTTTTTACTGTTTTCTTAATTTTGTTAGTGACTTTCCATAGGGAGTAGTCGGTATTCTCATGCGTGGATAGTGATTCGATGAATTTTCGTTATTATGATGTTCCCTTATTTTATTCTTTAGTTCCTTTGCAAGTTTATTTAGGTTTTTCTTGCTTTCTCGTGTTCTCTGTTTTTGCCATTTTGCTTTCGCTTTTCTTTTTTACCTGATTTTGTCTAGGATGTCCTGCGGAATAATTTTTGATTGCCTGCTATTTGTTTCAAAGGTGGTGGTTGCCCACGCTGCTTCCTGTATTATTTCTGTCAAAGTTGCTACTGCCTGCTCAATGTGTTCAGGTGTTTTCAACGGGATATTGCAGTTGATTTTGTTTTCGATCAGCTCTTTGAAAGTTCGCCAATTGGTGGTTTTATTGCAAAGCGATTCTGACTTGTTATAAAGTAGTGGTTTGCTTGTATATTCTATTATAATTGGTGTATGGTCGGAGTTAAGTTCGAGGCTGGTCGCTATTTTTAATTTGCTTACATTTAGCCCTTTTGTTACTGCAAAATCCAACAGGTCAGGTATTTTATTGGGGTCTGTCGGCCAGTACGTTGGTTTTCCTGTAGATAGTACGTTGAGGTTGCTGCTTCTAATGTATTTTTCCAATGTTCTACCTCTCGGCGTGTTAATTCTCGAACCCCATAATGTGTGCTTTGCGTTAAAGTCTCCTGCTGCTACATATTTGTCGCCTAAGGATTGGAAGTACTCTTCCCATTTTTTAAGTGTCATTTTGTGTCTCGGAGGTACATATACTGCTGACATCTGGAAGTAATTGTCATTGGTTTGTATTGTGACAGTGGTTGCTTGTAAGTGTTCTTGATTTGTTTGACTATGTAAGTGATGCTTGATGTTATTTTTTATTATTACTGCAGTTCCTCCATGTGCTTTACCTGAGGGATGTTTGGTATCGTATATGGTGTAGTACGGTATTTTCATGTAGTTTTTTAGGGTGAAATGTGTTTCTGAGACAAGTAGTATATCAATATTATTTTTATACAAAAATATTTTAGTTTCGTGGGCTCGCTGTTGCAAGCCATTGGAGTTCCAGACTGCTATTTTCAAAATGTCCATCTCTATTTTTTACTTAGCAAGTTAGTGAGTAGTTTCCTTATTTCACATCCTTTGTAGCTGGCTGGGTGGTTTCCGTTACAATTATAGCATTTAACTTCTTCTATTTTTCCTGTGTATGGGCAGTGTATTGTTAGGTGATTTTTTGCACATTTAACACATGCCGGGCTTCTGTTGCAATAATTTTTTGTGTGTCCGTATTGTTGACACCGCATGCATTGTGGTATATCTTTTTTGTAGCGTGGTGGTTCCACTGTTACAATTGTATTTAGTATTTTTTTGATTTCATAAATTTCCTTGTTATTGGTTCTGGGTTCCAGTTCTATTAAGAATAATGGCAATGGTTGCTTCGTATCGTATCTTGTCATATTGTTTATTGCTCTTGTTTCATGGCCAATTTTTCCTAATTCTTCACTTAATTTTTTTGTGTTAGTTTTTGGATGTAAACCTCTTATAACTATTTTATAGCTCCTTTCTGTTTTGAGTTGGTACGTGTGGTATATAGCATTTTTTTCCTTTAGTTCATTTATCACTTTCCTATAAACTTCTGGGGTGTTTGTTTGAATTTTTACTTGTTCTAATTTTGTTTGTTTTATTGTGTAGTTATCCTTCCCGACTATATTGTTTAGTAGATCAATAAGCGGGTCTATTATTTGGGCCTCAACAAATATTGGTGGTGGTTTTGATATGTAAGGTGTTTTAGTTGTGGTTTTGCTTGTCGGGTCATTGTCTATTTCTTCCGTTAATGAGCTGAAGGAGTTTCTTAAAGGTAGTTCTTGCAGCCATCGCTGCTTTTCTGTATCTGGGTTTCCTGCAGCATTTGTGCCTGGAATTATTTTACGTTTTTTGCTAGTCTTTGCTAGCTTCCAGTTTTCGTCCTGGTAACTTATTTTGTTGTCGTGTCTGCACTTCTCCTGTCTCCGCTGCTCTTCCATTTCTTCTATTTCCATATCATTTTGGTTGTTATTATTTTGCTGTTATTGCTGTAAGCCTGGTAAATCTGACGACCCTTTTATGTAATATTTTTCTCCATTGGTTGCAATCTTGATCGTTGATATCTGCTGCTGCATTGTTTGTCACTATCACTATTCGTAGCACTTCTCTGAATCACTTGACTGGAGCACACGTTTGCTTACACACATCTGTTCGCCTCGGTTGCCCGAGCGAGACTGTGTTCATGTTAAATGACCATCATTTTCTATTTAATCCATTGTAAATGGATCCATCTATCAATAAACTTATCATTTAGGATAGAAATCATTGAAAACCCTAATTTCTAATATTTCTGAATAAATAAATCCTATATTATGAATTTACATCATATAGATTATATAGATTATATGAGTACTTTTTACAAATATTTAAAAATGACATTAGTAGTTAGAGTATAAAATATAAAAGTCAATGTTTTCATCTCTCTGTGTTTTCACGGCAATGTTACATTAAAGAATTCTTTTAATTGATTTACAAGTACTTTTTCACATTTTATAACATTTCCAATTTTTTCAAACTTTGCTTTTCGCTTATTAATAGATAACTGTATTGCAAAGGAACTTTTTTAATATGTTATACACTTTTCAAAGTTCAACCTTCACATTTTGCTATAATTTTGTTCCTAAATTTATACAGTAATTTACCACTATTAATCTTTGCGTGACTAATCTATTTGGAATAGAAGACATTTTGTCTCGTTTGTTATTGTCCGTCAAAAGACATATTTCTTATTATAATTTTTCGTTTCATACGAAAGTAGAATAAGATAGATATACTTTACAGATAAAATATTATGATGCCTTGTGAAATATCTGTAATATGAGTGAAATTTAAACACTAATTTTTTAAAAGCTATAGGTATATTCTAATTGCAAATTATTAATATTATAGATATAAGGTTCGATATTTCATAATGATGTTTCTTATGATGTTTCTTCAATTTAAAATTGCAGATGAAAGAATTTTAGTCAGGATCAGACGTGATAGTTTGAAAGAGGCAAATAAGTCCTGGTCGAAACAGGAGGAAAAGACACGTATATTGAAACGATAGATAGGATGAATTTGTACGTCGAGGAAATACTGGATAAAAATAAAAACATGAAAAAGGTGGTTGCGGAGAATAGAAAGGAAAAAGGAAAAGAATAGGAAAATAAGGAAAAACACAAACAGAGAGGAGTAGAAGTAGAAGAAAGAAAAAAAGAAGACAAGAAAAGATATAATTATTGAGAAATACGGTACAGGTAAAAGATAGATCAAATGGATGGCGGAATGAACGAATAGACGAATGAAACGTAATGGGGAGAATGATTATATAAAGATAAAGTATTTAAAGATACAAAAGAAGGATTATCAAAGAATTGACATATTTTTATGCTATCATAGTTATCTGTAAGTTCAGTTTTAGTTCTTTTTATGTTTATGAACTATGTAAAGCCAATTCTAGGCCATCAAACTGAAATAAATGTAGATATAAGTACATAAGGTAATTAGAAGGAAAATGTCAAATAGGAGAAGATGCTAAGCAATTAGAATTCTAAAGTCTATCCAGTATATGTTATCTATTATGTGTACTTACGAATTCTTCCGTTACGTCAATTGATAAAGAAGATCACTTAGCATTTGTTTTAATATACAACATGAGTATGTTGAAGAAATTTATGCTACGACGTCCGCAAAAATTTTTGCTGCAGCTTAATATTTCGTATTGTAATTAAAAAAAAAGGAGTGTTATTAACAGCAGTAGGTTATAAACTGGAAAAGAGGAATTTTTCGAAATTTCTTTTACTTTTGCACAAACGATCTTTCTCAACACGTTGGAGTAAAATGCCGCGTCAGTATAGTGGTTGCAACTTACTTATTTCAGTAAACAATGTGTATAGTAAACAATGCGAGCCTACGTGAAAAGATCGAACAGAGGACAATGGGCAGAGGATAGGCTTTGATCTGTTGCACTAGCGTTGAAGGATAAAACGAATAGAAATGCGAATAAAGAGTACCATATAATTTTTTGTTTCGTTAGCATCTTTTCCAACGTTTGATTCGGCTTGAAATGGTATCATAATGAGATTAAAATGTCTAACGAATAAGTTAGACATTTATATTGCAAATTATATGTATAGGAAAAACTGGTTCAAAACGTTGATTTTTACACATATTCAGAAATCATCGAGATGAGTGAGATGGATATTGTAAATAATTGCACAAGATTCTCTAGAAATTACTATTTAGTAATTGATGTTTACCAAGATTCCTTGTATATATATTGTTCCTTGAATTTATCCCATTTTTTTTTTTTTAAGGCACAGTTATGTCATTCTTTCGCTGAATCCTTCATTTGTAAAAAATTATACCGTATCATCATAGTCATAACATAAATTGTAGATTATAACTGATAACGCTACAGCAGCGTCATGGCAAGTTTCAAATATTATTATACATACATAGATACATAGATACATAGATACATAGATACATAAATGTAGATATTTATCTTCTCTTACCTATAACTTTCATTGGAACGCTTTCCGAAGTCTGGCTATAAATAGGAGTCGACATCGAAACTTCACAGCTATACAAGCCGGATGCCTCGTAACGGACATTCTCTAATTTGATTGTCGTGCCATTTTCAAAGCGCTGTAAACAAATGATGTTTTAGTGCTAGTAGGCGGTAAAAAATTTCTATTAAATAAAATAAATAAAACGCGACCACTATTTCCGCATACTCGTTCAAACTCAAATCCTTTACCATTATACCACTGCCTTTATCAGTACCTCTTGCGTGCGAAAGCATGGTTGAAAATGAAAGGAACGTTTGTGTATCGATCCCTCAGAAATTGATCAAACGTCTGTTATTTGATCGTGTAGGTGTTGGAAGAAAAAGCAAAAAAAAAAAAAAGAAGAAAAGGAATGAAATGTAGAAAAGAGAAAAATTGTTATTTATATGGTGTAGAATTACAGATGAATCAAATAGAAAGCTAAAAGGACTGCACTGTATTTCATATAGATACTACCCATATGAAAAAATTAAAAGTTTCATACAAATATATAAATTTATAAGAGGTTCAAATACTTATAAATATTTAGAAATGTTCAAATATTATATTTTCGTGAGCATCTGCACTCGTATATACTCGCATCAAGCCATTTTATAAGTAGTATCTTTCTCTATTTTGCATTTTGCATTTTGCATTTTGAATCGCTAAAGTAGGATCAAATAGTAATTGCCGCAACTTGTATACATAATCACTAATTAAGAGAATTACAAATAACATCAATAGAGAAATGTTCAATATTAATGAACCGGAAAGTCTGTTTCATCGTGTCAATGGTCAGTCACACACAGTAGAAACGACATTACATATGTAGAATAAAATACATTTGAAAATTGTTCCGTCATCCACTTTATTTTCTATACCTAACATAAATATTTATTTATTATATTAATTAATATTTATTTATGTTTTATTTATTTGTTATAAAGAAAATGTTATAAAGAATAAAAACTGTTTAATTTTCACAAGTTTTCAAGAGAGGAGTTAAGAAATGATTAAAAAGCAGGAATGTCGTGTCAAAAAGCAATAAATAATACAAATACGATAACATTGATATTTTTACATACTATGTTATATGCTGTGACTCACGAAAGGATACGTGTGTACACACATATAAATTTAAATAATTTTAAAATTTTATTAATCCTGTAACAAGACACGACTATCGTGATTATATTGATGTTTGAAACACATTTAAAAATGTACGTATATAGAAGCTACAGACTATTTATTGGAAACATACACTTCACAAAATTTACCAACGTATTTGAATAGTTAATTATGCACTATATTAACAAACCTAAATATTTAGTGAGACCATCTTTAACATCCAATTGTATGTTTAAGACTACTATTCATGCTGTATACTAATTTTTCACTAAGTGTATGTTTGCAATAAATGTCTTATAAACTTTCATATACATTTTCGGATTGGTTTTCAATTTTCCTGTTATAATCATGATAGTTGTATCATATTACAATGCTACAGAAATTTCCACAAATTTCGTATAATGTACATAATATATTCATATAAATTTCCTGTGTTTAATATTGGAATATGTTCGTGAGCCATTATATGTATACACAATTTATAACGTATATAAGTATGACATCATTTAGGTATGGAATGATCAGATATCTAAAAAGAATGTATTTTCATTATACCCTACTATGTTTTACTTGATGTATCTTTAATTTTACAATGCTCGGATATACTCTGACAGGATATGTCATGAATCGAGGGTATCATGTTATATTTTTATTAACATTGCATGTTTCGATGCAGGTTGTTTCACGTGGTATCGGCCACTGGTTAAGAAAGTCCGTCCCGATATTGTCTCCCGACATAATACAGACTATCGTTAATACTGTGTTTCAATTTCCTCTGGCGACGCCTTCGTGGTTTCGTCCCAATGAAAAGCGATGTTTTATTTAATTCCAGGTCACGAGGACGCTTACACGCAGATTCGTGCATAGAAAAATTTTTGTTTTACAACGTCGTCGTGTAAGCGTATGTCGAGACCAGCTTGGTTTCCGTAGATTGTAGACTGTAGACTATAGAATAACGGTCACGAAAAATGAAGTAATATAAGGGAGCGTAAAACAAGATTGGATAACGGGCTACAAGTGTATACCGTATATTCTTTAACGCGTTGCAGCTAAGCTATAACTAAACAATATTTTGCACAATTTTTCATTCGCTATCTTTCTACGGATTATTATAACTAACGGAGTGTTTCTAAGTACGAAATTCGTAACAACAGCCTTTATTAAAAAATATAATGGATGCGCTCTTAGAACACCTCTTAATAAATAATATTTCACGTGATTTTCGTTGAACGATCTTTTGCGAATTATTATAAATCAGGAATATAGGTAAAAATATCGTCAGTCTATTTTTCTTAATTTTTAGATTTTTATCTTACAAGTTATTTTTATGTTTACAAGAGAAATTCAGTAACTCAAAACTCTAGGAAAGTTTGAAACTTTGTAGAAATGTAATTCCAACGTGACAGCAATAGCGTAATCATTTCCTGTTCCAATAAATAAACCGTACATCTATTACAGTACGCTTTCTTGAACGAAAGATTGATTTTGGCTATTCTAAAAATTTTGTAATATTCATATGTGTATGTATTGTGTGTATGTACCTACGTACATACCGACCATACCATATCTATGTATATGGTTTTAAAAATTTCTTATAAAATATTAAAGATGATGCGAGTAAATTTGAAAAAGAAGGGTCTTTTAAAAATTCTTTACCGCCATAATATGGAGCATGAAACTATACAATTCTGATTACAACTTCTTTTCATATTTTAAGTGGTTTCGTAAATATTTACTACATATTAAGAATTTGCAATTATTTTGAGGAATGGTTTTATCTCCATGAACCCTCTGTTTATAACAACAAAAACTGATTAAATCGTTGACGTCATTTAAACTACATTTTTGCAGTCTCAACTTTTTCGAAATTTTCAAGTTCCCTTACTTATGGCTAAATATATACATACTTAATAAGTAAATATTTGAAAAAAACAATAGCCCGATATATTCAAAGATATAAGACTTTCAAAAATTAATGACAAACGACTGTGTTTAATAAGAAACAAATACTAAATTAGGTGATTATAGTAGTTTAGATGCATTGATATTATTCTACCTAAATCTAATGTTGTTTACATTTTTTAAATATTCAAGTAGGTGACAAAGCACATACTTAATTTCAAATTTAAATGAAAAAATATTTTTCACATAGAACTAAATTTATAGGATTCTAAAGTTATCTATATATATATATGTATATGAGTATAATGCAAAAGTGACTGATCCACTCATTAATCTAATCTCATTGATCTAATCATTTTGGGCCCAGCCTAAACCGATATACCTAGAAAAGTAACATTAGGACACTACAGTTGTTTTATGACGTAGGCATGAGATAAGAAAGGATTTTTGAAACTACCCTAAATCCTAAAGGGATAAAAGGGGGTAAAACCTGTTTTACAATATATCCGTATCTCTATGTTCATTAAAATTTGAGGCGTGAATATAATGATAACTAATCTTATATAAAAGATCATGTTTCCTACCTGCGACTTTCAATTGCAAAATAATTTAAACGTGCGAATTTTACAACTGCAATAATCACTCTGTTGTAGTGAGCTCTCAAAAAACAATATGATTACTTCATTCTATACCAAAATCTTTAAATAAATTATTAAATAGTATACTAACAACACTAAACCTACCAGCTGCGGTCAAATTGATCGCTCTCGAACTTCTATACAAATTCAACCATATTTAAACTTTATCATATTGCTTTGTAATATCTGACTTTTTCTAAAACATAGATACAATATATTTTTCGGTATTTACTTTGAGTTTGCTCTTTTATTTTTAAAGAAAAATTTGTACTCTGCCTTGCCTACCGTAATCGGTTACACCCGTAATCTTGTCATAAAACAATCCATCCCTCGATCAAGATGATCACTAGTTGTCAAGACATATCAACTCAGGCCCATAATAATCCTAAAGAACCACTATAAAATTTAGTATTTTTTACAGTCCATTGTTACAAACATTTTAAAAGTCGAGAAGTTTCTTAGGGTTATTACTCATTGCTATAAATCACCGGAAAAGCTTTCCCAACTCCACCCTCGAGTAACCGTTGGTGGAGATCGACCAACATTCATCAATATTTTCGGAAAAATATCGCCGTCACAGACCATATTCTTACTTGCTATTGTCCTTTCGACTAGATTACATTTCAGTTTCTTAGTCAACTAGTCGACATCTGAACTTGTTATCTCTAAAACTCAGACAGAAAGCATCTCAGAGCGTTTTGTGTAAAGTTGTTATAAAAGGAAAAGTAAAGCATATCAAATTTGACAATAATTTTGTATTCCGTACATGGTATTATTCTGTGATAAATATTTACCCTAGAAATGTCAAGACTTTTAAAAAAAAATTATAAGAAAGAAATAACGGACATAGAAGAAGACTGTTCAGTGTGCGATGGACAAGAAAAAGCTATTTACAACCGAATCAGAGTTGAATATTATAAATAAGCGTTCACGTCCAGAGCAAAAAGGAAAGAAATTATCGTTGACAATGTAACGCCACCCAAAAGCCAGGCATTTGCCGACATCGGATATGTCGATAACACCTAGTCATGCGATAGCGACGAGAAAAGACAATAGCCGGACTCCCATAAGATATGTGAATCATAATGAAGAGATAAAAACCCCAGTCCCTTAGTCAGTAAGTCAGTCTGTATTCTGCAGTTAATAAAGCATACGAATGGGCTATTTCTCATTCGCCTTTTTATAACACCTCGTCATTTATTACGTGACAACAGCAAAGGGTGAGACTGACGTAGAGAACCAACGCATCGAAACTGGGCCCAATGGGACAGTTTGGAGAGAAATAGGTGCAAATCTCAAACCTAGCAAGACATCAGTTCATAATATTTTTAGGAATATAGTAAACAGCATATAATGAAAGGACAAGTAAAGACGGCATTTTATCTTATCATTGATCACCGTGTAAGGGATCATACAATAAAATGTACGGAAAAAGAAGCATTTAGAGTATTGGGGACTAAGAGGGAGCTAGATGTAACAAAATTAGATGCATTTATTGCTCTGTTATATGCCCGCCGTGAATATCAGACAAAAAATTTAGATGTCTCATATTTGTGAAATAAAATTTGGAGACCTGCATTTTTTTCAAAAATAATGAGCAGAAATGATTTTGCTGAAATTATGAGGTTTATACGATTTGATAAGAAGAGTGAAAGAAGCCAACGTTTATGAACCAATAAATTTGCAATGGTATCTACAGTATGGGGACAATTTATAGAGAATCCACAAAATTGTTATACCTGGTGCATACATTACTTTTATGTAAAGAATCGCGGGAAAAAGACCATGCAATAAAACTATCAACAAGTTCAGATTTATTATTACAAAAAACTTGTCAAGTAAAACATTGTAAAGGTTACAAAATTACGAAAATTTGTTTAGGACGCGGGAAATATTTATGCGGAAAATGTATATTTGATGATAAGATAATTTGTAAAAAATGCAGCGAAGTTGAATAAGATATCTCTATATAAATAAAAATGTAATTTTATTTAAGTCTATAATTGAAATTAAACGAAAGTAAATTTGGACGAAATTTTATGAAAGTTCATCATTTTATATACATTTAGTTATAAATTAACCGTTATCTAAGTTAAATCATAAAAACTATTACTTCCTTAATCACCGCACACGGTAGAAATAGGTATACTCGAAGTATAAGGTTTAGTGATAAATTATAAATTCGTAAAATATCTTGGTTAAAAAGTAAAGCAACGCAGTACTTTCGTTGAGTATTCTTCTTGCAACTTATTATATTCGAAAGAATCATATCTTACAATTAGAATTTTATAATTGCAATCATCTTGTTTTAAGAATGTTGTTGAAAAACGTGTTGCTAAATAATATTCTATTTATTTTCTCGTAAACGCCTTTTTATAAATTATCTCAATTAAAGTAAAATAGTTTTATTAAAGAATGTAACAAACCTTCGTTTCGTATTCTTTTTACAATGTGTTACAATTAAAGAAGAGATTAAATATACGTTTTTTGTAATTGCAGCCCTATTATGCTATAGGAGCATGAGCATTTACCTTATAGATCTGATTTTATTTTACCCTCACTTCTTGTTATATCCTGAAAATGCGTGAACGTGTGTTATATTAAAGAAGAGAAAGGAAGAAAATGGTAATTAACGTTTGTAAAAGGCTGTTTTAGAAGCATAGGAATCAATCAAACGTTTTCAAATATTAAATAATCGTAACAGCCATTAAACTCCTAGTTCCTCTTTTCATGGCTAAAAGAGGATAATTCTGTTTGATCCTTATGGGCATTCAAGTTACCAGGTTCATGAGTCCTGAATTGCGAAGTTCAACAACGTTCACGGGGTATACTATGTAGACGTAAAGTGTAGAGTGTAGAAGGCTATGCATATATGTCACAGACAGAGGAAGCAGAGTATAGAGTAAACAGAACACAGAAGACACGCGTTTAATGGCCACTTTTTGTACGTTACTCTTGATGTCTCAAGTACGACGCGGTTTGTAACGCAAAGTAAATCGTTTGCACAAAGCATGAGTTGAACATTGAACATTGAACACTGAACATGCAGTGAACTTGAAACACCGGCGTGAACCATCGTTCTACGTATAATTAAAGCCATGCCATTTCTTTTATACCTATTATAGCAATTTCGTGTCTCTTGTAAGAGAATTTACAAGTTAATCCATTGTTAGTCTCAATGAAATTGTGCTCAAATTAATCTTTGATATTTGGTATAAAATATTTTTAAAATTCATTAAAAGAATATTGTATTAACAAAGATTATAAATTTTTGTCGATATGTTTATAATTTACGTTTTAACTGGAGTAAATTATTCTTTATATATATTCTCTCATATATATTAATCGACATTAATCTGACATTATCGATTACGTTTCTTCTGTTCTGATAAAAAATAATGTTTGCTTTTGTGACAAAAGTAATTTATTATAATTAAGAGAAGTAGAAAATAAAACTCTTCAAATAGTTATTTCTTTTTTATAGTTTCAACTTTTAAAGAATAGGATGAAGAATAGAAATTATAGATTCTGTTTGTCAAAGTTTTCTTCATAAAATATCGCTTAGTAATACCAGAATGTTCTGAAATTCTACCTATAGCTTCTGCAAATAAAATCGATAGCTGACACACATAAAAGAATATCTATTTATTCAAATTCTCTTCAGGTAATTAGAAAAAATTATTTATATTTTATACAATTTATTATGTACAACTTCAGACACTAATTTTTATTTAGTTACGTAAAAATTGGTGAAAATAAGCAAGTTTTATCGATATCTCTTCAACTATCACATTTTTTAAATATATGTATGTATGTAGATATACAATATTTTTTAAAAAATATTTATATAATATTTAATTTATGAACAATTTTTCATATGATACTTATTTTAATACGACATTTTGTTTACGATCTGAGTCAGCATGAAAAGTAATATCAAACGTATCCCAGTTTTATTTAACGTTTACAATTTACAAATCATAAGACACAATAAAATATATATGACTTCTTTTGTGTCTATTATAATTCATTAATATATCCAATATAATAAATGCATGAGTAATCACGTTGATAATATAACATATAAACCAGTCTCGCATAATTTTGACAATACACGTCTCTAACATTTTACGTTAATTTTATCGGATGAAAGTTTTGCATTTGTGGATACAGGGTCAGAAAGATAGTATATCAGGTAGCTCATTCATCGTTCTTTCGACAAATATAGTTTATATGTACTTGTACATACATATGTATATCGTCAAGCAGAAAACGCGTTACATTTGCATGTTGCGACACATTAATTTTGCTAAATTACTCGTAATAGATGTAAAACATGAATATTCGATACAAAAATTCGGTTAAGTGGATCTTGATATATTTGCTTTATTTATTTATTTATTCATTTGTCCGTCGAAGTCGATATGGTCGATGAAATCAATTATTTTCTGATTATTTTTAAACGATGGCCATTTTTCTCGTTTCAGTCGTTTCAATTATTTCAGTCGTTTCGCAGCGAGTTGCCTCGTAAAAATTTGCATCCTCCTGCCTTGTTCTCTTTCTTTTGAATTAATCCATGAAAAAACGATACGACATCTTTAAAAAGTAATATATCAAGAGAGAAATCGAATGAAAACAGTACTAAATAGGTCCTTTCACGCAAGAATAAACGAACGAGCCTGAATTAATTACACATTTATATCGTACATATATATATATGTTGACTGTAGAACGTAGAAGTGGAATAACGCTATATCTTATCGGACACATATTGTACAAGTAGAGTAAGACGATTTGTACTGAAACATGGGAGTAAAACAGAACGCGACATGCAAGTTACAAGAAAGACAACGACGATATTCATATAAAAATAGCTATATAATTAACTATAATTTACCTATCAACTATTAACGGTAGCATATTACAAACACTCTGCTTATGTGTAATTGTAGGTTAAAAGAAACAAAATTATCTATTAACCACATCGAGGCATCTGCTACAAATGAATACTTGAAAAAACTTTTCATTTCTACATAATTATGGAGTAAATGAAACGAAAAAATAAGTTTTTATGAACTTCATCATTTATCATATTACTAATGCCGGGAATAAAACTTTCCCTTTCATAACTTGGATTTTTATAACGGTTTAAGAGTCATCTTATTACATTTAAACTTAGAAAGGCGAAGTGACATGATCTATTATTATCATACTTATAATAAGAAACAAAATAGTCCTTTTTTATATAATGCAAATAGTTCTCTCATAGGTACCTATAAAAATCTGATAAATGATAAAGATTTTTTAATGTCAAAATATTATATACATTCAGTTTTTTTAATGAAAAAAGTTCTTTACATTAATTATTTTCTCCGCAAAAATATTACAATAATCATTAATAATAATTAATGCCTTTAAACAAACACGAATACTTTAAACAATAAGATTTAAATAAAAAATTGAATTCTTGCCCTTTTCCAAGAAAAGGTTTTCAAGACTAGGTGCAACTTATCGTAATTGAAATCTACTACGCGTTTTTTGTCCATGTGATTGCACATTAAACTAGTGTTACTCCAACAGATTAAATTGAATATTCAAATGGAGTAAATCAACAATTTTCTCAAAACCGTTCGATTTGATTGTGATGAAATGCGTTTTCGAGCGTGATGCGGTCGTTAATCTAGACCTATGTTCAGACGTATATAGATTAAAGTATTAAAAAAGAAGCCAGACGGGTTCGTTGGATGATTTATTTTTAGATCAGACGGGGTATGTACTATAGAAACCCAATGCATCGGCACATTAACGATATATGCATGTTCGTTGAACTTTACTGACCATGACGACCACTGTAATTTTGATCCATTAAATGGTGCAGAAGATAGTCTACTTTTATCAATGAGAATGTTCGTGTATTTCTGTATTAACAGCAATAACAACAACAACAACAACAACAACAACAACAATGATAACAATAACAACAATAACATAACAACAATAACAATAACAACAATAATAACAATAATAACAATAATAGTAATAATAATAATGATAATGATAACATGCTTTTAGAACTCTACGTATACTTATACATTGATATAAAAGGAAATAAAAAACTTTTAATCTTTTAGATAGTAAAAAATAATAGTGGCGATATGACTTCATTACTCGTTACTTATTACTTATCACGCATTACAAGACTACGCACAAGAGACTAGGTAAGCTAAAACAATTATATGACCTTATTCAATAAATACATCTACAAGATGTTTTATTCAGAAATAGCTACCTAAACATATATCCTACATGTATTGTATGTACCTCTTTCAATTGTGACGATGCATAAAAATTATTTTATTATCCAGTCAAATATATAGGTCTTCAAAAACGAATACCTAAATACATTGCACAGAATATTTTTATTTTGATTTATTTCATAAGATAAATTTTAAGACTCCAAATATTTTTTGCACATAATTTTCTTATAAATTTTTTGCATACCCTTTCTTTTCGCTTTCATATTGGTACTGGCATGACGATGGATGTAATGATATAACCTCGTTACGAGTTACGAGCACGAGCTTCGAGTAGCGCAAAAGACGATTGCAATGTGTTAGCAAATACATGAACAAACTTGACACAAAGTCAGGCAACTGCTAGAATTTTTGTTCGCGAGAATGAACCTGGCGCAAAATCAATCAGGAAACCTCTAGGATGGAATCACTTACGGACGAACCTGGGGTGAGCCGCAAGTCGCAAGTTGCGAGCTGCGAGCCGCGAGCCGCGAGCCGCGAGCCGCGAGCCGCGAGCCGCCAATCGCGACCACGAGGTCAGGCTGCAAACTGCAGACTGCAGGAGATTGAAATTTGGCGAACGGACCTGATGCGATATCGGTGAGTCGTTGGGAAAGGCGCCACAGATAAACTTGAGCGATGAGGCAAGTATTAAAAGTATTAAATCAGTATTATAATCGTTGACAAGATTGGTTTTAATTTCGATACTGACACTTCATTTTCATCCGAACAGAAAAAACAATATTAATTCCAGACAATTACATTAATGGAAACTTGTAAAGTTCCAGCATCACATGCTCCGATAGAAGGCAAAAACTTTCTAAACAATATTAGACATGAATACACAGGTAGCCGGTATGTAACTCGAACACGTACTCATCTATCAAAGTATCACGGAATCGTTAAATGCATTAAATTAATGAATTACTTTTTCATGTATAATATTCGTGAGCGTGTATCATTAATGACCGTTTCTCCATATTTTCTGCTTATTTGGTGGAAACTAATTAACTAAGGACAATTATTTAATACAAAACGATAATATGAAACTGAGGATCAATGTGACATAAAATATAATATAAAGTGTAGTGATATAAAATCTCTTATTTTCACCAAAACTTTAAATAACGTCAAATAAAATAATGCAGACCCGAAATCGATAAACGAGGAAACTTAAAACCGTAAATTTCAAGAGATTTTAAAATTCATTTAACACGAACGAAATAAAAAAGTTGTATCGTAAAATACTAAAACGCCTTGTATAAGATAAATGTCATAATAAATTATAAAATTGTATTTATTTAAGAGAAATAAAATTTAAAGTTATATCAACCAGAAAATACTAAAACACAACATAAAATACGGATGCGATAGTAAATTATAAATAACAATACATTTATCAATGTTTAAAATATGATAAAATAAAAAATTGAGCCGATACGCACATAAAACGTCAAGAATTTAATGTTACAGGTAATGTCATATAAACAACGCATAAAATATTAACCGTATTAAATATGATATAAAATGGATGCGTTGATAAAATATGCGTGAAAATACCAACACAATCTTACGTCAATGATATTTTGCTGTATCAAAGAAAAAAGGAGTAAAAGAAAATAAAGCTGATTTGTCAATTTGAAGATTATCGTTTGCTCGGGATAGCATATGCGATGAGTATGACTACGCAATTGTTTAAAGACTGCATAATTGGAAGACAGCCAGGACCATCGTATGTTGATTGTATAAAACTCACCTTCATGCTTGCGCCCTCTATTTTCCAGTCCTTGAAAGGTGGTTTCCTGTCCTTTATGTATTGTAATATCTTCTTGTCATCCTTCATGAACTCGACTTTATGCAAGTAAGCATCTGGGACACTATGATCGCAATGCAGAGTAGCTGTGCTGTTGTATGTTACGTAGTTGGGTGCTATCAGTCGTACATGCACCGTGCAAGTTGCATCTGAAAGTCACCGATGACGTTTTACTTTTTGAATAACAATTTCTCGCTAGGGCAGTAGCTTTTATGATTATTTAACTTTCCAATCTTTTTCATTAAAGTATAGAATTTATCAAATATTTTGCCAACTATTATCTCTATGCTTCTTTTTCCTTTGATCACATAATTATAATCCCATTTCCCGAGCTTTTCCGTTAAAGTATTCAATACCGCTGAATAATGAACATATATGAAATATATGAAATATTCCAACAAATAAATATCATTCTCTCCGCCTTTACAAGATAATTATAATTTCACATCATGCCACATGGTTACAATTCTGCTGTCTCGTAAAAACATCCCGTTTGTCATTTCTACCACTTAGTAATATTGAGCATACATCCTCTGATTCATTGAACATTTCAAAGTTATTCATTTTCTATTACGAATTGATTAATTGATTAACATATTTTTACTTCATTTATGTACTTTTCATTATGTGAAAATATTATATTTTATTCTTGCGAAATATCCATCTCGTTAGAGGTACATTTAGTATATATTGTGTTGGCAACTAAGTGATTGCGGATTTTGTCAATAAGTGGTCTTAGCATATTCTTTTGTTTTGTCAACGTGTTCAAAGCACCTAATCTATATTGTTTTCTTGTTGTTTGGACTTCCACCTTTCATTTAGTAAAAAAAATTGTATCGATTAGTTATTTAGTTTCGTTTTTATCCTAATTTCAAAATGAAAGAACAAGACGCGCATTTCAAATATATTTTATTGTATTATTTCCGAAAAGGCAAGAACGCATCGCAAGCACACAAGAAGTTACGTGCCGTATATGGGAATGAAGTTTTGAAAGAAAGACAGTGTTAAAATGGGTTTGCCCCATATCAAGGCCATTATCGATTCAGATCGTCATAGCACAATGCGCGAGATTGCAGAGAAGTTCAATGTATCGCATACATGCATTAAAAAAAAATTAAAACAGCTTGACTATGTCAAGAAACTCGATTTATGGATCTCTCATCAGATTAAGGAAATTCATTTGACGCAACGTATTAGCATCTGCGTTTCGCTTCTGAAACGCAACGCAATTGATCCATTTCTGAAACGATTGATTACTAGCGACGAAAAGTGGATAGTTTATAACAATGTTGCTCGGAAAAGATCGTGGGTGATGCAAGATGAACCAGCCCAGACGACACCAAAAGCTGAGATTATGCTGTTAATTTGGTGGGGTTATAAAGGAATTCTGTACTTTGAACTTTTACCAAGAAACCAAACAATTAATTCAAACGTGTACGTTCAACAACTTGGCAAACTGAGCGATGCAGCTCAAGAAAATGAGCCAGAATTGGCAAGTCGTAAGGGTGTTGTTTTCCAGCATGATGATGCAAAGCTCCGCACATCTTTGGTCACTCGCCAAAAATTATTGGAACTAGGTTGGGATTTGTTGTCACATCCACCATATAGCTCTGACCTTGCGCCTTCAGATTACCATTTATTTCGTTCCATGCAGAACTCCTTAAACGGTAAAATTTTTAATGACGCTGATGATGTAAAATCACATTTAATTCAGTTTTTTGTTGGCAAAAATCAGAAGTTTTATGAACATGGAGTTATAACATTGCTTGAAAGATGGCAAAGGTCATCGACAAAAACGAACAATACCTAATTGAATAAAGTTGTATTTTTAAGCAAAAATTTTGAATTTTCCTTCTTATTTAAAATACGCAATCATTTAGTTGCCAACCCTATATATATATATGTGTATGTAGATATGTAAAAATATAAAATATGATCATATTCAAACAGTTTTCAGAAAAAAAAGATGATTGTAGAGTAGAGTTAAAGCGAAATATGACTGAAATGCAGATAAAAACGCGATACAGAGCACATGCAGGATAAAAGAACGTTTCACGTGATAATGGCGGTGGGCTTGAATGGATAATAATTCGTTTAACGAATCTCAAATGTCTCATTATTATGCGTAGTGAAAAGTACACGCAGCAACAGATATAACGGGAAACGGAAATCACAAAATGTAACACGCAAAACTTGCCTCGTTATGATTCAACAAGAAAATGTTTTGCCCTTCTTGTCCCTCGCCCCTAATTACATCGTTGACAATAACAAAATCATTCATTTATTCTCGGGACAACAAACTGGGAAATTCCACCCGTTCAATAACATAACATAAAACTTTAAACATTGTGCTCGGCTGCGTCAGCTAAAACGAATCTTGTGTTCTTCGTTTTATACGTTTATTAAAATCATAATTAATGGCTACGTTTCATGAAAGCTGGTCACAATTATAATGACGGTTAAAAAATATTTCGATAATACAAAATCTACGATAGGTATATACAAAAAATAAGGCAAAATAAAATGAATAATCCTTTTGCCTGATTTTTAGTTGTTTCAGATAATTTTTCTGTTATATTAATAAAAATAAACTTGATGATACGACCTTTTTTCGGAGAGTTTAAAACAATTTGATAGAATGAATTGATTAGATCCGCCATTATTATCGACGAGTTTATTACGATCATGATTAAAAATCGATTTTTGATAAACTGATAACGTTCTAATGCATCAACTGTCACTGTATTGTGATCCATAGAAAATTCAGATCTAAAATTATTCGAATGTCCTCCATACTAGTCTAAATCTTTATCACGTTTTAAATAACTAGAACGTACATAAGAGAAAACGATTTGACATATCTTAAAAAACATAATTATTGTAAAAACTTTACAACGATTCTCAAACTATGATGCATTTAAAAATGTTATTATTGGTTGAAATTAACAATTTTTATTAATCCCTTGCTTTGTAATATCGAGTTACACCAGCAGCGAGAATTAAGGAGCAAACGTAACAAGATTTCTATTCGTCTGAAAATTCAATTTCAACTCGTCGTCGGCATTTAATCCTTTGTATTCCATTGGCGCCTTTACGACAATATTGATAATATGATTACTTTTCTTATTATTTTCACCGATAAAAGGTGAGAAAGCAGAGAGCTCTCCAGTATAAATACAAACATTTATAACATTGTTGATCATGCTGATGTTTAATACAAATTAAATGCTTTTCATTTCTCCTACCTTTTTAGTTATTTTATTATATATTTTATTATATATTATTTATTATATAGGTAAATTTGTAATTCCATTTACACCACCTGAATATAATAGGATAAAAGTACGATAAGTACATTTGTTTGATTCTTTTATTTTAATGTTTCGATATTTTAATACAAGGCATGCAATATTTTTAAATTATGCAGAAAGTGGAAACATACGTGTTTACCCCAGCATCAAATAATTTACTGAATTTTGAAACTGCTGTTCTGTAGAAAATTAAAAATATGATTTATTGAGTTCTTCTTCTAATTTTCATACGTGCCATACGATGTAAAATACTAAATGAAGTAAAATTTATTAGTTTCCCAATAGACGTAAAGAATAGGAATCCTGATACATATGACCGACAATATGTATATAGATAGATATACAGAAAAACTGATAAAGCAAGGGATTAGCAATATCTATCTTTTCAATTATAAAACTTCAACTGTAGATTGAACAAAAATTTCAGATCCCGGGTCATATCTTTCAAAGTAACCAATAAACTTTCGCTTATAATTAATGAAACAGCTGGTACGATCAAATTTACATGTTATCGCGTTAACGTTCGGATCGTGCGCCGCGTAACGTCGCGACGATTCGTTGTTAATGTGTCGAGTAACAATTACCCCGAGCTACATCATCGGGCAACAATTAATAACCGGATAATCGATACAATTTAGCGTGCCGGAAGGCAAGTGTCTGTTAATGCGAGCGAGTTCCTTCGTGAAATCTAGGTCGTTGTAGAAGTAGGTCCAACGTATTCGTGTCAATTTTTTGTTCCGTTCATCCAATTGTCGCTTGTCTAGAACCTCATATAAATGATCGAAATTATGCTAATGGGCTAGCCGAGGAGAAATTTTTAAAGAATAGATAAGTCAAAAGGGAGACATCGCGGAAAATACGCAAGGTTTGATGAAACCGTAAGGAAGGATGGAGAGGTTTCGGTCGACTATAACTACTTGTGGCAGTACCCTGTTGCTGGGAGGTGTTACTGTATCGATCACTGAAAGCGCGTGTTACTAACACGCGCGCAGGCTATTCCGGGTATTTTTAAGACATTTCGAAATCAGTATATAACAATGAATAATCGTCGAAAATGGAATTGTTTTATGGTATATACGAATCGCCTAGATCGCGCACATTTCAGATTTAAATAAATTTTTCCGAACAACGTTCGCAGTTCGCAGCTCGAGAGTTCTTCCGGAACGCCTCTGTGTGTACCGTGAAACGAAAGGGAAGAAAAAGCGAGCAAATGGCAGAAACGAGAATCCGTTCAACGATTCGTCACGTATTTTAATTTTAATTCTAGTTTTCAGTGATAATCTACGAGAATTATCATAAATCAGCAAAAAGCAATATAATAGATTTGAACAATATTTCCTGATAATAATATAAGATCATAATTATTTTATTTGTGTAATTATTATTTTTGAGGCGAAAAAATGATAAATATATCTATAATATATTAAGAAAAGTAAAAAATTTGATATAAGTTGTAGCCATTTTGTTAGTGGTTGAAATGATTAAATGAGATTGAACATATGCTGAGCCATTTTTGATTCCTTGTTGTATCCTGCTTCTGTCTTCCTATAATTGGAAGAGTAGACAAATGTCAAACGAATTCCATTTATAAACTGCCGTAATGAATTTTAAGATACATCTTATCGTAAACGAAATATTATAATAATTTAAATAATTGAAGAAAAATATTTAATACGTGTGACACGTTACATATATGACGAAAAGTTTAAAAAAAAACCGCGAATAATGTAAACACATCTATACACTTCGTAATTCGGTAGAATCTCCAACTAATAATATTTCACTAATTAACAATACATTCTTTTTAGCCAAATTTATTAGACGTATAAGTAGTTAAACTTGCTTCTGATTATCTTTTCACTCATAATCACTGATAATACATTCGTATTGTCTAGACTAAATTCGAAATATATAGTATTTTACATAAATGAAGTCACGTATATCGATGTACATTTATTTCACTAGATTATTTGTTTTTCTTATACTGTCAATGAAACACTAGTACAGATGACTTTCTCATTCAAATTCTGAAAAGACTTAGAATGTTTCGTATAAGATGTTTTACAACGAAAACGATCGGGCAAATTTCTCAGGATAGGAAACTTGATTTCGATGATTGAGTTCCTTTTCAGTTTGAAACATTATATAATACTAAAAATTTCGATAGAAAAACAATCGGTAATTTTCACTATCAAGAACAGAATGAACTGGCCGGGTGGGTGTTCACGATTGCGTACAACTTACATGAAAATAATTGTAAAATATATACGAATACGAATTTCCCCCAGTATGCTGACTGAATGCGTGGCATCCTCGTATGAATTTTCTCGTGTTGTCTCTACGCAAAATCTTACTGCTCTCTACGTTACTTAATACGGAAAAAACGTGCGTCTATTTTGTACAGTGATGTGCCTTTAAACTACACAACTTCGAGCTGAGTCGGCGCTACAACTGACCAAGCTTTTCGATCGTTTCACCAACTCCCATAGAATATAAAACATAGAGCGGAGACTCGCTGCCTTTTCGCTTATCGAGCGATCTTCAGCGTTGGATTTGCTAATGGGTCAGCCATGAAATAAACGATGCAAAGTGTAAACCGAAATGCATAACGCTTTAGTACCTTCATGATAAGGTGGAACCGTCAATTTTAATTAACACAGTTGCTACGACAAAGAGATAAATTACTATCGTGAAAAGAATATTATTACTTGTAGTAACATACTACATAACTTGTATATATTTCCAAATAATCTTTTATAGTATAATATATTTATAATTGAAAAATTCGATTAAAAGGAACAGAAAAAGATAAATTTATATATACATATATGTATGTATATAATATTCATAATATAAATATTTTATTATTCTGTTCGTATTTTTAAATATTAGGAATGAAATAAGTGTTAACAGATTAATAAAAATATTGTGAAAACCACCTAAATAGTGCCATTTTTTATTTCAATGTGCTCTTTTATTGAATATTTAATTTTATAGCAATAAAAATATTAATTATTTTTAACTTTTTTAGATACTAAGCTATTACAACAAGTTATAATACATTAAATATAAATGATAAATGTCATAATATAATGTGTTAATGTTAATTTATACATATATGCAAAATTCATTAGATGGCTCATTACTGTTTGAACTTATGACAAAAATAATTAACTGCTATATTGTGAGGCATAAAAATAATATTCAAATGAGCGACACTTATAGTATAAAATTCATTCCTTTCTACTTTTGTATATTGTGGGTTTGAAGTATTCGTATAAACATTTTATATATCTTCTTGTCATATGCTCATACAAATACGTTTAAAATGAAATACGTATGAGTTGTATAGTTGAGATTGAAGCATAAACAGAAATGGAAGGACATGAGGAAGATGAATTAGAAGATTTACATTCAACTATTTACACCTTTCCACCTAATGTACAGAATGTGATCGAACAGGTTAGATTGACCATATAACTGTCAAAATATACACTGACATTTATCCTTAATGAGCAGTTAACGTTTTCTTATCTTGTTAAGTATTACGATTTATTTTTTCTTTTTTGTTTTAGTGATTTATATGAATTTATATTAAATAAATTATTTTTTAATTTTTAGGTTTTACCTAGTACAGATCCATTGGATCAACCAAACTTTAATGTAGTAGATTATATAAATTCATTATTCCCAACCGAACAATCTCTATCGAATATAGACGATGTAGTAAATAACATGGAATTAAAAATATGTAACATAGACAAGGAAATTCGCTCGGTAGTACGTGGACAAACAAATGTAGGTCAGGATGGAAAAGCAGCATTAGAAGATGCACAGAAAGTAATAAAAAAATTATTTGTGCATATCAAAGATATTAAAGATAAAGCAGAACAATCTGAAGAGGTCGTTAAGGAAATAACAAGAGATATTAAACAACTGGATTTTGCTAAAAGAAATCTCACTGCCTCGATAACAGCTTTAAATCATTTACATATGCTCGTAGAGGGTGTAGATACTTTAAAGTAATTTTTTTACAATAATTTTTTAGAAAAAATATAGTTAACACATGTAATTTAGTGATTATTACTTTATAATGTTATTTGCGTGTTACTTTAGAGTATTAACACAAAAGAAACAATATGGTGAAATTGTTTTACCATTGCAAGCAGTGATGGAGGTGATGCAACATTTTAGTAGTTACATGGATATACCTCAAGTGAAACAATTGTCTGATGAAGTATGTAATATATGAATTTTTATAGCAGTAATAGTAAAATATATATAATGTTTATTAACATTCTGAAATAAAGGTACGTCAAATACATATTGAACTGGCTCAACAAATTACAGCAGATTTTAAACAAGCATTTTCTGGTCAAAATCCAAAATACTTTAATCAGTTAACAGAAGGTTGTTTAGTGTTATCTGTATTGGACCCTAAAGTTAAGTAAGTATGTTTATTAGAAGATTAGTTACTCAAATAGTTTTAACACAAATGTAATGACTAATTCTTTTTACAAGGAAAGATCTACTTACTTGGTTTGTGGGTATTCAATTACAAGAATATGCACATCTCTTTGATGAAAATCAAGATTTTGCATGGTTAGATAAAATAGATCGACGCTATGCATGGATAAAAAAGCATTTACTTGATTTTGAGTCAAAATTTGGTACAATCTTCCCGCAAGATTGGGAGATTTCTGAACGAATTGCTGTGCAATTTTGTCATGTTACAAGAGAAGATCTTACAAAGTTAATGCATAAAAGACGTTCTGAAATAGATGTAAAACTATTACTTTATGCAATTCAAAGAACAAGTAATTTTGAATCATTATTAACAAAAAGATTTAGTGGTATTACTTTGGAAAATGTGGATATAACAAATAAAAGGATTACTACTGCAGACACGACTGATAATAAAGTTCCAGGAAATCCGTTTGAACAAAATGACCAGGTTTTTAAAAATGTTGTATAAAATTGTCTTCTACTTAAGATTTATACTAACGGTTGTATTATATAACAGGTACAAAACGAAAAACCAAAACCATCACCATTTTCAAATCTTATAGGAAAATGTTTTGAACCATACTTAAACATTTATATAGAAAGTTTGGATCGTAATCTAGCAGATCTAATGGATAAATTTATATCAGATTCTAAAACACAACCACCTGGTGCAAAAGATTTTGATGGTATTGAAGGTCCTAGTAGTGTGTTATCCTCTTGCGCAGATCTGTTTGTATTTTATAAAAAGTGCATGTTGCAATGTACACAACTTAGTACTGGCTCGATTATGTTGAGTTTAGCTGAAACTTTTCAAAAATATTTGCGAGAATATGCTCTTAAAATATTACAAAATAATTTACCTAAGTAAGTAGAGTACACGCTTTTTATTTGAATTAATTAAATTTATGACTTTTTATAATTAAAATTTATTACAGAATCGGAGGTGGTACAGGAATTGGTACCAGTATGAGTAGTATACGTGATTTTCGGGACCTCTCAACATCTGGTTTTATACAAAATTTTCAAAGCTTTCTAAAAGAAGGTGAAAGCACGAGATTTAGCAAAGAAGAGCAATCGCGTATATGCTGGTAACAATTTGCTAATTGATGGTATTTTAATTAACATAATATTTATAAAAAAATTAATTGCACGAAGTTATTTTTCAGTATACTGACAACAGCCGAATATTGCTTAGAAACAACACAACAATTGGAAGAAAAATTAAGAGAAAAAACAGATAGATGTTATTCAGAAAAGATTAATCTATCTCAGGAACAAGATATTTTTCATAAGTATATACTTATTTACATATCTTTTTTCAGGTTATCGATATTTAGTTAATTTTTTTAATATTATTCATAACAACTTTTCCAGTGTTATATCGAATTGTATACAACTACTTGTTCAAGATTTAGAGTCTGCATGTGAATCTGCATTAACTGCAATGACAAAGGTATTTATTCAGTTTCATATTTGTTATACGTATGCTTTATAAATATTTTGAATGATTTTATTCACCGTTATTGATATGCAAATATTTCTTAGGTTCAATGGAGTGCCATAGAGGTTGTTGGTGACCAAAGTAATTATGTTAATACTATTGTGGCACATCTTCGACAAACAATACCTACTATCAGAGATAGGTTGTCTTCATGCAGAAAATATTTTACTCAACTCTGTGTTAAGTTTGCCAGGTAAAAACTGAAACAAAAAGTGAATTTGTTTTACTAAGGAAGTTAATGAAAAATGTATTTCCTTGCAGTTCTTTTATAGTAAAATTAGTACAGCAATTGTATAAATGCAAACCTTTAAATACTGTGGGCGCTGAACAATTACTATTAGACGTACATATGTTGAAAACTGCCCTTTTGGACCTCCCATCAACAGGATATCAAGTTCAAAGAAAAGCACCAGCGACATATACTAAAGTAATTTCTTTTGATATATTAACTTTTTATAAATTAATCAGCACATTAATTTGTATATATTAACTTGATATATTAATTTGTATCAAAACATATATTTTACTATAAACAGGTAGTAGTAAAAGGTATGGCAAGTGCGGAAATGATACTCAAAATTGTGATGTCACCAATAGAATCTCCAAAAGAGTTTGTAAAACAATGCAGAATACGTCTACCAGATTTGCAAGCGCCAGAATTTCAAAAAATTTTGGATATGAAGGTAAACTAATCTTTTTATAAACATTTAGAATACTTAACAGTCATATTAAAATCTCAATAATTCGTAGGGCTTGAAAAAAACAGAACAAGTTCTATTACTAGAACAGTTCAAGCAACCTGAGAATACAGATATTTCACATGACACTAGGAGTCACGTCATTCAAGATAGCCCAGAACACGAAGCTGGACGAATAAAAAGATTGGAAAAATTAATTAAAAAAAGAATATGAATGTTTCATAGTAAAACTTATATATATATATATATATATATTATATTTTAGTGTACATATACAACTTAAATATGATTGTAACTATATAATTACTAAATTTGCATAATTCTTTCACTTTGTTTCAATAAAGTAAAAATTGTTTTTATATAATTGTTACGTCGGCCGACTCTCTACCTGGACCGGGCCTCACATCGCGGACGGGATGGCAACTAGATGTCCGCACATCCTTATTGCGTACCCTTAAGAATCTCAAGGACCGACCATAAATCTTAGAAAATTCTAGCTAAAGTCATTCAGATCGAACAAAGATCTTTTTACGAAAGCGTTTTCTAAGGTCTCTAGTTTGTTTCTGGAAAACACTTGAAAGTTGGTTTTTCCACACGTGCGATGCTTTCTATCACCAACTTTCTATCGAGGGCGGCTAAGACCCCTCCTAGTCCACCAACAATCGTAATAGCCAATAGAAACAATGTCTATTACCCTCACTTTCCTGGCCCAAAACTGTCATCAACAAATCCGATGATCCCGTATGCTAGACACACCCTTCCCTAGCTCTTCTCTGACACAGCATCGTCACTTTCAGGGTAGTCCATTTTCGTCGTCAGAACAGTCAACAAGTCTACCACGGTACTACCCTTAAATCAATCCGTTTCGTAAAGTCTAACTAACTCATCGAGAGATATCGTCAAGTCGGGTTATACTTCTGTAACGCATTAACTGTACTCATCGTCAAATACTTGTGACGCACATAATATTGTGTAATCTATTGTTGAATATATACGTCATATTAACCTGTTAACACAACGTTGATTTCAGTTTAACCACCCCTGTTATCCTAATCGAAACAAGGGGAACGACTCTTTCGCGGCGTCGATTAGCCGAATCGTAGCGAGAATTTACGCCTCTCGCTGATGCGTTTTCCTCGCGACCGCGTCTCTCCGAGAACGGTCGTAACAATAATGAAATTTCATCTTCCTAAATTAATAATTTTGATTCTAAATTTTCCGTCTTAATCAAAGGATTTGTGTGTTATATAGAACAACAGAAGCTTTGGTTTTGTATTTTATTGTTGTACTTAATAAACAACATTCAATAAGCAGGTAGGTGTTAACCCTGCTTTTGTGCAAGTTCCTTTGCTTTAGCTTTCTCTAACTTAGCTATTCTAGCGGCAGATTTGCTGCCTAGGAGACCACCACCCCAGTGACGTCGGATTTCATCATATCTATCATTGAAGTTTGTTTTAATAGCTTCAACCAGTTTCGAGAAGTTGGCTCTATCGCCGGAATCAACCTGAAATAAAAATAATGCGTTATCGAAAATAAAGTACATTAAAATTATAATACATAATACTAATAAAATTATATCAGTATAACATATTGTTTAGTTATATCACTAAAATTATCATTGGATTGGCTCTATTTAAATTCATCATACTATAAATTATTAATTATATGTTATGTAAGAATAGTTGGCTTTGATGAAAACTCTTACCTGTACCAAAGCTAGTGCAGTACAAGTTTTACGCCTAACAAGGAGTCCCAATCGCGATTTACCTTTCACAATACAATAAGGTACACCCATTTTACGACAGAGGGCTGGTAGAAATAGAACAACCTGTGATAAAAAGTAATATATCTATCAAAGAGAATAATATTGTAATCAATAGTTTATGACTACAACTATATAGTACTCAGAATCACATTTCATCCTTTGAAAAAGATTGATTATATCAATTTATTCTCAGGTGAAGAAATTCTAACATCATTGTGATGGAACAATTAACACGTTCGTCGCCCAGCGTGATTCGGCTAAGTTTCCTGCGGGGCCCAAATCCGACCGCCAAAGAATGTAAATAGAGCAACAAGCAGGAATTCATCGTTTATCGCCTTCGATTCATTGTAAAGAAAAGATTATTTATTTCTGAAATGGAGAAAGCGATAAGCTTTCCCGTTAGAGTATTCCAAGGGACTTCATGGCAGATATCTCAGATCTTTCATTTAGTCGAGAAGCATACTTGTGAGACCGTACATCAGTGATTTTTTCATCCTCAAAATGTTCAGTAAACAGCGTGAAAATATATTTAAAAGTGAGGAGAGTAGTGATGACGGAGTCTATAACTATTGTTCAAAGTGCCTAAAATCACCCCAAATGTGTTTGGAATGTTTTAACGAATACCATGCGATACAGAACAATGTAATATATTATCCAGAATATAAATTAATAAAAAGTATGGTATAATATGTTTTTAATATTATTATGTTGTATATCCTATATATAATATCATATATTTATATTAACTCGAACAAGAAGAACGTGACCATACTTTGGTGACGGAGCCTTCACGGAAGTATACCCGTCGCATAGATATGTGCGACGTGGCGACGAACGTGTTAAATATACTTTACATAGTATTTTAAGAGACAAGGAAGTATACCTCAATTGGGTCCACGTCATGGGCAATTACCACAAGCTGAGCTTTCTTCTGTTCTACGAGTGTAGTGACTGTATTTGTTCCACTGCGTAACACATTAGGTTTCTTTACTGGTGTATCTTCTTTCTTTATAACTTTTTGTTCAGCTCTATCTCTCAGCTTCAATTTTTTCATAAGAACTGAATCAGGTCTATATTTTTCCAACATTTTGAATAATTGTGTTGCTGTAACATGAAAGGTTAATGATAGATCTCTATGAATTGTTAAATTTCCTTACTGTTTTATTTACTAGCATGTAACAAATATAAAATAAACATACCTGTTTGTTTATCCAATGTCTGTGTAAATTGATTGATTGGTGGTGGTACTTTTAGTCTTTTTTGCAGTACAGCTCTCTGCCGCTGAATACGAATATACTTGGGCCATTTCACAAAGCGGCTAAGATCACGAGCAGGTTGAATATCCTGTCCTAAATAATAGATGGTTTATTATTTTGTTGTCATGTATGTTATATTGTATGTTATTTAATGTTAATATATTATAATTAATTTGTATATCTAAAGTTATGTGTCCAACTTACCAATACCAAAGTTACGAGTACGTTTTTCAAACAGAGGATTGGTTTGTTTTTTGGGTTCAACCTTCTTGACTGCCAAAGGTGCAGCAGCCACCTTCTTTCCTACTTTCTTCTTGGGCTACATTTTTGTAAATGCATATATTAATATCATTTATATCATAAATATTATTAAGCATTCATTATCATTGTTCAAAATCATGCGTACATGCAAAATGTGGCAGTTAATCTTATGAAAACTAAAACATTATAACTTTTGCAAATGCCAAAAATTTATATACTTCTACAATAATAAATAATATCATTTCCAATAGCTTATAGAATATGATAAACAAATCTATATAAAAGAAATAGATTTATAACATCATATGTCCAAAACATGCTGAGATCGAACCACTATAATTCATAACAGTAACTAATTACTGTTAGAAATATTAATCTTATTTAGCCATTTAGTAAACTTACTTTCTTCTGAACCATCGTTTTAACAAAAAACCTAATGGATCTTTTATATCACAATGGATATAAAAGTTTGTATCTTGCTTAGAACAACGCGAGGTATGACCGCCAAGAACGTAAAGAAAGGTTCATGCAGCAGCGACACCACAAGCATGCAACAGCGCCACTTGACAATCAAAATCTTCATGAAATTACTTGCTTCTAGAAAAGAAACACGATTATTTCTATTTCTTCAAACCACTTATTGCAATATATTTTTTAATTAATTATTTTAATATATTAAATAATATATTATTTTAATTTAATTATTTTTAAATTTGAAAAAAGGACAAAGATGAAATAAATTCATAATTCCACTGTTTAAAATAATTATTCTTTCTTTTGTGAAAATATATGTATAAATAGAAAATTCATAAATTTACAAACAAAAAAGATATAAATAGAAAAATAGAAAATATGAGATGAATAATTGTAAAATTTATGGATATGAATACATTAAGATTCTATGCATATGAAGCACAGAAATTATATGCATATTGATTTAGAACGTATTATATCAATGAAAAATAAACGTAACAATTAACATTACGCCTAAGATATAGTTTGAGAACAAGTTTTCTTTCCAAAATATATTTATATATCTGAAAGATGCGACAACGAATTAAAACTGTTCAAAGGATTCATGCATGAATTCGCTAGGGACGAAAATGTGGCAACGACGGCAGCGACGACAACGACGGTTCGCGTGCGCGATCTTCGCGCCTCCACTCTGGACTGTTTTCCGAAGGAGATCGTGTAGCGGCTATGATGTGCTAAGTTCGTAATGTGTCGACAATCCGTCTAAGATACTCATCTGTCATGAAAGCTGATATTTGGTATTCGAAAAACTTTCGTTTATTAGTGTGTTCGTGACAGTACGTAACTTGGATAATTAGTGTTAGTTTCCGACTTATCGTGACATTTTCTTCCCTGCAACTGTCGATTCTGAGAAATCGCACATTTTCTATTTGGGTGTACTTTTTGGACCATTACAGGTAATGTTAGTATATACATTAAGTGTAACCACTTTATATTATCTTAAACATTATTACTGAAGATTTCTATTCTATCTGTTTAAAGCTAGCAATAGATTTTATGGTCACTACTTGCATCGTATGCTGAAGCGTCATGTAGAATTTCGCTCGCGATTACTGACAAAAACATGTTAAATACATCTTTAATGTTAATTCCATCAAATCCACATTAAATTATAGCAGTATGCAACATTTTTCATTGAAAAGCATACTTTACTTGAATTGGTGAAAATATGAATATGTGTACTTAAATTACCGTTGAGGATAGTCTGTGAAAAAGGAATGCAACTAAATGTTAAAATTAATTTTTTTGTTATATTATTATACAAATTTTGTAACTCGTACAACAATCAAATTTACGTTTCATTAAAACATCAACGGAACATATATATATTCCGATAGAATCTTTCAATTTTCAGTTTAAGAGAAGAATGTCGCGGAAAAAAACATCTCGGTTGATTTCGATTTATTTAACTACAGATTAATATTATCAACATACTTCTCAATTTAGAAGACCTCGGTGTCTGCAAATGTCGGTGCAAAAATGTTAGCCGATAATAAATTACTTTGTAATTGTAAATACAGTATATTGCAGCTATAATTCTTAGTGTCAGTTAGCACTAAATAACTATAATAATAATAATAATTTTTCCAGTAAATATACATATGAAATAAACATTACGAAATAAAAATTTGATATCATTCCCTAAAAACTTTATGAATCTATGAAACGCAAATATACTTAAGTGGCCACAAAAAGTATTTGCACAGCATTATTTTTATTATAGCACATACTTATTACATAATTAATTAGTATCAAATTTCGTATTAGTTAGTAATATATATTACTCTCATATGACTTCCAAAATTTGGTACTGTAAAAGTAAAATGCAGAATCTGATAGAAAATTGCTTCATTAGAAATAAAGATATGTGCAATGCCTTTTGTAGTCATTATATCTAGCGATAGTTAATGATTATTGCAATATATATATATTAATCCATTATATTTTATACTGTATAAATTATTTTTCTTCGAAGAAGATAACTAGTAATAGTTAAATGATTGATAGGTACGATATAAATCGATCGATATGACTATCAGAAAGATTTGCGGTATCGGTGCCGGATATGTAGGTGGACCGACGTGTAGCGTGATAGCCTTGAAGTGCCCAGAGATTCAGGTGACTGTAGTGGACAAGAGTAAAGAAAGAATTGCACAATGGAACTCAGAAAAGCTTCCGATCTATGAACCAGGTCTCGATGAGGTTGTGCGTAAATGTCGCGGCAAAAATTTATTCTTTTCTACGGACATCGAGACCGCAATCCAGGAGGCTGATTTGATTTTTATCTCGGTCAACACGCCAACAAAAACATTTGGCAATGGGAAAGGAAGGGCAGCCGATTTGAAGTACGTCGAGAACGCAGCTAGAATGATCGCGGAAATTGCGACCGGGGACAAAATCGTTGTGGAGAAGAGCACAGTCCCAGTCAGAGCAGCGGAGAGTATCATGAATATTTTGCGTGCCAATCATAAACCAGGAGTATCGTATCAGGTAACATTTCCGTTACGAAAATTTACGACTGCATCAACCATGTCGGCGAAATCTTGATCGAATATTTTTACTTCGTAATAGACAATTTTATGTAAGGAAAGCTTATGGGAGAAGCAAAAAATGGATTAATTTCGCGTTCTAGACTCTTAATGAAACTAATATTAATGAAATTTTACAAGTTTTAAGTAAACTGGTGATGTTTATGCAAATTTCTATCTTTAAGCATTTAAAAAAGTGGAATCTAAATAGAGATTTCTTTTGTCCTTCAAATATTATAATGAATACTTTATTTCAAGTATTTTATATATTTTCTTATACAAACATCTGCATGAGTTGCAAATTATTAATACATTTCCTTGTATAACCCTAACAATTTCGGTGATAAATCAAACGAGATTTTATCAATTCCATAAATTACAAATAGTCTTATTATCCTATATCTTGAGACCGTGAAATTATAAAAGAAAAATCCACAACCTACGACTTGCAAATTCAGCAGAATATTGTTAGTTGGTAAATTATCGTGCAAGACAGTTGTAAAATACTAATTACTTTGATCGAAGTATAAATCCTTTTCTTGGAACTTCTTTGTTTCTCTTTCGTTGCTCTCTCTCTAGATTTTAGAGTCGTGTAGAATCTAGAGAGTAATGGGTCGATTGCCACGTGGCTGATTTCCTGTACTCCGTCGTGTAAAAGTACTCAGAAGCCAAGATTGAGCAGATAAATATGTAGTTTATTGGATTGAGTATCGAAGTAAAACAAAAGCAAAGGAAGTTTAGAATAGTCGCTTGTTGCTTGTAATAGAGTATTTTACTGTATCCTTTGAAGCTATTTTTAGGCTCGCTGCTCGCCAGATACAACTTTTAGTGCATGTGGATTAATCTCTTTTCCTTTCTGTTTATGGGCTATGCTAATGCAATTTAAATATCTTTTAAAATACTTAAAATATATTTGCTAGTTTAAAATTTCAGAAACATAATAAGGGATAAATTTCGAAATTGAGTCACGATTAAAAGTAAATATTATTGCAAACGAGAAAGTCAAATAACTGATTCTTTAATTATTCCGAATAGCGTATCGATAATTATCAGCTGTGTACGACCCTATATAAATATTTAATTTCACAGCTGTTCAATTTATCATTTCAACAATATTTTGAAATAATCGTTCGATGATATGCAGTGAATAATATTCCTGATTCTTACTTACGTCTATGGTCAATATACATATTAACTGTCGGGCTTTGGAATTACCTGGTTTAATACTTGATGAGTTCGTATCTGCTCAAGTGTACAAGAATTTCTATTCGAACTGCTTTTCATTCGCCACGTATTGTTCGTGACCTTTTTACTTTCTCAGCTAATCAGCCTTTCTATTATTTGTCACGTGTTCTTAGTTTCATCGCAATCGTGCAAGATGAGAGTAACAGGAAAGGCGTAATCTCTTCTTTAGATCTTATCAAACCCGGAGTTCTTGGCGGAGGGAACCGCAATTGAGGATTTAGTGAATGCAGATCGCGTTTTAATCGGAGGTGAGGACTCACCGGAAGGGCAGGCGGCCATCGAGGAATTATGCAAAGTTTACGAGCATTGGATTCCAAGGAAGAATATTTTAACTACGAATACTTGGAGTTCGGAGTTATCCAAGCTGGTAAAAGCAGAAAATAAAATATTGGTTTATTGGCGAAACGATACCGTTGCTGTTTGCGAAACGCTAATGAACGAAATTAACTAATTTCAACGCAATGTATACATTGATAATGTTAAAGACGGAAAGGCAACATTATTTGTCAAATAAATGATAACGCTGCGTCGTCATGTTTTACATTTGAAATATCATGTTGCTACGGCACGTAGTCGAGCTTATACGTAAAATCATTATGTAATTATTTGAATTAATTGTGATTTTAGGCCGCAAATGCCTTTTTAGCGCAACGCATATCAAGCATAAATTCCTTGTCGGCGGTATGTGAAGCGACTGGCGCGGACGTGTCTGAGGTGGCACGGGCTGTTGGCCTTGACTCTCGAATAGGATCGAAGTTCCTCCACGCATCAGTCGGATTTGGTGGTTCGTGCTTTCAAAAGGATATTCTTAATTTGGTGTATATCTGCGAATGTCTAAACTTACCGGAGGTGGCGGCCTATTGGCAACAAGTCATAGACATGAACGAATACCAGAAATCTAGGTTCTCTGCAAAAGTAATCGAGTCTCTGTTTAATACCGTCACGGACAAAAGTATTTCTATGCTAGGCTTTGCCTTCAAGAAAAATACTGGCGACACGCGTGAGTCACCGGCCATTCATGTTGCTAAGACTCTACTCGATGAGGGTGCTATGCTTCATATATATGATCCCAAGGTAATTCTCATCGACGAGAATGTAATCTGTAATATGTACATTTGACTAGTTACTAAGCGTTTTGTATCTTTTTTCTCTTATAAAGGTCGAGGAGAGTCAAATTATCGAGGATTTGACACATCCGAGTGTAACTAATGATCCAGAATACGTAAAAAGCAGGATCAGTATTTACAAAGACGCTTATAGTGTTACGAAAGATACACACGCTATAGTACTGTGTACCGAATGGGATGAGTTTGTAGTAAGTAACAATTGTAATTATTTTAAAAAATAGTTTTACGATTATTGTATAATTTATTATTTGTTTTAGGAACTGGATTACAAACGAATTTATATTAACATGATGAAACCTGCATATATTTTCGATGGAAGAAAAATTTTGGATCACGATAGGTTACAAAAGATAGGTTTTATCGTACAGACTATTGGCAAAAGAATTACGAGGACCGTACTCTCAAGAGCATGGGGAAGTCAACCTCAAATATAAATAAATATATGCAGGTTGTCATATGAAACCGAATTCATTTAATTTCACAAATATTTTAATTATCACGCGAGTGGGTTTAGAATCTTGTAAATTCCGAAATGTGCTAGATTTTATACCCTCCATGGAATAATCTTGACATAGAAAGTAGTATTTGCTTTTACTTAAAGCATTTTCCTCTTTTACAGATTTTGTGAAATAGTAAATTAGCTTACAATTTTTCCAAATTTACAAAAAATGTAGATTTACAAAATTTTGAAAGATCGAGCATTTTTGATGGAGCTTAGATTTAAGATTATAAATGTTGGAAGCAAATGCGCCTTTTTAAGAACAAGTATGTACCTAATATATATCACTTATTGTAACTGTTTGTAGTAGTGAACAACATCAGTTGTATCAAACATTTATATATACTTTTTACATAATTTGATATGTAGATATCTGCAATTATTATAATTATGATGATAAATACTGTAGCTTTATTCTTTTTACAAGTGGGCATTTATGCGATCTATAGCGGAAGATCCTATTTTAAAAGAAACAAACAAAGAATATTCCTTTACTTTTCGTGCAATATATGTTACGCATATAAAACAAATACTGCGCGAGTGAGCACGGAGGTATGAAGTTTTTGATACTAATTACATTACTTATTGCGATACACTATGACATTATAGGATACAGTACAATACTTACCAATATTTTAACTTAAAAAGATGTATTAGTATTTTCTATTATGTGGAGAATTATTGTAATTCTATTTTTTCATACTTCCATATTCATTTATTGCATTTTTGGAAAACTTTTCCTATAGTTTTCCATTTAATTTTAGATATTACGCTCTTATTAGATATTTTTACAAGTGTAAATAATTCGTTCTTAATGGTACTACTACTTTTAATGTTATAATGAAATTGTTATAAAAGTTGTTTTTGCTTTATTGTAGAGAAAATATTAGTTTCAAAATATCATATTCTTTTGTTGTAGTAACATTAGGAAGGAATGAAAAAAGTAAGCAATAATATCAATGTTGTATTTGGTATATTATATTATATGTCAAATATATTTGATATATGTTTGATATCAAAATGTTTTGTATAATGTATAATATGTATACCATTTATAAAAAACAAAGTCTTAGAAGATTTGCAAGTTAAAATATTCATGATAATTTTACAAGAACTATTTCCATTGTACGTAATTACAGGAAACTGGTATAAACAAATAATTTAATATTGATTTATTCCAAGCAACATAATACTTTACTTTTGTGGTTATATACACGAGATTTATAAATAAATGTTAATAGAAAGTTTTCTAATTCAGTGTCCTTATTGATTGTTTACATTAATACATTATTAATACACTTAGTATATACATACATATATATTGCATTAACATTCCTTAAGCGAAATACTGTACACTATTTTCAAACAAATATTTCAGTATTCTGTTCCCTAAAATGAAGGACAATAAAAAGAAAAATTTAATTTGGAAAAAATAAGAAAAAATTTTTCTTTAATGCAAAAATTATTATTGGTATCATCATCATCATCATCATCATCATCATCTACGTAAAATTATAGAGTATAAATATAATAACTAGAATATCGTTGAATGAATGATATCATTAAACTTGTCAATTTTTTGCAAATTGATAATTTATCATCAAATTAATTCCGTAACCGATATACGAAATTCTGAATGAAGTGATAAGAGTAATTAACAAAAATCCTTGAAATTCGCGGTGATGTCGATGTTGATATTTACGGCCCTGATTTGGAAGAGCGATGGCGCCGCTGAACGAACTACTGGTTGCAGAAGCAGAGGCAGCAGCAGTAGCGGCAGCAGTAAGCAGTAGCAACAGCACGAGTCGTTGTGTGTCTCAGTCTCGCCGTCAAAATTCGTAAGTGGTCCGCGTGACAGTTGTCTGGAGGTTACGTTTACAAGCCGGACGATGATGTCAAAGAGTTGGTGTCGCGTGATTCGCGCGAGATCGAACCATTCATCGAATTGTCAGTGAATCATTACGTTCGTTGTTGGTTTTTTCTTTGTCGGTGCAAGCTTCTCTCTCTCTGTTGGCCAACAGGGATAATAGGCCGGGCCTATCAGTACAGTAGGAAAATGGCGGCTTGCCTTGCGCGATGTAGACGATGAGAGGCAACGAGGTTCTTGGCGTGAAGCGCTTGAACACATTACGAAAAAAAAGTAACCTTTCGTTTTATTGCCGATTGTTCGCGGTGTAAAGTGTGTGGAGTTGGTGTTCGATCATCGGCGCGGTGAACGAAATAAGAGAGAGAGAGAGTGGGAGAGGTTAAGAAAAAAAAAGGAGGGACCTTGTTAGCGCGAACACCACGAGTTACGAGATGAGAGTGAGACGTGAGGAAGAACGAAGGAAAAATAACACGAGAGCCGAGTAACGAAGAACCACTGTGCATTCAGTTTGTGTACGCGTGTGTGCTCGTATGAGAGCGAGAGGCGATCAACGGTGACAAGTGTTCCGTCGACGGGGAACTTGGCCTTAGCCCCACGTCGACAAGAAGATGATATTCTGGGTATCAAGATACCGCCGTGGCTACGTCGACCGCGATCCTCGTGTCGCCGTTTGCTGTCGTCGCCATTGAGCTGCGGCTGCTTTCGCGAAAATTTGTTTTTTCGCGAGAGGATAGCGAGGCCGTGGACGACGAGAACAACGACGAGGACAACAGCAACGACGACGACGACGACGACGACGACGACGACGACGACAACGACGACCGCCACCATCACTATCACTATCACTGTCACTATCACTATCGCTATCACTATCACTATCACCATCACCACCACCATCACCATCACAATCATCACCATCACAACCACCACCACCTCCACTACCAACGATCACAAGGAAAACTCGAGGGAAGATGAGAGGCGCGTGCGACGGCGGCATAGCGAGCTTTCTCGCTCTGGCGCTCCTCTGTTTATTCCACACGTCATGCCTTGTGGACGGTATGTAATGCTTCCATTGCCCGTCAGTTTAGTTTCTCTCTCAGTCGTTCTGTCTTCCTATTTCTTGTTGTTTCTTTCTTTTACAGTGGTTACAAAAACTAGTACAGAATATACATACTAATTACTTAGGTACAGATATTAATTTTCGTATCATATAAATCATTCCGCAAATTTAAATATACAGAAAAATGATGATGATGTTACAGACAGTATTTTTAAAATTTACTATTGTTTATAGCTTATACCATATTCAATAAATAAATTTGTTGAAATAAGACATTTGTTTCTCGAGAATTGAACGTTAATTATGAAATTAGATAATGAAATAGTGAAACTGGCAAAAAGTGGAGTAGAATGTTTGTCATTTGACAACTTTTTGAAGAACAAACATTTAATTGAAAATTGTAGAACTTGATAAAAAAAAGGCTTCACTTGAATATAAGGGCATGTTCCGATACTTTTTCTAGTCATTGTACATACGTAGTATATATATCCTTTGTATGATCCTTTCTCGAGTCGATCTCTTCCTCCCTCATTTCATTCGTGCATCCGTTTCTACCTGTTTTTCATTCTTCTCTTCTTTCCGACTTCTGCCCGACCGTTCTTCCTGCTCTTCCCCTCTTTTCCTTTTCTTTTTTTTTTTTACTTTCCGGACTACGTAACGTTGCGTAAGCCGTAAGCAACGCGGCATCATGCGCGAATACAGAAGGGCCGAATTAATCTTGTTGTACCGAGGCTCGTCGAGTATGCGGAAGGGTATATGTTTCATCGGCGCAAACTGTATGAATATGAACTCCCTGTTTCACGCACAATTTATATGATAACTCCTTTTTTGCCACTATAAAGTAGTGTTTTATTATAAAATTATTACTAACCTATTTTATTCAGGCTTCAGGTATAATGTATTGTATATGTTTACGTAAAAGCACAAAGAAAATCTGAATAATATTCACAGTCATTCTATAAATAATATTGCTTGTTATGTTAGATACACACTGTATCTTGATTTTTACATTCATTATTTGTAATTGTTACATCATTTTTATGTCTTTGAAAAAATATTTTTTTCAATCTGAATCAGATAGTCGAACCGATAAATTAGTTACTTAAATGACAAATTAGAATATAACCAGAAATAATACTATGTTATGTGTAGTACGATATAATTTAACTAAAGATCAGTATAGTTGAAAATATTGATAAAATGCAATGTAGACGTATTGAAACTGAACAAATTGTAACAATGTTTCTCGAAATGTTAAAATAATAATTTTATAAACATTTGTTATTATTATAATTTAAACAATGTAAACTATAGAATTGTAGCATTCAATTTTGTGATGTAATGTATTAGAGGTTGTAAAAGTGAAATAGAATGAAATTTAAGTATAAAAGAATTATTGAAGAATCCGAATGTTAGCAATGATATGTAGATTAATATCTATTTAGTATCTAATTTATTATTATTTTAGTATCTAATTTCATCGTGGAAGATATAAAACACAATTGACAATGCAATACACTAAAAATATGATAGTATATTATTTGATAGTACAAAGTTAAAAATGTTTGGTTTTAACCAAATTTGTGTAAATATAATACATATATCGTATATAATCGTACTTTTTATGTAGATAATTCCTTAAAAAGGCAGTAAAAAAGACCTAAATTATTATATGCCTACATATGTATAAGTTCTCACATATTCTCAATAACATATTTCATGTTGAAGTCCAATATAAATAACGACAGCTGAAACTAAACTTAATTCAAACTAAAAAATTAAGGAATCCACTGATAAATATACATGTATTAACTAAATGAAAAATGTATTGAAAAGATTAAAAGCCTTTGCAAATTAATAAATTAATTCGTCTCTTATAGTTAAATCGTTAAATATTTGAATTACACGTACAAGAAAAAATACTCGCTATTTTTGTTATGTAGAAACCTTCCCAAGATGGAAACTTGGTTTCAAAATCGCGGTACAGTAATTACTTTTATTACATGGTAGTTATTTTCATAACGAAGGCGTCGATAAGCGGTATCTCGTGATTTTGAAATCCAATCGTCTTCGCGAGATACGTAATCATTCGTGTAAATTGTGCGTGCAATGTGTATGCAAATGATTGATTTTCCAACGTCGCTCGCTTCGTCGTGCTACCTCGACTACCAGTCTACGTATGCTGTGAATTTATTATTATTATAAACACATCCTTATAGTCAGAGCGCGGCCTTTTAGCGCCACGTTTCGTTGATAGTTAATTAAGATACTTTACGATCAATCTCATTTTGTTTTTGCCTTTTTCGGTGTCTTGTTGACCTTCCTTCGATACCACTCACACTCGTCTCGAAGAAATTGCTGCCTCTCACAACACAAGAATATATATTTCAGGATACTTCGTTCCGATATTTTCATCGGTAACTTTGCAAATAATTTGAATCGCATAGGCGTAATATTTGAAGTTAAGAGACTCTGCAATTTTTATTTGATAATTTTCACTGTATATAATTGTATCAATTCACTATGTCAATTTGATAAATAGTAATTTTTATTTTGCAATGTGATACTTTAAAATTGCGACATTTGAACTTTGAAATTGGGAGGTTTTGCAAGCTGATATGTTTTCCGACTTTTTCAGATAAAACTAATGCATGTATTTGTTAAATTCAGAACTTTTATTTACGTACACTGACAGTGAAATATCTAGCATCTATGTGAATACATATCTATGTGGTGGTTCTGTAGTGTTTCTGTATTTCTGATAAATCTGTGTCTATTGAATATGAATACTAAAATTTTATGTAGATACTCAGCTTTATTTATTTTACCATATGTACATAGTATAATTATACATGTATGTTTTTCTGTATATAATATAATTGCCCAATATAATATAGAATTTATTACGTTTTTTTATGGAATAGAAGAAGATTGTATTATAAAGTGTTATAAAATTTATATTTAACCTAACAGAATTATATATTGATATCGTATTTTATTGAATTTACTGCATATAATAGAATTTTACAGAATATTACAACGTAACGTGCTTTATTTTTATTTTATTTTTGATTAAAATTAAAGCATTGTACAAGTTTTAATAGAATCTACAGGTTGTACCATGTAACGTCATACCGCCATGATTTTCAGGTACTTCCGATAATTTGATGAAGATACATGTTTCGAATAAAAGTTAATCAGCTTTCAAATCGGCTAAGAAATGAAAAAAAAAATTGTTTTTTGAGAAGAAGTTATGATCATCTTGACATTGATATTACATATAAAATAACACTACGTATTTTTTACTTTGTACCGTTGTAGACAATGTTAAGACGAGTTCAACGACCTACTTTACTATGACTGTGAAATGATTTTGAATCTTGAAATGACGATTTAATTAAGGGAAATATTATCGTTAAAAATTATTTTATTTCGATTAAATAACATATTTCGAAATGGCGAGCCTCAATAAGATAAATATTATTAATATTAATAATATTGAATTACTAATATTCATCATACGCACATTACAAAAGCAACATAAACAGCGTGTAGAAATAAACATATATACCTTGTGTAGTATTGCAGTATCTTTGTAAAAAAAGGTTTGTCAGCCTTCGAAAGATGGCATGATGTTGACTTTTATGTCACTCCATTGGTTGTAATTTGTAATATTGTAATGTTGTGTAATATTGTTAATTTTATAAATTATGTTTAGTTTTTCTCATCATTGTATATGTTACTAATGTTTCCTTTATCTTCGTTATATGTCTTATGTTTTATACAGACATTTGTATGTAGAAATTAGTAACCGCGATGAGAAAGTATCTTTGAGGTGCGAGTTGACGCGACGGTTAAATCGTGGCTAGGTGCTGCGCGATCATACAGTCAACGTAACGGAAAAAAGTGGCAGTCTTCAATTGGCACGCGACAGAAACAGTCTTATTGTATATTTAACTATGTATACTTTAGCATATCGTGATTAGATTATTTTCAAAGTTTCTTTGTTTATTTTCTTTTTCTTGCGGAATCTCGATCCTTACTGTATGTGTACATACATACATATATCATTTTTCATTATTCTTTTAGTCATAGTCGTGTTTCCTATTTTTTTATAAATTATCAGCAGTGCTTTTAATTATATATATATATATATAATTAAATATATAATATATAAATATATGATGTTATATATATATATATACATATACATATATAACAATATTCTATATAATAGAAATAATATTAAGTCTTTGGTATCTCATAAACAGTGAACTTGTAATACTAATTTTTATAATAATTACTATATATATATAGTTCACTGTTTATGAGATATCAAAGACTGAATATTATTTCTAACTAAACTACATTCTAGATAGCGAGGATGAATTGCATACTAATTGATTCTACAAAGTGTGAATTTTTTGTGTATCTCAGTTTTTAACACTCTTGAAAACGTTAAATAGTATATTTACAGTATATTTACAGTAGTATATTTACATGACAGAGAAAAATAATAACTGTAACTTCATAAGGGAAATTATGGGAAACTATCAATTTAATTTATTTATATCCAAAAATGACCTCTTATACGTGAAATTCTCAGTCCCCTGTTATGTCACAACTACAAAATTTACTCTATAACCCATGCTCAGTGAATGAATTTGAAGTTATTTACTAATTTTTACTTTTTATACATATTTTACAATAGTCATATTTATCATTTATATTTATTTTATTTTAATCGGCTTCATTTTATTGACAAAAAAGCATCTAGCACAAGTCTCATTTGCTCATCTTAGTTCCTGGACCACCAAATCATTTCTGAAATAGAACGCGATATCTAGGTATTAACAAAGAAATCACACGAAGTAAGTTGAAATTAATAAAATGTAGTATTGTGCACCTTTTATGCTTTGTAGCAAGTGTCCATTCTTGAGCAGCTAAAATTGCAAGCTCGTTAACAATCATTTGTTAGAAATTCAAAATTTACTATTTTTACGAAGTTTTATTTAACGTAACGTAAATATAACATAGGCATTCAACATTTTTTTAAATATCAGAAGTGAATAGTATATAGAAATATCCAGAAGCTTGATAAAAGTCTTTGTCTATTGTATTTATGTTACATCGATATTGATGTTGGCAACTAAATTATTACCACCTAATGATAAAATCCGCAATCATTTAGTTGCCAATCCAATATTATAATTCAGTCATGGGTATTTTAAAGTAAAGCGTAAAATTTAATTATTTCAATTTACAATAAAGGGCGCAAGATTGATCACTAGTTTGTTTATGGAAGGATTAGTTAGGAAAGATTAGGAAATTTAGTTATTTAGCAGTTTTAAAAATTCAGTGATAGTTGTTTTTAAGTTTAACTGACAATGTTTAAGATTGATAGCTAGTTTGTTTACGATTAATACGTATTAATTGTTTTTAAATTTGATTATTTTTGTTTTCACTTTTAAATTTAAATGACAATTATAAAAATTGATAGTTCGTTTATAATCTGATATAATCTAGTATAATCTTGATTACAAATTACTATTGATGTATGATTATGGGTGATCAAATTCTATAAATAATCCTTGAGGAAGCTAATTATTCTTTAATTAATTTGTGATGAAAAGCGTGAGAAAATATTTGTTTTTTCAAATAGAAAGTTTTAAATTCAGTTGATTACATAAAAGTTTTATTGAAATCTCAATCTTTTGTAGATAGCTTTTAAAAAAATACCGATAAAATTACATATTATAATCATTTGTCTCGCCGCTTTTATGACAATACCAGCATGTCCTCTGCTATATCTGAAGCTTGTTACAATTCATAAATTAAATGGAAAAGTTTGTGGACAAGATCACTGCGAAAAGATTCCCACGTTTGTAGAATCACTCTATCTCAAAATGGATTGAATTATGACAAATATTGTATATGACCCTTTTTACACGTTTCGATTCTTCAATGTGTTTTAGATTAAATTTTCCCATTTATTTTTTTTCTTAGAATACTCTCTTTTATTAAAAGTATATTAATACGATAAGAATATAATGAATAAAGATTTATTTTATTCTGTGATATAGTTTTATAAGTATATAATTTACTGTAATGCCTTTTTAATCATCCTTTAAAACTAAATTATTGTAAAATGTTCTTCTTCTTATTATTGTCTATTTCATTTGCATAGGTTGCATTAATATTATATTTCTACTCTCTATTTACATTAGTTACGTTCTTTAAAGTTTTTTTTATTTAATGTTAAATTATAAAGTGTTTTTATTATTACTTTATGTTGCGTTAAGTGATATAATGAAATTTCATTTACAAAAGAAATATATTAAAAGTATATTAAATATATTCATTCGAAAAATAATATAACGCTTTAAGTATCTCTAACGTTACGCAGTTCAAAGTAATTAAAAAATTTTCCTGATCAAACATCTGGAACGCGAATCTATTGTATACTCAGTGGTACTGGTACATAACTTTCACCAAAGATCCATCCGTTGTGAATAACTTTCATTCACTCGATTATCGACTTTCGTTCGTGCTAAACAAGTTAAAAAAACCATTCTATTGTATACTAGGAAACAATTGAGATTCTATATAAACGTTCTTCGTGTAAAAATTAACTTGCTTAGAATCATAAAACATGAAAGATATTATATGGAACTCCTTATCCCAATACATGATCGATAGCATGAATTTGCGAATTTCCACTATTTCAGTAAAAAAGGAAAGCAGAACTAAATGTCCTCTTCTTTTGTTTTTAGATTATGGTTATACTTTAAACTCGACTCATGATTTCCAGAATCATTTGATTATTTTACGTTCGCTTATGAATTTTTATAATCCATCGAATCGCATGTTTATGGTTTTGATACAAGAGGAACGGATATATTGCTCATGAGTATTGTATGTGGATACTTTGTTGATTTGTATTAATAGTACATGTATATGAATGTTGCTAAATATATGAATTAATGGGAAACTAATGATTAAAAGATCTTAAGATACTTATTATTAGTAAATATTGAAAAGATAACAAGATTTTTATGCAATCAACAAATTACGTTATATCGTACTAAATTTAAATTTTCCATTTAAAACATTATTAATACTATATTAAAATTAAATACACGATTCCTCAAAGTATCAAGTGGTTAATTATTGCTAGAATTAATCATAACAGTCTCGTTACGTATTTGGAAGACTCTTCTCTTATCTTATGTACTAAGTATTACACAAACTGAAAATCATGAAAACTCTTTCTAAACAACAAAACTATTCAGAAATTTTTGATATTTACAGTTCGATAACTCGAATAAGAGATAAAATTGTTCTGGGCCTTTCTATTCTTAATTTTGTAAATTATATCCTACCAAAAATAAACAAGTGCCTACATATGTTTGAGCAGTAGTGTATAATGGCATATATGTACATACATAAATAGGAAATGTTCTTATATCAAATTATATCAAATATTTTATAACTATTACTTCTAATAAAAATTTGAAAGATGATTACATTTATAATACTTCAAATTATAAGAAATGCATTTTCAAATCCTATATTATAAAACTAAAACTTTTCATAGCACGGTCAGAGATGAATTACAATACAATAACCATTTCCCGATTTATATTAAAACATATTTCATATTTGTAGCTTTATTTGCAAGCCTTTCTGTATTTATAATACTTCGAAGTATAAGATATGTATTTTCAAATTCTATATTATAGAAATAAAACGTTTCACAATAGAAAATCTGCTGAATTTACGACCATTCCCTTATTTACGTACATATACAATACTCGCCACTATATTCTTTCATTGAGCAATAGAAAACGCCATGATTTATCTTTATCACTCTCTACTTATAATGTACACGTGGAATAAGTTTCAATGTATAAACATTTTTCATTATTTTCCACGATAATTGCGTAATCGTATAAAGGTAGATGAAGAAATATGTATGTATAAAAAGAAGGATATACGAAAAGAGAAAAAAAATGATGAAAGAAGTGAATCAGCTGATTGGTTATTATACGAACATCATTCCAATCAAGTAACACATTACTATGTAAAAGAGTCGTTTGTTTTGCATATATATATTACACACACACACACCCACATGCACGCACGCACTCACGCACGCACTCACGCACATACACGTATACACACGCAAACACACATGCACACACATTCACGCATGAATCCGGCCTTTAGAATGCAAAATTCTCTCGAGAATACATTCTACGCAACCGTATTGTTGAATCGTAAATTAGGTCTAAATACGAATCGCGCGATTGCTACGCGACCAATCACGAATCTGCGCTATCGGATAAATTACATAGTGAACGGTCACGTTACAGGGTTATTGGTCACTTAACAATTCCTTTAGAGATAATTTCTGGGAAGTACTTAATTGATAGAGAATATCCTGAAAAAATTGCTCGATCAATGTCTTAGCTAGCTACCTGTCTGGTATTCCATGTTAATGTTAACTTATGGCGAAATTACGACATATTCCTTTTCTGTGTTCTCTCGCATTCTTTCTTTGTTCGCATATTTTTCTTTGCTCTACTGTGAGCTTCCTGCATAATAAATGTCGCTTTCAGTCATATTTAGACGTTTTGTTTTAGTTATTTTAAGCTCAAAGAAGTATTTGATCGATTGATTGATTTGATGATTTGTTTACGTATTATCAGATATGATATAGTGCTACAAGTTTTCAACCGAAGTGCAATTTTACTACATCGCATCGTTAGGATAAAAAATCTCGATAGAAAGAAAAATAAAGAATTTCGAGAAATAGAAATCTATCGCGATGTAACGTGTACAGTGTATAGCATTTTATAAAATACAATACAATACGTACTGCGAACAGAAGAAGAATTTTATTAATGTATAAGTTAAATATATACATTGAAATAAATATATATTTGGTCAGAAAGATCTTTGACAGTTACTAATATATATATGTAGAAGTATCGATTCGACTCAAATTTCAAATCTCTTAAAATGATATTTCAAATAGTACAGTCCTTCGAAAATTAGTAGACACATCACCTTTCATAAATTTCGACAATTTTTCAATTTTATGTGTTGCCTGAATCTTTTTTACAATATTAAAGTATATTAAAGTAATATTAAATTAATTAATTAATTAAATTAGAATTAATATTAAAGTGATATTATTAGTGAAATTTAGAAACTGACACTAATAAATTTTCTTGTTTAACAGTAAAAAAAAAAAAAATGGTAATGAATAAAATTAAATTTTACAAATTATCTGATGCTTCCATTCGACGTAAAATTCTACAATCTACAACTTGTTATAACTTGTTATAGTTATGTTATATACTTATGTTATTAGTTGGTAGATTATTGTACAATAGAACACTGGGTACATAATTACTGCTAAAACTCAAAAAACTACAACTGAGTTACTTACATTATTTGTTTATCATAAGCAAACGTAGATTCTAAGTAAATATAAGAAAATATTTGTGATTTTAAAGTTTTCAGTTTATGGAGTTGATCAGTATGGTTTATAAATATCTCAATTATCAACCAAGTAAAAGAAAAGAAATGTTTTATGAACCACGTACATTTAATGTTAAGATTTATAATAAATTTGGCATCGGTCATGAATAATCAGAATATCTGTTCGTGTGATTTCCTTATATGAGTTGAAATTTGAAGAAAGTATTGCAAAGTATTGTAAGTATAAGAAAAGATTATTGAAAATTATATTTGAAGTAATTCATAACGTTGGCACGCGAGAGTCAAAACAGAATTTTTTGGATAGAAAATGAATCAGGAGAAAGGTCATTGACATCTATACACAATAGGTAATATTTTAAAAGATTGATAATGACACGAGAAATGGAGAAATAACAGGAGAAATAGCGTTCGAAATAAATGTAAGTCATTCTACTATTATTCGTCATTTGACTTAAATTGGAAAAGTAAGGGAAATGGACAAATGGGTTTTGTATGAGTTAATTAAGCGAGGCACAGACGAAGAAGCTTACACTTTAGAGTTTAGTCAAGTGTCAGAACTCGTCTTGTTACTTGAAACAAATAAGCAAAATTTGTTTATAATTTATTTGTTTTATTACTAGCAAGAAAAATTGTTGTTATTTATTAAAATATGAATATTTGTTACACTCTTCCTATTCTGTCGATCTCTCATCTACGAGTTGTCTATTTTTCTAATCAATTTTTGAGCAATATTTTAACAAAAACATTGTCTCGGATAATTTTTCTAAGTAATTTTTAAACTCCAAAGGGAAGAATAAAGAAAAATTTTAAATGTACATAGTATTTATTCATCTAAGGCTTATATATTATGACCATTTCTTTTCATCTGGTCTTAATATATACGTATGCACTATAAGTACATAGTTGAATTTATTGGGCTATAGTATAAATATATACACTATACACTGGCTGTTTAAGGTACGTTTTCACGTGACAGTAAATCGTGACTTTTACGGTCATGATACTAAATGTTACGACTTTTGTCGTCATGAAAACTAGATGTCGCATTGTTGTGACATTGGACTTGCTGTCGCAACATTACTGTTACGAAATCAAAGTAGGCTTTATTTTCTAGTGACATTTTAAGTTAATGTTACGCATGAAACTTGGTGAAAACCAGAGTGTTGTATTATCGCGACAATGTTCGTTCTTGTGCAGTAAAGCGAACGAGGAACTACGAAGCGAACGGAGTAGTTAGATGGAGGTTAAGGAAACATGGGGGAAGAAAGACGTTTCGACGTTGTATCGTTCTTATACGAATACGAAAAGCATCCATGTCCATGTCTATGAAATAAAATATGTAGACACATATTTTAAATGTAGATTAACAAAAAGTGAAGAATGATGAAAACGCTATGAAAAAAGATTAGAAGCATACGAGCAACTTATAACACAGAGGTAGAATTAAAATTACAATTAAAAGTTCTAAAAAAAGTGATAGAAAAGAATAGTCGCAAAGAAATATTATGCTGTACTTAGTCCTGTGTTGTCCTACAGTGTTACGATCACAACAAAAGCCGTGACTTGGGATTTTCTGTGTGCGTTCGCCGCGCCGTACGCGTTTGTATTAGAAGCAGTCTTCAGTTTTAATAATTTTAAGCATGAAAATAATAAAAAAATTAATAAACCAAGCTTACTGAAAACAAACGATAAAATGTTCACTATCTTTTATCTTACATGATTATAAAGATGGAATACAGAAATTTCGTTATCGTACGGAAGTGATCGATACTAAGTTCTCACAAGATGCACTTTCTTATTACGGTAGATGCCAGACGAGTGACGCGACATCGCAGTTGCGACTGTTGTGCAATTGTGCGATTGTCGCAGATGGGCGATGCGATGCTGCCGCGGTTTGGCACCAAGCACAATACGTTATGAACATAGCTACTTATTTAGGAATGTGCGGTAGTAATGTACCTGATGATTGTTGATGTACTGGTGATTCTTGACGCTGAAATAAAACGAAGATCGAGAATAAAAAAAATTGCGTTTTCGGTTTTATTTTTTAATTATTGGCAATTCAAAATATCCCTGCACGCGAGCAAAACTCCTTACACGAACGAAAGGAGGTCAGTCTAAGCAAGGAGCGATCCTCACTTCGAGCGGCATATGAACGGCAGCTTATCTCGTACAAGTTGTATAGAAGATCATGGTATTCAGAGACGTAAATAACCTGTGCTTTGGCTTGTTCAGTCCCCAGATTTAAATCCCCTCGACTTTTACTACTGGGGACACATAAAGATGCAATACGGCAAAATTTTAAGAGAAGGGTCAGGCTCTGTGTTTGCAAAAGAACGGAGGACACATCGAACATTTATTGTAATTTGTTGTATTTTTTGTGGACATGCACGGCCGAAGCAATCGCGGTGCGTGTGTGATTTTGCTGTAGACACTCGCGGAGGTAAGGGATTAGAGGAAACATTAACATCCTCTCTACTTGGGAAGTTTTCGATATGTTCTTATCGATATAAGCAGGTTTAATGTTCAATCTACCGTTTCTTTTGCAAAACATCGCGCGGAGTTGTTTATGTCTCTGAATACCATGATCTTTTTTTCTACAACTTGTACGAGGTAAGCTGCCGCTCATGTGTCGTTCGGAGGATCGTTCCTCTCTTAGGCTGATCTTTCGTTCATGTAAGGACGTTTGCTCGTGTGCAGGGATATTCTTAATTGTCAATAACTGAAAAAGAAAGTCGAAAACGCAATTTGTTTATTTTTGATTGTTGTTTCATTTCGGTGTTAATAAATTGTGTAAAATCAGTAGCCGAACATCCTTATGTAATCGTACACCCCACGAAACACGTAGCGGTATTCTTATGTTTACGTTGCCTTTTTCTTTTATACATTAAATTTGACAAATTAATGGTAAAATATCTACTAAAGTAATAGTCTGTCGTTAAATACGTTCATACCTTTTTGTAGATAATCTCCAGCTGGGTCGATCAATGTTATAAAAAATATACGCTGCCATTTAAAAAACTCAAGGTCTCCTTGATATCTCAGAAAATATAATTATATAAAAAAAAATGAAATTGCATTTCTCCGATGAGTCCTTTGAAATGCAACATAATTTATTTAAGACGTTTTTCGATAAAACAAACCAACCAATAGGTAACAAGTTATTTTAGATTTTATGATAGTACTACATACGATAGTAGTACATACTATATACATACTTCTTATTTTGTCATTGACTCACCCTATATTTAATAAGTTCAAAATGGATTTGTATAGTTAATGATTGCAGTAGAAAGACATAATAAGTATATTATTATCGATCTTTTGATTTTAAATGGAATCAAGAACAAATATCTTTTTAAATATAAAATTGCTAAAAATGAAAAGAATCTTAGCTCCAGCCAAAGGTATAATTATTACTATCGTATTTTCCTGTTAAGCACTGAATTAATTTCTATAACTAATAAGAATTGCCACTGTATTTTGTACATTAATTTTAATGATATATTTGCAAGAAATTCCTCAGAAAATAAACTTAGGTATAACACCCTAAAGTGGAATACATACATGCTCTATTTTGATAGCGTCTTATATGAACGAGGAGTTGGTGTTGGATGCTACGCACAATTATGCAGAACGGCGTTAAACGTTCGTGTTTAATATCGCCACGTACGGACGGAACTCTCGTTTCGTTGGTGGTTTGTTACCAGTTTGCCGTTCAACTCGATTATATGTAGTTGCTCTTATTGTGGCGAGTTTGCGTAGTATAATCGGTCTTCCTCTCCACGAAAGCCCGTTCGTGAGGAAAGTTCACCGTAACGTTTGTCTTAGTTTGATCTGTACTCTACTCAAGTCTGCTCTACGTAGTACATTGAACAATGCCGCGTGTGTAAAACAATGTCATCTTAATCTTTGAATCGATATCGTTCGTTTGGCTGATAATCTAATTCTGGAAGCAATTGAAACCTACAGAAGATTATGATAAGTCATATTATTTTTACATTTTTTTCAAAAGAGTAATTGTATAATTTATTTTACACGAAGATTATGGAAGAAAAACATGATAACTACATTTTTGCTGATTTTTTGATTCTAATGTCATTTTAGGATTAAACAGAAGGATTTTAATACGACAATTGGAAACGGAAACATTCTGTTAAGTCTAAAGAGGAAGTCTAGAGTAAATCTTTCAAAAATAGTTGATTAGTTGATGAAATTTTATGGAAACCAAATATATGTACATTTAGTATAATTATTAAGACAAGCAATATTTTAATATACTCAGTATTTTAATAGTACGAGTATGAAAATATGTTTATAATTTTGAAAAGTAAGAAGGAATATATATTTGCGACCAAAACCAAATATATAAGAAGACTACTTTGGTAACGCGGGGTTGTTCGACAACGTATTGAATTTTAATACCGCTTTCGTACAAAAATTTATTATATGCTTTCATGTAAACTCTATATATCATTCCTACAGTTTTCAAAACTTAATATATGTACTAGATTAATTTCAAATTATGAAAATTGACCTTCTTTTTGATTTCACGATTAAATATGTATTTTTTCCATTTTTATGATTATTTTAAAATTATCGATTGTTATAATTTATAATGTTAGGTATACATTTGATTGTTTACAACATTTAATAAATCTGTGATTTATATTTCGAAAGCTAAAATATCGATAAATTTCGTTCTAAAATAAATTACCTTATGAATTTCTTATTGAAAAAATCAACATAGCCGCTGATTGCTGGAGTCTTCGTCATCGTATCATTTTCAGATACATGCATACGACATATTTTTAATGTCTTATTTATTCCTAAATTTAATACTTATAATATTCCTATGAATCGACTACGTAAAGATTTGAGAAGAATACAAATATTTTTGAATTCAAAACTCGTGCATAATAATTTTGCAAATTCGATATATTTAAAAGGTTCATATAAAAGGGAAAAAGATTGGTAGCAGCGTAATTGGCACTCCGAGTGCAAAGGATTGTCAATTATAAGCTAACTCGGGTGTCCTTGCAGAATCAATGTTCATTTAATGTGTAATTATTGGTCCGTTACGAGTTACGAGCCGGGGCTTCGGCAGCGCGAGAGACCGGCGAGAGTATTTTGGGGCTGAGGGAATACGGTTGCGGTGTGTTAGCATTAGCACTATCAGGTATGTATATAGACGAACCTGGCGCGAGGTTAGCGAGTCAGCCGCAAGAGGTTGAAAGTTGGAATTGCGTGAACGAACGCGACGCGAAATTGGCGAATCATTGAGACAGGCGGCGCAAGCAAACTATTTAACTCGATGCGGAATCGGGGAGACACTGGATTAGAAAGATTCTCTTTTGGATCGAGACGCGCGAATGAATCTGACGCGAAATCAGAGAATCGCAGGGAATGTTAGTAAAAGCTTCGTAACTAGATTAATAAGAATTGACTCGGGCAGTAATGTCGTATCTTGTAGATAAGTTCAATTATGTTATAGTTGTAGAAAACTGTAGAGAACACAACTATATCTATTGGAAACAAAACATTGTTACAAGTATGTATGTGTCGCGGATAAACGAGCATAATGTAATGTATCTTAAAGTTTAGTCGCACGGTTTTGACGCATTGGCAATGTCTTAAGATTTAAAATTAATAGCAGTTTCAAACTGATATCAAACTAAATTTAAACTGATTCGCAAATTCTGACGGGGAAATCCGACGATTGATCGGAAGGGAATTTTAGCCCGATCTCACTATACGACTATACTGATTGTTAGAAACGTAACGCGAAGTAGCACGATGATACTTTTCATGATGTTCTCTCTGTTCTGTCCGAGGAGTGTGATTTATTCAGTTCCTTATATACCTTGAAAAATCTGAAAATTTTCGTGGTAGGGGTTGAAAAATTTATCGTATACATATGGAAACCACAACATGTCAAGAGTTCTGGGAACGGCACCTCCGGATGTATCGTACACGCCTTGCGTTTTATCTATAAAGTACAACCGCTGCCGTCTTTCTTCATTGTTTAGATTTAGGTAAATGTTTAAGAGAAAGGCATTTCTGTTTTCTGAGTGCGCTTCAAGGAATTTGAAAAGTGCAGCAGGAGACAAGATATTCTCCATCTATATAACAGCTCTATTCTATTATTTATATTAATTAATATCAACTGTTGTTTTCATCAATATTCATCAACTCTATATGGTTGCCTGATAACATCAGAGGATAAGAGTAGATTAAAGATGTTCATTACAAATATATCTTATACATCCTACAATAATTTAAAACTACATTAAACAGTACATAAAAGTACACCATCCCAAAGGATAGAATTTTTAATCTGGCCCTCCTTTTGGAATTTTTTGAACATGTAAATCGAAAGTTGTTCTGGATTGTCTACTTGCTCTCAACATTGTTCCAAAGTATTATTTCGCTATTATATCTAATTTAAGAAATAATATGAAAAGCTGTATTTATGATAGAATGGATATTTCTCTACATCGTAACAAAGATAATACAATAAAGGGAATATGTAGACCTGAGAACAACCCAGAACAAAAATTTGAGCTAGCATAAGTATAAGGCTGATTGCTTTACTCTTGCGTCGACGCTGCCTCCAGACGACATTTTATCAATTTTCTCGAAAATGAAAGTAGTCGAATCGAGAATAAAGTATTGTATTCTTGTTCTTTCGGACGGTACACGTGTTTGCTAGTGAGATTAATTTCTAAAAGAAAATGTGAAAAAAGCTTCCGATTTTTCTAACACTTTGATCTACAGTAACTAGTGGAGATGAAACTTGGATCGGAGAAACAAAGATATTTTTCCGATTAGTTATTATGCAAATCATGTATAAAAGAAGATTAACATTTTGTGCAACGTCTTCCTAACATATAACTGCTGTAACGTCCTCTTTATTTTTCGAGATATTCATAAAAATATTTGTGATACCTTTTATCTTAGCGCTGGGTTCATGTATGGATATGATTATATTATACATGTGCTTGTGACGCAATGTGTTTATACGTTTATACGTAAAGACAGGGAGAGAGAAAAAAAGTAAAATTTATTTTTATAGTAGCTTATCTATTCGGGAGTATATATATTGTACAACTATATATACCAGTAAATGACAAATTTTCTTTCTTTGATATTTGAGTTAGATAATTGAGTTTCTTCATAAAAGAAACTATTAGAACTGTAATCTTTTTCGAATAAATGTTCATTTATATTCATAATTCTGGATAACAAGATATCTATAATAAAATATTCTATAGCGCTTATCGTTTAATCAGTTTAATGTAATGAAGCCAAATCTCATTTTTAATTGTAATGTATGTCAGGCATATATAAAATAAGTGTAATTATTGCCGTAAATAGGTGCAAACAATAAAGAGCAGTTAAATAAAATTTTGAACCCTAGAATCTCCCTGACTTCACCCGCACCACGTATATTACCACATTTTTCCCACATCTTCAAAGAAACGAGTTGATACTCTTTTCTTTCTTTCTCTCTCTCTCTCTCTCTCTCTCTCTCTCTCCCTCTTTCTCGTTCTTTCTGAAATACCTTTCGTGGTTCCTCGATGAGAGGATTAAAAATTCTTCGCTAGACCATACTATACTAAAACAGATCCGCACGAGGTTTGAATTTACAGAGGTGGATCCATACGAATCGCTCTGGCCATAGGAAGGGTCCATAGTCCATAACGGATCTCGTGGGCGCGCAAAAAACGCTGTATGGGGCTCGGCATGTTGTGAATCTCATACAGGTGGTATATATTTCCTCGAGTTTCGTGGGACTCTACGATCTGTGTCCGCTGCGGCGAAAGAGGTGGTCTCGGTCCGCGAGACCATTCGCTGTGGGCGTGCACTAATGACTTGAATTAAACTTGTTTCGTCAGGTCGTACCACCTCTCCGAAATCATGTGTTCTGTTGATCCACGGAAAAATATTGTACACGTGATTATATATTTCCGCGAACCGACTGAATTTCTCGATAGCCTCGTTTTGACTCCTTTTTTTATTCTTGTAGTTTAGATTAGGATATGACGGATATGATACAAAATGGGGAATTTCGTTCATTTTTATCTCTGTTAATGTATCAGAAATTATCATATGATTCAATTGATAAAAATTGAAATTCTTCATAAATGAATATTAAATTACATAATAAAAATTTTAAATTACCGAACGAATATTACTATAATGTTAATATTCGTTTGCCACATAATATATTCTGCTATAATATCACTAGTAATAATAACCTTATAATTAATACAACATTAAATTCCAATTAAAAAATTCCAATTAATTACGATTTTTAATCCTAAGACTTTTTTTTCACCTTGTGCGATTTATAGAAAAAGTAATTCTTTGGCATAGTAAAAACATTGAATAATTGATTACAATTGCATATTTATAAGGCGAAAGTTAAGATATACTTTTATTTTGTTCGAAGTAAAGTTTTTCCAAATTTCCGGAATTTGTTTGAATTCTATTAAGATCATACACATTGTATTAACATTCGTACTCGCATGTACATATTACGTACTCTTGGATTATTAACCGTTTCATGCTCCATGTTGCGTGTACGCAATTGTGTCTATTCTGATAATTAACCTTAAATTTTAGTATATTATATCTTATATAGGAAAATATCAGAAAAAGTTTGTTTTTACTATTAATAATTGATAACTTAAAGTTTCTCCATAGTCCTGAAAAAATAATGTGTCATTAATCAAAAAAATAATGTATTATCAACTGCCATTTTGATAGTATCTAATCAAAGAGAAATCAAATATTTTGCGATTGGACTATCGTATGTCATGTATTAAATGCTAATCATAAAGTATACATAAAATTTTGGGAAAGGAAACCTTGAAAGCCCAGTGATGGTGAACTTGTCTTGATATTTGTTACTACAATATGTATGTACATATTTCGATATGCAGCTAGACAGGTTCGAATGAAAAAAGGTACATGGTACGATCGAAATGACGTGCGTCATCAGTCATCAAGCACGTGATAAATTACCGAGGAGATAATGCTTCCATCGTTTTTCTTGGTAAATCGAGTTGCACTCGAAGCGACGTTTTTTTAGCTTGCCCAACTTATTACGAGGAATTTAAATTCGAGTTCATTTAAATTTAAATAATTGCGTAAATACCTTTGAATCTTATGTTTTCTGCCAGAGAATATCGTAAAATATATTTGAATATATTTGAATATCATACATGCAAAAAGAATTGTTACGCTTTTAATATTTATTTAAAAAATTGCAAGCATTGAAATATGTCGCGATATGCGGGAGATTTAAAAGAATAAATTTGTGTAACGCACTGTCCGAAAATAACGAAGTTACGTTACCCTATACCGTATTCGATCCTTATCACGTTAGGTTATCTTATTTTATTAATCGTTTTATTATTATACGAATAAGAATGACGAAAGATATATTTAAGTATCAAGTAATCACGTTAGTAATCATATCCGATTATTACCATATGAAATGTCACTTTATAAAATAAAACATTAGTTGTACGTTATTAATTGTAAGTTTCTTATCTTCTAAATCATATATATATATATATATATATATATATATATATATATATATATATAATCAAAGTAAAATATTTTGTTTCGTTATTTGTAAGATTTGTAAGAGTTATCAATCTTCGAATCCAAAATGCCTTGGAATGAAGTTGCTATAATCTCTTCATTTACAAATCTCTTCCAAATAATTGATGGATTATAAGGTTGCTTAGGTAGAATAAGAAATATTTTTAACACTCCCCAAATATCCGAACACTAAATTTATATTTGCAGAAATATTCATGCCATTTTCTCCTTTAAATTTACTTAACTAAATTACACAAATATTCTGATTACGCGTTAATGTCGGAATAACAAAGTTTGATATCTTTGTTATAAACTTTCTTGACATTGAATATGTATGATTTATAGCAGAAGGAAGAGTATGAATCATATCTATGTGTGATTCTTCCCGTTTAATATAGTGGATGATAATTCATCATCACAATAAAACAAAATTTAGTGGGTGATAATAGCGCACCAAATTCAAACTTCAAACAAATGACATTTCATATGCATCGAATACGTGATATTCGATGACATTCTACTGGTTTACCATTGTCAATAAAATTTCTTTCTTTTTTTCATTTTTCAGGACTGTTGAAGTGTTATTGCGATATTTGCACGGACACCAATCACACGTGCGAAACCGATGGTTATTGCTTTGCTAGCACCAGCTTGGAGAATGATATGACCACATATGCCCGGAGGTAACGTATTTGCATGTGTATTTAGCCACGACAGTAATTTCTCACTGACCAAAAAAATCAAATTCTCTTTAATCGTCGATTTGTCGTTTTCAGTCGACAAAGGTTAATCTTTCGAACGACCCATTTGTTTCTACTGAGTTTACGAAAACGATGATTTTGTTCGAAAATCGTTTTGATTTTTTAATCCTTCGATATTTCGACAATCATGAATAAATTATTTACACGTTTCTATTAAAATTGAATATATGTTACATTTATATTGAATTGGAACATGTAAATGACAATTCAAACGACTTACGTACGTATAGATATTACGTTTACGAAATGTAATGGGTTGTAATATACATATATAAAAGTTATCTACTATACGCAACGATACAAGTTACAAATTCCATTACGATCCAACATTTGTGAGGAATATTTAAGACAAAATATTTTTTTATAGTATACGACATAATACGACTATCATGATTATATAGTTGGTAAAATTTTAAACAAATCCAAAAATGTACATACAAGTCACGAAAGTATGTTTGTAAGTCACTTATTGTATGTTTGCAATAAATGCCATAACTTTTATATACAGAGTGGTTCACAAATTGGTTAACAAGATGTTTGAGCTCATAGTTTAACAAATAAAATGTTTCGAGTAAAAATTGTGTCCTTTTGTATCTTGTTCTTCTATGTTTATTTTGTATCTTTTCAGTAGTACCATATATTCTTTTTGTCATAGTCTTCTATCTATAGTTTTCATTAGTTTTGGAATATCAATGTTACTTATGTATCTACGTTGAAGTAGTAAGTGGCAAGTCAAAAACGAATCAAATTAGTATCGAATGAAATGAATTCGTTTTCTAAGATAGTATAAAGATATGACAAGAGAAATATATGGTTCTATTCAGAAATGTACTAAGTACAGAATGATTTTTGGTTTTTATGAAGAAAATGATATTTTTGAAATTTTGTTTACATTAGTAAATTCCTCATTTGACGCCAATGAACATTTACTCGAAACATTGTATTATTTAATTTACTAAGTTCATTAAGTTCAAATATTCTAGATTGCGGGGAGTATCTCGTGTAATATCGCAATATTACATGAATTGTTTTGAATTGTCATTTATATGTTTAATAGTTGAACGTAATACCACTACCGTTAAATTTCTACATTGAAACGGACTTTGCGATAAATTTCGTAACAATGGCAAATCATGACATTAGGGGATGAACAATATCGATGTTCATATCAGGGACTAGTAATTAATTTTACTACATCTATGGACGTAAAACAATATTTGCTTCGCGTAATCGCGTTATCTGAAATAAATAGAAACAATATCTGTCCGCGATAATCGCGGCAAACAATGTGCTTCCCCAACTCGAGTATCCGGCAAAGTGATTTTTTAACTTAATTCCAGCGTTAATTGGACGTTATTGAGGAATAAATTATGGACAGAGTAATAAAACGAGCGATCAACCAGCGCGGTGTACCGGTGAAGCTTGTCGGTAATGCGTTCCTTTCGTGAAACGCACCACGTAGAATAAAACAAATTAAATATGTAAATATGTCGGATAAAGATTATCATTATCCTTCTTACATATGTAGATGTTTTATTGCCAGTTTTAAATTATGCTCGTTTTATCGAATTCCATATAACGAATTCGCCGTGAAACATATCCGGATTTGCTATCAGAGCTAATAATTGTTTGATTTTTAAGGTAGCTTAAAAAATTTCAATTTTATGGTAATAGAGTAATAATTTACAAAATGGAATCTTGTTAAATTATATTTGAGTATATTTTGGCGTAGACTAAATTTGTTTAAATACAATATTGTTTTTAAGTAAAGTTACTTCATTTATGAAAATTTGATATTTCTACTTATGGTCATTAATCCTTTTAATTTCTGATTATTCATGTACGTGAAACATAAGTCAAACGACTTGATGATGTATGACTAACTTAAACGATTGACATATTGAAATTAATGCAACGAGTTTAATTTTTTCTTTGAATTTGAAATACCTAATCGTAGGTAGGTACAATAAATACTAGATTAATTAACGAAAAATTTGAGTATTGAAAGTGATTCGAGCAGATACGAGAAAGTAAAAACTTCGATATTAAAAAAATCCCAATATACAAACTCAAAATCTTTGATGCTAAACAAAAATTTCATTGAAAAAAACAAATACTCAAAAGTTGCAATATTCGATCGAAAATTTTAATATTAAAGAACATCATTACTCGAAACATTAAATATTCAAGAATTTGAAGAGTCAAATTCCAAATTGTTTCTTCCGACGCATTAAATCAAAAGTAATCTAATCCAGAATATTTTTTTAAGCGCGTCCAAATATGTAATAAGTCAACAATTATTCGAATAACAAATTATTAGAGCGTATTTGAAAAAAAAACAGATTCCATTGATTATAATTAATTGTCCGTTTCAATACTTTCAATTCAATGATTTTCCAAAACAACTGAAAATTCCATTTTAAAGACTCGATTCCTCAACACACGAAGCTGTCGAAATAATACGGGGTCTGACCGAATAACATGTAAAAGCAGGCACGATGTGATTTCTTACGTAAAAATAAGAAAAGTATACAGAATACAATTTTTTCACTTTCCACTTAGTTTTCGAGAAAGTCGAGTTTGAAAATTTATCGGGTATATTTGAACATGACTAATTCCACAATGGACAGGACTAAATAATCGCCAGGAGGTCATTCTATGTGTGAAAATTAATCGAATATGTGGAATAAGATTTTTTCGCAAGACACTGCGTTTCCGAGAAAAAAGAATTTGAAAATTTATCATACGCGTGTACTAGGCTGATTCTTAACTAGACACGTTCAAATTCTACTCTCTTGAAAATGAAGTCTTAAAAGAAACAATTTTATTCTACATTTTTGACTTGTTTACACATGTAGAACGGCCTCCTGTCGATTATGTATTTAGTCCTGTTCAGTCCGAAATTAACCATGTTCAAGTATACTTAATAAATTTTCAAATTCGACTTTGTTGAAAACTAAGCCGAGAATGAAAAAATGTTGTTCTATATTTTGTCTTACTTTTACACAAGGAATTACACGCCCGTGTTTACATGTTATTCGGTCGAATCCTGTATATATTCTGGCTCATTCTGAGTACTAGGACAGCTCTGATTTCCCAAGTTGTTTCGATCATGTTCATCGCGAAAGCAAATTCAACGATCCCGTTCTCTTACGTCATGATTACGATCGATTCCCTCGTTGTAGTTTCCAGGAACATTTAACCGCTTTTTTCAGTTAGCCCTGCCAAGGCATGATTAGCGTCTATTTTGGCAGTTTCAACGCGACGGAAACGAATTATTGTTGTCGGCCGGTGGTCGCGTTGGTAACGCTTCAACGTAGCCGTTCTCGCGATTTTTGATTCTCGTCGCTACGAAAATACGAACCAAACGGAAGTGGAAAGGTCTCGTGAAAACACCCAATAGTAACTATCATCTGCAATCTATGTTCTACACCTCACTTTTTTTCAGTTGATTTTTTTGTTCTCGATTAACGCGTGGGGGTAGCCATGAATTTAGCCCTAGGGAAATTCTAGCAGAGTGAACAATAGGTACTTATTATTTATAATTTATATTATGTAATCCTCTATAATCGGATAAAATTATGGTTAACTATTATTTCTAACTCTTTTGACAAGAATAGCAATTATACATACATATTTCTATATGTGTTATATATATATAGTACTGATATCTTTAACAATAATTCGAAATTATGTATTTTGAAGATTATAACGCGCTCCCACTATAGCTGTGTCGTTTTTTATTCAAGTTATTTGTCTGACTTTGTACTTTTATAGTAGAATTGTTCTGAGAATTGGTAGATGAGAAAGTATCACGTATATTTCTATCTTCTTCCTTAATATAGTATATCATAATATATAATAAGAATATGAAATAATTAGACCGTGGATGTTTATGTAAATTTCACACTCTTACCAAACAAAGAAGAATAATAACAAAAAAATGCAAGTTAAAAATTATAACCAGTAAGTCTTTTGCTTTGCACATTTTCTATTATATTTATATTTTATTTTGTATCTTATACACTTTTGCTATTTTTCAATATTTGATAAATGCATTAACTCCAGACATACTCGTAGTTGGGAATTTCGGATATTTTATAAAAAGCAAAGATGGTTGTTGCTGTTTCTGAGACGTTATATTTCTTCATTGGTAAGAGATCGTTAATCGATTCCATTTTTATCTGTGTTACAAAAAGGTAGATTTCAATGGTTCTCGGAGCAAATAGTACGAATTCCGTTAACTAACTCACAAAATCACTGACTTTGTAAATTGTAAACGGCGAAACATTGTTTATTATCGATGAAGATAATCACTTGATAACGGCGTAAGGCGTAAAATTGCTTATTATGTATTAGATAATATAAAGAATGAAATATGTAATATATATTCGGTCAAGCAGTTGCAGTTATTTTTATTTATTGCCTCTATTCTCGTATCTAAATCGAATAAAATAGGCTGGATCTATATTGGTCAGATTTCATATTGTTTTATCCACTCTTTTTCTGCGTTTTAGTGAAAGGAGCCGCCGATTTCAAATCATATCTCTACATAAAATTTCCAGTTAAACAAGCAAATAATTAAAGAAATAACATTTCGCATTAGTACAAAAGAGCCATCGTATATAATATGCTTGCTTTATGTTGATAATAATAAACTTGGTAAAGAGAATTTACATCGATTTGATATACACTACAGCTCGTATGATCGTTTAACAACATGACGTGGATAGCATAGCAAAGAGTATAATATATATCATACGATACAATACGATACGATACGATACGATACGATACGATACGATACGATACGATACGATACGATACGATACGATACGATACGATACGATACGATACGATACGATACGATACAATACGATACGATACGATACGATACAGTATGATGCGCAATTTTGAAATCGGATGAAATCGAGCGAGACGATCTGTGACGGCTTGATGCCTGAGGTCACAGACATACGGACGGGACCTCAATGTTTAATGCGCTAGGCGGGTAATTCGGATAATTCAGCCGGAGATCGTATTGAAAATAGCACGACCGAGATTATTTGATTGGTCGAAACGAGAAAGCAGCACGAGACAATTTCCTGCTATCGACCGATTACAGAATGAAGTGGTTGATACGCGAATCGTATTAAATATTAAATTTTCGTTTCATACTTGGTTTTTCTTTTACAAGCATGTTCAGTGTCTTTTTTTCGCGTTTCTTGATTGTAGTATATATATACGTACAGTGACTTTCTATGAATGCATATATAATATTGTATGATAGTGTATACTTTATAAATTATTTTGAAATTTAATTAGTTCTGTAACGAGACTCGACTATTAAGAGTGTATTGGTAAAGTTTGAAACGAATTTGTAAATTTATATAAAAGTTACAAGATATTAGTGCAAGCATATATTTTTTAAAGATTACTAAAGTATAAGAGGCAATTATTTATTATATTAGTATCTAAGCTACAATATATGGTCTCACCTGATATTGATATCTTGCTTTACGGCACTGTTATTATTCATAGCGAAAAATGCTTCAGGTGAAAATTAAATGGCTTGAAGGGAAAGAAATACAAAAATAGTGCCTTACGTCTTTCGTTGTCTTTCATACTACAGTTTTTACAAAATAAAAGTTTATCTACCGAATTAATAGCTTCACTAATCTCAATTTTTTTATTTTCAATAATCTATTCTTTAACTCCTATTTACTTTCAAGTTTTAATTTATAAAAACAAAAAGATACATTTACGTATAAAAAGAAAATCTTCTGTATGTATATGGACATACTTATCACACAATACTTCACACTTATACTTTCAATGCTAATCTAGCTACTGAAATCCACTATTTTCTTTTGACAGTCTACCGAATTCTTTGAAATAAGTTATTTCAAATAACAGTTGAATTTTATTATGCGCAAAATACTTGGTCGAAAGAAAGAAAAAAAGAAAGGAAGTAAATAAGAAAGGGACGAAGAAAAGAAGAAAGAAAGAAAGAAAGAAAGAAAGAATACGTTATACATATGTATAGCACATACATACATACGTAGGTGATGGAGAACGAACTGTTGAAAGTAAAGGTGGTATTGTGATGTTGTGAAAGGTGCCTCGATCGAAAGCAATGGTTCCCACCGGAAGAACCGCAGTCCTGCAACAGAAAGCCGGGTATCTATCGGTCCAGAATCTGCTGCGATAAAGAGTACTGCAACCTGAATTTATATCCGGCCTTGCTATCTCCCGACTCGCCTGAAATATCCTCAGGTATTCTTTTCGCTGTTCTCGACCAGCGTAGAAAACCTTCCACCTACGTGTTTTCTATTTTTGCCCCATTCTAATCTTTTGTTTCTTTTTTTGTTCCATGCCTTGTTTTATTATTAACAGGAAATAAATAGCCAATGAAATGATTGTTTAGGTTTTCAAAAATCAATTGTTCTTTATAAAAAGTTTCCATACAAATTTTATATTACGAGAAAGATTGGACTTTCGCAAAATTTTACATTTAAGTAAATTCACGAGTCAAAGTTTTCCCGATGTGAATAATAATTTACACCAGCAGTTATCTTATAAAAACTAATAATTGAATTAAAATACGTACGAAACTACGATACACCTATTCTTACCTATTCTCTTATTCTGTATGCTTTGTGTTCGCTATATATGTATATAATAATTCGCTTTTCACGGATTATCACATTTTGAAACAATGAATTCTGTCAATATACATATTTGTTAATTTGAGAACATCTGAATTTTATAAGATATGAATTTGTATTTTATTAAAAAAATAACGCATCGTATACAATTGATGCTTTTTGTTCAAAGAAAAGAAGACCATCGTAATAAATTATACATCTGGCATAACGTAGTCACATAAAGTATAATACTTTTTATGATCTGTCGCTAGTACCTAATCTTGTAGTCGATGTAATTTACGAAATTAATCGTTAATTCTACAACACAAACGTTTTCAAACAACAAATTTTTGCAACTGCTAAAGCTTTCACCTGTCGCGAATAATACTTCCGATTATCGATTATTAACTAAATAACATGTTATACTATTATACCATTCAATGTTAAAGTTTGCAATTATTTTTGAATAAACTATGATAATCGATAGATCGATAAGCTATATAATTTATTTGGACAAATTATTATCTAATGATAATGTTTGTAATTTTTTTTGTTAAATTCTTATTCGTTCATGAAGTATACAATTTTTTGTATGTAATAATAACGTTGGAAGCCTTTTTGGATAAATTATTACTCGATGATAATGTTTGAAATTTTCTTTAGATAAACTACTATATATATATCGAGTAACATAGAATCTGTAATTCTTTTTGTATAAACTACGTATTATCCAATTTCTTTGATGCACCAATACTGTATACTTGTATCAAGTACTCGCAATATTTTGGATCATTCATGGCTGTTTGCGCATTTCGCATTTCTGCCGAAGAAAACTCACATTAACAAGGTTCGTAAATATTTTCCGCGGCCAGTGGATACGCTGTTAGTTACCATTCTCCGAATATATTCCTGCTCACAAACGTTTCAATGCAACTTTTTGTAAACATAGGTTAAAAATGCGCCGTTAGTAGATATAGAAGAATATCGAATAAAATTTGTGTCGAAACTGAATTAAAATAAAAATAAAAATAAAAATAAATAAATATATTACTGAGAATTGAATTACAAAATAATAGAAAAAAGATTATTGAAAGATAAATAAAAAAAGATTACTTGAATTACAAAAATATCGATTGGCTATTTATTTTCTATTAATGTGATATTTTTTTCATTTGTTTTATTCTTCAGTTTTTTATTAACATATTTGTGCGACGATTCGCGAGGCGCAGAACAATAATATTATGTGCATTTAGGCGCGAAAAAGCCGTGTTCCGCTGCAAACGCAAGCAATACACTAATTCATTGGTGTATTCATCATCCTGTTGGTTAGGATTAGAACTTAGGAGACACGCGTAACTGGTATGCCCCGAGTTTTATAAATCGATGCTGGGACGAAATTGCAAAATGATTCTCGTAATGTTTACCCATAGGGTTTGTCACACTTTGCCACCGATACGATTGATTCCGGAAAGAAAAAGAAATTGTGATTGCGATTGAAAACTGTGTCGATCTTTGCGCCACTTTTTCGATACGATCCCAAGTAAAAGAAAACAAAGTTTTTCCAAGCAGTTCATTGTCACTATCGTGCTGTTATTTGGTTGGATCGGAATGGAAGTTGTGCTCGTTAGAACAGATAGAAGGGAGAGTAACGATGATGGAACTTCATTGTTACGATTATATAACTGTTGTGTTACAACCTGCAATACCTGCTTTGAATAAAATTGGCTACTTGAGTTATGTATATAGATATATGTATACTATTATTACAATTTCATTGTATTTGTATAGTAAGTCAGAAAAATATTCAGATATTGATATAGATTTGTCTCTTATGCCCTATATTTTATGTAAATATGTAAAGAACAAAACTATTATGTTATGTTATAAAAATGTTGTTATGTTACAGCGTAGTACAAAAATCAATGATAATTAAATATTTCTATATACTAAAATTACGAAATTTTTTTATGTATTGCATACGCTTAATCGAATACTACCTACCACTCGCGCAAAATAATAGCAAATTAATTATAAAAAAAGTAGATGAACGAAGAGTTGATATTATTTTACGATAATAATAATTATTATTATTTTACGCGAGCATTACAGTGGTCTTAAGCGTTTCGTGGCAGCCGTATTGCAAAGATTTACATTTAGCCTAAACACAACAAATACATTTATCATATTCATTTTTGAATTATAGTAAGCGTTTACAATTCTTGTAGCTTCGCATAGTAGCGGACAAAAGTTTAAGACGATGATTTGTAAACAGGATTACAAACATCTTATACGCATATGTATATATTCTTCTATTCGGTTTGTCTCTTTGGAATAACACAGCTGTATGTTTGACCTTCGTAATCTTATTAAATACGTATCGTTACTAAATACAAACAATGTAGAAGTTACAACAGTTAACTACCGCTTAGCACTTGTAAACAGTGGACATTAGTTTAAGACGATCTGTGTAAAACGTGAGTACGAGTACAGTTTTTGAACATTTTGATTCTGGAATGTCAAAATCATTGTTTAGTGTACCTTTTATTGCTTAAAATTCATTTAGGTAGGAACAGACTATGGGTAAATCAAAGAATTTACTTGAAAACGAAAGGGAAGAAATCGTAAGGCTGCGAAAGTAAAGTAAAACCTTCACCGAAATAGCAAATATAGTGAACAGGTCAGAAACGGCTTGTAAGCAAGCTTGGTATAAATTTTTGAAGGCAGGCATGTATCGCGATCAACCGAAAAACGGAAGACCACGGAAAACAACGCTGAAAATGGATCGCCGGATTCATCGGTTGAGCGAAAAGGATTGTTTTCGTAGTGCAAATAATATTGCTGCGGAGATAAACTACAAAAAACGATACATAAATTAATGTTAGAACTGTTAGGAGAAGACTTTAACTTAAGTGGGTTAAAACCTCAAAAGAAATCACTGCTGAGTTCTAGAAATCGAAAAAGACGACTTGCATTTGTTAAAGCTCATAAGCATTGGACGAGTAAAGATTAGCAAAAGGTATTGTTTTCGGACGAATCGAAATTCAATCGCGTCTCTTCCGACGAGATACGGTATATTAAACGTCAAATTGGCAAAACTTTGAAAACACAGTGCGTTTTAAAAAGTCTTAAACATGGTGGTGGAAACGTTATGGTGAGGGCGTGTTTTTCTCGAGGCGGCCCTGATCCGATATGTCGTATCAATGGAATTCTGCACCGTTTTCAATACATGGACATACTCAAGAACACAATGTTGCCTTTTGCACGCAACAATATGAGTGATGATTGTATTTTTCAAAATGATAATGATCCGAAGCATGCGGCTCGGGTTGTGAAACAGTGTTTTGAAGAAGAAATATTACCGTGCTGCCGTGGCCTTCGCAATCACCAGACATTAAATTAATCGAGAATTTGTGGAGTATCATAAAAAAGACAGTACAAGGTTATAAACCGAAAAATTTAAATGAACTTTACAATTGAAAAAGCTTGGAGTAATATTACGGTAGATTAATGTAAAAAATTAATAGATTCTATGCCAAGAAGATGTATCGAAGTGATAAGAAATAACGGATATTAGACAAAATATTGGATTTAAACAAAAATTGTGTATATTTTCTTACCAAAAATTAATATTTTTTGTGTAGTCTTAAACTTTCGACCGACGAAATATTATAAGATTTCGTTCCTTTTTTTATAACTTAGCTACTGACCAAAATATCAAAATGAAATTTTTTTTGTAAGTGTACAAACGAATGTCTAATTGTTTAATACCAAAAGTAGAACATTGTATTTATATTTTTTTATGGAAAGTAAATCAATTATCTTCCATTTCGTTTTAAACTTTTGTCCGCTAGTGTACGTTGTGCATCGGGCCTTTAAGGTCGCTCCCTTATAAACAGAAGATAAGCGGTCGGCAACCAACACTAACATATCCGCTGCCACAAACGTACAACTATAGGCAGAAATACGCTGTGTACCAGCAGTTCTTTGTGAATATCTCGGGAATTAAACGAGTTGAGCCCTTATATGGGTAGGAAAAAGTTATACAAAATATCAATTACAATTACTACAATATATTCAAAAATCATCGAAATCGGAGTCCAGTTAGTCTTTCTACAGTTTTACTTTAAAACTTTCTAACGATCCAATTCAAAATTATTCGAAGCAAGTTTGCTTCAAGCAGAGCTTTCTGCTATTATTACATTTGCTCTTTGATATGTACTCCAATCTACCGTTTATACAGTAGCAGTTTAACGAATATTGTTTTCAATTATCATTATCGTGTTATATAGAAAATAGCAAACGTTCTGACAATGAGAGGACGTATGAGAGAAAAGCATATTCCTTGCATTATGCTAAATAATTTTAAGAAAAACTTGTAAAAAGATCGAAATATCAACGAATGTGTAAAAAGATGTTTCGACGCCTGCTACCATTGCAATGTCGTAATACCGCCTGATCGGAAGCGAAGGAAGCGTAATCGCGAGATTTAAAAATAGAGATTTCGGAATTGAGAATAACCGAGCAGAACTTTTTAAACCAGCCAATACACTTTGCGATTTTATTTCGTGACTAGATTGTTTCCTTATAACATTCATTATAATTGCCATCGATTCAATTAATCGATTCAATTTTCAATCGCAAATACGCATGAAACTGTCCCATTAAAGAATTCTATGGACCTTTTTATTATTTTTTATTCTTTCGTTATTTTTCTCTTCTCCTTTTTATTACAGTACTTCAGCTTAATCGGATCTTTAACCAGATAAATAAATGATCGGTTAAACCAGAAACATATAGTAATTATTATTTATCTGTTCTTAAATGAAAAGAATGAATTATATAATGTTGTTTACCTGAACAAAAATGTGACTAGTTAAAGGTGCATATCCATTAAATCACCATCTAACCGGACGTTTACTGTATTATGTTATGCGTAGAAACCGTTTTTCACGGAAATATTTTTCCATTCGACCTCGATTCAATTCTACATAATACATATGAATATGAATATGAATATGAATCTAAGCCCTATTTACTACCAATATGACGCTCGCCCACATCTTCTTATATCATAGCTAACCGTGAAAACAGGCGCAATAACGAATTTCCTAACGAGATCATTAACTGCATTTCTTGCAGTCGTATGTATATACATAGCAAGTATCGTGATCATAAATGTAGTGTCCGTGTTTCTTTTCTCCTTCTCTCCCACTTTCTCATTATTTCCTTTCCTATTTTTTCTTTTTCCTCTTTATCTATCCCGTATTTTGCGTCCGCATTTTGCCCCTTTCCAATTCACCAACATACTTTTCTCTGTGAACACATATGTTTGGAATGTGCACTTGATTAAAATTTCGTCGCTCATAAATACCACTCTTTCTCTCTGGAACCACTCAAATCTCCCTTTTCTCGACTCTCGTGTTTCATATTTTACATTTGTTAACGCACCACTATTTAAGTTCAAATAGCGTGAGGCGTCCACGTTATGTACTCATAGCTTAACATGAACATATTCCCCCTATCGCGGATCGAACTTTATACAGCTGGAGATCTGATATATTTTTCTTAACATGATTCGTGTTACGTGAGCCATCGTAATTTATTTTAAAATCCTAGAAATGTTTGAAAGATCGTAAAGTTAAATCTTAAACAAATAAGATGAATACAAGGACAGATTGGCTATAATTAGTAAAACAAATACAATATTACGAACAATGTTACGGAATAACCTAAATCAAATCTAATTAAAGCTATTTTAATCATCTATGACTCAATGATATCAATTAATAATTAAAATAATTAAAAATTTCCAATCTTCCTCCGTTTTATAATAGTTTCTTAGAAAGCCCAGAACTTAACGACCAACGGCTAACGATGTATCATCTTCGACATTTTTTCTGTCAACTGTGTACATTTGTAGTTATATGTCGGATCCAAGCCACCTTGTACATTATATATTCTTAGCCTTCGAATTGGATCGGCTGCGAATCAAGCTTTTTACCTGCGTTAATTTCAGGGTCTCGAAAATAACAGTGAGATCGTTTTTGAAAGAAACTGTTCGAAGAGCAAAAGAACAGAGAGGAGCTCGATGTTTGGTCAGTGACGTAAAATCTTCTCAGGTTTACGATTCTGTTCGTGTTACGCTTTCACGTACATACACTCACAGTTTGTCTATTAAAACTAAAACAGGTGAGAGCTCACGAAGCTATAGGAACGACGTGTTACACGCATCTAAATAGAGTATACAGTATAGAGCATAGAATAGACAACGTTGTTCTATGATGAGTTTCTTTCTTTCATGACCTTGAATGCTTCTCCACTGAGTATCTGTTACTTGCTCAGTTCGTTACTTGGTTTCTTTTTCGCCGGTATGGATATCCATTGGATTGGAGATTGGAGAGGTCGTTAACGGTCTTCAAATAAAAACGGATTATCCAACTTAAGAGACTTTTGTTAATACCTCGTAAAACGATTGATTAACGTAGGCTGTAGTAGTATTCCTATATCTGATATATTTTATGATAATCCTCTAATCCTTGGCAATGTTTAAATTTCGCAACGTTTAAGATACCCAGATAATACCGTTATAATATGCAAATTCTTAAAGAGAAAGTTCTTCCTCGCTGCATACATACATATATACAGTAGGTACGTATCTACTACCGCTCAAAAGTATTTGAGCACTTGCTTATTTTTGGTAGAATGTATTTTAGAATCACAAGAAAACGTACATTGTGTATTGATAAATCGAAAGAAATGCATTCTGTATCATTATTTTTTTGTTATGATATGATAAAATTAATTTTGTTGTGATATGAACAAGTTATGGCACAATTTTTCAATAAAATTGATAATATAACATTCTGGGAAAGTTATTTATCCTCAACAAATAATCAGATAAGAAAAGATTTTCTAAATCTATATTGTGATTAATTCAAACAATAAAGTTTCAAACCGATACATACATCGATTAATCGCGTTTCAAATTTCAATATACTGTTGATCAATTTTTAAACAAGTAATTAGAATGTATTGTTTGTTGATCCTAAAAAAAATTATGAATATTGCTGTTAATCATTAGCTTCTGATTAATTTGTACATTTTACTAATATTCGTGTACTGTTGTTAGAAATTAGCTAATGTATCAGAATACTCAATGGACGTTAGTATGTAGTGATATGTATTGTATATATGTACATGCATAGTTAATTAATTTCGGTGAATTATCATCCATTATAATTCATTCAGAGCAATTTAAATTTTCTGTTCTAAAAAATACAACTAATCATCTGAAATTGTTTCCTTCCTTTTTTTCACTCCCTTTTCCCGCTTTTATCTAACTTTCACTTTTCTAGTTTTTCCAATTTTTGCGTGACGTATTCTCATACAGCTCGACTACCATTGTGACACGTTTCGCGTGTAATCGATTATCGATTGGGCACAAATCCTTTGGCGCTCGATTCAGGAAAATAAATTCAATCCCATTTCAAGAATGGATTCAGCGTAAAAAAAAAACATACAGATATGTGTCATATTTTACATACGAAGTCGAATGGAAGAAATATTTTATATGCTCGGATTGACCTTCTTACTCAAGCTATATTGTTTGTTTTAATAAATTGAATCAATTTCGTTGAATTTTGCGTAAACGATGCTTAATATTGCTTAAGAATATCGACATCGGTGACAGTGATTAGCGATTACCTATCCGCTAAAGATATGTATTTCATTTTTTAAAATGCTTTTATTTAATATGAAATGTGTACTATGTATATATATTCCTATATTTTGTCTTGGGAAATTTGGTAAATAAAGCATAAACTTTTTCGTCCCAGATTCACATCGAAACACGAATAAAACGCGAAAATGTTAAAAATTCGATATTTTTTTGTTATTACATAATAATTTAATAATATAGTATAATATAATGTAGTATAATACAATACTTATACTAGCAATACTACTAGCGATACTAGCAAACTTGAGTAAATTTTTGATATATCACAAAATAATTAAAAAATTAATTATTTTCCATTTATATACGGACTGAAAATCATAATTCATATTCCTGTAGATCAGGATTTTAAGAATTTCAATTTAGTCACGTACTGCAACTTTTAGAGTTATCATCCCTTTACTTTTATAGTTTATCAAGTTATAACTTCATTCTCTGCAGCGATACATTTTCATAACTTAAAAAAATATAATCAGTCTTTATCATAATAAATGTAGCAGAGTTTTATGAAACCACCAGCAGTGATGAGTGGACTGATACCGCTTTGATTTCTAGTCCATCGTATTTAAATGAATTTAATGCTAATATTGTTTACGAAAGGAGGGGATATAATCACACGCTAAATTTGCGTAAATCGTACTAAACGCTATTCAAAATTGCTACAAATAAGAGAAAGAAGTAAAACATAGACAAGCATAGATAAACATATCGTATATAGCATGAAGGAACATTGGAGATTTCGTACATGGTTTGGCTTGTACAAATACCTACGTGCTCGCAAACGCGCGCGTTCGAATTACAGCTCGTTGCGGATCATCTTGAGGCTTATTTCGTAACGAGTAACGAGTTGCGGTCCTCGTATGTACAATGTACATTCGCATATTTCGTTTGGATTTCTTGCTCCTTCTATATTTCATGTTTTGCCTTTTTTTCTGTGAAAATTTCAATTGATTTCGTTGAACTCCAGGTATGGACGACCTTGACTAACAACATATCACTGCATCTGTGATAGTGATGATGATGATGATCTAACTACCGCCGTTTTCTTTTTCTTTCTGGTTTCCTATCCTGTATACGTTTTTTTTTTCTTTTATTTTATTATTTTTTATCCTCATTTTGGTGTGTTGGAGAGTTCCGTTTTAATACATTGTGCCTGCTTTAATCCAGCTAGACTTTAACTTTGGCTCAACGACCGAAGAATTCTCTTCTCGATGAGATCTCGTCATTCTTCTGATTGTGAGATCAATTAACGTTATTAACGAACGAATAAATTCGAAACTCGCACAGACTAGATGCAGTTAAAAGAACAGCTAAAGCTAACAGCTAAATCGTACACAGAACTTTTAATCTTCGAAAGGTAAAATGGATGGTTATAGCTTTATGTTTTATCCACGTGCGAGGCGGGTACTGGGTCCAAGCGGGCTTCCAGCGAAACATTCTTTAAACATCTAATTTAACCCACATGACATATGGCATATGTTCGTTAAATACTATATATTACATAGGTATAAATTGTTTTTAGTTTTAGTCGATTACTTTCAAATCAATCATTGATTTTTATGGATTTAAGTATTTGCGATATTCTACATATTAGGAACCAAAAATAACAGTTTTTTAAATTTTACGAGAAAAGTCATTGGGAAAAAGTTAAACAAATTTTTTCTTTAACGGAAGACAGTAATCATGAAATTTTAAAGAAGCTTTTTTAAAAGATGAAAAAATATCAGTATTTAAATGTTATTGTATAAGTATGAATACTGATTAGAATTTGTTTGGTTACCGGTAATCATTATACATACATATGTACATAGATGATGGAAATTTTGTTTAGTTACTTTCAATTATCTATTAGTGTCTAATACTAATACGAGTATGTGGTAGAATTAATGATGGTAGATGGTAGAAACTAGTTGCACAAAAAAATGTTTCGTCCTCTATAATGTCGATAATGGTTACTGGTAACAAAAAATAGTATTATCATCATTGTAGAAATTCACATTAAATCTTCATATATCAAACGAGATAAGGTGTTTGATTTTAGGCGAACATTCGCGACTTTAAAATAAGCGGTACGCGGCTGGGTCCGTATGAACCCTATATCCGCCGGGCGAGGGTTAACTACTTTTATTCTATTCTTTACTTTTCTTTTTCCTTTTTTATTGTTTGCTCTGTGTACACTGGCCGGGAGAGAAATAACGGGATTTCAGGAACGACGATCTGCTACGACTGGCTACCCCCACTGTCAGGTATCGCAAACGAGTGTTGAATTGCACGGTGTTGAACAGTTTGTTTCTTCTTCCCTTTTTCGATTTTTAACAACTCTACCGTTTACACTGTTACCTTCTTTCCGTTTTGAATTTCTTGTTTTTTTTCTTCCGCTAGTTTTTCCCCCTGTTTCTTTTTCAGCGTTTGCTGAAGTTTGTTTAGTGAGCCCATTCGCGCCAGCATCCGCCTGTTTTAACAGTGGTGCGAAGTAATCAGCGACCGTACACCTCGAACGTGTCTTTTTCGCGAGACGGCGATCCCGTGGTATGCTGTACGCTGTACGCCGTACGCAATACATTATACGCTGTACATTGTACATTGTACAGATGCATATTTGTGACTCAAAGCCGGCTACGAATTTTATTCCGCTGTACGCTCACTTTGTTTGTTTCGAAAAGAGTCGCGCGTATATGACATAACCATGTTATCATGGAATGATGGAGTCTCGATTAAATATAAAAGGATACGAGCATAATTGCGGTAGAACGATGAAGCTTACGATACAGTTATACTGCCTTTTACTCTTTTTATGTTCCCCTATTTCGATTATACAAGTAACAAAATATGTAATTTTATAAATAATATATGACAGATACAAATATCAGCTTTATAATTGCGTATTGTCTTTTAAAAGTTAATCCAGTCAATAATATTCTATCATACATAGCTACGATGATCAGAAAGAATAAAATCATTACAGATATCCATAACCTTGTAATTATGGTACATAATTACATTTTGTCAAAAGTAAGCAAATGTGTGGATACTATTGAATTTTTGAAGGTAGTGTATGCGAAATATGAAATGTGAAATGTGAAGGGTTTATGGGTTATGGGGAACAAGGAATATCATACGTGTCGTAATTAAAATAATTGATTTATCCTCATAGGTTATTATGAGTAAAACTCCATTTCATAAGAATTTTCTTTCAATATTATTTTTTATTATTTTTGCAATATTTTAACGATCCTGTTGTAATGTTATTCCTAAGCATTAGATACAAACAATAATTTTTCTTCTTTTCATCTGGTATTGGATGATAAAATATTTAGTTGCGTCTGTTTGACTTTTAAAATATATCGATCTTTCAAATAAAAATTTATCCATAATAGCATTAAGATAATTTCCATTAGTGATAGCTTTCAAGAGTTAAACTAATAAATTTCAAAATTATTAGAACCTGTTCTTATATCTACAATAATCCACAATTATCTCTGGTTATTTAATTTGATCAGTCTAAGATATCATTGTTAACTTTTGCAACTAGTATTTCGACGTGTTTTTATAAAACACGTTCCTTGAGTAACACATTCGTTGCTTCGTTACGTCGCGTCGTTACGTTTCCAAACGCGAATTGATATTTTTAGATAATGATCTCATGGTTGTTGAAGGTTTCATGACTTCTTTGTTATGCAATCTTAAATCTTGGCTTATCAAATTGAATGAAATTGTTTTTATTAATTGCAAAAAATTCCTTCGTTTCTACGTCGCTCATCTTTAATTCCTCAACTCATGATTTAATTTAATCTATTAACTGACTTGTCTTTGAAATAGCAGCTTCTGTAATTGTGAAAATAAGGCTTAACAGACATAATACAAATTTTAGTTTGATTTATTTTAGCACTTTTGAATCAAATAAAATATAGTGGCTTATATATGAAAGTATTTTAACACTTATAGAAACTTTTTATGGATATTAATATACATTTATAGAGAGCGTATTAAAAAACATTTTGAAATTTCCTGAATATGATACCGATACATGACTAGCATAATTATGTTGGTTCAATTTGAAATGGATTTAAAAATGTAGATATATAGAAGTTACAAATTTATTGCAATTTATTGCAACACTTCGCACGGATCATCAAAATATTCAAGCATTAAATTATTCATTACATTAATAAACCACGGTACATATTTAGTGGAGCTACGTTAAAGCACTAATTATATGTATATTTAAGACCATTATTTATGTTGTACTAGCTTTTCACTAAAAGTAGATTTTGGAATACTTTCGTGAGCTATTCGTGGATGAACAATTCGAATGACGAATTAGCTCGTCTTTTTCAGTTAATAGATTAAAAATAAAGAAGAGAATAGAAATTAAAATAAAATGAAAATGATAAAAAGGGAAAACGTATCTTATGTTATTTTATCGTTCTACCATCGCGTCGCGTCGCACCGCGGTGAATACTACTCGCGAGAGTCGCGTTCTCCCTTGAGAGTAACGTACATATACATATACACATACATATGTGTGTATCCTCCTTAACATTGCCCTTGATATTTCTCACGGAGTAACGTCAAGTGTCCAAAGCACGATTATCCCCCCCCCCCAGATGACATTACACGTTGTGGTTTGCCTCTTTCTTGGTTTTTTTTTAATTCTGAAACTGGTGCAAACTCGGCTTGAAGGTGCGTGCATAAACAGCTGTCGTCGTCGCAGCCCGAGCCGCTCATCTTCTGCATGACGAGCGACTCGCGAAACACGACCTTTGTCATCGAGTGCTGCAAAGAGGATTTTTGCAATCGGGATCTGAAACCTCAGCTACACCCTCGCAACAAAGGTACAGTCAAACGACCTGGAAGTAGCGATGACTCTGCAGGTGGCTCAGGCTTTTGCTGCAGTTCACTTTGTTTCTTTCTCTCACTCTTTACTCACTTTCTTTTCTATCACTGTCTTCTCTATCTCCTTCACTGTAGCTACGATTCCCCACACCATTTTTCACATTTTTCACATTTTTCACATTTTTCTATCTGCTAATCTTTTTCCTGCTACTGCAGACATTGATTTCCGTTAGAACCAAAAATATTGTGTAGGTATATATTTAGCACATATAAATGTACTAGGGGTGGGTGTGTATGTGTGCGTGTGCGTGAGCGTGCGTGCGCCTGTGTGTACATTTTATAAGAAATATATATACATATATCTATATGTATATCTATGTATACAGTACTGTATACAAATCTTAAGTCACCTATTAAAAGAATATTTTGTTTTTACAAATGAGTAGATATTTAATGTTATTTTAAATCTGGTATTACATAGATATTGACTTTTCAAGATATGCTTAATTCAAGAATTGTCGATTATGAGTAATTTATGAAACAGGAATAACTACAAATATTCGCATAAAGGAAATATTAAGAGATCCATTTTTATCTAAAACAATGTGAAAATACTTTCCACACCATTTTAACAAGTAACTACATTGAAACATTTCTAAGAAGATTGTCAACTAGAAAGAATTACAAATACATAAGTAACGCCATAAATAACTATCAAAGGATTTGAAAAGATTTTATGTAAGATCATGTGAAAATATTCTCTATAAAATATAATTGTTATCACTATCACCACTACTACTCAGATTACTATTGTAAATGACCGAGACCTTCTGTACAGTACTAAGTATAGATATATATGTATATGATAATATGTAATAATGTCGGAGAGCATCTTGTTAATTTAAAGTATCAATTACATTTTCATGCTGTTGACTCGTCCGCGTGTTTCCACCGATGCTTTAATGTAATTATTTTATTACTTCCGATTCAATTCGAGCGATAATTATTCGTCGCTCAGCAAACGCTCGGTGTCCATCATTGTATCGCATCCTAGCTCATGCCTAGTTAAACTCTTTCACTCTCTCCATCGCTATGGGTATTACATACATTATTATGTGCGCAGCATTAGCAGCAGTAGCAGCAACAGTAAATGTTAACGATGTAAAAGATCGTACGAGATGTACCTATAGTGGTACACGAAAATATTGCAACGCTTATCATAAAAAGCTTTCTTGTATATCCACACATATTATTTATGTTATATAAAATATTTAGAGAAATTTCATTAGTTCCAAACATTTTGAGCTACTTGATCTATATTTCTCCAACAGAATATTGCAAAAAGTCTTTGGCAAAATAAGCAATGCCAAAGTGAGTAACTGAGATAGCCTATAGTAATTTGACAGATATTTTACAATCTGTTATATTTCTAAAAATACTATTCCAGGTACTATTCCATATTTGGATATCGTCCTTTATTGTATTAATATGTTAATCTCGTCTTTGCATTCCGTATATAAAATTATTAATCTACTTATGTCAAAAGACAATTAGTTCAACAGCTATTTTAATTTGTATAAAATGTTATAAAGTATGTCGTAAAATATATCGTATGAGAGATAAGCAAAACAAATATAAAAGTAATGCTTTACATTTGTTTCATCCGGTAGATTTCCCAAATTAAAAGATAAAATATCTGCTAAACTAATTGTTCCTCCATATAAATAGGTTAACAACTTTTTATACAGAATGTCAAGAAGGCTTTTTCGAAAATTTCTAATATCCAAATTACATTGTTTTGTTTAAATTAACAGATTTGAACTTTTCTTTAAAACATTTTACTGGCAGATTATTGGAAATGTCTGAATATTGGTGGTTAATCATAGACGGTCTTAGAGGATACATCCTGTATACACGCAACATAAAATTTATATTAAACATATACATATATGATACATATATTTAACTTAATTATATATATTTAATATATTAATATAATAATAAAAGATATAATATTAATATAATAAAAGAAATTAAAATAATATATATATATATATATTAATTTAATTATAATATAATCATGATAGTACATTCCACAAATAGATAATATATATTATTTTTATTCATCTATTTATCATTAACTTCTACATGTTACTAACATTTATATATTGTTAACACAAACCGATCAAAGTGTTCACATACTTTTCGATGACATTGTATCTTTATAGCTTTAGAATGAACTTTCTCAAATATCTAAGATTTGTTTATTCAAATACGTTTCCGCCTGTCCCCTTTCTTGTTTTTCACTGTTCAACATTTTTTTATTGCAGCACAGCCGGTTGAAAAAATATAACAATAGCCTTTCCTTTTTTTGATTTCATTTAATATTGTTTAATGTATTTATATTAATAAAATTTTAATACATGAATCGCAAAAGTTTATGATTGAAAAACTTGGAGATAAAAAGAAATTATACTACCACTATAGTAGTGTTCTTTTAATTTAATGAAAAATTTCGTTTTTTGATATTTATAGATATAAAAAATTATATAACGATGATAAATGATTTTAAAAAGAAACAGTGTGAAAATGTTTGCCACCTATAGAGGTTCTAGTTACTTCAAGGTACTCTCCTCCTGCATATTTTCACTTACAATTGCACGAGGAGACCGCAAGTCTTCCCGAGTGAACTTAGAAAGCACCGGTAGCATGTTGCCATATACGTACCTCTCTGCACTCTCTAACGAAGATAAATATTGTAATGATATTGGTAAACAGATTCTTTCAAAAGGTATATCTTTTGTAAATACACATTTCTTCTCAGTTTCTGTTAGAAAAAGGAGATACAGACTTGCTCTGCTAGGCTTTCTTAATCTTCCTTCAATCTCATCCTTGTATATGTATATAATATCACACCAGTTCTAAGAGATTATGCAATATACGCGTTAATTTATCTTTTAGAGTCGTAGATAGATAATAACCTTAGAGCTCGAAGGGACGGTGTGAGATACAATAATATTACATTAAGTATTATCATTAAAAACATTTAAAAGCCAGTTGTTTGCAAAGAAGTATTATTCAATTGACGATACAATCGCGTAAATATGATAATAATAATTTTTAATATTAATCGAAAGATTATACTATAAAGCTGCCAAAAATATTTAAGAAGATGCAGTAGGTAATTAGTTTAAGAATTAACTCTGTCTTCATTTACTGTAGTTTTCTTTGTAGCGAATCAAGAAAAAATCATATAGACGAGCGCTTATCTTCTTGTGTTATCTTGTTTGGCGTATGCTGACTATATATCTCCACGTCGTAATCAAACATATTTTTTGAGGAAGAGAACCTCTGTACATTTATTTAAAAATATTGTAATAGATAAAGTCTCGAAAATGCGCATGTGCAACTTGATGACCATTTTTCACAAAAATAGACCTAGCTCGTAAACTAATTATCAATAACATATTTTTAAAATACTTTTGAAAGTTTTGTGTTATTCCTTTTTGAATCACGTAAAAAAATTTACGCGATTCCATCGTCAATCGAACAATATTGGTTATTAGTTGGTAAATTTATTCGTCATGTTATACTATTACCGGTAACAATAATTACGCATATTTTGTGTCGAATTGTTTTACGCGTGGCGTACTTAAATTTATAACGTCGTTTAATCCCGTGAAAACGCGATCGAGGCTTCGATGTTGTGTTAATGTTAACTCATTTAACGAGTGATTATTATCGAATGATGCTTACTTGCATTGTAATTTAGTTAATTTATTATTCGCACTAAGTGTAAGTGGTCTTTAAGCTATCCGTGTTCTCAAGTGCTTTTTTTAAAGCGCAAAATGTTCATTGTAATCATTCGTACGATTCTCATACGTAAAATAAAATCTTGCACCCACGCTTCGTTTCTTTTTTTTCTTTTTTTTTTCTTTTCCTTAGTAGCTATTATTATTTTCATCTCTGCACGTCCTTTCAATTTAATCTCTCCAATTCCTTTGTTCTTGTGAATTGTCTGTTTGAAGAAGATGACACAAAAGCATCCGAAAGGTAATCAACTTCAGCAGAACGAATTAAATCTCGTTTTTCTCCGATTTTAACAGAGAATCGATCTTAACTACCCATCCTCCGCGGCTTTTAAAACTCTATATACTGTATATATGTATATTTGTACTTGTATAATGTAGGTACATGTACTACTTCTCAGAGATTAAAAATGTTTACTTTATACTGGTTTAATGGGAATATTCACTGTAATTAAATATTGGCAAATGTTTCGTATGCTTTCTTTCTTCAAGAATATATCTAGATATTGTGCATTAAAAAGTACCTTGTTGCACAAGTGCTTGTCAAACTATGGTTGTATTAAAAAATTTCATGAGTCAACATTAAACATTGCGATAATTTCGTATCATGCTAAGTTCAAAACGACAAAGTAGATTTAGAATAATAGAATTGACGCCATCAATATCCATTTATGCGTTAAAAAATTATAAACTAATCACGTGAGTATCTTTCGACTTACATATCTTTCGTATAACGGTAGTTATAGCGGCTCACGAAAATGTTTGAACATTTGTGGAAATTCTTTATAAATATCTATATTATTATGTTACATAACATATTTTGATGTTTCATCAGATCAGCATTATAATGAGACTATGTTGTAAATCTTATGATTACATATATTGGTGAAGTTTGAAACAAATTTAGAAATATCTGGAAATATATATATAGGATATAGAAATTATTTAGAAAATATATATATAAGATATGTAGTAAAAAAAGATATGTATTTGTACAGGTCACAAAAATATTTAAACGGTGAATTTACATTGTATGAACATGCCTGAATATCAGTGGGAGCGTCTTCAATAGGTACTTATTATTTATAACCTATATGTTTAAGATAAAATGATTCGAATCATGTTATATACACTAACTTTTTTACTAAATATATGTTATAATTTTTATACCTATGTACCTACACTTTGAGATGGGTTTCAAATTTTACCAATATAATTATGATAATTGTGTTGTATTATAATGTTAATGAAATTTTTAAAATTTTATATGTATAATATGCACAATATACTCACACATAATTATTTTTTATGATACGCGCTCAAATACTTTCGTGAACCGTCATACGTGTATAATAAACTAATTTTATTGAATTTCCCCTTTAAGAACCGTATCTTTGATGAGGTGCAGTGGTTCTTTTTTTTGTTGGAGAATTTATTGAAAGAGTGCGAAAAAAGAAATTACCGACGCAGCGATGCGTCCGTAAAGAGCCTGAAGATAACGACGTTATGTTATAATATGGCCTCTTAACGGCCAAATTACCAAGAAAAAAAAAAAAAAAAGGAAAAAAAAAATTGAAGAACCATGTGAATTAATGGCCGCGATCGTGAGTTATTAATGATTAATTCCCAAATTTATCTCGGCTGCTTGTTATTCGTTGGTGTGCTCTTCCGAATTTATAACTCTTGTAATAAGAGTAATTTATCACTTGACCAACGAAGGCCATGAGAAAGAGTAGCAAAAGCAAAGAAAGAACAGGGAAAGAGCATTGACCAGCTACGGCTTTCGTCTGTAATTTATTTACAATATCTTTACGCACAGAATGACGCTGATACTTGATTTAAACGTAATTGATCTTGCTTGGAAATAAACAAAGAAAAATGAGCAAGTGGTCGTTCAATGAGGTACCGTTACAAAAATTCTCCAAAAATATAATACATCTTTCTGCCCTAAATTACAATTACAATACGTCTCATAAATATAAAACTGCCATAAAATCTTCAATATGAAAAAACTTGATTAGAAACATCTATATGAAATCAAACATTACAATTTATAAAAATTATTGTTACAATTTCATTTCATTGCGCTTTAACCTCAATCTTTGTTTACATATATTTGTATAAAAAAGGTGTAACGCATTACAAGAACTGTATGATAATTTAATTAGGAGAGCACAACTGTGCATGCAATTCATGTTCGATATTCTCAGTAGCTTTTATATTAGTAAGACTTATTTTTACAAGTAGCAGTTTCACTTCATCTCATATGCGAAAACTTCATTCTACATTTTCGACTTATTTTTTCGTGAGGAATCACTTCTTCTCTGACTGCACCTCGATTGTACAGACATCCTGCATACGTATAACGAAATACATAATATGAATACGTATTTTATATAATAATATACGCACAACACTGTTCTATGAAAACTAGCAATGGATTAACTTACACACTACCACTTACACTACCACTATAATCGGAGGTAAAAAGTTACAGTTATTTATGACATTTTTACGGAGGAAGTCATTGAGTAAAAGTTAATTTTTGTTTAAGTAGAAAACATCGATCGCTAGATTTTAAAGAGATTCTCCAAAAAATGAAATTATTAAAAAATAATATTATTTATATGTTCTGGTTACGACTTAGGTATATCGATTATGTTATAAATAATTACAACCTTTTTCATGATTGCTGATTAGCGGTAATCATTATCGACGACGGAAGTTGTTTTTAGCCAGCATCAATCAACGAATGCTTTCATTGTCGATTATAACGACTAATCGTTGCCAGTAACCAAAAAATATTAATCATTTATAATGATAATTCATACACTTTTCAATTTGAGTTATAACAGTTATGATACTGCTGATTGTACATACATACCTACATATACATATGTATTAGATAAACAACACACAAAAATCGAAAGCTTTTCAGTGATTTTATACTTATGAGACGCAATACATTATCTCTGAAATAACTGAACATAAAAATATCAGAAAATCACGACACGCTTGAAAATAAATGCGTATACGTAACACCTAATAAAGGAATGAAAAGAGATCGAATTTGTGTAACAAAAAAACTTTTCTTCCCTTTGATCGGAGATACGGTAAATATTCTGGTTCGGAAGTGATGTAAATTGTTCTCAGGTGTTATGATAAGGTGCGCTTCTTCCCGGCACCGGAATACTCAGTCTGGTGCAAAGCGAATAACACGCTACACGGTCCAGGTGACGTGGAATACGCGGTCGCCTGCTGCGACCACTCCGACTTCTGCAATCGCGACCTAAGGCCCTCTTTTACTCCTCGCGAGTCCAGAGGTGGGCCATACTTCCGACTCGTCAATTACCTCGAACGAGGTACAGCTTCCGCAACCTCTGTTTCCTTCCAAGGTCGATCGACTATAGGCGAAAGCGAATGCACAATTCCTATGAAATTTGAAATTGTTAATCTATTTGTTGTTCGAAGAAATTAATTTATTTGTTGTTTCGGTTTCGCGGCAAAATTCTCTCGACTTCACTCTTTCAAGTTGATAAATACAGTATGAGTACGAATTAACTGTACTTACACATGACACTACTTCGCTAACTATTAAAGAAAAATTACAATCACATTTCTTTAGGAAGAATTTTAGCAAATAGTTAAGAAACAAGCGTAATTTTTTAACTGGTTAATATATAAAAATAAAATGAAGAGAATAAAGGTATTAAAATTAATCGATGAACGAAGAAAAAAAAAACGAAGTAAGTAGATATAACTTTTGATGTATTTGCGAGACGCGAATAATGAATTCTATCTTTGTCTTACATATTGTGGAAATATCTGTTTTCTTGCTGCTTAAATATAGGTATCTATCTATGTATAATATATATTGGTATTATGATTATGTATGATGGTGACGTCGCGTCATGTGCCTTTAATTGTTGAATCAATAAAATCGGGAACGGAAACCATAAATTTCGACATAGTAAACGAAGAACTGAACTAATGCATATTGATCGATTTACGTTTTCAAGGCGATAGTGACACAATATCTAACGTTGAAAGTTAAAAGTAATCTACATTATATATTATTATCTTCATCAATAGATAGCAATTTTTTGCCGTAGAAATCGGCAAAAAAATTATTTTAAATTGTAATAGTGTATTCTTTTACCTATTGTAATTCTATTTAAATAAAGAGAATCTTCGCAACGACGACCTTGGAAAAACATGTGCGATAAAAATAGAATAAATATAAAAATGAAGTAAAGAAACAAAAAGAAAAAGAAAAAAAGAATTTTGGGCTTTTAATCATCGATTTTTGATGCTTTTTGTGAATTGTCTGGGTCCGGGTGATCATCTTTGTCACATACACATTACATATCTAGCTCTATACATGTCCTTTGTAAGTATATACACGTTATCTTTGTTCATGCGTCCCGTTTCACTATATCGAGCTGACATAATGCAGCGACCGCGAAACGAAACACCGTGATTCGTTTACAGCCCGCGTTTCCCTTGTCAGAGAACTGTTTGCGAAGCTTGAAATTCAATATTTTGCACCGCTATTGTAAGGCCGCTGTTTCATTGCATAACCCGATGATACATTCTATTTACATTATGATAACTTACGTCCGTCTTTTGCAAATGTATCACGCGATTTATCTACGGCGAGTAACGAAAATATTAGAACGACGTATTAGGAAATAATTTATTATGCAAAAGTTCTTAAGATAAATTGCAATTTGTTGAAACTTGAAACAAATTGCATTTATGTTAGTACCTATATATTATATAAAATGTTCATAAAGTTAAAGCAGAATTCATCAACGTGTGAGCAAATTGTACATTTATTAAAATTAATTTTATTGCACATTTTGTAGAAATAACATGTAATAACAGTATTCGAACATTATGTTGTAGAGTCCATAATATATGAATAGATATATGTATTTAGCCAATGGCCTAAGATAAAAAAGTTTGTTCAGTATGCCACTAATAGTACTTGACAACAAATGGAAACGAAAATTTAAGTGTCCAAATACTTTGCACTGTAGTCTAAGTAAATACTTGTAAATTATCGCAAGCATATTGAGCAACGATATAATGAAATTAATCGAACAGCATTTCGTCATTATAGGGATTTTTCACTACCTGCATAAAGAATTGTTATTGTTATTGCTCTGTGTCTTATTATTTCTACTATCTTGCTGCATATTCTTTCCGAGATTTTTGTTGAGATCAAATATATGCAATATTTTTTCGCTGTTATACTTTTCTATTATATTGTATTGCGAATCATTAGCGTTGCAACGAATTTATTTTTGTTGACATTTTAGTTACAATTTTTCCTTGAAATTGTTTTGCTACATAAAATTAAAAGATAATAATTAAATATTCGATTGGCCTTACGACTTTTCATTTGAAATTCTTCCGTTTTGCTCTTCTTGCGACATAGAAATATTAAAAAACTTAAGAATTACGTGTTTAATTAATTTTTTAACCTTTTATTTTCTGTTTCCATTTTCTTGTAATCTTGTAACATAAAACGTATTAAAAAATGAATTTATTGTCGCGTTAGGTTTGAAATCTGCTGAACCATACTTCTATGAAATCTCAAATAATAGATTGTTCAAATAGCAATATCGAATGGGGACATTGAAACGTCATTTAAAGAGAAATTGAAAAAAAGAAGTTAGTACAACTGAAGGTAAAAGCCAAACATCTTCTCGTTTCATCTCCACGATTCGCCATTCTTTGTCACGAATGTCACGAATGTCACGATGCAACGACGATAACGATACGTTGTGTCATCAGATATGTAAGTACATAGATATGTATATATCTATTGTCCACTGCTGGAGACAAATCCCGCGAAAGGAATGCGGACCCAATTGGTTATTTCTGACAGACTCGACTCAATCGTAAAGATAAGCACGCGGAATGGCCGACAGTGTCACATATACTAATAAAACAATATCCATATGTGAGCAATAGAGAGCAATGCTCCCCTTACCCCTGTGACACACCGTCCAGCGGGACTTGTTTCCAGCAGCCCATTATACGTGATAGTAATGTGCGTGTAATAGTAGTGTACGGCGGTTACGGTCGCTATGCTATTGACTCTTATTAAAAAAACGATGTTGTAAAAATGCGCTGTCAATGGAATAAAAGAACAACCGCCTTATACTTATCTCTGCCGAGCTGTTTCAAATACAGACTAGCTAAAAATGTTTTGATTTGAAATGCAGTTTCAATTTTACATATATCTCGATCGTACGTTCGTCTCGAGTTTACACACATTCTCCATGTCAAGTGTCTTGGAACAAATGTCAGAAGGATATTATATAATAAGAATATTAACCTAGCTTAAAAACGAGTAATCTGTACAATTCACAAATAATTTTACGATAATATAAAGTCGCAGTAAAGGGTAGAGCTGGGTTAAATACATAGATAATAACTTATAAGAGGTTATAAGAAGATTCTGATGTAATGGAGAACAGGACGGCATGGCAAGGTTGAATAAAATTCAGATGATTCTCTTTCCAAAACTTTCTTTTAGGTTTAGAATAATTCTTAATTCTTTGCCGTATATTTTATGCCGAACAGACTCGGATAGACGTAATGTTTCGTCTTGTCTGAATCATTTTAGTTATAATATATATATTTATAATAAAAGTGCATCACCTATCTATACTAAAATCGCCACATTGTCAGAATATAAAATATCAAAATAATTAATGGAAATATCAAAAGACTGTATTTTTAGAAGTAATTGAGTAAATACCTAACATATATTGTATATTAAGCATAAAGTCTGATCTATTTGTAAAAGTTTGAATCACCCTAGTCTTTACGAGTAGGATGAAACAAGCTTCTATCTTTTTACAGCCTCTTATTTATTCAAAATACAGCTACATACATAGAAGCATTAATTCTATGTAAATTGTATTCCGCCTAGATATAAATGATAAACAAAGTTTTTTCTATATACATACATATGTATATAAAGTACAGTTTATACAGCTTTTAAACGTATATGAAGTAATACAGGCTACAGTTTCTATCCATAACTATACGTATATCATTTACCAAAAATATTACTGTATCAAATATATAGATATGTACACATAAATTTAACGCTCACCCTTTTAAGATACTTCAAATTCTGAAGTCATTCATTTAAACTTGCGAGGTTGAAATTTTGTTTATTCGTGAAAAAAATTATTTGTTATTAGTTATTAATAATAAAAATAGAATTTTTCTTGCTTTCATAAAGAAAATATAATGTATTAAAATTTGAAGTCAATTTTACCCAGAACAAATTTATAGTTTATTTACCGTTTAATCAATTAATAACTTACTATATCGTTTAAAAATATATACGTACTACTGTTTAGTTATCCTTGGTTTTTTTAGTTATTTTATTTGAGTCGAGGTATCTGGGTAAATAAAAATGAGAACACAACCCTCATAGCTATCTTATGCATTTACGATTTGGCACGTATGCTACTGGCGTAACTGTCACGAATCGGACAAGCAACCTCTCAATATACAATATATGTATGTATGTATATAATATTATTGTCATCGGCAAGTGACCGATACATAAGCTTAATAGTCGTATGAAAAGTAGATAGAAAGGAATGTAATGGAGAACAGGACGGCATGGCAAGGTTGAATAAAATGGACAACACGACACGCTGTACGTAGAATAACGAGACGTATTCGCGCGGTATTGACGGAGGGTTGATAGAACGTATCGAAAGCGGTATTCATCGATTATACGGGTTCCACTAAATTCGAGGGAGAGTAAGCTAGTTATTCGTGTGAGCTTTCAGTGCAACGATTTGTTTCGGTTTGAATATACGTCTGTAAATAGCGTTGCTCAGCAGGTATTTTTCTTTCTCATCTTCTCCTTTTTCTGTTTTTTTTTTCCCAATATTCTTGCCCGTAAAATGGCCTGATCGTTATAATATAACAATTATTATTAAGCTATACTATAATTACCGACCGATTGGAAAACTTGGCACATAAACATAGAATTATAGAAAAATTGGTTTACGTTTAGATAAAAATTTAATTTAGATTTAAATGTAAGGTAGAATACGAGAACAGCGGCCTAATATCCATTAATCATTCACAGTGCGCTATATTTTCGAATTATTTTATGCTACATTAATGATTTGTGAATTATTACATTAATGCTATAGCTATTATAGTTGAGATTGGGGTTAGGTTTTAAGAAACCTCAATGACTTGGAATACTTAATTGAAAAATATAAAGATAGACGAATAAATATATATGTTGAAGAAGTATTTAATTGTCGCATGGCACCGATGTCGCATATGGCACATATTGCCATAGCCATAGCATTAATGTGGCAAATGGTGACATTAAATCACTTTGCTATTGTAAATGCAAGTTTTTGAAGTTTGAGTATTTAGGTAAACTTGTTTTGTAGTATTAAGCAGAAAATATTATTTAGTAAAAGTAAAAGTAACGTGTAGTAGAATCAATTCGTAACGTTGAAAGTGGTGTAAATGATCATTAATAAACCAAATACGTTTTATTGGTTATATGCTGGTACGTACTTTCTATACACAGAATTTCTTATTGTTATAAATGTAGATATATCTACTTTATTCTATGTTATTCTTTGCTTTTAATAAATTTTATTCATAATTGGAATTTGCTTCTGCATCTTATAAATATAGATTTAATAATACATTATTCGAAACAAGTGTGCCATTAAAAACTAGTAGTAACGAATAACAAAAACTTGTATTATTATACAAAGAAATCCATTGCTGACCTAATAATTCACACAAATTGTTTCCTCTGCAGAAAAATACTCGTAGATCGATGAATTTCGACGATAAAGCAATATTACAACATTGTCTAAAATTTTCTAAACAATCACGGAGTTGTTTGTTATATTTATGTACATAAACGGTTATGCAATAAAAAGAAAGTTCGATATTCGCGGAACATTTGACGCGTGAGATTGTATGCTTGGTTCAAAATGACATATATCGTGTATTACGGTCGATTTAAGGATGGGGGCACGAGTTCATGCACTAACATTACGCGTCAGCAAGATACTGGTTTTTGCCAATCTTCATCGGACATCCCCTGGACGTGCAATCATTCATCTGTGACTCGTCTGTCTCATCGTTATTCGTCATCTCATCGAATATCTCGTGGGAATCAATTTGATGCCTTATCGTGAAATTGCTAGATGGATGCTTCTTGTGCGGACGCCAGTTCTGTGATCGATCCGATTTCACGAATATTTGTTCCCTGTGGCGAAGCACAGCCGTTCGTTCCCATCATCTTTCCACTTCTCCTGCAGTATGCCTCGAAAAAATTGAAAATTACGGTAATAGTAATGGTGTGTAGGTATCTATAACATAATACAGTAGATTCCTATATAGTTCCATTTGTTTTCAACGTTCAACGTTCAACTCAATATCGATTACTTAATTTGGCTCAGAGTTTGATCAGAAAACGCTTTTATCGAAATTTAAGCGGAAAGCAACTTTTTGTTTTAAACTTCGATTCAAAGAAATTGTCCATTTTTAAATTTGATACATAAATGATTTTTTCTCTCGTAATTTGGTTCTAAAATTCAAATTAATTCATTCGTATTCAAATTCGATCCTAAGTCGATTATTCATTTTTTAATTCGACTCGAAAGCTAAAGCGATTATTCGCTTCGAAATTCGATCTATACTATTTCAAATCTAATTCGAAGGTAATTCTCGATTTTTTCAAAAATATCAAACACTCCTAATAGGAATATCCCAAATTTAACCTCGTGTTCTTCCTAATGTTATCCGTGTGGTTTTTCGAAGAATAACCGATTAACAGCATCCGTATGAAGGAAATCATATTCTTTATGTAGCAGAATCAATCATCAGGTAAGTGAAGCTGGGAACAGTACGATACGATGATCCAGACATCGTGAAAGGAGCGTTGCATCTACATGATGACACGATGACTCATGCGCGGGTTCCGTCATCGTTGTACGAGTAGGTATATGCACTAACCGGACAGGTAATGCAAAGAATCGCTCGTTTTGACGTGATGGAAAGAGGCAGAATCATCGAGAGGATGTTATTTCATTATAGTATGTTGATACTTTCGATGCTTTATTCTCGATCGAATTCGTTATTTTTCTTTTCTTTTTTTTTCTTTCTCTATACTTGTATCTATATAATACAGACTGATATGGAAAGAATAAGGTACGATACGAATCGTGTATCGATCGTTGAAGTATTTATAAAGAGTTGGAAAAGAGTTTGTCCCTAGTCCTGACCTACTGACCTTCTGATATCTAATTGTAACCTGCATGCTTCTGTTGATTTAAAGTTTAAACTAAGCTGTTGCAACTCACTGCTGCATACTTCTGGGGGTGCTCATCATTTAGCCTTAGCATGTTTCACAAAGATGTTTCTGCATCTCTGTTGTTTCCTAAGCTTAACACATGTACCTCTTGATTTTTATTCCGAAAATGGCTTCGCTAGCTTTTCAAATCATTCCAAGAAACCTGTAACGTTCAATCTATTGGATTCGTTTAACTTTGTTAGCTTGATCATACAGCTTGAGTTTGTTTTCTTTTGTAGAGTTGAATAGTTCAGTTTACAAACTATAACGTTTCACAACATTTTTCAACTTATCTTTAAATTGTCTCTAACTGTTTGATATAAATTGATTCACAGGGTATTTAGCTACGATAACAAATGTTAAATTTTTCTTTTTCATTGAGTTAAGAAGTCTTATTTATACACATAATTGTCTGTAGATACGTGTATACTAAATTCAAATATTATAATAAATCTCCGTGTCTTTAGCTTGATCCATTTAGAAACAAGCGAAATTTTACTCTTAAATATGTTGAGAAAAGATATCGAATTGTTATTAAAAAAAAACCTTCTAACAAATAACTTAAAAATATACTGGATAATAGAATAGAACGATCAACACATCCACTACGGATCCAATATTCATTACCTATCTACGATACTGTAGACTGTAAACTAATAGATAATTTTCATACGATACTTGTCTGTAGATACAACATTATATATTTATGTACCTGTGTATGTGTTTGATACGAATTGTTCTCAAATCTTTTCTATAATTTCATGATTTTCAATTTCACAGCGAACATGTTATTATCTAAGTAACCCTGAATTTTGTTAAATTCTTTGAAACCTGACAGATTACAAAACTTTGACGTGGAACAAATAGTTCCAATGAAATGAAACATTTATAAAAACAGACAGTGACAAAAGAGTAGAAGATTAAAAATGAATTTAAAACTTGGCAACATTCTACTATTTACTTTCATTAAAAAAATGTAGATTTGTATTGTTATTGGATATTAGATAAGTATAATAATAGTGAAAAAATTAGAAGGTCGAAAGTTGGTGATAAAACTATGGTTTGAACGTTTTATGTTTCTTGGAGTGATCTGTCGCGTAAATGATACACTATAAAATGATAATGAAGTATTTGTTGGGGAAAGTGCGGTCGGGTGGCGATGACACGGCGTGGGTCACTTGGAAAATGGCCTTGATGATAGCAATGCCAATATGCGCGATCTGCGTGGTGGTTATGGTCATTTATCACGCGCGTAAGACCCCAGAAAGGCCAGGAAATAGCGATGATTCGCAGGAGGCACCAGATCGACCCATCCTGGGTGGTGTTACCATCAGGGATATGCTGGAAATGACTACCAGTGGCAGTGGCTCAGGTAGGTCAAATTAAAGTTTTATGTATATTAATCAAACTTTTTTAAATTTTCGCCACTAAATTCTGTATTAATCAACTTTTATTTTTCATTTTCACTATGTACCTAGCAATGGATATTTTATAACTAAATCAGATTTCTCTGCGAAAATAGATGTCACATTTAAATTTATTTTACACGACACTCCATCTGGACTATAATTGTATTGATATTAATTTCAAATACGTACATTAAAGTTCACATTGAAGTTCCGACATTCATTTATATTATACTTTCCAAAAGTATATTTATTTCTTAAAAGTGTACTTCTTTCACAAAATTTCTTTGTACTGTAAACTGTAAACGGCTTTTAAGTGTACCAGGCGTGATAGCTATTCAATATAATCTAGTTATGATAAAACGCTGCGTGTGGTGTGGGCTACGAAGAGATTAAACTGTCCTATTATTGTATCGTATTCTGTTTGAAACTCATATATTTTTACATAAAGAGTTTAACCACGAAAGGGTTGATCTATCTTGCTACTGTATCATATCCTGTTTAGAATTCGTAAATTTTTACACAAAGCACATTATTAGTGTCGTGCACACGAGAGTCATTTTCAACTATACTGAAATTCGTGTTCTTCAATGCCCATCCTCTCCCAAGTAGGCCTGCCGCTTCTGGTACAGCGAAGCATAGCCCGCCAGATTCAGCTGGTGGAGACGATTGGAAAAGGTCGCTTCGGCGAGGTCTGGCGTGGTCGTTGGAGGGGTGAGAACGTTGCCGTGAAGATCTTCAGCTCGCGTGAAGAAAGGTCTTGGTTCAGGGAGGCCGAAATTTATCAGACGGTGATGCTCAGACACGATAATATCCTCGGGTTCATCGCAGCTGATAACAAAGGTAGGTACAAATTTGCACACAAGTGCATAAACATTGCGTCGAATTGAAATTCGTACAGTTTTAACTGTCGGTTACTTAACGACTTTAACCTTTTCGAGACTAACGGATAATAATTACCCGTTAATCCGGATGGCAACGAATAAGAATTGGTTGCTAGATTATAATGAACATATTCCTTAGTGTTAAGTATACATACTATGTATACTATATAGTAGAATTAAGTTATTATGCAGTTAAGCTTTTTTTCAATAAATTTTCCCCTCTAGACAGGGAAAGGAATGTATTGGATCTTCATATGGGATTATGATTATAGATACTATGGTTACTAAAATTTCATGTATGGTGTAGGTATCTGATTTAGTAAGTGTAGCAATTTATTACTAGTTAATGCTTGTGAATTAACCAAGTATTTTATATATTCATTATACCTGTAAATTTTTCGCTCGATATAAGCTTCCACTACTACGATCTCAAAGATAGCGTCGATTGGGTTTTCCTCGCTAAGAAATTTGTTATTAACATAAGTAGCTACTTCTCCAGTAGCGCTGAATGATTCTATTTATCTTAAGTCTTCGATCGTTTTTAATGCCGTATCGGATTCAGTTCCCACGTTATTATATATTTTAATATTAGTATCTATTACATGTTTGTTGGAGATTTTTAATAGTTCTAGTTATTCCATATTTAATGGAACTCTGTCTCAGGTTTGGGCAGGAGATCAATTGGGGTACGGTGTAAACGGTTAATGAGATTGTTTCCATTTTCTGTATATTCTTTGCCTATTTCCGGTACATTTTCTAAAAAAACTGCATAGCTGCAAAGAATTAAGTGAAAATTATTTTGGATTGCATTGCTTTATTGTCTTAATTGAATTCATAATAAATTGATCAATGTTTGGTACCGGGCATAAAATTCGAGACTTGCTCCTGAGTTCCTTTTTGGTAAGTTTCGCCGATACGTGACTAGTGATATGATACTTGGGAGGTTCTCCTCATTGCCCATAGCATGTATTATCAGATTGAACTTGGATTCGATCGATCAGGAGTATCTGATAAGATAGAATTAAAGGGTAATGGTAACATTCCGATAGGAATGTGATTGTAGATATAAGGGATGAGGCTTTGTTCGTTAGATTTTTATCTGTTCCGCTCGACTTATTATTTATTTTATTGCTAGCTTGACTTGTGTCAACAGTTGCTGGAAATGTACTTAATTCTGAACTTCTTAAAGCATCTGTTTAGCCTTATGTACATATATTATGTAAGATTCTCAGAGGATATGAAAGTCCAGTAGTTCGTATTATCAAATTGAATTTAGAGGACCTCAGGGAGTTTATCAATATCATCAGGTTGTATAAAAATCTGTCATCGGGAACTCATGATATGTGACAGTGCTTGCTCGCTTGAACGAGCTCTCAGAAATGATATGGCAGAGTATGGTTTCAACACTAATTTGTGTAGAATGTCAACTATTAAAACGTAAGGAATAATCGGAGGGACATTCGATAAAATGATCCTTTCCATTCTGCTAATTAGTAGTCTAATTTCCAACTCGTTGTTATTGATTTTGATTATAGGGCGCTTTTTATGACGTTAATAACTATAAGTTGAACAGAAAACACAAAGATTTGGTTTTTATTTTTTGCCTTTAAATAACATTAAACAAGGAAATAGATATCACCGATCGTTTCCTTTACTCGAGTAACGCGAAATTAAAGAAAAACTGTCTTTCTAAATGGTATAGCTGCCGAGATAATGCGACTTCTTCCATGAGTTACAGTCTTCGCGTGATCGCGATTCCGGTCGAGTCAGCAACGACGTGTTGAGCTCTCATTGTCAGCAGCCTCGTTCACTACATTAAAGGCCTCTAATCGCCTGCTGTAAAAATGCATCAACTTTGCAAATGTTCATTAATTAAATAATCTTTGATGGTCACTCAATCAATACGAAAGGATCCACGTATAATATAAGTAATAAACTCTAAAACGACGCCTATTTCATTTCCTAATGTTTCGCATTGACGATTTTTTGAACGAAAAAAAATAGATATCTGTCAGTACCTAGTCAATTGGTCCTAGAGAAATCCTTTTTTTTTTTAAATTACATGAAATGATTTCAGAAATTGATAGAAACAAATTCCACTATGGTAGGATAAAAAATGTAAAAGTTATTGCATTTTACAACTAATAAAAAATGATCGTAGCTGTATTTTAGCCAAAAGCTTGAATGAAAACATCTTGTTCGGTTAAATATCAAAATATTTCCTGTTTCGTAAGTTGACAAATTGATCGTGCGAAAATTAACAAACGAATCAATTCGAAATTTGGTTCACTACACGTTTGATACGACTAGTATTAACTTACTTACCACAGAGCCTCGATATTTTAAGACAATTTTACCTAAAATTATAAAGGATTTAAGAAAAACGGATTTCTTCGCATCTCTTACTAATTTACCATCTAACAATTGGATTTATCGTAACGTAACAGCTGAAATTTTACAGATAATTTTATTAGTTACAATTTTTTATTGAAATTTTTTCACGCACGACAGATTGTTTCTAAGTTACAAAGCCAAGTGTAAAAAAAAGTTTTTTTTCCGTTTAATTGATATTTTGTTTGTGAAACAGTGGAGGTAAAAATTGTATCAAAATTGCTTATTTTGTGCAAAGTATCGATCCGAACCATATTATACAAAAACATTTTTACTATTAATTTTTTCCTGAAGAAATATTGAGTAGGCTGGACTAATTATAATTACACACATGCATATACATGTACAAAGCAACATCCACGTGTACGCGCTGTGAATAACCAGATTTTAGGCTGTATGTAAACTTCGCGTCATTCGCGCAATACGTTGGCCAAGCACGACTGAGATGCGTCGAAACCAACCCGAATAAAGAGGAGTTCTTTCAATTTAAATTCAAATGACCCAGATCCGCTACTCTTCACTAGACATTGTAAGCTAAACTTAATAATAAAACCAGTGAATAAATATAGTCAGAGAAAGCAAAGAATATGTTTCTTGCTTGTTTCAATTATATCCTTTTTATTGTTCTTTGTAAAGGTACCTACAATCCGAATACCTCGACTTATTGGAATTTAAGCAAACACTAATGCATACGACATACATATTTAGATTAAGAATAATCCGAAATACAAGTTGTGTGTGTTCCTCAGATAATGGTACGTGGACCCAGCTGTGGTTGATCACGGATTATCACGAGAAGGGTTCGCTGTTCGATTATTTGAACAGGTCGACCGTTGATACGAACGGTATGATCAGGATGGCTCTGTCGATTGCCACCGGGTTAGCGCATCTTCATATGGAGATCGTCGGCACGCAAGGGAAACCAGCCATCGCTCACAGGGATCTCAAATCGAAAAATATCCTCGTGAAGACGAATGGCACATGCGCGATCGGCGATCTTGGATTGGCCGTCAGGCATGATGTAATAACAGACACCGTCGATATCCAACTAAATAATCGGGTGGGCACTAAGCGGTACATGGCACCCGAGGTAAATTATAAATTTAAAAAACTCACATTTTACCCATTCACTTTATTTATCGAAATAGCCAAATGTGGGCGAGATATATTGGAAATATTGAATTGTAATATATTAGGTTGTCCCAAAAGTTTTTTTCGTTTTATAAGGAAATAATAGATGCGCAGCATTTTTTGTTTCATTCATTTTGTAGTAATACAACAAAATGGATCATATATAATTCAATAAAATAATATAAAACAAAAGATGTTGTATCTATTATTGCCTTATAAAACGAAAGAAACTTTTGGGACAACCTAATATTATATGCATTATTATTATTATGTACATATAAATATACATATGTATATAAAAACACGACAAATTTATGTTATAACTCAACACATGTTCAAGTATTATAAGCATATAAATAGGGAAATCCTTATTGGTAAATTGAAAAGTAATTATGTTACGGAAATTTCTACTTCCATTTTTATTTCTGTAATACATATCAGATTTGAAAATATATATTTCGTACCCTTGGTTCTGTTTTATACAAATCTTTCTTACACTATTTTCATTTAATGTAATTTAGATAAGAACGTCAATTTCTTTTCCCATACAATTTAATTTAGATTTAATACGATTCAAATGGCGCCTTTTTCCTAAAAATATCGGAACGTAACCCAATCAAAGATTTGTTCCATCTACTGAATATATATTGATTATTATTGATTCAAATAAATATGACAAATTTTTCTTCCCTTAGAATTAACGATAACCGACCTACCTCGCAATATTTCAATCATATAAAATTTTGGAGAAGTCAATATTTTCTTATATATGCTATAAAACACATTTAATCACTACTTTTGAGATTGGTGTTTGACATGGAAGCGGGAAAGGCAGCAAAGTTAACTCGCTGGTTCTCAAACTTTTCGCTACGGAGAAAGCCCATTCTCATTCTCCTCTTGAAGAGTGCGGCTGCTGAGAATTGTTACTTGTGCTTTTAGGTTCTCGAAGAGACGATAAACATGAACCACTTTGATTCCTTCAAGAGGGCTGACGTGTACGCTCTCGGGCTGATCCTCTGGGAGATCGCAAGGCGATGCAACGTCGGCGGAATTCACGACGAATATCAGCTGCCGTTTTACGACTTGGTGCCTTCTGATCCAACGATCGAAGAGATGCGTAAGGTTGTGTGCACCGACAGACAGAGGCCATCGATACCGAATCGGTGGCAGTCGATCGAGGTACGTGCCACGTGCTGCTTCTCAAAACTTCTTCGGAAGCTCTGATCCTTGCGTTCTTAAGAAAAGGCTTAAGAAAAAGCTTACTCCATAAACCTTACTTCGCATTGTATATTTGCTACTGTTTATATTTGGGCTGTTCTACGTAAGACGTAAATGGGTCAAATCGTAGGTTTAAAATAATAGACAGTAGAGTAGAACTATTTTATTACATATAATTAGCTATCAGATACATAAAAGGAGTTTTCTGATTCTCTTTGCTACTTACGATTTTTCATTTACATAATATAAGTTTACGTTCATTTAATCCGCAATCAAGAACTGTGTTAGATAATCAGTCAGTGGCATGAATTATTCTAATAATGAGTCTTATTTACCCGCAGCGCTGAAAACAATTTAACTGTTATTCCACTGATCACTCCTAATAATTTTAAAACAGAGGTTGGTTATTATAATAATAGTGTTATGAGTCGGAGCTGCGAATAGTGCGAGAACCCGGCGATTGTATTTTATAGAATACAAATTTTATATATATAATATATAATCCTTATATATATACACATCCGTATTCTATAAATACCATAAAATAAATGTAAATTCGTTAGTAGGTAAATACGCGGTCAAACGTGACACGAAATCAGAACGCTAGGACTGTTGTTTGCGAGGACGAACCTGACGTGAAGAAACCTGTAAGATGCGGACAGGGAGTCATAGGACATATTAGTATTGATTCTGTTTTGGTTAAGAAAAGTCAACACAACTTGAGTAGTAAAATCGTATCATGTGGATATATTCAACTACCTTTGTGAAGGATTGCAAAACTTGGGTATTAGATCTAAAACAATTAGATTCTAATTTTGAACCCAGATATGAATATTGTAATTATAATCAGAAAGATTATTATATGTGTGATTATGAGTATGGACGCTCTGTTTTGATACACTGGCAGTGCGGTAACTAGCGATACCAAATAAAATCAAATGATCAAACGAAGTTACCTGAGGCGAGGTTCGCTCGTAATTATATGAACAGCTCCGTCCAAAGAGATTACAAATGCAGTCTCCTTCTTACCCTTTAGTCGTTATAACCTTCGGAGCGAAAAAGTCGCTGTCCTGTCCGCGACTCTCGTTTACGTACGTCGCTTTTTTAGATTTTGGATAGATCTAAAATTGTAATTTTAATCGATCGAACACGGGGAAAGAAATTCTTATTACAGAATTTTTTGATGGAGATCTGATTATCGATGCAGTTTTGCATTCTTAAGAATTTCAGGAGGCAGCATTTTCTGAAATTAAGGGAATTTTGTGACTGGAATCAGTTGGAACAGGAGAATCTATCTGCAGGGCGATCGGCGCGAAAAAATATAACCCTTCTGAGTTTGCAAAGAATGGTACTTGGATTCTTCTCACGTGGCGACGCGACGTGACGGTCTATTAGGTATCCAGATCAATCGCAGCTGTGTTACTTACACTGTTTAGATAAAGGATGTTTAAAATTAGATAGAGAAATTTAAAATAAAAGGTGTTTCTGTTTTTTGAGTGCTCTTGAAAGCATCTCAAGAGTGTGGCGGAGACAGGGTACTTTCCATGCGTATTTATAGTAAGATAACTAAATGCATTATCTAGTGTAAGGAAATGTAAGAAACATATGTTTTACAATAGTTTATATTTCGTAATTACACACTGTGAACTACATGTCACTGCTGCTATTTCTAAGATGCTTAGCTAATCTCCGAGTCGATACGATACTGTACGTTCGTCATCACGGAAAAGGATGACCCTCTTACACTCCTACGAAGGCAAGGAGCTTGTTGCCATTCGATTAGACAAATTCTACGTCGTTCCTCGTCCACTATTTTATGCTTTTATATTCGACGTGGATGCTTCCAATACTAACGCATATGCTGCTACGGACGCAGAATTCACTGTAGCATCACCGACAGTTTCTTTCGAAGATCTCGGAAACTAAGCCCTTACCCAAGATCGATGGTTATATGTACAGGAAAAAATTGAGTAATTGAGCAAACGTACAGGTTCGTCAACGAAATTTTACTAGCAATAGAAAACAAAACAATACTGGATAGCCCTCTTCATGGACATCGAGAAAGCATTTGACAAGGTGAACCATGAAAGACTTTTATAAACAATCAAAAAACATTTTCCGGAACAACTCTACCACTTACTGAAATCATACCTAAGCATTAGAACGTTTGTAGTCAAAATAAAAGACACATATTATACACACTATACACGGCCAACATAGCGACAACTACCAACAGCAAAATACTGACATTCGCGGATGAAAAGGGCTGTATTAGTCAGGCACACTAATTCAGAAACAGCAGTCACATTACTACAAGAGTATATCACAAAAATAGAAAAATGGCTACAAGATAAACAAATAAATGCAAACCCAAGTAAATAAAACCACAGTACATTTACACTACGAAAACTGAAACCACCAAATATCCAATTGAATGGTACGCACATGGCACAAACAAAGCAAGTTAAATACCTACGACTCCACTTAGACACACAACTTACATGGAAGCAATATACTAAATCAATTATAGACTGAATATGGATAAAAAGAAGACAAATTTACTTGTTAACTAGTCGAAATTCTAAACTCAGCATAGAAAATAAATGAAAAATATATAAAACAGTAACAAAAACAATTTGGACGTATGGAATACTACTATGGAGGACAGCAGCAATGAGTCACATAAATAAACTAGAGTTGTTACAATCGAAAATATTCAGAACAACAGTCTTAAAGTCTAGAAAGACTTAAAAATACCACTGGTCAAAGAAGAAATCGGCAGATACGCAAAAAATACCAACTGGACAAATTATAAAGTACGATTAAATGAAAAAAAAAATTAATTTTGACAACGTATTTCAAGGTCATTGAAATTAATAAGGTGTGCCCTAATTGTTACATGTAATTATAAACTTTATTACAGTTATACTTATAAAAATGAAAACTTACATGAATATCCACAGTCCACTTATACTCGAATATATTTTATTATACGTAGTAGTAATTCATTATCGCTTTCCCTTCGGGATTACAGAGTTCTATTTCTTACATAATAGTTCTTATTCTGCATCTCGTTATCTATATTTAAGCTAGCTTATCTTATCTTATATTTCGTAACAGATTCTTTAACCAATTAACTGCCTTCGACGTGTATACACGTCAATCTAAAACTTTATTTCGGTGCGGTTGACGTGTATGCTCGTCGTGTAAAATAAAAAATTACCATTTAGTATAAAAACTCAAAATTTTAGTAAAAAGTAATAGAAATGACATTTAGTGGTATGTTCCCCTCATACTTCCACTAAAACTTATGTATTTTATTTTATACATATACATATTTTTATTTTATACATATTTTATACACATATATATAAAAAAAAGAGTTTGATTATTTGATTATTTTCTTTGTCATATCGGTTACACATCGTATAATTTATTGCTTTTTATAAATTGAGTTGATTATTTTCCCTAATGCATCGGCTATTCCTCGAATTGTTTTGTGTACTTTACTTTATTATTTTTTGGCAATTTTTAAGTTTTTAATAGTAATACCGTTTTTCAATAACAAATTGTTAATTTTTTATCGAATAGAAATGTAATCCTTCCTCTCATAAAATTTATAATAGGAGCATTTACCCTGCGGTCGACGTGTATACTCGTCATTGCTTGATTTTACCTGCGCATTCTATAAGGAACTTTTGAAACTAAACTCCGCAGTTAGAAGATTAAAAGAAATTACGAATTAAATTCTCTATATTTTGCTTGATCATTAATTATATGTATGCAAAGGTATGTATGATAATTGTAAAAAGTTTTATACAATCTATGATACACGCGTCGTTTGGTTTCTTTTCCAGGCGTTACAAGTGATGTCGAAGGTGATGAAGGAGTGTTGGTACCACAACGCGGCAGCTAGACTAACCGCGCTTAGGATTAAAAAATCTCTCGCAAACTACGGTGCGATGGAGGACTTGAAGTGAAACGAAGAGAATCAGCAGGTCGTTGAAATGACCGGAATACTTGAAGTGCTCGAAACATATGTGGACATTTACTTTAATTGTAATACTTTTATCGCAATAACACTTTTAAGTGCCGTGTTACTCCGCGAGTGAGCGAGAGAAAGAGAGGGGGAGAGGGAGAGAGAGAGAGAGAGAGAGAGAGAAAGAGAGAAAGAGGGAGAAAGAGAGCATGGGAAAAAGAGCGAAAAAGAAAGAGATAATACATTTGGTCGTAAGTGAGAAATTCTAATAGTTGGATCAGAGAGCCTAACAAAAGACTGGTTATAAAGATATTAAAAAAGCGAAAAATGAGAGAAAAAAAAAGAAATAATTGAAATGGAGGTGACGTTCCTTTGATCGCGTTGACTTGGTCGAGTTGCAACCCTAATTTCAAGTTTCAGCTTGTACGTATAAGGTAGCGGAATTATTTTATGTAAAGAAGTCGTAGTCGGGCAACTGAAAGGACGTCTTGTTTTAAAAGATAAAGAAAAGAAAAAGTAATAAAGCATGTTAGGGAGCAATGGCTAACAGAAACATGGACAGGGTTGGTGATGAATGTCCAAAATGAGAGAATATCAGAGCGTTCAGTTCCTGGCGATCGATCGATCGATTGGTTGAAACGGAATAAATAAACATGCGTAAAGTGTTCGGTTAATCGAATATGATATCGTGCCTAATCACATGTCACACACCTCTGCTGTATATTTATTAATAGTAACGATAAGATAATGACGTATATAAATTATTGAGTAATATTAATGAATATTATTGAGTAATATTAATAAATATTAATAAATTTGTATATTAATATATACACATATATGTAATTACGTATATTCGTTATTGGGCGATCCGATTCGATTAACCGAAGTAATTTATTCGTCGACTAGTTTGTAATGGGAATCATTTCAGCAAGATGATTAAATAATTAACTATCGAATTCGATTGACCGATCGACAATGATTCCTGACAGATCGACCTTCCTCGTCCAGCGTATGGGTTGAGACGACTTCATGAGAAAATAATGGCCTCCGCGTCACAATTTCATATGTTTTCGCTCTTTTCCTTATACATTTTATACATATATAGTTTTCTTCTTTTACTCAAAATTTACACATAGTGTCATATGGATTTATTCGCCTATTTTACCGGTGCGTGCAGAGACTAAGTTTCTTTTTCCTTCTTTTATGGAAGCATATCCATACACATCATGTTACAAGAGAAATGCATATCCTTATTTCTCGTTTTTGCGATTAGACAGAGTCGAATATTTGCATCGATTCTGTACATATATACAGGGTAGTTAGCAAGAGCCGAACAATTTATGGTTGTCGAATAGACACGGTCACACAGAAGTATACGTGATTTTGTTTTTGTTTATAAAAGAAACTATGATCGAGATGAATGCTTAAACAAAAGAAACAAAAATAATAGCATTTTTTATTTAGCTTTTTTTACGTGATCTTTTATTCAACAGAAACGAACAATACCTTTTACATATAGGTATCCTTTTCGCAGCGATAAATTTCAAATTGTTCTCAAAGTTTTTACAACGAATGACATTTTCTACTATTTGGTTTGGTTCGTTAACCGAATATTATACACACACGTACACGTATACACACATTCTATATACACATATGATACAACTACACGTATTCTTAGCGTTAGACATACCCAGATGTTTTGCTCAAGACGAAATATTTTTGCGTATTAATCGTGATACGCGAGCTGAAGGCGGTGCGTCATGATACGCGGGACTTTCGAAGCGTGTTTCCTTTGTAACACAGGAAGGCTGAAATTAAAGGGTGCTAAGCTCAAGAATGAATGTTCGTTTACGTATGAAAGGGACAGACTGAGCAACTGCGGAATAGAAGATAGAAAATGAAAGAAGAGACAGACTGCGAACCTACGACTGAAAGGTAGCGAAAAAGAGAGTTTTAAAAGTGAACAAAGAGGAGAAATGAAAGCAAATTGATACAGAAAAAAAGAAAACAAAGAAAAACATTCGAGAAACTATATTTTCGTGAATTTTTTCATGGATCGATGAGAAAGGAAAGCATAGAGAGAGCGAGAGAGAGAGAGAGAGAGAGAACGATGCTGATGCTTCAATTACGAACGCGTGTTCTCCTTGAATATTGTTAATTATCGCTCCGACTTTTTCATGAGTGATATTTTATACGTTTTCTTTAGATTCGTGTTTTGAGGAGCAAGATAAAAAATATTCATGATTGTAACACGCGTTTCTATGTGCCGCGGTTCCCGAAAAGCAATCATGAGAAACGGAGTTGTGCGCGTGTTTGTTACATAGTGAAAACGAGCGAGTAATATGGAAATATGCGTATGGTATGTCTCTACGAAGCTAAATTGTGTTTGACGACCACTTGTTGCGGCCCCAAAGATGGTTGATTGAATCGGTAATGTTAAATAAAAAGAAAAAGGGAAAAGATAATTAAGGACGTCAAACTTCCTTCGACGGAGGTACGTGGTTATGTTATCGTATATTATCGCGAAACAGAGCAGACACATTCAGAAAATGGAAGACACAAGACAGCATAATTGGAACCGGACAGGAATAAACATGAAGTAACAGGAACGATAGGAAATAGATAGTACGTAAGAGAACACCGAGAAAGAAGGGAAAGGGAAAATCGAGTCATTGTCATCCAATAATCAGCGTAAAAGTCTAACTTGCGATTAATTATTGTATAATTAATGGAGGGTCCTTCAACATGCACATAATTGTATTTTTATATTCCTTTTTTTTTATTAACTGCGTTCCTGAAAGGGAACGTTCAATGGATTTTTCTCTTTTGCTTTCTAAAAGGAACTTTATAAATCATTCGAAACCCAGCTGCTACGACCCTTTTATTACGAAAAAACAAAGAAAAAAGAAATAATCACAATGTCGATGACTTTTTTTGTTTTTCTTTGGAAGAAAAGCGACATCGACAGTAAGAATACTGATGTACGACCCAATTAAAATTTGTGTATAAACGATATAAATCTCTTATAAAGGTGGGAACAAGACGTATCTCTAGAATATTTTGTCAATAAACAAATTAATAAAATTCGTTTCTCTTCGACGACCGACGATGAGATTCTCGTAATTCATCGATCGAGCGTTACCGATCAGAGATGCGTTTATTCGTAGCGACATTGTGAACGCTGCAATTCACCAAAAGACTGAACGATTTAATATTGTTCGATTACAGTAAGTAAACTATTTTACGTAATTGACGAAAGAGAAAGAAAAGGAGATATGATACAGTAGCTATTAACCTCGTGACGTGTTTCGCGCGTGCATCCGGCTCCTGGCTCGCTGTCCGTTTTTTCTTTTTGAATGAACGAATTCTTCTTCGGTGTGGGACCCCATTTTTTTCCACCGACGTTCTTCTCGTACACATTCCTATTACGACGTAGGTTAATTTATGATATTATAAATAATAAGAATACATACATAGAATTACTGTGGGTCAATGTAGTTCCACCAACAAATTCACTCAGAATTTATTTGTTAAAACGCGTTTGAAAGAATCACCTTGTCGTGGAACTTTATCAACAGTAACGTGTTTTCACAGATGTTTCCATATTACTAGTACAATTTTGTGCCAATAAGAGATATCAGTTTTAATTAAAGTGAGTGAGTGAGTGAGTGAGCGAATGAGTGATTGAGCGAATGAGTGATTGAGTGAGTGATTGAGTGAGTGAGTGAGTGAGTGAGTGAGCTAATGAGTGAGTGAGTGACTGAGTGACTGAGTGAGTGAGTGAGTGAGTGAGCGAGCGAGCGAGTGAGTGAATGAGTGAGTGAGTGAGCGAGCGAGTGAGTGATCGAGCGAGTGAGTGAGTGAATGAGTGAGTGAGTGAGTGACTGAGTGAGTGAGTGAGTGAGTGAGTGAGTGAGTGAGTGAGTGAGTGAGTGAGTGAGTGAGTGACTGAGTGACTGAGTGACTGAGTGACTGAGTGAGTGAGTGAGTGAGTGAGTGAGTGAGTGAGTGAGTGAGTGAGTGAGTGAGTGAGTGAGTGTGTGAGTGAGTGAGTGAGTGAGTGAGTGAGTGAGTGAGTGAGTGAGTGAGTGTGTGAGTGAGTGAGTGAGTGAGTGAGTGAGTGAGTGAGTGAGAATAAGTAAGTGAGTGAGTGAGACCAATAATGGTATAATGTATACAGAATATTCTCGTACGTGTGTATAAATACGTATTCGCGCGCTCTTACATACGTAGAGACGTTCGTTGGAGGAAAAATATCTTTGATTTAACTTGTTAAAGTCTCACATGTTACCAGTGCTTTTTCTTACTGCCCCATTTTATAAACACGTTTTATAAAAAGTGTTACTCTAGACTAGACTGAAAAGATTTTATCAAGAATAGAAGATGAATTATAGGGGGTTCGAAAAAACGTTGTGTTAAATTTCGTAGGGGTATATGATATGTATCGTACTTATCGCAGTAAACGTTTAACACCATAGATAAATTAATTATACATGATATATTCTTTTAATTTTAAATAATATTACATATAAATAGGCTAAACTAAAATGCTTTATAACTAAACAAAATAGTTTTTAAATTCTTTCTTATTCAAAGTATTTACACAATGTTATCCAGTCACTATAACGACCACTACATATTTTCATTTATAACAGGAAACAAAATCACTTTTGACACTTTGACTGCCACGCCAAAATCACATGTTTCGCTCAGGACGCCACGGGAGTATTTTTATTATTCAAAGCATATAATGGAAAATAACAATAAATTGATGTTGTAAGACAACATTCTTCCCCAATGGACCGTTTATCTTATTGGTGGTCACTGGTGACCACCGTGGCGCCTTGGTAACAGTTGATAGCGACATATTATAACAAGGATTCGTTTATTTCAACATACCATTCGCATTTGTTATTTCGTCGTAAGCAAAACGTGCAGAATATATTGTTGAAACGTGTAGAAATTATTAGTAAACAGTATTTGCTCATTCTATATATAATAGTAAGGTATGTTCACACTTCACTAACTTCACTTATAAGATTGTAAAGCAGCATTTACGATTATTTTCTAAGGTATGTTTATAATAATATTCGTAGACTACCCCTCAAAGATATGGATGCAAACACAGTGCACCGTTAGATGCAAAATTTGTTCTCATTTTTTTTTTTTTTTTTATTGATGTTCTAATAAAAATGTTTAATTGTTCAATGGGGCACTTTTTATTTCAAAGTATCTTTTATTTATCGGTTATATTCAAAATGCCTTAACTGTCAATTTTCATTCAATTTTTACAATTGTAAGAATTTCAAGCGCTCCGGTCACCAATGACCACCGTGGCGTCACAGGAGAAACAATATATGACCAACATGGCAGTCAAAGCACTTTTTTATTCGAAGAATTTTTTAAAAGTTACCTGCCACTATATAAGCGTCGTTGATCTTTGTTGTTTATAGCAAGCTGTTTCAAAAATCCCATATATTTGCGCGATTATTATCGAGTCGAATCTCCAATTTAGATTCTAATTAAAGAGTAAGAATAATAGTATCGATCCTGTGTCCATTCCGTCGTGTTCAGACTCAATCAGGAACTTTTTTCGAGCACTCCCGTTATAGATATGATCTCTATATCTGCCGCCGTTACATTTTCTAAGCAATTTTCGTGGTCGATGACGTTTCAAGAGTCGAGGATAAAAGGACATCGTCGCCTGGGTCTCGAAATAGCGAACAGTCTGATTCATATCCGACAAAATGCCAAACTGCCAAATAGTATATTTTACACTAACTCTCCCAACCCTCCCCCTGTAACGCTCTTCTTTGCTCCCTTACCGCTTAATAAGCGCTCCCCAACTCCCTACTCCTCGATTTGTACAAAACGAGAAGGTGAAAGAGAGAGTGTGTGTGTGTGAGAAAGAGAGAGAGAGAGAGAGAGAGGAAGGAAGATGTAATAAAAGATATAAGAAAGATAAAAAAAGAAAAAAAAAAGAAAGCGCAAAATGTGCAAAACGTAAAGTGTAAACCTGTATCGTGTTAGAATGCGAGAAACCTGTACCTTCGAGGCGATGCTAGAGATGTCTAGCACCGTCCGCTTTTAGTTTAAAGCCATGTTCCATCTTTTTCAGTTCGTCAGTTGCGTGCAGTTTAGCAGCGATGCATATACATTGGCGATTACTGTCGGAAGGATTTTTAAAGAAAAAGAAAAAAATTTTTTAATTTTTCGTTGCATCGCGTCGTTTCAATTAAACGTTGGACGTTGACGTGTTGATCGAAATATTAATTCCTTGAAATTGTTGTAAAATTGCCTTGGGAATTTTTTAAAAATAATTTTTCTAATTTTTATAAAATGATTCTTGAATTGTTTTGACGATAACGTTTGTCTACATTGACTATAGATATTTTGTTATTTAACGATTTTAATAATGATAAATTTATTACTTTGGAATTGAGGAGGTCCTCTACTCTTTTATTTTAATATTCCTAATAATTAGTAGACATACCGCTTTCAAGTTTATTTTTGTTACTTTGAAATTTGTTTTTTATAGCCTACAGTTATATGAATATCCTATTATAATATACACGTGTACAATTCTATACATTAGTCAACACGTCAACGCGTATTTTATAGTGTTATTGTAATTTTTAAGAGTTAATCAACGTGGATGTTGGAACGTCGCTGCGATTCTACTCTTAGCTTTTACAATTGCGTTGTGTTATCACATTTGCGTCAATCAACTACATACCAAATTAATGTCGACTAACGTTCGCATTGTATTTGCAATTCAATCTTTTCGTGAGAGAGAGAAAGGGAGAGGGAGGAATTGGCATATGTTGGCGTGTGTTGAAAACACACGTGTGTAGATTTATTCCTGCGTCCTTTGCCTTACGTTACCACTCATTTGTTTTTTATTAACGATACGACCTTTTGTTTTCTTAGTGGTAGTAAATTCGTTCTACCCCATACTTTTTATTTCTATTTTCATACGAGTTTTAACACCACGAAACAAATCGATTTTTTTTTTTAAGATTCTTTTATTATTTTCTATGAGGGCACAACTTTTCTTAACACTAAACCTACCGATATTTTGTGTATACCTATTCCTACCGTGTGCAGTCAAAATGAACGGTGATTAAAGAAGTAATAGCTTTTATCATTTAACTTAGATAATGATTAATTTATAACTGAATGTATATAAAGCGATGAACTTTCATAAAATTTCGTCCAAATTTACTTTCGTTTAATTTCAATTATAGATTTAAATAGAAATACATTTTTATTTATATAGAGATATATCTTATTCAACTTTGCTGCATTTTTTACAAATTATCTTATTATCAAATGTACATTTACCGCATAAATATTTTCCGCGTCTTAAACAAATTTTCGTAATTTTGTAACCTTTACAATGTTTTACTTGACAAGTTTTTTGTGATAATGAATCTGAACTTGTTGATAGTTTTATTGCATGTTTTTTTTCGCGCGATTCTTTATATGAAAGTAATTGTATGCACTATAGGTTTATAACAATTTTGTGAATTCTCTGTAAATTGGCCCCATACTGTAGATACCATTGCAAATTTATTGGTTCGTAAACGTTGGCTTCTTTCGTTTTTCTTATTAAATCGTATAAACCTCATAATTTCAGCAAAGTCATTCCTGCTCATTGTTTTTGAACAAAATGCAGGTCGCCAAATTTTATTCCACAAATATAAGACATCTAAACTCTTTGTCTGATATGCGCCACGGGCAATAAATGCATCTAGTTTTGTTCTAGCTCCTTCTTAGTCCCCAATACTCTAAATGCTTATTCTTCCGTACATTTTATTATATCGTCCCTTGTATGGTGATAAATGATAAGATAAAATGCCGTCTTTACTTGTCCTTTCATTATATGCCATTTAGCATATTTCTAAAAATATTATGAACTGATCTCCTGCCAGGTTTGGGACTTGCATCTATTTCTGTTCACTGTTCCGTCGGATCAAGTTTCACTCTCTGCTGTCAACGATAATTTCTTTCCTTTTTACCCTTATGTAAATGCTTATTTATAATATTCAACTCTGATTCGATTGTAAATAGCTTTTCATGTGTTTCCATGCCGTTTTTAGTTGCTGAAATTTCTTGTTCATCGCACACTGAGCAGTCTTCTTCTATGTCCGTTATTCTTTCTTTTTTTTTGAAAAATCTTGACATTTCTAGGGTAAATATTTATCACAAAATAATACCATGTACGGAATACAAAATTATTGTCAAATTTGATATGCTTTACTTTTCCTTTTATAACAACTTTACACAAAACGCTCTGAGATGCTTTCTGTCTGAGTTTTAGAGATAACAAGTTTAGATGTCGACTAATTGACTAACAAACTGAAATGTATTCTAGTCGAAAGGACAATAGCAAGCAAGAATATGGTCTGTGATGGCGATATTTTTCCGAAAATATTGATGAGTATTGGTCCATCTCCAACAACGATTACTCGAGGGTGGAGTTGGGAAAGTTTTTCCCGTGTTTTATAGCAATGAGCAATAACCCTAAGAAACTTCTCGACTTTTAAAATGTTTGTAACAATAGACTGTAAAAAATGCTAAATTTTGTGGCGGTTCCGTAGGATTATTATGGGCCTGAGTTGATATGTCTTGACAGCTGGTGGCTATCTTGATCGAGGGATGGATTGTTTTATGACAAGATTACGTGTGTAATAGCTGTTATTATTTGTTATTAGTGATTTTGTTTGTCATTTGATCTTGAGATAGCCTTTTCTTTGTACTGATTGCATTTATTTTAAGAATAACTAACATATTTTGTCGGACGGTCAAAATGACTGCTCACGGTAGGCAAGGCAAAGTACAAATTTTTCTCAGAAAATAAAAGGGCAAACTAAAATTAAATGCCGAAGAATATATTGTATGTATGTTTTAGGAAAAGTCAGAAATTATGAAGCGATATGATAAAGTTTAAATATGGTTAAATTTGTGTAGAAGACGCGAGAGCGGGCAATTGGACTGCGCTGGTAGGTTTAGTGTTAATCATGCGAAAATTCAATGTTGTATTTCGAGATTCGTATTATACGCTTGTATTCTCGCTTCATAGATTATATTTCCCTTTTTATTGTTTCATGTGTGTGCGTAAAAATTTTTCTTTCTTTATTTCAGCAGGTAGTAAAATTTCTTTCTTTGCTTGTTGCGAAAGGACGGAAATGCGTAAGACACGTAATTATATAATCATAAAGCAAAATCTTGTTTTCTTGCTTTAAAACTAGGTTTACGGGACCCGTCAATTTGACGGATTTCAAACTTCGAAATTAAATATCCCAAAAAACCATAGTATTAATTTTAACTATTTTACGTCATAAATTAATCATTTCATCTAAAGAATTTATACACACAATTATTTTTTCCTAGGCTTTCTAATTTTTGAAATTTGTATGTAGTATACCTATCTCTACGAAAGCCGTCAAATTGACGAGCTAGCTGATTTCATAAACAAACCGTTTTTCAAAGACAGTGTGCAAAAGTTTCAGTTATTGTAGACATTTCCCATTGTTGTCTCCGCTTATTGTAAGTATTTACAATAGGATAATTGAATTCGGGCAGAGTATTTTATTTTTTTGACCTTTTCTAGCAATTATGAGTACATCCAGGAGATATAATAAAATATTGAACAAAATTGTCAACATCAGTGAAGATTATCTCCGAAGAAGATCAATATGAATTATGCCAAAGCAAAGCTGACAGTGAAAGTTCTGAATACTCTGAAAATGGAGAAATAGAAGGATCTTCGGATAGTGAAGAGGAAAACTTTCTGAAAGTGTGTCGTAACAAGAAAAGGATGCGATTTTTTCTATTTCTGATTGCGAGGATGAAAGGACGAGCATTCCAAGCACATCTCAATATGTAACGGATGAAATTGAAATTACAATTGACGGGATACAGTGGATAAAATTGAAAGCAGGCGGATCTAGGGGTAGGACGCCCGTTCGTATGATATTGAAGGATATCGCAGGGCCTACTGGCTATGCTAAGAGAAATATTATGTCGGGTTGTGTAACTAGTGCTTTCGAATTGATAATTGACAGACACATAATGGAGTACATAAAAGTTTGCACTGAAACCGAGGCGCATCAAGTTTTGAAAAAAGACGGACAATCACAGTTGCTGAGTTACGTAGTTTTCTAAGGCGCATATGAAGCGAGATCATTGAAAGCCTCCGAAAGATTATAAACAGGTACATTTGCGCTGATATACGAAATACGGAACAGATTTATAAGTAATAGCCAGGCTTGTTACAAGTCATATAAAAATATCACAATAGATGAACAATTATTTCCAATGAAAGCCCGATGCAGGTTTACGCAATATATGCCGAATAAGCCTCATAAATTTGGCATTAAGTTTTGGTTTGCAGTTGACGTCTAAACAAAATATATTTTGAGTGGTTTTGGGGAAAGATGAAACTCGATACTCAAGGGAAAAAAGGACAAGATGATTTTGTTTTCCTCAAATTTATATAAATCAGAAAACTAAAAGTCCTCTTTCTAAGCGCCAAACATACAGGTATACAAGTAGAAGACAATTATAAACGTGTTCCAGAAACTATTGCTTTTTATAATAAAACAAAGTTTGATATGGACGTCGTTGACCAGATAGCACGCAAATATAGTGTGAAAGCAGGGAGATTCCGATGGTCCCTTCAAGTTTTTTTTTCAATTATTTTAGATTTGGCAGCAATAAACACGTGGATATTATGTAAAGAGTGCACCAGATCGAAAATATCCAGAAAGGAGTTCATATTTTGCCAAAGATCAGACGCTTCATTTCTGTCACTTTCAACGTCAGAAGTGCAAAGAAGTTGCCAAGTGGGCTACTGCAAAAAAAATAGAAGCAATAATTGTTGTATATATTGCAAAAAGATCGTATGCGGAAAATGCACAAACAAAATTCAGTATATTTATAAAAAATGTGCTCAATAAATATGATTGCCCTATAGCGTTAATATTATTGTTATCATTTCCGTGATAATTAAAAAAAAAAAGACTTTTTACTTATTAATAATTTATTTAAACGTGAAGCCTAATATTGTTCAATTCAGACTTAATTTGAGTAAATCGATTTTTTAAAGAAAATGCGTATTTTCGTTTACCCGTCAATTTGACGGGTCCTCGTAGAGATAGGTATATAAGAAACGCCCGTAAACCTAGTGCTAATCTTGTTGTTTTATTAAAAAGAAGAAGAAATTTAAAAAATATCTGTACCTACCATTATTAGGATTAATTGTAATAATTATTATTTTATTATAATTTCATTATTACCGTAGCGACGATCTTTCTGTTTACCATCGTTCTTTTCCCAATGTATTATATCCTGTACATAACGTTGTAAATGTTAATCAACGACTTACATACAATAGGGTGAACACTTGTAACTTTCGTAATGACGAAAGGGTGGATTGGTGGATGGTGTACTTTCTTTTGTTTTTCTAGTTTCACGTAACGTATGTTTATAACAGGCATGTTTTATTCCAATCTGATTCGTACGACTGCGATTAAAAAATATAAGCGTGTCGCTAAATTAAAAAGCAACTTAATTATATCGACTGAACAATTGAGTTCTTTTTTCTAGAGTGTAACAGAATTGCCGATCGTAGAAGTTGGATAAGAACAACTAGGTTGAAATAGATCTACGACTAGATAAAAAAGATTGTATACAAAACATTATTTTACGATGCTTATATTTATTCTAATTCTGCTAATCGACTTATTCGAATTTCTTCTATAGCTGAAATCATTAATTTTTGAGATAATTTAATGTTTCAAAGTATTATTGACAAAATCGGTTTTTATTCTAGGTGATGAAGTATATATCTTATGTATAATAGTGCTCCCTTAAATTTTTCAATGAACTTAGGATCGATTTTAATATTAATAATAAAAAGCATTTTCCTAAAGTATGGTTTGAAAGTAATAGCTTAAACTTCTCTATATTCTTGGTGTTTAAGTCCTTTAAATTTCCTACTCCAAAAATTAAAAATTTTAACATTTATAATAAAAAATCTACTACAGCAAAATTTTAATTCAGTCGATTTAATAATTCATATATTTATGTCATTTTGTTGAGTATAACACATTAATCAGATAATTTATAATTACACTTTTATAGTTATATTACGATTATCAAACTTATAAAAAAGTACAGAATTAGTGGAATTAAAGGTACTAGGTTATTTTTTCCTTACTTCATCCAAAAGGTGATCTTCGATCAGCGACACGTTTATCCTATATCCTGTAAGTAAATCATATCGATGAGCAGAATTTTGTTCCACAACAAAAAATGAGTAAAGAAATACGTAAAAAAACATTGTATAAAATGGAAGAAACAAACACATTCGTTCAATAATTGATCATCTACTGTTACTGTATGATGCGTGCCGAACGATGTGGGTGAATCTTAATACTGCTAATAGATATACGTACCTAATGTTATTAATTATTAATTAACGATTGATTTGTAATTACAACGGGGCCACGGAATTCTTGAGGCTCGTTGAGCGCGAGTCCGTTTGACAGCCTTTTCACGCGATTGTCTTTTTTTATGATCTCGCGAATCAACATAACATTTTTTAATAAAAAGGAAAACTAAAAAAGTAACGTGATGTACCTATTCGAAGCCGTGGTCGCGACTCTCGCGAAATACTCGAAGCCTCTTGCATTGCGTGTCCACGCAGACCTTACTAATAAACGCCATAGTGATCTGACAATGAGAAATAATTGGTTGGAATAAATTAAATTGACACTGATAATCATCTCAACATCAGTCATTGTCAGGCATTTCCGATTTCTTTCATGAGTCAACGACCCTTCCACTGTATTCCTTACTAGATTCTACTTCCTGTCTTAATTTCTATTCCATTTTATTTCATTTTTTATTCTTATTATACGGTGAATTATTTTTCAAATTAGATTTAGAATAAATTCGATATTTTTCTACAAAAATGGCAATATGAAGGACATAAAGTATAGCTGTGGGTTGTCGAGTTCTTGTTTTTATGCTACGATGTAGTTTTAGCGTAGAATTTAAAAAAAAAAAAAAAATAAAATTACACAAGCAGCTTCAAAATGATTAAAAAAACGCATACGGATGTTCTTTCGATAAAATGAAATGTAAGCTTGATCTCCAAGTTTTTAGTAAGATAGTGTCATCTTCATTGTTCATCGCTTTATTAACGGGTTGCATATAAATAACGATGGTTCAACACACTACTTTCTTTAAAACGTTGAATGACTTGTTCGATAATTTAAATAGTAGATGCACCTGTGACAGATCACAGATTGAGAAATCTAAACAAGTGTGCGTTTTGCAATTTTACTCAATGTAGCAAATAATTTGGAAAAACAATTATATGATATGTAAAATTGGTTTGTTCTTTCACTGAAACGTTTGAAAGCACTTTCTTGTTTTTCGAAATTACGGCAATCTGTAAATATTATTTTGTAATTGTGAAGCGATTTAAAAGAAAGAGCAATTACGTTTTTAATAACTTTACGGTGCAACATTTTCCTATCATGATGCTAAGTGGACAGAAGGGAAAATTGCACGAATTAACGATTAACCAATTAAGCGAACTATTACGCAATCGAACCGGTAATAAAGCCGAACTGATTGCGCATTTGTTACAAGCTGACCCGAATATTGAAAAATCTCTTTCGATTGGTGCAGGGGAAGTTGATGCAAGATCTTTGGAAAGTGCAGCAGCCGAACGTTCTGTAAAAAGCTGGGATACGCAAATTTTGCTACAAATGATGGAAATGATGCGCGCGGAAATGAGAGCTATGCAACGCGAGCAAGAGGCTCAACGCGCAAAAGAACGAGAGCGAAATTTACAATATGGACCAGAGGTGGAATTTACACTACCTACAAAGGATGTTACTACTCTTTTCATACACCTAACGATCGGAATCAAGACGATCGCTGATCTTTTGCTTGAATTTTCTGACGGACCTGAAGGTAATTTTCGTAATTGGAGGTAACAGTTGGAATTACTGCGAGATACCTATCGTCTGGATGACAACAGTGACAGAATTTTAATGGGCTTACGCTTACGTGAAAAAGCGGCGAAATGGTTTCATTTAAAGCCCACTCATTTGAGAATTATGGTTGCGGATCTGTTTGACGAATTGCAACGCGTTTTTTTATAATCGACCAAGTAAAACAACGAAGCGCAAAAAATTCGTAAAAAAGGACGATCATGGCGCAATGACGAATCTTTTTGCGAGTATTACTTTGACAAAGTTACGCTGGTGAATAAAGTTACCATCTATCAGAACTCGTTGATTTTATAATTGATAGAATTCCACATACAATCCCAGATACATTTCGTTTGCCGTTGTGACAGTGATAGTGCAAAGGATCGCACATGGGATATCACACCGGGGGGTGCACATAGGCCACGGACATCTTCAGCAGCAGAGACTTATACGCATCTGATTCAACCGACTTCTCCTGAGGTTCCATTTTCGGTGCCGATATCATTTACCATTCGCGGCGATAATGGAGAAAATACAAAGTTTCTTTTTAATAACGTTATGATTCAGGATCTCCCGTAAGTTTAATCAAGTGTAATTCATTGCTCGTCGGTTTGTACTCTGCGTATGCGTCTGAGGAACGTTCGTATCAAGGATTAGATCATTCTCCAGTAAAAGTTTTGGGTACTTTTGAAAGAATAGTTACCATCAATGACGTTTTAATGAAAATAAAATTTATTGTAGTTCCGGATCAAGCAATGGCGTACACTGCTATTCTCATGCGAGATTATATTTTATCACCACTGGTAAATATTACGTTAGGCCGTAAATGTAAAATTGAGAAGGCTGGTTCAGATTCTGACATAGACGGAATTATGAAGATTGAGTACGTTGGGAAAGCAGAAAGCATAGCCGGAAATTTAGATATCAATCCCGAAGTGGATGCTGACACGGCATCGACGGTTAAGAGAATTTTTCACGACGAGATGTTTGCATTTCCTAATTTGAATTCGTCGTCGAGTGATACCGAATTCGTAATTACGCTCGAAAGTGTTCAGGTAGGATGTTTTCATCCAGGACGTCTAGCTTTTGCAGACAAAGAACAGTTGCACAAAATTTTGGACGATTTCTGCAAGAAGGAAATTATCAGACCATGTTATTTTAGGCGTTTTATATTTTTATAATTTTATACTTATACAATTTTTTTATTTTAGCGAAATTCCTATATGAATTGTCAAGAAAGAATGCAACTTTCTGGTTTGGCGCGGGAGAAAACACAGCATTTATGCGTTTAAAAGATAAATTAGTTTTGGCTATCTATTCCCCCGATTTTAAAACAGAGTTGCATTGTGATGCCAGCGCAAGTGGTTTCGGCGTGATATTAATTAAAAAACAATCGAACGATTTCTTTCGACCTGTGTTTTATTTTAGTAAACGAATCACTATCATAGGGTCAAAATATTCGAGCTTTTTTTAAAAAAAGAACTGAAGACGAAGAAATTAAGAAGATTGGAGAATAGCAATAATAAACAAAAATATTACGCGTTACGAAACTGGTTAGTATACAAAAAGTTTGACGACGGCAAGCTCCTGTTTTATGTTCCACAATTAATGGAAACTAACGTCATTGGAATGTGTCATAATGACTTTGTCATTTGGGAGCTCATAAGGTAATGGAAAATATTTCTAGGATTTATTGGTTACCGAACATACGTAAGAAAATAAAAACCTGTATTAGCAATTGTTTGAAGTGCATAGAATTCTTACCTTTCAGTGCAAAAATTGGTTTTCTGCACAGTATTAAAAAAGACAATATTCCATTTCAAACAATTCACGTTGATCATTTTGATCTCCTCGAGAAAAGCAACGGTATGAAATTTACTATCAATAGTTAGACGGTTTTAGAAAATTCATTAAACTATATGCGTATAAATGGATAGTTACAAACGAAGTAATTAAGCATTTGGAAGAATATTTCTGAAATTATAGCAAACTTCACCGTATTATCAATGATCGCGGAACTTGTTTTACATCTGGTGCTTTGAAGATTTTTTGAAGGAAGAATTAGTTTTTTCTTTTTATCATTTAATTTGTACCTTACAATTTGTCCAACTAGACATTCGGTAAATTTTTCTAGCTTAATTGCTAAATAATATGTGGATGGCTACCCCCAGCGGGATACCATCTTCGAGTTTAACTATTTTATTTCTTTAGTGAGATCAGAGCGGTGTTTTCTTTTTATTCTTCTTTCTGTGAGAGTTTTGTTCGCTTCAGCAGCCAACTGGTTTGGATGTGTTGCCGTTTTTCCTTGTAGTTTTCTGCGTACCTGTCTATTTCTTCTTTGACCGTTAATATTTTTAGGTCTTTGCGCATATCCTCGTTTCTGACATACCATGGGGCATTGACTATTGTTCTCAGCATCTTCGATTGTGGCGACTCTAGTTTATTAATGTGGTTCATTACTGCTGTCAACCATAGTGGTATTCCATACGTACAAATTGGTTTTATTATCGTTTTGTATATTTTTAATTTATTTTCTATGCTGAGTTTAGAATTTCGATTAGTTAGCCAGCACATCTGTGTTCTTTTAATCCGTATTTTGTCTATAATTGATTTAGTATGTTTCTTCCATGTAAGTTGTGTGTCTAAGTGGAGTCTTAGGTATTTAACTTGCCTTGTATGTGTCATATGCGTGCCATTCAGTCGGATATTTGGCGGTATCCGTTTCCTTAGTGTAAATGTAATATGTCACCTTAATATGTTGCCTTTACAGGAGTTTGCTTCTATTTGTTTATCATGTAGCCATTTTTCTATTTTTGTAATGTGCTCTTGTAGTAATGTGACTGCTGTTTCTAGATTAGTGTGCCTGACTAGTGCAATCGTGTCGTTCGCGAATGTCAGTATTTTGCTGTTGGTTGATGTTGGTATGTCGGTCGTGTATAGTGTGTATAATATTGGTAGGACGCTTCCTTGCGGTATCCTTGCCTTCATGTCTTTCACTTCGGAATACACATCCTTTATTTTTACTACAAAGGTTCTGTTGCTTAGGTATGATTTGAGTAAATGGTGGATTTGTTCCCGGAAGTGTTTTTTGACTGTTTGTAAGAGGCTTTATGCTTATCACTCTGTCAAATGCTTTCTCAATGTCCATGAAGAGGGATGTACAGTATTGTTTCTTTTCTATTGCTAGTAAAATTTCGTTGACGAATCTGTGCATTTGCTCTATCGTGGAGTGTTTGTTTCTGAATCCAAGTTGATGATCTGGTATTAATTTTTCTTCCTCTATCGTTGTTTTAGGCGATCGTATATTATTTTCTCTAGTACTTTGGAAAACACAGGAAGTAGTGATATTGGTCTGTAAGATGCAGTTTGGTGTGGGTCTTTGCCCGCTTTAGGTAACATTATCATCTGTACTAGCTTCTATAGATTAGGAAAGTATTGGATTCTTAAAATTAAAACGTATTGCTTTTGGGGGATTGTTTTTCAAGATTTTACCATTGATTAAGTCGATTTCTGGTGCTTTATTGTTTTTTGTTTTCCCGATTATGGTTCTAATTTGTTGTGCAGTTTTATTAGTTGGGGTAGTAGTATTTTGCGCATCTTACGTGTGTTACAAAGGTGGTTGGGGAATTCTGCAGATTGCTCTTCGTTGCTACTGGACCATGTGTTATCTGCTTTTCTGATTACTGGGATTAGTTTTATTGACTTCTTTATTTTATTCGTGGCTTTTCATAGAGAGTAGTACAGTGCATATATGTAATGTCATATGTAATGACCTTAAATATCGAGATTTAAGTTTTTAGGGGAGTTCCCTTATGACTGCAGAATCGTATAGACGTATGTCTAGTGCCCAGTGAAGCTCACAATAAGTGACAACCCTCCTTCAAAAGTGAGTTGAAGCAGAAATAAACCAAATGTTTTCTGAACTTACTCGTGGAAAATCCAACATTTCTAATCTCTAATCCAAATCATAGCCTCTCGACTAATTATTTCAATTTGAATTAACTAGCTCGAAGATGGCCCAAGTAACTAGATCAGGCCCTTATGAACCGCACCGTTCTACCTCATCTGTGGCAAAAGGATAATATATCCCACCTTTCAAACCACACCAACAGCATCAAAAAACGTAAGCTTGATTCAGTCAAAAAAAAATGTAAACACTAGTCAGAACGTACAGTCAACAAGACACGTTACCACTTACAACAGATTAGCAATATTAGAACCTACAGACAATTCTATGGACGTAGTTTCCCACCAATCTTCATCGATGATGTTATGGACATTCAAACAATGATAAAGTCCATCGAGAAAGATATTAACAAAGAGGATTACATACTAAAAATTAAAAACAATCAGGTTAAAATCCTGCCGGCCAATCCAGACTCCTATAGAAAACTAACAAAGTTACTAAAAACTCTGAACGCAAACATCCACACATATCAACTGAAACAAGAAAGACATTTTCGTGTGGTGCTACGCAACATCCACCACTCAGCTAACTTAGATGAACTGAAACTTAAACTCTTAAATCATGGCCATGACGTAACCAACATTAGCAATGTAAGACATAGAATCACAAAAAATCCGCTATTCTTATTCTTTATTGGCCTAAAGCAAAAATCGAATAACACAGAAGCCTATAGTATTAATCGTTTAATGAACTTGGTAGTAAAAATTGAACCACCTTTTATGAAAAAAGAGATAGTCCAATGCAAAAGGTGCCACAGGTACGGCCACACGCAAAAATATTGCAACCACAACCACCGTTGCGTTAAATGTGCAGGTTCAATTCACCCTACAGATCAGTGCATTAAATCTTCAGAAATCTCTGCGAAGTGAATCCTCTGCCAAGGAGAGCATCCTGCGAACTATAAAGGTTGCACAGCCTACAAGACCCTGTACAAAAATATCTCAAACCCAGAGTTAAGGACCTAACCAACCAAGCCCTTAATCCACAAAAATTCACTACCCCTTCAATCTCTTACGCACAGGTAGTTCAAGGAAATCAAAGCAGACCGAAAATCTATATTGTTCTATCATAAATTAATGTTCCCAGTTCACAAGATACGGATAACTTCAATAGATTTGAAAAATTAATCGTCAAACAAACAGAGCAAATTAATAACTTGCTATCATTGCTTACAATCATCGTGGACAAATTAACACGCTCCGACGTAAAATAAAACCAATACGCATAGCTCTATGGAATGCTAACGGTCTAGCTCAACATAAATATGAACTAGAGCTCTTTCTAAAACAACAAGAAATTGACATAATGTTTATATCTGAAACTCACTTCACCGATAAAAATTACCTGAAAATAAATGGTTATAACTTTTACCATACCCAACATCCCAGGGGAAAGGTCCACGACGGCACCGGAATTATCATCAAGACCAGCATAAAACACTATGAGCTTCCATCGTTCCAGAAGGACTACCTCCAAGCCACAAACGTAGCGATCGACGATTGGTATGGTCCAATCACCACATCAGCAGTATATTGTCATCCTAGACATTCTATTTCCAAAGAAAACTTCGATAAATTCCTCGAAGACCTGGGCAATAAATTTATAGTTGGAGGAGACTATAACGCTAAACATACACAATGGGGTAGCAGACTTATCACAGTAAGGGGCAAAAACCTTTTGAAATCCATAAACGTCAACAGACTTAACTACCTCAGTACAAACGAACCCACTTACTTGCCAACTGACATTACCAAACTACCTGACTTATTAGACTTCTTTATAACTAAAAACATCTCGCCAAGATACATCCAAATCAACTCCTCTGTGGAACTCTCTTCAGATCATTCATCCGTCATAGCAACAATTAACTCAGCAATTATCGAAAACCAACCTAATGACTTTATTCATAACCAACTCACAAAGTGGCAGCTCTTTAAGCAAGTATTCAACATCAGCCTTAATATCCTTAAAAACAAACGAAGATATAGAAGCAGCCACGGAATATTTAAACTCCAGCATAATAAACGCGATCCGTTCTTCCATCCCCACTAAGAGTTTTGTTAATAAACATGAATACCCCCATTATATAATAAAAAAGATCGTAGAAAAACGCGGACTTAAAAGAGTATGGCAAAGTCATAGAACGCCTGAAGACAAGCATAAGCTAAATAACGCAACAAGAAAACTAACCACTAAACTAACTAACTAAAATGACTGTTTTCAAAAATACCTTGCTAATCTGTCTCCCACAGCTGACTCAAACTACTCACTATGGAAAGCATCCAGGAAACTCACTCGTCCTCCGCAAATAATCCTTCCAATTCGTTGTCCGCAAGGTGGATGGCGCGTAGCCCTATACAAAAAGCCAACTTGTTTGCAAGTCACCTAACTAATGTCTTCAAACCGTATTCCTCCACTATTGCCGCTGAAATAACGGAATACTTGCACTCTCCCTTCCAGATGTCTCCTCCTATTGAACCTTTCTCATCTCTGGAAGTTATAGAATTAATCCGTCGTCTAAACCCGAGGAAAGCATCGGGACATGATCAGATAAGTAACAAAACTATCAAGGAGCTTCCCACAAAAGGGATTGCTCTCATTACCTCTATTTTTAGTGCAATTCTTCGCCTTGAATACTATCCTAAGTCTTGGAAAATGTCATTAATTACCCTTATCCCTAAACCTGGAAAACCAATACACGAAACTAGCTCTTATCGCCCAATTAGTCTTCTATCCACTTCGTCCAAACTATTTGAGAAGATACTAACGAAATGACTCTTTCCACTCTTAGAGGAGTTGAAAACAATGCTGGATCCTCAATTCGGCTTTCGGATGCGACATTCTACGATAGAAAAAATTCATCGTCTAACTCATAAAATGAGCCAAGATTTAGAAAAGAAAAAATATTGTTCTGCGGTATTCCTGGAGATTTAGCAGGCGTTCAACAAAGTGTGGCATGAAGGACTTTTGTTCAAACTAAAGAAAAGCCTACCACGTACCTAGTACTCTATCTCAAAATCATATCTAACCAATAGGCTGTTCATGATTAAATACTTAGACACTATAACCGCAATATTCCCAATAAAAGCTGGCATACCCCAAGGCAGTGTCCTCGGACCTCTGCTGTTCACCATCTACACTGCCGATTTACCAACCTTAACAGAGATAACCACAGCGACATTTGCTGATGATACAGCTTTATTAGCATCCCACTCAGACCCGATAAATGCCTTCTCAACTCTCCAGCTAGGTCTCGACTCTATGGAAAAGTGATTCTAAAAGTGACGCTTCAAAATAAATGAAAATAAATCCAGTCATATAACTTTCACGCTGCGAAAACAATCCTGTCCACAGATGACCATAAATAATATTCCAATTCCAAACAAAGATACAGTCAGATATCTGGGCATGATTCTAGACAGAAGAATGACATGGAAACGGCACATCGTAGATATATCCAAAGAACTGAAAACAAAACTAAAAAAATTCTACTGGCTCATTGGCTTCAACTTAAACATGCAGAGTAAAATAATGCTATATAAAGCCATATTAAAATCTGTTTGGATCTATGGGATCCAACTATGGGAAAGAGCGAGTAATTCCAACATAGATATTCTCCAACGATTTCAATCAAAAACTCTAAGATCCATAATAGATGCACTTCAGTATGTTACCAACGAAACAATACATCGCGACCTTAAGATACCCACAGTCAAAGAAGAAAAATCCTACTTCAGAAACAGATATAATATAAGAGTTAACAACCATCAAAACCCATTAGTTACCCAATTACTTGACACGACGGATCAGATCCGCAGACTAAAAAGACAATACCCATTAGATTGAAGCATGAGATTCAATTAGAATCAAACATACTATAAAGTCTTATAATCCAAGTTACAGTACCACGCCAAAATAATTTACTGAAAATTCCGTATGAGAATTAATTATAAATAGTCAACTAAATAAAAAGAAAAAAAAAAAGTTTTTCGGTTTGCAGGCCAAATTTCTTAAAATGTTCATCATATGGTACTTACTACCAACGGTCAAAGAGGAAATCGGCAGGCGCGCAGAAAAATACAAAGAAAGAACGGCAACACATCCAAATCAGCTGGCTGCTGAAGCAAGCAAAACTCTCATAAAAAGAAGACTAAGAAGAGAACATCCCACTGACCTCACTAAAGAAATAAAATAGTCAAACTCAAAGATGGTATGCCGCTGGGGGTAGCCATCCACGTGTTATTTAGTAATTAAGTTAGAAAAATTTACCAAATATCCAGCTGGACAAATTGCAAAGCACAAGTTAAATAATAATAATAATAACAAAATATGCTCGTGAGACGGACAGCAATGAATAAAAAAAAAGAAAAAATATGCACTATCTATAATGGGAAAAGCATCATGGCTTTTTTTTTTTTAATAGAAAATTTTTTTTCCACGGGGCATTTCTTTTTCTAGAAGGCTTTACTCTAAACAGCGAGCAATTTTTTCTCTGTTCTAACAAATAAATATCACAGTTAATACTAGAGATGTCAAAAAAAAAAAAAGAGTCAACAACTGTAGTCCCCAGTTCTGCCCGAGCAGTTGAGCTAAGCGGACGTGAATCAGTGCCTCCGTAAGTGCGACAAGTGGGGAAAACAAAGTAACTCAAGTCATAACCAATCGCTAAATAAGCAAAACAATGCAACAAATAACACCAATTAGAATACTAAACAACAGCGAAACATATGTTATAAACAGAGCTGTAGATATAACAAACTCAAACCAACCAACAAACGAAGATCATGATTGCTCAGTTATAAAGGAAACAGAAATGGAAACTACACAAATGAATGACGAGAGGAATAACATCAACATCGATCTATCACACCAGAATGAAAGCTGGAAGGTTGTAACTCCCAGCAGAAAACGAAAAATAACATTACACACAAATGTTAGGAGGGCTGTAGAAACAGAAGGACAACAATGGCTCCAAGAAATTCCTCTCCAAAACTCCGTCAGCGCACTGCCACAAGAGAAGGAACCAGACCCAACTGAAAAACCAAAAACACACAACGCCAAACCACCACCAATCTACATAGATGCCCAGATAATAGATCCCCTCATCGAACTGCTAAACATCACGGCAGGCAAAGAAAACTACAACATAAAACAACTAAAACAACTAAACCAGGTAAAAGTGTTAACCAACACCCCAGAAACTTACAAAAAAGTGGTAAAAGTGCTAAAAGAAAAAAACACCGGGTACCATACTTACCAGCTTAAAACTGATAAAAGTTACAAAGCAGTAATCAGAGGATTACACCCAAAGACAAATACAAGTAACATATGTGAGGAACTAGCCAAAATCGGACACCAGGTAAGATCAATAAATAACATAACCAGACACGACACTAAACAATCACTACCGCTATTTCTAATAGAACTTGAACCTAAAAACAACAACAAGGAAATTTTCGAAATTAAAAAAGTTCTAAACACAATAATTAGAGTCGAATCACCCAGACACAAAAAAGACATACCACAATGTATGCGGTGTCAACAATATGGACATACAAAAAACTACTGCAACAGAAACCCGGTTTGTGTCAAATTCGCAGAAAAGCATTTAACAATGAACTGCCCATACACGGGAAAAATAAACGATGTAAAGTGCTACAATTGTAGTGGAAACCACCCAGCTAGCTACAAAGGCTGTACAGTCAGAAAACAATGTACAGGACATACAATAACTATCACACACAACAGGACAGCGCAGAAACTGAGACATCAACAAACGTACAGCACGTAATGAATATCAACCACAATAATACCAACACCTCTGGTAGCCGAAGCTACGCGCAAGTAACCAAACAAACAACACTCTCAGATAAACAAAACCAGAACAATAACATTAACGACGCTACAGAAATCAAAGAACTACTAAAGCAATCCATCAAAAACACTGAAATGCTAACAAAAATGACATACTTAAAATAGTAACCTGGAACTCTAACGGCCTACAACAAAGGGACCTAGAAACTAAAACATTCCTGTATCACAACAACATCGACATATTACTCGTATCAGAAACGCACTTCACTACAAGTTACATAAAAATACCGTACTACACCATATATGATACCAAGCATCCACATAGATTCACAATTCACATGGAAACAGCATATCAAATCAATAATAGACAAAATACAGACAGCAAGGAGACAAATGCACTGGCTAACAAGTCGAAAATCCAAATTAAGCACAGAAAACAAATTAAAAATATACAAAACAATCATAAAACCAATCTAGACGTACGGAATTCCACTATGGGGAACAGCAGCAATGAGCCATATAAGCAAAATTGAGACAATACAAGCTAAAATTCTTATAACGATAGTAAACGCCTCATGGTACGTTAGAAACGAGGACATTCGGAAAGACCTGGGAATACCTACGGTCAAGGAGGAGATTAGCAGACTTGCAAGAAGGTACAGAGAAAGAATAGCAACGCACCCGAACCGGCTCGCAGCGGAAACGATCAAAACAACAAGCATTGAAAGAAGATTAAAAAGGAAACACCCAACAGATCTCCTAAAGGATATAACCTACCAAACACGAAGATGGTACCCCGCTGGGGGTAGCCACCCACATGCTATATTTTTATTTTTATTTCTTTTTTATTCACTAAGATATAATATTTTACAAAATGTCCTTCTGGACAAATTGTAAAAATTCAAATAAAAAAAAAAATACAAAAAAACAAAACTGTAGTGTTGACGAAATAATAAAACTGATTAAGGTTGGTATTAGTGTGAACTGATGTGATCTTCTGCCTTCTATACTATATCCTGTACTACGATAGGATAAATTCTAGTGCGGCTAATTTAACTGTACAAAAGCGTAGTCGAGGCAATGAAAAAAAATTTATTTAACGAAATTATTCATCAAAAAATTGATCAAAATCATTAGTCAGTAATAACTGTGATCACTCTCAAATATCGTATTTACCTCCGTTATTATTGGAAAAGACACTGCTAAGCCATAAATCGCTCACCTTCTAATACCATAAACTCCAATTAAATTAATGTGTATTAGCATTAGTTAATAACAATTTGTGTTATTGGATAATAAATAGATCGTATATTATCATGTAAAATCTGAGCAGATAAATAGACTATACTACGACCCAAAAAGTAGAATTGTTGAATCATTAGAAACGTTACACTGAGTTTAGAGTTTAAATAAATTTCATAAAAGTGCCAATTTTTGTTAAAGCATTAAAACTATTATAATTCAGTTTTAAATATAAATTATTGTTCAAGTTAATTTTTCTTGTAATGCATTTCTTTATTTAAACATTGAGTTAGTTTTTCGAATTGTTTGAAATTAAAACTCGAACAGAGTGCTTCAACACTTCACGGGCTGCAACCTCGCCAAATTCCCCAAAATCTTGGAAAGGCCATGCAACACTATATTAATGGGAAACTCGAAATCTAGCACCTTATTTTTTTTTCTAAACAATCCTATTATATGCATTAATTCCTTTTCTATTTATTCAAGCTATATTATATATTACTTTAAAATAGAACATTGCTGTTGAATTGGTCATCACTTCTAAGAAAACTCTACATCTGGTCTTTAGTTTTCTCAAGCACTGAAGCCATCGACAGCCTATAGATCAAAGACTGCGTCGAAGGCAAACCATAAACAGCAGATAGGCGACGTTGGCTTCAGGGTTTTCAGTCATAGAGTAACACTGCTAGCGTATGGATCTGGATCAGCTCATATTATATTCCGACTTGTATTTATACTTCAGTATTTAAAATATATATTTTCTACCTTACAATTTATCCACGCGTTCCTTTGTATTCACATACGTCTAATAACCTCAACAATTGGCATAATCTTTCTATAAACTATCAAAATATTCAAATATTTCTTATATATCTCTGTATATTTGTAGTACAAAACGTTAAAAGGCATTATCTCCTTATATGTGACAGCATGTGCTGTAAATAAAAATGTAATGTACAAAGAACGAAATACACTATACTGATAATTTTTATTACATACGTAACTGGGATACATCCAATTTTCATTTAAGTTCATGTAGTTGACAATAGCACAGTGAAATAACTCATTGCGGTTTGAATAATCTGAAAGTATAAACAGTAGTCCAATTATGAATAATTTTGTGATTATTTAAAATGTGCCGTAGTAAGAAGATTTTACCGAGAGAAATGTTTCCATTGACATGACCGAAAGTTTGAAAGCTGTTATTTTGCTAAATACCATAGTCCTTGTAAGTAAAAATATATATAAATTATGACACCTTTTAGGAAATATATACCACACTACCTCGCATCTAAATGAATCAGTCTTGAATTAACCCTTTGGAATATGAATGGTGAAAAAAATATCAAAGAAATATGAAATATTCTTACGCTGCGGCGTACACTTCTTCACTGTGATTTAATAGTATTTGCCCTGGAAAGCAAAGGATGAATATGTGTATAGCTTGTGCCAATGCAAGTGCTCCAAACCGCATCGCGTTTCTTGTATTGTTTAAATTCAAGACTGTCTAGAAATAGCGAAGTATTTATGTATTTGAATTGAGAAAGGATCTTCTAGTTTATTTTGTATATCCAAATACCTACTTCAACTCCACCAATGCTAAGACTGACGACGTTACAAAACATCTGAGCTAATATGGATTTAGTGAAAAATGATTCAACGAGGTTTGAGTATCTACAAAAAATATAATATTCAATAGTCTCTCACTCGAAAGAAATGAACACTGTGACTATATATTAACACAATAAGATTACCAACCTTATTGCATTTTGATGTCTTCTTATGCAAAGCAATAATTTTTTAAAAATTTTCTTCTGTTCGTCTGATGATAATTCGACGTCTTTATACTTTTCGAGTAAGTCATAATCCTTTAAGTTTATTAAACTACTTGTATCGAAAATGTGAATAGTTTTCAATTCATAACTGGAAAATTTTGTTTTCGGAATCAAATGTTGCGAAATTATTAAATTAATAAAGACGAACTTTACCTGATTATTGCAAACAAAGCACTGGCATGGTGGACGTATAGCAAGTACGTGCTATCGCAAGATGCGATTACATGAGGAACCATAAACATTGATATGTACAAAGGTATAAATAGGTAATAGAAATATTCTTGTATGTCTATGCCATAATCGACTTCGATTGGTAAGCTTCTCTCTTCAGAATGATTGATGAGTTCATTTATCAATGATACCGTTGGTATCATTACAAAAGCTGTGATTGTTATATAAACGTACGCTAGAATGGAAATGCTCTTAAAGAATGATGAAAGAATTTCTTTCATTTTGAAATCTAACGCACTTACAGACATAATAAAGTATAATTTTGCTTCCTTGTCTGGCATAATATTGAAGAATCATATTTTCTGGACGATTCATGTAGTAGTCATGATCATTTTTAATGAATAAGAGTATATCTTTGAACTGTAATAAGAAAAAGAAGAAAGATTGTTCGATAAAAATAAGAAGAGAGGAGTTTGTCCTAAATTACAAGAATTTTGTAGAAATATCTTTGAAAGTTCCTTCGTGCTTTCATCATTACGTGTAAATGTTAATGGCAGCGTGGAGTAAGTTCTCCTTTAGCTTGAGAAAATTATTCTTTATTATGCAATAGAATCTGAACTAAATTAATTAATCGTATTCAACTTTGAATATTTGTAGACCAAATGAGATAAAGAACCGTCCGTACCTTTTCCGCATTAAAAATCAGGTTAAAATAAGATGCCACTTGAAGAAAGATTGTTACCATCGGTGGTATACATTCGATGATGGAATCTACACTGATACTCCACACATTGAGTAATCCTCTAACCTGGAAAAGATATGTAAAATATAAGATTACAAAAATAATTAAATGAAGGCATGTTTAAGATATTGATGCCTGAAAAAAGTAAGAAATTCTATTCCATGCCAAATTGTCATATTTTCTATAAAAGTTAAAACTATCCATTGATATATAAATAATTCATTAAACGCATGAAACTATCCTCTTGATCTGTTATTAATCGATCATATGAGATTCAGACATTGATCATCTTAACTGGTTAAGCAATTACAAGCAGACTCGGGAGTTCTGCCTAATCAGTCGAGCTAGACAGACCTGAAAAACTGTGCTTCAGTGGAAGTGCGACAGGCAGTGAATTTAGTTAAACGAAAAGACAACAAACGCTGACAAATGTTAAAGCTGGAAAATGCAACAGCAAATATCACCACTTAAAATAACGAACAAAGGTGAAATATATTACATAAATGAGGCTACAAAAGAAATGGAAATGATTCAAAATCAAGAAGAAAACAGCTACGATGACGAACTATCATATCAAGATGAACACTAGAAGACAGCAACAGAGCACAAAAAGTGTAAAATAATACCAGGCCCAAGCGTCATGAAAACTTCACATACAGAAAAGCAACAATGGCTATAAGACGTCCCACTCCGAAATTCATTCGGTTCACTAATAGAAAAAATAGATACGGACCCAAAAGAAAAAGCCCCAACTCATATCTTTAAACCACCACCGATCTACATTGATGCCCAAGTAATAGATCCACTCATCGAATTATTGAACAATACTGCTGGAAAAGAAAACTACAGTATAAAGCAATTAAAACTAGAATAAGTAAAAGTACAAACAAATCTCCAGAAATCTTCAGAAAAGTGACGCAAGCGTTAAAGAAAAAAAAAAAAAAAAAAAACAAGAAACGCTGGGTGTCATACATACCAGTTCAAAACAGAAAAAAACTACAAAATAGTGATTAGAGGACTACACCTAAGGACAAACACAAAAAATATGTACAAAGAATTAACAAAAATGGGACACCAAGCAAGAACAATAAATAATATAACCAGATATGATACGAAACAGCCATTGCTACTGTTTCTAATAGAACTTGAATCCAAAGCTAACAACAAAAAAATCTTTGACATTAAAAAAATCCTAAACACAATAATAACAATTGTGCCATCTCGTTATAAGAAGGACATATGCATACGGTGCCAACAATACGGACACAAAAAACTACTGCAACAGAAACCTGGCGTGTGTCAAATGTGTAGAAAACCACCTAACAGCAAACTGCCCATACACAGGAAAGATAAACGAAGTAAAATGCTATAACTGTAATGGAAATCACCCAGCAAGATATAAAGGCTGCGAAGTCAGAAAACAACTACAACGAAAACCGTTTCCATCGCTTCGAAGCAGAACATACGGCAACTATTCCTTGCAATAAGAAATTGCAGAATCAGAGTCAACACCAAATATAAAAAACGTACCGAACATCAACCATAGAAACATCAACACTTTTGGTCGCCAAAATTATACACAAGTAACTAACCAAACACCAACCTTAAACAACCAAAACCAGAACAACAACGTTATTGTTAACGACGCTACAGAAATCAAGGAACTGCTCAAGCAATCCATCAAAAACATTGAAATGCTAACAAAAATGATAAGTGGGCAAAATGCAATACTCAGACAACAAACACAACAAATTACAGTCATGCTACAACTACTTACAAACATGTTAAATTAAAAATAGAAATGGACACGCTGAAAATAGAAGCTTGGAACTCCAATGGCCTACAACAACGGGCCCCCAAAAGTAAAACATTTCTGTATAATAATAATATTGACATATTACTTGTTTCAGAAACACGTTTCACACCAAAAAGATACATGAAAATACCATATAACACCGTCCATGTTACCAAGCACTCCTCAGGAAAAGCACACGGAGGGGCCGCAGTGATAATAAGAAAGGATATCAAACACCACTTACATAGTCAAATTAGTCAGGAACACGTTCAAGCAACCACCGTTACAATACAAAGTAACCGCAATTACTTCCAGATGTCAGCAGTATATGCACCACCGCGACATAAAATGACATTACAAAAATGGAAACAGTATTTTCAATCCTTAGGTGACAAATACATCGCAGCAGGCGACTTCAATGCAAAGTACACGCTATGGAGCTCAAGGATTAACACACCTTGAGGTAGGTAACACTAGAAAAATATACTAGAACTAGTAATCTCAACATATTATCCACAGGAGGACCAACATACTGGCCGACAGATCTAAACAAAATTCCTGACTTGCTTGATTTTGCAGTTAGAAAAGGACTAAACGCAAACAAATTAAAAATAACACCCAGTCTTGAGCTTAGCTCCGATCATACATCGATAATAATAAAATACACAAGCAAACCAATACTTTCGTAACAAACGAGAGTCGCTTTGCAATAAAAGCACCAAATGGGAAACATTTAAAAAACTAATCGAGAGCAAAATTAACTGCAATATTCCACTAAAAACACCTGAATACATCGAACAGGCAGTAACAAATTGACAGAAATTATACAAAGAATAGCATGGGCAACTACTACTTATGAACCAAACAACAGGCAAACAAAAATAATTCCAACAGACATCATTGGCAAAATCAGAGAAAAAAGGAAAGAGAAAGCAAAATGGAAAAAACATAGAACACGTGAAAACAAAAAACATCTCAAAGGAAATAAAAATTAAAATAAAAAATCATAATAATAACGAATTCTCAAAATTCATAGAGAATGCCCCACTCTCTGGACACGAGAATGCCAACTACTGTCTATGAAAAGCCACGAATAAAATAAAGAAGTCAATAAAACTAATCCCAGTAATCAGAAAAGCAGATAACACATGGTCCAGTAGCAACGAAGAGCAATCTGCAGAATTCCCCAACCACCTTTGTAACACATGTAAGATGCGCAAAATACTACTACCCCAACTAATAAAACTGCACAACAAATTAGAACCATAATCGGGAAAACAAAAAACAATAAAGCACCAGAAATCGACTTAATCAATGGTAAAATCTTGAAAAACAATCCCCCAAAAGCAATACGTTTTAATTTTAAGAATCCAATACTTTCCTAATCTATAGAAGCTAGTACAGATGATAATGTTACCTAAAGCGGGCAAAGACCCACACCAAACTGCATCTTACAGACCAATATCACTACTTCCTGTGTTTTCCAAAGTACTAGAGAAAATAATATACGATCGCCTAAAACAACGATAGAGGAAGAAAAATTAATACCAGATCATCAACTTGGATTCAGAAACAAACACTCCACGATAGAGCAAATGCACAGATTCGTCAACGAAATTTTACTAGCAATAGAAAAGAAACAATACTGTACATCCCTCTTCATGGACATTGAGAAAGCATTTGACAGAGTGATAAGCATAAAGCCTCTTACAAACAGTCAAAAAACACTTCCGGGAACAAATCCACCATTTACTCAAATCATACCTAAGCAACAGAACCTTTGTAGTAAAAATAAAGGATGTGTATTCCGAAGTGAAAGACATGAAGGCAAGGATACCGCAAGGAAGCGTCCTACCAATATTATACACACTATACACGACCGACATACCAACATCAACCAACAGCAAAATACTGACATTCGCGAACGACACGATTGCACTAGTCAGGCACACTAATCTAGAAACAGCAGTCACATTACTACAAGAGCACATTACAAAAATAGAAAAATGGCTACATGATAAACAAATAGAAGCAAACTCCTGTAAAGGCAACATATTAAGGTGACATATTACATTTACACTAAGGAAACGGATACCGCCAAATATCCGACTGAATGGCACGCATATGACACATACAAGGCAAGTTAAATACCTAAGACTCCACTTAGACACACAACTTACATGGAAGAAACATACTAAATCAATTATAGACAAAATACGGATTAAAAGAACACAGATGTGCTGGCTAACTAATCGAAATTCTAAACTCAGCATAGAAAATAAATTAAAAATATACAAAACGATAATAAAACCAATTTGTACGTATGGAATACCACTATGGTTGACAGCAGTAATGAACCACATTAATAAACTAGAGTCGCCACAATCGAAGATGCTGAGAACAATAGTCAATGCCCCATGGTATGTCAGAAACGAGGATATGCGCAAAGACCTAAAAATATTAACGGTCAAAGAAGAAATAGACAGGTACGCAGAAAACTACAAGGAAAAACGGCAACACATCCAAACCAGTTGGCTGCTGAAGCGAACAAAACTCTCACAGAAAGAAGAATAAAAAGAAAACACCGCTCTGATCTCACTAAAGAAATAAAATAGTTAAACTCGAAGATGGTATCCCGCTGGGGGTAGCCATCCACATATTATTTAGCAATTAAGCTAGAAAAATTTACCGAATATCCAGCTGGACAAATTGTAAAGTACAAATTGAATATAATAATTATAATAAAGAAAACAAGCAGATTCGTTTTGTGACCACTCATTCAGACACTACTATATTTCAAGAAAAGTATTTGATTTTTTATGTATTCTTGCAATTTTTATGGTTTATCAGGTGATTGAACTCAAATAATTCAGAAATCATCTCTAGATTGAAATAATATTTCGTTCTCTTTACATCGTAATGTTTAGCATTAGCTGGATTTCATCTTTTGACAGAGTATCTTATATTAGTGAAACACTTAAAATTTATCGAAATTGTAAAGAAAGATATGTTGACCTTTTATCAGATATAGACAATAATATCGATAATAATAGTACAGTGACAATTGATTGCCAGATAGTGGGAATGATATCGTACAGTGAATCAATTTATAAATGCACTAAAAAGGTCGATAATTAGTGACTTTGATAATAAACTTTCTTCGAATGAAAGTGAATAGTCAGAAAATGATTATGATTTTTATGTGTATGAAATAAATTAAGATTATATAATAAAGTTTCGATAGTGATGAAGGATTTAATGCATTTTGTTCAAAAAGTATATCGAAATTGTACTGAGATATAGACTATTGTACTACAATAGACTGAGTCAAAAGTGCAGGCAACAAGTAGAAATCAATAGAAAAAATGCGGTCGTCAAAGTGTTCACATTGCGTGCTGTACACCGAAGAAATGCACCACTCGAGGGCTAGAGGTACAAACTAAGACTCTAACAAAGACAGACCTTACTCTAAAATGAAATCCTTTTAATGCGGGGAATCATTTTCTTATAGTCGGCTTCTGGCAGCATGTTTGATGACAATCGATTGCATACAAATTAAGTAAAACGGTCTCTGTAAAATGACATAACGACAATTGCACAAAAAATGAAGACGAGGAAAGAATAAATAAGCGATAGATGTCTAATTAGCTATTATTTCACGTATGAATTTATCATTAAAGAAATGGAACCTCGATGAATACATTTTAAAGAACGTAAAAATCTCGTCTCTTGGATATAATGAATGTGGAAAGACGGATTGTTGGAATAATTGTTCAAATTTAATTTAATAAGCCAATCTTCAATCGATTTCCTTCTTGAGTTTTTATTAACTCGTATTCGTCTCCTTCCTGCGATTATGAGTCGAAATAGTGAATGAAACACGATAACCGACATGGATTTCTTTGAGCAACCTGCCTTCCGATTGAACAAACGTCTTTTGTCCACTATTGGGGTATGGCCATTTCAGAGGACTCTAGCGAAATTGTCGAGGCAAGGCTTCGTTTTATTTTTGAATATTACTCTCTTCATAGCTGAGGTAATTCTATAAAATACGAATTATTTTTTTACAACTATATATAAATAGATTGGTGCTACTATAATAAATGTCTGTAGTGATACTACACTCAAATAAACAGGATGAAATCGTAAAGAGGACAGTAGCATGAAATTTATATTTAATTAGATATTTAGTGATAATAGTACGCAATAGGATATTATTGTCAATTGTATTGCTGTTTTGTTGATTATTCAAAAAATTCTATATAATATATATTCCATGCCAAATTATCATAAATCGTAACTATCTAATTATGAATTTATATTATATACTAACGATTGTAGACATTCATTGTTTATGCAACATAATATTTAGTGTTAAAGTGACCAAATGTATAAAAATTCTTAGTATTTTGTAACAGGATTTACTTCTTTACTTTGTGGCTACAAAAAAACATCCTGTTACGGCAACTCGAGAATGGTATCCCGCTGGGGGTAGCCATCCATATGTTATTTAGCAATTAAGCTAGAAACATTTACCGAATATCCAGCAGGACAAACTGTAAAGTACAAATTAAATAATTAAAAAAAAAAAAAAAAATGTTACGGCAAGAATACCATATGGCAGCTGCGAAAAGTTCACGACTCCTCAAAGTTTAACAGGCCAATGCTTAAGGACCGTTGGAGTAGAGCGAAATTGATTTTTTCCTGATGGGCAGAACGCTAATAGAAATATGGCAATCGTGCCAGAAATATAAGATTTTCCTAAGATACGATTTTTGGAAACTAAGACCGAGGTAACACGTATGGAGAAAATTTGTTCAATATGATGACCCTGACAATATATTTCAAAGTATTAAATAATAATTATCAAAAGTTGTTCAGAGTGTTGTTGAGCTTGACAATATATTTAGGTATCATCGAAATCAGTAAGGCAAACCCTATCCATAAGATATTTGTACAGTACGGTTTCCTCCTAACACTATTACTATTGTATTCATTGTAATCGTCAATTGCACTTTTAGAGGTTATCCACAATTAGGAGATTAATATTAGTATCAAACACGTTGTTTGATGGATGAAGGAAAGGGTACAACAAGTTTTAAAACCTATCGATGAGGTTTATGCAGACTGATCGCATAGCGCGTGGTTTAGCGAGTTCAGACGAGAATATATTTTGTCTTTCTCCAAAACTTACAGGTATTTATATAGTTGAAAAGATACTATAAAAATTACTGGGAAACGGAATGGCGTAGAAAATGCTAGGGAAAAGGTGAGTAATTTTTAAAGCACAAAATAAAGGGTTATCCATTAACTGGGAATTCGTGCTCGCGAGAATGGCAACAGTGTAACGTATACGCTTACTACTTGAATCAAATGTCTCTCGGCATCTATGAGTTGTTGTTAGAAGTATAATTATGTGAGAACATATAGCGGTTTGGTTATCATGAAAGGACTTCAAATTCGACGTCATAATAAGGAGAAGACGATCGTTGAGAAAGCGAGTCTCGCACTTTTGCTAGACGATTTCATGTCCCTGCTCATTTCCAAAGCTTCGAAGTGAGCAAGCGCACCCGATTGCTGTTCTCACAAGTAACTCAATTTTATTTTTAATAACTAATATCTTGGATTATGTTTATCTGAAATGTAATTATAATGTAATTTTTTTTAAATGACATTCTACTGCCAGAGTTATTAGCAAATTATAATGGAATTATTCACTTTCTTACAAACATCGAGGTGCCTTCTTTATTTCATTCATTTATTTCATTTATTTCATTAATTTTTATTTTTAACGCATCAAACATTTTCTTTTACTTATTCACATACGTATTTCAAAATTTATTAACGATCACTTTTTACATATAGACCGCTATTACCTGATTTTGGGTCGCTCCCCTGTGAATACATCGAATGTGAGAATGAGGAAGAAGTAAAGCAATTGAGATACAATAAGAGACCTAATAGCATCTATATTTAGACAGACCAGCTTAAGAAAATAGAAATTAATTTATCCCTTGTACTGCAGTGGTTGGATCCGTTTTGACTAGTCGGTCATATTTTTCCGGAAGTTACGATTACATTCCATGTTCCTGCTTTTTTTAGCAAACAACGGTACTATAATGTGGTTTTAATTGTATCCTTTGTTACCTATCATAGGACTAATCTAGGAATAACCACGTTTATACGCTTTTGAGGCAAATAGAATACTCTTGTACGCGTGTTTATCGGCTTCTACGTATAGAATATCGTTGAGTATTCTTTAAAATATTAATTCGTACATATTTCGTACCCCTCACTGTGTACAATGATATTGTCTATCATGAGATTACCGTTTATGAAGTGTACTGTGTGTATACCTTGTCGATATATTTCATACTATTGGTAAAGAAATTCTGTAAATAATTCCTAGTGAATCAAGACTCCCTCGTAAACACGCGAATAAGACCTCTAACGTACCAGGATTATTATTGGACGTTAATTGTTTCGAAGGAAGTCGGTTCCACATCCTTGTACATCGATGACATGGTTGCTTGATTGCCACGTTCCTGTTGAGTACTCGTAGACTTTGCACCATTGTCGTTTTTAACAACTTTGTCAGCGTAACTTATACGAGGTCGTTTTTTTCGGTGTTAATCCTTTGAAATCTTTGATTTCGATAACGATGTTATTCTCTGGATGTATTCTCGACCAAGCGTTTAAAAGGTTCCATTATCGGACATAAGTCACATTTTAACGCTATGCCGTATCCATCTTTTCAACTTTCGACGCCAAATATTTGTTTACGTATGGTATCGTTAGCCTTGGCTATTTTTTTACATAAGAACTTTTCGTTTTTTTCCTTGTTTCTCATTGTCGCCGTCGGCAATGTCGGCAGCAATACGCTTCGTCGGATGTTGCTGCACGGAGATGTTACTTCGAGAGAATACTCTGAGCGAACGTTGTTACGCTACGACGCATTTGTCAAATTCTCGTCGATATTGACTACAACATATTTAGTTGTCCTTATCTATTATAAGAAAGTCGTACTTTTGCCACCAACATTAAAAGCGAAGATTAAAAAAATGTTCGAACGTCATGTCCACACATTCATAATATATGTGCCGTAGATTCACGTGGTTTTACTTCAAAATCAAAAGGTTGGATTTGAATTGGGTAGGCACGGTGAGGTACTCTCGTGATTGAGACACATAAAAACAATCCTTCATTCCAGTGTCTACCCATCGTAAAGTATTCTCTCATAACGTTTTGTTCATTACAAACAAGGCCATCGAAGATAATGACCGGATTAGGGCTAGGTTTGATAGGTAGTATCATCTTTGCATTATCCGAAAGGGGGAAGTAACCCTTATTCTTTGTGAATGACAATAAGTTCACCAAATATTAGTACTTTGGCTGTTATTACTGTTGAAGTGGTCACCACTTCTAAGAAAACTCTACATCTGGTCTTTAGTTTTCTCAAGCATTGAAGCCATCGACAGCGCATAGACAAAAGACTGCGTCGAAGGCAAACCATAAACGGTACACATGCAACGTTGGCTTCAGGGTTTTTCAGCCATAGGGTAACACTGCTAGCGTGCGGATCTGGATCAGCTCAATTATATTCCGAACTTTGTACTTACACTTTAATATTCAAAATATATATTTTCTACCTTACAATTTATCCACGCGTTCCTTTGTATTCACGTACATCTAATAACCTCAACAATTACGATTTTGAGTGTACATATACGTTCTCAAATTGTGGACTGCTCGAGCTTTTCAATTAACTGATCATGACATTCATTTCCCCATAATTACATGGACCTAATATTATGTAACGTACGCTGTTTGACATCAACGAACAATGCCTTCGGAGCTGTCTATAGTCATCGATGGCCTCGTCAAACATGCAATTTGCGGTAACACGAATATCTACAGGTTGTTTTACGAATTGCATGATCGATCATATTGTGTACAATTCTAGCGTTTAAAACTATTAAAACTATATGGAGTGGGTGAGTTTAATTTCAATGTGATTTTTATACTCAATGATTGTTGGAGTTTACATTGACTTCCAGAGAGTTGAAGTATATACTGAAGCAACCGTTATTCGATCATTTACATCGCGATGTACGTACCGCATGAGAGAAGTTGCCCCATCATAAAAACCGGCCAAAAAGTGCAAAGTTACCGCAGATACGTCATATACTACAATCTGCAAGCAAATCAACAACTAAAGAACGTATGAAGGCGGACCTCCACCCACGTTATTTATGCTGTTATTTAGATGTCTTACCTCCAGAGTTACATATATCTGTATGTTACTAGTTTTGTACGCCCGGTACGAGACTACGAAATTTGCTCGCTCGAGGAGATACAATTGTGAATCCGGTGGATAAGGCCAGCAGGGAGTTCGATATCACGTACTTACAATGCAAAGATATCGAAGGACGTCTATCGTGAAGGACGCGTCGCTAAGTAAAAGAGTATACACAATGTATGGAGCGCCATAAAAGATAAAATGTTTCTTTCTTCTCGTATTATCAGCCACTGGACCATTGACCGGCGGTTGCAGGGAGTTTATAACTCTACTGCAGCCAGCCCCGCTTGCGTGAGTCTATGGAGTCTGGCAAACCCACGTCCCTGAAGTCAGGGGAGGACTCCATGGTGAGTCCCCTATGGACATCGCAGCGTAGGACCACTGAAAGTGTAGGGCGTTTTAACTCGGTTATACTTCTGCTTCGTGGTCCTTGGGTAGTAGCGAACCCACCGGGGATAAGTCCCGAGATCGAATTATTGACCGAGGCCGGGTGCCTTGGACCCTCGCTTAAGTGAGTCCTATCTGGAACTGTCGAGCAACGGTAAGCAGGAACTCCGGCTGACAGTGACGTGGTCGTCCATCCATACCGATAGTTCCACCAATGACTTAAGTTGGAACCACAGGGATCGAGCTAAGCCCGGGGTGAGTGGCAACCCCCTCGCTCAGCCAAATTGAGTTGGACTCGTGGAAGTAGTGGTTGAAGGACAAGTACTGGTCAGATGGCCGATAAGAGGTTGCCTCGATATCCCCGATGGCCGTCGGTGAGCAGCATCCCAACTGCTCCGGAACTGTCCTGGAGAGACGGTAGGGCTAGGAAAGACGCCCGTTCGACCTGAGACGAGTGAAAGCCCGTGGAGGCCTAACTGACACAGGTAGCAATATCTGGATACCGAATGCGCTGATTGGGTGTGATCCCAACCCCTATGGCTCTAGGGTTGCCGGGGTCCGGTATGACTCATCGTCGAGGTATGGACTCATCATATAATATGCTGCTACGTAGCAGACACATTGGTTGATTCTATCTGTCTCGTGACAAGCGTGGAAGCGATTTGAAAAGGAAGAAGAAGAAAGAACCAAATACTGAAAACAATATTGAAAAAAAAGGAAAAATATCTTATAGTTCAGTTTAGACCTGTAACATATTTTTGCAGAGTGTTTATACGCAATTATTTATCGAATAAACTTCGACTAAACAAATGCGGCATCGTGAATTTAAATAAAGTCGATGGTTTAAGCACGTTTAGGCACGTATGTGGAGTGAGCATCCAAAGTTAAATACTTTGACTGCTTTGAGAACCTCCAACCACTGAAAGGACTTTCGACTATTTCGGAAATAAGGCGACGATCATATACAACTATGTATATATACTACTATACATATACATATATATACATATATATACTACCGAATGTACGCGGACAATTATGTATAAAATTTCTTCATGAAAGCTTGGCGCAAACCTATAATACCGAACGTATCTCATTTTTTGCCCAATATTCATGCAAGGAAGAACGACGAATTGCGTTCGCGTTAACGAGCAGAAGTGAGATGCTCTTTGCGAAATATTTTCTATCCAATCGATTTGACGGATGGCGAGTATGAGTTTAGTCTTGTGTTCCGAGACGTGTAATGTTGAAGTGATTCTCACTTTTAGGGAAACTCTACATCTGCTTTAGTGTTTAGTTTTCCTAATTCTCGAAGCCATTAGTATTGTCTAACAACAAATCAATTTGACGGGTCTCTCAGCCTCATAACCTTTTTAGAAACATGCCTTGCACAGATGGTGCAGCAGGGTATAGACGAGCCAGTTTTAGTAATTATATAAATACTCATAGGCCTATGGCTTCGGAGCTCTGTTGTAATATAAAGATGTCAGAGTGCGGATCTGGATTAGCAAACACTGTACTTACACCTTTTTTCCGCGAGGAGGGAAAAATGCTATTACACATACCCAGTGACCCGTGTCACTGTTATGTAGGATTCAGCAGATGGTGTCATTATACCCATTAAAAACTCCTCCTCTATCCGCTCCTTAACCATACAAGCACCAACCCCGGAACCGCCTTACGGCATTACTTCAGAGTTTGCCTTATGTTAGTACAGTTCTCTTCAATTCAATCTTATTCCATCGTCTTCTTCTTCTCTCCTCGATCTTTTCTTGCGCAAGCCTGGACTTCATTATTTCATTACATAAAGCTTGTAACTTAGTCCAGTTGTCGTCTTTTTTCACCACTAGCCCAATCAAGTTGTCAATTGTCATTGATGTACCGACGTGATTCTCCAATTTGGTCCTTTCCCTTATCCACCTGGGACAGCGCATGTTCGGCGTCGTCACCATCACTATCGCAGTCCCAGCAGCCGGCGTGTACTTTCTTCCTAATCATCCTTCGGTACAACTAGTGTGTCTTTTGTTTTACGGGTTCATCCCTTGGCGCTAATTTTTCGCCATACTGGACCCGATTCCCCTAGGACCATAGGGGTTGGGATTACGCCCAACCAGCGCGCAAGGTACCCAGTACCTTACTACCTGCATTAGTTAGGCATATTTTTCTTATTTTTCTTTTTTTTTTTTTTTAGCGTGAGGAAATCCCCATGGACTCCTGGCCGCCCTCTGGGGGGCGCCGGGTAGTGTCGGACTCTTACCGACTAAAACCCCACGGTGGTCTTCATGACGCTTGTCAGGAGTGTCCCGGTTCCTTTCTTTAGATTTGCTATCGCAACACTCCTTCGTCGTCGTCTTCCTTTGTTGTAGTGGGAAGCATTCTGGTTTAGTTTGGCAGCTAGGGGTGGGTCACCCCTCCTAGTGCCGCATTCCCTGGGCCGTCGTGCGAGTCTGAAGGGGGGGGGCCCAGACCCTCCACAGTCTGACGGCTCCTTCGCCGCGCTTTTCTATGACGGCGGTAGTGATGTTGCCGCGGTCTCGCAGCGTCATATCGCTTCTCTTCGGCGAGCCACTCTGACGGGGTCGCCTCTCTTCTCTCTGTTCTTCTCCGCCCGTTCCTTCGCTAGCATTACTTACTCCCAGTAGTTGCGGACGGCGGCTAACTCCTGTTGGCCCTACGTCATGGCCTCTATGACCGCTTCAGGGGCTAGCATATCGCCAATGGTGAGGCGTAGTACGCGGCGCGGTTCTTCCCACGCTGGGCAGCGCTCCAGTGTGTGCTGTGCCGTGTCTTCCTCCTCTTGGCAGTGGTGACAGATAGACGTCACCTCCCTTTGAATTTTTAGCAGGTACTCCCCGAACATGCCGTGACCGGTGAGTACTTGCGTCATCCTGAATGTGAGTGGGACTCCTCCGCGGTCCCTCCAGGCCTCCCAGTTGAGAAGGATGGCACGAACGGCTCGGTGCGGCCGCGTGGTGTCTTCCTCCAGCAATTGGGAGCGCCACCTTTCCCATATCCTTCGCTTTGCCTCCCTCCGCACGTCATGGACCGGCCGGTCACAGTTGGTGGGCTGCGTTTCCCCGTCGCCCGAGCCCAGATCCCTCAGGTGGTCGTAGACCTGTTGGAGTGCGAGGGCTTGCAGTTCGAAGGGTGGTGACGCAGCTAGCACGGATGCCGACGCATGGGATATCGTTCTATGTTCCCTCGCGATGCGGATAGCGGTTGTCCTGTGTAGCCTCCACTGCAAGGTCAGGCTGCGGCGGTTGGCCATTAGATCTCCGGCCCATATGGGAGCCCCGTAGAGGACCAGCGATCGAGTCACTCCCTCATATAGGCGGCGCACTCCGGTTCCCGTTCCTCCGATGTTCGGCAGTAAACCGCACATGACGTTGACAGCTGCCGTCACTTTCGGGACCAGCAGATCGAAATGTGGACCGAACCTCCATCCGCTGTCAATGGTGAGACCCAGATACCTCATCTGGGATCTCACCGGGACTTCCTCTCCGTCAATGTCCACGCAGAGTTCAGGAGGTGGTGCTCCTCTAGTGCGATGGTCGAGGAACCCTAGTGCCTCTGACTTGGTCAGCGACACGTTCAGGCCCAGTCTCCGGATGGCGCGCACTGCGCATGCCACGGCGGCCTCCGCAAGTCTCTGTGTCTCGTACCACCCGCCACCCCCGGCCAGGACCAAGGTGTCGTCACCATAGCACACCATGTCCGTGCCCGGTGGCATGGGGCATCGGAGGACTGAGTCATATGCCGTAATGCACAGAAGGGGTCCCAATACCGACACCTGCGGGACCCCACACTCGACCTGTCTCTTTTCCTCTCCGTTCCTACTGGTGTACGCGATCCATCGATCGTTGAGGTACCTCGCCGAAATCCAAATTGGATTTGTTTGTGACAGCGTTTGTGACGTCCAGGGAGACCGCTAGCGCCACTTCTTTCCGGGAGACCATGGCTTCCGTCGTTGCTCTCACCCGCTTCACCGCGTCCACCGTCGATCGACCTCGCCGAAATCCAAATTGGCTGTCGTGCCATCTAGGTGCGCGTACCGTCATATGGGCCTCCAGACGGGCGGCAATTATTCTTTCGAATAGTTTGCCCATTTTGTCCAGAAGGCATATTGGCCTGTACGCGGACGGCGTGACCAAAGAACGTCCTTCCTTGTTCAGCAGGGTCAACCTCTCCGTTCTCCATTCCCAGGGGTATACTCCTTCCCTCGCGCATCTGGTGAATAGGCATTGTAGGCGGGGAGCCAGGGTCTTCACTGACTCTGCCCAGACCCGGGCTGGGATTCCGTCCGGTTCCGGTGTTACGTCGCCGCGGGATGCCATCCTTTTGTTGCCGCGAAGTGCTCCTCTTGGGTGACTCGTAGCTCTTCGCTCCACTTCATGGTCTCGCTGAAGTGGGAGGATGGTGTTCCCATCGTGTTGCGGTTGTCCTTGTTATCCCGCCGCCGTGGGATCAAAATTCCGATGATGTTGGCGAGCAACCCCTGGTTCCATGTTTGCGGTCAGTGGGGGGGGGGCTGGTGGTCTCAGCTTCTTCGTGACCAGTCGGTAGGGCCGCCCCCACGGGTCGGATTCGACTAGACCAGTTCCATCCAGGACCGGGCTTTCGCGTTCTGGATTTCCTGCTGGAGAGCGCGTCTCTTCTCCCTGTAGCCCTCGTAGCAGCAGGCGATCTCCTCTTCATCACGTCTCCGCTTGCGTTTAGCCCTTTGGAGTCTTCTTTGGGCCTGAGCGCATTCTCTTCGGAGTTCCGCGATCTCTTCTGTCCGCCAGTAGGCGCAGCGGTTGCGTGCTCCGCCGTCGGGTATGGAGCGCGGCATCGAGGCGTCGCAAGCTGCGCTCATGTCCTTCTGCAGGTTTTCCGCTTCCTCGTTGATGCCGCCTTCTTGCGTTGCCCGCGCATCCTAGCTCCACGTGGATACGGTGACCGCCGCCTGGAGCAGCTCTCTGTCCCTTTCCTTCATTCGCCATCTTGGAGCTGGCGGTGGACGGGAACGGCTTGGGCCTCGGGTGTTGCTGAGGTCCTGTCCTGTGGACGCAGTCTCCGAAGTCCATCATTATGTATAGGTGGTCGGACAGTGTCTCGATCTCCTCGGCCACTCTCCAATTGCGTATCCGTCGGTGCAGGCTGGCAGTGGTCCTCGTGATGTCTACCACAGAGGATCCCCTCCATGCTACGCACGTGCTCGTTGAGCCCCTGTTGGTTAGCAGGAGCCCGAGGCCCGCGGCCCAGTCGGACAGCATCCTTCCCCCTCCGTTTGTACGAGTGTCTCCCTACTGCGGGGAACGGGCGTTGAAGTCCCCCAGTATGAGCACCTGGCGGGAGCGGCATCTTCTTCTCATGCAGTTGCTAAGTCCGTCCAGGAAGTCGCCGTACGCGTCCAGGCCGCTGTTGGAGGAGACGTAGACGCTCACCACCGCTATCCCAGCCCACTCGACCGCAACGTATCTGGTGCCACTATCTAGCAGGGCGCCGGGGGCGCTCGACGTCGTTGTCGTCGTCCATCCGATGACCGTTGACCCTTCCAAGTCCCCGACCCAATTGGGGGAGTCGGGGACGCTATATGGCTCTGCTACCACAGCGAGGGCGACCTCGCTCTCCCGGATGTTCTGGAAGAGCAGGTCTTGCGCTCACCTCGATCTTCCTAGGTTGCCCTGGAGTATGCGCTTTATTTTATTGCGCCAACTCCATGGCCTCCCCCCGGCCATCTACTGCTGCTGCTGGTGTTGCTTCTTTGGCAGCGACGGCGGTGGCGGGGCATCCCTGTGTTCTTTCCGTGGTGGCTGGTTCGCGGAAGGGTGTTTTTTTCCTGGTCACCCTTCTTGTCTTTGGCGGCGTGCATGCCATCCCTCCAATCCTATGGTTGGCGGATGCCCCGAGCGATTCGCACAGGGGGCATCTGGGTGCGGAGGCGGGACATTCTTTTGCATAGTGTTACTTCTGCGCACCTGTAGCACAGGTGCCCTCGTTCCGCAGTGGACACGCATGTGACTCGCACGTGTCCTAGCTCCAGACATTTGTAGCATTGGAGCGGCCTCTTTGGGATCGCGACGACCCTCGCGGTGGACCATCCCAAGGCTACTTTCCCTGTCTGCGCCAATTCGCGGACTCCGGCCACCAGGCACTTTACATACGCCGCCCCAAGGCCGCTTCTGGAGGCTCCGATCTCCCCCACTTGTATCTCCGCGACTCCGCACTCTGCCGCCAGGGCCAGCGCTTGTCGCAGCTCCTCCTTCTCTATCGAGATGTCGATCCCCACTATCTTCAGCTCTGCCGTCCTTGTAGGAGCTGCCACTTTGACCGCGGTCGGGTCTAGCACCTTCGACAGGTGCGTCGCCAGTTGCAGCGCTTTCTCCCTTCCTTTGTCACCGGGCACCTTAATTATTATCGCGCCCGTCACGGCCTTCCTCATTCCCACCGACTTGACGCCGATCTCCGTGAGGGTGATGCTCCGTCTGGCCGTGGCTATTACCTCGGCATATGTCGTTTTTGCTCCCTCGCTGAGCGTGAGGGTCACCGCAGACGTTCGCTGTGTGCGGGGGAGCGTGGCCATCTTCGATGCCGGCGTCGGTCCTGTCTTCATTGCAGCGGCGCCGCTGCTCGGTTTGGGTAGTCCCGTCGTTCTTTCCTGGGGTTGCTGCGTTGGCTACCGCCCCGCCAGTGGTGTTGGAGCCGCAGTCCTTCCCCCTTTTTTTGCCGTTTCCCGGACGTCGGTTGCCATCCTCTTCTTGGCCTCCTTCCTTCTCACCCTCTTGGAAGCCACCATTTTCCACTCTTCCTCCTCCTGTTTCCTCGGTGTTGGTCATTTTTCGGCAGCGTCGGTGGAGCGACTTGTAGCGGCGTGCTCCGTCGTTCTCTACTACGGGAAGATACGGGAGATCTGCTTTCTTCACGTACGACGCTTCCCGCTAGCAACTTTCTCTCAAGGGCGGCTAGCATCCTTTTCTAACCACCAACATAGAAATTAACCAATTAACAGCAACGTCCATTTCCCTTACTTTCCTAGGGCAGGCTTTCCGCAACGAATCCGGTGATCTCATGCCCTTAAACACACCCCATCATAGTTTTCCTCTGCAGCATCATTCATTCATTCTCTCTTGTGCGATCTCATTAGCGAGAAGTCAACGCTTTGTACGATCAGTGAATGCTTCACGTTTTATCCAAGACCCAGATACAAACCTTAAGTAAAGAGTAGTTATTATCCCGTTGACCGCGGATTCGTTATCAAGCCTAATGTCATTACCATTAGTGTTTAATCACCGTGGTTACCTGTCTACTCTGTATTATCTACACCTGTGTGAATAAATAGCATCTCGATTGTATAACGACAATGGATAGTTCTGGTGTAGATTCATTTCACGCCCCCGGCTCTAATCCTAACTACAACGCTTTTCCGACATATAAATACATGAAATTACATTATATATAAATAAATGATTGAAATTACATTATTAAGACTCACTAACGATCTAATAAATACAAAGAATTATATACGTACGTTATGGAAATTACATTATGGATTATATATATACGAAACTCACATTATTAAACCGGATAATTTATAATCTAACGAATATAAGGAAATACGTACGTATACATATTACGAAACATATAAACTATATGAAATTTACATTATTAAACAAGGTCAATTAATGATCTAACCAGCATAAAAATCTTCAACCTTCGTTTTTGCTCACGGCACTTCACACCTGTACGTCGACTACATCTTCTCACACCGTTCGGTTTATATCGCTTACGTTGCCCCCCTTCTTGCTTTAGAAGAAAACACAAGAAAATGGATGGAGAGAAATAAATACCAACCATAGAACGAGCGAGGGATAAATTCAGAATGTAAAATTACATACCGTTACAACTTGATCAGACGCCAAAGGCATAGACGCCTCCATGTTCATGATTAAAGAAAACTAGAACGCATATGAAAAACAGCGCACTATGATCAGTAAATCCACTTCGCACTACGTTCCAGAAAATAGTAAATGAAACTCACGACAAACACACGAATGCTCGGTGGAGGAAGACCTTATTGAAGAGCGCGAAAGAACACGTTCTGCACAATCAAGAGTCGGCGGAACAATGGGACAACCGCTGGCGTGCACCGCTCTGTACGCGCGACCGCCACACCGGGATTCCGCCGCCACAACATTCTGCGCGACAATCAGGCGACATTTTCTCATATAGTGTCGGTGGAAAACTAAGAGATCAAATCGCGGTGTCAACAAGACAGCCGGACAGACGAAACTTCAGCAAAGATACACATATCAGAGGTATCTTGACGGTCACACTAGCATGAGCAGGGAAGGTTCCACAAGCATCGCAGACGAGGCATCAGCGAAGGATAAGCGATTACAGTATCCACATTCTGTTACATACCATCGATGGGAAAATTAATCATCTAAATGAAATAGCCCTAGACTGTTTCTGGTGGCAGCAGCTACCGTATCGTTCGGAATTTCGAATCTAGACATCAAATCGTATCATCATGTTCAAGCAATCGCGACAATTCACATTGAGAACGTAACAAAAGCAACGTTCGAACGTCAAAATACCAGTAACAGGAACGAAATAGCAGCTAGTTTTCGTCAAAATCGAGAAATGATTGCGTTTTGGAGCTGCTGGGATTGTGTCGGTAAAGATATAGGAGGTATTCGGAAATACAAATAATTCACTTTATTCAGCATACAACAGTTATACACATATCTTATACTCTGAAGACCTCGTAAACCTACTCGCACGCACGCTTGTTGTCAACCGACTCTTCCAGATGCTTCTAAACGACTGCCAATCGTCTTTTGTCAGTAACCATGGCCTGGACGCACTCTGACGCTTACACATACATTCACATGTACAGTGTAACTGCATCATCTTCCTAACAATGTCGACGTTGCAAGTGGCGTGCACTACATTCTGCGTGTAAAATGGAGTGAAAAGAGCGTTTAAACGTCGAAATATCTCCACCGGGAACTAAATTACAGTCGATTTTCGTCAAAATTGGAAAAATGATCGCGTTTTGCGACCGCCTGGGCTTGTTTCGACTCAGAAACGGACGTGCACTACATTCGGCGTGTAAAATGGAGTGAAATGAGCGTTTAAACGTCGAAATATTTCCAACGGGAAGGAAATTACAGTCGATTTTTGTCAAAATTTGATGAAAGATCGCGTTTTGCGAGCAACTGGGCTTGTTTCGGCGCTAAAAGTGGCGTGTAAAATGGAGTGTGTCACTTCTCGAGCCTCGCACGTGCCATAACGGAATCAAGCGAAAGCTACAGCATGCGAATAGCGCACATACGGTATAAAAAAACAAAATACTTTAAATAAACTAACAAAATATAGGTATACACATAAATATAGAAACCGATTTTCACGTCCCGCGCTCCTCACGTGCCATAACGGAAACAAGCGAAAGCTACAGAATGCGAATAGCGAATATACGGTATAACAAAAATAAAATACTTTAAATATACTAACAAGATATAGGTACATACATTAAATATAGAAAACCGACATTATTAACCACATTGAAAATATTGAGATCCATTCAAGAGTTCGTATCTACCACTAATTCTAGAATTGATTCCTTGTAACATTTCTAACTCGCGATCTAACATTTTGTAGTAAATTATAATATTCGGTATACTATCCACGATTTATGAAATATTGATCTTCCCTTATACTGTAATATATTGTGAACATGATTTTCCATGGCAAAGCTATCACTACTATTCTTAATTGTCGAACTCTAATTATATAAATTATAATTCTATCTAATATCTAATTATATAAATCTTAACACTTTATTACGAACGAAAAGAAAGAAATAAAGAAATATATATGTATATTGTAACTTCCCGTCAATTAATAAACTAACATATTTATACTAGAAGCACGAAAATATATTAAATAAAACCAATCAATAAACCAACAAATATATATGTATATAAAATATAAGATATGTACCGTTAAATAAAACCGATTAATAAACCGTATGGAACACGCGAATAACGCGAGTTGCGAACCGACCGAAATTGAGAATAAGAACTATTATATACGACGTAGTAGCAAAGGGAAATAAATGGAACAACAGGGTACATACTTTACTTAGTTAACAAACATGGAAAAATAAATTACATAGAAATTATATCATTAGAATTAACCAACAATCTAAATAATATATACGTGTTTCACTCAGTTAATAAATATGAGAAAAATAAGTACATAAAGTTATACGAAATTATATCGCCAAGACTAGACAACAATCTAATTAATGTAAAGAATTCTATACATACTTTACTTAGTTAACAAACATGGAAAAATAAATTACATAGAAATTATATCATTAGAACTAACTAACAATTTAAAAATTATATACGTGCTTCACTTAGTTAACAAACATGAGAAAAATAAATACATGAAACTACATAGAAATTATATCATTAAGACTAACTAACGATCTAATTATGTGAAGAATTCTTTACATATCCTACTAAATCTACAAAATGCAAAAAATAAATTACATTATATAAAAGTAAAACATACGAAATTACGTAGAAATAAAATACACGAAAATTGCACCATTAAGACTAACTTACAATCTAAATAATATAAAGAATTATGTACGAAATTACATCATTAGGACTGATTAACAATCTAAATAACATGAAAATAGTTATAGGTTGGGAATCTCTACTCGAAACTCCGATTGTTCGGTATTTGCTGCCACCAGAAACAGTTTAAGGTCTGTTTCAAATTTTTATTTATTTCAAACGTTACGGGTAGCGTCGACTAGAGTTTAATGCTACTGGTAAACAACCGATTCCACTTTTCGGCTGACCTGCTATGGGTAGGAGTACTAGCACGGGAGAGGATTAAAGTTGTTCGAAATAAATGAGTTGATTTCGATTAACTAAATTTATTCAGTTGACTTCGCTACAACTGTGACAATCGCTGTCGTACAATGTGAGTGATGGTGTTCTAGATAAAAAGGATAGCACTCGAATGTTCGGGTATTGGTGAACTCGACGGGGAGAAACTAGATTCGGAAATCTCGCTGCTTAAATCTAGTTCATCTATATGCTTGTTTTCTTCTCTTTTAATTTTGGCAGTTAATAATCGTTTTGCAAACGTTCAACTCGCTTTTTACTGAGGTGACTCTTACCTCTACGATTCTTTCTTGCTTTTGGTATCTAATAATGGAATGATCGAGTTTAGTAGATCCTCTCTGTGGATAACTAGTGGGGTTTCGTAAGCCTCGCCCAAAGATGAGCAATGATTGCTAACAGTGGGAAGAGAAGAACGAAAACCCGTAAGTGTTTTCTGTGACTGAAAACGCCGTAATCAACGCAACGTCTATAGTTGGGTCGATCACTAGTTAATACAGCGAACGGTCGTTATAGGTTAAATGTCTTGAGTATCTTCCGTATTAATTATATTTTGATAATTTCGATCTTCAATTGTGACTATTGAAGAATAATTTTATTTCGATGACGAATATCGTACAACGCCGAATTTAACAGAGAAGAAGATGTACAAAATTTGAAATTCTCACCTTAGTTATATGTGCGAAGACAGTAGGTCCTTGATGTACAATTTGTCGTTAGGTCGCACTTCACAAGTTGTTTCAACTTTACAATCAGCACAATTATTATTTATGGATTTTTACTTGTCTCGATTGCGATTAAGACTAACTTGTTAGCAATTGATTGGCAACGAATCGACAATGTTTCGATTAACGGATGAACACCCTTAGAGTTATACTCTTGTGGGTAATTTCGATTACGAACTCACGTGTTGGAACTTTTTCGGACTAACTTTTAGCGAGAATTTACGCCCCTCGCTGACGCGTTTTCCTCGCGACCGCGTCTCTCCGCGAACGGTCGTAACATTTGGTCCTTCGAGCCGGATTCAGTGGTAAGTGAAAAGTGCACACCAGTGACACCCACTACCATACAGTGCCACGTGAATCCAACATAACCAGCAGCGGAAGCGTTACCACTCCAGCGAAGTCAGTAACGTCAAGGGGCCGTCACCTTGGAAGAGGCATAATTCGATGGTTGAAGACACAACCATGCAGCCTCCCGCCGCAACTGGACAATCGTCAACATAACGATATTCAACAACTTCGATCGCACGACAAAACACGTCACTTTCGGGAAGAATCGCCTTCCTCACGAAACGTACGTCAACGACATTCCACTGCACAGGGACAAGCGACAACCTGCAGTCTCACTACAACACGAGTGATCTTCGGGAAGAACGCCTTCCTCGCGAACATCACAATATCCCGCTGCACAGTGACGAGCGAGCACTGCAGCCGGAACAATTCTGCATCGGGAAACACCGCTCGCACATCACAAGTACCACCTTCGTTAACGAAGTATCTTCATAACAAAAAATGGCAAACGAAGCAAGAATCACCGCCTTGAAACAGGAGTACGACGATATAAGCGAAGAATTCAAGACCATATGGAGACTACTCGACCAATACGAACAGTCCGGGCAGCGCAGCAAGGGCATCTTAAAATTTTATCAACCACTGGTCGACGACAATTGGAAACGATTCAACATTGTCGTTAACAAATTGCTCAACATCGACGACAACGAACCTGAGGACTTATCGGATGTCTATTTAGACCTGATGGTACGATTGATCAGACTCAGCAACATTGATTCTTCCTCAACGGATGTCTCCAACGCAGTGGCGAATCCAAAACTATCGGAATGCAACAGCAATACTTCCAGCAGTTACCAGAGACGTAAGACCAATCTAAATAATAACAGTAACAATGATCATACTCCGCCGATGGAGAATGTCGTATCGAATCTAGCACCGATTCCGTCGCATGACACGCGAAGTTCATTGCATGATACTCGCAGCGCACCAGCACGCGACTCGGCGACAGCCAGGCTCGCGTCATCGTTGTCTGAACAATCTGATTCAACACTACCAAACGCCGTGAATCAGACAACCTCTAACGTTCTCTGCTCATCGCCTGCATGCGACTCGACGACGACCAGGTTCGCGTCCTCATTATCCGAAAAATCTGATTCAACGATACCGATCGCCGTGAATCAGACAACTTCTAACGTCCGCTGCTCATCGCCAATACGCGACCGAACGTCAATCACGGTAGCATCATCATTACCCAAACAATCTGATTCAACGATACCGATCGCCGTGAATCAGACAACTTCTAACGTCCGCCGCTCATCGTCAATACGCGACCGGACGACAATTACGGTAGCAACGTCTCTACCTGAACAATCTGATTCAACGTCACCGATCGCCGTGAATCAGACAATCTCTCACGTTCGCAACTCATCGCCAATACGCGACTTAACGACAAACAAGCTCGCGTCATCATTATCGGAACGATCTGATTCAACGCTACCAATCGCCTTGAATCAAACAACCTCGAACGTTCGCTGCTCATCGCCAGCACGCGACTTGGCGACGGCCAGGCTCGCGTCATCGTTTGAACAATCTGATTCAACAATACCGATCGTCTTGAATCAGACAACTTCTCACGTCCGCAGCTCATCGCCTGCACGCGACTTGACGACAACCAAGCTCGCGTCATCATTATCGGAACAATCTGGTTCAACGCTACCAATCGGCTTGAATCAAACAATCTCTAACGTTCGCAACTCGGCGCCAATACGCGACTTGAAGACAACCTCTCACGATCCTCTGGACCGGAAAAAACTGAATCCCGTTCAGGATAACAGAGTCAATTTCGAATCAAAACCTACAGCAGGGGTTTCGAAATCCACGATAGGATTCTCTAGGAACATTTCCTCCTCAATCAGCATCTCAATGTTCAGTCTGTCTTACAGCACGTTACCTGTATCATCTGAGAGCAGGAGTATCATATCCGAGATTCCTCTTCCTGAACATAACACGAAGATGCCACCCTCGCCATTTCCGAAAGGGGCCACATCTACGAATTACCCGAAGCGGAATAATCATCACGTTGTCACCACCATTGCTGCATCGGACAAGTCTCGGGCAACGAAGATCTCACCGGGGTCACCCCTGGCTCCAATAACGCCAACATATTCTCCGATGCCAAGGCAAGTCACAGTCGCGACGTCCAGCGTCACGACGCCCAACACTCATTCTCCGCCAAGGATCATCACTAAGAGAGCGCGATTCGAGCGGCTCATCGGGGGGAGCCCAACCTCCCAATTAACTACAAACCTCCGTATCGTGTTGGACGAACCAGCATCAGGCAACACAGGAATTTCGTTCAACGACACCTCATGAGCAGAGGTGTTCCATGACACTTCCTGGGCAGAGGTGTTCCACGATACTTCCTGGGCAGAGGTGTTCCACGACACTTCCTGGGCAGAGATATTCAACGACACCTCATGGACAGAGGTGTTCCATGACATTTCCTGGGCAGAGGTGCTTCACGATACCTCCAGGATCAAGGCATATAACGACACTTCCTGGGCCGAAAAATACAACCGCAAATTCCTAAATAACGACGAGGATCACAGCGATCGAAACTACAAGGAGTTTCCGAACAGGACATAGACAACAAACTTGTAAAATTATTATAACTCAGTAATTTTCAGATGTAATCCGTACTCTACGAATGGAATCTCGCCCATTCTTCAACCTCGGAATCACCTATCGCAAATCGTTCTACGTCAAAGAGCGAAACGACCCGCAACCGCCGCAGAATCCAGATGGAGTAGAGCAGCCACGGCATTCGAGAAGGCTCCATCGTCCTCCTCCGAGAAGACAACGTCTCCCCAATGCAATGGCCATTGGGCAGAATAATCAAGGTCCAGCCCGGCGCAGACGGCATCATACGAACGGCTACCGTTCCAACGGCAACGAACACCCTGGATCGGAGCATCAAGCGGATGGTACCACTACCGATCAGATCGACCCCAGATGACTCCAACACAATCAACAGTAACATTTGATCGGGATCCTCTCAACGGGGAGAGGATGTTACGTCGACCGACTCTCTACCTGGACCAGGCGTCGCATCGCGAGCGGGATGGCAACCATATGTCTGCACATCCTTATTGCGTACTCTAAAGAATCTCAAGGACCGACCATAAATCTTAGACAATTCCAACTAAAGTCTCTCAGGTCGAACAAGGATCTTTTCTACGAAAGTATTTTCTAAGATCTCTGGTTTGTGTCCGGAAAACACTTAAAATTAGTTATTTTTCACACGTGCGATGCTTCCCACCACCAACCTTCTATCGAGGGCGGCTAAGACCCCTCCTAGTCCACCAACAATCGTAATGGCCAATAGAAACAATGTCTATTACCCTCACTTTCCTGGCCAAAAAACTGTCATCAACGAATCCGATGATCCCGTGCGTTAGACACACCCTTTCCTAGCTCTCCTCTGACACAGCATCGTCACTCTCAGAGTAGTCCATTTTCGCCGTCCGAACAGTCAATAAGTCTACCACGGTTCTACCTTCAAATCAATCCGTTTGTAAAGTCCAACTATCTCATCGAGAGATATCGTCAAATCGGGTCATATTTTCTGTAATGCATTAACTGTACTCATCGTCAAATACTTGTGACGCTCATAATATTGTGTGATATATCGTTGAATATATATGTCATATTAACCTGTTAACACAGCGTTGATTTCAATTAACCACCCCTGTTATCCTAATCGAAACACGGGGAACGACTATTTCGCGGCGTCAATTAGCCGAATCGTAGCGAGAATTTACGGCCCTCGCTGACGCGTTTTCCTCGCGAACGCGTCTCTCCGCGAACGGTCGTAACAACGTGTATAATTCTTTATATTACTTAGGTCATAATATATGTAGTTTCATGCATTTATATGTTTGTAAATTAAGTGGTGGAGTATATATAGAATTCTTTACGTTAGTTATATCGTAGTTGTATATATAGTTGGCTAGTCTTAGCGATGTTATTTCATATAATTTTTTTAGTATTCGTATATGTTATTTAGATATAATTTCGTATGTTTTACTTTTATATAATGTAATTTATTTTGTATTTTGTGGATTTAGTAGGATATGTATAGAATTCTTTACATAATTAGATTGTTAGTTAGTTTTAGTGATATAATTTCTATGTAGTTTCATGTATTTATTTTCTCATGTTTGTTAACTAAGTGAAGCACATATATAATTTTTAAATTGTTAGTTAGTTCTAATGATATAATTTCTATGTAATTTATTTTTCCATATTTGTTAACTAAGTAAAGTATGTATAGAATTCTTTACATAATTAGATTGTTAGCTAGTCTTGGCAATAAAATTTCGTATAATTTTATGTACTTATTTTTCTCATATTTATTAACTAAGTGAAGCACGTATATATTATTTAGATTGTTAGTTAGTTCTAATGATATAATTTCTATGTAATTTATTTTTCCATGTTTGTTAAATATATGTGTATTTATTTAATTTTATATTTCCCCCTTTTTTAATTAATTATATATATATATTTTTACATTTGTATTTGACAATGTAGTTGCGCATAGAATTTATTAAAGAAAAATGTTAACAATGTGTTTTCATGATTTGTTTCTCGCGCCTGATTTCCATTAATCCCTAATATTCCTGTCACCATACGCGTGTTATTGTGTTAGTTGTTGCGATGCGCGCGTGTAAATCTAATATGGCTGCTCATAAATGTCATCAGTAAAGTTATAGTGGCGGGTCTTTAGTTTTGTTTGATATCGAAGTAATTTTCTGTCGCTCGTTTTTCCTTATTCTACCGCAATTAGAACATTTATTTATTAATATTGTTATTATTATTACTTTAAAGTGACAATAGTATTGTTCGTGTGAATATACATATATATATATATATATATATTTATATTGTGTGTCTTTTTAATATGACTAATGTTTTGTAATTCTTCGATAGCGTTATTTATTGTTTTGAGTAGTTTATTTTATAGAGTGTTCGATAATATAAAACACACACATACACACACACACACACACACACACACACACACACACACACATATATACATATTTCTTCTGGCAGTGTAGTATTCATACCAAATGAAATGTTAATTATTTATTTTATATTAACTTCATTTAATAAGATAGAACACACACGCGCGCACGTATATATGTATATATTTCTGGCAGTGTGACTTTCATTTAGATTCTTTAGCGATGTAATGTTGTGTATTTGAGGTTATGTGTCAATTATTTGATTTCATATATACATATATATCTTGTATTGTGACAACATAGTATTGAAGGTTTTATTTCTAAATTATTGTGTGTTTAATGTGTTTTTACATATTTGTGTTTGATGGTAGAATTTCTGTACGCAAATCTTCAAGTCGTTGCTGTGTTAATTATTTTGAACGTTTGGCCTATTGACAGGTTGTTACTTAGTACCAAGTGTTGCGTTGTGTGTTCTATTTCTTTTGTAGATTATTAGTAGTAGTCTAGTTTAGAATATAGATTATTTATATATATATATATATATATATATTTATATATAGACATGCATGTTTCGTAATGTAGTTCTTATTTTATAACTCTTTACCGGAATGTAGGCTAGTTTTAAGTATGTATCTTAGATTACTGATTTGATTTAATAATGTAGAATGCGCACACATATATATATATTTCTGACAATGTAACCTTTATTTCTTTAATAATACAATATTGTATGTTTTATGTATTCGTTAGACTATTAGTTTTTTGATTTCATATATACATATAGTTCATAAATTGATAATATTGTATTTGTTGCATAGTATTGGAAGTACTGTCTCTAATATTTACTAGGTTATTAAATGTTTGGCATATATGTTTATACTTATGTGTAACTCTCCAAGTTGTTGCGGCGTTGATTGATTAAAATATATTTATATATACATATATTCCTGGCGTTTCAATCATTTCCCTTTTTGTAGTTATTCTTATTTCCTGGTTTATTTGTTTGGTTCGTGACTCGTTCAATCCATTAGTTGATTCTATTTATTTTATTTTATACTGGTTGGGTTTATATTATATTGAACCATAGGTTTTCAAATTGCAAGTCGGTTATTGGTAGGTTTATTTAGAGTTGTGTGTATATGTATTTTGTTTATTGGTTGGATCTATTAGTCGCCCTCATTTCGTTAATCCTTCCTTTCGTTTCGTAGTGCCGTGTGTTCGTTTATGCATTCAAATCCTTATTCGCGCGTTTTGTATAGAGTGGTTTTCTTGTTCTTGTTACGGCACGTGCGGAGCGCGGGACGTAACAACATATTGTACGCTGAATTAAACTTCGAAACAAGCCCCACTGCTCGCAAAACGTGATATTTCGTCGATTTTTGACGAAAATCGTCTGTAATTTCCTTCCTGTTGGAGATATTTCGACGTTTAAACGCCCAAATCACTCTATTTTACACACAACAAACAAGCTGTCACGTCCCGCGCTCCGCACGTGCCGTAACAAGAACAAGAAAACCACTCTATACAAAACGCGCGAATAAGGATTTGAATGCATAAACGAACACACGGCACTACGAAACGAAAGGAAGGATTAACGAAATGAGGGCGACTAATAGATCCAACCAATAAACAAAATACATATACACACAACTCTAAATAAACCTACCAATAACCGACTTGCAATTTGAAAACCTATGGTTCAATATAATATAAACCCAACCAGTATAAAATAAAATAAATAGAATCAACTAATGGATTGAACGAGTCACGAACCAAACAAATAAACCAGGAAATAAGAATAACTACAAAAAGGGAAATGATTGAAACGCCAGGAATATATGTATATATAAATATATTTTAATCAATCAACGCCGCAACAACTTGGAGAGTTACACATAAGTATAAACATATATGCCAAACATTTAATAACCTAGTAAATATTAGAGACAGTACTTCCAATACTATGCAACAAATACAATATTATCAATTTATGAACTATATGTATATATGAAATCAAAAAACTAATAGTCTAACGAATACATAAAACATACAATATTGTATTATTAAAGAAATAAAGGTTACATTGTCAGAAATATATATATATGTGTGCGCATTCTACATTATTAAATCAAATCAGTAATCTAAGATACATACTTAAAACTAGCCTACATTCCGGTAAAGAGTTATAAAATAAGAACTACATTACGAAACATGCATGTCTATATATAAATATATATATATATATATATATATAAATAATCTATATTCTAAACTAGACTACTACTAATAATCTACAAAAGAAATAGAACACACAACGCAACACTTGGTACTAAGTAACAACCTGTCAATAGGCCAAACGTTCAAAATAATTAACACAGCAACGACTTGAAGATTTGCGTACAGAAATTCTACCATCAAACACAAATATGTAAAAACACATTAAACACACAATAATTTAGAAATAAAACCTTCAATACTATGTTGTCACAATACAAGATATATATGTATATATGAAATCAAATAATTGACACATAACCTCAAATACACAACATTACATCGCTAAAGAATCTAAATGAAAGTCACACTGCCAGAAATATATACATATATACGTGCGCGCGTGTGTGTTCTATCTTATTAAATGAAGTTAATATAAAATAAATAATTAACATTTCATTTGGTATGAATACTACACTGCCAGAAGAAATATGTATATATATGTGTGTGTGTGTGTGTGTGTGTGTGTGTATGTGTGTGTTTTATATTATCGAACACTCTATAAAATAAACTACTCAAAACAATAAATAACGCTATCGAAGAATTACAAAACATTAGTCATATTAAAAAGACACACAATATAAATATATATATATATATATATATATATGTATATTCACACGAACAATACTATTGTCACTTTAAAGTAATAATAATAACAATATTAATAAATAAATGTTCTAATTGCGGTAGAATAAGGAAAAACGAGCGACAGAAAATTACTTCGATATCAAACAAAACTAAAGACCCGCCACTATAACTTTACTGATGACATTTATGAGCAGCCATATTAGATTTACACGCGCGCATCGCAACAACTAACACAATAACACGCGTATGGTGACAGGAATATTAGGGATTAATGGAAATCAGGCGCGAGAAACAAATCATGAAAACACATTGTTAACATTTTTCTTTAATAAATTCTATGCGCAACTACATTGTCAAATACAAATGTAAAAATATATATATATAATTAATTAAAAAAGGGGGAAATATAAAATTAAATAAATACACATATATTTAACAAACATGGAAAAATAAATTACATAGAAATTATATCATTAGAACTAACTAACAATCTAAATAATATATACGTGCTTCACTTAGTTAATAAATATGAGAAAAATAAGTACATAAAATTATACGAAATTTTATTGCCAAGACTAGCTAACAATCTAATTATGTAAAGAATTCTATACATACTTTACTTAGTTAACAAATATGGAAAAATAAATTACATAGAAATTATATCATTAGAACTAACTAACAATTTAAAAATTATATATGTGCTTCACTTAGTTAACAAACATGAGAAAATAAATACATGAAACTACATAGAAATTATATCACTAAAACTAACTAACAATCTAATTATGTAAAGAATTCTATACATATCCTACTAAATCCACAAAATACAAAATAAATTACATTATATAAAAGTAAAACATACGAAATTATATCTAAATAACATATACGAATACTAAAAAAATTATATGAAATAACATCGCTAAGACTAGCCAACTATATATACAACTACGATATAACTAACGTAAAGAATTCTATATATACTCCACCACTTAATTTACAAACATATAAATGCATGAAACTACATATATTATGACCTAAGTAATATAAAGAATTATACACGTAATAATATGAAAATGTAAACACACAAAAAATTACAAGTATACGAAACTGCATCATTAAGACTAACTAGCAATCTAAATAATACAAAGAATTATTTACGAAATTACGTAGAAATAAAATACACGAAAATTGCACCATTAAGACTAACTTACAATCTAAATAATATAAAGAATTATGTACGAAATTACATCATTAGGACTGATTAACAATCTAAATAACATGAAGAATTACATACGTACATTATGGAAATTACATTACGGACTATATATATATGTAATTCACATTGTTAACCGGACAATTAGAAATTTAACGAATATGAAGAAATGCGTATGTATACATATTATGGAACATATAAAATATACGAATTTCACTTTTACATTATTAAACGGGACCAACTAGTGATCTAACCAGCAGGAAAATCTTCTACCTTCGTTCTTGCTTACGGCCCTTTACACCCGCATCGCTTGCGCCTGCTTCCTCCTCTTGCGCTAGAAAAAAACACAATGAAATGGATGGAGGAAAACAAATAGCAACCAAGGACCGAGCAAAGAATAAACTTAGAAAGAAAATTACATGCCTTTACAAGTGGAGTAGATACCGAAGACAAAGACGCCTCCATATCCATAATTGAAGAAAACCGGAACGCACAACAAAACAATAGTTAATCCACTTCGCAAGAAAAAACAAATAAAATATATAACAAACATATAAATATTCAATAAAAGACTTTAACGAAGAGCACAAAACAATACGCGCTGCACGATCGAGAGTCAACGGAACAATGGGACAGTCGCCGACACGCGCCACTCTGCACGCGCGACCACCCCACCACGACTCCTCCTACCAACACCCTGCCCAAGAATCAGGCGACACTTCACGCGCAGCAAGAACAAGAACACACATACCAGCGGTATCTTGAGCGTTCCCACTGGCATCAGCATGGAAGGTTCCAGAAACATTTCATATGAAACGTACGCATACCAGCGGTATTTCGAGCGTTCCCACTGGCATCAGCATGGAAGGCTCTAGAAACATCCCAGACGAAACCTCAGCAAGAAGATGCATACCCGAGGTATCTCTGAAGTTCCCACTAGTATCAGCATCGAAGGTCCCAGACGAAACTTCAGCAAATTACGGAATCCACATTTTATCACGTACGATAGGTGGGAAACTTGGACAACTCCACTCTGAGTTCCATGGGAACAAATTGTCACGTGACAATTATTCCATGGTAGATTAGGATATAAATATACATAGCACCTTAAGCGAGCAGCCAGTAATTATTGTTAGTCCGTCAGCGAGTCATTATTGTTAATCCGTCAAGCCAGTAATTATTGTCAGTCCGTCAAGCGATTAGTTTTGTCAGTCCGCTAATAAATCAGTTAGAAAAGTTAGTCCGAAAAAGTTTCAACACGTGAGTTCGTAATCGAAATCACCCACAAGAGTATAACTCTAAGGGTGTTCATCCGTTAATCGAAACATTGTCGATTCGTTGCCAATCAATTGCTAACAAGTTAGTCTTAATCGCAATCGAGACAAGTAAGAATCCATAAATAATAATTGTGCTGATTGTAAAGTTGAAACAATTTGTGAAGTGCGACCTAACGACAAATTGTACATCAAGGACCTACTGTCTTCGCACATATAACTAAGGTGAGAATTTCAAATTTTGTACATCTTCTTCTCTGTTAAATTCGGCGTTGTACGATATTCGACATCGAAATAAAATTATTCTTCAATAGTTACAATTGAAGATCGAATTTATCAAAATACAATTAATACGGAAGATACTCAAGACATTTAACCTATAACGACCGTTCGCTGTATTAACTAGTGATCGACCCAACTATAGACGTTGCGTTGATTACGGCGTTTTCAGTCACAGAAAACACTTACGGGTTTTCGTTCTTCTCTTCCCACTGTTAGCAATCATTGCTCATCTTTGGGTGAGGCTTACGAAACCCCACTAGTTATCCACAGAGAACACCGTCGTCGGTGGATGCATTCTTCCTTGCTTACGAATTTTCTAAGTGATTAGACTCAACAAAATTTGTCGAAATCCGAACGATTATTCGCTGTGTTAACTAGTGATCGACCCAACTATAGACGTTGCGTTGATTACGGCGTTTTCAGTCACAGAAAACACTTACGGGTTTTCGTTCTTCTCTTCCCACTGTTAGCAATCATTGCTCATCTTTGGGCGAGGCTTACGAAACCCCACTAGTTATCCACAGAGAGGATCTACTAAACCCGATCATTCCATTATTAGATACCAAAAGCAAGAAAGAATCGTAGAGGTAAGAGTCACCTCAGTAAAAAGCGAGTTGAACGTTTGCAAAACGATTATTAACTGCCAAAATTAAAAGAGAAGAAAACAAGCATATAGATGAACTAGATTTAAGCAGCGAGATTTCCGAATCTAGTTTCTCCCCGTCGAGTTCACCAATACCCGAACATTTGAGTGCTATCCTTTTTATCTAGAACACCATCACTCACATTGTACGACAGCGATTGTCACAGTTGTAGCGAAGTCAACTGAATAAATTTAGTTAATCGAAATCAACTCATTTATTTCGAACAACTTTAATCCTCTCCCGTGCTAGTACTCCTACCCATAGCAGGTCAGCCGAAAAGTGGAATCGGTTTACCAGTAGCATTAAACTCTAGTCGACGCTACCCGTAACGTTTGAAATAAATAAAAATTTGAAACAGACCTTAAACTGTTTCTGGTGGCAGCAAATACCGAACAATCGGAGTTTCGAGTACAAATTCCCAACCTATCATTATCAAACACAAACGATAACGACTAAAGGTCTCCTCTTCCTCCGCACTTAGAACGTAACAATATATATATATAATAAATTTTTTTGGTGGCAGCGGTGGGATACGCTCCAGAGAGGATTAAAGTTCTTACGAATATCAACTAAAAAATAAGTAGAAAAATGTCGTTCGCCCGGGATTCGCTAAGCGAAGATACGCTTTTGGCGTTGACGGAAAAATTGAAAGCGTGGGACGAAAACTTCCGTGTATTGACCGACATATGCTTAAGACTCACTAAATTGAAAGAAGACGTGCGCGTAAGCAGACAAACGAACGAAACCGAAACACCCGTACCATCACCGATAACACCGCGAGAAACAAGATTGACCGATAATTACCAACAGATTAAATTAAAAGACGCGATTGAATCAGTACCAGTGTTTGACGGCTACCGATCGCCTGTGTTCCAATTCTTGAGGTCATGCGAGAGAGCGCGAAATATGATTCCTAGACATCAAGAGCCCCAGTTAGTAAAATTATTAATGAATAAACCTCGCGGACATGCATTTCTCGCCGTAGAGGACAATGAGGTAGTGACCTTAAACGATTTCGGGAATAAATTAAAAGATATGTTCGGCCCGGGAAAAACCGTTAACGAATACAGGGGAGAGTTGGGAACGGTATTCCAACGACCAGGAGAAAATATATTAGATTACATAGACCGCGTCAGAAACCTCAGATTAGCTATAATTGATGGAGAAAGATGTCAGTACGGTTCCATATCGCAAGACGTTCAAGGTACGATCGATTGGGACACGAGGGAGGCTTTCGTGAAGGAGCTCCCGAACGAAGTATATCTACGAGTAAGGTTATCCTGATACCAATCCTTAGAAGACGCGTATCGCCAAGCCGTAAAAGCAACGCGGGAACTAAAACAAGTAAACGACAGAATGCGATACCAACGTCCGACATCCTTAAGTAATAACAACCGAAACAACGTTCGTCCCCCTAATAATAATTACACCGAGAGCCATTCTTACCGACCAGGGAGCGAATTTTACATCTTCACTGATGAAGAAGGTAGCAAAGAGATTTCACATCAAACAATACATCGCGTCAGCATATCACCCACAAAGCAATGGTTCGATCGAAAGATCTCACCACGTGTTGATTGAATATCTCAAGTTATATATTGAAAATTCCAGAAATTGGGACGAATGGGTGGAATTAGCCATGTTTTCCTATAACACCTCTGTACACGAAGGAACGAAATTCTCTCCGCACGAATTAGTCTTTAGACACTTGGCCAGAGAACCCACTGGCGAAATACTAATCGAAGAAAACATGGAACCAACTTATGCGGAATATCTCAGAGACCCGTTCGATAAAATCAACACCGTGCAGCAAACAGCAAGAGAAAATTTGATGAAATCCAAGTTAAAGTCAAAAGAATATTACGACAGACGAATCAACCCTCAAAATTTCAAAATAGGAGATCTAGTATACCTACTAGAGGAACCTAGCAAAGGAAAGTTTTCCGATCAATATACAGGACCGCATAAAGTGTTAGAAATTTTGCAGAATCAAAACGTCAAGATTGAAGTGAAAGGAGGTCCACGAATAGTACATCTGAACAAGTTAAAACTAGCACACAACCGAAATAGACAATAGTCAAAACGATTTCAAGAGGTAACGTAGCACAGTAGTATATAGTATGTCGCTGCTTGTCGAACAATGAATATAGCAGAAACCTAAAAGAAAAAAAAAGAATCATTATGTATTCTAACTACTATTTAAATATAAAATACTTTAAATCAATAAAATAAGATATTGGAAGAGGCTTAAAAGCGAAAATTACCTTGTAAATCGACGAGGTTTGTACACAATTAATTATTGTAAAAATTAATGTATATGCAGAAATTCCACAGGAACATACGACGGCTGGAACATACGATGAACTGGACGAACATACGATGGATTAACCTCAATTGTCAACAACATTAAAATCAAACTGAAGGAAGCTACGATAATGATCAATGATTGATGTTCAACAACAGACTCACAGTTGGCCAATGGAAAAATTGAGACTATCTTACTTACAGGTATGAGAATACCAAAATTAATAAATATTAAGATTGACAATTATAACCTGAAAAAGAGAGGAATGTTAATAAAACGCCTTGGAATAGAAATTGATAATAGTAGGAAAGTCATTACTCACATCGAAGGGGTATACACAAGAGTCGATGCAGTTACGAGAAACTTACCGCTAAATTTAAATGAACACGTACGGACTACGGAAGCAGATACTACTGGAACGGTTAAGAAGGCAACAGGAAACTGGAAAACCAAGGAAGAATTAGTGACATTATAACAAAATAACTCAACGTTGATGCAGTGGTCTTCGCAAAGAAGAAAAAGGACAGATTATTCTACTATATGGATACTTACAAATATAGCATTTTTATTATTACTTACAGATCTAGGATAAAATAAGGTAGTCATAATAAGTGGTGTCCCTGCCAGGATTGTCAATAATGACAATGACAGTTGACGATATAACGAAGAAACAGATGATGCCTACGTGTGCGACGCAGCATATGGACTCTAAGAATGGAGTCGGAGAAGCTGTAAGCAATAATAATACAGTGAACAACGTTTTAACTAATAAGATATGGACTATCTTCAAACTGTGTTGTACAATTATGAAGTAACAACCAACTAGTAAGGAAGTAAGATAGCCAAGGAATGAAAGAAGAGATTATAAATCAATCAAGATAAGTTAACCGAATACCAACAACATGAACGACTGGAATAAGAAGATAAGATACTACCTTAACTTATATAATATTATTATACCAAATTTAATATACAGAAAATAGTATTATAATACATAATGATAATCGTTGATACGAAACACTATAAACATATAGAATTAAATAAATTAAATGGCATTTCTATACTTACAGAAGTAGGATAAATAAACGTACTCATAATAGATGCTGAGAATGTAACGAAGAACCAGACGATGCCAAACACGCACCATGTAAATGTTCCAAGCAAGCGACGCAGCATTAGAAAATAGAACTGGAGAAACTACAAACAATAATAATTCAATAAGGAAGATTTAACTAATAATATATAGATTAGCTATACCATACAAATATAAAATAACAGCAAATCACAAGTAAGAAGCAACGATAAATTAATAAGAAGGAAATAGAAACGCCCAATAAACACAGAGATAGGTTAGGAATCAATCAAGATAGGTTAACTGAGTATCAACGACAAACATGATTAAAGTAATAAATTATTATATTGTATTGAGCTATTACAGTATTACTACATTAAATCAGGTATAAGGAAATAAGGTTATAATACATAATAGTGACCGATGATACAACACAATATGCACATGTCAAATTAAATCAATTAAACAAAGCTACATGAATATAAACCACTCATAACCAAGTAGTTAAACAGTGCTATTAATAATTTATAGATTTCAATCAGCAATACAACCCACACGCAAATACGTAACACACAGCATATATATACATATTATAACAAACACAAAAACAATATTATTGTCATTCCAATTTTCAATTGCACTAAAATAGAGTTACAAATAAGTAACAAATAAACAATTATTTTGGTATTAAAAGTTATAAAACACATCACTATACTCTTACTGGAGATTCATTCACAAGCGGCTATTTTGAAAATAATACTGATCGTCGCGAGCATGAAATAGCTTCTACCTGCAATAATTATACAAATTATAATAAACACAAATAACATTATTTTCATTTCAATTACACGTTATCAATTAAAATAAAGATACAAATAATTAACAGATAAATAATTATTTCGATATTAATAAAAGTCACTATATACTAGGGACATTCACAATCGGCCATTTTGGAAGATCACACTGATCAAAGCGTGCATGTAGGAACTTTTATGTTGCAAAACCAATTATATTTTCCATGAAGGAAATTATTTAATAAAATAATAATCAAACAAATGGAAGATTGTAACAAAGAATAAATAATAATTAATACAATATAATACATCATTGTTATATAGAAAAAATTTTAATAGAGATCAGCCATGAAATGGAAAATAACTCAAATTTTTGTAACTAATTACAATTAATTACTGACTATTCATTGACGAATTAACGGAGAAGAATACATAATATACATATGAAGCTAGAGGAGCGGCAGGAAAAGCAATTATACCAGTTAAGGATGAAACCACGTTAACAACAATAGCAAGATACAGCGTCAAAGCTGTGGAACGGCGTTATCGAATTTGAAACAATTAGTGCGGCGATACTTGAACTTTTCATGATATTTAAACTAATCAAAGTGATAGTAGACATAGTTATACATGGATACCAACTACACGAGACTTACGGATGTGGAATCGCCCTATTAGGAGCAATATGCGGCTCAGTCACCCACCTGCTACTATACCTCAAAAGAAGACGAAATATCGATGACCAAACAGCACAACCTCAAGGGATATCGATAACACCGGTAGTCACTCAACAACCAACGACATCTACATCCGTCTTGAACGAACTCAGGGACACCATCAGTCAAATTTCCTTTGGAAATTTGAACTTCAAGGGCGGGGGTGTCACGTCCCACGCTCCGCACGTGCCGTAACAAGAACAAGAAAACCACTCTATGCAAAACGCGCGAATAAGGATTTGAATGCACAAACGAACACACGGCACTACGAAACGAAAGGAAGGATTAACAAAATGAGGGCGACTAATAGATCCAACCAATAAACAAAATACATATACACACAACTCTAAATAAACCTACCAATAACCGACTTGCAATTTGAAAACCTATGGTTCAATATAATATAAACCCAACCAGTATAAAATAAAATAAATAGAACCAACTAATGGATTGAACGAGTCACGAACCAAACAAATAAACCAGGAAATAAGAATAACTACAAAAAGACTAAAGACCCGCCACTATAACTTTACTGATGACATTTATGAGCAGCCATGTTAGATTTACACACGCGCAAAGGGAGAAATATAAAATTAAATAAATACACATATATTTAACAAACATAAAAAAAGATAACCTTACACTATCACATTTAAAATGTATATATATATATATATTAAGAAAAAAAAAACAACAAAATACATCTAAAAAAATAATAAGGAACCCACGATTATCAAACAACGAACCAGCGAAATTGAAGCAGCTACACCGAATCAAGGTCGAGGCAAGGAGCTCCAGGACAAAGTTCGCTGAACTCACGCATACACCAATAACGCACAACAGGGGAAATTCCCTTTCTCCCAGAAGCATGGTGACGAAGATGTGCCTCCAAAACCTCTCCGGGAATTTCATTTGCAAAACGAACTTTTACACAACGATCGGTATCAGCGGCTTCAACCAGAGGAGGTTCCCACTCCAATACGGTGGTCTCTGCATCGAAGAAACTCTCATCGACAGTAACAAAATTGTCAAAGCTCAATTCCGACGGGAAATCCACGGCCTCGGCATCAATGTCGAGTAGTTCCTCCGACCACTCTGGTACTTGTGGTTCGTCGCAGCGCCGCATGCGTTTGATGGGTCTTCTCGAGTCGCCCATGGGTTCTTCGGAATCCCTCTTTCGCTTGCGCTGAAACAACACAATATAATTTAAATAGAACGAAACAGGACGAATCAAGCGGACTAAGAACAAGACAAAATACGCACCAGAGAAGTCTGGATAGGAACCCCTGATGGAAGTGCCTCCACAGACATTGTTCAAACGTCGATCACCGAAGCCTATTACGTACGAATACGTAACACGGCCCTGAAAGTGGCGTGCACTACATTTTGCGTGTAAAACGGAGTGAAATGAGCATTTAAACATCGATATATCTCCAAAGGGAAGGAAATTACAGTCGATTTTCATCAAAATTTGATAAAAGATCGCGTTTTGCGAGCAACTGGGCCTGTTTCGGCGCTGGAACTGTCGTGCACTACATTTGGCGTGTAAAATGGAGAGAAATGAGCGTTTAAACGTCGAAATATCTCCGACGGAAAGGAAGTTACAGTCGATTTTCGTCAAAATTTGATGGAAGATCGCGTTTTGAGAGAAAGTGGGCTTGTTTCGGCGCTGAAAGTGGCGTGCACTACATTTGGCGTGTAAAATGAAGTGAAATGAGCGTTTAAACGTCGAAATATCTCGAACGGGAAGGGAATTACAGTCGATTTTCGTCAAAATTTGATGAAAGATCGCGTTTTGCGCGCAAGTGGGCTCTTTTTGGCATTGAAAGTGTCGTGCACTACATTTGGCATATAAAATGAAGTGAAATGAGCGTTTAAACGTCGAAATATCTCCAACAGGAAGGAAATTACAGTCGATTTTGTTAAAAATTTGATAAAAGATCGCGTTTTGCGCGCAAGTGGGCTCTTTTTCGCATTGAAAGTGGCGTGCACTACATTTGGCGTGTAAAATGGAGAGAAATGAGCGTTTAAACGTCGAAATATCTCCAACAGGAAGGAAATTACAGTCGATTTTGTTAAAAATTTGATAAAAGATCGCGTTTTGCGCGCAAGTGGGCTCTTTTTCGCATTGAAAGTGGCGTGCACTACATTTGGCGTGTAAAATGGAGAGAAATGAGCGTTGTTACGTATTTATTTGTTTAAATCAAATTAAAATTAAAATTTTGTTTAATTTATTTTCCGTTTGATTTAGAGTTTAATCGGAAGGGAAATATTGAAATGATATTATTGTGTATGAAATATTGATTTGTATTTCTGATTAATACGGTTATTATTATTATTGTTTCTCTTCAAGTTAAGAGTATTAGTGAGTGATGAGTATTGTTCGTCTATCGGGGTTTTTGTTACTTAGTAAATGCTTATCCAATAGTTTACGTTTATTGGGTAGCGTTAACTAACGTTTAATGCAACTGGCAAACGGATTCCACTTTTCGGCTAACCTGATATGTGCAGGGATACTAGCACAGGAGAGGATTAAAGCTGGGTACAATAAATATTTGTCCTCGTTGAACGGATTTTTATTTGAATGTCGAATTGCTTAGATTGTTACCTATATATATGTGTGTAGATGTATATATTAGTGTTAGAGGAGGTAGAACAAGAATTTTCGCGTTGATGGATTGGATGAGAATGTGAAATTTTTCGTTGTTTGATATAAATTTATTTTTACGTTTGCCTTCTTCTTCTCTTTTAATTTCGCTATAGTAGTTTGTCGTTAGAACCAAAGCTCAGTTCATTTGCTACGATGGATTCTATTGCCACGATTTCCTTGCCTTTTGAGTTTAATAATCGAGGATGATTCCAACGATCCTCTCTGTGCGGGACTTGTGTGATTTCGCAAGCCTTGCCCAAAGACGGGCAATATTTTGCCAACAATGGGAGGAGGAATGCGAAGATCAGTGGGTGTTTCAGTAGCTGAAAACACCGTTTGCACAAGCCAACACAGCGAACAACCCCTTTGTTTAAAGTTTAAAACAATGATTTTATCTTCAAACCGTTCACGGAAATAAAACGAGATCGATGATAGGTAGTTCTAGTTCGATTCTCGAGTGCAACGAAATTATCAGAGAAGAAGGAAATTTTCAAAATTAATTTTCTTATCTTGAGGAATAAGTGCTGTCGGGTGCCATTACTTCGCCTGTTCTAATGGTCGTCGGTGTTTTTTTATTTCTGGGTTTATTTCTCGAACTCGGATATATTTTATTATCAAACTTTTACTTTATTTATTTGTTTCGATACACGCTTTACAAATTACTAACCGGATTAATACCGCAATTACAATGTGCTTTCTTTCGTCTAAGCGATGAAATGAGGACTTCAAAGATAAATTTTTTCTTAGTCGCGACTCTCTTTTCTTGCCTGAACAACTAAAGACCGCCGAAACGCAAAATGCTACACAAAATTTCTAAACGTAGGAATGAGCGTAATAATGAGCGCAATAACGAACGTAATGATTGAGCACAATAAGGAACGTAATAAATAAGCACGATATGGAACGTAATAATGAGCACGATATGGAACGTAATAATTGAGCACGATATGGAACGTAATAATGAGCACGATATGGAACGTAATAATTGAGCACTGCTCTATGTTGCTACGCTTATTTACAATGCCATCCCCCACGGGGTGGTGGTCCACTGGGGGTACGCTTCCGTGGGAATCGGGATGTTGCAGTTTGGGTTTCCTGAAATCGTACGTGAGAGAATGTAAATTCCATATCTCGACTTAGTTCCCATCGGTCCTGTGTTTCTGCTGAGCTAGCGTCTAGGAGGCTTGAAGCATTCCATGCTGATCTAGTCTTTTCTCGAGAAACTTCCACGTTTGTACCGTGGGAATTACCTGTGTTTCTTCGGCGCGTGCAAGGGCTGGCGGCTGCAGCATCATATCATTTCGATGTTTGCTCGGGCAACACGCGCAATCCGCTGCTCTCCCACAACAAGGACCTCCTCCTTCGAGTTAGTTTGCGTAAGTTTGGTTTAGATGGATATTTGCATATTATGGTTGTTTTCGTGATTTTGATCCTTTTTCCTTTTCTTGTTGTTTCTCTAGGCTTCGGTGATCGACGTTTGAACAATGTCTGTGGAGGCACTTCCATCAGGGGTTCCTATCCAGACTTCTCTGGTGCGTATTTTGTCTTGTTTTTAGTCTGCTTGATTCGTCCTGTTTCGTTCTATTTAAATTATATTGTGTTGTTTCAGCGCAAGCGAAAGAGGGATTCCGAAGAACCCATGGGCGACTCGAGAAGACCCATCAAACGCATGCGGCGCTGCGACGAACCACAAGTACCAGAGTGGTCGGAGGAACTACTCGACATTGATGCCGAGGCCGTGGATTTCCCGTCGGAATTGAGCTTTGACAATTTTGTTACTGTCGATGAGAGTTTCTTCGATGCAGAGACCGCCGTATTGGAGTGGGAACCTCCTCTGGTTGAAGCCGCTGATACCGATCGTTGTGTAAAAGTTCGTTTTGCAAATGAAATTCCCGGAGAGGTTTTGGAGGCACATCTTCGTCACCATGCTTCTGGGAGAAAAGGAATTTCCCCTGTTGTGCGTTATTGGTGTATGCGTGAGTTCAGCGAACTTTGTCCTGGAGCTCCTTGCCTCGACCTTGATTCGGTGTAGCTGCTTCAATTTCGCTGGTTCGTTGTTTGATAATCGTGGGTTCCTTATTATTTTTTTAGATGTATTTTGTTGTTTTTTTTTTCTTAATATATATATATATATATATACATTTTAAATGTGATAGTGTAAGGTTATCTTTTTTTATGTTTGTTAAATATATGTGTATTTATTTAATTTTATATTTCTCCCTTTGCGCGTGTGTAAATCTAACATGGCTGCTCATAAATGTCATCAGTAAAGTTATAGTGGCGGGTCTTTAGTTTTGTTTGATATCGAAGTAATTTTCTGCCGCTCATTTTTCCTTATTCTACCGCAATTAGAACATTTATTTATTAATATTGTTATTATTATTACTTTAAAGTGACAATAGTATTGTTCGTGTGAATATACATATATATGTCGGAGATGAAAGGACAACGGGGTCACCCGTTGGAATTGCTTGGAAAAGTCTCAGTAGCATTCACGAAATAACCCAGACACAGTCATTCGAAACTTGAGACAATGAGCTTAGGCTCGAGGCGACAACCGGTCGCCGAGCGTAGCCGCGGTCACGGGATGAACGTTCCACCTAACAGAAAAGTACCAATATTATGAGACACACGTTGTATTAACAATCAAACCCTGGGCAATGTCGCAGTTATGTGAGTCTGCCTAGCAACGGCAGCAGTTTGTTGGTATCCCAGGCCAACGTTAAACAAAGCTAACGCAACCGTAAGGAGAAGAAAGTTTCCATTACTCAGTTGTTCTTGTGATCTCCTTGGTGAGTGACACATCGTCTAGAGAGCAATATAAAGAGCGTCATAGTGAGCGATACTTTTGTGCATAGAAATTCTATTCTGAGTTTAATAAAGAGTGAGCCCGTGGACCGTGGATTCGCTATATCGAATCTAAGGTCATTGCCATCAGCGTCTAGTTATCGCAGTCACTGTTCGAACTTATTTCTTCTGTATTTGTGTTAATAAACATTATCTTGATTGTGAAACAACAATGAACAACCCAGGCGAAGATTCTTTACACGCCCATAATTCAAGCTCAAACAACTCAACTCCGACATCAGAAGTAGGATCGTCGCCGTTTGTAACGTTGGACCAGCTCATAGCCATCATGAACCAATCGAGAGGGCAAAGAGTGAGCGTGGAACCGAAGGAAGTATTACCAGAATTCAATCCCAAAACGCAGGCGCCTTCGTCAAGAAGTCCATCAGCAGGCCCCGAAGTAAAACTACGAAGCTGTCTGACCCCCGGATTAAGTGTCATTATTGCGGAGTCCCCGGGCATAAAATAGCGGAGTGCCGTACGAGGATGAAGACCGAGAGACAGGAGACTACACGACGCCCAGAGAAAAGCCGACCAGCTGTATCATCCAAGGTGTCCTGTTTCAAGTGCCGCGAGGAGGGTCATATCGCGCTTAACTGCCCGTTACTGCGGAAAACAAACCGCGACTCTGATAACGAACGTCGAGTCAACTCCTGCGTGGTGGAGTCTCCAACGGGTAAACTAAGTCATCTGGTCTCGATGTTTTACCGTAGAGCGAATGGACAGGTAGAGCGTACTATGGGGACGTTGAAAAATATGTTTACGACAGTAGAGACGACCGGACGATCCTGGCAAAACGCGATCGGAGAAATTCAATTAGCCTTGAATTGCACCACCAATCGTGTGACTAAATCGAGTCCGTTAGAACTATTAATTGGTAAAACGGCAAGACCCTATGGATTATTACTACCTGGAAATATCGAGGAAAGGGAAGTAGACATCTCCAACGTAAGACAACAGGCCGTACAAAGTATAGAGAACAGCGCTAAGTACGATAAAGAATGATTTGATAAAACGAAAGCAAAAGTAGTTAAATTCAATGTCGGTGATTTTGTATTAAAGAAAAACGAGGAAAGAAATCAAACGAAACTAGATCCGAAATTTAGGGGTCCATTTGTGATATCAGAAATTTTGGAAGGAGATAGATACATTTTAAAAACGTTAGATGGCAAACGGTCGTATAAATACAGTCATGATAGGCTGAAGAAAATGCCTGATAGTTGCGTTCCTACTGAGTTGGACGTCTGCAGTGGGGGTGAGAGCAGTGGCCATGGCGATGCGAGTGCCCCGGCCTCAGAGGAGGATCACTTTGACCACAGCACTTGATAGAATGAGTTTGAGAGCGCCCAGTGGGGCGATACTATGAGTTCACTGTTTTTGTGGCACTATGGTAATAACATCTAACATAGTGTTCGCACGAGCGCCCAGTGGGGCGATACGATGGGTCTGTGAGTGCCCAGTGGGGCGATACTATGAGTTCAATGTTTTTGTGGCACTATGGTAATAACATCTAACATAGTGTTCGCACGAGCGCCCAGTGGGGCGATACGATGAGTTCAATGGTTTCGTGGCACTATGATAATAACATCTAACATAGTGTTCGCACGAGTGCCCAGTGGGGCAATACGATGAGTTTTCACAAATGCTCAGTGTGGTAACATGATCCAGAGAAGTGAGAGCCGTTGAGGTGCGAGATCGAGAGTGGTCCATCATACCATTACGCTCGGACTGATAATTCACAGAACGCAACTAGTACTTCAAATATTAATCATAACGTTTCGAATTTCTGCTCTCTTTTAACTCTTTCTTTATCAAACATCCGATCAGAATTTTTGTTGTCAAACTGGACCCTTGACCTATTTTAATACTTAGTACAATTGTAAATAACACCAATTATATCGAGTCTAACATGAGGAAAACCCAATATTCTAGATACACCCGAGGACGTGTGACAGTCAGGATGGCCGTGTCGGAGATGAAAGGACAACGGGGTCACCCGTTGGAATTGCTTGGAAAAGCCTCAATAGCATTCACGAAATAACCCAGACACAGTCATTCGAAACTTGAGACAATGAGCTTAGGCTCGAGGCGACAACCGGTCGCCGAGCGTAGCCGCGGTCACGGGATGAACGTTCCACCTAACAGAAAAGTACCAATATTATGAGACACACGTTGTATTAACAATCAAACCCTGGGCAATGTCGCAGTTATGTGAGTCTGCCTAGCAACGGCAGCAGTTTGTTGGTATCCCAGGCCAACGTTAAACAAAGCTAACGCAACCGTAAGGAGAAGAAAGTTTCCATTACTCAGTTGTTCTTGCGATCTCCTTGGTGAGTGACACATCGTCTAGAGAGCAATATAAAGAGCGTCATAGTGAGCGATACTTTTGTGCATAGAAATTCTATTCTGAGTTTAATAAAGAGTGAGCCCGTGGACCGTGGATTCGCTATATCGAATCTAAGGTCATTGCCATCAGCGTCTAGTTACCGCAGTCACTGTTCGAACTTATTTCTTCTGTATTTGTGTTAATAAACATTATCTTGATTGTGAAACAACAATGAACAACCCAGGCGAAGATTCTTTACACGCCCATAATTCAAGCTCAAACAACTCAACTCCGACATATATATATATATATATATTTATATTGTGTGTCATTTTAATATGACTAATGTTTTGTAATTCTTCGATAGCGTTATTTATTGTTTTGAGTAGTTTATTTTATAGAGTGTTCGATAATATAAAACACACACATACACACACACACACACACACACACACATATATATACATATTTCTTCTGGCAGTGTAGTATTCATACCAAATGAAATGTTAATTATTTATTTTATATTAACTTCATTTAATAAGATAGAACACACACACGCGCACGTATATATGTATATATTTCTGGCAGTGTGACTTTCATTTAGATTCTTTAGCGATGTAATGTTGTGTATTTGAGGTTATGTGTCAATTATTTGATTTCATATATACATATATATCTTGTATTGTGACAACATAGTATTGAAGGTTTTATTTCTAAATTATTGTGTGTTTAATGGTAGAATTTCTGTACGCAAATCTTCAAGTCGTTGCTGTGTTAATTATTTTGAACGTTTGGCCTATTGACAGGTTGTTACTTAGTACCAAGTGTTGCGTTGTGTATTCTATTTCTTTTGTAGATTATTAGTAGTAGTCTAGTTTAGAATATAGATTATATATATATATATTTATATATAGACATGCATGTTTCGTAATGTAGTTCTTATTTTATAACTCTTTACCGGAATGTAGGCTAGTTTTAAGTATGTATCTTAGATTACTGATTTGATTTAATAATGTAGAATGCGCACACATATATATATATTTCTGACAATGTAACCTTTATTTCTTTAATAATACAATATTGTATGTTTTATGTATTCGTTAGACTATTAGTTTTTTGATTTCATATATACATATAGTTCATAAATTGATAATATTGTATTTGTTGCATAGTATTGGAAGTACTGTCTCTAATATTTACTAGGTTATTAAATGTTTGGCATATATGTTTATACTTATGTGTAACTCTCCAAGTTGTTGCGGCGTTGATTGATTAAAATATATTTATATATACATATATTCCTGGCGTTTCAATCATTTCCCTTTTTGTAGTTATTCTTATTTCCTGGTTTATTTGTTTGGTTCGTGACTCGTTCAATCCATTAGTTGATTCTATTTATTTTATTTTATACTGGTTGGGTTTATATTATATTGAACCATAGTTTTTCAAATTGCAAGTCGGTTATTGGTAGGTTTATTTAGAGTTGTGTGTATATGTATTTTGTTTATTGGTTGGATCTATTAGTCGCCCTCATTTTGTTAATCCTTCCTTTCGTTTCGTAGTGCCGTGTGTTCGTTTGTGCATTCAAATCCTTATTCGCGCGTTTTGTATAGAGTGGTTTTCTTGTTCTTGTTACGGCACGTGCGGAGCGCGGGACGTGACAATAAAAACTTCGTAATATTACTATAAATTGTCGATGCAAAGTATTAACAATAAATCAATTACTTCAAAACGCCAATCCTACGCAGTCGCTTATAAGTTTATTCATTCTTTTTCGAAATATTTATTTGAAAACATCACGAGTATTATAACAACAAACGTTGTTACATTGTTACGTTACGTTCCTATTAGAATTTTTAATTGACACTATCGAGTGTAAAGGCGACAAGTACCTCCAATTAGAATCCCCCCTAAAGTCTAATACCTGCAGCTTGCATCGAGCTATAGAGAAATTTAATGCCATTAATTTAATTTTATCCCTAATGTGAGCAACGCAGCGGTAAGGGTGTTGGATAGAGATAAGCGATTCACTTAAAATCTGAAAAGAGGGCAACCCCCAGAAACTTGTGTATGGCGTTAGCTCACATATATAATTTTACGAATTTGTTTTATTAGGAACTCGATAGTACAATATATTGTACGATAGGTGTTTGTCGTTGCTAAGTGGCTACACGTTTCGGAGCTTATGACAATTTTTAGTATACCAACTTAAATGGGATGACAAATGACCATAATAAGCTTCTGCTGATTCAAAACAGTTCGGACTTTGCGGTTTGCACAAGAGTTTTTACCTGTTTCGCAGTGAATTAACGGACACCTATGAACTGTAAGGTTTGAAGGTAATGCGTAAGAAGAACTGGTCTGTGTAATTCATAAATCTATTGTCGTCCGAACGATCCTGAGAGGAAATATGCAGCTGATCGAATCAATACTAACATCCAAGTTATCCTGTTCCTTCCTTTTTCCTTTCTCTTTCCATCTCTTTGCGATCGGATTTTCTCGAATTTGCTGTTGCGGAGTGTTTTATTCTTAAGATTCCTTTTTAAATTGATCGATCGAACTGCAACCAGATTATTTTTATCGAGGAACTTGAATTCACTTAATTAATATTGTTACTGTCGTAACAAATATCCTTATCATTGTTTCTGAAAGCGTTCCGTAATTTCTCGTGAGAAACGTTGCTCAAGTGTTTCGAATCTGCTGTAAAGTTATATAGCAACCTCTTGGCAGAAAAGTAACGACAAACACAATATTCAAAATTGTTGTTATTAATTTAAAATTTTCTAATAAAACACGAACGCGTAACTTATTTCACGCACATGTTAAATCATGGATATATTTATGACTTGTAGTATACCGATTTTATATTCGGAATTATGAATACAGACCATAGGGGAAAAGAATATCGAAAACAATTCTTGGATGACAATTTCCTTACTAACGAGATCAACATTTCTTATTTTACTTTCACGATAGTAGACCATCATCGGTTAAGTGACACGATTACAATTAACGGATTCCATGATAATTTTAATAGATAAATTTAATTAATAGATAACTACTTAATGCGATAAATATAGCTAGTTCTCAAACCACGCGATGCTTAGAAGTCTACGGATAAATTGATTTCCTTTATGCAGGAACATTGTGAGTAAAACGGTCAGCTATCTTACGGTTTCAATTTCAGTGGGACGTTTTTTATGGGCAGCTTGCGTCTTTATTCCTGTGAATGGATATTGAATCTAGTCACGTACGAAGCAAGAAGACAGAAATGTAATTACACTATTTATTGTCTTGTCACGGCTATCGTTGAGTCATCCATTCGGAATTTACTCGTTTTCAGAAGATTTCGATGATCGAGCCTGAGAAAGTTTCTCTTCCTATTACCCGTTCTCTTCTCGAGAACTTTTATGATACAATCCTTACCCATATATATTACACTTGTTATATGAGAAAGGAAGAAAGTAGGAACGATGGAAGGTGGTGTTAAAATTTTAATTCGTTGATGAACGTGAAACTTGAATGAAACCAAAGTTGAAACGAATATAAGTTTAAAGTGCCAAAATGCATGTATACAAAATAATAAAAGAAAAAGTATCCATGACTTTACAGGAGCTTATGATAATATTCGCTTTTTAACAAGAGTATAAAATAACCAATAAATATAGGCTATTGCTACTGAATAAGCTCCATCCGTTAAAACGTGTTTCTAATAACTCAACTCCGCATGTCTATTCCTATTTATATATTAGTTTCTCGTAAGTATTTTGGGCGAAAAAAGAGAAAACAATAGTTATAATACTACGGATGTATGGTTACTACTGTTTTCCTCCCCGAGCGGTATGTCGGCATAATCAATCGCTCACCTGTACGGTAGATCTTACGGTAGATATGAGGTGAATAGGCCGTGATAGTTGTAGTTGCTGACTGTAGATGTCGCTAGCTACTGGAGTACTGCTGTATTTTCTTGTAATTATTGTATCGTAGAAGAAAATATCGGGATTACGGGCGCCGGGTTTCGAACCGAGTCCCCAGTTCGTAACCAAAGGCGCTAACCACTGCGCTATCGTCGTCCGATTATAGTTGGTGCCGGAGTGGCGGTATTTGTTGTCGAGTGCCGCCACAGATATAAAATATATCAGGGGTTTAATCACGTCGATTAATACCCGAACTATTCGAATCGATGATAGTAATGGATTATGTTTCTGGATTCTAGCACGATGTTGCTTAAACGTGAAATTTTGTAGTTATTAAATTCCGAATGTTTATGTATTTATATACATTACACATATTTAAGAAACTTATATAAAAAATATATATAAAATATTATATTAAAAATATAAAGAAATTTACGTAATTTATCTTAATCCATGATAAAAGAATCGAAAATCTGTTAATCGTTTTTAAAGCGAGAAAAGAGAATTTAATTAATTCTTACTCTTAATAAAAAGTAACTCTGACAACTCGTTGAAACTCGAAAAATTCATTGAAACTCACTGATCTCATTGATAAGTATTTACCGAAAAACTTAAAGTCAGTTTCTTAACAATTCCTACAAAATGTCAAATTAATATTTTATATTATTCCACGAATATAGTCACATGTTTGCTTCAAAACGAATAATAAATGCGATAGTTGTGCTTCTTTTCTATGTTAGAACTTTCTTAGAGCATTCTTCTAATCTTTTTCTTTCCACGCTTAAAACACATTACGGTCATAAAAACTGAAGACAATAAGGTTTGAAGGATTAAGATATTTCCGAAATCCATTTAGTAAACAGAAAATCTGCTTTTCCAGTAACCATCTCTAATAAATCTCTCGCTATGAAAAGTTTGAAGATTGTCCAAAATGGGTGCACAGCCTGTCCGCTTCCTCAATACCATAGCCTTGCTTTCAAAAAGAACCTCACAAATTTTATGACTGTTCCTGGATAATTCCGAGTTATACAAAGAAAATGAAAGCATTGACAAAGAGTATCATAAATTTTTCCTGAAGTCTCCATCACTATATTGCCATGTTTTTGATATTTTGAAGCAAGAGGCTAGAACAGTTTCAGAAGAACAGAATCATTCCGATAGCTGACGAGAAACTTTCAGAGAACTGAAAATATTAAGTTAGAGTGTTATTTGAGTATATTGTGTGTGCAGTGCGCGTAGTGCATGTGTTATATGCGTAGTGAATGTTGTATGTAGTGTAGCAGTATTTTATATTGTAGCCATATTTAGTACAAAATGTATACATTTAGAGAACTTTCGGATATGCACTTTTGCTACGGTGCGGCGTGCAGCAATAGCATAAAAGCGTGACGTTTATACGCCGGAAATATCCCGATAGGACTATACCCTAAAATGTAAAATAGACCAACAATTGCAGGATACCAACACATTAAAACCTGCGAAATTTGACTCAGATTTTCTCAGAAGAAAAATTTTTGCAAATGAATGAGTCGAAAAATCCGACTCAATTTCAATTTCTCCGCGAGAATATTATTCACTGATGAGACGACATTTAACAAGTGTGGAACTTCTACTTTTTTTTATTATTAATTAATTTGTACTTTACAATTTGTCCAGCTGGACATTCGGTAAATTTTTCTAGCTTAATTGCTAAATAACATATGGATGGCTACCCCCAGCGAAATACCATCTTCGAATTTGACTGTTTTATTACTTTAGTGAGGTCAGTGGTGTGTTTTCTCTTTAGTCTTCTTTTTATGAAAGTTTTGCTCGCTTCGACTTTGCTAGCTGGTTTGGATGTGTTGCCGTTCTTTCCTCGTATTTTTTTGCATACCTGCCAATTTCTTCTTTGACTGTTGGTATTTTTAAATCTTTGCATATATTCTCGTTTTTGACATACCATGTGCCGTTGACTATTGTTCTCAGTACCAGTATTGTAGCGACTCTAGCTTATTTATGTGGTTCATTGCTGCTGTCAATGATGTTAGTATGTCGGCCGTTTATAATGTGTATAATATTGGGCCTAAGACGCTTCCTTGCGGTACTCCTGCCTTGATGTCTTTTACTTCAGAATATACATCCTTTATTTTTACTACAAAGGTTCTGTTGCTTAGGTATGATTTGAGTAAATGGTGGATTTGTTCCCGGAAGTGTTTTTTGACTGTTTGTAAGAGGCTTTATGCTTGTCACTCTGTCAAATGCTTTCTCAATGTCCATGAAGAGGGATGTACAGTGTTGCTTCTTTTCTATTGCTAGTACAATTTCGTTGACGAACCTATGCATTTGCTGTATCGTGGAGTGTTTGTTTCTGAATCCAAATTGGTGATCTGGTATTAATTTTTCTTTCTCTATTGTTGGTTTTAGGCGATCGTATATTATTCTCTCTAGTATTTTGGAAAACACAGGAAGTAATGATATTGGCCTGTAAGATGCAGCTTGTTGTAGATCTTTGCCTGACTTAGGTAACATTATGGTCTGTGCTAGTTTTCAAACATTAAAAATGTATTGGATTCTTAAACCTGCATTGAATATTATTGTGATTAAAAGTACTGCTTTTGGGTGAAGGTTTCCCAAGATTTTACCATAAGTTAGGTCGATTCCTAGTGCTTTATTGTTTTTTGTTTTCTTGATTATGATTCTAATTTCTTGTCCTGTTGTATTAGATATGGTGTGGTACTTGTTAGCTGAGGTACTAGTATTTTGCGCATCTTCGACATTTGGATTGAATGTGGTTAATATTATATGGAGTGAATGTGTTACAAAGGCGGTTGGAAAATTCTTCAGCTTGTTCTTCATTGCTTCTGGCCCATGTGTTGTTTGTTTTTCTAATTGCTGAGATTAGTTTTATTGGCTTCTTTATTTTGTTGGTGGCTTTCATTAGAGAGTTGGCATCCTTGTGCGCAGTCTCTATTGTGAGTGTCTCTACGAATTTTGGGAATTCGTTATTATTATGATCTTTCATTTTACTTTTTATTTCCTTTTTAAGTTTGTTTAGATATTTTTTGTTTTCACGTATTCTATGTTTTTGCTATTTTGCTTTCGCTTTCCTTTTTTCTCTGATTTTGTCAAGGATGTGTGGTGGAATTATTTTTCTTTGCCTATTATTTGGTTCACAAATAGTAGTTGCCCATGCTGCTTCTTGTATAATTTCTGCCAGTGTTGCTACTGCCTGTTCGATGTGTTCGGATGTTTTTAGTGGAATATTGCAGTTGATCTTGCTCTCAATTAGTTCTTTAAATGTTTGCCATTTATTTTGGTGGTTTTATTGCAAAGCGACTCTGGATTGCTATAAAGTATTGATTTGCTTGTGTATTCTATTATTATCGGTATGTAATCGGAGCTAAACTCAAGGCTGGGTGTTATTTTTAATTTGTTTGCGTTTAATTCTTTTACAACTGCAAAATCAAGCAAGTCAGGAGTTTTATTTAAACCTGTCTGCTAGTATGTTGGTCTTCCTGTGAAAAATATGTTGAAATTACCAGTTCTATTCTTATGTTCTACTTCGATGTGTGTTAATTCTAGAGCCCATAGTGTGTGCTTTGCATTGAAGTCTTTCGCTGTGATGTATTTTTCACTTAAGGGTTGAAAATACTGTTCCCATTTTTGTAATGTTATGTTGTATGAACTAACTGCTATTAGTTTGTATGGTAAAGGTGGTTGCTTGAACGCGTTCCTGACTAATTTGGCTATGTAAGTGGTGTTTGATATCGTTTCTTATTATCACTGCGGCCCCTCTGTGTACTTTTCCTGAGAGGTTTATGATATCATAGATGGTGTAATATGGTATTTTCATGTAGCTTTTTGGTGTGAAATGTGTTTCTGAAACAAATAATATATCAATATTATTGTTATACAAAAATGTTTTAGTTTCGAGGGCCCGTTGTTGTAGGCCATTAGAGTTCCAAACTGCTATTTTCAGCGTTTCCATTTCTATTTTTTACATAACGTATTTGTAAGTACAGCATGACTATAATTTGTTATGTTTGTTGTCTGAGTACTGCATTTTGCTGGCTTATCGTTTTCGTTAACATTTTAGTGTTTTTGGTGGATTGCTTGAGCAATTCCTTGATTTCTGTAGCGTCGTTATTACTATTGTACTATTCCGCAATTTCTGGTTGTGAGGGATAGTTGCTGTATGTTCTGCTTCGTAGCGATCGAAACAGTTTACGTTGTAGTTGTTTCCTGACTTCGTAACCTTTATAGCTCGCTGGGTGGTTTCCATTACAGTTATAGCAATTTACTTCGTCTATCTTTCCTGTATATGGACAGTTTGTTGTTAGGTGGTTTTTTGCACATTTGATACACACCGGGTTTCTGTTTCAGTAGTTTTTTTGTGCGTTCGTATTGTTGACACAGTATGAATTGCGGTATGTCTTCTGTATAACGAGGTGGCTCAATTGTTACTATTGTGTTTAGGATTTTGTTGATGTTAAAGATTTCTTTGTTATTAGCTTTTGGGTTCAAGTTCTATTAGAAACAGTGACAATGGCTGTTTCGTATCGTTCTGGTTATATTATTTATTATTTTAACATGGTGTTGGATTTTTGCTAATTCTTTACATATATTTTCTGTGTTTGTTCTTGGGTGTAGTCTTATAATTACTACTTTGTAGCTTTTTTCTATTTTGAGCTGATACGGGATTTTTCTATGATAAAAAATTCCCGAATTATATCTCGAACATTAAATGCAATATTTACTGCATTTCTTCTTTACTGTGATAAATTTTTCTGCGCTATGATTATGGGCTTCATCTTCCACATTAATAGTGCAATCTCGAAGTGAATTATGCAAAATACATATAATCAATATGATTTCATCTACATCTTCTGACACTAATTTTAGTCTACAATTGTAAAGCTTATTTAAATTTTTTGCTTGGTATTGCGAACGCATTTTCCAAAACTCTACGCGTACGTGAGAGACAGTGGTTGAAAATCTTTTTCAACCTCCTTGAATTTGTGAAGCTCGATATGGTCTCAATAAATACTTATTTAACCGAAATGTTTCATCGCTACCGATAATATTCTGTGTAGGAGTGTATTGTGTTTGGGTATACTTAATTTATCGTTTTCAAGATCTTTGAAGTGGCTATAAAACTCCATCGCTGTTTCTACCACGTCCGCCGATGCCTACCGCAGTGAATGTTTAAGTTGTTCACTTTGAATGTTAAATATCAACTGACAGACGATTGCCGGAGCAACATAAACATACGTATAAAATTGTTGTACTAGTTCCGATACGCAACGTTGCCGGTCCGTGCCGTATAATGTAAATTGTTCTTAACTCACAGACAGACACGAAAACAGTAACGTATTCAACGAAGGACGGAGGGAAGGATAGAGAGAGAGAGAGAGAGAGAGAGAGAGAGAGAGAGAAATCGGGAAAGAGGAAGGGGGAATAGAAAGAATGGATAGAGAGGGAGAAAAATAAAGATGATGGACAGGGAACCACGAGAATTTTTGTAGAAGAAATTTTGTGGAATGTTCCATTAACATGTTCCATTAGATTATAGTTCTATTAGATTGGAATGTGTTTGCCAGTGGACTGTAGAACTGTAGAGAAGGACTACTCCTATGTCTACACATAGACTACAAATCGCAACAGCAGTGGTAGAGAAGTAAGACAATGTGTCAATGATGGTTTGTCCATTGCTGAAAATGCTTGCTATCCTGTAGAGATACGGAGAACGGAGAGAGTGAGGGGAAAACATTCTAGGTGGAAAGAGCGACCAAAAAAGGAGAGAAATGCAGCGAAGAGAATGGATGGGTCACTAGGTTGGGGTGGCGAGAGATACGCCATGATACAATGGAGGGAAATTAATCGCTGAAATCTGCGTACAATGTAAAAATGTCACGAGGTTGACTGAGAGTCTATGAAAAAAAACTGCAACTCCCTGGTGAAGCCCTAAGTCAGCAATTTCCTCTGGTACATTGAGTCGCTAGCCTCGCGGACAAGCGCCACACGTTAGGCTGTAACTATCGCAGCGAGTTCTTATGTGGAAGACTCGTAAGACGTACGCGTCGCATATTTCATTTGTCATTTCGAACGACCCGTTATCTTTGAATTTTACACGAACTATGGAACCGGATCTGTAAAAAATTTTCGGCCATCTTTCTTTCGACGTTATCTACCTGCTCGAGAGGAACATTTGATTCTACTTGTCCAATCTCTAAAGTAGAAACTGTTTAATGAGGAAAAGGAGCACTCTTTTCAAGTATTTTGGTAGAACCATCCCATTGAGTTAGTTCTATCATTACATTGCATAGAATGTAATGTTACGGATGTACCAAATGTACTAAAATACAGGTTTATCCACTTTAACTCGGAATCCGCGTTTGCGAGATCATATGAGAATGACAACATTGTAACCTGTACGATTACTACTATAGTGAAATATTGCTCGCCATCTATGAATTGTTGTTAGAATAATTAGATGAGAACACAGAGCGGTTTGGTAGTCGGCGAAGGACTTTAAATTTGCCATCACAATAAAGAGAAGGCGATCGCTGAGAAAGCGAGCCTCGTGTTTTTGCCCTACGATTTAGTGTCCTTGCGTGTATCCATAGATTCGAAACAAGAAACTCTCATTCTGTTCCGACATATAATTCAAATTTTTTTTTAATAACTGATATCTTGGATTGTGCTTATCTAAAATATAATTATAATGTAATATTTTTAAATTTAAACTTGAATTCAACTTATTATATCAACTATTCAAATTATTAGTTAATTATAATGAAATTGTCCACATTCTTGCAGACATTTGAGCTCTTTTTCTATTTCGTCCGGTAATTTTCATTTTCAACGTATTAAACGTTTTTTTCTGAGTTGTATTTTAAAATTTGTTTATAGTCACTTTCCAAAAGTTGCACCGGTATTACCTGATTTTTCTCCGACTGTTCGCGGAGAGACGCGGTCGCGGTAGAGCGTACCGACGAGAGCCGTAAATTCTCGTTACGATACAGTAACCATTCCCTATTTCAGTTAAGATAATAGGAGTAGTTGGAATGATTATAACACTGAGTTAACAGGTGAAATGTACATTTTATATTCAACAACTTTGAAGACTTAAGTATTTACGCGTGATGCATGTAGACGTGTTCTCAGCGAAGTACGAATAGCAAGTTAAGGTCAGTCTCGCTCGGGCAACCGAGGCGAACAGATGTGTGTAAGCAAACGTGTGCTCCAGTCAAGTGATTCAGAGAAGTGCTACGAATAGTGATAGTGACAAACAATGCAGCAGCAGATATCAACGATCAAGATTGCAACCAAAGGAGAAAAATATTACATAAAAGGGTCGTCAGATTTACCAGGCTTACAGCAACAACAGCAAAATAATAACAACCAAAATGATATGGAAATAGAAGAAATGGAAGAGCAGCGGAGACAGGAGGAGTGCAGACACGATAACAAAATAAGTTACCAGGACGAAAACTGGAAGCTAGCAAAGACTAGCAAAAAACGTAAAATAATTCCAGGCACAAATGCTGCAGGAAATCCAGATACAGACAAGCAGCGATGGCTGCAAGAATTACCTTTAAGAAACTCCTTCAGCTCACTAACGGAAGAAATAGACAATGACCCGACAAGCAAAACCACAACTAAAACACCTTACATATCAAAACCACCACCAATATTTGTTGAGGCCCAAATAATACACCCGCTTATTGATCTACTAAACAATATAGTCGGGAAGGATAACTACACAATAAAACAAACAAAATTAGAACAAGTAAAAATTCAAACAAACACCCCAGAAGTTTATAGGAAAGTGATAAAAGAACTAAAGGAAAAAAATGCTATATACCACACGTACCAACTCAAAACGGAAAGGAGCTATAAAATAGTTATAAGAGGTTTACATCCAAAAACTAACACAAAAAAATTAAGTGAAGAATTAGGAAAAATTGGCCATGAAACAAGAGCAATAAACAATATGACAAGATACGATACGAAGCAACCATTGTCATTATTCTTAATAGAACTTGAACCCAGAACCAATAACAAGGAAATCTATGAAATCAAAAAAAATATTAAATACAATTGTAACAGTGGAACCACCACGCTACAAAAAAGATATACCACAATGCATGCGGTGTCAACAATACGGACACACAAAACATTATTGCAACAGAAGCCCGGCATGTGTTAAATGTGCAAAAAATCATCTAACAATACACTGCCCATACACAGGAAAAATAGAAGAAGTTAAATGCTATAATTGTAACGGAAACCACCCAGCCAGCTACAAAGGATGTGAAATAAGGAAACAAATACGACGTAAACTGTTTCCTCCACTTCGCAACAGATCATACAAAAACCATCAACCACAACAAAGTATAACGGATAATGAAACAACATTGAAAGCACAACACGAACTAAACGCTATAAGCAGAAACATAGATCCCCAAGGTAAACGAAGCTACGCACAAGTAACTAAAAACATTAGCAAACCAACGCTTGCAATCAATCAGAATGAAAACAATAACATCGAAGACGTTACAGACATCAAAGAAATGCTCAAACAATCCATTAAAGGTATGGAAATGTTAGGAAAAATGGTAAGTGATCTAAACACAATACTAAGACATCAAGCACAACAAACAACAATCATGTTACAACTACTCACTAACTTGCTAAGTAAAAAATAGAGATGGACATTTTGAAAATAGCAGTCTGGAACTCCAATGGCTTGCAACAGCGAGCCCACGAAACTAAAATATTTTTGTACAAAAATAATATTGATATACTACTTGTCTCAGAAACACATTTCACCCTAAAAAACTACATGAAAATACCGTACTACACCATATACGATACCAAACATCAGGTAAAGCACATGGAGGAACTGCAGTAATAATAAAAAATGACATCAAGCATCACTTACATAGTCAAACAAATCAAGAACACCTACAAGCAACCACTGTCACAATACAAACCAATGACAATTACTTCCAGATGTCAGCAGTATATGTACCTCCGAGACACAAAATGACACTTAAAAAATGGGAAGAGTACTTCCAATCCTTAGGCGACAAATATATAGCGGCAGGAGACTTTAATGCAAAGCACACATTATGGGGTTCGAGAATTAACACGCCGAGAGGTAGAACATTGGAAAAATACATTAGAAGCAGCAACCTCAACGTACTATCTACAGGAAAACCAACGTACTGGCCGACAGACCCCAATAAAATACCTGACCTGTTGGATTTTGCAGTAACAAAAGGGCTAAATGTAAGCAAATTAAAAATAGCGACCAGCTTCGAACTTAACTCCGACCATACACCAATTATAATAGAATATACAAGCAAACCACTACTTTATAACAAGTCAGAATCGCTTTGCAATAAAACCACCAATTGGCGAACTTTCAAAGAGCTAATCGAAAACAAAATCAACTGCAATATCCCGTTGAAAACACCTGAACACATTGAGCAGGCAGTAGCAACTTTGACAGAAATAATACAGGAAGCAGCGTGGGCAACCACCACCTATGAAACAAATAGCAGGCAATCAAAAATTATTCCGCAGGACATCCTGGACAAAATCAGGGAAAAAAGAAAAGCGAAAGCAAAATGGCAAAAACAGAGAACACGAGAAAACAAGAAAAACCTAAATAAACTTGCAAAGGAACTAAAGAATAAAATAAGGGAACATCATAATAACGAATTCTCAAAATTCATCGTATCACTATCCGCGCATGAGAATACCGACTACTCCCTATGGAAAGTCACTAACAAAATTAAGAAAACAATAAAAACAATCCCAGCAATCAGAAAAATGGACAACACATGGGCCAGAACCAACGAAGAACAGGCAGAAGAATTCTCAAGGCACCTACAAAATATATTTTCGCCGTATGAAATTAATAACAGCATCCCTGGATGGCAAACAAATGAAGAAGTGGAAAATGCCAGCAACACAACTGATAAACGCCGCACCATACTCAGCACAACAGCGCAAGAAGATACAAACTTAATTGAGGCAACAAAGACAAGTAAAGCACCAGGATTTGACTTGATCAATGGGAAAATCTTAAAAAACCTTCCCCCAAAGGCAATAAGACTAACAACGATAATATTTAACGTAATTCTAAGAATACAGTACTTTCCTACACTATGGAAAATAGCACAGATAGTAATGTTACCCAAATCAAACAAAAACCCACATCTAACTGCATCCTACAGGCCGATATCATTACTACCTGCGTTTTCCAAATTATTAGAGAAAATAATATATAACCGCTTAAAAGCAACAATAGAAAAACAAAAACTAATACCGAACCATCAATTTGGATTCAGGAATAAACACTCCACAATAGAACAAATGCATAGACTAGTCAATGAAATCTTACAGTCGCTTAAAACAAAACAATACTGCACAGCACTCTTTATGGATATCGAAAAAGCATTCGACAAAGTTAACCATGAAAAACTTCTTCAAACAATCAAAAAGCAATTTCCAGAACAAATCTACAAACTACTCAAATCTTACTTAAACAACAGAACCTTTGTAGTAAAAATAAATGATGCATACTCTAAAATTAAGGATATCAAGGCAGGAGTACCGCAAGGAAGTGTCTTAGGACCAATATTATACACACTACACACGGCAGATATACCAACAACTGTCAACAGCAAAACACTGACGTTTGCGAACGATACGGCCATACTAGTGAGGCATGCAAATCTAGAAACGGCCGCCGCACTACTACAAGAACACATTACAAAAATAGAAAAATGGCTGCAAAACAAACAAATAAAAGCGAACACCAGCAAGTGCAACCACATAACATTTACACTTAGAAAAGGAAAAACACCAGATATCCAACTGAACGGCGCCCACATAGCACAAACAAAGCAAGTCAAATATCTAGGAATACATTTAGACACACACCTTACATGGAAGCACCATATAAAATCAATAATAAACAGAATAAGTGCAAAAAGGAAGCAGATGTACTGGTTAATCAATAGAAAATCTAAATTAAGCATAATGAAGAAACTAAATATATACAAAACAATAATCAAACCAATCTGGACATACGGAGTCCCACTATGGGGGACGGCAGCAATGAGTCACATAAGCAAAATAGAAATAGAGCAAGCAAAAATTTTAAGGACAATAGTTAACGGTCCATGGTACGTCAGAAATGAAGACTTACGAAAAGATCTAAAAATTCCAACAGTCAAAGAGGAAATCGCTAGATACGCAAAAAAGTACAAAGAAAGACTTGCAGCACACCCAAACCAGCTGGTTGCTGAAACAAATAAAACCAAAATAGAAAGAAGACTGAAGAGGAAGCATCCCGCAGACCTCGAAATAGAGATGCAATAGGAAACCTAGAAGATGGAACCCCGCTGGGGGTAACCATCCACATGCTATATTTTTATTCTTTAAGCTATAATATTTTACCAAATGTCCTTCTGGACAAATTGTAAAAATTTTAACAAATAATCAATAAAAAAAAAAAAAATTTCTATGTTGGCGGTTAGAAAAGGATGCCAGTCGCCCTTGAGAGAGAGTTCCTAGCGGGAAGCGTCGTACGTGATGAAAGCAGATCTCCCGTATCTTCCCGCAATAGGTGACAGATTTACGGGCTGATAGAATAAAGACTGTTTGTCAATTTGAAGGATCTTAGTTAACTAAATCCTAAGATTTATAGCGGGTCCTCAGGCTAGCTGAACATATACCGTGAACGATGATTATGATCGAGCGAAAATGCATGCTTATTCCTAAAAAATGTTTGCTTCCGATGCGTATATATAATTCACTATATATCGCTAATTAAACTTATCATTAGGAATACTTTTTGATCATGGGAATAAACCTATAGTCTTCAAACGCTTCACATTCTCGAAACAACTTGAAACGAGTTCAAACTGCCTAATTGTATTAACAGATTTCTGCGCGTTCAACATGAAACAGCTGACTTAACTCAGCGTGCTTTGATTTAACGAACCTTGTGGAACATTCTACAATCGGTAAATTTGTCTCGTGACATATTTCGTAATATATTTTATTTCTAGCTAAGTAATATACCAAGTAGAAAGGTACTTTCACTATCCGAACGCATCACGTAACCTTTCTGTACAATCCCTTGTAATTTAGAAGCTACATGTCCATGTGTCTATATAATTTATGCTTTATACTGTAAGAAAATGTAAGGCGAACTCTTCTTATACCGTCTTCCCACGCGCGCCGCGTGGCGTTGCGTCGCATCGTGAGCACACACGCACACGCTCCGACGAAAATCTACGAAGATTTAATTGTCAAACGACACACAGCTTTGTCGAGGCAACGCCCAGTGTCAGCACAACAAAGTATGCGCGTAGATACGCAGCCGAATTTCTGAACGCTACCGCAATTCACTTACAAACGCTTACATGGTTTAAAAGATTCGCGACTTCCACGATAGAAATTCACACAGTTGTCAAAGTTAAATCTTTTAAGCATAAATGACATTCGACATACACGATGATGTTCAGTGAACATAACTGTGAAAGTTGAACACGTAAATATCAATAACGATATACGCGACAGACGCGCAGTCGGTATAATATCGTGACGAAAGCACGTAAGTACCATTTTGGTCTGTTTCAGGGCGATGTAGCGTTTGTGTGCCAATGATGTGGATGACTGCTGCACGTTGTGGGGCCGCTGATACTCTATAGTTCATCGGTGGTCGGATATCAATCGCTATTCATACACAAATCACTTCACGTTCTACCCGAGCCGCCGAGCTGAGCGGACATGTGAAATAGTGCCTCCACAAGTGCGACAAGTGAGGAAATAATGCAAATACCACCTATTAGGCTGTTAAATAACGGCGAAACATACGTCATAAACAGAGCTGTAAATTCAGCAAACCCAACACAACAAACAAATGAAGAGTATGATTGCTCAGATACAAACGAATCAGAAATGGAAATCACAAAAACGAATGACGTGAGGAATAATACCAACATCGATCTATCACACCAGAACGAAAGCTGGAAGGTCGTAACTCCCAACAAAAAACGAAAGATAACAACAAACACAAATGCTAGGAGGGCTGCGGAAACAGAAAGGCAACAATGGCTCCAAGGAATTCCACTCCAAAACTCCTTTAGCGCACTGCCACAGGAAAAGGAATCAGACCAAACAGTAATACCGAAAATACACAACGCCAAACCACCACCAATCTAAATAGATGCACACATAATAGACCCCATCATCGAACAGCTAAACATCGCGGCAGACAATGAGAACTACAACATAAAACAACCAAAACTTGACCAAGTCAAAGTGCAAACCAACACCCCAGAAACCTACAGAAGGGTGGTAAAAGTGCTAAAAGAAAAAAACGCCGGGTACCATACTTACCAGCTCAAAACTGATAAAACCTACAAAGTAGTAATCAGAGGACTGCACCCAATGACAAATACAAAAAATGTATGCGAGGAACTAGCCAAAATCGGACACCAGGTAAGATCAATAAATAACATAACCAGATATGATACTAAACAACCATTACCGCTTTTTCCAATTGAACTTGAACCTAAAAACAACAACAAGGAAATTTTCGAAATTAAAAAAGTTCTAAACACAATAATTACAGTCAAACCACCCAGACACAAAAAAGACATACCACAATGTATGCGGTGTCAACAATATGGACATACAAACAACTACTGCAACAGAAACCCGGCATGCGTTAAATGCGCAGAAAAGCATTTAACAATGAACTGCCCATACACAGGAAAAATAAACGACGTAAAGTGCTACAACTGCAATGGAAACCACCCAGCTAGCTACAAAGGCTTTACAGTCAGAAAACAACTTCAACGCAAACTCTTTCCGCCACTCCGAAGCAGGACATACAATAACTATCACACACAACAGAATAGCGCAGAAACTGAGACACCAACAAACGTACAGCACGTAATGAATATCAACCACAATAATACCAATACCTCTGGTAACCGAAGTTACGCGCAAGTAACCAAACAAACAACATCCCTAGACAACCAAAATCAAAACAATAACACCAACGACGCTACAGAAATCAAAGAACTACTAAAGCAATCCATCAAAAATACTGAAATGCTAACAAAAATGATAAGCGAACAAAATGCAGTCCTCAGACAGCAAACGCAACAAATCACAACCACGTTACATCTTCTTACAAACATGTTAAGCAAAAAATAAAAAACGGACATGCTCAAAATAGCAGCCTGGAACTCCAACGGCCTACAACAAAGAGCCCTAGAAACCAAAACATTCCTATATCACAACAACATCGACATAGCCCAGATCATAATGCTACCTAAACCAGGCAAAGACCCACACCAAACATCATCCTATAGACCAATTTCACTACTTCCCGTGCTTTCCAAAATACTAGAAAAAGTAATATATGCCAGACTAAAAACAATAATAGATAAGGAAAAACTAATACCAGACCACCAATTCGGATTCAGAAACAAATATTCCACTATAGAGCAAATGCACAGTCTCGTCAACGAAATAATACTAACAACAGAAAACAAACAATATTGCACAGCCCTCTTCATGGACATAGAAAAAGCTTTCGACAAAGTAAACTACGAAAGACTACTATAAACAATCAAGAAACAATTCCCGGAACAAATACACCAACTAATAAAGTCATATCTAAGCAACAGAACTTTCGTAATAAAAATCAAAGACGCATACTCAGAAGTCAAAGACATCAAGGCGGGGCTCCCGCGAGGAAGCGTCTTAGGACCAATACTATACACATTCTACACGGCCAACATACCAACAACTACAAATAGCAAAATACTGACATTCGCGGACGACACAGCTGTACTAGTCAGACACACTAACCCAGTAACAGCAGTCGCAATATTACAAAAACATATCACAAAAATAGAAAAGTGGCTGCAAGCTAAACAAATCAAAGCTAACCCTAATAAATGCAACCACATTACATTCACACTGCGAAAACAGATACCACCAAACATCTTCCTGAATGGCACGCAAATAATACAAACTAGGCAAGTCAAATACCTAGGGTTACACATAGATACACAACTCACATGGAAACAGCACATCAAATCAATAATAAACAAAATGCAGACAGCAAGGATACAAATGCACTGGCTAACAAGTCGAAAATCCAAATTAAGCACTGAAAACAAATTAAGAATATACAAATCAATCATAAAACCAATCTGGACCTACGGAATCCCGCTATGGGGAACAGCAGCAATGAGCCATATAACCAAAATCGAAACAATGCAAGCAAAAATACTTAGAATCATAGTAAACACCCCATGGTACGTTAAAAACGAGGACATTCGGAAAGACCTGGGAATACCAACGGTCAAGGAGGAGATTAACAGACTCGCAAGTAGGTACAGAGAAAGAATAGCAACGCACCCGAACCGGTTGGCAGCAGAAACGATCAACACAACAAACATTGAAAGAAGGCTAAAAAGGAAACACCCAACAGACCTCACAAAGGATATAACCTAGCAAACACGACGATGGTACCCCGCTGGGGGTAGCCACCCACATGCTATATTTTATTTTTGTTTTTCTTTTTTTTTTATTCACTTCCACCTAGATATAATACTTTACCAAATGTCCTTCTGGGCAAATTGTAAAAAATCCAAATAAATAAATAAAAAAAAAAAATCACTTCACCGAAGACCGAACTCCGTTCGTTCGCAGATTTTGACAGCGATCACAGGTCGTAGAAAAGATTATAACGCGAAAACAAATTTTGACAACTAATTTTTTGCATCGCAGTTTGATTGGAGGTTCCGTTGCTTCATCCGAAACTAATTTCACATTAGTTATATGCGATATTCGATTAATTGAATAATAAATACAACTATTCATCTAACGTTATTGCATTCCATACAGAATGACAGCGTTAATTATTCTTAACCACATAATGCAATTATTCTATTGAGGACTAACTAGTGAAATAATACGTAGAACATTATCCCACACATATTGTATCGGCACGACTTAATAGCTATCTAATGATAACGTTTTATATGTTAGTGATGCCTAGTAGCCGAAAGCAAGGATAAAACGTCAAGTCGGTATGAGTTTCGATGATCGATAGATGTTGGTTATTGATTGTTTGAAAAGAGATTGTGTTCTAATATTATGCGTTATTATTCAGCTGTGTTTATCATTATCATTCGAAAGCAATTCAGTATAATTAAGATGATGTCGAGTTATTTAATCAAATGTAACCAATAGTCCGTAATAGGAAGGAAGGTGGTGGTTACGGATGGTAAAGATGACCTTAAGGTGAAGCGATGCAGGACGGCAGAAACGTATAAGAAGCTATTATAATTACGCTTTCATTCCGAAGATAGTGAATTCTTAATTATCGGAATTGAAGGTATATGAACATGTACATATGCTAATGGAGACTGATGGAACTGGAACTCAGTTAAAAATTATACTATCGTGGATTAGAATTTTAGTAAAGATTCAAATTACTGTTCAGCCGCCCAGATACAGGAATGGCGATATATACTTGCTACATATACGTATATAGCAAACACTGCAAGTTTGTTAGAATAGTAACACGACTAGAAGGAAAGATAATTTTTCATGAAAGTAGTTTTAAGCAATTGTAGTATCGTGAACCGAAGGCCAGAGAGATATCGGGTGAACCATAAACAATGTCGCGAGAGAGCCGAGAAACCGACAGGTCCATCAACGTAGAAAACGTGACCCTGCTGGCCACGAGCGATTGCGGAACATGTGCGTGGGGGGGGGGGGCTGAGATAAAGGGACAAAAGGGATGCTAAGGGAGAAAGACGAATTAACAGTCAGTGTCAGTGGAGAAGCCAGAGTGAGTGAGTTGAGAAGCCGGAGAGTGCGAGTTGCGTTGTCGAAATAGTGTTGCTAGTGTTGTCGAGAGAGTGTAGTCCGCGCGTGAGAGAAAACGTTGGATCCGTGGTGACGAGAGTTGCAAATTAACTATTTAGTTGTCTTAATTATAGTACGCTGTTGTATTTAATTCACGTTAAACAACCATCGTTTCCTGTTTAATCAACATCTGTACAATCCATTCATTATAAATTAATCATAATAGTTTACGATACTACATTATTTTGGATTTCGGGTCATTGCTATTAGAGAAATTATTAAAATATATATTACCCTAAATATGTAACTATAATCGTAATAAATTATTAGCTATCATTCGTAACATGTTGCTCACTCACATGTGAGGAATCAATATACATTAACTAAACGTTAAAACTACTCGAAGCTTTCAAGCTACAAATTCAGTTATATTTCACAACCTAGTGTAATGAGAAAAGTAATAATAGATCAAATATTTTTTTAACCATTCCATTTGTCTAATAGATGATTAGCTCAGTTATTGAAATAAGTAATAGTTTACATATTTCGAGTGAATAAGAACGCGTTGTAAATTATCAAAACGAACGGTTAGTATCGCGTGGTAAATTATTCTTGATTTTACAAGCGAGCAGATTGTACACAGTAAATGTCCGCGATTTCATTTGCCACGACAAAGATAAAGAAAGAATCTTACGCGTTTAAATTTTTTCATCGCTTTCAGTTTTCAAGAATAATAAAAGATACATATATTATATAACGTGTATGTATATCTTTTGTGGAGATGAAAAGCACTTCTTCTAAGTCTTAGAACAACAGTTCAATAACAAAAAAATTCCTGTTTAAATATCTACATTTAGTAACAACGTCACGGTAAAAAGTTAATAGTGCACCAAACAAATGTAAGGGAAATAAAAATGGAAACATGCGGTGGAAGTAAATAACAGAATTTATTGCATATTGGCGTCTTTCAAATGCTCGAGTTTAAAAGTTTGAATGTAAAATTACCTTGCTGTGAATATTATATCAGGGAAAAATTCGTCTTCCATTTCCCATACGTTTTAAATCAACTCTTTTTCTCTGCCTCTACTGGATTGAAAAACTTTTTTAATATTCATTTAATCAAGCTGAACGAAATATTTTTCAAAGTTACAGTAATATGGAATTGACGTTTAATTATTTTAACGGGCAATTCGCAATGTCTATAATACGATATAGTTCGAGTTAATTATATATGTACGTATTTAAGTATAATTTTCTACGTTTAGTACATTACAATAATTTACAATATGCAAAAGGATTGTCATGAGATAAATGCACCTGAGCCTAATTACTTAAGAAACCGGCTGATTCCTTCGTTTCGTTTTGCTTTCTTCGAAACGAACAGGATGTTACGTTCCGTGATCCTCTAAATAAGCCAGACTTTATCCTTCGGGCAAGATGGCCACCATATGTCTAAACATCCTCATTTCGGACCCTCAATAACTTTTAGGAGCTGTTAGAAAATAGATGTATGTACATCTGTATTATACGAGCGAGGAATGAAAGAGAGGAAGACAGAAGGAAAACGTCATGTGATGAGCGCATCGCATATGTGTTGAATGAATGAATGTGCAATAAAACAAATTCATTTCTGTTTGAGAAGTACAAGAGTATAGAGCGCTGTTCGTTAATATTTCAAGTTAGTATGTTATATATAAAATAGTTATTCTGTTCTAAATAAATTTTATATTTAATAAAACGTTATATAGTATTACTTAAACATGGTAGCAAAGCGTGGTTGCAATCATTGTGCAAGACTAATTGTGATTATCGTGTAATAGTGAGTGCTGTGAATATATGATCGCCGTTTGAGAAGACGAAGGAACATTCGAGAACGAGCAAAGAAACAAAATGGCTAAAAACAATATCACGATACCAGTATTTGATGGAGAAGATTATAGTATGTGGGAAGAACGTATAGAAACGTTTTTGAAATTCAAGAAATGTGATGAAGTTATGAAACAGAAAAAGAAAACGAAGCAGATAAAGCTGATTGGGATGAGAATGATTTAAGAGCAGTGAACTATATATATAGTGCTATTTCGAATAAGCAATGGGAATTCGTTAGTGAAGAACAAACGGCGTATGATATAATTAGAAAGTTTGATGAGATGTATTTGAAAGAATCAACGGCACTGCAGGTTGTGTACAGGAATAGATGGAAAAAATGAAACTTAGTAACTATAGTGATTCAGCGACATTTTTCAATGAATTTGAAAAGGCGATAAATGAATTGATAAACGCGGGTGCTACTGTGAAGGAAGATGAGAAATAGAATTATATGCTCAACGCGTTGCCGGAATCGTACAGCTATATAGGCGATTTAATAGACACATTAAAGAAAAAAGATCAAAGTGTGGTATACGTTGGAAATAAAATACAAATGGCTGAAATGAAAAATCAAAAGGATGACCAAACAGGAAGAAGATCGAATGTATATACTACGGAGAAAAACAAGAAAGAGAGACTCTGTTTCAAGTGTGGAAAAATTGGTCATTTCGCACGAGATTGTCAGAATGCTGGCCAAACGGGAAATAACAGCGGTTCTTGGCGGGGGCCAACATGTGCTCGCGGCCGAGGCAGAGCCGGAAAAGGATACCACCACAGAGGGCGCGGGAATTTTCGAAGCTTTCGTAATCAAGACGAGCAGAATAGAACGAACAGAACAGGAACGAGCGCATGGTTGGCAACGGTAAATACAACATATAACAGCGAAGTAAATAGTTTAAATAATATTGAAGTGAATTGGTTATTAGATAGCGGTTGCACTGATCACATAATTAATAATGATGAATATTTTGATGAATATATTGAACTTAGAGAACCCGTAAAAATATATTTAGGAGACAATAGTGTCGTTAAAGTCACAAAAGTAGGAAATGCAATTAGTTGTTTTGAAACGTTTGGTAAGAGAAATGAGATAGTAATGAAGAACGTGTTTTATGCGAAAAATATGCATTCGATTTTAATAAGTTACGGAAAGATAATTGAGAATAATATGATTGTTTCTAAAGGAAATTTATAAAAAATTATACATAAAAATGGTAAGGTTACAGCAGTAGCTTTTAAACAAAATAGAACGTACAAAATGACAAGCAAATTAAAGTGCACAGAGCATTCGGTAAATGTTGTTAATATTAAAAATAACATGAGTCAGAAAGAAAATAGGTCATGTAAATTTTAGCTATTTAAATATTTTGTGTAAATAACAATTATTAACGGGTATTCCAAAGGAACTTGAAGCAGAATTTATGAAATGTAAGACGTGTATAGAAAATAAAATGCATAATTTGCTATTCAAAAATAATAGAACAAGGGCCAAAGATATTTTAGAGATAGTTCATGTCGAGATGTGTAGTAACTTTACAACAACCGGCATAAATGGAGAAAAGTATTTTATTTCCTTCATTGATGTATAGCGGCACATGAGTTATAGGACGATTCGAATTGAGAGTGACTCATGTTGTTCTGCCTCGGGGCATTGATACCGTTTCGATGTATGAGATATAAAAGTAAACGAACTCCGGACAAAACAATATCGCCGCTACGTGCAACCGTCAACCGGAGTCGAATTCAAATTTTCCAGTACTCCCCCGACCAGTATAAATAAACGAACATGCTCTCTAAATATTCAGTATTCAATAGTCAGTATTCAGTAATTATTACGTAGTATCCGTATATCGAGTAGCACTGAGCGAGTGACGATTAACTCTGTATTCTGTACTTAGAACGATTTTAAATACATCTGACTATATCAACTATTAACTCGTTTCATCATTTGAATCAACACGTGTTTCGACCGTTCGCGAAATAGCACGTCAACGAGAGTCATAAATTCCCGTTACGATTAGATAATCGACGCCACGAACTGATCGATTCCCTTATTTCTGTTAGGATAATAGGGGTGGTTCAATTAAGTATACACTGAATTAACAGGTATAAATTACAGTTTATTCAAATAACTTGTTGACTGGAGAGATATAAATTAATAGAGTATAATTAAGTTTCGATTGGTAGTCAAAGTTACAGTGTAGAAGTAAAAAGTATAGTAGCTTACGCGACGTAAGCTTAGATGGTGACGATTCAAAAAATGTATAACGACTGACTTTCTGTGAACATGATGCTGCGGAGGAAAACTTGCGATGGGTGGGTCTAAGGACACGAAAAGAGCTGATTTGTTAAGGACAACTTTTCGTTAGGAGAATGAGGGAAATAGACTTCGCTGTTAATTGGTTATTTGCCAGTTTGGTGGATGAGGAAGGGTGCTAACCGCCCCGAGAAAAAGTTGCTAGTGGAAAGCATCATACGTGAGAAAAACCAACTTTTCCGTGTCAACCAGTAGTGAAACTTAAGGAACATTCGAAATAAAAGATGCTTGTTTGGTCTGACTTAACTATGAAATTCCTGAGATTTATGGAGGGTCCTTAAGAATACTGAGGGTACGCAGTAAGGATGTGTAGACGTCTGGCTGCCATCTTGCCCGCGGTGCGTGGCCTGGTCTAGGTAGGGAGTCACCAAACGTAACAACACGTTTAATATTTACCACAGATGATTACAGTAAAATTGCAAAGATTTATTGTATAAAATCTAAAGCAGAAGTTTTTGATTGCTTAGTTCAATTTTTAAATGAAAGTGAGAATTTAACAGGTTAAAGGGTTAAATTTTTGAGATGCGACGACTGGAAAAAATATTTAAATAATAATATTTATAATTTTGTCAAAGAAAGGAACACAACTATTAATAATTGTCTAGCGTATGTACACTAGAATTAAATGGAACCACGGAACGATTTAATAGAGCAAAAATGGTCGTGGCGCGTTGTTTATTAGTGAAAGCACAAGTACACAAACGATATTGATCGAAAATAATGTGTGCAGCTGTTTATTTGAAAAATCGCACGTTAACAAATACTATAGAAAAGAAAACACCTTGTTACGTCGGCCGACTCTCTACCTGGACGGGGCCTTGCATCGCACATGGCAGCCATGTGTCTGCACCTCCTTACGGCATACTCTAAAGAATCTGATGTTACGTCGGCCGACTCTCTACCTGGACCAGGCGTCGCATCGCGAGCGGGATGGCAACCATATGTCTGCACATCCTCATCGCGTACTCTAAAGAACCTCAAGGACCGACCATAAATCTTAGAAAATTTGAACTAAAGACTCTCAGGTCGAACAAGGATCTTTTCTATGAAAGTATTTTCTAAGATCTCTGGTTTGTGTCCGGAAAACACTTAAAAATTAGTTATTTTCACACGTGCGATGCTGCCCACCACAAACCTTCTATCGAGGGCGGCTAAGACCCCTCCTAGTCCACCAACAATCGTAATGGCCAATAGAAACAATGTCTAGTACCCTCACTTTCCTGGCCAAAAAACTGTCATCTACGAATCCGATGATCCCGTGCGTTAGACACACCCTTTCCTAGCTCTCCTCTGACACAGCATCGTCACTCTCAGCGTAGTCCGTTTACATCGTCCGAACAGTCAGTAAGTCTACCACGGTTCTACCTAACCCCAATCAATTCATTTGCAAAGTCTAACTATCGCATCGAGACATATCGTCAAATCGGGTCCTATCTCTGTAACGCATAATCTATAATCATCGTCAAATACCTGTAACGCTCATAATATTGTAATCCATTGTTGAATATATCACATTAACCTGTTAACACAGTGTTAATTTCAATTAACCACCCCTGTTATCCTAACCGAAACACGGGGAACGACTATTTCGCGGCGTCGATTAGCCTAATCGTAGCGAGAATTTACGCCTTTCGCTGACGCGTTTTCCTCGCGACCGCGTCTCTCCGCGAACGGTCGTAACATTTGGTCCTTCGAGCCGGATTCAGTGGTAAGTGAAAAGTGCACACCAGTGACACCCACTACCATACAGTGCCACATGAATCCAACATAACCAGCAGCGGAAGCGTTACCACTCCAGCGAAGTCAGTAACGTCAAGGGGCCGTCACCTTGGAAGAGGCATAATTCGATGGTTGAAGACGCAACCATGCAGCCTCCCGCCGCAACTGGACAATCGTCCACATAACGATATTCAACAACTTCGATCGCACGACAAAACACGTCACTTTCGGGAAGGATCACCTTCCTCACGAAACGTACGTCAACGACATTCCGCTGCACAGGGACAAGCGACAACCTGCAGTCGGAACAACTTCAGCTTCATTACAACACGAGTGATCCTCGGGAAGAACGCCTTCCTCGCGAACATCACAATATTCCGTCACACGGTAACAAGCAACAGTTAAACTCGCAACTACAAGGTAAGCTCGTTCAAAGCATCGAAATCAGTCATGGATCCCAATATGAAAGAACGCACGAGAAAATTGGTACGACAACGAGAGGGGTTCAGAAAAGGGTTGGAGGCATTTCGCACAGTACTCAACAATTATGTGGAAGGGACACAAATATATACTATCCAACGAAATTTAGAGGAATTAGAGGAAGAATTCACATCATTCAAAGAAAATCAATGGGAATTAGACGATAGGAAGGGGGGCCAAACACAGCAGGACCGCATTGACTTACAACAAATGTTCTATATTCTCACCGGACACGCGACTACCATAATTAATAACGCAAACGAACAATCAAGGTCGACAATCCGAAGTTTTACATCGAGCTATTCGAACATTTCATTGCCGAAAATTCATTTACCTACCTTGTCGGAACTCTACAAGGATTGGCCAGAGTTTGCGGATCTATTTCGCTCTACGGCTCAGACAACCAAGCTCGCGTCATCATTATCGGAACAATCTGATTCAACGCTACCAATCGGCTTGAATCAGACAATCTCTAACGTTCGTAACTCAGCGCCAATACGCGACTTGACGGCAACCAAGCTCGCGTCATCATTATCGGAACAATCTGATTCAACGCTACCAATCGGCTTGAATCAGACAATCTCTAACGTTCGTAACTCAGCGCCAATACGCGACTTGACGGCAACCAAGCTCGCGTCATCATTATCGGAACAATCTGATTCAACGCTACCAATCGGCTTGAATCAGACAATCTCTAACGTTCGTAACTCAGCGCCAATACGCGACTTGACGGCAACCAAGCTCGCGTCATCATTATCGGAACAATCTGATTCAACGCTACCAATCGGCTTGAATCAGACAATCTCTAACGTTCGCTACTCAGCGTCAGAACGCGACTCGACGACAAACAATTTCGCATTATCATTATCTGAACAATCTGATTCAACGCCAGCAAGCGCCTTGAATCAGACAACCTCTGACACTCGCAACTCTTCGCCAACGCGCGACTTGAAGACAACCTCTCGCGATCCTCTGGATCGGAAAAAACTGAATCCCGTTCAGGACAACAGAGTCAATTTCGAATCAAAACCTACAGCAGGGGTTTCGAAATCCACGATAGGATTCTCTAGGAACATTTCCTCCTCAACCAGCATCTCAATGTTCAGTCTGTCTTACAGCACGTTACCTGTATCATCTGAGAGCAGGAGTATCATATCGGAGAATCCTTTTCCTGAACATAACACGAAGATGCCACCCTCGCCATTTCCGAAAGGGGACACATCTGCGAATTGTCCGAAGCGGAATAATCATCACGCTGTCACCACCATGGCGGCATCGGACAAGTCTCGGGCCACGAAGATCTCACCGAAGTCACCCCTGGCTCCAATAACGCCAACATATTCTCCGACGCTAAGGCAAGTCACAGTCGCGACGTCCAGTGTCACGACGCCCAACGCTCATTCTCCGCCAAGGATCATCACTAAGAGAGCGCGATTCGGGCGGATCATCGGGGGGAGCCCAACCTCCCAATCAACTACAAAACTCCACATCGTGTTGGACGACTCAGCATCAGGCAACACAGGAATTCCGTTCAACGACACCTCATGGGCAGAGGTGTTCTATGACACTTCCTGGGCAGAGGTGCTTCACGATACCTCCAGGATCAAGGCACAAAACGACACTTCCTGGGTCCAAAAACACAACCGCAAATTCCTAAAACGACGAGAACCACAGCGATCGAAACTACAAGGAGTTTCCGAACAGGACAGAAACAACAAACTTGTCAAATCACTATAATTCAGTAATTTTCAGATGTAATCCGTACTCTACGAAGGGAATCTCGCCCATTCATCAACCTCGGAATCATCTATTGCAAATCGTTTACGTCAAAGAGCGAAAGGATCGCAACCACCGCAGAATCCAGGTATTCATATCCAACTTATACGTCTTGCAGTTAAGGCAGTCCACATCGAGCTGGTCAACGATCTCATAAGCAAGGCCTTCGTCGCATCTCTGGGAAGATTCATCGCTCATCGAAGGGTCAGGCCTTCTAGCCGACCGATGGATCGAATGGCACTTCACACTCTCAACTCGCCTCATTTCAACGGATTGTGGAAGCTAGCTGCAATTCTTCAAACGATATCTCAGACGTGTCGTCATTAACAAGCTTCATACAATTAAAACGCGAAACACACTCCCTATCAGAATCAAAACCAATCCTCAACTCCAGACCGCCAACTTCGATATCTCCAGATCGAAACGATCTCTTTATCCTTACTCCCAGTCACTTCCTCATCGGAGACTAACAAGTTTGCGAGATCGAGCTTTCAGGGACACTCCGTCCAGCCGTCTCCAGCGAGCATCAAGAGTATCAACACGAGTTGAATATCCAAAAAAGATGGAGTAAGGCAGTCACGGCATACGAAAAGGCATCATCATCCTACTCAGAGGAGACAACGTTCCCCCAACGCAATGGCAACGCAATGGGCAGATTCATCAAGGTCCAGCCCGGCGTAAACAGCATCATACGAACGGCCACCGTTCGAACTGCAACGAGCACCCTGGATCGAAGCATCAAGCGGTTAGTCCCATTACCAAGCCGATCGACGCCAGACAATTCTCCCACAATCAACAGCGCCAACGTTTGACGAGAAACCCACCTCACGACATCAACCATATCAATTGATCGGGAACCTCTCAACGGGGGGAGGATGTTACGTCGGCCGACTCTCTACCTGGACGGGGCCTTGCATCGCACATGGCAGCCATGTGTCTGCACCTCCTTCCGGCATACTCTAAAGAATCTCAAGGACCGACCATAAATCTTAGAAAAATCTCAACAAAGTTTCTCAGGTCAAACAAGGATCTTTTCAACGAAAGTAATTTCTAAGATCTCTGGTTTGTGTCCGGAAAACACTTAAAATTAGTTATTTGCACACGTGCGATGCTTCCCACTACCAACCTTCTATCGAGGGCGGCTAAGACCCCTCCTAGTCCACCAACAATCGTAATGGCCAATAGAAACAATGTCTATTACCCTCACTTTCCTGGCCAAAAAACTGTCATCTACGAATCCGATGATCCCGTGCGTTAGACACACCCTTTCCTAGCTCTCCTCTGACACAGCATCGTCACTCTCAGCGTAGTCCGTTTACATCGTCCGAACAGTCAGTAAGTCTACCACGGTTCTACCTAACCCCAATCAATTCATTTGCAAAGTCTAACTATCGCATCGAGACATATCGTCAAATCGGGTCCTATCTCTGTAACGCATAATCTATACTCATTGTCAAATACCTGTAACGCTCATAATATTGTAATCCATCGTTGAATATATCACATTAACCTGTTAACACAGTGTTAATTTCAATTAACCACCCCTGTTATCCTAACCGAAACACGGGGAACGACTATTTCGCGGCGTCGATTAGCCTAATCGTAGCGAGAATTTACGCCTCTCGCTGACGCGTTTTCCTCGCGACCGCGTCTCTCCGCGAACGGTCGTAACACACCTTATGAGATATTTTTTAAAAGAAAACCAAATGTCACAAATTTACGTTTACATGGAAGTAAAATTTTTGTGAGAAGACCAGAACAGAAACAAATTTGTAAATTTGAAAAAAAGGTAGATACGGGAATTTTATTAGGTTACAATAAAACTAGATTATTCGGTTATGACTGCATGGAGAGGGTCTTGTCTGGTGGAGAGGAAGTTAGGACGGAGCTGTGAGTGTGGTCGAAATCTCCGAGAAAACTGGAGAATTGGATAAGAAAGTTAATCCGAGTGAAGTGCTAGTGCCTGTGAGGAAAAGCGGGTATAAGAATTAGCAGAATTTGGTGTGGAAAAGACGAGACAAGTGAAATATAATCGCGTGTGAGATTATGGCGGTGAGAAAGCCATATTGGGATGCGCGACAATAGCGCCGCTACACGAGCTACCCGGTGAACTACACAGACGTAGCCGAAAGCACGTCGCGCGGGACATTTAAAAGTGGTAGTGACTGGTGGTAGTGACAAGTGCGGGCATAAGTGGCCATTTTGCGCGTCTAATGGGAAAAAAGAAGGACACAATTATGGAGGAGGATAAAGAGGCAGATGAAACCATGAGAGGAGGGGGCGAAGCGGAGTTGGCTGCTGAGCCTACTCACGTTAGCACCAGACGAACGAGGAAGGCGGTCCCTCTCAAAGAGAGGTTCTTCCGTTCCGCACTGAGCATGGGAAGCCTACGGACCGATGAAAATCGGAGGAAGAAGAGACCCCTGCCGTCGAAGCGCCCCGCGCGAAGAAAAGGAAGGCCGGCGGATCTCCCGAGCTCCCCACGGAACTTGCCGAAGAGTTGAGGTCATCTACTACCTCGGACATAGGAGTGGAACTGCTCCGTCGAGCTTTCCGAGATAACCAAGGTTGCCGAAACATCACGCAACCTCAAGGGCACACAGGTGAAGATGCTGAGAGAAGCGACGAGATCCATCGCCGCTGGTGCGACAGAGATGGTGAGAAGGATGGACTACGCTCCTGGCGCCTTCGCGATAATGGCATAGCGGCATTAGAGGCAGAGAACGAGGCGCTCCAAAAAGAGCTGGCCTCGCGCTCCACGGCAGCGAAGAGCGGCGAAACAGCGTGTCTCGCCGCGACCGAACGCAAGATGGAGGAGCAAGGCTCCTCGCTGATCCAGCTGATGGAGCAACGGCTCCAAAACATTGAAAGAAGAAGGGAAAAGGAAGTCGTCTCTGACGAGAACACGAGAAGGGTGGAGCCTGGAATCCCAAACACTCCAGCGACCAAAGGAGGACAAATGATTTTCATGGAATGGCAGAACATTGAAAGAAAAAACAGAAAGAAGAAGGAGCCGGCGGAGAAACAACCGGCGAAGATAACTCCGGGGACAAGGGCGAAGAGCCCGAGGAAAGCTGCCACTCCCACAGACGGCGCGAACATCGGCGGTGACAATCATGCTGAAGGATAGATTGGACAAATCCTACGCGGAGGCGTTGGCCGCGGCCAAGAACAACGTTCGTCTGGCCGAGGTCGGCATCAAGGCGGTAAGAATGCGTAAAACTATATCCGGAGGCGTCGTTCTGGACGTCTCCGAGGGCCAGAAGAGGGAGAAGGCCGCCGCGCTAGCAACACGGCTGACACGGATCCTGGATCCGAGCAAGGTCATCGTGGCGACACCCTTCCAAGCCGCGGAAGCGAGGGTGACTAGAATAGACATCTCGGCCACTAAGGAGGAAATCACGAACAGCCTGGCGAAGGAGAATGGTTGCAAGGCGGAGGACGACCAACTGGAACAGATCCACTTCGCTCGGAAGGGTCTGGATCCGTATGGATACCATCCGATTGGATGGTCGATAGCGAAGGTCGAAGCCATCGAGCGAAGACCTTTGCAATGCTACAGGTGTCTGGAGATTGGGCACATAAGGAGGACGTGCACCTCCAAGGAGGACGGGGGCACCTGTGCTACAGATGCGGAGGCTCGAAACACCAAGCCAAAGGATGCACGACGGCGAACCCGAAATGCCTGCTTTGCGAGACGCTCGGGGCACCATCGGCGCACAGGATGAGGGGACCGGCCTGCGCCCTCCCCCCTTGGAAGAGGGAAACCAAAGGAACCACCTGCGGATCTGCGGTCGCAAATGGCAACAAAGGAGGCTCGCCGCCGCAGGGAACCCCCGACCCTAAGCTGGCGAGCGAGGAGGCTGGCGAGGAGAAAGCCATGGAAACAATGACATTAGGGGATTAAGAAAATACACATCCTTCAGACCAACTTAGGACGGCCAAGGCGGGCGCAGACCTGCTCTATCAACCCATTCGAGAGAGCACGGTCGTCATGGTGGTGGTGGCCGAACCATATAGAGTTTTGGTTGCTCCGGACTGAGCCGGAGATACGGGCGAAATGGTCGCTGTACCTGGACATCAACGCCGGAGGCGTTCGCCCACGGTGCGCTGGAGCGCGGCAACAGATACGTCGCAGTCGAGTGAGCAGGAATGGTGGTAGTGGGCGTGTATGTGTCACCCAACAGCGGATGGGCAGCGTTCGAGGAGTTCCTGGACGGGATTGGCGACTGCGTCAGGCGGCGCCTTTCTCGGCAAGTGCTCGTCCTGGGACATTTCAACGCGCATCGTCAACATATCTTTACCGGGTTTCTACCCTTAGATCAATCACCTACCTAAATTGTACATACGCACCAGCGTAACTATCTTCTATATGTAGTTGGTGGAATAAACTGTAATTTATACGTGTTAATTCAGTGTATACTCAATTGAACCACCCCTATTATCTTAATAGAAATAAGGGGATCGATCAGTTCGTGGCGTCGATTATCTAATTGCAACGGGAATTTACGACTCCCGTTGATGTGCTTTGGTTGAATGGTGGAATAAACAGACGAAGAAAATAACGATTGTGTAAATGATGAATCGTCGGATGATAGCTTTGAAAGCGCTGATAAAATTGAACAAGAAAAAATTAAAGAAAATAAAAATGATTCGAAATCTACGACTGTTTCTGAGCGTATACCACGGAAATCAAAACGCGACGGAAAAGAACCAATTAGATATCCAGGAAATATATATATTGGTTTGACAACTAAGTGATTGCGGATTTTGTCAATAGGTAGTCTTAGCACATACTTTTGTTTTGTCAACGTGTTCAAAGCATCTAACTTATATTGTTTTCTTATTATCTGGACTTCCACCTTCATTTCAGTAAAAGAATTGTATCGATTAGTTATTTAGTTTCGTTTTTATCCTAATCTCAAAATGGAAGAACAAGACGTGCATTTTAGACATATTGTATTGTATTATTTCCGAAAAGGGAAGAACGCATCGCAAGCACACAAGAAGTTATGTGCCGTATATGGAAATGAAGCCTTGAAAGAAAGGCAGTGTCAAAATTGGTTTGCCAAATTTCGTTTTGGTGATTTTTCACTGAAAAATGCTCAACGATCTGGCCGTCCAGTTGAAGTTGATGAGACCCATATCAAGGCCATCATCGATTCAGATCGTCATAGCACAACGCGTGAGATTGCAGAGAAGCTCAATGTATTGCATACATGCATCAAAAAATTAAAGCAGCTTGGCTATGTCAAGAAACTCGATTTATGGGTCCCTCATCAGATTAAGGAAATTCATTTGACGCAACGCATTAGCATCTTACCATTTCACTGTTTCGCTTCTGAAACGCAACAACAATTGATCCATTTCTGAAACAACTGATTACTGGCGACGAAAAGTGGATAGTTTATAACAACGTTAATCGGAAAAAGTCGTGGGTGATGGAAAATGAGCCAGCCCAGACGACACCAAAAGATGAGATTCACCAAAAAAGGATTATGCTGTCAGTTTGGTGGGATTATAAGGAAATTCTGTACTTTAAACTTTTACCAAGAAACCAAACGATTAATTCAAACGTATACGTTCAACAACTCGCCAAACTGAGCGTTACAGTTCAAGAAAAGCGGCAGGAATTGTCAAATCGTAAGGGTGATGTTTTCCAACATGATAAGGCAAAGCCCCACATATCTTTGAACACTCGCCAAAAGTTATTGGAACTAGGTTGGAATGTGTTGTAAAATCCACCATATAGCCCCGACCTTGCGCCTTCAGATTACTATTTATTTCGTTCCACGCAGAACTCCTTAAATAGTAAAATTTTTAATGACGCTGATGATGTAAAATCACATTTAATTCAGATTTTTGCTGGCAAAAATCAGAGGTTTTATGAACATGGAATTATGACACTGCCTGAAAGATGACAAAAGGTCATCGACAAAAACGGACAATATCTAACTGAATAAATTTATAGAAATTTTTAATTTTCCTTATTATTTAAAATACGCAATCCCTTAGTTGCCAACCTAATATTTATGCAAATTATTGTAGTGTAGATACTCCTCTTACATTTGAGGAGGTGATTGAAAATAATGACTGTAAAAATTGGAAAATAGTTATGGGTAGTAAAATAGTATGTTTAAATAAAAATAAAACGTGGAAATTAGTTGATAAGATTCAAGGGAAAAAGGTTTTGAATGTAAAGTGGATTTACACAAGAAAATCAGATGGTAGATATAAAGCTGGGTTAGTTGAAAGAGGTCTTCAATAAACAGATGTAATTTATGCTATATATTTTCCTGTAGCAAAAATGCAAACGTTAAAAATATTATCTCATTGCTGTAAGATGGGCCTACTTATTGAACAAATGGATATAGAAACTGCATTCTTAAATGGAAAAATAATTTCTGAAATATATATCAACCGAAAGAGTACGAAAATGGTACGAATAGGGTATGTAAACTAGAAAAGGCATTATATAGATTAAGAGAGAGTCCGAGAGTTTCGTACGAGCCTTTAAATAAATTTCTGATAAATTTAGGAGTAATATATGTCGGAGATGAAAGGACAACGGGGCCACCCGTTGGAATTACTTGGAAAAACCTCAATAGCATTTACAAAATAACCCAAACACAGTCGTTCGAAACTTGAGACAATGAGCTTGGGCTCGAGGCGACGACCGGTCGCCGAGTGTAGCCACGGTCACGGGATGAACGTTCCACCTAACAGAGATACGAAGTTACATAGCTTTCCTTTAAAGAATTGGCCGTACCGGCACTTGACAATGAAACATTCCAGCGGCCACACACAGACCCCATTCTTTGGGTGAGATAGTCGCCAGATGCCGACGCATCATTCGCAGTTTATGTTCAGCTAGCCTGAGGAACCGTTACAAATCTTAGGATCTGGTTAACTAAAGTCCTTTAGATTGGCAAACAGTCGTTATTATATCAGCCCGTATATCTGTCACCTATTGCGGCAAGATACGTGAGATCTGCTTTCCTCACGTACGACGTTTCCCGCTAGGAACTCTCTCTCGAGAGCGGCTAGCATCCTTTTCTAACCACCAACATGGAGATTAACCAATTAACAGCAACGTCTATTTCCCTCACCCTCCGAGCGGAGGTTTTCTTTGACGAATCCTATGACCTCGTGCCCTTAGGCACATCCCACCATAGTTTTCCTCTGCAGCGTCGTTGCGACGGAAAGTCATTCCTTTTCTTACAATCTCATTAGTTAGATACCTAGTGTGTTTGTACGATCAGTGAATAATCTACGTCTTAGCAAAGAGTTAATCAAGCGATCCTTGTATCACGAGGAGTAAGTCGAGTTCGACTTAGACTTTGAAGTAAAGTAGATCAGTTATCCCGTGGGCCGTGAATTCGCTATACCGACCGCGCGATCATTGTCATTATCGTTCGAGTATTGAGACCGGTAGTTTACCTTGTATTTGTAACAATAAAAGATATCATCGATTGTACACCGACGATGAGCGACCCTGGCGCAGATTCTTTACACGCCCCAAATCCAAGTGTTAACCCCAACCCGACATATACATTACTGTCTATATACCTTTAAGAAAGAAATAGATATTGTTTATTTACTTGTATATGTAAATGATTTATTAATTTGTAGTATGAGCAAAGAGGAAATACCAGACATAAAGAAACTTTTATCTGATAAATTTAAAATTAAAGATTTAGATGAAATAAAAGAATATTTAGGAATTAACGTTGAATATGATTATTATAAAAATAAAATGAAGCTAAGTCAGACAAAATATATTGAGTCATTAGTAAGGAAGTATAAGTTGTAAAATAGTAAATTATATAATACACCTATGGAAACGAATTTGAAAATTGAAAAGGATGATGTATGTGAGAGTAATATTAAATATAGAAATTTGTGTATTATTTATGTAAGCTCAGCTACAAGACCTGATATAAGTTATAGCGTTAACCATTTAAATAGATTTCAAAATTGTTACTATGAAACTCATTATAAATATGCGTTGCGAATATTTAAATATTTGTACTTAACAACAGACTTAAAATTAGAATATAAGAAAAAGGAAAAGGTTAAAACTTTAGATTGTTATGTATGTGGGAGAGTATAGTGTTAGTAGGTTTGGTAACGGTATAATTTGTTTCAATATCGTTCATGTCAACACAAAATCAGGTATGATGCTCCGTCAGTCTATATGCACGCAGTCACAATTCGTCACTCACTACTTTCGTTACAATGGTTCCAACGCTCTTTTTCACGCTGACCACACTCCTTGACAACGCTGACAATACACCTTGACAACGCTGACAACACTCACTTCTCAACTGACTAACGACTACCTCCTATACCATGGCTCCGGTATACGTGACACGCCAGACCTACGATGTGGATGACCCATGGTCTAGTAGACCTTCTTATCTATCTAGGGTTTTTCCCCCGATATGACATGTAGATGCCGATTGGGGTGGTGATAGTAATGATAGGAAGTCCATCACTGGTTATGTAATTCGATTATATGGTAATGTAATTCATTGTAAATCAAAAAAACAAAAGTGTGTAACAAAAGCCTCAACGTTTGCTGAATACATAGCATTATCAGAAACAGTTAACGAATTAATATTTATTAAGGAAATGATTAAAACATTTAATGTAAGGACAGATAAGTCAATAAGGATTTACGAAGATAATTCTAGAATTATTAATATAGCAAAATATGGAAATTTTACGAAAAATTCAAAACACATAGAAATTCACTATCATTATGTACATAAGTATGTAGAAGGAAACACTATCGATGTGTTGAAGTGATCGATACTTCTGAGAAAACTCTACATCTGGTCTTCGGCTTTCACAAAGCGCCGATGTCGTCCATAGCGCATAGACAAAAGAATGCGTCGACGACAGACGATAAGCGGCACACGTGCGACGTCTTTTTTCGGCGTTCCTTTAGTCTCAGGGTAACACTGCTAGCGTGCGGATCTGGACCAGCTTACTCCTACTTGTATTTACGCTTCTGTATTAAATTATATTTTCTACCTTACAATTTATCCACGCGTTTCTTTGTTCACACATCTAATAACCTCAACACGATGTAATTAAAATTAAATCTAATGAGAATATTACGGACATATTCACAAAGTTTTTATGTAGAGAAGAATATGAAAAATTTAGACAACTAATGAATGTAAAATGAAAGAAAATATGTGAAACCAAAGCGTACAATACAAATGTAAGGAGGCATGTTAAACGTTATTTAGTATTGCTTTAAGAGGATCCATAATAAATTTTAACATTTTTTTATAGTTAAGCACCTTAAGTGCAATACAAGTATCTTTTAAGTTGAATTCTTTAGGGTTATTGCCCATTCCGGGAAAACACGGGAAAACGGGTTTTTCCCATTTACAATGCCATTTACGAGCGATCTTTGATTGAAGGCGATCAGATCCACCAGCCTTTTTCTTATCCAATTAGTAACCGTTGCTCTCACTTTTCTAACCAAAATTTCCATCAATGAACACGCTTGTTCCGTGGTTTAGATACACCTATCACTAGCATCCCTCTGCGACAGCACCATCATCGAACTTCACTGGTCTTTCGTTCCTTGATCAGTCAACATTGTAACTTGCTAGTAACTATTCGACCATTCGACACCTTAACTTTTTTTTTCTTTTTTTATTGATTGTTTGTTAAATTTTTACAATTTGTCCAGAAGGACATTTGGTAAAATATTATAGCTTAGAGAATAAAAGAATAAAAAAAATAAAAAAATAAAAAAAATAAATAAAAAAATAGATAAAATACAGCATGTGGATGGTTACTCCCAGCGGGGTTCCATCTTCTAGGTTTCCTATTGCATCTCTATTTCGAGGTCTGCGGGATGCTTCCTCTTCAGTCTTCTTTCTATTTTGGTTTTATTTGTTTCAGCAACCAGCTGGTTTGGGTGTGCTGCAAGTCTTTCTTTGTACTTTTTTGCGTATCTAGCGATTTCCTCATCGACTGTTGGAATTTTTAGATCTTTTCGTAGGTCTTCATTTCTGACGTACCTTGGAACGTTAACTATTGTCCTTAAAATTTTTGCTTGCTCTATTTCTATTTTGCTTATGTGACTCATTGCTGCCGTCCCCCATAGTGGGACTCCGTATGTCCAGATTGGTTTGATTATTGTTTTGTATATATTTAGTTTATTCATTGTGCTTAATTTAGATTTTTTATTGATTAACCAGTACATCTGCTTCCTTTTTGCACTTATTCTGTTTATTATTGATTTTATATGGTGCTTCCATGTAAGGCGTGTGTCTAAATTTATTCCTAGATATTTGACTTGCTTTGTTTGTGCTATGTGGGCGCCGTTCAGTTGAATATCTGGTGTTTTTCCTTTTCTAAGTGTAAATGTTATGTGGTTGCACTTGCTGGTGTTCACTTTTATTTGTTTGTTTTGCAGCCATTTTTCTATTTTTGTAGTGTGTTCTTGTAGTAGTGCGGCGGCCGTTTCTAGATTTGCATGCCTCACTAGTATGGCCGTATCGTCCGCAAACGTCAGTGTTTTACTGTTGACAGTTGTTGGTATATCTGCCGTGTATAGTGTGTATAATATTGGTCCTAAGACACTTCCTTGCGGTACTCCTGCCTTGATGTCCTTAATTTCAGAGTATGCATCATTTATTTTTACTACAAAGGTTCTGTTGTTTAAGTAAGATTTGAGTAGTTTGTAGATTTGTTCTGGAAATTGCTTTTTGATTGTTTGAAGAAGTTTTTCATGGTTAACTTTGTCGAATGCTTTTTCGATATCCATAAAGAGTGCTGTGCAGTATTGTTTTGTTTTAAGCGACTGTAAGATTTCATTGACTAGTCTATGCATTTGTTCTATTGTGGAGTGTTTATTCCTGAATCCAAATTGATGGTTCGGTATTAGTTTTTGTTTTTCTATTGTTGCTTTTAAGCGATTATATATTATTTTCTCTAATAATTTGGAAAACGCAGGTAGTAATGATATCGGCCTGTAGGATGCAGTTAGATGTGGGCTTTTGTTTGATTTGGGTAACATTACTATCTGTGCTATTTTCCATAGTGTAGGAAAGTACTGTATTCTTAGAATTGCGTTAAATATTATCGTTGTTAGTCTTATTGCCTTTGGGGGAAGGTTTTTTAAGATTTTTCCATTGATCAAGTCAAATCCTGGTGCTTTACTTGTCTTTGTTGCCTCAATTAAGTTTGTAACTTCTTGCGCTGTTGTGCTGAGTATGGTGCGGCGTTTATCAGTTGTGTTGCTGGCATTTTCCACTTCTTCATTTGTTTGCCATCCAGGGATGCTGTTATTAATTTCATACGGCGAAAATATATTTTGTAGGTGCCTTGAGAATTCTTCTGCCTGTTCTTCGTTGGTTCTGGCCCATGTGTTGTCCATTTTTCTGATTGCTGGGATTGTTTTTATTGTTTTCTTAATTTTGTTAGTGACTTTCCATAGGGAGTAGTCGGTATTCTCATGCGCGGATAGTGATACGATGAATTTTGAGAATTCGTTATTATGATGTTCCCTTATTTTATTCTTTAGTTCCTTTGCAAGTTTATTTAGGTTTTTCTTGTTTTCTCGTGTTCTCTGTTTTTGCCATTTTGCTTTCGCTTTTCTTTTTTCCCTGATTTTGTCCAGGATGTCCTGCGGAATAATTTTTGATTGCCTGCTATTTGTTTCATAGGTGGTGGTTGCCCACGCTGCTTCCTGTATTATTTCTGTCAAAGTTGCTACTGCCTGCTCAATGTGTTCAGGTGTTTTCAACGGGATATTGCAGTTGATTTTGTTTTCGATTAGCTCTTTGAAAGTTCGCCAATTGGTGGTTTTATTGCAAAGCGATTCTGACTTGCTATAAAGTAGTGGTTTGCTTGTATATTCTATTATAATTGGTGTATGGTCGGAGTTAAGTTCGAAGCTGGTCGCTATTTTTAATTTGCTTACATTTAGCCCTTTTGTTACTGCAAAATCCAACAGGTCAGGTATTTTATTGGGGTCTGTCGGCCAGTACGTTGGTTTTCCTGTAGATAGTACGTTGAGGTTGCTGCTTCTAATGTATTTTTCTAATGTTCTACCTCTCGGCGTGTTAATTCTCGAACCCCATAATGTGTGCTTTGCATTGAAGTCTCCAGCCGCTATATAGTTGTCGCCTAAGGATTGGAAGTACTCTTCCCATTTTTTAAGTGTCATTTTGTGTCTCGGAGGTACATATACTGCTGACATCTGGAAGTAATTGTCATTGGTTTGTATTGTGACAGTGGTTGCTTGTAGGTGTTCTTGATTTGTTTGACTATGTAAGTGATGCTTGATGTCATTTTTTATTATTACTGCAGTTCCTCCATGTGCTTTACCTGAGGGATGTTTGGTATCGTATATGGTGTAGTACGGTATTTTCATGTAGTTTTTTAGGGTGAAATGTGTTTCTGAGACAAGTAGTATATCAATATTATTTTTGTACAAAAATATTTTAGTTTCGTGGGCTCGCTGTTGCAAGCCATTGGAGTTCCAGACTGCTATTTTCAAAATGTCCATCTCTACTTTTTACTTAGCAAGTTAGTGAGTAGTTGTAACATGATTGTTGTTTGTTGTGCTTGTTGTCTTAGTATTGTGTTTAGATCACTTACCATTTTTCCTAACATTTCCATACCTTTAATGATTGTTTGGGCATTTCTTTGATGTCTGTAACGTCTTCGATGTTATTGTTTTCATTCTGATTGATTGCAAGCGTTGGTTTGCTAATGTTTTTAGTTACTTGTGCGTAGCTTCGTTTACCTTGGGGATCTATGTTTTTGCTTATAGCGTTTAGTTCGTGTTGTGCTTTCAATGCTGTTTCGTTATCCGTTATACTTTGTTGTGGTTGATGGTCATTGTGTGATCTGTTGCGAAGTGGAGGAAACAGTTTACGTTGTATTTGTTTCCTTATTTCACATCCTTTGTAGCTGGCTGGGTGGTTTCCGTTACAATTATAGCATTTAACTTGTTCTATTTTTCCTGTGTATGGGCAGTGTATTGTTAGGTGATTTTTTGCGCATTTAACACATGCCGGGCTTCTGTTGCAATAATTTTTTGTGTGTCCGTATTGTTGACACCGCATGCATTGTGGTATATCTTTTTTGTAGCGTGGTGGTTCCACTGTTACAATTGTATTTAGTATTTTTTTGATTTCATAGATTTCCTTGTTATTGGTTCTGGGTTCCAGTTCTATTAAGAATAATGGCAATGGTTGCTTCGTATCGTATCTTGTCATATTGTTTATTGCTCTTGTTTCATGGCCAATTTTTCCTAATTCTTCACTTAATTTTTTTGTGTTTGTTTTTGGATGTAAACCTCTTATAACTATTTTATAGCTCCTTTCTGTTTTGAGTTGGTACGTGTGGTATATAGCATTTTTTCCCTTTAGTTCATTTATCACTTTCCTATAAACTTCTGGGGTGTTTGTTTGAATTTTTACTTGTTCTAATTTTGTTTGTTTTATTGTGTAGTTATCCTTCCCGACTACATTGTTTAGTAGATTATTTGGGCCTCAACAAATATTGGTGGTGGTTTTGATATGTAAGGTGTTTTAGTTGTGGTTTTGCTTGTCGGGTCATTGTCTATTTCTTCCGTTAGTGAGCTGAAGGAGTTTCTTAAAGGTAATTCTTGCAGCCATCGCTGTTTGTCTGTATCTGGATTTCCTGCAGCATTTGTGCCTGGAATTATTTTACGTTTTTTGCTAGTCTTTGCTAGCTTCCAGTTTTCGTCCTGGTAACTTATTTTGTTGTCGTGTCTGCACTCCTCCTGTCTCCGCTGCTCTTCCATTTCTTCTATTTCCATATCATTTTGGTTGTTATTATTTTGTTGTTGTTGCTGTAAGCCTGGTAAATCTGACGACCCTTTTATGTAATATTTTTCTCCTTTGGTTGCAATCTTGATTGTTGATATCTGCTGCTGCATTGTTTGTCACTATCACTATTCGTAGCACTTCTCTGAATCACTTGACTGGAGCACATGTTTGCTTACACACATCTGTTCGCCTCGGTTGCCCGAGCGATACTAACATAGAAATTAACCAATTAACAGCAACGTCCATTTCCCTTACCCTCCGAGCGGAGGCTTTCCTCGACGAATCCGATGATTTCGTGCCCTTAGGCATACCCCATCATAGTTTTCTTCTGCAGCGTCGTCGTGACGGAAAGTCATTCCCTGTCTTGCAGTCTCATTAGCCAGATACCTAGTGTGTTCGTACGATCGGTGGATAATCCACGTCTCAATAAAGAGTTAGTCAAGCGATCCTTGTATCGCGAGGAGTAAGTCGAGTCCGACTTAGACTTTGGAGCAAAGTACATCTGTTATCCCGTTGACCGCGGATTCGTTATCGAACCTAATGTCATTGTCATTAGTGTCTAATTACCGCGGCCACTTGCCAATCTTTTAACATACTTGTGTTAATAAACGCTACCTCGATTGTGTGACAACAATGAATAATTCCGATGAAGATTTATTACACGCCCCTAACCCAAATCTTAACGATAACCCGACATATATTTCCAACACTTCAATAACTTTAATATTTAATACAATTGTGAGTATGTCGACAGCCAAACTATAAGTGAGTACGGAATGAGACTCCTTTTCGAGTTGGCGAATATGTTTTGATTCTTTTCGACTTGGCGACTGAGCATTGACTGACTGTCCGCTCTCGTGTTATTACGGAGGAAAGCTCGTTGTGGGTGTGTTTTAAGTACGAAGAAAGCGGATTCGTTGCTCACACTTTTCGTTAGGAAAGTGAGGGTAACGATCCGCAATGCCCATTGGTTACAACCAACGTTAGTAAATAAAGATAGGTGGTGGAAGCCCCCTACCAACGTGGCTCGTCGGTAACATTGTTCGTGGGAAACCCGCTTTCTCCGTAATTATTAAGAGCGCACAATAAACCTAAGGACTGATCTAAGGACCATCCATAAATCGAAGACACTAGCAGGATTAGAGATTAATGCAAGTTAAGATTAAGTTAAAACAGATTAAGTTAAAAAGGTTAAGCTTTATGCTGGGTCCTTAGGTTTATTGAGGGTCTGAATAACGGTACGTGGACCTTTGGCGGCCAGGCAACGAGGGATGGAGTAAGGATTATCTCACGCGACGTAATACCCTATAATAGGGTTATTATCGGCGCTAATCGAAGCGCCCATAAAATAAGTACTGTATTGAAATTATCCATAAATTGGCAGTCGTACAAAAGCATCTAATTTACCCATTTTATTTTCCTGTGGCGTAACATGGACAGATTCAATAGATATACGATGCACGTGACAATTATTAAAACAGGGTCAACGTCACTTGATACCCTCGTTATTTATCACCGTTTAACAGAATTAATAATCACACGTGTACGCGACTAGAGCGGCGTAATGCGTTCATTAATACGGCTGAATGGTGTTTTTCGCGATACCAAAAAGACCGTCGAAATATTCTTCCTCCTCAGCTTGTTATTTTTTTAATTTTTGTCAACCCTTTCTCTCCTTCTTCCTTTTCCCTCCATTTTTTCCTTTTCTTTTTTTTTTCTTTTTTTTTTTTTGTTATGTGCCACGAATCAACTGCGTCACGAACTTTTTTATTTATTTAATAGTTTATTTACGATCAATTCTTTATAGAATTTCAAGTAAATTTTTTTGGCGTGGTACTGTAACTTGGATTATAAAAATTTATAGTGTGTTAGATTCTAGTTGAATCTAATGCTTCAATCTAAGGGGTATTGCCTTTTTAGTCTGCGGATCCGATCCGTCGTGTCGAGTAATTGAGTAACTAATGGGTTTTGGTGGTTGTTAACTCTTGTATTATATCTGTTTCTGAACTTGGCTAATTCTTCTTTGACTGTGGATATCTTAATGTCGCGATGTATTGTTTCGTTGGTAACATACCAGGGTGCATCTATTAGGGATCTTAGGTTTTTTGATTGGAATCGTTGGAGAATTTCTATGTTGGAGTTGCTCGCTCTCCCGCATAGTTGGATTCCATAGGTCTAAACAGGTTTTAATATGGTTTTGTATAGTGTAATTTTACTTTGCGTACTTAAGTTGGAACGTCGGCCGATGAGAAAGTAGAATTTTTTAAATTTTGCTTTGAGTCGTTTGGATTTATCTAAGATATGTTGTTGTCATGTCAATTTTCTGTCCAGAATCATGCCCAGATATCTAACTAACTCTTTATCTGGAATAGGTATATTGTTTATAGTCACCTGTGGGCAAGTTTGTTTTCGTAGCGTGAAAATTACATGACTGGATTTGTTTTCATTGACTTTGAAGCGCTATTTGTGGAACCACTCTTCCATAGAGTCGAGACCTCGCTGGAGAGTAGAGGAGGCAATTGTCGGGTCTGAGTGCGAGGCTAATAAGGCTGTATCGTCAGCATATGTCGCTATGTTATCTCTGTCGAAGTTGGTAAATCTGCAGTGTCCATGTTGAAGGTACACATCAGCGCGCGTAAGAGGAAAAAAGAAAGAAAAAAAAATGAGGACTGAAAAGAAGCAAGTCAGCCATGCAGAGGAAGGAGCCCCCAGCACCAACGCAGCAGCGGGTAGTCAAGCGAACAACGTGGTGGCGACATCCCGCGACCAGGGCCGCTCGAGGGTGGACCGACAGGCCAACGGGTGCACTCCTACGCCCGGCGAGGCGGGAAACGACGGAATGGAGGTGGACACGAGGAGCCCACAGGGAACTTCGGACAGACAAGAGGGCGTTTTCCTCGTACCGGCCATGGTAGGCGATGCCACGTCGCTGACGGCAGGAGGATCCCGAACGCGAATGAGGCCCGACGATGAGAAGTCGGCTACCCCACCTATGTCGCACACATCACTGGTCTCGACGGTGATCAAGGGGAAGAAGAGGAGGCTGATATCACTGACCCCGGACGTCTCCGAAGAACTGAAGTCTGAAGCGCTGAAGTCACACGGCAGATCGCCGAGATAATACGGGTTGCGAAGACATCTTCCAACCTAAAAGGTACCTATATGAAGGCGCGGCGGGCTACATAACCACCGCGTGGAAGAACCAAATGTTGCAGAGCGTGGGGCCAGGGCAAAACAGCGGCACCGCAGCGGCGAAGCTTGCGGACGCCAGGATGACTGCACTGGAAGAGGAGAACGCAGCCCTTCGCCAAGAGCTATCGCGAAGGACTGCCTGCGCGCATGAATGCCCACGGTGTAGAGGCTCGGCCTCCGAGTCTGACCGCCCTCCGCGCGAGGGCAAGAGCGAGAACGCGCGCCTGGCTGATCCGGAGAGGAGAGTCGAGGAGATCAGACCCTCCATATTAAGGGCGATAGAAAAGCGCTTCGGGGGCCACCTATTAAATAACCCCGAAACACGGCAGCGAACGACGGAGCACCCCGCTACAAGCCGCTCCACCACCGCTGCCGAGAAACCACCAACACCTTCCCCGAGGAAACAGGAGGGGGAAGAGTGGAAAGTGGTGGCTTCCAAAAGGGTGAGAAGGAAAGAGACCAAGGAGAGGATGGCAACTGACGTCCGGGAAACGGCGAAGAAAGGGGGAAGGACTGCGGCCCCAACACCACCGGCGAGGCGGCAGTCAACGCGGCAACCCCAGAAAAGGACGACGGGACTACCCAAACTGAGCAGCGGCGCAGCTGCAATGAAAACAGGACCGTCGCCGGCATCGAGGATGGCCACGCTCCCCCGCATACAGCGAACGTCTGCGGTGACCCTCACACTTAGCGAGGGAGCAAAAACAAAGACGTCATACGCTGAAATAATAGCCACGGCCAGACGGAGCATCCCCCTCACGGAGATCGGCGTTAAGTCGATAGGAATGAGGAAGGCCGTGACGGGCGCAATAATAATCAAGGTGCCCGGTGACAAAGGAAGAGAAAAAGCGTTGCAACTGGCGACGCACCTAAAGAAGGTGCTAGACCCGACAGCGGTCAAAGTGGCAGCGCCCACATGGACGGCGGAACTCAAGATAGTTGGGATCGACATCTCGATAGAGAAGGAGAAACTGCGACAAGCGCTGGCCCTGGCGGCAGAGTGCGAAGTCCCGCCTCCGCACCCAGATGCCCCCTGTGCGAATCGCTCGGGGCACCCGCCACCATAGGATGGGAGGGACGGCATGCACGCCGCCAAAGACAAGAAGGGTGACCGGAAAAAAAACACCCTTCCGCGAACCAGCCGCCACGGAAAGAACACAGGGATGCCCCGCCACCGCCGTTGCGGTCAAAGAAATAACACCAGCTGCAGCAGTAGCAGCAGCAGCGGTAGATGGCCGGGGGGAGGCCATGGAGTTGGCGCAATAAAATCAAGCGCATACTCCAGGGCAACCTAGGAAGATCGAGGCGAGCGCAAGACATGCTCTTCCAGACCATCCGGGAGAGCGAGGTCGCCCTCGCTGTGGTAGCAGAGCCATATAGCGTCCCCGACTCCCCCAATTGGGTCGGTGACTTGGAAGGGTCAACGGCCATCGGATGGACGACGACAACGACGTCGAGCGCCCCCGGCGCTCTGCTAGATCGTGGCAACGGATCCGTCGCGGTCGAGTGGGCTTGGATAGCGGTGGTGGGCGTCTACGTCTCCCCCAACAGCTGCCTGGACGCGTACGGAGACTTCCTGGACGGAGTGAGCAACTGCATTAGAAGAAGATGCCGCTCCCGCCAGGTGCTCATACAGGGGGACTTCAACTCCCGTACAAACACACGTGGAAGGATGCTGTTCGACTGGGCCGCGGGCCTCGGACTCCTCCTAACCAACAGGGGCTCAACGAGCACGTGCGTAGCATGGAGGGGTTCCTCTGTGGTAGACATCACGTGGACCACTGCCAGCCTGCATCGACGGATACGCAACTGGAGAGTGGTTGAGGAGGTCGAGACACTGTCCCACCACCTATATATAATGATGGAGCTTACCTCAAGTACTCACCGGTCACGGCATGTTCGGGGAGTACCTGCTAAAAATTCAAAGGGAGGTGACGTCTATCTGTCACCGCTGCCAAGAGGAGGAAGACACGGCACAGCACACACTGGAGCGCTGCACAGCGTGGGAAGAACCGCGCCGCGTACTACGCCTCAGCATTGGCGATATGCTAGCCCCTGAAGCGGTCATAGAGGCCATGACGAGGGCCAACAGGAGTTAGCCGCCGTCCGCAACTACTGGGAGCAAGTAATGCTAGCGAGGGAACGGGCGGAGAAGAACAGAGAGAAGAGAGGCGATCCCGTCAGAGTGGCTCGCCGAAGAGAAGCGATATGACGCTGCGAGACCGCGGCAACATCACTACCGCCGTCATAGAAAAGCGCGGCGAAGGAGCCGTCAGACTGTGGAGGGTCTGCCCCCCCCTTCAGACTCGCACGACGGCCCAGGGAATGCGGCACTAGGAGGGGTGACCCACCCCTAGCTGCCAAACTAAACCAGGATGCTTCCCACAACAACAAAGGACGACGACGACGAGGGAATGTTGCGATAGCAAATCTAAAGAAAGGAACCGGGACACTCCTGACAAGCGTCATGAAGACCACCGTGGGGTTTTAGTCGGTAAGAGTCCGACACTACCCGCCGCCCCCCAGAGGGCTGTCAGGCGTCCATGAGGATTTCCCCACGATAAAAAAAAAAAAGTGTCAATGTTGAACAGCAAGGGTCCGAAGACACTGCCTTGGGGTATGCTAGCTTCTATTGGAAATGTTGAGGTTATAGCGTCTAAGTGTTTTACCATAAATTTTCTATTGGTTAGGTAGGATTTTAGGATGGAGTAGTAGGTGTGTGGTAGGATTTTCTTTAGTTTGAACAAAAGCCCTTAATGCCATACTTTGTCGAATGCCAGTTGAACGTCTAGAAATACAGCAGTGCAATATTTTTTCTTTTCTTACTCTTGGGTAGTTTTGTGAGTTATACGATGAATTTGCTCTATCGTAGAATGCCGGAAACCGAATTGGTGATCTGGCAGTGTTTTTAGATCCTCTAAGAGTGAAAGGAGTCGTATCATTAGCATCTTCTCGAATAGTTTGGGCAAAGTGGGCAGAAGACCAATTGGGCGATAAGAGCCGGTTTCATGTATTGGTTTCCCAGGTTTGGGAATGAGAGTAATCAATGATATTTTCCAAAACTTGGGATAGTATTGAAGGCGGAGAATTGCATTAAAAATAGAAGTGATGATTGCAATCCCTTTTATGGGAAGCTTCTTAATGGCTTACTTATCATATCATGCCCCTATGCTTTTTTGGGATTTAGGCGTCGCATTAACTCTATGACAATTAGTGATGAGAAAGGCTCAATAGGAGGAGATATCTGGAAGAAAGAGTGCAGGTATTCAGTTATTTCGTCTGAAGTATCGGGGGAATTTGTTTTGAAGGCGTTAGTTAGATGATTGGGAAACAAGTTGGCTTTTTGTGTATGGCTAAACACCCATCCACCTTGCGGACAGCGAATTGGAGGGATTGTTAGCAGAGGATGAGAGAGTTTCCTGGATGCCTTCCATAGTGAGTAGTTAGAGTCAGCTGTGGGAGATAGGTTGGCAAGGTATTTTTGAAAACAGTCGTTTCTATAGTTTCTAAAGGTTTTGGTGTATTTTCTTGTTGCATTGTTTAGCTTGCGCTTGTCGTCGGGGATTCTATGGCTCTGCCATATTCTTCTAAGTCTGCATTTTTCTCTGATTTTTTTAAATATGTGGTGGGCATATTCGTGTTTATTGTCGAAGCTCTTCATAGGTGTGGAAGAGCGGATAGCGTTTACTATGCTGGTGTTTATGTATTCCGCGGCTGCTTCTATATCTTCGTTTGTTTTTAAGCGAATTGGGGCTGATGTTGTATGATTGAAGATTTCCTTAAAGAGTTGCCAGTTGGTGAGTTGGTTGTGAATAAAGCCATTAGGTAGATTTTCAATAATTGTTGAGTTAATTATTGCTATTACCGATGAATGATCTGAAGAAAGTTCCACAGAAGATTGGACATATCTTGGCAAGATGTTTTTGGTTATGAATAAGTCTAATGTGTCAGGTAGTTTGTTATTGTCAGTGGGTCAGTAAGTGGGTTCGTTCGTACTGAGGTAATTAAGTCTGTTGGTGTTTATACTGATCAGTTGATTTTTACCCCTTCCTGTAATAAGTCTGCTCCCCTATTGGGTATTTTTAGCGTTGTAGTCTCCTCCTGTTATGAATCTATCGCCGAGGTCTGCGAGAAAGTTATCGTAGTCCTCTTTAGAGATAGAATGTCTAGGAGGGTAGTATACTGGTGATTGGACCATGCCAATCTTCTATTGCTACGTTTGTGGCTTGGAGGTAGTCCTTCTGGAATGATGGAAGCTCATAATGTTTTATGCTGGTTTTGATGATAATTCCGGTGCCGCCATGGGATTTTTCGAGCCTATCGAGTTTATTCGTCCTTTGTGGAGTGGGAACTGAGACTGGAACATTTTGGGAATGTTCATTATAGATTATCGGTCTAGTTTGTACTTCTTGAACTATCTGTGCATAGAAGATTGAAGGAGTAGATAATTTTTGTGGGCTGGCTGTTGGAATCGTGAGGTCCTTAACTCTGAGTTTGGAGTACTTGTTGTTATATAAGATCTTGTAAGCTGAGCAGCCTTTGTAGTTCGCAAGGTGGCCTACTTGACAGTGGATACATTTCGCAGGAGTTTCTGCTGATTTAGTGCATTGTTCTGTAGAATGAGGACCTGCACATTTGACGCAGCAGTAATTGCGGTTGCAATATTTTTGCGTGTGGCCGTATCTCTGGCACCTTTTACACTGAACTATCTCTTTTTTTGTAAAAGGTGGTTCCAATTTTATTACTGAGTTCATTAAACGGTAGATATTATATATTTCTTTGTTGTTTGGTTTTTGCTTTAAATCAACACAGAATAAAGATAGTGGGATTTTTGTGATTCTGTGTCTTATATTGCTGATATTGGTAACTTCAGGGCCAAGATTTTGGAGTTTGTATTTCAGTTCGTCTAAGTTAGCAGAGTGGTGAATGTTGCGTAGTACCACTCGAAGGGGTCTTTCTTGTTTTAGTTTATAAGTGTGGAATTTAGCGTTCAAGAGTAAACTAGTTCCCGATGTTTGGGCCATCTTCGAGCTAGTTAATTCAAATTGAAATAACTAGTCGAGAGGCTATGATTTAGATTGGAGGTTAGAAGAGTCTGATTGTTCACTGTTGAGTTTAGAAGCACTTGTTTTATTTTGATTTCGACGGAGGGTCGTCACTTGTACTGTGAACTGCACTAGGCACTAGACACGCACGTGTTCACGCTTTCGCAGTCGACGGCTGAATCGAGTCCGGATGGTTGGAAAAAAATCCTATACACCAGCAATACCTATCTCAACTTATACACCAACAGAATCTATCACGACCTATCCATCTCACTTTTTTCATATCATTTTCAAAATATGACCTCGTTGAGTATTTCAGAAATTCAAGAAGTTTTAGAAAATTATTTTTATCGATCTACGAACGAAGGCAGTTTTGTCTCAATATACAATTTTTATAAATGTCACGAATTACCAACATTTAGCAACAAATCGTGATGAATAGAAAGAAATATATATCTTTTAATATGTGACATGTAACATAATTTATATTGAGGTGGTGTTTGATGTAAGGTACCCAAGAAATACTCTCGGTGTTCAACAATGTAATTTATTTAACAATCAACAATCAATAATCCTCGCTTCTCGACTATGTTTGCTCCACTGTTAAACTTAACCCTTCGCACTTCGCTGTTCAAAACCGAATGAATCTTTGAATAGATTCTTTTCCTTTGTTGCCCCTCGATATCCCCACTACACACGCGTTCATTAGACGTCTGCGTCCGTTGCCGCGTACGCTTTCTTCCGAATATTCGGCAGAAGGACCGTAGGGATATCGATGGCTTATTAGGCATGTCGGCCTTACGCTTCGATAATATTATGCTTTGTGTCGCGAAACCGTCGGAAAGTTTCGTCGTCGAGTGCCGCCACAATATCAAGAAACATTTACCTAAATATCGTCGATAGTTATCAAGATTTTATCAGATAAACAAATTAGCCAACTCAGAATATGTCATAACTTTAGTAAGCACATGTGATCGAGTTTTATTGACCAATGCAAATAACGATGATATGCTGAAAAAAGCTGTAAAAATAATGTTTTCATTAGTGATGTAGTAGATATAGTTTTCATTTTACTCATTGTCAGACGTAGGCCTAGTTCCACTGATGTTTCCTTTAGATTTCTACACCGTAAACTTATTAATTTTGGAAAAGACCATTTTCGTTTTCCCATTTTCTTTTTACATACATTTTCAAATCCTAACATCTTGTCAAACATTTTGCACCTTTTCAGATTAATTAAATTCTTCGTCAGCTATTCTCGAGTTAACGTGAAAATCTGAAACCGTTCACGGAATTCTAATTACCGTAGCAGCCTATTTCGTATTCACCGAGCGCAGTATACTATGTTGCATTATTGATATTCGAATACATACGCTGCTTTTACGGGCTGTCGTGTTACACATCAATACATACTTACTGCTACTACATGGAAATTTTTAGCAATGCCGCTAACATCACTTAATATATCAATCCACAAAAACGTGTTCCTCAAACCAAGGCGCTGGTCATCAAGTTGCGCGAAACAAACGTTCGAGCAGTCGGCATTTCATCGTAATGCGATATGATGCGTTCTCTGATATACCATGAATAAGCGATTGTCTGTGTGAAAATTTCTCTTTTCTTTTTCACGGCGCGAGCGATCAAATGGCAACTTGATTCCATTAGTTCATTATTTTACGCGAAGAAGCTTGCTATCGAACATTTTCATTAAATTTGTTGTTTCTCGCGTGATAGCAGCTCTATATATGCAGATATAAACCTTACAGGAGGATGGAAATGCGTAGATCATCAACGAAATACTTTAAACAAGAATTAATTGCAGTCTGTTACGCCGCGAGGCTTACTATAGGCCGTATTCCTAACCGTTTCTCTTGGTACTACAGTGTCGCAGACAGATCGTCTTATATGACCGTCGAGATATACACAAAGTAACGATAAACGTGTCACGTAAACTTGAGACTTCGATTATAAAAGAAAATAAGGTTGAGCCGTAACCCAACTATTAACTTTCTTTTATCGAACTTTATTATAAATACAACGATTACAATGATTTTACAGAGGTAGAATGATACTGAATCAGAGAAAGGCTGAACAAGAACTGCTCGAGCTGGCTTATATGCGTCTCGGCTTATATGCTTTTTGGTTTGGGGATGTTGAGGGGCTCAGTGTAGGTTATGATGTGCAAAAGAGTTCGAAGGTCGGAGGTTGATGTTTTATCTATGAAGTAGATTAAGGTATGTCATAGGCTCGGTGTAGGCTATGATGATAAGGTGGTGACGTGTGCAAAAGAGTCCGAAGCTCGGGGGGTAGATGTCTTATCTCTGGTGTAAATTAAGACGTGGTTGATGTCACAAACGCATAGTTGTCAAGCAGCGAGTTCTAGAAACATCGATTCGCCTTCGATTCGTTATTTTATCTACACAAAGAACCGAGCGTGGTGGGGGTCGTCTCCCAGAGAAGACAAAGGAAAAAATCATAGGACAGTCAGTATCATTTGAGGATTCATACCGAATGCATCGAGAGGTTCAGAGGAATAAGATCCAGGTCACTTAGTCAAACGAATACATCGAGAAATATCATAAAGTCGGGTCGAATTACAATAACAAATTAATTGTATCATCGTTAAATGTGACGTGTTCATTATAATTTTAAATATTGTTAAAAATACAAGCTTATATTAACCCTGTTAATTCAGTATTACAATCATTTGAACTACCTCTGTTATCCTAACCGAAACAGGGGAACGACTGATTCACGGCGTCGATTATCAGAATCGTAGCGAGAATTTACGCCTCTCGCTGATGCGTTTTCCTCGCGATCGCGTCTCTCCGTGAATGGTCGTAACACAGCCATTGGTTGAAACACTAGAGTACATCATGCGAGAACCTTATATCTATCTGTGCGAAATGCAAAGGATTAATGTATTCGATTTAGCAGTTAGTTTTCTATTATTTAACAGTTAGCAGAGATAACAGTTTTAAAAGAAATCGATTTTTTAGAAGCTTTCTTGGAAAAATCATTGATACTCCCCAGTATATTTGGTTCCCCAACCAAATATTCTTGATAAAATATGTATAAGATCAAGTTGCTTAAATTTTTAGATTACAAGAATGCAACTATTTTCATTTTAATTGTTTCTATTATTTATTGAATAGTGTTACGTCCGGTGACTCTTTACATTCGAGGCGGCCACCAGCTGTGCACATAGAATTAAGCAGGCCGCTATAATCCTAAAGAACTGCTATAAAACGAGACTTTTCGATTTACCGTTAAGACCGTCAATTAGCATAAAACATCTCCGAGTCAAGAGGTTCCTTATGGTTATTGCTCCATCAGGTAAAAATTAGGAAAACGTGGATTTTCGAACTCTGACGTGTCTCATTAAATGGACATACTTTTAATTCATCGAAAAAAAGTTGATGTTTTAAACTTCCTACATTTGTTAATTTGTCGTACATATCTGCATACCACGGAAGACTTTGTGAAGAGATTAATAAGGTAAAATTTCAAAATAATTGAAGTATTTAGAGACTAAACATTTATTTTGAATTATGATACAAACATAATAAGAAGAAATCGTTTCGAACAAGAGGTTTTGAATGCATTTAACATAAAAATCTTACAACTTCAAGTCCTTTTTAGTGTTAACAGACGTAAGAAACTTAAATTAAACATACAGTGAAAAAAGTTTCTCATTCGCACTAAAGATGATCTATGACATTAAAACAATAAGAAAAACAGTAATTAACAAAATACGTTGATTGATAAGATAACCACAAGAATTACTAATAATTAGCAGAAGTATTAATCGATCATCCGAAGAGTTGGAAGCACATCGGCCATGTCGCAGATAAACTTTTTTCCTCAGCACGAAAAATAGTAAAAATAAATCGGTAGGAAAGGAGATTTTCCTCTTGCGTGGCTTATAACGAGAAAAGTAATTCCAATTTAAATATATCCCGAAGTGTTGGGAAAAATAATATGCTGCGATCGTCATTGGAACTCGCGGAAAGAGGAAACTAATTCCCAGAGGTAGCTCGATCGAATGATCTCGTGAAATCGAAGGCAATCGATAAAAGATATTCGCAATGGTCCTTTATTAGTTGAATTGCGATTAGTTTCCAAAAGAGACAAACATTGAAATATTATCAATTGGAACAAGTTTTCGCTCTTCGCGTATCTTGCAAAATAAAATTTGAAAATGAAGGACGGAGAATCTTTTTGACCTGGAACATGTCTTCATTTTACCACATTCAATTATTAAATAAAATAACAGTTTTATATTTATAGCTTTATAAATTATACAGTTTCCTATATTTAAAAACGAAGCAAGATATCGGAGACTATAAAAACGCAAAAGCCACTAACATTTATTTCTAAATATATAGTATCGTGGACAGATTGCCTAAGAAATATCGGATGAACTATAAACAATGTTGCGAGGAAACCTAAATGCCGACAGGCCGAAAAGGTCGCGAAATTTCAATGGGCTTCAACTGAAAATGTATCGTCGGTCCTTTAGTCGAATAGTTACGCGGAAGAAGGCGTACGTGATCTTGATCGCGGATGGTTACGGAATACGTACATATTGGGGGTATGAGAAAATGCAAAAGGAGATGCTTAAGGGAGAAAGAAGAATTAATCGGCAGTCTGAGAGTCGAGTTGTGAGGAGTTGTTATGAGTTGTAAACTATTAGTTGTGACTTTTGAACTATCCATTTAATTGTCTTAGTTATAGCACATTACTGTATTTAGTTCACGTTAAATAACCATCGTTTCCTGTTTAATCCATTGTAAATAAATCCATCTATCAATAAACTTATCATATAGGATAGAAATCATTGGAAATCCTAATTTCTAATATTTCTGAATAAATAAATCCTATAAATATAGTTGAACGAATTTACCATTTAATTTCGACTACCGTTATCAAAATTGTAATGTTTGCTTTTCCCTCTTATAGAAATGCACTCTTCATGAAAAGTTTTGAGCAAATTTCTAAGACCCTAACCCAATGACAGGAATATAACAGGTCTGACTGCGTGTCTCATACAAAAATTCAAATGCGCCACCGGGATTTGCCCCACATGAAACGGAATAAAACACGGGCAAACAGCACGGGAATCGTGTGTTTTCTTTCTATTTCTCCGGTGCATCTAAGATTTTTGTTGGTAAACCGGTAAGAAATTTTGAGTAGACACGCAGATACTAGGTCGTCGTTATTATTTTCTCGTGGGGAAACATTATTCCATTCGCTTTAATATTCGGAGAATTTGTTTATAACTAACTAGTAACGTTTAAAAACGCTCGTACCCTTTATTAACTCACCCGAACCGTTTCATGATGTTTCTAGAAAATTTACCAGTCGAATTCCGTGCTTTACAATAAACATTTATCGTTAAACGATAGTAATTTGCCTATTACGATAGAACGATACTTTTTTCTATGTTACATGGTAAGACTATAATGCTATATAAGAAAAAAAATCTCGCATGGCTCTAAAATATGCAAATATATCGCAAGATTTTTCAACCGACCATTAGTCGGTTATTAGAATGATACGCTGCCTGACTTTATTTCAAGCTATGCAATTCCACGTGAGAAAATCAATAGGCACATAGTTGAAAATAATGGAGGAAAACATTTTGTTTTCTACTATATTCTATTGCTTTTCCTAGTGTGCTTGAAATAGCCTTCCGAGTACATCGATAAATGAAAAGTTTATCCAGATAATACTGAGCTCCAATGCGAGATTCGCGTAATATAGTTCGTATAAATCTTTTGTTGAGATCAACAGTGTATCAAGCAAGACGGTTCCAAATGACATTAGCAATATTAATTTTGTACAAATAACCATAGTTGCGTCTTTCGACATAAGACATTTGTAGCACAGATTTAGATTATGACAAAGATGAACTAGAAGATCTTATATCTATTGTATCGTAGAAGAAGGAGAATAATCGATTACACAGAGATAATTATTTTATTAAAACAAAGAAAAACGAAGAAAGCGAAGAGGTAATCAAATTAAATTAATATGGTAATAACAAAGAACAACTGTATAAACTTATTTATCAGTTCTCCTATAATTTAGTAAGACATTCAAAGATTACCTGCCGCAAACTTTGAGTCTCTCGAATAATTAGGGAAAATGTTCACCCTTATCCCATTCGAGAAAAGAAGAGTAAAGGTTGGTGGATTGGGGAAAGGCGTTAAAAGACTTGGTAAAGGAAATTAAATAGATAACATTTGCCATCGTAAGGAGGCAGATCTAGTCACGTGCTGCCGCGTGAGACAATTTCATCCGTTTTTAACGGGATACGATATATTTAAAGTTTACTCGTAGACACCAGAGGCCAAAACCCGGCTAAAAGGGGATGATGTAGATTCCTCATGATATGTATGCGCTATTTCGTTTTACAGAGAAAATTAGTAATCTGAAGGCCACTGCATACTATTGCTTAACACTATACATAAAGTTGACAGGACAATTTTTTAGGAATTTTTGAAGATGATTAGAATAATTGTTAGCCATAGGGCAGGGACTGGCCGCTAGAAATTACGTCCAATTAATATCAGCCGCTTAAACATCCTCTTTTTAGACCTATCGGTTTTCTTGGTAAACCGGCAAAAGCTTATTTAATTAATAATCCGCGAGCGGGTGATCACAATTTCCAGTTTTAATTATCACTCGTTTTCTGGGTTCGGAGAAAGAGAACGCTTTTTAATCCAATGACGATTTCTCCAAATATTTCATCTTTGCTAGTTGCGCTCACTGCCACAGGATTTTCACGGAAATACTTTGCACATAAACACCCGTATAAATGCGTTCGAATAGATGGACATGTGCAACATCAAAAAATCTTTACAAAAGGTCGACAAAATCGGTTTAACACGTAGTGTCTTTGTGTATTTCGCATCAGAGCCGTCTAAGGACTAAAACTGTTCGTACGTTAAGTCAAGCAACGCGACGGACTAAAGAGTTAATCGAATTGAAATACTCAATTTTAATATGAGGAAAAAATTTCGAATAGTACCTTAGAATTAGAATTAGTATTAATTAGAATTAAAAAAATATATTAATAAATAAATCTTAAAAAATATTAATTAGAAAATTAGAAATAGTATTATAATAGTAGTATAATATCTAGTATAGAAATATATAGTAATATAATATAACAATATAATAAGCAGTATATTGTATACAATCTTGAAAATAGGGAAAAAGGCGGGCAATGAAAATTACTTTATCGATGAAAAATTAATTGGTAACTCAACGAATGTTAGCAACATAGATGTGGAAGTAATAGTTATAAAATATTTAGTATTATTATGAATTTCATATTATACAATCGGTGATTGTCGTTAGCAAACCGCACTACCGTTTCTAATTATGATTAAAGTTCTGTCATGGTTTGTGCGTGCGACATTAAAGAAAATTCCGAGATCCGCTTAATTCGTCGCAACTGTCTGGCCGAGTGGTTTATTACGTAATAATTACTACGGTTACTAAATTTCAAGGGAGTCTTTAAACGCTGTAAAACAGTTGATGCAATTTTTCAACAACAAAAAAACTTTACGGGGATCAATGTCCTTTAATGCATTTCGACGATACGCACATTCTTCCGGCGGTAATAACTGAAATCCGACGTACTCATCCAAGCTTGTGTGTATCACGCATCCAACCTCGGAAAATAAGCAAATGGAGTTTCGTCTCCATATCTATCGCTAATTCTACGAATCGCGTGTACCTGTTTCTAGTTATCTTTTTTCCTATGTCTATGCTCGCCTCCTCTTTTTCTCCCTCTTGCTTTTATTTTCTTCCTCTTCACCTTTTTCAATTTTTTTTAATCGAGTAATCATCGTTAATTGCGAATGTAATTTCGAAATAATTTCGTCTGTATGTTGCAACTTAAATTTCAATCGCCAGGAGAATTGCAAAATTGCAAGATTCTGTTAGGTAATTGCGACAACTTTTAAATGGTTGGTTATTTCCAATTGAGTCTCTGACGTTTAATAATTTAATTAATTTTCCACTACATGAAATTTGTACGCCAAGAATCGAAGGAAGCCATATGAGAGAATTCACGTTTTGAAGTTAGAATTAGCAAGTGCCAATTGCAATCAATCTAATTATCCTGAGTTGCATAATAAAAAATCACGTCTCATCATTTATAACTTGTAATAACATGTAATTTAACCATTGATTAATTTTTTCCGTAACATCAAAACTGAATTAATACAAATTGATTGATAGAACGAAAACAGTTTTTTGCATATTACGTGCGTATTTTGTTGACCAAAGCAAGGAATTTTCACGCGTGATGCTTTTCTTATTATTTCAGAATGAGTTCTATTTCTGATTCCCTATTTCCGGGAATCGAGCTGATTGAGCTTGGCGAATTTGTCTAACAGCTTCTCCTAGACGATAGATATTTTTATATAATAGGATTTTCTATGTCCATCATGGGGACCGAATTGATCATGATAACTGGCGAAACCATCAAATCTAAAAACTTATTCCGCTCTAAAGTCAGAGTAACACTGCCAATTATGACAAGTTTTTTCAAACTGGGTTTGCCAATTTCATAGGAAAATGTAAAAGAAAAAAAAGAAAATGAAAAAAACAGGAAAATACCAAAATAATTATACGAACAGTTTATTTGTCACGTAGTGAAATTGTCATTTGTTTCGAATGAAGCATGTCTTAATTATCAAGTTATTTTCAAGACAATGGCTGAATGGGAGAAGATATTCACGATACGAAACTTGTGCCTGTTAACAGTAAAACAAATATCGTTCGAATAATTTATTGAAGACTCTAGCTGCGCAACTTAACCTTCATCAACATGATCGTTATCTATCATTTGTTAAATATTTGACTACTCTGACATAATCATCCTATCGCGATGTATCTTTATATCAATATAAGAATAGAATAAGTAAACAAAGTAACTTGAATATTATAGATCATCTATGACCCGACGATACCAACCGAAGGTTAAGCGACGAACAGAGAACATTTACGGTAAATTTCTTGTCTTACTAAGCTATGAAATTATTCATTTCGCTAAAATGGCAAATGGCCCAGCAAAGTATATAAAATTAATAATTGAAATATTTATTTTAGTCTCATAGCATGATGAATACAAAATCAGTAATCCCAACTTACTATTCAACCGAACACATATTATCTGTTGTATTTTCGCAATTCGTCCTAAATTTGTTAACCTCGTTTTGAAGAACAATTATCTTTTAAAATCAAGTTTAATCAAACTTTTTCTAGACGCAACGCAAGAGTTTTCGTCGAATTTCGTTTAAATTCACGCGAAGCTTTCTTTAAACTTTGAATAATATTCTAGTTCTAGGAGACATTCGGGTTCTTTATGAAATCAAGAGTGCCTAGAGAGCTCTGCGTATTTTTGACGGAGCATCTATTAATTTTCGGCCAACAATGGTCACAGTCTAACGTGATTACAACTTTCTGGATAACCAGAGTCGCGTGAGGCAAATGCACCGAGAGGATAGTATGAAACTTCCTGTCTACTTGGACGAAATTTATCCCAGATACTGTTTAACACTTTTATGAAAATGTCGTATATCAGATTCTTTGGTGAATCCATAAAAGAGGAAGAACGTTTCTATTTCTCCTGCTTTAACTGCCTGTTACTTTTCTATAATATGATAAATCACGTTATTTTAAACTGCCTTAAATGATTATTTTTAGGAATATGAACTTGATTTATCCATGTAAAAGGTAACATTACACATTGGTAAGTATTCTTTTCTATTTCAAATTTCCTTCTTCCATCTTCCCTAAGTTTTCCAAAAGATTTGAACTATGCTTCTATTTCTACTATCTACTATTCTAACCTATATATTTTATCTTTATTATCTTATCTTATTTCGTTCTGATTATTTATACGCGTGAAATGAGTTTTGACTTTTTTCTTTACATTTATATCTATCTTTAATCCTGTGAATATCTCCAATAAATCTCCAATCGAATTAATTTATAAACGAAAAATATAAAATCTATACGTAGGTACTTTGATCAACACAAATACATAACAGAAGGAGAGAAAATTTTTTAAAAATATAAGATGGCCGTAGTTCGAGTAATATATATCTAATGAGAAAATCTCTTATGGGAAATTATTGAATAAAAGGGAACGTGTCACATGGCGCTTGATATTGCTGTCACGATCCCTCATAAGCCGATGATATTCAGTAATAGTGAAGGTATAAAGATGAAACGAAGAGATCAATCCAATTAATAGCTGCTATGCCTTCGGCTAATAAATATGCGAACAATATGTTATTTAAGTAACATTAAATAAATCATACAGAAGTAATAATCAAAGCCTCTATAACATAGCTTCACATATTTATACGAATATCTAAATTATTAAGTATTTAAAAGATTCTACGATCAATTTTTGCGAAGTAGTAAAATATGAGTCATTATTCGTAGTAACTAATAACATAACGCAATAATGTAGTTCAACTTTTAGCTTTTGACAAAACAGAGAATTAAAACTACGAATACTTCGATTTCCCAAGTTTACAAGCAAATTTTATTATCTCCGTATTCGTCTTCGAGTTTCGAATTTCTCAATCGTGTTATATTCGATGAACGTTTGAAAGACAAAATATTATCGTAATTCAAACTAATCATTGCACACAGTTGGGGAACTCGAATACGATTTTCGACGATGGCATTCTATGTTGATTAACGACAAGCTACCGACTCTGAGACTCCCTCCAGTACAAGCTTTAACCAACATCTTTATATATGAAGATCTCATAAATCTAATAACGATAATGCATTCTCTTCCCTTCTCTTCTCTTCTCTTCTCTTCTCTTCTCTTCTCTTCTCTTCTCTTCTATTCTCTTCTCTTCTCTTCTCTTCCCTTCCCTTCCCTTCTTTTCTTTTCTCTTCCCTTTTCTTCTTTTTTTTATTCCGATTGTAATTGAGGTCAACCAAACTCCGCAATACCAATTATCTTTCTCGTTTCTCTTGTCCGCGTTTCAGTGCAAATTACCAAGACATTTTATCCTTCTCAGGGCTGCAGTCTCTGGAATTAGATTAAATCTGGGGTTTCCTTTTCAGCTCTCCCTCTCTCACTCCTGTTCCTTTTCTTTCCTTGCCACTTGTCATTTACTTTTTGTTTTGTCGACTATTCATGGAGAGACGCGATCTTAAGGAGCGCGTGAACGGGAGTCGTGTTATTCCCGTTACAATATACAATCGACGAAATTGATCGATCCCCTATTTCGTTTAGGGTAATAGAGGTGATAGAATTAATTATAACGCAGAGGTAACAGGTTATAATGTACTTATTATTCCAACAACAATTGTAGACAATATGATTACGCTCGTTGTGTATATATATATGTTAATTAGATATATATTGACTGATTTAAAGTAGTGAACCCAGTGCAGAGATGTTGACTGATCTGTAGTCGATCCAGTTAAGTTCGGTGACGATACTGTCGCAGAAGAAAACTCTTACTGGGTGTTGGTCACCCCACCACCGGTCGCTTGCGGGTGAAAGTCCCGGGAAACGTGGGTTTTCCCATGTTGATGGGATGCAATCCCTGATGGAGCAATAGCCATAAGGAATATTTTGACTTGAAGTTGTTTTATACCACTTAATGGCCTTAACGGTCAAGTCGAAATCCTTTGTTTTACGACAGTTCCTTATGATTATTACGGTCCAACTAATTATATTGACGTAGCGAGTGGCCACCTCGATCGAGAAATAGATTCCGGGCTACGCAAGGAGTCACCGGATGAAACACTTGTTTTCTCGTCTTCCGCTGTGATTTTTCGTATTTTTTCTTCGTCTTATTTCTTTTTTCTTCTCCTTTTCCTTTCCGATGTTTCCCCTGCTATCTTTTTTCAACTTTTGCATTTCGTTCCTGCTCTTGTTTTCATCTTCCTTCGTTCAGTTCTGTTTAGCTGCTCTATGTATCGGTATTTATTGTTTTCTAGCAATAATTTTCACCAGAAAGCGAAATGCGTTGTTTAATGAAATGTTAACTACTCTGCGGTAGAAAAATGTACAAAAAAGGGAAACGGTATCTCGATCCTATTTCGTTTATAATCATTGGTAATTAATTTAATTCGCGATACAATATTTATAAAGTATAGCGTAATTCCAATCATTTTTAATTGACGTATCAAAAGCCACGTTTCTTTCGTTCTTGTTCGTTTAAGAATAAGCGAATTAAGTTTTTTTGAGAATTGAATGATAACCAAGTACCACTTACTTGTCTTTGCCTTCACCCTTCTTCAATCAATACATTCCAATTTCTTCACACATTACTCTTTCATTTTCTGTTTTTCTTGACTTTCGTCTAACTTCCAGCGAAGCGCAGAGCGCACTTATTTTTTCATTTCTTTTTATCTTCATTTTTCACCAATCATTTTTTTCGATCATCTTCGACAGTCGCTTCTCTAGTCTGTCACCTGGTCCTTTTCTCTTTGTCTATTGCATATTCTCCTCTCACACCCCACTTTTCTTCATTTCTCATTTGTCCAAACTTGTTGCTAAGTTTAATTTCTCACGTTGTTCTGTCATCTCCGTTATTTTGTTTATGCTCTTTCCCTTTCTACGAAACTTACCGTAGCCATCATTCTACTGGTATTTTACTCTAAATATGCTATACCTTTTCTCTCTTTTCTATTATATAGCTGAAACTATTTCTTTAGCTTTTTCGAAAAATTCTTTGCATTTTCTTTCCCTTCTCTTTCGATTAACTCTATTTAATTCTCTTTTCTTCGGATATCTACTATTTTATTAAATCTCCTTCGATATACGTATCTCCATTGTGTAACGGCACATGAGTCAACGGAAGATTTGAATCGGGAGAGACTCATATCATTGTGCCATTGAATACCAACGTTGTTTTGATTTGCTAGATCTAAAGGTAAACGAACTCCGGACAAAATATTATTGCCGTTATTTGTAATCGTCAACTGGAGTTACATTTGAACTTTTTATAACAACACCTGTCGATACAAATAGACGAACATGCTTTCTAGGACTGATATATAGTCGAATAGTCAGTCGAATAGTTGAGTAGTTAACGAGTAGAAAAGTTGAACTGTGATGCGAGTTTCGAGCGAGCGACGATTACGACCGGCATACGCTATCTCTGTACTTGTACTTATAGTGATTTTAATATAATTGACTATTACAATTTTATTATTCGTCTCTTTATTAAACAAACCAACACGTTTAATAAACCACCTCAATTGTTACTCCCTTATTTAGTCCCTCTATATTTATATCTTCGTTCCTCAAAATCATTTGTTTTATGATCCTTAACGCGACTTAGTCGTATCTCTATCCCTGTGGTTATTTACTACACTCGTCCACTTTCATAGTATCATGCCATTACCTCTCAGAACCGAAACTTGAGCATTTCCTCTTTTTCTACTGTGAACTTCTTCTCAACCCTTTTCTTGTATGTTTTTTCCTGTCGATCATTTCGATCATTCCATGATTCTTCACTATTATTTCTATCCTCTTATTTTTCTCTCGCCGTTCTTTCTTACGACATATAATTAGAGATTTTGGCTAATATTACTCCTTATTTGGATTCAAACAGAAACGAAAGATGTCAATTTGAAATAATTAATCGCTTCGACTACTTTATGCTTGCCACTTTAACAATAATGTAGGAAGAAATTAACATAATTTCGCGTTGCGCGAGATAATAGAATCAGGAAATATATAAGAGATTATTTTGAGAAATATGTATTCGTATACGAAATAACAAGTAAGATAAATAAACACTGAAATAATTCTAAAAATAATACTTTGCTCAATGAAATAGTGGACGTGTAATTTCAGTAAGTAATAATATTTCAACGGATTTATTGAAGATAGACATCAAATTTTGCAATATGAACGGCGTTTACTTTTGTACCTTTTCTATTTTTTATACCCTTCGTTAGTTCTATTCTCAACAATGTGACGTCCCTTCCTCTCCCATGGTCGCGTGTTGCTCTCTGTCACTCCTGCGCTTCAGCGGGCTTGCGCGCCTCATCCTGTACGGAAGAGGTCTCCTCGACGAAGGAGGACCACCGTCAGGATCACGATCAGTTTACCGGCATCTCTCAATCCGTGAGTGCGTGTTCGGTACCAGTGATTCGTGTGCTGTTGATCACGTGCATCCACGCGAGACACCGACTCTCACCACTCGGACGATCACCGTGCGATAGTGCGACCACATAGAGAAAAGAAAATAGAGAATCAAATTGGTTAGTTTTTACACAGGATGTCGAAAAAATTTCCACATACGAGGTTAACTGGTTTGCAGTTCTCTGGAAGATTTTAAGATATGAGGAACTTCCACGAGGGTATCGGAGCAGATTTGAGATAAATTCATTTAGTCGGATAGATCTGATTCCCCTTATTTCACGCGTGCAATCGAGAGAGGGATGAGTTTCGCGGATTAAAAGAAGATCTCCGCGTGTTCTTCATATGTACATACATATTTCGTGACAAGTCATTGACAATGAGAACAGGACGAAATTTTTAGTTACATTAGGAGGATGTTTTTATATTCGGGGTAGCTCAAAAATTTAGTGAATCGTTGTGTATCGATGAAGATCCATGGAGTTGAGGATTTATGTAAGTTCCATCGATCTCTCGCAGAACTTCGTCTCGATGCTAATAATTCAATTGTGGTTATGTTAATGGAAGACTGATCGCGAATGAGGAAACCATCCAACGTTTCACCGTGAGTATATTAACGCGTACAGAGAAAGAGAGAGAGTCTGCTCGATCCTGTTTAAACATAAGAAAAAAAATTTCTTATTTCTTTACTTCGAGGCAAAAATTAGTTTATGGTATTCTTTCGCTATCCTTGTTTCAGTAGAAAACACATCATCTTTATTATGAGAACTACGTTTATTCCTCAATTATTTCATTTAAACACAGTTAGCTTCTCGTGTCAGCCGTTCCACGATGCGGTTTGAACGAAAAGGATTAAATCCCTTAACCTATAATGTCGTGTGAGAGACGTGGTACATCGATCGAGCCAAACATAAACAACACGTGTGAAAGAGGTGGTACGTGAATGTTGTTGATTTATTATTTACTTCAAGATAATAAATCATTCTTGTTCAATGATCAATTGGTAGTAATAATTTACCAAACATCTTGTAAAATAAAATTTGTTGTACCTTACATATGCATTTACATACCAAAAGACATGTGCAATTTGCACAACTCGAACGCTCAGCCAAACCGTGAAATGGCTCGACGTGTGACCAACTTTGTTGTTTATGGCACGGGCTATTGGAACTTAAATCGTAAGGCAGGGGGTTAAGTCTAATACATCAAACATGAGTCCCGCGTTAGTAAATCGTAAATGATAATTCAAAGTATCATTAAATAGTTGACGTTCGTCAAGCCCCGAATTTTCCAAAGTTTCTGCCGCAATTTTTTCATAATGTGTTGAGAGTGTAGGAGACATCATTGTTCTGAAAGGTCTCGGATATGGGTAGCTTTTAGATAGACCTTTGTCAAATGTTTGACTTGAATTTCTAGAAAGTTTTCTTCGGATAGCTATATAATGTTTACGATTCTAAAGAATTTAATAACACTAACGTACTTAATCGCATTTTACGATTATTTATAATTTGCAAAATACAGGAACAAACGAACGAATTACAGTGTTGTAATGTGCAACGAAACTAATTTCCATTAAGGAGCTTCTTTTCGTGATTTCGTGATTTTCATGATTTTGAGTCCTTAAGCAAGGACATAAATGTGAAAACGCCACGGAAATAACTAGATTGGTGTCTCTACTCGGTTTCTTCGTTATCTTTTTTAATTGAGACATATTATATATGGAGGTACGCGCTCGGTAAGCGTGTCTGTATTTGTATGCTGACCCCGGAATATACACTAGACTATAAACTACAGAACGGAGCAACGGCTGTGCTTGATATTGCCGTATCGGGACCGGTTGTCGAATTTTTGTGAAAAGTAAAATTCCACAGGCGGCGTAGCTGCCGCTTCGCTATGAGGCCATGCGATTGTTTTTGTAATTTACGATAATTGAGCAATTAGCAGGAGCTCCCTAATCCTGGGGAATCGCGTGAAACAATACGAAAATTGATTTACACCTTACGCGTCACTCCCAGTTTTTCATGAGCTGATTTCTTATCAAATTTTCTTGCTCTCGAATCCCTATGCGCGATTATTCATGTAATGCATATGTGCGACCGAGGGAATTTGCCAGACACAAGAATGCAGAGTGAAATTTTGCAGTTGCTCACATCTCGTATTTATGCTTCGATGATTCTCAAATATAATTCACGACACGATATCGTAGGGCTGTGGCTCTAAGTTAACGATGGGTTCTTAATTGTAATACTTTTGCAAGTTCATTCGCTTTTCAGATGCGTTCCTTCGTATTCTCGATAGTTTCATTCTTAAAAACCTATTTGGCGGTACAAGTTTGTAAATATCGACGATCCAATTGTTTTTTCCTTTTCTATATGGGCCTAATTAACCTTGCATTGGGGAAGTCATAATATATCGTAAATATAGGGAAATGGGACGTGTTCATTTACAACGTCAAGTTACTGTAGATGTACGTACAATTTACAAGGTAATCCGTCTATTATGTATATTTATAATTGTTAACGCAACAAGCTCCATTACCATTTAAATAAAATAGAGTAGGATTATGTTCGTTCCTGAATTCAATTGTGAAACATTACTATTTATTTTACGCGAAAAACTGAGTTTCTTTAATCCGAGCTATATTCAAAACAGGAGGGAAAAGAATATTTTTTTTATAGCAAAATCACGTGAATCGGCATATAATAAGTTGTGGTTTTGATAGAACGTCCGATTAAAAATTCGAATGTGTGCATTTCCAATTGAATAATTCAATTCCCTCATCGTTAAATTATCTTTCAACATGTACAGAGTCAAGATATTTATTATACATATTGTATAACATTTATAACTGGTAAATTGAAGCTAATTATAAAATCGATATGTATTTGTTACACGCTCAAAATATGAGATATTTACATTACTTTCATTGTAATATGAATGTAAACGATTAAGTAATCAAGCTACTCGTTAAAGTTATTACCCGCTAATGCCCGCTACTTCCTACCTACTTCCTAGCATTGGTACTTGGTTATTTATTGATCAACATTCTACATGGTTAAATTAATTTTTTCACCGCTATTTTTACAGTTTTCCTAAACTTTTTGCATTGCTACTACTATCTAGTAACAGAGCAACAAATTTTTACGAAAATTAATTTATAACAAACTTGAATAAATGAAACGATCATCGATAATCGTATTTTCGTTTGTAGTCTTTGGAATAATCGTTATCCATAACGAACCCTAATTACATTAACGAAACTGGAAAATCGAGAAGAACGTAACTCATTTCAATAACATGATGACAGCTAATTAGTACAACCTATCGCACATTACTTATACTACACCAAAGACCCGCTTACCATGTTAAATTACATAAACTGTGTTTCAATTCTTTCAATTGAGAATTTTATTCGTTCGTATTTGTCCCATGTAGGCTAAATAAATCCGAATTAAAAAGATCCTGTTCCCAGGAAAGTATGTCGCGAATGCTTGACTATCTTTCCTCGAAACCGTTAATCCCGTTAATCGTTAGGAAAGTCGCAACATTTCGTTAGTTTGGCGAAAAGATCATAATTTTGCATGTTACTGTTCTTTTAAAATGTAAACATATGTAAATATATATAAACCGCGATGCGGTGACAATTTTTTCCGGTTTGAGTAAGTTTGGGCAGTTAAATCTAATATTAATATAATGTGCCCTTAATTAATGTACAAACAATCACGCAAGTACTCTTTAGTGTTTTTTTCTAAAATCAATTAAAAGTTGATAAATATTCAATATAAAATATTAGTACAAATAGATACTTTTGTAAAAAAAAAAGCTACTTACCAGTATGAAAGACAGTATACTACTAAATATTGCTTGTACAAGCCAAACTAGACATATAAACAATTGGCAAGTGAATGAAAAATGTTTGAGAAATGTGCCGAAAATAGTAATAAATTTTTAACATCATTTTCGACAACAAATTGGTAAATTTAGTAAAAATTATGGGTACTATGAAAATTTACGTTCATTTCTTAATAACTTAAAATATAAAAAGTTATCTTTCATAGACAGTGGACATACTGTGCATCGCATGGGAAACTGTGGCCCAGAGGCGTTGATATGTTTCTTCTATTCAAAGTCTTTCGAATATAAAAGCTTTGTTTCACGGAAGTAAAGTTATAATAAGAGGAAAAGAGAAAACGACGATATTTGGCCAAAATTACTCGTCTCAATAGGCTCATTTAATTTTAATCGAATAAGCCATAAAAGTCCTAATATGGAATTGCCGCTTCAAAAGATTACGACCGATAAATTGAGAAACTTGAACGTAAGAGAAGTAACAAGAAACAAAGACGAGTCGTTATTAGCAAAAACATAGAAAGCCAAAAAGTAACTTGACTAGAAAACTTCTTTATCCCGAATCTAGCGTAGCACACGAATCGCCATAACCAACGTATTGCAGCGGTCCGGAGAGACATCATCGAAACAATAGGATCGGAAGGAAACCAGCTGGCAGCTATGATTTTATGTTCTTGCACACGTTCACCAAATTCCTTCGACAAATTTCTGAAGCGAAACCGATTGATTATTCACAAGGACAACGCGCTTAGTAGAGTCCGTTATGCTAGGCAACGAAGAAAGAAACATGGGAAGAAAGAAAGGGAGAAAGAAAGAAAAGCCTGCAAGACAGCAAATAAAAAACTTTCTCTGCAGCAAAATTTCACGATTCATTGAAATCTCTAGAAATTCACGGCCGGTTGCGATACAGTCTGTGAAAAAAGACGTTCTTTCTACTTATTTCCGGTTCAGTGGTAATCAGCAGCTAATTTATTTTTTTCTAAACTACGTGCATGATCCTCTGTTTCAAACTAATTAGGTAAATTGCGTTTTGATTTATGGGTTTTTAACTTGAGGATTGAACATCAATAATACTGGTCAACGATCAAAATGTATCCGTCCTATAAATAATCTATTCTGTGTGTGTGTCTGTATCAATTATAAAAAAAAGAGCTGTATCAGGATATTAACATTAAGTTTCCCCACGTAAGGAATCAATTCTAAACTAATTTATTCCGTTCTTAGGCGTGTTCTTAGATGTGTTACATCAACTGTAAATAGTAATTCTGTAAGAATATTTCGTTTTGTAATGTATTTGTACTTTCATCGATATAATTGGCATATCTCCGCGTTCCTGCTTTTTTTTTTCCTTTGTCCGCTTACAACGAACGTGGATCAGAAAAATTCCTAACTGTGCTTTGCCTTTGATATTCTCGCTGATTCTGTAAGGCTCAATTTAATAGTCATTTGCATAAATGTCTTGGGTCCGGGTGGAACAGCTTGACGGACGCTTGAATACCGTTGTCAAGTTTTAATGATATGGAAATAATATTCTTTTAGTGTAAAAAAAAAGGAACGCGGTCCACGGTAGAACGTTTTCCTTCATTTTCGGTTTAATCAATTTAATGATAAGTAATGATAATTGCGAAACCGACTTAAACAGGCAGCAGGTGTTGCTGGATATTTAATCCGATTTTACAGCGATTATCAGAGCTATCGAGATCCTTAATCTGACAAATATTTTGAATTTTTCAAACTACAATATGTTTCTTATTGTCGTTACAATCAATCTTCAATCGGTATTGTTGGTTGCTAAAACAGTTCTGATAGTTTGTTTATTAGCCCAAATTTGTATCTGGCACTTTATGGTGACAAAGATCACTTAAACGATTCACCACTGTTCAAAAAAATCATCTATGGTATGTTTATTCATATATGTAGGTATGCTTTTAACATGAAAGACTGTTCAACTCTTTTCATTTGTAAAAGCGAATTTCCACAAAAAACTAATTCGATTATACCTCCTATTTATCCATGTACTTATAAGTTATAACATCTTTATTTTCTTACGAGCGTTCCAAACTTTCCTTTCAGTCCAGCATATATCTTACACAGCAAAATACGATACGTTGGCAAAAGCGTTATTGTACTGTTCTGAAAATGAATTAAATTAAGCCTGCTAGTGCATCAAGCGCTGGAAGAGAACGAATGGAGCCGGAGAAGAAAAAAAGTCCATGGTTCTATCATATTTCAAAAAAGTAACTGAAACAGTATCTTGTCGACATATGTATTTTCAAAGAGAACCACGATTAAACCCCATCTCATTATTATTCATTCAGCTGCTATTCTGTTCATTGCAATCCCACGACTTCTCTCAACACCTGTGTTTAGCTACCATTTTGTGGACACATGTTCACAAGAGATAACGGAAACAAAAAGGAACATTCTCCTCTCTTTTCGTAATTTTCCAAAATCCGTTATGGTAGTTTGATAATTATTTAACAACCGTATTTTTTTTGAGCCACGAATAAAAGACATCGTTTCGTTACTATTAGTTCTGTTCAACAAATATATGGATCGCATGATCGCGATGTAACATCTTAAATGATTTCTTTGTTACTAAAGTTGTCACAAGAGATTTTACGGGAAATGTGATATTTATTCGATGAAACGCATAGAGTTCTACCAATCCTTCAAACCTTTTATTTTATTTTTAATGGAAGATTATCTTGTTATTAATATACATACCCATATTTTGTGATATTTAGTTAAAAGTAAGTGGAGAAAAAAGGAGAGAGTCCATTCTAAATTCAAGATTAAACATGGGGAAAAAATTCCTTCCTCTATTTATTGTTTCTTTCTCTAAAACTATACATAACGCAAATCCTTTAAATTATTGAAATATCGTGTATAAGGATATTGGTTGTTAAGAACAGAAATAATTTTCGGATTTATTCACTACACCCTGTTTTTTTACCATCATACTCATGTCACATATATTTCCATGATGAGTGCCGTGAAAACATGATTCTAATGCATTAAAGGCCAGGATTGCAGTAACCACCAAGGAATCCCAACTTTGTTCCTAAATTTGTTGTCTATCGACGAACAAATAAAAAACAGAACAGAGAAAATTAGATAGTAGGAAGGAGGAAAACAGAAGAGAGCGAGGATGGCAAGGGAAAGCTCCACGAGTGGAATTGTGGTTCCTATTTATCATACATCACGACACGATAAATGACGATCATGGATAGCGAATCGGTATCTATCAATATTCATGTACCAAGAAAGAGATCAGTTTTAGCCTTTGCAAAAACTTTTTGCCTGTTTTTTATCTTCCAATCTAGCCGAAAAAAATAAAGAAGAAATGTTTGATGAATGAGATTCGTTTATTTGGATACATGCTAATTTTTTCGGTGGTTTATGCCTGCGGTGCACATGAAACTTGATTATCTTCCCATGAGTTATAATTATACTGCTTAGATAGTTCGTTGAAGAATAATTAAGGTCTTGATTGTGAGATGGGAAATTGTGTAAATGGAAGAGGACAATACAAAGCGCAGGCGAATCGTACTTCAAATCAAGCCATTACGAAATCATTAGCTGCGATATAATAAATCAATTTAAAAATAAATTTTTGCTTATAATAAAATAACATTTGTTTCCATTTTTCTTCGCGTTTTCTTCCCTTCCTCTCTCTCACCATTCTTCTTTTTTGACCATGTATTTTCGTGGACCTCCCTTTTTTTAATGAATTAAGCTAGATTCAGAAAATTATTTTGTTGTTGTATATATACTTCTGATTGTCAAATTCCTTTTTCAATCCAATTCTGTTACATTTAAAATATTAGTTCCTACAACTCGAGAAAGAATTTTGTTAATTATACAGAGCGCAGGCTCTTCCAGGTACGTTCAGCATAATTTTTCAGCTTGCCAACGTCAAAGGCAACTAATTTTAAGTGAATTTCAATGTGAATTTTATTCAATTACAAAACATTCTTTAAAGTTGAAGGGATTTGGCATATTATACTACTTTTTAACTATACAGCAAAATGTTTCTACATTTTGGTAAAACATAAGAAATTTTACTTCCTTCGTTATCATTTTTATACTTATTGAAAATACGAAAATATTGTTCGTTTGTTTAACGCAATAATTAGTAAAATATTTAAATTCATATTTTAAGTTCATATTTAAGGAAATTTCGGTATAACCATAATCTTTCAAGTGGAACTGTATACTTCTATAGTATTATTACAGATTTATTATGTATTCCGAGACACGTTTAGCAATATGATATATAAAATGTATCTCTGAATATAATAATATAATATGAATATAAAACATCCAATATTATATGTGAAGTTTGGGTGATATAAAGGTTTGCTCACAATATAAAAGTTAAATCGAAATTGAAGCAAAGTTAATCACAATTAAAATTCACAAGGAGCACTGTCAACCGATATCACCGAGACGACTTCGTGTGAAAATGAAATTAGATTGATTTTAATGACATTAGATTGGTGTCAGACCGACACCAATTTTGTCAATATTGATACCATAAATATTTAGATAACGATTTACGGTTATTGTAATGACTAGTGACCCTTAATTCTCATAAGCAGTTTGAAAGCGAAGCCCTCAACTCTTATCAGACGCACATGTTACTAATTTTCTTGCTCGTCCGTCGCTACTTAGACTTTCTTGTGCCAGCGATCTACTCTCATTTCCGTAAAAACGTAAATTATACCGATGGTAGGTAGGGTCATGGTTTTCAGTCTTATCTGCCGTATCACTTGCGCTCGAAATCATGGATAGATTCACGCGTGTTAATGCCAACTGAATTTATGCGATCCCCTGCCTGCCCGATTCAACATAGTTAATTCTTAATCGGTCTGGTGACTTGTCAACCATTAAATACGAATTTAGATTGTCACAGGCCTGTGTGACAGCTACTCGTCAATTTCTGAGATCAATCGCACCAAATTTGTCTGAACCAGTAGACAACTACAAAAATCTGGATGAAACATTGGGTACAAATTTTGTGTACTCAATTTTCGTCATTGACAATTTAGGGTTCTTAAATTTATTCAGATTCGTAAATTCGTTAGCGTGTTGAATAGAGTAATGAAATAATTTGAAACCTTCCTTTTTACAACTTTACATCTTTACATTTTGTAAACAGTTCGTTTTTGTAATATGTACAAACTTCAAATGTGGATGATATATAGTAAATGAGTAGAATATACGATAAGCAAGTAGATTTACATAAAGACCAACAGCAGGAAACGTTGCGCAATATCAAAAAATGTGTACCATTCTAAGTCTTAATATTTAACAGAAACATCCATTTAAATCGGTTTCCGCAATAAATCGCGAAGCTATTAAAGATTATGAAAATACGAAAGAAACGTTGCTTTTTATTGCAGAGGTAGCTGGCAGTGGTAAGTCGTTAAAATTACTTGTTGAACATGTTTAATGCTGCTAGAATCACTAAACGTAAATGAAATTGGTAAACAACAAATTCTTTGGAATAACAATAGTTAACAATGAACAAAATTGAAAAAATTTGCTAACGGAACCAGTCGGTGAACTATCTCTATAAAATGCAAAAAGCTTCATCCCCATAACTCGATCTAATCCAGAGTAATCCATAAACATACGTAAAAAAAAAGGATTTTTACAAAAAAATAGATGACCAAAAATAGACGCAGGAAGATCCTGATTAGGGAGTGCATGCTACACAAAATGCAAAAAAAATCATCCCGATTGGTTGAGCCATTTCGGAGAAATAGGAGGAAATACATAAAAAAGAAAAAAAATGAGAAAAAGATATACTCATCTAATCGAAATACCTTTCTTCTTTTTCGGTCCATTATATTGATAACTAATATCAATGGTGAAAATTTTTTCTGGTTACATTCGGCTATTGTTAATTGTTGTTAACATCACTTGTAATTAGTTCATATTAATGGACAACATAAAATTTAATTATAAAACTTACATATTTCATTAAACAGAAAGGCGATATGAGAATATATGAAACAAAAAATAGAATAAACGATATTGTACTACAATATTTATGCAAGTGTTAATAAAAATATTGCATTACAATATCTTTTATCCTATGCTTTATTTTATATATCTTCGTGTAATTCTTCTTTCGTCTAATAACTAAGTTTTGTAATTAAGTCTCTTTATGTTGTCAATGAACAGTAATTGTCAATACTGTTAACACCTGATAATAGTCGAATGTAGAAAAAATTGTTATCCTCGATAATGATTATCGGTAACCAAAATAGAATTCGTGTCATCGATAATAGTTACTAGGCAATAAAATTTTTAATCATTCAATTTTTTGAGAAATGTCTGAGATCTATTGATAACTGGTTCTTATTTATATGAAAATTAATTTTTACCCAATGACTTTTTTCCAAAAATGTTTAAAATAATTGTTACTTTGCATCTCTGAAGAAAATCCTTCGTAATCGAAACCCTTTTTCCATCTTTAAGATCGCCGGGAACGGCGCGCGCAAGATAACGTTATAGCTATCAGCAGAAAGTACAAGGCGTGTGTGTTAGAAAGAGCTCGAATCAAGAACTCAAATAAAAACCTTAACAGATAAGGATTTGGAGAATTGTCAAATTTTCTTCACCAAATTTCCTAATGTAAGCCACAATTTTTCTGACTGTATAGGATAAGCAGCGAGTAGTTTAACTTTTGCACTTGTTTTGTACGAGCCTCGACACCTATAACCTTTGAGTAATAAAAAGGACTAGTCAAAATTTCGAAAAGTTTTCTCCAATTCTTTCCTCCATTCTAGAGTATTCAACTTATCTCTTATCCCTTTCTCTATATTCGTTATCGCTCTTATATAAACATACATATGTACTTAGATAGTATGCTTCTTCGAAGAGAAATTATTATATTAGTAGGAATTGATTTGAAATTGATCCAAAATTACTTCTCTTCTTAATTAGATAGTATGCTTCTTCGAAGAGAAATTATTATATTAGTAGGAATTGATTTGAAATTGATCCAAAATTACTTTCCACGCATCAGAAGCAAAGTTATAACGGTATCCCAGACCGAAGAGATCCACGTGGTGAAATATTAAAAGCAGGTCGCTTTTAAAACAGACGTAAGTTGATTGTAGCAAGCTCGACTGTCATGAAAGATAAAAACCAGTTACATGGACTTATACTTTTGACCAATAGCGGAATATACGAGGAGGCGAATAACTACGACGTTGGAGAGAAATTCTTCTTTAAATATTTACAGGGTAATGTGGACGTATCTCGGTTGGGTCGTCTTTGACATTAGAGGAATATACAGGCTGACGTGGGAGAGATGAATCGCAAGAGTGCTTAAGAAGAATAAAGTTCATGATTTACTGCGTCAGACATTCCTCTGATAAAATCACAAACGGAAAAAATTGACCTTATTACGATTAAATATCGATTCGCACAGAGAATGCGAACCAACATTCGGAAAGAATCAAATATTTCGAATATGTTCTTTCGTCGCTAGGTTTTACTCCATATTTCACTTTATTCCTAGATTTTCAAAAATTCGATACCGGTCATCTTTTTTTCATTTTTTTGCTCCATGCATGGCTAAAATGTCGAAATTATGCACAAAAAATCAACTTTTTCCTTATCTTTTTAAATAATTCGTGAGTAAAAGTATCATTTATACAGGTATTCGAACAATCAATGCCAAATGTGCAAATTAGAGAAATTTAGATTTTGGAAAAAATACTACGAATAAAGTAGATATTTAGAAATAGTAGAATTACTACGAATAATAAAGACAATGTTCTGACTATACACTTATTTTTTGCACGAATGTTAGTAAGTTTCACAGAATACTCGTTAATTATTTTATTGCAAATGCGCGAGCTTGAACAAAGGTTTTACAAAGTACATCGTTTTAAAGAAATTCCTGAGGTGGATAGGTCGTGATAGATACTGCTGGTGTATGGGTCGAAATAGGTATCCTGGTGTATAGGGATTTTCTTCCAACCATTCGAACTGCTCTTCTTCTCATTTAGGATTCGTAGAGAAGAAACCGGACTATGAGTGCCGGGATTCGAACCTGGTCTTGAACGTTCGTAACCAACGGCGCTAATCACAGCTCTACCGTCGTCCGGTCGAGGATAGGATCTTTGTGTAGCAAGCCATGGGACAGAACCTGTTGGAAAGTTTTCTACTGTCGAGTGTCGCTACATTCTCTAGAAATGTTTTTGTAAAATGTTGTCCGAACAAAAGTGCAAACTTGGCGTTGCAGACATTTACCATAAGATACGACCTTATTACTCACTTAGAAGTCAAAAGTAGATCTAGAATATGAGAACCCACAGAAAGGAGCAATACCATATTTTACTATTAGTATAATGCACATTTTCCTCGTTTTAGAGAAAGTACATTGAAATAAAACAATGGAGAAAATATTTTTCTACTTCTATAGGAACGTTAAACATTAATCGACTCACCTTTAATTAACATATATTGATTAATTCTCTTTTCAAAATAGAAACAGCCAATTTTTTCCACTTCTTTCCAATTTTTTCCTTTGTGTATATTTTAGCCGATGTGGATAGTATATTAACCTATTCACTGTCAACTACGAGATATCTTGTAAAAAGCGTATGTAACCAGATCGCTGACTACAAGATAATTCATAGTTTGCGGAATCAAGACAGGAATTTTATTCAGTTACGAGTTATCTCGTAGTGTTTTTTCATTTTCAAGTTACTCTAAATGCCATTTTAGTACTATATCCGCAATTAATAAAATTTGCCTAACAGTGAATGGGTTAAAAACAATATAGCTCTTCTTTCTCTAACAATAGGAAAGCATATTATTTATCTCAATTTTACGTTTACAAGTACTTGGAGAATTTTGTCGATCGAAAAATTACAAAGGGGAAGGATACCAAGAGTTACAAAGTGGAAGGGTAATCTACACAAAGAAATAAATTTTCCGCCTATGAATCTCGATAAACGAATCTCACGTAGCACTCTCGCTCCTAGACTACTTGATTCTTACGAGGCACGTACGAGCACTTGATAATTCAAGTCCGTTTACGTCAATATGGAGATTGATTGCGTTCCCGTGCCGGATATTCTGACGAATGCGATAATCGGTCTGAAACGATGTGCACTTGAATCAAATACTAGTCAGCTTGCCGTGACGCAGAATTTCAATGCGCAGCAACAATGATAGTATTGAGATATGTATAATTTTGTGTGCTAGACTAGATTAGCCGCGTAGTAGTGACACACGTATGTGAATATGAGTGTAAGGAAGTATGTGTGTGCACAGCGTCTCGAAAAACAGATGAATGCAACTGTTGCGTTAGCGGTGTAGTATAGAAGATGGTGAGACGAAGAGAGTGTTGAGACGCGTGCAAATGTATATCGACGAAGATCCTACAATACATTTATTAAATAAATCTAAACTATTTTAATATAAATTCTAAATGCAATCTTAATGTCCCTTTACTTTTATTTCGGCGATAAAGATCCACAATCCTCAACAGATAGTTTGCCTTGTCCATGTTTTCCTATATTTTCTACGAATCGATTAAAAAGACCTACTAAAAATGTAGCTTCCGTTATTCCTAAATTAATTATTACGTAATAACAAATCTAGTTGCAATCAAATCAATTCGGATCGATAAACGTCGCCCTTCTTGTAGTTCTACAAAAAACACGGACACGCTGGATCAGTTGTACACACCAGTGTTGTAGGTGTAAATCTTTTCAAAATATTTCTGAAAAGATTTATGAATAGGAGGCGAGAGCCTGGCTTTCTGATTTCGACGTGAGCGGAACGATGAGACACTGCGCCGTAATATCTTTTTTTCTTTATTTGGAAGAATTTTACAATCAATTCTTATTGAGAATTATAAGTAAACTATTCTGGCGTGGTACTATAACTTGAATAATAAGTATTTATCTTATGTTTGATTCTAGTTGAATCTAATGTTTAAATCTAAAGGGTAATGTCTCTTTAGCCTGCGGATCTGATCTGTCGTGTCAAGTAATTGAGTAACTAGTGGGTTTTGGTGGTTCTTAATTCTTATGTTATATCTATTACTGAATTTGGATATTTCTTCTTTAACTGTAGGTATCTTGGTAACGGTGTATCTATTAAGGTGTATCTATTAAGGATCTTAGAGTTTTTGATTGGAATCGTTGAAGAATTTCTATGTTGGAATTACTCGCTGTTCCCCATTGTTGGATCCCATAGGTCCAAACGGGTTTTAATATGGCTTTATATAGCATTATTTTACTTTGCACACCTAAGTTGCACGCGTCAGTAGAAAAAAGACTAACTGCCCTTGGATAAATTCCTTGTCCTCTTGGGGAGACGACCCCCACCGCGCTCGTATTACGCCACCGCTCGCGCCGATGATCACGTATGTCGACTTCTTAGTGAAATTAAAGAACGGACCGAAATCGACGTATCTGGAACTCGCGACCGGGTAGCAACCATGCGCTCGTCGATACGTTGTATGTTCCGTCGGGAAGATGAGACGATTCGTATATGAAGCTGGAGGACCGCGAGAGACGGTTAGAAACACGATCCATACTAAGCCTCGCGACGTAACAAGCATCTTCTCAAATAGTTTGGACAAAGTGGGTAGAAGACTAATTGGGCAATAAGAGCTAGTTTCGTGTATTGGTTTTCCAGGTTTAGAGATAAGAGTAATTAATGATATTTTCCAAGACTTAGGATAGTATTCAAGGCGAAGAATTGCATTAAAAGTAGAGGTACTGAGAGCAATCCCTTTTATGGGATGCTCCTTGATATCTTTGTTACTTATCTGATCATGTCCTGATGCTTTCCTGGGGTTGGGACGACGGATTAATTCTATACCTTTCAGAGATGAGAAAGGCTTAATAGTTAATAAAGTTACAGTCAGTTGTCGATCAGTTATCAACCAGTTATCAACGAATTATCAGCGATCTAATTAACGAATCATTGGCGATCCTATTTTACGACTTATACACTGTCTTAGCGAATCGGTTAGTACGAGCGTCTTTGCGAACATTATCTGTATACTAATTTATCATTTTAAATATATTCGACGGTTTCAACACGAGCAATCTCGTCCATTGAACCACACCGACCAACCATCCTCTACACATAAACCTCTACAAATTGGTAGGAGCAAACATTTGGAAGGGAGAGCTCAAGTATTCAGTTATTTCTTCTGCAATAGTGGAGGAATACGGTTTGAAAACATTAGTTAAGTGACTTGCAAACAAGTTGGCTTTTTGTATAGGCCTACGCGCCCATCCACCTTGCGAACAGCGAATTTGAGGATGAGTATTTGCGGAGGACGAGTGAGTTTTCTGGATGCCTTCCATAGTGAGTAGTTGGAGTCAGCTATGGGAGATAGATTAGCAAGATATCTTTGAAAACAGTTATTGTTATAATTTTTAAGGATTTTAGTTAATTTTCTCGTTGCATTATTTAGCTTACGCTTGTCGTCATGTGTTCTATGACTTTGCCATACTCTTTTAAGTCCGCGTTTTTCTACGATCTTTTTTCTTATATAATAGGGGTATCCATGTTTATTAACAAAACTCTTAGTGGGGGATAGAAGAACGGATCGCGTTTATTATGCTAGTGTTTAAATATTCTGTGGCTGCTTTTATATCTTCATTTGTTTTTAGGAATATTAAGGTTGATGTTGAATACTTGCTTAAAGAGGTGCTAGTTTGTGAGTTGGTTATGAATAATGCCATTAGGTTGATTTTCAATAATTGATGAGTTAATTGTTGCTGAATGATCTGAAGAGAGTTCCACAGAAGAGTTGATTTGGACATATCTTGGCGAAATGATTTTAGTTATAAAAAAATCTAATAAATCAGGTAGTTTGTTAGTGTCAGTGAACCAGTAAGTGGGTTCGTTTGTACTGAGGTAATTAAATCTCTTGGCGTTTAGATTTTTGCCTCTTACTGTGATAAGTCTGCTGCTGCATTGGGTATGTTTAGCGTTATAGTCTCCTCCAGCTATGAATCTATTGCCCATGCCTTCAAGGAAGTTATCGAAGTATTCTTTGGAAATACAATGTCTAGGAGAACAGTATACTGTTGATGTGGTGATTGGTCCATGCCAATCTTCTATCGCTACGTTTGTGGCTCGGAGGTAGTCCTTCTGGAATGATGGAAGCTCATAGTGTTTTATACTGGTCTTGATGATAATTCCAGTGCCGCCGTAGACCTTTCCACTGGGATGTTGAGTATGGTAAAAGTTATAACCGTTTATTTTCAGATAATTTTTGTCGGTGAAGTGAGTTTCAAATATAAGCATTATGTCAATTTTTTGTTATTTTTTGTATTGGTTTCATTTTACTTCGTAGCGTGTTAATTTGTTCACGATGATTGTAAGCAATGACAGCAAGTTATTGATTTGCTCTGTTTGTTTCACGATTAATTTTTCAAGCCTATTGAAGTTATCCGTGTTTTGTGAACTGGGAATACTATTTTGTGAATGATCACTATAGATTTTCAGTTTGCTTTGATTTCCTCGGACTACCTGTGCATAGGAGGTTGGAGGAGTAGTGAATTTTTGTGGACTAAGTACTTGGTTGGTTAAGTACTTAACTCTGGGTTTAGAGTACTTATTTTTATACAAGGTTTTGTAGGCTGTGCAACCTTTACAGCTCGCAGGATGCTCCCCTTAACAGAGGATGCACTTCGTAGGAATTTCTGAAGATTTAGTGCATTGATCTGAGGAGTGAAGACCTGCACATTTAACGCAGCGGTAATTGTGGTTGCAATATTTGTGCGTGTGGCTGTACCTTTGGCACCTTTTACATTGAACTACCTCTTTTTTTATAAAAGGTGGTTCAATTTTTACTACAGAATTCATTAAACGGTTGATATTATAAACTTCTTTGTTATTTGGCTTTTGCTTTGAATCAATAAAGAATGAGGATAGCGGGTTTTTTGTGATTCTATGACTTATATTGCTAATTTTGGTTATTTCATGGCCATGATTTAAGAGTTCAAACTTTAGCTCATCTAAGTTAGCTGAGTGGCGTAGCACCATACGAAAAGGTCTTTCTCGTTTCAGTTGATATGTGTGGAAATTTACATTCAGGGTTTTTAGTAACTTTGTTAGTTTTCTATAGGAATCTGGATTTACCGGCAGAATTTTAACCTGATTATTTTTAATTCTTAGTTTGTAATCCTCTTTGTTAATGTCTTTCTCGATGGACTTTATCATTGTTTGAATGTCGATGAAGATTGGGGGGGGGGATCTTTTTGCGTATGTTGGTTTATTAATGTTTCAACTACGTCCATAGAATCGCATGTAGATTCTAATAATGCGAATCTGTTATAAGTGGTAACATGGATTGTTGACCGTTCGTTCTGACTAGTGTTTGCATTTTTTTTACTGTATCTAGCTTACGTTTTCTGCCGTTGTTTGTGTGGCTTGAAGGATGGGACAGATTATTCTTTCGTGCACGGAGGAGGTAGAACAGCGCGGCTATAGTTTTGTTCATGAGAGCTTGATTGAATTACTAGAGCCATCTTCGAGCTAGTTAATTCAAATTGAAATAACTAGTCGAGAGGTTATGATTTGGATTAAAAATAAGAAGTGTCGGATTTTCCACGGGTAAGTTTAGTAAACACTTGGTTTGTTTCTGTTTCAATTCACTTTCGACGGAAGGTCGTCACTTATTGTATTATAAACTTCACTGAGCACTAGACACATGCCGACTAATAATACTACTAATAGACAGCGCGTCTACTAATGCGCCGTAATATCGGCAGTTTTTTCTACAAAGTCCACAAGACGCGACCAGTTGTGATCTTAATGTTATGCGATCTTTATTAAGATCAACTATGCGATACATTTATCGTAATGTTATTTTATTTATTGAAATAATTTTATACCTATTTGAGTAAAATTGCACGAGTTTAAAGGGTAGTGAATCGAAATAACCAAGAGGTAATTGTTATGTATTTCAAAGAGCGTAAAATAAAAAGTAAAATTACGGTAAATTTTCGTTCTGTTTGACTATTATGAGTCAATATGCGTGTAAATAAAACTATAAATTCAAAGTAACATGTATCAAAAAGATTTCCATTTGAAAAGTTTTGCGCGTGTAAAAAGTAAAAACCTGCAATTTTAATGCACATCGCGAAAAGGAACTCCTTTCAACGACCGAAAACATGATAGAACATCGCACACAAATATTTTATTCTATAACTATTGTAACATTAACTATAATATTTTTGTTATTTTAAGAAACAAACGAAAATACGAATATATTATTCTTTGTCAACCAACCATAACATTCTATGTCAGAGGTAAGATTTTCTTTCAGTTTTTAATTGGAAGATTTTACGTCTTTTATTATATTTGATTATTATTATAAGTTTAACGTTAGCAGTTTTGCAACGACAAGCTCGCCAGAACATTTCCGAAATAAAAATTTCACTTATTAACAATGATAAACAATAATGGTCTTTCTTAGTGATTCCCAAACAAATAAGTGTGAAATTCCCTATAAAACATATATTAAATTGTCCAAAAGTTTCTTTCATTTTATAAGGAAGTAATAGATGCACAACATTGTTTGCTTTATATTATTTTATTGAATTATGTATGATTCATTTTATTCCAATATAACAAAAAATGTTGTGTATCTATTATTTTCTTATAAAACGAAAGAAACTTTTGGACAAAGTAATATTTTCAAACAAAGATAGTTACAGCGATGGGCACACACAAAACTCGCGCGTTTCATCTTTTAAAGCTTTCAATAATCAATTTGATAAAACAGCATATAACACAGTGTTTCAATGGCGAAGAATAAAACAATAATATAATAATAAAAAAAAAAAAGAAAACCGAGAGTATTCCTAATGAAAATTAATTTTCATTAATTACCGCAGCAATTTCCCTGCTACGTTCCGAAGAGCTCCTCATGTGGTTCACATGAACATTCCTCCTGTGGCTAGGGAAAATAAAAAAAAAGGAGACGTATGATACGCGACAAGTTAAAAATAAAAGAATAAAAACGCTACAAAGATCCCGTTTCCTCCAAAGCCATAGGATAAACACGTATTATAATACTTCCGGGTTAAAGTAAATTCCGGGTAAAGACATGCCTCTAATTACTCGAATTGTAAACTACAGAAAACACATAGAAAAAGACAAATTTTTTAAGATCGCCAAGGAAGAAAGGACATTTCCTATCCATGCTTTTGCTGTCCCTGAAACCAACATCAAATTCGTTACTCAACTCCCACGTTTCGGCGGCGCAATGGGATCTAAATTCTACATTTTACGGAGACCCCTGCTACGAGGAAACGCCAACACACGGCTACGAGTTTTCTCAAACTACATGAAAATCGTAAAACACATAAGCTGCAAGGTACGAGTGGGGCAGATCTCGCAGTCTGACGGTGCTGACTTCCCGGCCAAAAAGCGGGAAACAGAGAAAAAAGGACGGAGTCACTGAGAAATGACATTGAAAGGAATGAGAAAGACAAAGACGAGAGAATCAACGAATGGGAGAAACGGACAAACTCGGGAAAAGTTTTCGGGATCGAACACGACTTCTTACAGTTCCTTTGGAAGCGAGTCTCTGCTTCATTGTGAGAATGCGCACCCTGCCACGTTTGTTTCCACGATCCTCTCCTCTTCCTTCACGGTACTAATAGTTTTTCTAATTTCGCATTAATCAATCGACCATTGGCTACGGAGTACAACGTTCGGTTTGGCCATTAATGAACAAACGTCAGAGTCAACGAGAGCCTGAACCTCCATGACGACTTTTTCCTTGACGACTTATTTTTTCCAACATAGCACATCGTCTTTCTTGGAGAACAGCAACACGGTTTCCTCGCTTTACGACGCCTTTTCTATGACTTCACACCGCTTTACATGTTTGCTATTTATATCCTCCATTCGGTTTGTTCAGGAGTAGGCACCGCCGGTGCAAATATGAAAGTGAAAGAAACCTCGTCTTACTGGTAGTTTGGTAATTTTATTATCGATAAAATTTATCGATAATATTCATTTATTCTTACTTTATGTAACACATCCAACACGAAAAGCTCACAAACTAAAATACAAAATTGATTTCAGTAGTCTTCTTATTTACGAAAGGTAAGAATCTAGGGACAGCAACTAGTAGTATATTCAACTCAAATTTTATTTAGTTTTGATTGATTAAAAAGGAAACATTATATCTGCGATCGAATGATATCGATTAAAGAGGGAAAATAAGAATGAATATCAGGAATCATCTTTAGACGGGCGCAATATTACCTCACAAACATGAAAACATGAAAACATTCGAGCCAAGCGCTACTTACCAAGATATTGGCCTTTTATAATATTATAGATTATTGTTGTTTTTTACCGTTGATTCGTGATGAGGAGATCAAAACTACCCGACAAGGATGGAAAAGTCACTAACAATAGCAAAGGGAAATATAATAGCAACTCATTTTCAAGTATCACATACGCCATTGAATTTCTGTTTGGGCTTTCCCGTCGCTTCGCAAAAACCATTGACCACATGACGATTGCTAGGAAACAGACAACAGAGGAAAGTGAGGAGAATGAACTTCCACCACAAATTTCTTACTTTCACGCGATGCGTTCCAAAGTAAGTGAGCAAGGAATAATTTGTTCATTTCTAAACATAAATTACACGTAAGCCTGTGCATCATAACCTGCGAGGCTCTTGGAATCTCGCTACCTTATCGCTTTGTTTAGTCGGATTTCGTCTATGACATTTCGTCTGTCACACACCCGACAACGGAACTTTCCGACGGTTTCGTCAATACAAAATATATCACCGAAGGACCTACGATCCTCTCGCCGAATATTTGGAAGATACAATACATAACACAACGGTGGCAACCGTCGCGGACGCCTAACAAACGCGTGCGTAGTAAGTATATCGAGGGGCAACAAAAGAAACGAATCAGATCAAAGAAATATTCGAGTTTTAACAGCGAAGCGAGAGAGTAGAGTTTTAACTGTGAAGTGAGAATAGCCGATAGTTTTATATGGATAGTTGAGAATAGTTGTAATAGAGAAGCGAAAAGTGAGTTGGAACTGTACGAAATGAGTTGAAGATGAAGATTGTTAAATAAATATATTGTTGAACATCGCCGAGTATTTCTTTAGCACCCTACACCAGACACCACCTCAAAATTAATGAAATGGAAATAAATTAAAAGATTATGATTACAAATTCTATTAGGTTGTCTTAGATAGCCTATGGAGAATTAAAAAGAATATAAATAGAAACACCAAGTTCTTTCTCTAAGTGTTTGTCGATAAATTTAAGGTTTCGATTATTTTTCAGAAATATAAAACACAAAAGATATATAAAGTTAAATAAAACGAATAATGTTGGCATAATCCAATTATCCGGAACGAGTAGTACTCATTTTTTAAAATATAATAAAAAATTTGCGAAGCGATATTTTGCAAAAGTAACGCGTAATTCGAACGAAAAGTCTCGTAGAAGCAGTGCTGATTCAATATCAATTTTCACGATGATAATTCAAATTAAGCCTGTTGCCGGAGAATACCCTCGCATGGAGTTGAGATCGACAGCCCCTAGACGTTACGCCGTGCTCTATCGCTCGAAACGTATAAAATGTGTCCGTTTAGAATGGAAACCGAAATTCAAACTGAAACCGAGACCGAGGCAAAGACTGAAAACGAAACGAAACAAATGTGCTTGGACCGGAAATTTATTCCCTGGAACAAGTGACATTAATTTTCCCACGGGCACACAAATGGGCTTGAGCCGCTTTTAAAACATTTTAAATTAAATTTGTTCGCTGTGAGCGTCCTCTGTCCTTTTCCCTCCATCACAATATAATGGCTAATTCCACCACCATTTTTTTATACCTCCGTCGCATTCAGTACGAAAATTCAAACGTCGAGAATAACGACGATGTGGATGTCACGTAAAATAAAGAAGAAAGATCGAAGATGAAAATAAAAGATCAAAATGAAAAAATAAAAAAAGAGGGAATTTATTTCTTAACACTTGGTTTACACTAACTACAATTTACTTCTGAACTCCAACCGTGACTTTCCAAGACTGAAACTCTTACAATTTGACTTTTGATCGGACATGTTTCTTTCTTCTTTGTCACCCCTCAATATCCCCACTATCTACGCGTTTGTTAGGCGTCCGTGATCGTTGCCATGCACGCCTTCCTCTCGAACATTCAGCGGAAGGACCGTTGGGATATTGATGACTCATTAGGCACTTCGGCGATATACATTGTCGCCGAGTGCCGCCACATCTTTATCTCCGTTATTAGTGCATCAGATTTGAAGTGTGTCGGTCGTGACATGGACAACGACCAACGGAGAATTCGGAATTGTAATTTGTTTGCAAGCGCTTCTCACCGACTTGCTTAATGTCATAAAAGAGAGAAAGAGATGAGACAAAAAGCGAGTCTAACGAAGTTGAGAGAAAACAGAGGAAAATGGTAGCGAATGGTAGATCAGACACAGATGGCACAAGAAGACACGCATATACATCGATAACCGGAGAAATTCTTCATCAAAGTTCTTGCTCGTAATAAGAGAAGGAATATGTAAACTGGTAACCCATGGTAAGGCTATATGGTATCTGCTTTAACATGCTTCCATTTTCAAACTTGAATTCAATCGACGCGTTCTGTTCTCGAACGAGATCAGAAATCATTAAAATTATATATTCGAGTGGTATTCGAACAATAATCGCATTCGAGCATAATCGTCTAATTTGGCCAATTAAAAATTTCCTGTAAAGTAAAGCAAAGCGAAGTAGAGCTTTTGACTATATCAGTCATAGGGCAAATTAATACTGTATGACCGGTTTAATGACGGATATCAAAGGAGTCTGGTGCAACAATGATTGGTCGTAACAGTGATGTGTATTCGAAATGGGGATCGGCGCTGCACACCAACAACCACGTGCTCTTTTGATAAAGTTTCACTTGGAAATGTGGCTGAGATGGTTGTCCAAATGAAAATATCACGAACTGCGTTAGTTGAAAATCGTTCGTTAAAGAATAAACGCATAAATTAATAAAATATTATACCAACGAAATATGCGTGGATATTTTACACTTTCGTTGCCACACAAATATTTATAAATATAATAATTAATGACAAGAAAAGAACAAATGAAATATGTCCCAGGAAAAGTTACGTTATTTCATCTATTTACTTATCGCTTCTATTCCTACTTATCTATATTTTACATCATTTTAACTGTTTAAATATTAATCTTAATTATGCATACGTTAATTGCTATACATACTTGTATACATATCCTATATAAATATTAATGTATGTATAATATTTAGAGATTAATGTTATTAGAAAGCAGCGCTTTCTATCACCCAATTATGATTTTATACCTAAATTATACCTAAGATTTTATTTTAAAAGTAGTCTATCTATCTACCTTAACTCGAAAAGATTCGATCTAACCGTAGATTTCACCCCATTAAAAAATATCTCCTACCTAAAATTGCCATTGTTTGGTTCTATAATATCACTGAAAATAAGTGACCAGAGGAACAAAATTGCGACTTATCAATCGACGTGAAAAGTATTGTCATTAATGCCACTTACAGTAGTGCGTTGCAAAAACCGCACTCAAGATGGAACCATCGGACCTCATAGTAAAAACGGTGGCCGTGAATAATCTATAGCAAAACGTGAATTGTTACAATTTATTCTCAAAGACACCGTTCTTTGTTTAAGAAGTCTCGATTTGTTTAAATGAAATATTAATCTTCATTAAACAAAATTTTAATAACAACAATACACACAATGTAAAAATTCGAAATTTAAGAATGTAAAGATTTCTAAGACATATCACACATTTTCATTGTATAATTCAATACTTAAATTTCAAGGTACTCCTACATCTTATTTCAATCAAAGAATAAAAATTTTAAACTTGTTAAATCTTCAATAAGACCCGATTTATTTATTAATAATAATCGAACCGTTTAATGCAAAAACGATGTAAGTCAAAAAAGTTGACTACTGGATAATAGGCGATGCAGTAAAGATTCTGTAACAGGTTAAGTGGACAATTCCCACTTAGCCTGTTATCTACTGAGAAACTAATAAAAATATACTTAACTATTTTTGCACAAAACAGAATGAAAATTACGTTTTCGAGATATGATGTTTAACCAAAGAGGTAAAAAATTCACTTACTCTACTTTTGCATTAAACGGATCGCATACAGCAGTGTACAATGAATCGAATTAATTGAAATTTTTTTTTTTATTTAATTTGTATTTTACAATTTGTGCAGCTGGATATTCGGTAAATTTTTCTAGCTTAATTGCTAAATAACATGTGGTTGGCTAACCCCAGCGGGATACCATCTTCCAGTTTGTCTATTTTATTTTTTTAGTGAGGTCAGTGGGGTATTTGCTGTTTAGTCTTCTTTTTATGAGAGTTTTGCTCGCTTCAGCAGCCAGCTGGTTTGGATGTGTTGCCGTTCTTTTCTTGTATTTTTTTGCGTACTTGCCGATTTCTTCTTTGACTGTTGGTATTTTTAAGTCTTTGCGTATATCCTCGTTTCTGACATATTATGGGGCGTTGTCTATTGTTCTCAGTATCTTCGTTTGTATAGACTCTAGTTTATTTATGTGGCTCATTGCTGGTGTCCCCCATAGTGATATTCCGTACGTCCAAATTGGTTTTATTATCGTTTTGTAGATTTTTAGTTTATTTTCCATGCTGAGTTTAGAGTTTCGACTAGTTAGCCAGTATATCTGTCTTCTTTTTATCCATATTTTGTCTATAATTGATTTAGTATATTGCTTCCATGTAAGTTGTGTGTTTAAGTGGAGTCCTAAGTATTTAACTTGCTTTGTTTGTACCATGTGCGTACCATTCAATTGGATATTTGGTGGTTTCCGTTTTCGTAGTGTAAATGTACTATGGTTTTATTTACTTAGGTTTGCATTTATTTGTTTATCTTGTAGCCATTTTTCTACTTTTGTGATATGCGCTTGTAGTAATATGACTGCTGTTTCGGGATTAGTGTGTCTGACTAGTACAGCCGTGTCGCCCACGAATGTCAGTAGTTTGCTGTTGGTAATTGTTGGTATGTCGGCCGTGTATAGTGTGTATAATATTGGTCCTAAGACGCTTCCTTGCGGTACCCTCACGGTACCCTTGCCAATGACGTCTTTAACTTCAGAATATGTGTCCTTTATATTTACTACAAAGGTTCTGTTGCTTAGGTATGAGTTAAGTAAGAGGTGCCTTTGTTCCGGGAAATGTTTGTAGAGAATGGTTGATCGTAAGATTTATTAGACGAGATTGCTCATTGTTGAAACCGTCAAGTGTATTTAAAATGATAAATAAGTAAGTGCATATAATGTTCGCAAAGACGCTCGTACTAACGGATTCGCTGAAGACAATGTAAATCGCTAATTAGATTGCTGATAACTCGTTGATAACTGATAGACACTCGGTAGATACTTGCAAATACTGAACTCCTTACGATCGCGTCTATTTATTTATACTGATCGGGGGAGAGTCGAAAAATTCAAATTCGTCTTTGTTCGACGGTTGCACGTAGGGGCGGTATTGTTTTACCCGGAGTTTATTTATTATTACATTGTGTGTATCCTAACGATATTGATACTCCGAGGCAAAACATGATTTGAATTGTCTTCTAGCTCATGTGCCGCTACATGTTTTTTGATTGTAGGAGGCTTCCATGGTTCACTTTGTCAAATGTTTTCTCGATGTCCATGAGGAGAGGTGTACAGTGTTGTTTTCTATTGCTAATAAAATTTCGTTGACAAGCCTGTGCATTTGCTCTATCGTGGAGTGTTTGTTTATGAATTCAAATTAGTGATCTGGTATTTTTTTTTTTTTTCTGTATTGTTGGTTTTAGATGATCGTATATTATTTTCTCTAGTATTTTGGAAAACACAGGAAGTAGTGATATTGGCCTGTAAGATGCAGTTTGGTGTAGGTCTTTGCCTGGCTTAGGTAATATTATTGTCTGTGCTAGCCTCTATAGATTAGAAAAGTATTGGATTCTTAAAACTGCATTGAATATTATTGTGATTAAAAGTATTGCTTTTGGGTGAAGGTTTTCCAAGATTTTACATTAATTAGGTCGATTCCTGGTGCTTTATTGTTTTTGTTTTCTTGATTATGATTCTAATTTCTTGTGCTGTTGTATTAAATATGGTGTTGTACTTGTTAGTTGAGGTACTAGTAGTTTGCACATCTTCGACATTTGGATTGACTGTGGTTAATATTATATGGAGTAAATGTGTTACAAAGGTGGTTGAAAAATTCTTCAGCTTGATCTTCGTTGCTTCTGGCCCATGTGTTGTTTGTTTTTCTGAATGCTGGGATTAGTTTTATTGACCTCTTTATTTTGTTCGTGGCTTTCCATAGAGAGTAGTTGGCATTCTCGTGCGCAGATAGTGTGTCTATGAATTTTGAGAATTCGTTATTATTATGATCTTTCATTTTACTTTTTATTTCCTTTTTAAGTTTGTTTAGATGTTTTTTGTTTTGACGTGTTCTATGTTTTTGCTATTTTGCTTTCGCTTTCCTTTTTTTCTCTGATTTTGTCAAGAATGTCTGATGGAATTATTTTTCTTTGCCTGTTGTTTGGTTCATAGTTAGTACTTGCCCATTCTGCTTCTTGTATAATTTCTATCAATGTTATTACTACTTGTTCAATGTGTTCGAGTGTTTTTAGTGGAATATTACAGTTGATTTTACTCCCGATTAGTTCTTCAAATGTTTGCCATTTGATGCTTTTATTGCAAGGCGACTCTGATTTGTTATAAAGTATTGATTTGCTTGTGTATTCTATTATTATCGGTATGTAATCGGAGCTAAACTCAAGGCTGGGTGTTATTTTTAATTTGTTTGCGTTTAATTCTTTTATAACTGCAAAATCAAGCAAGTCAGGAGTTTTATTTAAACATGTCTGGTAGTATGTTGGTCTTCCTGTGAAAAATATGTTGAAATTACTAGTTCTATTCTTGTGTTCTACCTCGAGGTGTGTTAATTCTTGAGCCCCATAGCTTGTGCTTTGCATTGAAGTCGCCTGCTGCGATGTATTTGTCACCTGAGGATTGAAAATACTGTTCCCGTTTTTGTAATGTCATTTTGTGTCGCGGTGGTGCATATACTGCTGACATCTGGAAATAATTGCTGTTATTTTGTATTGTAACGATGGTTATTTGAACGTGTTCCTGACTAGTTTGACTATGTAAGTGGTGTTTGATATTGTTTCTTGTTATCACTGCGGCTCCTCCGTGTGTATATTCCCCTGTGCGCGAGTAAACCTCTTTGCATGAACGAAACTGGACCTGTTTAAGCAGTGGAGTACACAAAGATCTCCAAATCGAGTGATACATGAGCAGCGCTGCAGATTATTTCGTACAAACACTAGAGAAGAAAATTATGACATTTGTAGACGTAAACCATTCTGCATAACGTTTTGTAAGAAAAACTATAGGTTAAACACAACAACACCTACGGGCCATATCAAACTTATAGTGGTACCTTGCTTTTTTTAACATACGATACACCTGTAAGTAGATCTGGAAGTATTCAAGGATATAAGGAAGTATTCAAGGAGAAATATGGAGATGTTTTATTTGAATCGTGCTGACAGGTGGTCTTTCTCCGATGATGTACTGAAGACGTTTTTAACGATCAATTACAAGATTTTTATCAAAAACCATTATTTTGATCGGGAGATAGGGATGACTATACTTAGTCATTCATCAAGGCATTTCGTGCTGATGTCACCGGCAATGCTTTGATGTTACTGACTCGGACATTCTCAAGCTGCATATCTAAACATTCATCCTTCTTTGGACAGAGTGTACATAATGTAATTTAATTTATATAAAATATTTATTTTTCATCTCATTAGTTATAATAATAATATATGATGATAACATAAAGTAATAACATAAACAAGTTTAACTAATTATTTGTATATGGTTTGTTTTCGGCTTAGTTTAGTGTCTATAAAGTTTGGTGATTTATTTTGTAATGTGTTAACGTTCTGTTACACCACTTCGATCTGCGAGCTATTTATTCGCTGATTTCTTGCTACGTTTTAATCGTGATGCATTCTTATAACTAATTATATTATAATTGCAGCGAGTATTATTCTTTCGCTTATGGGGAGTGTCGAGAATATAGGTATTCTAGCGGTACTATATTATTACTTAGATCGGTTTTCAACTCCAGTAAACTTTTAGTTGTCATCTGCAATTCTTCTAGGTGTTTGATGATTTTTTGCAGTTTATAACGTTCGTTATATTAAAGATGAGTTACATTTAATATTTCTGGTAAAGTTGATATAGTTAAATTATGCAGTAATAAATAACCTCAGGGCTTTTCTGATTTGTAATTCTTGCCTGTTTCTGTAGAAGATTAGTTAGAAATTATACACTTTCTCTTAATTAGTGTGGTACCAAAATCTTCGGTGTATTTTGTGTTGGGTATTGATCGAAAATAATTATTAATTGTATCGATTTTGGTGTAATGTAAATCCATGTTTCTGGTTGATGTAATTTGATTATGATTATTTAATTAAGAGTTATAGGTCTAGTATTACAGTTGTTAGGTTGTTGCTAGTTTTGTGAAAATTTGTATTCGCATGGGCCGTATAGTATAACCCTGAATACGGTGGCGGGGCGCGGTGTAATTTACAAAGGTAGTTATTGTTTAGTAATTTACATTTGTTAAGATCTCCGCTGTTAATTTATTAAACTAGGTTTACTATAGCTACAGCTACAGCTAGATATATTTCGGTGATATCTAAATAAGCATAGGATGATTCTTTTTACTTTTGATTTCTTTTAGTACAGGATATAATATTTATTATGATATACTTTGATGGTATGATATGATATACTTTGCATAATTTATAGTAATATATGAGTAATGGGATTTTTATAAGAGTAGTAATTAAATATGATGTGCAGTAAACCGCTAATTCATTAACTAATTCATATAGAGAGTGGATACTTTCGATCATGAGCGGCAGTGAAAAGTTTAAGCCTTTTACTAATTGAGCTAAGACTGAATTTATAAGGTAATCAGTGACCTATGTTGGAGATATGGAGAGTTGAGTTGTGAATCCCTCTTTTTGTGTCTTTTGTGAATTATAATTCCTTGTACCTTCGGTTAGACCTTTCAATACAATTTTGATAATTATGGAATTTTTCACCCCATGAAATATAATTTCCTACATCTTATCTTATGTCTGGCTATGAATGTTTTAACAGTATGCACTTTAAACTTAGTTTTATACCTAAATGCCCACCTAACGAAGCATCGTGATACTTATATAGTATGAGTGCCTTTTCGTCCTTTACGTGTCATCTTCCGTCAGAGTTCAGCAGCAAATTTGATGTTCTTCTTTCTTATCGTCTTTGCGCTTGTCACAGAGCCATAAATTAGCAATAGAAAAACCAGGGGGGCCTAACGAACATTCCGCAGGTCATCGACACAACAACGTAGACAGTGTTCCAGTGCCAGAAGACAGTAACGGCATGGTCACCTCTGACCTTCGTCCCGGTGACACCCCCTTCATAAGAGCCAAACCCATAGTACATAAACCTCCCCAAAATCAGCTCTCGACACTCTGTTCTAACATTCTTAACCGTCACTCTGTTGAATTCACATGTCTTTCTTACCTAATGTTCTTTCTTACCTAATTTCTAATTTTTCTTACCTTGCTCGTGAAACGTTTAAACCTGCGCGAAACCATTCGAACGACGGGAGGAGATGACCAGTGATTTTCTTAATTTCACCACTCCCCGTGTCTTCGACACGCGCGTTGTCCAACGTATTAGTTACAAGTCGATCGTCGATCGGCAGTCTCTTCCGCCGCCTTCCTCATCCGCATGTAATACATTAATACATTCTAAGAGCAACAACATTTTTATTTATTTTACTTTCTTTGTAACAAATCTCATAGTTATGTTCTTTTAATTTTAGTCTCTACCTGATTAATCTAAAGCCGGGATCTTTTACGCTAAAGAATCATGTTACAGGTTTACGCTTTGTTACTATTATGTAATGGTATGTTAGTGATATTTAATTCCATATAGGTAAGTTCGGAAACGCTGAGTCACCCATACGATTGCTAGTAGCTTCTTTTCTATTGTATTATAATTAATTTCGGCTTTTTTAAACATTGTACTTGCAAAATCTTATCGGTAAAACAAACCGGTAAAACACTGGATGTTGTAAAAATGATGCAGACGTAAACTTTTCTTTAAATATGTCAAAAGCCTTTTGCTTCTTATCAGTCCATAAGAATTCTGTATCTTTTTTTTAATAACTGCGGCAGTGAACCCGTGATATTTGAAAAATATACTATAAATTTTTGGTCATAACCTGCCAATCCTAAAAAGGATTGAACTTCCTTGATTCGTTTAGGAAGAGGCAAATTTTTAACAGCTTCCAAATTTTGACGAGTTTGGCTTTATGCCACTATCAGTAATTACATGTTTTAGATAAATTGTGTTTTTATGCAGAAATTGGCATTTATTAGGTTACAACTTTAATCTACTGTGTGTCACTTATTCTTTAAGAAATTTACTATAATCTTCTTTAATGTTCTTTAAATGAACGTCAATGAACAATTATATCATCCATATACAATATATACAAAACATTTTATTCCGCGTAACCTTTCTAGCCAGCTCCATTGCTCGTTGGAAAATTGGGAGAGCACCCTTAAGCCCGGACGGCATACGATTAAATTCAAAATACCCATGTTGTGTTAAGAAAGCCATTTTCTCATGATCCTCAGGGTCCATGTCAATCTGATAAAAACCTGTTGATAAATTTAACGTGGAGAAATTGTCTAAGTAATCGAATATTTCAGATATATTTAGTAGGGAAAATGAGTCTTTAATCTTTGAAAATCTCCATCTCATACAGTTCCATCAAGGCGTCTCTTCGTCATTCAAATTGCCTTTAAAAACTATCTTTATATTATCACGTAATTTCTTCACCCTATCCTTCCTAATCAACGCTTGAGTATCATGTGCTCGCATAATGTTACGGTCTTCAGCGGCGACTTCGTCAGATAGATCAGTGTACTGTACTGTTGAGAGTGTTTCCAGTTACATTATCGGAAGCCCTAACCGTATCGTATAAATAGTCATGTTAATTATTGATATGGGACACGTGGCATTCGTAGCCGTAGTCAAACAATTTCCTGCATATATGCCTGTTTCTAGCATTCATTTCTCTACTAGTCCTTGTCCATTATTGTTTGTAAGTGCTCGTATTATAGTCTCTATACGTGATTGTATACTAACTTGTTCCTTTTATACCACTGGTCAATATGTGCTCAAAATTTCTACGCGCGCCCTCGGTTTAATTATTGCCTTGTATTTACTTATGTACTTCTAATATTCTATCAACTTCTAACAGGAAATTTCCTTCCTTTCCGCCCTTTACTACATCACGACAAGACATAACGAACCTGTTACCTATTCTCACGTTAATGTCAATTCAGCAAATCGTAGGAATTTCTGTGCGTCTTATACCCTTCATGGTTATTATTTCGCGTGTGGTATTTACTGACCCTATTTACTACTACCAGAGTAAAGTTATATCGGCTCCCGTGTTGACTAGCACATGCTCTGTTGCATCTTTTATTTTTTTTTTCCTTCTATTTCTACTATATTCTGTTACCTAAATTCTTCACAAATACAATTTACCTGATAAGAACTAATACTCTCTCTCGTATGATATAATATTAGCCTTAAGATAAATCACTTATTTGTGAGAGACTTCGTTTCTCGTTCGAACCTGATCCTCGAGGTCTATTACTTGCTTTACTTGTATACGATCTAATCACTCTATTTCTGCTTACGTCATGTTAGTTTCTGAACGTTTCTCTGCTATTTCTACTTACCGTTTCTTCGCCATTGATTCTGATCAACGTTCTATGTACAATCTAGAGCTCTTGCAATAGATATCAACTATCGTAGCGTGATATCTCCCATTTCATTTCAAAGTTTTGGCGATTAGATGGAGGGCGATTAGATGGTGAAACTAATCGTGGCATTGCCTCTCACATTGCGGAATATTAAATCTGTGGCTTCTGCTTCCTCTAAAATTCTGAATCTTCTTGAATTTTCACAGCTATGCGTGGAATTTCACTCTAATACCTGCTCTTTTTTCATCACTGCATTTACGGCTCCTTTAAGCGTACCAAATTGTCATGATCTTATTAATACTCCCAATTTATCTTTTAACTCTAAGCTAAGAACGTTTGATACCTGCTCGTTCACCGATTTTCTTAAAGCCATATTTACCATGTTTCGGCTTTCGTCATCAATTGTGACAATTCCACAGTTAGTTTCTCTAACGTGAACGCGAATGACATGACATTACCGTCGTCTCTTTGCCGAAATATATTAAATTCTGTTTCTGCCGCGCAAAATAAACATTCCTTTGTAAATAATGATAACAAGGATATGTTTAGTGTGTCGAAGCTGTATGCATTTCAGTATTCTAGTTGTATTCCTCTATCTTCTAGTTTCCTTCTATCCTCTAGTTTCATCTTTAAAACTGCTCGCAATAATAAAAATTGCTTTTCAACGCAAACTAACAAATAGGAAAGTTCACAAATAAAGCCGCAGTGAACGTATTATAAAATGGAATTTAATATCGTGATAATTAGTATTCTTTGTAATATTAATGACGAATCATTGTTTAGATTATTTTTTCTTATGTATTGTAAACTAAACTAGCTTAAATATTTTTTAAATTAAATTAGTTGAAGAAATATCGCCCTAGATTAAGATTTTATCTACAGCCAATTTGCTCTATAAAATCATTTGCCTTTCAACATTTTTTAATAATTATTTACAAAGCGGTTGGCCTCACTGATTTCAAAGGCCTTGAAATATGTTATCAAGATCAACATTCTGAGCAGTTTTTCCCCATACATGTTATTGTCGCCGGGAATTAATTTCCGAAATATTTGCAAAAAACCAGTTCAATTTACGTTACGATTACACTTCATTCCGCGATTCTTGCTTCTGCATAACACAACTCAACTCATTTTTGATAATTATTTTCAACTCACCTAAAAACGAAAAAGTAATGGGGTAGGTTCGGTAACTATTTGACTCTACATTAAGGCCGCCGATAACGCTATTGTGTGAAATAAGTTAAGGTATTAAATAATAAGACAGATACAATACACATTAAGACTAATACTATAACATCGTTATTCGAAATTGGATACACTTCAGATATGATATTGAAAGAACCGAGTAATGTTCACATAATTTCGCGCCAGACACGTTCGATATATTATGTCTTACTGTCTGGATCAGCAAAATTTGGTTTATGAACAATTAAATGCTTACATTCTTCTTTATCCAAATTCTGGTAGAATTTCCAACAATCTGAGATAATGATGGTTCCAGGCTTAATAAGGAAGTACTTTGATAAATAAAATCTTTAGAAACTCACTGTCTAGTTAATGAGTCGACCGTCGTTGAATTTTCTCTTTACAATTTTCGTCTCATCAACTTCTACAATCTCACTCTCACCACCAATTTGAGTCGATTGCTTTTCCACCCATAAGATGCACACTTCTTGACAAAAGCTTGCCCAATCAACGACTGTTTTCAATGGAAGTCCCAATTCATTCTTTAGAAATTGTTGCTGTCATGCACCTAGCATCAAATAATATCGAATATAACGGTACATATCTTAAACAGGAACATGGAATGTATGTTACTGAAGTAAGACTGATAATATGCACTTATTTTTATATTGCATTTTGTCTGGTGGTACTTTATAACATCTATACATCAAGCTGTCACGATGAAATTTCATTGCATTTCCACATTTAATGCAATTCATGTTATCATCAATTACATTCTGCTCAATTAAATCATTGCTGCTACTACACATAAATATGTGTAATATTCATTTAATAATATTCGTATAATTTTATTTTATTTAAATATATTTATTTAGTAGTGAATCTTAATACGTTATTTCTGTGAAGAATTAAATTACTATATCGGTACTGAAGCAAACTGCTGAAGGCACTACAACCTTGCGATACATCATTCACACGTAAAAAAAAGTCTAGAGCTTTGTGGCTTGTAATGTAGAATATCACAGACCAGCGATATACATATTGTAACAGTAAAATATGAATCGGATATATTTGTGCAAATATCTCGAAAACCGAGCAACGATAGCATATATAGGGAAAGATTGTTCAGGATGTCGACTTAAACATATTTCATATTGAAATCAGTGAGGCCAGCCGCTTTGTAAATAATTATTGAACAGTTTAGGTTTTATTTTTTAATAAAACCGCTTCGATCATAATATATTATTAGTTTCCTAATAAGGCAAAGATTATTCAATATGAATTAATATCCGCCCAATCATAGTGACAGAATGCTTTTTCCCTTTCTCTTTACCGCATTTCATTCATTTCAACATATTATAACACTTTCATGAAAAATAACGGCAGAAGGAAATATAGTGAAAATAAACTGCTGGGAAAGTAACTTTGAGTCTCCAATAATTTGGACGATCCGTTAATAAGTGAAAATATGACGAGGAAGTCTCCTGACAACGTGGTTTATGGGCGTCCTTGTTTATGGGAAAAACCTACTTTTCCGTTAGACAAACATCCGCTTTCTCCGTAATTTGTAAGAGCATTCAATAAACCTAAGGACTGTTTTAAGGACCATCCATAAAGCGAAAATATTTACATGACTAGGGATTAAGTTCAAAAGATTCGGTTCATGGTGGTTCCTTAGGTTTATTCCGGGTCGTTGCAACGGAGTGTGGGCCTTGACGGTCAAACCATGAGGGACGGCGCACGGACCATCTCACGCGACGTAACAGTTAATATAGCGAATCTGTTAATATAGTAAGGTAAGCAGTAATAGGGATGGGCTCCAAATAGTACTGAAAAGTGCCGAAAGGTGACCAATAATAAAGATCTTGAAATGCAAGTATCATGTCCCATTATGTTTTCGATCTAATACTACAGCAGAGATCTGTATTTATCGCACAGAATAAAAACAGCTGGTATATGGAATAATATATTTTCGTTAGAAATGATAGGACACATTGAAACCTACAGGGTCTGTAAATATAAGTAAAGAAATTGTTATATCCAAGAAATTGGAAATTCCAGTGATATGCCCTTCCAAGTTAACAAGAATACAAATTCCGCATTAATGACGCTTTAATCACGAGTCAAATTAAAATTCCACCGGGTAAATTACTTTTCATGTGTTTTATGGCAAAGGCGAAAAAAATGTATGAAACATGTCCCATTTAGGCGAAACTTCGATATATGTATATGTTTCGGGCGAAGCCTGCAGGACGCGCGGCATCCTCTTTGCCCGGGTAATGTCAGCTATTACGTCCCGTGACACAAACCATACTCCATCTTCCGGTCAAAATGCTCAGCAAATGTCTAAACATCCTTATTCGGACCCACAATAATCCTAAGGACCGACATAAATTTTAGTATTATTTAGAATCAAGGCCCTCAAGTATCTTTCGAGTCGAAACGTTCCTTAGTGTTAATGTTCATTCTGGAAAAACACGGGAAAGCGGGTGTTTCTTATGCACAATGCCACTCATGAGCGACCTTTGTTCGAGGGCGGCGCCGACATTAATCCATATCCACCAGTTTGTTTTCTTTTTATCATTCAATTAGCAATGATGACGGTTGCCCTCAATTTCTTTTCAAAAATTGCCATCAACGAATCTGCTTGTACAGTGTGCTGGATACACCCATCACTAGTTTTCCTCCTCGATAGTGCTACACGCTCAGAAACAGTAATAGGGAAACAGTAATAGGACAAAACATCCTGCATGCCACAGCCATCGAAACAATAACCAGATAGTAACAGAATACCCGCGTCTGATAGACACCCGACGACAACCCCTTCAAAGAGACCAAATCTTAGTATAAGAACCCTCCCAAATCAGAACTCAACACCTTTCTGTTATAACACTCTGAAACGTTACTCTGTCGAATTTGTACAAAAAACTTTATTATCATATCTAAAGTCCGAAATTTTACCTTACTTGTGTAACGTTCGAACTACAATGCGAGGAGATCACCCGTGATCTGTCAATTTCGTGATTTCTTGTGTCTCCTACGTGACAATAGTACTGTCACCGAAACTCATTTGCTAGACAATCTTCAATCAGCCGACATTTTAACTTGTTACACGATTCTCTCTAAACACTTATATTCTTCGAATAAAACTTGTTGAAAATAAAGATTGTATTTATAGTGTTCGCTCTGAGTCATTCAACCACCTCTATTCTTTTAACCGAATTAGGGGATCGGCTAAGTCGTGACGTGGATCATCGTACTGCTCACAGAAGAAGGTGACCGCACTTCTAGCATTCTCGCTCGTCAGCAGAGCTATAAGCACCACCGGTGGCGAGAGATTTACACCTATTTCAGCGGTGAGAAGAATTAATTAAAGTGGAGAAATCGGAAATCATGATACCTATATTCGATGGTGAGGATTATGGTATGTGGAAGCAAAGAATCAAGATGTTTCTCAGGTATAAAGAGTGCGAGATTGTTACAACTAGAGTGAAGACCGAAACAGACAATAAAGATTGGGACAAAAAGGATCTGAAGGCAATAAATATAATTTACAGTGCCATCACAAATAGACAATTGGAATATATTAGGGAAGAAAGCGGCATACTTGAAAAATCGAATACTAGCAAATACTATAGAGAGAAAGACACCTTTTGAAATATTCTTCCGAAAAAAACCAAGTGTTGAAAATATACGTCTATATGGAAGTAAAGTTTTTGTAAGAAGGCCAGAACAAAAAAGAGTTTCCAAATGGGACAAGAAGGCAGATATGGGAATTCTGTTAGGATATAGTGAAGTAGGGTACAGAGTCCTATTAGGTGGGAAAATAACAATAGCTAGACATGTAGAGATCATAGAGACAGACATTAAATGTATCGGTTTTGAGGAGAATTCATTAGATACAGATAGCGATGATAGCAAAGATAACCATTTATTGGACGGCATGAATAAGGAAGAGTTAGAATATAGGGAAGATGAAAATGATAACAGTTTTGAAAGCTTAAACATCTCTAGGAGATCTACGCGTAATAAGAGAACTCCAGTAAGGTATCCAGAAAAGGAAAACATTAGTGAGATTCATGCAAATTATTGTAGAGTAGATATCCCTCGTACATTTGAAGAGGCGATTTGTTGCGAAAATAGTGAAGATTGGAAACAGGCTATGGATAAGGAAATAGAATGTCTCTATAAGAATAAAACTTGGAAATTGGTAGAAAGAGATAAATAGAGAGGACATTGGATACAAGAATTTAATTGGCGCATTGTTGTATATTAGTGTGAATACCAGACCCGATATAAGTTATAGTGTGAATTATCTGAGTAGATTTTAAGATTGTTGTAGCGAGACACATTTTAAATATGCTTTGAGAATATTGAAATACTTGTACCGGACTAGAGATTTAAGGCTAGATTATAAAAGGAATAAAAAGTGTGAAACGATAGATTGTTATGTAGACGCTGATTGGGCAGGAGATCATTTAGATAGGAAATCGACTTCTGGATATGTAATTAGATTGTATGGAAATTTAATTGGATGGAAGTCTAAGAAACAAAGGTGTGTGACAAAAGCTTCGACGTATGCAGAGTATGTAGCTCTATCGGAAGCAGTGAGTGAATTAATGTATATTAGAGAAATTATGAAAATCTTCAATGTAAATCTAAACAATAACCCTGTAAAAATTTATGAGGATAACTCTGGAGCGATAAGTATAGCAAAGTACGGAAATTTTACAAAAAATTCTAAACACATTGAAGTTCATTACTACTACGTTCACGAGTGCTTAGAGGAAAACAAGATAAATATAATTAAAGTAAGTACAGACGAAAATACTGCGGATATTTTTACGAAGGCATTGTGTAGAGAGAAATTCGAAAGGTTTAGATCATGGATGAATGTAAACTAAGAGGAATGTAAATAAAGCAATAAGTGTTAAAATTTCTGTTAAGTAATTCGACAAAGCATGTAAATACGATAAAGTGTACAGTATAAATGTAAGGAGGCGTGTTAGGAAGATGATATAGTTACACTGTACATGTGAATGTGCGTGTAAGCGTAGAGGGCGTTCAGGCCTTAGTTAGGACAAAGGACGATTGGCAGTCGTTTAAAAGCATCTGGAAGAGTCGGTTAACAAGCGTACGTGCGAGTAGGTTTACGAGGTCTTCAGAGTATAAGATATGTGTATAACTGTTGTGTGCTGAATAAAGCGAACTATTTGTATCTCCGAATCCCTCGTATATCTTTACAACATTGGAGTCGGCGCGTCGGTAGAGGGTAATTTCTCGCCATCGTCCATCCCATTCGTATCTTGCCTCATCCTGCCGCGTTGATCCTCCTCGCCGCTGTCAGCGGGCAGCGATGTCACATCGATCCGAGAACCCGCGGGGCGGTTCGAAGCACCCCTGCGGTGATCTTGCCGGTGCGACAACCGCTCGCCTCAGCCACGGCGGCCACTATTTCCCCGAGGTTGACCGAGTCGTCGAGCCCGGTTGCTTTTAACTCCGCCATCTCTGTGGCACGGCGACCCCAACGAAGGTGCTCAGGACTTTCGCCATGCGTTCGACCAGGAGCTAGGCCTTCTCTCGACTTCCCCCTCAGCCGGTGGTCTCCAGTATCAGAGTCCCCGTGATCGCCCTCCTACTTTGAACTTCGGCGATGTCGAGCTCGGAGAGATTAATCTCACTCCAAACTTGAATGCAATTACGCGTGTCTGAGTATCTCTTCCGACCGTACCCAGACCCTTCCTTTCTTCACTCTGGTACCTTCTTTCATGCCTTACTTTTCCTCTTTTACGTGGTTCTCTATTCATCGGCGGAAGAGAGGCCGCCTCCGCAAATGTCCTGTAGGAGGTAGTTGTAGTTATTGTCCTTGCTATTGTTTCTCTCTTTCTCCACATGCCCTCGCTGTCGTTGCTGTTGTCTGACCTCCTTTTACTATATCCCATCCCGAAGGAGTTCGCTTTTAGTCCAGAAAGCAAACCCAGCCCCACTCGCAGCGGTTCCCCCTTGCCGTCCGTTATTCCGGCTCCCGGTGTAGGAAAATAAGCGCTCACCATCGGTCCGACTCTCCTTTTCCTTCTCCTCTCTTTTCCACCGACGGTACCATCCCCGCCGTCGGGCCATCGACCGCGAGAGGCCTCTCCTCATTTTGGTTCACGCTCGTGGCCAGAGAACTCCGTCTCCACAGCGTCGGCATCAATTCGCGCCGCAACTCCTCTATTTTATGGGGGAACAGTAACTTCCGAATCCGTTTCATTCACCTCCCCGCCCCGCTAGAACAGCGGCGACGGCTTGATACAGTCTGCAAGTGTGGCGACGGTGAGGGTGAGGGCTCATGATAGCCGTTAGGGCCCCGTTGGTACCCCTCCTGTTCCCCACCGAACTTGTTTCCTTCGTTTCATTAAGGACCTTCGACACCTTCGCCCTCTTCCTCTTTTCCTCCTTGGTCTGCCGCTTCACCGTCTCTTGGAGACGACCGACCTTATTCTCGAAGACCGACCGCACCCTCTCCCTCAGGCGTGCGTTCTCCCTCTCTCTCTGTCTTCCTTCTCTCTCTCTCTATCTCTCGGCTGCTAGCTGGGGCCCCAAAAAATCGTACGCTGGTGAAGCTCAGCGCCCTCCGCACTAGCCTTACGGGACGCCCACCACAGTCTTCTTATATAGGTCTCTTTTAAGTTCCTTGAGGTGGACGCAATACGCTTCACCTCTTCCATTTCGCGTATTAATCTCGTGTCAAGGTCGGCAATTATTCGACCGACCACCCACTCTCTATATTCCACTACCGGTGATACTGGTTCGGCGACGGTGACGACGCTTCTCCTCCTTTTTTCGGAGCCGTCGCGGTTTCTTCACTTTCACACTGGTACTTGAGCTCCTCTTTCTACTCCACGCCTATTCTGGTTTTCGGCTCTCCATGTTCGCCATCGTGTATCCCGGTGATCCTCTGGTACGATCGTTTCCCCAATACAGTCACGTTGACAGAGTAGGCTGCCGATATATATCGTCGGACTTCATGCCTCCACGCCACAAAGAAAGCTCACCCCATAAGAAACCTGTGTCGCTCCCTTCCGACGCCCCCGATATGTCGAAGTTCCTCCTGCTGGTCTATTTCCGTGTTTCCTCACCAGACACAGAAACACGTCCGGGGGCCTGGCTGTCCACCCCCGAGCGGCCGTGGTCGTATGATGACGACGTGGTGGGGCCCGCTTTACTATCACCACCTACGCCGGTACTAGGGTATCCCTCCCCTGTACCCTAAATGTTGCTCTTTTGTTTGTCCATATCCATGATTTACTTTTTGTCGTCCAGTCAAAATGAGGAATTCCCGTCCCACTCACTCTTTCGCATCCTACCCCGGTCAGGGCCGGTGCACGGTGACAGGGAGCCCTACGATAGGGTGAGGTGGGTAGTCTTGAGCGGTATGGGTTCACCAGCTTCTCCGAAATTCTCCGCACCGGACTGGCGCACCGACAAGTGTCCTAAGGCACCAGTCGGTAACCACCCGACTATAGGACAATATCAGATTCATTGGGGTTCTCTATGGCGTTGTCCTACTTCGTGAGAATCTATACCCGCCTCGTGCTCCCCACAACTCGACAACTCACAATAACTCGACAACCCATGAGTAACGATTAACCCGTAACTACTCGCAGCTTATTCGTAAGTGCAACTAGTCGCAACTCAATCGTATTTACAACTGTAATTATTTCTCACTGAGCATTCTCTACACCAAGACGTCCCCTTTTATACCAAAGTCTTTAGTACTCGTACAACACACATGTGTTCCATAGCTGTGGATAACCTAAGATAATCACTGACATCTTTTTTAATTGCCCAATGTCCTAAACATCAACTGACATATGGCTTATCGGGATTTCCCATCCTTCCCAACCTGTCATCACTATCACTGTCTTCTACTTGTAGTTCATCAGGATTTTCCCAAGGGCTTTTCCACGATAGTGCACTAATGTGAAGTAAATTTTATCACTAATGCTATATAGTTGGAAATATTTCTGTCATTAAAATTGAAAAACACAATTATTTAGTTGTCGAAATTATGCGGTCCGCGAATCTAACTATACAGTTTCACTGAAAACCTCATTCATATTTAAATTATGGGAGGCTATAAGAAATGTCTTCGAAAATTTTATTTTAACAAAATCTAGTTCAACCCAATACCAATCACATGCGTGAGACAGAAATTTTTAACAAAACTATTTTTTTTTTTTTTGCCGGAAATTAAGCCCGCTTTGTTTTGTGTGAGATTGGTATTGAGTTGGACTAGATTTTCAAAAGTGAGAAGAGCGAGCGAACGAAATTGAAGTAAAATTTTCAAAAATACTTCTTATAGCCTCAGATAGGCAGTTACGAACGAGCTTTTTAATGAAGCTGTATATGATAAAAAGATAAGGAATTCAACGACTGGATAGTTCGATGGATGTAAATAAGTCATTACGCGGCGCACGGAGCGATGAACGTGTCAGTTATGCGTGTGACTGTGTCACAAATCGCACATGTGGGCATAATGCATTGTAGTGATACCGATAATTTTTTGCAAATACCTCGGAAAATAGGACCGAGCAGCAGTTACATGTGTAGCAGAAATTTGTCCCGAATGACGATTTTTACAGTATATTTTAAGTTCATTGAAATCGAAAAGGGCCAGTTTCCGTACATCGACCTCTCTTTGCCATTAGCAAAAGGATTGCCAAGGTCGGTTTCCGCTAATCGAAGATTTTTATATCCCTAACCCTATAACGATACTTTGTTTCAACAGGATGTTTCTATGATGACTAAGTTAGAAAGAAGTTAAAGTTAGCGTTGCGCTACTCATATTGATCGATTATTATCCAAAATACCCACTTCAAACCTGGTAAAGTTCTCAAATATATGATAGTTCCCGATATTGCCCATTTATTGTTGGTCAGTGCCAACATTGTTCAGATTACAGTGAGTCTTGTTCGCTATTAAAGTATTTCTTCGCACTTTATCAGGCGGTGATGTGTAATGTTGTGATCGCTCGTATAAAGCCGATTCTGTATACTCTGCGGAATTCTTTTGTCACAATCTCTGTGTGGAAGTAGGATGAATTTCCCGTCCAGGTAGCTGATTGTTCGTGCAGTTTGATATACGAGCGAACTTCATCGAAAATTCCCTTAAATTAACGGACCGTTAGAACACGTTTAAAGAGGTCGGCTTACTGGCATGATCATTCTACATTCAGAATGAAACTTCCAATGTAGATTACTTTTTGTGCAACTTTCTGTTTCCGTTTTAAAAATATACGAAAGTTGCGAGAATTAAACACAGACCAATGCTGGCCACTTTAACAAATATTTGTACCGTTTTGTGTATGCTATTCTTGTAACTTCATAACTATCAATGAATGTATATTATTTTTCATTTCTTTTGAATGAAACTTCAATATATTTAATTGTGAGGTTTTTCTGACCAAAATAAAACCAAGCACGAAATAATTTCGAGCAAGTTTGCTTATATAATGACATTAACTTATCTTTTTGGCCTATTAGATATGTAAATTAAATATGTAATATAATATACTATGTTATAATCTAAAAGACAATCTGTGAATTCGTCGAAAAGCTATTTTATTTCATCGCCGATTTCAATGATTTTTGAACATATTGTGGGGGTCATGATTCTAAACAACTTCTTCTTATACATGTAACCGTGGATGGACCTCAGTCTCCGAGATATTCGCCAAAAATTAACGCTATCATTGCACTGAATTCTGCTTATAATTCGGTTGCTGCATTTTTTTTTTTTTTTTTTTTTTTTTAGAAAATTACTGAAAACAAAAATTTGGGTTATTAATAACATTTAGTTTATATTTTCATTAGATATATTTACTTATTGATTAAAACAATTAAATTAGAACTGTACTAATATTTGAACGGCATACAATCTCGCGTTTCTTGGTCGGCGTCTTTATGACATTATATGAACCTGTTCTGTAATGCACGATCGTATACATAGGTGGTTCGGCGACAGGAGTAAAAAATTTGAAGCGGTAATTTTTTATGTTAAAATAAGATGAAAATCAAGAATAAAGAATTGTGCTTTCGGTTTCGTCTTTTATTATAGACAATTAAAAATTGGCCGAAATATCCCTGTGCACGAGCAAACTACGTACGAGTATACGAATGAAAGTAGAACAGCCTAAGTAGCGAAGAGTGTACAGAGATCCTCAAATAGAATGATACATAGCTAACAGCGTACGATGGGATAAGATTATGATAATAATATATTATGATATATGAAAACGTAGCTCATTATATCTATTCATTTAAAATCCATAACAGAATATCGAAAATCGACGCATGGAATTTTGAAGTAGAGAGGATTAATGTTTCTAGTACTTCTTTGCCTCCATAAATAATTAATATATTAATAGCATATATGAGCAATGTATATACAAATTTCACACATGCATTGCGGTCGTCCTGTCTGCGGGTGTCCATAGAAGAATCACACACGCACCGCAAGTATCCAAATTGCTCATAGAAAAATCGTATCTAAAATAGTAACTGTTTTATATAACAGTAATCAATATAACCTGTGTTTTCTCGCAAACAAAGTACACAATAAGTACGATGCATACAACACGCACTGTACACACTACACACAAAAATCGCTCACGCTAGAACTAAATAAAAAAGATTAAAAAGATAACAAAGAATATAAAAATAATGCAAATAAAAAAATGCGAAATATAACAGAAATGTAGCAGAGTAGCTTAAATCTGTATTAAATCTACAATTAGCTCCAACTTTATGTTTATACAATTCTCCGAACTTCTCTCTGTAGCTGTCGAAATGATTCTATCTTTCCAGAACTGTTTTATCCTCTTACCAAATTTCTAAAATCGCTAAAACATATTACGCAACAAGGTAGTAGTGGAAAGTTCATCCAGAAAAGAAAATTTACGATGTTCGTTGCTAACGCTTTCGCGCTACATTTGACTCTATTGACTCAATTTGTATTATTTCATATTACTGTTTAAAGTGATACCATAATGCTTCCAGTATGAATTTAAACAACTTTTTTGATGTTCTCTTTTTGTTGCCTTTTTTTTATTTCATGTGTATGTATGTGAATATTGCAATATGCAGTGATCAGTAATTTGAGTGGAAAATGTGTATGGTTCATACAAAACAACGTTTGACCACAATTAGTAGCACTTCAGGAATGCGTACGTGATCCTGATGCCTGTATGAAATTTGTTCATATATGCTATTATTTACTAATTATTTAAGCAGGTGAAGGATTAGAGGAAACATTAATTCTCTCTCTCTACTCGGAAAATCCATGAGGCGATTTTCGATATGCTCTTATGAATTTTAATGAATAGGCATAGTGGGTTACGTTTGTGAATGTCGTAATCTTCTTCTCTACGACCAGCACGAGGTAAGCTGCTACCCATGTATTGTTCGATTTGAAGATGCCTGTGCCCCCGCTGCTAAGGCTGGCTTATTTCCGTTCGTGTAAGGTGGCTTGCTCGCGCACAGGGATATTTCGACTAATTTTTAATTGTCTATAAATTAAAAACAAAGGCGAAACAAGATATTCGTAAAAATGCCCTATTTTTGCTACTTTTTATCTTGCTGTGCGTGAGGCGTGGGTTAACTCCATATACGGGCATGATGATATTATATGTGTTCGTGGCTCTCGCATAGTCGAAGCTAAGTTGAATACGAATGCATCGCGGCAAAAAACCTCTATGATATCATCATGTCTATATATCATGTATATAAAATCCAAATCTAACACACACCAAAATAAAAAGAAGCAAAGTATTTCTATCATGTGTATAATAATTTTATCAATGTTTCAAATATTATCTATAACATCTACATATTTTAATAGATGGGGATATAAAGATAATTTTCTATCTTCGGTATTTTAATGTAACGCGCATACATATCAAAAAATTTGTTTGTCAATTTCTCGAGAATTTGTGATACTCGATAGTTCTTTTTATTTTTTTTTTTTTATTTTTTAATAGCGTTTATTTTATACCAAGATTTTTTTTAATACATTTTTGAAATTCACAATAAACAATGAATTAGAGTAAGATGTGTTAGGCAAAAGTACCGATACGCGACGGTACGACGTAGCCATACTGTATTGTGTGTCGTGGTTTTTACAATTTTTTTGTGTTGAGTTTTTTTTTTGGATTTAAGCCGCAGGGGAGCGGAGCTTTTGTGTGTTCTTGTTTTTGGTTGTTATTTTTCTGCTGAAAACTTGGCCGCAAAACAGGATGCTTCTTTGGTCTACTTTTTGTGTACTGTGGGACTTTGGGGGGGGGGCGGGATGAGAGGGAGGGGTAGGGGGGATGTTAAATAGGTTTATTTACAATATTTACAATATTTACAAAGTTTACACCTAGGTTACACGGAGGCAGAATTGAATTTTGTCGATTTAATGGTTTTCTCTCTTGTTTTATTATGGATTTGGTATCCACCAATATTTTTTTGTGTTTCTTCTGTGCTTGTCTTTAGTGTCTTTTAGAGGGAGGGCCATGTTGTATCTCCACCTGGTGTCTGCGGTCTGTCCGTTTAAGTTTTCCTCGTAGAGTATAGTTTTGATCCCATTTGGTAAAATACATTTGGAGGACATTTGGTAAAATATTATAGCTTAAAGAATAAAAATATAGCATGTGGATGGTTACCCCCTTGCTTTGTTTGTGCTATGTGGGCGCCGTTCAGTTGGATATCTGGTGTTTTTCCTTTTCTAAGTGTAAATGTTATGTGGTTGCACTTGCTGGTGTTCACTTTTATTTGTTTGTTTTGCAGCCATTTTTCTATTTTTGTAGTGTGTTCTTGTAGTAGTGCGGCGGCCGTTTCTAGATTTGCATGCCTCACTAATATGGCCGTATCGTCCGCAAATGTCAGTGTTTTACTGTTGACAGTTGTTGGTATATCTGCCGTGTATAGTGTGTATAATATTGGTCCTAAGACACTTCCTTGCGGTACTCCTGCCTTGGTGTCCTTAATTTTAGAGTATGCATCATTTATTATTACTACAAAGGTTCTGTTGTTTAAGTAAGATTTGAGTAGTTTGTAGATTTGTTCTGGAAATTGCTTTTTGATTGTTTGAAGAAGTTTTTCATGGTTAACTTTGTCGAATGCTTTTTCGATATCCATAAAGAGTGCTGTGCAGTATTGTTTTGTTTCAAGCGACTGTAAGATTTCATTGACGAGTCTATGCATTTGTTCTATTGTGGAGTGTTTATTCCTGAATCCAAATTGATGGTTCGGTATTAGTTTTTCTTTTTCTATTGTTGGTTTTAAGCGGTTATATATTATTTTCTCTAATAATTTGGAAAACGCAGGTAGTAATGATATCGGCCTGTAGGATGCAGTTAGATGTAGGTTTTTGTTTGGTTTGGGTAACATCACTATCTGTGCTATTTTCCATAGTGTAGGAGTACTGTTTTCTTAGAATTGCGTTAAATATTATCGTTGTTAGTCTTATTGCCTTTGGGGGAAGGTTTTTTAAGATTTTCCCATTGATCAAGTCAAATCCTGGTGCTTTACTTGTCTTTGTTGCCTCAATTAAGTTTGTAACTTCTTGCGCTGTTGTGCTGAGTATGGTGCAGCGTTTATCAGTTGTGTTGCTGGCATTTTCCACTTCTTCATTTGTTTGCCATCCAGGGATGCTGTTATTAATTTCATACGGCGAAAATATATTTTGTAGGTGCTTTGAGAATTCTTCTGCCTGTTCTTCGTTGGTTCTGGCCCATGTGTTGTCCATTTTTCTGATTGCTGGGATTGTTTTTCCTGTTTTCTTAATTTTGTTAGTGACTTTCCATAGGGAGTAGTCGGTATTCTCATGCGCGGATAGTGATTCGATGAATTTTGAGAATTCGTTATTATGATGTTCCCTTATTTTATTCTTTAGTTCCTTTGCAAGTTTATTTAGGTTTTTCTTGTTTTCTCGTGTTCTCTGTTTTTGCCATTTTGCTTTCGCTTTTCTTTTTTCCCTGATTTTGTCTAGGATGTCCTGCGGAATAATTTTTGATTGCCTGCTATTTGTTTCATAGGTGGTGGTTGCCCACGCTGCTTCCTGTATTATTTCTGTCAAAGTTGCTACTGCCTGCTCAATGTGTCAGGTGTTTTCAACGGGATATTGCAGTTGATTTTGTTTTCGATTAGCTCTTTGAAAGTTTGCCAATTGGTGGTTTTATTGCAAAGCGACTCTGACTTGTTATAAAGTAGTGGTTTGCTTGTATATTCTATTATAATTGGTGTATGGTCGGAGTTAAGCTCGAGGCTGGTTGCTATTTTTAATTTGCTTACATTTAGCCCTTTTGTTACTGCAAAATCCAACAGGTCAGGTATTTTATTGGGGTCTGTCGGCCAGTACGTTGGTTTTCCTGTAGATAGTACGTTGAGGTTGCTGCTTCTAATGTATTTTTCTAATGTTCTACCTCTCGGCGTGTTAATTCTCGAACCCCATAATGTGTGCTTTGCATTGAAGTCTCCTGCCGCTATATAGTTGTCGCCTAAGGATTGGAAGTACTCTTCCCATTTTTTAAGTGTCATTTTGTGTCTCGGAGGTACATATACTGCTGACATCTGGAAGTAATTGTCATTGGTTTGTATTGTGACAGTGGTTGCTTGTAGGTGTTCTTGATTTGTTTGACTATGTAAGTGATGCTTGATGTCATTTTTTATTATTACTGCAGTTCCTCCATGTGCTTTACCTGAGGGATGTTTGGTATCGTATATGGTGTAGTACGGTATTTTCATGTAGTTTTTTAGGGTGAAATGTGTTTCTGAGACAAGTAGTATATCAATATTATTTTTATACAAAAATATTTTAGTTTCGTGGGCTCGCTGTTGCAAGCCATTGGAGTTCCAGACTGCTATTTTCAAAATGTCCATCTCTATTTTTTACTTAGCAAGTTAGTGAGTAGTTGTAACATGATTGTTGTTTGTTGTGCTTGTTGTCTTAGTATTGTGTTTAGATCACTTACCATTTTTCCTAACATTTCCATACCTTTACTGGATTGTTTGAGCATTTCTTTGATATCTGTAACGTCTTCGATGTTATGGTTTTCATTCTGATTGTTTGCAAGCGTTGGTTTGCTAATGTTTTTAGTTACTTGTGCGTAGGTTCGGTTACCTTGGGGATCTATGTTTCTGTTTATAGCGTTTAGTACGTATTGTGCTTTCAATGTTGTTTCATTATCCATTATACTTTGTTGTGGTTGATGGTTATTGTATGATCTGTTGCGAAGTGGAGGAAACAGTTTACGTTGTATTTGTTTCCTTATTTCACATCCTTTGTAGCTGGCTGGGTGGTTTCCGTTACAATTATAGCATTTAACTTCTTCTATTTTTTCTGTGTATGGGCAGTGTATTGTTAGGTGATTTTTTGCACATTTAACACATGCCGGGCTTCTGTTGCAATAATTTTTTGTGTGTCCGTATTGTTGACACCGCATGCATTGTGGTATATCTTTTTTGTAGCGTAGTGGTTCCACTGTTACAATTGTATTTAGTATTTTTTTTTGATTTCATAAATTTCCTTGTTATTGGTTCTGGGTTCAAGTTCTATTAAGAATAATGGCAATGGTTGCTTCGTATCGTATCTTGTCATATTGTTTATTGCTCTTGTTTCATGGCCAATTTTTCCTAATTCTTCACTTAATTTTTTTGTGTTAGTTTTTGGATGTAAACCTCTTATAACTCTTTTATAGCTCCTTTCTGTTTTGAGTTGGTACGTGTGGTATATAGCATTTTTTTCCTTTAGTTCTTTTATCACTTTCCTATAAACTTCTGGGGTGTTTGTTTGAATTTTTACTTGTTCTAATTTTGTTTGTTTTATTGTGTAGTTATCCTTCCCGACTATATTGTTTAGTAGATCAATAAGCGGGTCTATTAGTTGGGCCTCAACAAATATTGGTGGTGGTTTTGATATGTAAGGTGTTTTAGTTGTGGTTTTGCTTGTCGGGTCATTGTCTATTTCTTCCGTTAATGAGCTGAAGGAGTTTCTTAAAGGTAATTCTTGCAGCCATCGCTGCTTTTCTGTATCTGGGTTTCCTGCAGCATTTGTGCCTGGAATTATTTTACGTTTTTTGCTAGTCTTTGCTAGCTTCCAGTTTTCGTCCTGGTAACTTATTTTGTTGTCGTGTCTGCACTCCTCCTGTCTCCGCTGCTCTTCCATTTCTTCTATTTCCATATCATTTTGGTTGTTATTATTTTGCTGTTGTTGCTGTAAGCCTGGTAAATCTGACGACCCTTTTATGTAATATTTTTCTCCGTTGGTTGCAATCTTGATTGTTGATATCTGCTGCTGCATTGTTTGTCACTATCACTATTCGTAGCACTTCTCTGAATCACTTGACTGGAGCACACGTTTGCTTACACACATCTGTTCGCCTCGGTTGCCCGAGCGATACTGAGTTTTAAGATGTGACAGTCTATGCGGTAAATGTTGGCTAGGTCGTAGATTTTTTTGTTCTTTATATATTTTTTGAATCCGCTGTGTTCGGATCTGCAAGTACTCAGGCAAGCTCTGATGCATTTTCTTTCGAATACGCGAATTTTTTCCATTAGGGAGGCTGGTATGTTGTACCAGATTGGGCAGCCGTAGGATATGATCGGTCTGATTAGAGCTTGGTAGCATAAAATTTTTACTTTGCTCTTGAGATGTTTGGAGTAGAATAATCTTTTTGCTTTCCAGAACGCTTTATTGGCCTTGGAGAGTTGGATTTCGATGTGTTGTTTGAAGTTTACTTTATCGTCTATGTTTATACCCAGGTATTTTATGCAGTTTTTGTGCGGTATGAGTGCCCCTTCGTTTGTTTTTTCCTTTAGTTGGAATTTTTTGCAGTGTTCTCTTTCTGCTGGGTCGATTTCGCTTGACTTGGGTCTGAACAGTATAGTTTCGCATTTGATTGCTGCTTGCGGGGGATTGACTGTACCTTGTTGAAGTCTGTTTTTTATAGCGAATTCTGTGTTTGATGTATGAGAACCTTCGATCATTACGAATGTTCTGTTTGTGATCATGTCCCAGACTATTTTGATTAAGTGTCTAGGGAAGTTTTTCTTTATTAATTTGTAAATGAGACCTGGGATCCAGACTGTGTCGAAAGCTTTTTCGAGGTCTATTAAGCAGGCGGCTACTCGTTGTTTTGCGTTTAGCGCCCAGCAGATATCCGACGTAAGTTTGTTTATTGCATGGATTGTGGAGTGTTTATGCCGAAAGCCAAATTGGATTTCTGGTATTATGTCATTTTTTATGCAGGAGGAGACTTATAGGTCGTAGGTTTGCGGGTGATGAGCCGTCTTTATCCTTTTTTGTGGTGGCTATTAATTTGACTTTTTTCCATTTTCTTGGGAAATATGTGTTGTTTAATGCATTGTTAAAGAGTACTGTGTAGTACCATTTTATTTTGTTCGGTAGGCGTTTAAGTAAGATGTTTGGAATGCCGTCGAAACCGGAGGATTTTTTATTATTTAGTTTGGAGAAGATTTTGTTTAGTTGATTGTAGTTTGTAAAATAGTTTATTTCTGATTCTGGTTGTTTGGGGTTATCTGAGGTGTTTTCGTTTGAGAATGTGCAGACTGTTTTATTTAGCGTTATGTCTTGTTTTATTTCATTTTTGAGTTTGTTTGTTTCGGCGATGATGATTCTGTTTAGTTGTTCTCGGCCCATGTGTTCGTTTTGTGTGTGTGTTTTGGAGAAATGTGTGTCGATAATGTCTAATTTTTCTGTTGTTTTAGTTATTATGAAGTTATTCTCGGTGTCTTTGTTGGTGATGTGTATCACTATACCTGCTTCTTGGATGAGGGGGGCTTTCTCTGGGGGCAATTTGAGAGGTGGAATGGGGTTGTGATACTTGAAAGTAGTTATCGCTGGCTGTCCGTTTGAATGTACGTAAAATGATGAATATCTAGTCTATTTGTCGTTAAAGAACTTCGTTATTCTCTGAAGAAAATAATGAAAAGTAATAATTTATCACTACATCCTCTATAAAAATATCGTAATAATTCTTATCGTTCTTTCGATTCGGTTTAAAAATGTTTTTTTTAATTTTTTTGGTCCTACTCGGTCGAATTGAGTCATATTACGATTATCACGAGAAAACAGGATATCTCTTTTATTTCTATCGAGCTCTTCTTATCGTATAGGACGAGAAACAAATTGGTATTAAATTGAAGAAGATCGCGGATTTTCTGCCAATATTTCGCATTTAATAAAACATTGATCGAACTAAATATAATTTGAGTACTATAACAAAATATTTAACAATCTTGTATTCTTTAAAGGTAAAGGGCTCTGTTTTAAATAGTTTTCCAAAGATGACAATAATTTTGAACGATCGAGAAATTACGTTTAACTTTGTGTTAATGATTCTTGCGATCATTGATTTAACATGTTTTCACCAATTTGGAAATGAAATATTCCAGTTGTTGTAACAAAAGCGGAATGTTTTTAATTTATGTTATAATAATGGTGAAATTAAACGGAAATTTCACACGTAAAGTTAAGAGTTCTATTTGTTAATAAAGCTAAAATGGTTTATTGCTGCTGTTTAATTATTTCGAATATTGTGTTAATCCTTTCTTTTTCATGCGTTTAATTACCTTTTTCTATTGTTCCAGCTAGATCGATGACCATAACAAAATGGTGGATCGGCGAAAAGCACTACTGATGATGTTAATAGCTCTCTTAATTTATCCGAACGACATTTTTGGTAAGTCTCTCGCAAAAGAAAATTTTAACGAAGCATTTTCATTTCACAATACACTTGAACACACATAATGTTATAAATATTTCAAATAAGTAACTTAGTTGGCACATTTTTCGACAAATATTAAAAATAACACGTATGACATCTGTCAAAATATTACTTGAAATTTCGTCAACGAACATAAACGAACAACACGTCACGATAATTATCGTCTTATATGAAATGATCACATTTCTATCGGTAAATATGAAACATAAATATTTCAAATAATATCAAGTGATTCGACTAGTACTCAACAAATAATACAGAAACAATAATCAAATTTAACATGCCTTGAAGTTTTGATACCGATATTTTCATTAATTTAAAAGATACCTTCAACATTCTTAAAAAAAACAAACGTTGTTTTCTTAATCCTGCATTTTCTGAAGTATTTTCGATAAGAAGCTATCTAGCTTGTAAAAAAAGAGCCAGGGCTGATAATTAATTTTGTTTCTATGTAAGAATTTCTATTATTTTATCGAATTTACTAATATTTACAAATAAAATCTGCAAATTGATAGTATTTGAGATTGCAATCTCAACTTGGTGAAAATTTTTAGCGCACAATCACAATATCGCATAGCGTTTGATCCTAAACAAAACATAAATGACGAATGTTTTAGCACACGATCAATCTTGTTTTTAACGAAAGCAATTAAATTTAAATGGAAACAATTGAAGTAATTAACTATGTATATAGTTATTTATATACGATACGATGTACATGCGAGCAACTTCTCCTCATCCATTCCTCGCGAAAGGAAAACAAAATTATCTCAGTTAACAATATTCAGCAACCAGTTTCTGAGATCGTTAATTACCGTGGAAAATTATTTCCATAAGAGTTTGAAAAACGGACAAAATACAACGAATACCGCGAGTTATTATAATGCATCCACAGATTGCATGATCAATTTTACATCTAAGCTGTTCACTTCACGACCACTTGTAAATACAATACCGAAACTAATCCGCCTTTGAAATGCACGCTATCACCGACAATATGCGCTGATATTAACCTTACGACATTCCTTCCCAGTGAAATATTAGTAATACTTTTTACGGACCGAGCCAGCTATGCTGTTCTCTTTTCACAGACAAATCGAATGAAGCTGCAACTTCCCAAAAATACTTGTATGAACCACATAAAAAGAATGCGAAACCCACCGTGGTTGCAAATTTACACGTTTTTCCTTCCTTCCACTGCTCTCCTATTTTTTCACACTTGTTGCAATTTTTCTTAGGAGAAGTTTTCGATATTTTCATGTGTATGAGATAACTTTTAGTAACGATTTGGGTAAAATAATGGCTACTATAAAAGGAAGTAATTGCAAAAACGTATAACATTTTCTTTGTATCTTTAGAGCAAATACAAAAAGATATTCTATTATATTTATAAGTAATGTGTTACAATGTGCTTCACACTTAGGCAGATTTATATTGTTCATTCGTACAATTTTTGATCACTTGATCTGCGAATTTTAATTTCGTCAAAAGAGATATAATGCAACTAAAATATGACGATTTATTGTCAAATATCAAATACTGCAATAGGTCATTTTTAACAAAAGAATACGGAGATATTGACCTGCAATGCGAGATAGCACTTAATTACAGGCATCCTTTAATTTCTACCGATTCCCGTAAAAAAATTAATTTATTCAGTGAAAAATACTCACATCTCTATGTACAGGGTGTATAAGGAAGTGTAAAAATCATATTAACATGATTCTACGCCCCTGGCTCGGAAGAGATTTGTAAAAAAAAGTTCGTGCAAACTTGATCTTCAAGGTCAATAATTTTCACGATTTGCAACGAATTTTACTCGTCACAAGGAACAAAAGTCTCACAGGTACCATGAGTCGCAAATCATTCCTTCTTCTGAAAATAAATGTTAAAGTGTTCATAGTTCTTAAACTAGCTTTGTTCGCAATACGTTTACATTTATATTTATATTTAATGAGAAAGCAGCGTATTATTTTCGAAGTAACGGGAAATTACAGACCAGCTCGTGAAATGTATCAGAATATAGGAATAATGGAAGATATCTATATGTAGGCGACATCCCGCGACTTTTAGCGACTATGTTAATAATGTAGTAATCAAAAATAAATTGCGATATCTGATGGTCGATCCTTTATTAATTGGTGTAAAGAAGAACAGGTTAATTATCGCTTTTTCTCGTGCTTATCTGCTATTAGACTTACATAAAATGGTTCGGCAATCACATGAATAATTCGAGAAAAAGGCTTACAACCTTACAAAATTCGCCGAGTTCAAGCACTTCTACTTGAAATTTTTGTCGTCGAATGATACATAAGCTACAACTCGTCCTATACTTATTGGAGCATATATTATTTACGAATGAAGGAAGTTTTTTAAGTTGTAGTATCCTCAATCGACATATTGTCAAAATTTAGGCTTATAGATATCCACATGTAGTGGTTGAATGATTTAACCAAGGATGATTCACCACAAAAGTATAGACAGGAATTATTGGAAATTATATTATGGGCCCTATTTTCTTACCTACATCGATGAAAAGTGCAACATACTTGCAATTTCTATACTCACATCTCCTAAGCGAATTACGTGTAATTATACCACAATAGAATCATCACTTCACTCATTTTATGCACTATGGTACTCGGTACTCTACCTCACCATAATCGACTGATACAGAAATTTTTAAACGAATTGTTTGAGATAAGATTGATAAGATGTAGACCTATTCCTCATATGTGACCTCCCTTTCATGAGATTTTACGGCACTGCACTTTTTTCCTTGACAAAAGAAATTGTTTATAGTTCAAATAAATAGATTACATCCGTTAATCTCTTAGGTACGGCTGAATTTTGCGCAGGGCTGTTTCTCTGTACGGCAGAGTTTGACGCGAATTACGCGTGAACGATACACCACTGCAAAGTGTAACGGATAATGCTGTTCTCTACACAGGCACATTGGAATGAAGTTTTTGATATCTAAATTATAATCTTTCTTAAAAATATGATGCATATTAACTTTAATAATTTACTTTAATAATTAATAATACAATTGAATGTGATATATTTTAAAGCACAGTACGGCACATAAAGACCCACGTCACAATTTTCACACTCAATGCGATAGTGTCTGTCAAACAGCTCTTAGTTTCCTATTTTGAAGCGACATTTTGAAGTTGAAGATTCTAAAAAATCATAAGATCGACATGTTAAAAAGAGTATCTAATAATGATATATATATTTAAATGAAAAGCAACAATTGATGCCTGACACTAGCGTATCAAAAACAAAAAATAAATATATTCTGTTTGTATATTGCTAACACTGTTATAAAACGTTGTGAGAGCAAAGAAAAAGTAAAGGAAAAAGATCATTTAATTCAAACGGTGAGCAAATGAGTTAGTAAAGTGAGCCACTGTATTTTCGGCCAGTCGCGGGGAGACGCGGTAGCGTTGAAGCGCGTCAACGGAAGTTGTAAATTCCCGTTACGATTACACGAATTGACACCACGAGCAGAGCGATCCCCTTATTTCTTAAATAATTTAAGTAATTTCTAATAGGGGTGTTTGGTTTTGAATATAACTGGAATCTACAGTTATATAATCTATATCTATTTATTTAACCAGCCTACAATACTTGTTGCGTCGACAGATATTGTTTGACTTCGTCGTGCCGGAAAGTACAATAATTGATTGACCCGAAGGTTGATCGATTTGATGGGTAGAGCATCGAGAACTTGACTTTTGATATTTTTCGATATTCGTTAGACTAGCGATTTTATTCGTCAGGGCTTACGATGTATGCAGTATGACTTCCGAAAAAAGACTAACTGCCCTTGGATAAATTCCTTGTCCTCTCGGGGAGATGACCTCCACCGCGCTCGGATCACGCCACCGCTCGCGCCGATGATCATGTCACGTAAAATAATAAAAAAACACAAAAAATAATAAAAAAACATAAAAAAGACAGAATTTATTTCTTCACACTTGATTTACACTTGACTTCCGAACTCTAGGAGCGACTTTTTAAGACTGAAGCTCTTACAATTCCGCCTTTAAAAACTGATTTGTTTCTTTCTTTGTCATCCCTCAATATCCCCACTATCCACGCGTTTGTTAGCCGTTCTCGAATATTCGGCAAAAGGACCGTTGGGATATTGAAGGTTCATTGAGCACTTCGCCTCGCCGACATACACTGTCGCTGAGTGCGGCCGCATCTTTATTTCTATCATCAGCGGTTCCGAAGCGCGGCCCGGTCTTTGATGTAGATCGAGGTGTAGTTGATGTTACATACCCCCCTCCTTAGATTGATTTTGGTCCTCCAAAATCTTAGTACTTCTGCAGATCATTTCCAGGTCAATTGGCTTTTCTGGTATCGCTATATAAATATATGTCGTTAAGTATTTTTTTTTTTTTTTGTTTTAACGGTAGAATTTCTGTTTGCGTGTTGGCTAAATATACTACAGTTATGAAGATCGTCCTGGAAAATAAGGTTTTAAACGGTTTCCATTGATTTTCTTAATATTACCTTCTATCAAAATTTCATAGTAAGGTGTTTTAACTTTTTCAATGGTGTAGGGTCCTAACCATTCTATATCTAATTTATGTTCTTTATGATCATTATGTATTAAAACTCTATCACCTTCTTTAAATATGGACTGTGGTTTTATTATTCGTCGTCTTTGATCTCTTTGGTACCTTTGTTTACTCTTAATCAATTGGTCGCGAGCTTTTGAAAGTCTAGAATCCCATTCCCGTTTTCTGAATGCTACTTCGTCCGCGTAAGTGCGTTGTGGATTTCGTGAAATCGTCGAGGGTAAATTTGCTTTATGTCCGAATGTTAATTCAAAAGGTGTATAACCAGTCGAGTCGTGTATCATAGTATTGTAAGCCAAGCATATGAAGTTTAAATGTTCGTCCCATTCTTTCTCCGAATCCTTTTGAACACTTTTTAACATGTCTGCTATTACGGCGTGAGTTCGTTCTAATGATCCATTACTTTGAGGGTGGAAACTAGTAGTTTTAATATGTTTTATTTTGAAAGCTTCTTCGTATTTTTGCATTAAACTACTAATAAAATTTTGTCCTCTATCTGTCAGTATTTTCTTAGGTGCTGAAAATATGTATATATAATGATTTAGCAAAGAATTCCAAATAGTTTCTGTTTGTTGGTTTTTTATAGGAACAAGGATAAGGTATTTCGTGAGTTCGTCATGAATGGAAAGTATAAAGGAATTGCCTTGTTTCGTTTTCTTCAACGGTCCTAATATATCCATTGCTATCTTGTCATTTGGTTCCAACGGTGTGTCGGGTATGCATGGTTCTTCTTTGGGTCGAATCCTAGTCATCTTTGCGGTTTGACAGGTATCACAGGTCTTGATGCGTTCTTGAATTTTTTCCATAAGATTCGGAATTTTGTATCTTTCTCTTATCCTATCATATGTTTTTTGTATTCCAGGATGCCCCATTAAATCGTGGTTCTCTTGCAGAATTTCCTCGATTTGTTCTTCAGTAAATTCCTGAATTGGCTCCCATGCTAGTGTAAATTTTTTATTTTCATCGATGCTGTTGTGGAATAGAATCATTCTCTTGATTTCATTCTTCTCGGTTTCTGTGAAGTCGTAATCTCCAAAACCTATTTTTCTATTCCTTTGAAGGATATTTCCTATCTTGTTGAGCCATGTTCGAGGTTCATAGTCTCCAAGTTGTGTTTTCTTCAGTTGGTAGAAACTTTTGTCGTTAGGACAGATTTTTAAGTACTTTGGTTTCTCGCTAGATCCGATCCATAGTCCATACTCAAATAGAATATCGTATTCGGAGTCAAGTTCTGCGTTAAGTTCTTCGTTCGTAAGTGTAACCGGTTCGTTGGTTGCACAATGTATTCTACTGAGTGCGTCAGCTGCAGTGTTGTCTTTTCCTTTGGTATATTCGATGTCGTATTCGTATTCCTCGAGTTTCAGCCTCCATCGCATAAGTCTCGATGAAGGGTCTTTACAATTTTGAAGCCATTTAAGAGCTTGGTGGTCTGTTCTAATGGTAAATCGTCGTCCAAGTAGATATTGTCGGAGGCGTTTAACTGCCCATACTATTGCTAATAATTCTTTCTCGGTTGTAGAGTAATTACGTTCAGGTGGATTTAAAGTTCGCGATATATAACTGCATGGATGTCCGTCTTGGGATAGAATGGCTCCTATTCCTTCGTTACTCGCGTCAGTGGTTAGTGTGAATGGTTTACTATAATCTGGATATTTTAACACGGGAGAGTCACATAACTTTTGTTTCAGAGTATCAAATGCGTCTTGAGTTTTGTCAGTCCAATGGAATGGCGTGTCTTTCTTAGTGAGTTCGGTAAGTGGTTTTGCTAGTTTTGAAAAGTTGCGGATAAATTTTCTGTAATAACCTGCCAGTCCGAGGAAAGATTTTACTTCTGTTGGGTTTTTGGGTTGTCTAAAGTTTTTTACTGCTTCTATCTTCTTTGGATTTGGTTTTACTCCTTCCGCTGTTACGATATGTCCGAGATATTCTAATTCCGGTTTCAAAAATTCGCACTTATCTGGTTGTATTTTCAATCCTAACTCTCTAAGTCTTTGTAATACGATAGCTAAGTTTTGGTTGTGTTCTTCTATCGATTGACCAAAAATGATAATATCGTCCAAATATACAAAGCAGTGTTTGTTAATAAGTCCACGAAGTGCAGTGTCCATCATTCTTTGAAATGTCGCCGGCGCGTTTTTGAGTCCAAACGGCATTCGGTTATAATGGTAATGTCCTTGTGGCGTGGAAAATGCTGTGTACTTCTTCGATTTTGGATCCATAGGAATTTGGTGGAATCCTGAGGATAGGTCTAAGGCGGAAAAGAATTTTGCGTTTCCTAACTGTGATAGTATGTCGTCTATATCTGGTAGTGGATATGCGTCTTGGTCTGTAAGTTCGTTGAGTTTTCGAAAGTCAATTACAATTCTCCATTTCTGTTTTCCCGAGGCGTCTGGTTTCTTTGGTACAACCCATACTGGAGAGTTATATGGGGAGTCGGAAGGTTCTATAATGTTTTTCTTAAGCATTTCGTCCGTTTGTCGTTTGATTTCTGTTTTGTGGCATTCAGGAGGTCGGTAGGATTTAGTGTTTATGACTTTGTTTTCTTTTAGAGTAATTGTATGTTTCGCAAGTGAAGTGCATGGTAAGAGTTCTGTTTCGAGATTGAAGACGTCCAAATAGTAAAGCAATAATTTTTCAATCGGTTCTCTAAGTGCTTTTTCTATGTGCGAAAGTCTAACTAAATCTCTGAATGTAGAAATTTGATCGTAGGTGTTAGAATTTTCGATAGCGTTAGTGATTTTTAGGTTGGACTCACCACCATTGATAAAGCATACTGAAGTTGGTTTTCCTTCTAGGTACACTGTTTTTGATATGGTTTGCCCAGGTAATATGGTCGTATCCTGTTGTAACAAAATAATATTATTGTCTAGTTTTAACTTATCATTAGAAAGTTCGAATTTGAATTGTTGTAACGCGGGTAAACCTAATATCCCATCTTCTATTAGTGGAAAATCATTATCCACTACATGGAAGTATACCTTTTTGCCAAACAGATTTATAATAACGCGTTCTGAAGTTTTGAATTTAGAATGTCCCATCGCGAATTTCGTTATAGGTGTTGGTTCTGTTCTTGATACCCATTTTCGCTTAAGTAGGTTAATTCCTGCTCCTGTGTCGACAAGAAGTCTCCGTTTTGGTTCTCCAACTGGTCCAAGGAGCACTGTTGGGAGTTCTCCTGTAGTTGCGCTGATTCTAATTCTTTTATTTCCATTTCGATGTTGTTGATTGGAGGTGCTCGTTGTTGTAGGCCCTGGTGTTCGAAAATTTGAACATTGGTTTGACGTGTGTCCAAGGCGTTTACATTTAAAGCACCGTAGTTGGGCTCGTTCTGCTAATGGTGAGCGTTCGATTTGTTGAAACGCAGTTCTTGGTCGCTGTGCGGGGGTATATTCAATCGCTTTGAGAGGTGTGGACGTAGAGTTCGTTATTGGTCGTGGTTTATACTGTGGTCCATTATTGAGACGAGCAGTCTGTTGCTTGCGCGTTCTGTCTTCACGAAAATATCTTTCAATGTCGGCGGCGCGTTTCTCGGCTTCGATAACGTTGTACGGCGGATTGGCAAGTAGAACTTGTCCTATTTCTGTTTTTAATCCTCGAATGAAATCTGTTACCGAATCTTTTAAAATTCTGTCGCTCATGGCACGTCTGGTTATTTCGTCCGGGTATTCATTGGTAATACTATACTGTAATTTGTTAAAAGATTTTCTAAAACGAATAATATAGCTTTGTACGCTTTCGTTAAATCCTTGTCTAACCTCTCGTAATTGGTCTTGGTGTTCCCGAACCGAAGCTTGAGTTGCTACCTTCTGTCGTAATGCTTGGTATAAATGTGCGTATTCTGATATGTGTACGTTACGTATTGCCGTAGCTGCTTTTCCCGAAATTTTCTCTATCTTAATCATTTTTAATAATAAATGTTGTTCAGTACACATTACCCTCATCTCTCTAACTTCCTTAATAAATTCTTCTACTCCTATATCGTCTTCGCCGTTAAGTTGTGGGATGCACTTTAATGCGTCTTTAGCTTTAAGCTCTGGTTGTGTAAAACGTCGAGTAAAAGCTCTGTCTTCGGATAGCTGAGGTGGCATCTGAGGAGGTCCTCGAAGGGGTGATTGGTCTTTAGCAGTGTGGGTTGTTTCGTCTGCGGTCATTAGCGAATTGGCTTCTGATACATCTCCCATATGTATTTTTGTTAAACTTTTTCCTACTAGTGCGATCTCTGCTGCGAGTTTTTTGTTCTCTTCGTTTGCTGCGCGTTGAGTTTCGTCAATACATAGTGTGAGTGTATTGATTTGTTGAGTGAAAGTTTCATTTTGTTTCTGTATTGCATCTAATATAGCCCTAACTGTTGGGTCTATCCCACTACTAGTTGAAGCGGCGTTAACAGTCTCGATTTTATCCTTTCGTGACGTTGCCATTATTATACTGATTGTATTATTTGTGCTTGAATGTCTCTTCTCGTTCTATATATGGTAAAAGAATGCAGAGTTTCCTCACCTTGATCGTTTAACCCGTAGGAAAGGTTCCGTTGCGGTGTTCCTTTGTCAAAACGTCAAAAGTGTTTCCTCTGTTGGAGTGGTTCGTTGATCCTCAATCTTCAAGGTTGACCGTAGCCCGAAATGCGTAGTTTCGTTTACTTGAAGCTGATGGATCCTGGCAGGATCGCCAAAATGTCACGTAAAATAATAAAAAAACACAAAAAATAATAAAAAAACATAAAAAAGACAGAATTTATTTCTTCACACTTGATTTACACTTGACTTCCGAACTCTAGGAGCGACTTTTTAAGACTGAAGCTCTTACAATTCCGCCTTTAAAAACTGATTTGTTTCTTTCTTTGTCATCCCTCAATATCCCCACTATCCACGCGTTTGTTAGCCGTTCTCGAATATTCGGCAAAAGGACCGTTGGGATATTGAAGGTTCATTGAGCACTTCGCCTCGCCGACATACACTGTCGCCGAGTGCGGCCGCATCTTTATTTCTATCATCAGCGGTTCCGAAGCGCGGCCCGGTCTTTGATGTAGATCGAGGTGTAGTTGATGTTACAATCACGTATGCCGACTTCTTAGTGAAATTAAAGAACGGACCAAAATCGACGTTTCTGGTGTCACGTAAAGTAATAAAAAAAAAAAAAAAAAAAAAGGAAGGAAAAATCGAAGACGTAAAATAAAAGATAAAAAACAAAAATAAAGAAATACAAAGACAGAATTTATTCCTTCACACTTGGTTTACACTTGACTTCCGAACTCTAGGAGCGACTTTTTAAGACTGACGCTCTTACAATTCCACCTTTAAAACCTGATTTGTTTCTTTCTTTGTCATCCCTCAATATCCTCACTATCCACGCGTTTGTTAGCCGTTCTCGAATATTCGGCGAAAGGACCGTTGGGATATTGAGGGTTCATTGAGCACTTCGCCTCGCCGACATACACTGTCGACATACACACCGAGTGCGGCCGCATCTTTATTTCTATCATCAGCCCATCGGTTCCGAAGCGCGGCCCGGTCTCTGATGTAGATCGAGGTGTAGTTGATGTTACACGCTCGTCGATACATTGTATGTTTCGTCGGGAAGATGAGACGATTCGTATATGACGCTGGAAGACCGCGAGAGACGGTTAGAAACACGAACCATACCAAGTGTCACGTAAAATAAAAAAGAAATTTAAGAAAAAAAAAGAAACTTTATTTTTTTCGTTGTTTGCAATACACTTCCAAGCTCTAGGCGTGACTGTTCAAGACTGACTTGGATGATTTTAGGGGGAGTATTTAAATTCTTTTATTCGTGGGAGTGGGAAAAGGCTTCGATTATATAATTCTGAGAACGGATAGAGTGACCGGATGTTATCCCGATGGTCACTCATGCTAAGGCTCTTGGAATCTCGCTATCTTATCGCTTTGTTTAGTCGGATTTCGTCTGTGACATTTCGTCTGTCACATTCCCCCCTCCTTAGATTGAACTTGGTCCCTCAAGTTTTCTTCAAAAGGCTTTTGTGGGATTGGACTCGGCGTGGCTTGAAAATCATAGCTGATTCCTCTTCTTCTTCGAGGTGGTATGAGTTGGTCGGAATATAGATGTTGGATGTTGCGACCGGGGCGCTTGGTGGGGATGTAGCATTGTGGCTGTTGATTAAGATTTCATTTCGGCAGAAAAATACATTAATACATAAATCGTTATACAAATATTCTTTTTCTCTCTCTCTTTTTTTTTCGAATACAGAGTTTTTTTTCTGATAGTATGATATTTATTTGCGCGGATACTATTCTGGCAAAACGAAGTGTCGACCTGGAAAGTAAGGTTTTAAACGAATACCGTGTATTTTCTTTATGATATTATCAATTAAGATTTCGTAATAAGGGTTTTTGACAGAGTGGATTCTGTATGGTCCTAACCATTCAGTGTCTAATTTGTCTCTTTTGTGATCATTATGGATTAATACAAAATCTCCTTCTTTAAATACCGTTTGAGTTCGAACTATTTTTCTTTTCTGGTCTCGAAGGTATCGTTTTTTACTGTTTATTAATGTTTTTCTCGCGATATCTAAATATTTATTTAATTGCTTTTGCCAGAGTGAAAACATATTATTGTAAGTTAAATTCGAAGTTTTCGCGATTGCTGAAAGGGAAAAAGAAAAGGAAAAAGAAAAGAAAATATGGGATATATAATAATAGATCTCGAACATCTACGTACAACAGTAGGTGCTATTTTCACTGCATCTGACTGCAGAATGTAAACACGTTGTGAAGAAAGAAAATTTGAGAATTAATCATTCATTATCAATTTGAGAGGATTCATTTGTAACCCACGGTTCCTTATAGACTTTTGTTCTTATTGGTGAGTAGAATACGTTGCAAAATCAGGTGCAAGGTCAATTATGCACGATTTTCTTTTTTTTTTTTTACAAATTTCCATCGATTCAGAGACGTGAGATCATCGAGTTACGATAGTTTTTACACTTACGTTTATTCTGTACTTTAAAAATATAATGCAGTAATAAACAACGAACTCGAGATATGCACATTTCATATTTATCATACGCATTGTGAAATAAAAAATGTATAATCATGTTGTTATTAATATACCCTAATAAACTTAATTGTCAACATCTGATTATTCTCTTTGGATGATTGATTATTTTATCCATAATTACTAATTATTGCTTGCAAGTAATGTAGGGTATTTGTGCATTTCGTGTATACACATATAGACGTAACTTCAACAGTTTGTACAAAGTATTTCTCAGGTTCATGTTTTAATATTTAATCTACGTATACCGTAAAAAATACTTTTTTCTAATATAATAGATTCGGATTGAATAAACAAAATCGTAAATATGAGATACGAGCAGAAGTCCAATATACTAGGCAGGTCTAACGACTAATCCGTTTTAGATTATGTTTTATCGCTGATAATCCATTACACCGACCGTTCGGTTGTTTTAGTTGTCTACTAGAACGCAGTTCGTTGCACATTCTTTACTATTAACGTCTCGTCGCGAAATGAATCTTTCAAACTATCGGGGGTCTCTTGGAAAAGATCCGAAATTCGTCCACTTCCTTCTTTCCACTTGCTAGTAAATACGAGAAAATGAAGGACAGCTGGTTTTTCATTTTCTCACTTAGCAACTTGCCAAATCCCATTAAATAGACTTGTTATGAAAGCGCGCATCGTGCCTTCAATCAAATACATTCCCCGAATGAATTGTGACTTTACTTTAACTTTTTCTCCGCTTATTATCCGTTAATTCTTCCATGAAAGTTAATGAATAATTGGAGTGAATGCAGTAACCTTCGTACAGATTACCGACGCTTCGTACTCAGCGAGACTCCACCGCATCGCAATCCGTGCTTTACTTTCCATGAAATCATCAATTATCCTCCAGACTTCGACAATGACAGTTTCTTTTGAAGTTGACTCTTCAGTAGCAATCATCCTTTACGAATGATCATCGTCATATTGTCGCAAAACTTATTAATTAATAGGTCTATTTTGTTTCTCTATTGGTATCGATATCATAGACTGGTAATATTTTATTTAATATTTAAAACCATCAAAGAATATCAATTCTCAGAAAAAGTATGAAATTCGTAAAAATCGTCATTTAGGATGTACCACATAACAAGAGAATAACAGCAGAGAAGCACATATTCCTCGAATTCGTGACACACACAGATTTTAATTATTCTTTGATGATTTCACGCGCTACGTTTTCGCACAATTCACAAGCATGTATCATAATGGCATTTAAGATGTTCTGAAAAATGCGTAACGCTTCCAAAGTCGCAATTCGATCATCAAATACATCGAATAGTTGGCGATCTTGGAACTCATTCGAAACAAGCTTCTTTATTGTAAGGGCGGAACTACCATTCCGCAATCGCGGTTATTTCAAGTACATACTTCCGTTCTCACAAAAGCATCCACCTCATAATAAGAAGTAGAAAAAGTAGAAAAGAGACATGCTGAAATGAAAGCATGTGGTTTACCAATTCGTAATGACACCGCTTTCTAACATCGCGAGTATCAATTCCTATCGATTAACCGAGCACCGTGAGTTCGGTTTTATACTACAAAAAAAATATAATTCTGTAGTTTTTCCTTGGTCTAAATGTCTGCTCTATTGCGTACTACGGCAAGATTTTCTTCTACATGTTTATTTTCTGAAAAATGTAAGCAAAAAGTGATGCGTTTTCACTTATTATTTAAACAATAGTCATTTAAACATATGTAAATGTCTATGACGTACTAACAATCCATATTATTTTATCTCAAAGAGTCCAGAAAACTTTTCGTATTGAAAGCAATTCAATAGTTGCTACTGTAAAAGCGCTAAAAATCTCCACAGTAGAAAATTTATAGTTTTTTAAACAATTGATTCGTTTCAAAATTGCACATGGGTATTTGTCGTTTGTGAATTCGTATTTAGCTCTCAAAAGTCTACAAGAATTGCCTATTGAATCCGAATTATATTATATATGTCGGAGATGAAAGGACACCGGGCCTTTCCTTTGGAACTCTTTAGAAAATCCCCAATACTTTAATTTCTATAAGTTAAAACAGCGTCTTTACGATCCGTGGATATTTCACGTTTCTAATAAAGAGTCAGATCTAGATTTTGGAGGAAAGTACACTATGCTATCCCGTTGACCGCGGTTTCGTTATCGAACCTAGGACCATTGTCATTAGTGTCTAATCACCGCGGTTGCTTGTCAATTTTGTAATATTCACACTTGTGTTAATCAACATTACCTCTATTGTATAACAATGATGGCTAATCCCAGTGAAAATCCATTACGCGTCCCTAACCCTAATCATAATGAGAACACGACATATAATTATATCCGAAGCAATAATCAAGTGCACGTCTACTCGATAAAAATTTTAAACTCCATTTTCTCGAAAAAGGAGTCTCAGAGGAAAAAATGTTATTCCTCTTTTTCTACTTAATCTTATATGTATCCTGTACCACCCGTCCGTCCTGACTCTGTACACACACATACACACACAGGCGCACGCGTATAAAAGAAATAATTTTTCAATAAAATTAAGATCGTCTGTGAATTGAATACTCGTTACTTGAATAATTCTATAAGCTCAAAGTGCTTTCGTAAGTTCGACAAAGGTATCCAAACAGACGTTCAGAAGAAGATATAAAAGAGACTCGAGTAGATCATGCTTATAGAACGATTCTCGATGGGAACAGATTTATGAGAAATAATAATTTTGGCCTAGCAAAGGGTGCTAAACTTGTAAAAAGGGCAACGGGCGCGAAGGGTCCAACATTTTCGTTATATTGAATATTGAACGACAATGGCCAACAGTGAAAGAGCTAAATAAGATTCTGAAGGAAGGTGTGAGTTGCTGAAGGGAGGCTTTTAGTTAATTGGGAACTTGTGCTTATCGCCTGCTTAACGAACAGCAAAGCGAAAAGGGAAGAGCTATTCAACTCAAGAATAAACAGATATACTAAAAAACAAATTAAATTGAATCAGTTCTGGCTGTTTTTATGGTTTTGTTCGTGCGTCCTTTTAACAACCGCGATGAAATTTTTTACGCTTTAAAGAGCAATCGAGATGAAGTGAAAACAAAGAGAAGAAATGAAAAGTTAGCAATAGGATTTTAGGAAACCGGTACATTCTTCCGTTCCCTTTTTCGTTTTTCATCGAAACAATAACCAATAATTAACTGCGGATGCATATTTCACTTGCCTCTTCCTTCTCTGCTACGCTCTAATTGTTCACGAATAAAATTATGATGATTTATGTTTCTTGAGCAATCTTTGATCGTTTATTACAGACCCAAACCACATAATTTTTTATTTTGTCATTCACAGATGGAGATTTTACTGTTAGAACTTTCAAAAGTTAATATACAACTGAATCAGGTATATTGTCGTTTAATTCTCATTTTAATTCTGTATCTGTTTAGATGCAGCTTCTGTTAGCATAAAGCTAGACCATCACATTTTTGCACTCACCTTGCGATTACCTTACAAGATTAACAATAGCTATACATATACAGGACGGTATTCTACTATAGACCTTAAAATGGTCAATATATTTTTCTTTGTCTTTCCTTAAGGAACTGCATTTCAAAAGTGAAAAGCTCTTATGTCAAAAATTAAGTAAATAACTGTTAGTGCGGTAGTTACTTCTGGCTACTCAAAACTTTTCGAATTTAGCAGTCAAGTTAAACAAAGGGGTGAAACTGTAATAATAATAAATAATTTTTGGATATGTTACTGAAATCAATATTTTGAACAACCTTTTCTTGTATATGTAACTATCGGTCGGCCTTAGCTCTCGAGATGCGCGCATTAAACTATCGATACCATCATACTGAATTCTACATATAATTGTGCGTTCGTAAATGCATATGAGTTAGTATCGGTTGCCGGCAACTTTGCGGTGGATGGATATAATAACTTAACGCTTCTCTTCTATTAATTACATACACACTTTAAACGAGAATTGGAGAAGCTCGAGTAACTAACTAGTGCACAGCTGCATATGTGAGACTGTAAGAGATGTCTGTTATAATTCAATGAAAACTGAATATCATCAATGTATTGGATTTTCATTTGAGTTAGTTTCCTTAATCTGGCTCGCGTAAAATAATTGTTTTTTCGTCCAGTCGCGGGGAGACGCTATCGCGTTGAAGCGCGTCAACGGGAGTCGTAAATTCCCGTTCCGATTATACGAATCGACACCACGAGCAGGGCGATCCCCTTATTTCTTATGGGATAATAGGGGTGTTTGGTTTTGAATATAACTGGAATCTACAGTTATATAATATATATACATTTATTTGCACTAGCCTACAATAATTATTGCGTGGAAAGCACTGTGATTGACCCGAAGGTTGATCGATTTGATGGATAGAGCACCGAGAACTTGACTACCCGAGTTATGATAGAACTTAACTGCCCGATGTGTTAGAACAGTAGACTTGACTGCCTGAGGGTTGTTAGAACGGTAATAGACCCGTCTCGTACTATTTAGGATGAAAGCTCGATGTGGGTGTACCTTTTTTGAATTAAGAATGCGGATTCGTTGTTCACACTTTTCGGTAGAAAAGTGAGGGTAACGATCCGCGATGCCCATTGGTTCTAACCAATGTTAAGAAACAAAATACAAGGAGAAAGTCTCCTGCAGATGTGACTCATGGATGTCCTTGTTCCTGGGGAAAAACCAGCTATTTCGCTGGGCACATCTGTTTTCTCCGTAATCAATAAGAGCGTGCAAGAAACCAAAGGACTGTTTAAGGGACCATCCATAAACCGAAGATGTTTATGTGAATAGAGTTTAATAACTAATAGATGTGGTTTATGGTGGTTCCTTGGGTCTATTGCGGGTCAGTGTGGCGATGGGTAGGCCTCGGAGGCCTGACCGTGAGGGACGTCGCACGGACCATCTCGCGCGACGTAACAATAATAAAAGTATTTTTTTCATAATTTTCAATATTCAATATTTAATTATTAATTCATTTACGATTTTTATAATAAATTTTTTCTTATTGCACGCAAGCATTGCAGGTTGCCTCGTGGCAGCCGAATTGAAAAAACTAGCTCAAACCTGATACATCGATGATATTCATTTTTAATTGAATTATAACAGACATTTTTACAGTCTCGCGCATGCAATTGTACATGGAGCTTTACCTAAGCTCACCCCATCCTCTTTTGTATAAATAAACAGAAGATTAGTGGTAATTTTTGACCAGTTCACTCTATCCGGCTGTTGGAAACTAATACATTAGTTACATACAGATGCATACGCTGCTATGGACACACAATTATAGAATTCACTGTAGTGATATCCATAGTTTTTTGCAAATATCTCGGTAATTATAGCCGATCAGCAGTTATATGTAGAAAGAAAGTTGCTCAAAATGTTGAACTTTGCAGCATATTTAAAAATCATCGAAATCGGAAAGGACGTAGGTTTTCTACAGTTTCATCAAAAAAGAAAAGTGGATTCTGTACGTTCTAGAATTTAATATAAGAATAATGGAAAGCAATAGTTTTCGTAATTTTCTTCTGTCTATTCATAAATATTTGCAGTAAGGGTATTGCAATCCTAAGTTTTTTCCTCTCCAGCATTGCATTTTACCATCGATATTTATGACTTGTGGAATGAAATGTATGTAGCATGCATGTAATAGTGACATGTTCGTCTTGAAAGCGAGTTCACGCTCATATCCGTTCTCATTTCATATGCTTTGGGAAGTAAAAGAAAAGGAAGGAAAGAAAAGAAAGAAAAAGAACGGAGAGAATTGGATAGGAGTGAAAGAGAAAACGCGATAGAAAATAAACGTGTAAAAATGCAGTATTTTAGAAAAGATGTCAGTTAAAAAGAAACAAGCGAAACGAATTGGAAAAACATGAAAAACTAGAGTAAGCAAGACAAGAAGTGGAAAACCGATTTATTAGAAAGACGACAGAACTTTTAATCGAGATAGGATGACTAGGATATTAAAGAAACTAATTGTAAGATATAGACAAGTTTCGAAACGGCGAAGAAAAACTTACGAAGAACAAACGAGAAATTACAGAATACCGAAGAATTGGAGCGACTAAAACAAAAGAGTACAAAAGTACGAGATACAAAATGCGGGCATCAATAACAAACACAGAGATGAATAAAATGTTGCGAAAAATGTTCCTCGATTCAATAAATACCAAGTAGGTATAGGAAAACACAATACTAAAGCTATTAAAGTAAGGAAAATAATTTCTCAACATTTTTACAAATCGACTTTACGAACATTTTTCTACCTATATGTGAATAACTATTTATATAATGCACTCGTAAGAGTTTCGCATCCCGTTTCCTATATATGATGTTCGAATCTTTAATTCGAATCTTCCTCTCAAATATTATAACTATGCCAATTGAGATCTCATAGTAGTATTTCAGATAATTGACGAAAATTTAATAGTTTAAGTTCATTGTAGGATCGCAGTATTCTTAAATAACTTAGTGTGTAGTCTCGTAGAATTTTTTGTCACACTTCTTCAGTAATCTACCTAAGTACATAATAAGCACATATTCTTACGCATAAGCGTAAGAATTCGAAGCATTCATCATATTGCTTTAGCTTAGAATAATAAAATATAGGGTATTTCAGATTAAAACTTTATTTAATTTTATAATTATAATTATTATTTTTACTTAGAATTTTTAAGGTAAGTTAATTTTGAGTATTTATTTCGGTACATAAATCTAGGCATAAAATATCTAATTATGCTGAAATCCGTTTGCAATGTTGCCGTAACGTTACAATGTAATTTCTGTCTTTTTGTATTTTTCATTCGTTAAATTATTGATTTCCGCATAACAAAGAAGCCTATATTTTCAATGAATAAATGAAGTCGATTGCGAGCCTTTGATAATTCGTTTCTGTCACTTTTTAGACTTTTACAATGTGCGTTTATTTCAAGGAGTTAAAAAATGGCTAGTAATGCGTACCAATTTCCATGTGTGTACGTACATATATACACGATACCAAAAGGAATAGCGTGGCTACAAAATGCTTTCAAGCTACTTTCGAGCAATTTTACGTGGGAGTAAAATAAAATCTCGTTCAATTTAATTCTAGGGAAATAATTCCATGCCAGTTCTGTGACATTCTATGCTATAGCAGTTCCAACCCCCCTCTCTCGCAATGCGCTTGGTACAGCCACCATGGGGTTTTAGTCGGTAAGTCTGACACTATCTCGCATTCTCTCCCCGGGGGCCGCGGGGTGTCCATGAAGATTTCCCTACGTATAAAAAAAGAAAAACAGAAAAAAAGTTCCGCGATATTCTGCTATAATACTTGGCTGTTTTAGAGTGAATTACTTATGTTTCAAAATATCGTTAATCAAAGCCATATATACCGACTGTTTTATATTCGTCGTTTTATATTCTTTGCACTAATAGAAGTAAAACGCATCAAGTAATCGTTCGATTACTAGCATAAACAATATCTATATAAATTATATCAATATGATAAACAATATCAATATAAATAATAAAATCTTACTAGTTTTGATAAGAATTTCAATTCCATTTTTCAAAAGCCTCGCATCTCGATCGTACATACGAAACACAAAAAATCGATATACGTATTGCCCTTTCATTGCATTGGCTTTGCGCAGAAACCTGTTTAGTTTTGCATTCAGCGCGGTATACATGCTTTATTCTATCCCCAACAAATTTCTTCTTTCATCGTAAAAAACATCACTATGCTTCCGGAACAAATAATTCACGCGAAATCTTTCTATTGCTTTACTAAAGTTATACTCTTTGAGTGAGAGAAAAAAGAAAAAAAGACGAGGAGAAGATAAAGAAAGGAGCCTGTCATTAAAATAGGTGTCAACGAAAGGTTAGTTCGGTAAAAATGTGGAATACTGGTGTTAGCGAATCCCTGAGCGTTTACTTAATCGTGTATATCCCTTAAGCTTAAACGGGTATAGACATATAGGAAGCAATGAAAACTGTAGGTTGCTATGATGCCACATTCCGTTCCCCTTTATCGTCCCGATATTGCATATCACAGATTTATGTTTTCCTTCATAACGTATTCCTTTAATACTGTTTTCATTCATTGTGCCATGATCATTCGTTGAAGATAATAACAAACGCGAGGGAAATTTTTACTATACCTCACGAATTTTATAGGAAGAGAGGCAACAAACGAAGAAAAAAATGTCTAAAAGACGAAGCAAAAACAAAGGAAACGTTAAACGAAATAATTCCTCGATTGAACCTAATCTCGATTAAAACGCAAGATCGTTCGGGAAAAGAATGATTAGCATGTTAACGACAGATCAACAATATTAAATAAAGATTGATAGTCGAATCTAAGGATTTTTCTTCTTTCTCGTCGTACGAACACGAAACTATCGTCGAAACTATCGAAAGGCTGTATAAATTTTTCTTGCGTGTTCTTAAAAAACGGTACTTCTCACAGACAAGTACTAACGAGCATGTTCTTATTTAATCAAAAGGGAAAACAATACCTCAGTTACTCACATAAGTCGCTCGTGTGCAATGGATTAATCCAATTCATAATCGCGCAACATACAACTACATATCTTCCGCTATCAAAACTTTGCACGAACAGCTTATTATCGAACTTTCAGAGGTAGTTTATTGCTTATATTAAATATCGTAAAATTCTTCACTTCAGCGGAATATTTGCGTCAGGGTCGAATTAATATTTTAGACATAACTAAATGTTACCTAATAAGTCACTGTATTAATCCTAACGCGACGAAACTTTCCTTTCGCATTTATCATGACAATGTGTTTGTATCCAACAAACTTTTCTCAGGTTTTGTTTGCTTTATAGATAACTGCAGGTTGTTAGACAATGCAATACGGTGACTTTATGATATAGCGAAACATATTTTAGTTCGCTCTTCAATTTCCTTAGCAGACTGGCTTGCAGCTCACATGCGGCACTTAATGAAAACTCGTTTTGTTAGAGATCGGTCATTATTCATTTCCTTACTAGAAAATTATCATAAGATCATATCTCAAAGGATCTTCCGGCGACCAGATGCTCGGTGCCGGGTCTAATAGTCCTCGGTACTTTGTAATGCCGAGCTTTGACCTGGCGAGATCGCTCGTTGCCAGTTCAAGGGAGTATGTCTCGCTATAAACTCACTGGAAGGGGTGCGCGTGACTACAAATTGATTGCCTCTTAGAAAATAGTTAGTTAGTTATCAATCGCCATAAATTGTTACTAGTTGTTCTCTCTAGTCGTCACTCATCAGAGAATCGAAACTCGTAGTCGTCATTTGTTCTAGCTAATTGTTGCTATTTGTCTCTAATTAGACTTCGTTTTCGCTGATTTACTTGTTATCTTTTGTTTTTAACCATTTTTCCAGTAATTATGTCCCACAGTAATGAGTGGTTCTTTGAACCGGATAGCGAGATTTTACTTAGTCGGCACACCACGTGCAAAATACAACAAACCCCAAACGATCGCAATATTCGATCAACGACGAGGATTAATAGATGCGATATAGTGTTTGCCACTAGGCGTGCGATTTGCTGTCGTGAGCCTGGGCATCGATTGTTCATTTTTTGTAGTTAGCCATTATTGGACTGCCGTCGGACGTTCAACACGATTCGGATCATCTTTGAAAAGAACAGTACCTATTCTAATAACTACATATATCATAAACATCATTCTGCGCAATGCCGCATCCTACAAATCTCAGAAATGGAAGTAACGGACATTTTCCGATGCAGTTCGCGACTTGCCCTTTACCCACCACTGTTATTTCACGTGCTGTCAGTTGCTATATCTTAGTTACTTGTGTTGTGAAACATTGTGAGAATTGGTGGCCGTGTCTTATGTAGAAGATCCGTGACTTGTTAATTATGCAAATTTTATGTTGAACTTTTAAGATATTTAGTATCGAGGATTGAGTCATGAGTGCTTCGTCTCGCCAGAATGGTATCCGGATAAGAGGGAAACACGCAGCAATTTACGATCTAGCAATTGAAGAACTATTGCGTAGACATGATCTTGCGATGACCGACAATGAAGCTGAATTGATCGCTCGTTTGTTGCACGCATACCAGGATTTTAAAAAATATCTTTCAACTAATGTGAATGTCAACCATAATGCAACTTCGGAAGAATTAACCGAACATTCTAGAAGTGGTTGAAGCACAAATTCAGGAACAAGTGTTGAAAATGGTGCGCGCAAAAATACGGGCTATGTATCGTGAACAGGAGTTGCAACGTGAGCGAGAATGACAACACGAATTGAGTTTGTAACGTAATTGGGAATGGTAACATAATTTACACAATTTTCCGAGAATACAACTTTGGATGTATCCGACGATCGAAACTAGTGATATAAATAATAAAAAAAATAAATAACAAAAAAATAAAACATTCAGGCACACCCGACTTCCGCTTACTTGATTTAAAGATATACTGTCGCTTCCATTAGCGGTATTATCGAATCAATGTTATTTTTACGGCAAAAAATGACGGTATACAAATTTACACAAGCGATTGAAACGCACCCTATCATACAACCTAACTCCAATACCCAATGTTTCTCAACTCTTTTGCCACAATAGAGTAAAGTTTTCCCAAATTTTGTTTCGATAATCTTAAATAATGCAAAGTAACAACATTCAAATGGAAAAGTAAGCAACATAAAAACTTAGAAATTTCGAATTGTTACATGTGCTACTTGAATAACAATCAAAGATACGGATTCGGCAATTCCTCCCAATTTCGGTTTTCCTATTATCTCCTGACAATGCGATGGAGCCGTGCGGTAATTGTAAATGATAAAACAGGGAGTTCTTGTAATGTAAAGTCGGATAACTCATGTGTGGCATCCTCATACGAGAAGTATGTCGCAAAACAATAAACATATATCTAAAGATTATTTGATTGTTTTATCTAAGCAGACTTTGTCACAAAACAAATCACTGTGGCCGCACACTGCCTATATTATGCTATATATATAGCAACATTATATAGCCTATATAATGTTACAACGAAAACGGTCAACTCGGTGAGTTTACGATGAATCGAGTAATCTTTACTGGTACAAAAAAGCCTATGTTCGTGAGTAGTAGCCCAAGTAACAGCTGCTTACTTTCAAGATGGTAAATTACATAAATTTGTGGTGGTACTTGACAGCAAATACCACCACTCAACACCAACTAGGGTCGGACGACGGTCGCGCAGTAGTTAGCACCTTTCTCCGAACAGGACGGACCTCTCAGCCCAAAAGGGATACCAGGCGTAGGTCCTGACAGAGAGCGCGTCAATTCATACAGTCATTCAGTGATAGAAAAAATAAAAAAAGAAAAAGTGGAAAAAATTGATAAAAAGTGAAAAATAGTGCACGTGTCATCATCAAAACAACAGAAAAATTCACTAAAAAAAAAAAAAAAATAAATAAATAAATAAAATAGGAGACAACGATAATGAAGCCGAAATCAATAGAAAGAGAACACTGTAAAAAACTTCAGCTAAGAGAGAAAGCAAACGAAGGGGAGCTCATACCGCATAAATGTTGCGTAAAATATCTAGGAGTAAATATAGACGACAAATTAAACTACAAGCAGCACATCGAAATTCAATTCTCCAAAGCTAATAAAGCATTCTGGAAAACAAAAAGATTATTCTACTTCAAACATCTCAACAACAAAGTAAAAATACTATGCTATCAAGCACTAATCAGACCGATCATAACCTACGGCTGCCCAATCTGATACAACATACCAGCTTCCCTAATGGAAAAAATTCGCATATTCGAAAGAAAATGCATTAGGGCTTGCTTGAGTACTTACAGATCCGAACACAGCGGATTCAAAAAATATGTAAAAAATAAAAGAATCTACGACTTAGCCAACATTCACCGCATCGACTGTCACATCTTAAAACTAATAAGAAACCACTTCGCGCAAGCTGCAAAGATAAAAGAAAATAGTTTAATCTTCGGTTGCTTATTTCCAAACGATTCATATTACAAAAATACACTGACAACAGGCTACATCCCCCCCCCCCCCGAAGCGTTTTTATACCTAGACGAAAGAAACTACCTCCAAGACCAAAATAATATCCCAATAATCCATCACATAAGAAAAAAAATAGGGATTAAAACAATACTCTACGAGGAAAACTTAAAAGGACAGACTGTAAACTCTAGGTGGAGATACAATATGACCCTTCCCCAAAAAGATACAGAAGACAATCACAGAAAAAATATAAAAAAATATTGGTGGAATTCGAAACCATAATAAAAATAACAAGAGAAAGAATCACAAAGCTCAAATCTCCGACCGTGTAAATAGTGTAAATATATAAACATTGTAAATATTGTAAATAATTCTATAGGACATCCCCTCTCCCACCTCTTCCCAAAATCCCCCAGATCCACCGAAACCAAAAGCAGACTACCGAACTGCCCTGTTTTTGCGACCAGGTTTTCAGGATAGAGTTAGGAAGAAAAAAAGACAATATCATATATAAGCACCGCTCTACGGTGACTTAAATCCAAATTATAAATTATAATGCAAAAAAAAAAAAAAAAAAAAAGAAAAAATGTAATTCCGAGACACATAACATTGTATGGCTATATCGTACTGTCATGTATCGGTACTTTTGCTTAATCCACTCCACAACCGAAATTCATTGTTTATTGTGACTTCCATACATATGTAATGATCATTCTGGGTCAATAAAAGTTATGAAAAGAAAAAAAAGTGGTTAGCGCCTTAGGTTACGAACGTTCGGGAACCGGGTTCGAATCCCGGCGACCGGAGTCCGATCATGGGTAAAGCCAAAATGGTGTAAAATAATGTGTGAAATAAGATAACAGCGCTCAACTTTACATACGCATAACTCTTAAACCGCTGCATTACTAAAATTAAGACTTACATTTTCTAATTTTATGCGTCGGAAATTATCATAATATATAAAAAACTGTTAATATAACAAAGTTACATTATGACAATAATGCAAACTTAGCAGTAGTGCTCTCTCAAAAACAGATAAACAGACTTTTTCAGCTTTAAACCTTATTTTCGTATGCCATACTTTGTCGAATGCCTGTTGAATGTCTAGAAATACCGCAGTGCAATATTTTTTCTTTTCTAATTCTTGGGTGATTTTATGTGTTAAACGATGAATTTGCTCTGTCGTAGAATGTTGCTTTCGGAAACCGAATTGGTGATCTGGCAGTGTTTTTAGATCCTCTAAGAGTGGCAGGAGTCGTATCATTAGCATCTTCTCGAATAGTTTGGACAAGGTGGGCAGAAGACTATGTCCGATAAAAGCTGGTTTCATGTATTGGTTTTCCAGGTTTGGGAATGAGAGTAATCAATGATATTTTCCAGAACTTGGGATAGTATTGAAGGCGGAGAATTGCATTAAAAATGGAAGTGATGATTGCAATCCCTTTTATGAGAAGCTCCTTAATGGCTTTGTTACTTATCAGATCACGCCCCGATGCTTTTTTGGGATTTACGCGTTGGATTAATTCTATGACTTCTAGTGATGAGAAATGCTCAATAGGAGGAGACATCTGGAAGGGAGAGTGCGGATATTCAGTTATTTCGTCTGGAGTAGTGGGGGCATTTGGTTTGAAGACGTTAGTTAGATGACTGGCAAACAAGTTAGCTTTTCGTGTAGGGTTACGCGCCCATCCACATTGCGGACAGCGAATTGGAGGGATTGTTAGCGGAGGATGAGAGAGTTTCCTGGATGCCTTCCATAGTGAGTAGTTAGAGTCAGCTGTGGGAGATAGGTTGGCAAGGTATTTTTGAAAACAGTCGTTTCTATAGTTTCTAAAGGTTTTGGTGTATTTTCTTGTTGCATTGTTTAGCTTACGCTTGTCGTCGGGTGTTCTATGGCTCTGCCATATTCTTCTAAGACTGCATTTTTCTCTGATTTTTTTAAATATGTGGTGGGCATATTCGTGTTTATTGTCGAAGCTCTTCATAGGTGTGGAAGAACGGATAGCGTTTACTATGCTGGTGTTTAGGTATTCGGCGGCTGCTTCTATACCTTAGTTGATTTTTAAGCTAATTGAGGCTGATGTTGTATGAGTGAAGATTTCCCTAAAGAGTTGCCAGTTGGTGAGTTGGTTGTGAACAAATTTTGGTTATGAAGAAATTCAATATGTCAGGTAGTTTGTTATTGTCAGTTGGCCAGTAAGTGGGTTTGTTTGTATTGAGGTAATTAAGTCTGTTGGTGTTTATACTGTTCAGTAGATTTTTACCTCTTGCTGTAATAAGTCTGCTTCCCCATTGGGTATGTTTAGCGTTGTAGTCTCCTCCTGTTATGAATCTATTGCCGAGGTCTTCAAGGAAGTTATCGAAGTCCTCTTTAGAGATAGAATGTCTAGGAGGACAGTATATTGCTGACGTGGTGATTGGACCATGCTAATCTTCTATTGCTACGTTTGTGGCCTGGAGGTAGTCCTTCTGGAATGATGGAAGCTCATAATGTTTTATGCTGGTTTTGATGATAATTCCGGTGCCGCCATGAGCCTTTCCGCTGGGATGTTGGGTATGATAGAAGTTATAACCATTTATTTTTAGGTAATTTTTATCGGTGAAGTGAGTTTCAGATATGAGGATTTCATCAATTTCTTGTAGTTTTAAGAAGAGTTCTAGTTCGCATTTGTGCTGAGCTAGACCGTTGGCATTCCAAAGAGCTATGTCTAATGGTTTTATTTTACGTCGCAGTGTGGTTTGCTCACAAGGAGTGTAAGCAGTGATAGCAAGCTTTTAAATTGCTCTGTTTGTTGCTCGATTAATTATTGGAGCCTATCGAGGTTATTCGTATTTTGTGGAGTGGGAACTGGGACTGGAATATTTTGGGATGTTCATTATGGATTATCGGTCTGGTTTGTACCCCTTGAACTACCTGTGCATAGGAGACTGAAGGAGTAAATTGTTTTTATGAGCTGGATGTTGGAATCCTGAGGTCCTTAACTCTGGGTTTAGGGTACTTGTTGTTATATAAGATCTTGTAAGCTGAGAAGCCTCTATCTCTTTTTTTGTAAAAGGTGGTTCGCATTTTATTACTGAGTTCATTAATCGTTTGAGATTATAGATTTCTTTGTTATTTGGTTTTTGCTTTAAATCAACAAAGAATAAAGATAGTGTGTTGCGTAACTATTCGACTGAAGGACCGACGACATATTGATAGGCAGCTTGGTCCATTGAAGTTTTCAGACCCTTTTGACCTGTCGGCACTCAGGTTTTCTTGCAACATTATTTATGGTTCACCTGATATTTCTAAGCCAATCTGTCCATGCTATTACACCACAATATCTGTAATGTAAGTGATTAATGTTATAGTGGTGAAAAATTTTCTATCGCATTATTGTACATACATTTGGCGATTTGATGATAGTTGCGATTGACAGGAATCCATAATTTAATGATTTTGTTTGTGTTCTGCAGCTTTTATGAAACTTTTTATAGTTCCACGTTCAGTACTACGTACGTTCAGTGGTAACAGTTTTTGGATATAAAAATAAATATAAATGAAACTTGTTATAGGAAATACCATGATTGCCAGATCGATTAGTGCATTAAAAAATGTACGGTTCCGTTAGAAAAATAAAGTTAATCTCGGGACCAGCATCAACGTCGCAAATGTGACAGCAACCACACTCAAATCCACGTCATTCCATACTTCTTGATAATGAACTTTTAGACTTTGACCTTACCTTTGTACATGGTCCAATACCACACTTCCTCCATCACGTAAGGCACTCAGGATCCTCTCCTTGACCCTCAACTGCTACAAACTCGGACATATAAAACTGCGAGCATTCGACCACGAGACCAGTCTTGGGCCACAATCTTGACCGCGGTTTGAACAACCATTTTAGTACTTTGTAACTTCCCTACTTCACAACATTGTAATATTGTACTTAACCACGTTTGTGAATAAACCATATAAAAATATAAAAGGTGTTAGGAAGATGATACATTTACGCTGTACATGTGAATGTGTGTGTAAGCGTCAGAGGGCGTCCAGGTCTTAGTTGGGACAAAAGACGATTGACAGTCGTCTAGAAGTATCTGGAAGAGTCGGTTGAGAACAAGCGTGCGTGCGAGTGGCTTTGCGAGGTCTTCAGTGAATAAATATATGTATAACTGTTGTGTGCTCAATAAAGGAATTATTTGTATTTCCGAATCCCTCCTATATCTTTACAAAAGGACAGTCAAGTTCAGCTATTGCTCAGCTCTTCCTTTTTTCTTTTATTTCCTCATCACGAATTTTACGTGACACAAACCAGGATGAGCAAATAAGAGGACAATTAGAATAAACCAAAAATATTACTAATTACGCGACGTATTGGCATATAAAAAATTTTCCGATGCAACGATAGGCTTTTATTTTATAATTTACTATCAGTGAAGAATAACGTACAATAAATTAGGACATGCCACGATGATTTAGAAATTAACAGAGTAATTGAAAATATTTCCAGAATTTGTCGGTTACTGAGTATGTCAAAATTGTCTAACGTGTATAGAATTCTTACCCTCTAATGAAAAATCTGAAAATAATATGATAATCTGATATTTACATAACATAAAGAAAGATAATATTTTGTTTCGAACTTTACATATTGATCATTTCGTCTTGTTGGGGAAAAGCAATGTCATGAAATACATACTGTCAATGATTGACGGTTTCACACAATTTTCACCCTTATAAATCTACAACGGCAATCGAAATAATCAAACACTTAAGGGCCTATTTTTGTAATTATATTATTATAAATATACCCCATCATATAATTAGTGATTGCGGGACTCGTTTCACTTCGGGCGCATTCAAAATTTTTCTTAAATAGTAATTAGTTAGGAACATGTTTTGATCGCGACCTCATCGCAACACCTTACACCAACGCAACATGCAGGTTGACGTTTCAATCGCGTTATCGCACTCATATTGGTAAAATTATCCAAACATTCAGAAGTGATTTAAAATTTTAAATAAGGTAAAGTTTAAACTAAACAATTCTGTCTGTCGTTCGACTGGCGAGATACCAAGTCGTTTGCTATTTGAGATGAATCAGTTAAGCGTTGTTAATGATAGGTTACGTTTAGAATTAGTAGCGATATTATAATATCAAAGTAGAAAGAGTACCATCCCGCGCCAAAAAATTTGATGTATGTCTTATTCGATTAGGAACGAAAATTAAGTTTCTAGAAATTTATCTTTATCATTTCAAGAATCAAACGTTCTTATTTTAAAACAGCAAATTTCTATAAAGAGGTACTATTAAGACATTTCGAAAATAAGAGTACTATGTAATATCAGATTAAACTTTTTATATTCATGTTCTTTCAAATTAAGGAAGTAGAGTGCTTTCAAACTACATTGTTGAACCTGCCAAATTTGTCAAAATGACGCATTTCGTCATCAATGAGAATTCGATCATTTTGTTCCTACAGTTATCTAAATATGTAAATGTTTTTGATGCAAAATTATAATTATTTACACGTATTGTATGAAAGTACCTGCACGCTAAAGGGTACATATGAAATCCAGCTAATTCAATCCAATTTTTTTTTCAAGATAAACTAAAAGATATATATGTCGGAGATGAAAGAACACCGGGGCCTTCCCTTTGGAATTCTTGGGAAAATCCCCAATACCTTAGTCTTTATGATTCAACACGATTATAATTGTCCCAGATTTCTGATAATGAGCTTGGGATTTAGGATTTAATTAATTAAGGTCCTTCAAACGGACAAACAGTCTTTATCGTAACAGTCCCTAAATCTATTATCTACTACGGGAAGATACGGAAAATCTGCTTTTCTCGCGAACGACGCTTCCCGCTAGCAACTTTCTCTCAAGGGCGGTTAGCATCCTTCTCTAACCACCAACATAGAAATTAACCAATTGACAAGAACATCCATTTCCCTCACTTTCCGAATGAAGGCTTTCCTCGACGAATCCGATCATCTCGTATTCTTAGACACACCCCATCATAGTTTTCCTCTGTAGCATCATCGTGCCGGAAAGTCATTCTCTCTCGTGCGATCTCATTAGCGAGTGTAACAATGTCTTTACGATTAGTGAATACTTCACGTTTTTAACAAAGAGTCCAACTTAGACTTTGGAGAAAAGTACATTTGCTATCCCGTTGACCGCGGATTCGTTATCGAACCTAAGACCATTGTCCGTGGTTACTTGTCAAACTCTGTAATAATCATATTTGCACTAGTAAATATCTTCTCTATTGCATGACCACAATGTCTAATCCAAATGAAGATTCGTTCCGCGCCCCTAACCTTAATCATAATGAGAACCCGACATATATAATAGCGATACATATATGTACGTCGCTCCTTGAAAAATTGTGTTATTTTATACACATTATTTCTTTTCCTCTGTTTGAATGGAAGGAGCACTATTTACGAATGACTCATGAAAATAGCTGGTACTCTTATTCTCGAATAAATGCAAGAAGCCAGTCCATTTTCTTGCAACTTCTCGAAACCGGGTCAGAATAAAGAATGTAAGCACATCGAGGGCCATTCAAGAATTTATACCGATCTTAAATTAAAATAATACAAAAACTTCTCGTTTCAGACTCAATACAAGAATCTTATTCCTTCCCGGTTCGGTACTGAGTGGGCGTTTATGCTTCACTTTTATTTCTACGTAATGCAGCCACCATCATTTACTTTGTTCCCGACCACTCGGCAGACTGCTTGTCCCACGGCGATTGTCATTTCTACTTATAATACTTTCTGATCTTATTATCGCTGTTATAAGATAAATAGGTCAAACTTGTTCTACAAGATCTCACGGTTTGATTCTGAGCTTATCTTTGCTCCGGAATCTTTTAGCCCCTTTTGTCCTACAGTTTACCTCACGAGCACTACCTTACCCCGTCGAACGAAAATGTGTTGTGCCTCTTGTTTTATTATCCCGCGACTTCTCAGTTCGGCTCTTTTACTTAAACTTTCCATTCTCTCCTTCCTTTTCCTCATCCCTGCCCTTCCTGTTCTGTTAGTTGTCATCGCTTAACATTTGTTTTCTTCCTCCCTGTGTACTTTTAACATGACGCAGAAAAGGGGTTTAAAAGTCTCGAGCCTGGACAGCGTCGAGCGAATTATTGTAATTTCATGCCCTTGGGATACCCTCTGCCACCGGCAGCTTGTAATTGGTCTTGCAATCTGCTTGTCAACAGCAGCTTTTGAATGAAAGTTTTGTACGACAGCGACGGTGCACCCAAGATTTATTCTGCTGTTTTTGCATTCAAAGATGTGACTGATTATTGTCATGGAAACATTGGCGAAGCAACATTCCTTTACCGCGTTGCATCTCGTCAGATCGTATCGTTTGTATAGTTTCTGAGACGTCGACATCGCGGTTGACTGTATAAAGGAAAGAATGGAAATAGTAGTCTTAATGCACAATTTTTCGTCGTGACAGAATTTTAGTCTCCGTAATGGCTTTGCACTTTGAATCTTCTCTGAGCTTATTTACCACAAAAAGAAAAACGATGTTTAATAAAAAGCAATTGAGCAAGGAATCTTATTCTTGTGATTCTTCGTCGGATATTTCTTGTTGTGCTGTTGAACGATTACGATAAAATATTTCGATTCATTTTTTGGATACCGCCAAAAAAAATTAGCATTACTGTAGAATCTTACTACAATTAGTTTATTTACAATAAATGGATTAAACAGATGTTGGTTAAACAGGAAACAATGGTTGTTTAACGTGAACTAATTACAATGACGTACTACAATTAAGACAACTAAATAGTTGATTTGCAACTCTCGTCACTACGATTCCAACGTTCTCTCTCACGCAGACCACCCTCCTTGGAGAACGCTAGCAACACTATCTCGACAACGCAATTCGTACTTTCTGACTTCTCAACTAACACTCTGTGGCTTCTCAACTGACACTGACTGTTAATTCGTCTTTGTCCCTTAGCATCCCTTTGTCTTTTGTTTTAGCCCCATCACGCACGTATTCCGCAACCGCTCGTGGCCAGGGTCACACAGGCTTTTTCCGCGAAACTATTCGATTGAAGGATCGACGATACATTGTTGGGCCTGCCGGCACTTCGGCTTTCTCGCGACATTGTTTATATCGATATCTCTTAGGCTTTTTGTCCACGATACTACATTATTGACCAGTGAAACGGAAAAATGCATGACGACAAAGCAAAACGTACTTTAGATTCTAGATTAGCATGCCAGATGTAACAACGAGCAGTTACAATAATTACAAGCTACAACCAAATTGCATCCAACAGACTAGCAAAAAGTTACGATTCTTTGCTCGGAATTCAACGCTGTTGTAACAACCTTACAAAACCACGAAGTTTCTCTAGCAAACTTGATAGTTACATGTATGTATGTAGAAGGACTTAAAAGTTTCTCACCCGGAAAACAAGTTATTTTCGAAAGAATAAATTAATAAAATTCCAAAATTTTACATCGTTTCTTTTAACTGAAAATCACATGTCAATTAATACAACGAGTACAATCAATTTATCAAACAATAAATGAAAAATTAAAATAATTGGTAATATGCTAATTTTTACGAAGTATGTATATATTTATTAATATTACATATTTTTAGCTATAAATTAATTCCATATAAATAAATTTGTTCAGTTGTAATTAGACAAAAAAGCAAAATTAGTGTTTTTGTTAAAATTGTTATAATATATGTCGTAAATGTTGTTATCTGTATTGTTGTAAGTCGCAAATGAATTAAATGATTATATTATTGTTACGACCGTTCGCGGAGAGACACGGTCGCGAGGAAAACGCGTCAGCGAGAGGCGTAAATTCTCGCTACGATTCGTCTAATCGACGCCGCGAAATAGTCGTTCCCCTTGTTTCGATTAGGATAACAGGGGTGGTTAAACTGAAATCAACGCTGCGTTAACAGGTTAATATGACATATATATTCAACAATGGATTACACAATATTATGAGCGTCACAAGTATTTGACGATGAGTACAGCTTATGCGTTACAGAAGTATGACCCGACTTGACGATATCTCCCGATGAGTTAGTTAGACTTTGCGAAACGGATTGATTTAAAGGTAGAACCGTGGTAGACTAGTTTACTGTTTTGACGACGAGAACGGACTACCTTGAGGGTAGAACCGTGTTAGACTTGTTGATTGTTCGGACGATGAAAACGGACTATGCTGAGAGTGACGATGCTGTGTCAGAGGAGAGCTAGGAAAGGGTGGTCTAGCGCACGGGATCATCCGATTTGTTGATGACAGTTTTTGGCCAGGAAAGTGAGGGTAATAGACATTGTTTCTATTGGCTATTACGATTGTTGGTGGACTAGGAGGGGCCTTACCGCCCTCGATAGAAGGTTGGTGGTGGGAAGCATCGCACGTGTGAAAACGAACTAATTTTAAAGTGTTTTCCGGACACAAACCAGAGATCTTGGAAAACGCCTTCGTAGAAAAGATCTTTGTTCGATCTGAATAACTCTAGTTGGAATTTTCTAAGATTTATGGTCGGTCCTTCAGATTCTTAAGGGTACGCAATAAGGATGTGCAGACATATGGTTGCCATCACGCTCGCGATGCGAGGCCCGGTCCAGATAGAGAGTCGGCTGACGTAACAATTATTGTAAAATATATTACAATGATATCGATACTTTGTTGTATGTGCTTAAAAATGTATGCGGTTGAAAACTTTGTTCAAAGAAATTTTTTTAAAAGATACGTTGTTACAAACCGAATTTACCAATACACATCAAGAGTACAATTGGTGAGAGTTGTGAAACACAAAAATGTTTCGTTATGCGTAGATCAAATATTCTATTTGCCAACCTAATAGCTTTACGAGTCTCGCGTAGGCAAATTTTACAATCGATACTAGAAAACTGTTTGTACATTTTCAATGAAGAAGTATGCATCAGCACTTTATTGCGATTGAAACGCATAACAATTAAAATATCGTAAATATCGGGATGCTTCAGAAATTGTATTCTCATATCAACGTTGAGCTTTCATGATGAATAATATACATGTATCATCATTATTATTATTCGCGTGTATATAACTCTTTAGCATACAAATTCGGTTACGAGTTGTTTGTGGCTGACATTACTCTATTAATATCATATTTGAAGGAAGATTGTAAACAAAAAAAGTCTATCGAATCACAAAATTTATTGGCGTATATTATTATGCGATTAACACAGTTTTATTGGTCAAATGTCGTATGATGAGCTTCTTCATGCAGTAACTTATGATTTCTTCTAAATGACACTACTTGTTTTTAATGTAATATTTAACGTAAATGTATTTAACGTAAAAAGAGGTAGTATTAAATTGTCCCAAAAAATTTTTTCGTTTTATAAGGAAATAATAGATGCACAACATTTTTCATTTTATATTATTTTATTGAATTATGTATGATTCATTTTGTTTTATTATGCATCTATTATTTTCTTACAAAACGAAAGAAACTTTTGGGACAACCTAATATTTCAGTATTAGTACTTTATGTGCTATTATGAAGTTAAACATAATCAAACATATATTTAACTGATTTTGCATGTCCAAGAAATCGTGATAACACGTTAACCATGGAAAAATCAATGTGTATTTTCAAGAATATTACAAAGGTAATACTGATAGAGACACGAGTCAACTGATTAGTATTGCAAGTGAGGAGGAACACACGGATAAAAACACAGAATTCTTAATGTATATGTTAACATTCTTAAATAATCTAATGACTACATATGTTAGGGAAACCGGAAGTTTTAAATGCACTGCTGATTTTATTAAAAAGGTATCTAGCAAAAGAGAGGTTTGACGAAAAGGTAACGTCAATATCACAAATATTATTTACAGCAGACAACAGAATTTTCTTATTTATGCAATTAAAAAATGTATGTAGTGCTTTTTCTATGTGTGAAATCAATAATCGTTTTTTCAAATAAATTAAGAGTTAATTTATTTCGTATCAACTATAATTCTAGGCTGGTAAGATTCGATTATATAAGTAGCTGACTGTGATGATTATCAGTGGCATGAAACAGCTTTAAGTCACCCGCAAACAGCAAGAACCGGCAATATTAACCTTTAACTGCGGAGTTTAGTTTCAAAAATTCCTTACGGGGTGTGCAGATAAAATCGAACAATGACGAACACAAGTCGACCGCAGAGTAGATATTCCTATTATAAATTTTACGAAAAAATTAAAGCAAAACGAGGGAGGATTACATTTTTATTCGATAAAAAGTTAACAGTTGATTGTTGAAAAAAGGTATTGTTATTAAAATCTTAAAAATTGTCAAAAAATAATAAAGTAAAACAAAACAAATCGGGGAATAGCCGATGCATTGGGGAAAATAATTAACCGTATTTATAAAAAGCAATACATTATACGGGGCATAATGATATTACCATAGATATACATATACCAAAGAAGATAATCAAATAATCAAACTTCTGCTTTTCAAACTTTCTTCTTTATAAATTACATAATAGTTCTACTGGAAGTATAAAACGGACATACCACAAAACATTATTTATATTATTATACTTTTTACTAAAATTTTGAGTTTTCATAGTAAATTTTTATTTTATTTTATTTTTTCATAGTAATTTTTTTATTTTACGCGACGAATGTACACGTTAATCGCACCGAAATAAAATTTCGGATTGACGTGTATACACGTCGAACACAGTTAATTGCTTAATCCCTTCGTCAGTTGTGAAAGCGATGCTGAGGGAACAACAAGAGTTCCTCGTGATCTGCTTCTACCTAGGTGGTTATAGGGGTCGACACGCCGAGGAGGTTCTGGGATCTACTCAGAATTGTACGACGGTCCAGAGGATAGCGTTGAGAGGGGTTGTCCCTCCCAATGCCCGAACTAACCTAGGGACGACTCTCCCAGAATGGTAGAAGACGCAGGAGTGCTTTGGCAGTAATTCGAAAGAGGTTCTGGAGCATCCCTGTTAAGCGTCAAGCGCGTGGGGTTTTAATCGGTAAAGTCCGACACTATCTCGCTGCTTCCCACTGCATAATATGTGTTAATAAAAATATTGTACTACAATATCTTTTATTTTATTCTTTGTTTCATATATTTTCATATCATTTTTCCCTTAATAAATAAATTTTATAATTGTTTTTTCATGTTAATAACAATTGACAATAGTTTAATGTAATCAGAAAAAGTTTTTGTGAAAAAAAAAGTAACAAAAGAATTTTTTCATGGTCGATAATGGTATCGGTAACCAAAATAAAATTCGAGCCATGATGGTTATTGGTATCAATATTAAATTTCCGACATCTGTAACGGTTAGCCGTAGCCATAAAAGATTAAACATTTATAATGATTATTCGTAATCAGAACAGTTAAAATTTGATATCATTTAATCATTCAATTTTTTGAGAAATTTCTTTGATATTTATTTATAACACTTCCAGTTAAATAAAAATTAATTTTTACTCAATGACCTTTTTCCAAAAAATGTTTAAAATAGCTATTACTTCATCTTGTGAGGGAATAAAGTTATAGCAATTTATTAAAGATTGGCCGAGGAATTCTGGACATGATAAATATACATGATTTCATAAAGCAAGGATCGATACTGTCATTACCTGGATCTGTGTTTACATTGAAGTTATTAAATCTTGCTAATATCTATGCTGAATTCTGCGATATTAAAAACACAGTTGTGGTTACAGTTCTATCGTGTGAGCAACCCGTATCATCTTAATATACAGGTTCAAAAAATTGAATTTAGTACGTAGAAAACAAAGATTTCAAATATATTAACACTAATTAGTACATCCTATAACATGGCGTTAGCTTATAAAAATTCGTCGAATTCTTTTTCGAAATAAATTCCATAATTTTCATACTGTTTTCCGTGAAACAATGCGCGCGAAGGACATGAGATATGCGCATAACTTCGAAATTCATCGATGAAGAACTCGTGGGAAGGGCTAGTCTGGGTTAACCGAGTACCCTTTAATATCGTACGAAATGTAAGGCATTTAATATTATGGGCATCGTACAACCATGGCTCGTTTATTTTGTATCAAATTATTCTGTAACGCGCTGCGTCACCAAAATTAAACACGAAATTCGATGTATAATTGCACCAACTACTAAAGCATCTGCTCTACGATTGCAAAATCTGCGTCTTTTAGTGCCCAACGAGGGATGATACGTTCTCCTTCTTACGGATAAACATACGCAATGATATTAAATATAATCTGTTCTTATAATATAAACATTTCCATTGATAAGTGTTGTGAAGACTATATGGAAATTTCACCGAAATACACATGAATACAACACAGACTGACTGTTAATCGATTCATGGTTGATTTAGTGACCGTTTATTGTTATTGGACAATTTGCACGTATGTATATGCCGACGATAAATTAACTCGAATAATCTATAAAAGCACTACATTAATGTGCTTAAGACTTGTTGCCACTACCGAGCGTCCAGAAGCAAAAGTCCAACAAATCATCTAATCAATGATCATTTAAGCAATTATGAAACATTTAGCTGTGAGTTATAAATAAAATATAATAACCTTCTCAAAAATAGCATGTAACGTGCCATGTCAGAACTTAATCTAATCCAACAACTCTCTTTACAACAACCATTTTGAATGCTTACCCGTTACAAAATTCATTTTTGTTTTGTAATTTTGATTTGCATAGTTATTATACATGTTAAAAAGAACTTGTATACTTAATTCGGTGAATTTTAGAAAGAATATGATAATAGGAGCCCGCGTGCATATATATGTATACAATGCAGGGAAATAGATGAAAAGAAAGGAAGGAGGGGAAAGATAGCAACATCATTTCTACGCGTAAAATATTCGAAACGCCTATCTATTGCGCGCATTAATCTGTCAAATAATAAATCGTAAATAACGGTGGCTCGTTAAGTACCAAACTAATTTAACAACGTTATTACATATGAAATGCACTAAGCAAGTTTGAATGTTTCCGAAATCGTTCGTCGATCTATCGTTTCTGTTCCACGTATTACCAAAATTACAAAGAAGGTCATGATGAAAACCGTCCTATTCTCATCTTCAGATATTTTATTAAGCCTGGAAATAGAAAGAAATTCTATGTTTTTAATTTCATACGCTGTTTTATGAGATCAGATTCAAATATCAGTCGTTTAACGTTCCTATAGATTGTTGTATAATAAACATCGTTTCGACACGACAAACGTCACAAATATAGCTTGTTTTAAAATGCAACATTTTGAATTAAAGTATTCGAACTACTAAAATCGATACGTTTTCCTTAGGAAATACTTTAATTTTTAGAAAGGAAGATATATTCTCTCATAGGAGCAGGAGTGTCAAAGTAAATGCACAAACTCTTTTACATCTGCTAATTAATTAGAATCACGGAATTTTCCAACCCTCCGCGATTATGAAATCTGCCGTTTGCTAGACAAAACTTATCTTGTTTCTTGCTCTCTACTCTATAACTACTCTATAATTCTTTACCAAGTGTATCTCACTTAGTAAATGAACGTCATGTCTTTAAATTGCAGGGAGCAAGATATGCAAATCTAAAAAGTTTCTCACGTGCATCGTACCTGTTTCAGGCGGTGCTTTCCCACCCGAATTCGCTGATACTATCCAAAATGTAACGGTATCGCTGGGAAGGGACGCAACTTTTACGTGTCTGGTCAATCATTTAGGGGGCTACAGGGTAAGTTACCCCTAGTGAAAATTCATTTGACGAAGGTGGGACACGCGTACACCGGCCAAATTTTTTATTCGTTTAACTTTTTTCCATCGTTTACACTATTGTTTTATCCATTGTAAAAAGGCAAGAATTTAGGAAAGATTCATTACAAGTCGCAATTATGGAATTGCATTTTATTCAAATCTTTCTATGTCTCATTGACAGACAAAGAATCGTAGTAGTTTTTTGCAGTGAATTGGAAGTGAACTCGTTTTATACAATTTTCTTTCCAAATTTTTCCGAACGAAAACATTTTATAACTTTGTTTTAAGGGATTTTTTCATACAATCATAGAAAATAATAGAATATGTAGAAATGTCTTCTATCCTGTATCTCGGCGCAGATAATGAAAATGCAGTCAATAGTACACATCCGAAATAAATACCTTATTAAATATGTAACTAGTCGGTATAACATGTACTTGAGAACTTTCTTAGCGCAATTCGTGGTTAAAAATCTATGTCCTCCAAACTAAATACATACGTACCGAAAGAAAAATCGATCACACCTTTTTTTATCCAAATATCTAAGTAGCCAACAAAACCAATTCCTCCAACAAAGTATACATATACCACTAAACCGACAGATATTCTTCTTCATTCGATATTCTTCTTACTGTTACATCCTTATATTTGAACACAAAAATAGAGCCATTTTCTCTGTCATATTGGATTTCATATCCGTCACCGTGAAGACAATTTAGTTACGCATCGTCGGGTGTACTAATATAAAGTTTCTGTTTGCTATTATTGAAACTGTTATTGCCCAATTTTTACAATGGCAGCCTTACCATCTTCTATACTGTCAACGTTTAAGCTAACGGTTTTAAAATAGAATAGAAACGACCAGGCAAATAAATTAATGTTTGCTCGGTTAAACAGGGAACAACTGTAAACTATAAATATTTGGTTACACGCGTATGAAAAATTGTACAGTTTATCTTACCGTCTGAAGGCCGTCCGTGTAACGCGTGTTTCAAATTCGACGAATTAGACAAATGAGAAGATGGATAATAGCAAAGAGACGAAGTCAAAAATTCAAAAAGTAGTTGTTCACAGAAGGTGAGCGCGAGATGTATAGCAGCAAGCCTGCTCCCTCTCATTAAGAACGTTTTGGCATAGCTATAAAGAGATAAATAATCTACTTACAATCGTCTAATGACATTATGCGATAGTAAAGTGGTAACAAGCAAAGTTGCTGCAGCTAATTTTTTATTTAAAGTTTAATGCCGAGTCACGGTAAGTCCAACAATGCGGCTGAACCGTGCATACACAATTTCTGCTAGATTGTTTCGTAATACAACACCCTCTATCCGATCGTATCTTAAACCAACCAATTAAACTAACTGCATCATATTCTAAAAATTCCAATATAATTGCTTAAGTTGCAGATTTATATTTGAAGTGCCAGAAATAAAACTAATATTATAGAAGAGACATTGTTAAAAAAAGCAGATAACAAAATCTCAATCTGTATGAAATTAATTTAATTATAACAATTATGTATAACTCTGACTCAAATTCAATATTTTTAAACGATGAACAGATTGGCTCGATTTCCTAACTAGCCGTGTGAATTTCTAGTTCTTATATATAGATACAGCGAGAATAAATTTCAACATCTTTCTAGGAGAGAGAGAGAGAGAGAGAGAGAGAGAGAGAGAGTCACTCTCCGGAAACAATTTCGAACACCATTACAACATTGCTCCAGTACACCCCATAACACATTTTCTGTTAATACAAGCGTTCTCGAGATCTCCATAATACGCCTCTGCGACTTCCCAAGATTTGGAATATTCTAAGGAAAATGCAAATATCGTTCCGAAGTTTGGCGAAGGAGATAGAAGACGCATGCGCTCCGCCTATACGTGTCTCCCCGGCCGTGTCGAACGCATCCGGCTTTGCATTCCGTATTTGGCCTGTCTATAGGGAAATTGCGATGTTCTTGACCATCGAAATCTATGAACACGCCTGTGCCCTCTGATCGTTCTCGTTTGCTCGGTGTGCTACCGTCTCATTAACCCTTTCGATCTGACTGGCTTGAGGACTTACATTTGACTAGCAGGTTCAACCTATGTGACTCTGGTTCTAGTAAATTGCTCGCTAAATTAAATTAAAACTAACTTCAAGAAGCGAACACTTGCCGCATCTCTCCGATCAACCGTCGTTTCATTGAGTCTGAAATACTACTTTGCGAATCTTCTTTTCGAATTGGAAGCTACGTAACGATATAATCAATTGGCATTGTACGACACAATTTTTCCTTCAAGTAGAATGTTTGTTTGTGAGAAAAGTTGTGGTTAAAAAATAGGACAGTAAATCGAGTTTAAGAGAATAATTGACCTTCTTCAAGATATCATGCGAAGAATGATACGAAACTTTACTTTAATATTCATGGAATCGATCTTATCGAATGTTTAAAATATTGCAATACCGTATCGACGTTAAACTGTCAATTTAGTTGTTTGCATCGTTTTTCTTGTAATAGATAAATATTTCCGTAGGTTGGTTGGCTGAAAGTGGATACTAAGGCGATCCAGGCGATCCACGATCACGTAATAACTCACAATAACAGGGTCTCGGTATCTCATAGCGACCATACTACGTGGAATCTTCACATAAAGAACGTACAAGAGGAAGACGAGGGACGCTACATGTGTCAGATTAACACAGATCCGATGAAAAGTCAGGTATGTATATCATGTCATTTCTTCGAAATTCTTCTAGTGCGATTGTGTATAATAGTAACAAAAGTCTCAACTAAATTATGCTATTATGTAGAGTAGCTGCTCAGAGGATGAACTAAAAATAGATAAAAGTGAGAGTTCAAAAATTAGTTGTTGAATATATAGTACATTTGTATTGTACGTGTGAGAGTGAGGGAACGTAGAGCGAAAACACATACAAGTATGTATCGCATCCCTAGTATGTATATAAGCGTCGCATAATGGCCTAGGACTTCGTTGAGATAAAAGAGAGAAATGCAGTGTGAAATTTCATGCTCTAGGTTTCCGGCGAGTAACCCACGTGGCGTGCTAAGTTATGCGAATATTAAAATAAAATTCTTTGTAATACCTCTCTAAATCATCTCTATACTTTACACTAGTCATCTGGGAACGTCGAATTTCGAACATTGGCTTAAACATTTAACTATGCAGGATTTTCCTATGCAAGAAACGGGTTATTTATAGAATTTAAGCACAAATCGCTATCAGACACATTTAATTGGTTGCTATTTTGAGTGTTGTCAGCAAATAAGTAATCGAAATCAGAGCTTCCTGCGATTCTGCGCACAGTTTAACCGATAGGACGAATCGTGGTAAGCCGAGAAACTTGGTGAAATAATTAGTTGGAAACCTATTTGGATCGGTAAAGTTCTAGAATGCATGTCGATTATAGAGCACATCAATTCCAATTAAGTGTACGCCGCTACACATCTTTCCGTTTAGTTTAACATGACTCTTTGCCATGACTGAATGAATTTGCATACTTTAATTTATCAATACGCAATTAGCGTACGAACGAGTATACATTCCCATAAATATAATGTATCGAACCGTTAAAAAAGGTCTGCAAACTAACGAATAATCATTACCATTACTTAATGAATCTTTAAATGGTATAAATGGAATATTATCGAGTTATTTTAACGGCACCTGTGTTCATGTAATTCTGATTACGATGCAGTATTAGTTGAATTTTTAACTATTTAACTGTACGATAATACGCACATTCTCATATTTCTGACAGTTTCTAATGATTGTTATGACTGCTATCGTGATAGAAATATATAGCAGCTACGCTATTATTATCTAAAATATGAAAATTTGGGAACGCGGACGAGAATGGAGACGGAGAGTTATCAGTTACTTGCAATGTTACAATTTGTACAAGTATCGAAGATATTCCTTTAGAAGCTCCAGAAGCATGGCATACCAGAAAATCTCACAAGCTGTCTAGTAGTAGTAGTGGATACATAGTTCAGGAACTCCCGCTTATGAACACCTTGGAAATAATACTTAAGCTTCGATCACTTTTCCCGTAGCAAAGGGCAAACTTCTTTAGATGCTACTTATTAACCCCGTATATTTATATTGTTATTAACAAAACATTAATTATAAATCTTTTATTAGTATTTTTTATTTAAAAAAGTCTCGGTCAATCCTTTTTTTCTTATACTTAACATTAATATAATCTTTTTCTAATAATTTGAACAGAGCATGAGTTATATCAGAATTTGCAGAATTGTAGAACTTGTTTCCAATAAAGTTAAATTCCCTTATCGACGAACAATGACATGCGATGATTACGCAGCAATCTAAATGCATAGAATTTGTATTTTGCATAAAATAAAATTTGTATTTTTACCTATTCCACCAACTTGGTCTCTTTTAGAAGCGTAGAAGGCAAAGAACATTACATAAAATTGACGAGTAGCTGGACGACCCATTTCCTTTCTACGTTAAAAATTTCTACGCATTCATGAACACAGAATTCACGGTGGAATAAAATTTCGCTTTTAAAAAAAGGGATATGATGCATTTTAGATTCCAATAAAGCTAGTAAAAATTATGCTTTCCATGTAATTGAGAAATGACTGTTGCATCCTATTTAAGCAATCATGATGTTTTTGGAAAGTACGATTCAGAGGAATCCTTTTCATTAACTTTTAATGATCTTTCTTATATTTACCAAATTCTTTGACGTGTTAGATTAATAAACATTCTATAAAAGTGACCTCGATTATTTATTATTATAATTACAATGTATCTGTTTCTTCATTAATAGTTACTTTAACACTAAACCTACCAACACTTCGTATATACCTATTCCTACCTGTCCGATCAAAATGACCGGTGATTAAAGAAGTAATAGTTTTTATGATTTAACTTAGACAACGGTCAATTTATAACTGAATGTATATAAAATGATGAATTTTCAGTAAATTTCATCTAAATTTACTTTTGTTTATTAACTTAATTATTAACTTAATTTAATTATTAACTTAAATAGAATTACACTTTTATTTATATAGAAATATATTATTTATATATATATTTATATTTATATTATATATATATATTTATAATAATATAAATTATTATCAAATGTACATTTGCCGCATACATATTTCCCGCATCTTGAACAGATTTTCGAAGTTTTGTAACCTTTACAATTTTTTAATTCACAAGTTTTTGTAGTAATGAATCTGAACTTGTTGATAGTTTATTGCATGGTTTCTTCCCGTGATTCTTTATATAAAAGTAATGTGTACACCAAGTTTATAACAATTGTGTGATTACTCTATAAATCGGTCCCATACTGTAGATACTAGTGCAAATTTATTGGTTCGTAAACGTTAGCTTCTTTCGCTCTTCTTATCAAATCCATATAACCATCCATATAACCAAATAATATAACCATCATAATTTTAGCAAAGTCATTTCTGCTCATTGTTTTCGAAAAAAATGCAGGTCACCAAATTTTATTCCACAAATATAAGACAGCTAAATTCTTTGCCTAATATGCACCACGGGCAAGAAATGCATCTAGTTTTGTTCTATCTAGCTCCTTCTTAGTCCCCAATACTCTAAATGCTTATTCTTCCGTACATTTTATTATATCATCCCTTGTACGGTGATCAATGATAAGATAAAATGTCGTCTTTACTTGTCCTTTCATTATATGTCATTTGGCATATCCCTAAAAATATTATGAACTGATGGCCTGCCATGTTTAGGACTTGCATCTATTTCTTTTCAAACTGTTCCATCGGGCCCAGTTTCGATAAGTTGGTTCTCTACATCAGTCTCACTCTCTGATGTCAACAATAATTTATTTCTTTTTTGTCCTGGACGCGAAAGCTTATTTATAATATTCAACTCTGATTCGGTTGTAAATAGCTTTTCATGTGTTTTCATGCTGTTTTCAGTTGCTGAAGTTCTTTGTTCATCGCATACTGAACGGTCTTCTTCTATATCCGTTATTCTTTTTAATAATTTTTTCTTTTGGAAAGTCTTGACACTTTTAAGGTAAATATTTATCACAGAATAATACCATATGCGAAATACAAAACTATTGTTAAATTATATATGCTTTATTTTTTCTTTTACAACAACTTTACACAAAACGCTCTGAGATTATTTCTGTCTGAGTTTTAGAAATAACAAGTTTAGATGTCGACTGATTGACTAACAAACTGAGATGTATTCTGGTCGAAAGGACAATGGCAAGTAAGAATATGGTCTGTAACGGCGATATTTATATGAAAATATTGATAGGTGCTGGCCGTTCTCCAGCAACGGTTGTTCGAGGGTGGAATTGACCGTTGAAAATGGGAAAACCCCGCTTTTCCCGTGTTTTATTGGAATGAGCAATAACCCTAAGAAACTTCTCGACTTTTAAAATGTTTGTAACAATTGACAGTACAAAATGCTAGATTTTATGGCAGTTCCTTAGGATTATTATGGATCTGAGTTGATATGTTTTGACACCTGGTGGCCATCTTGATTGAGGAATTATTGTTTATAATAAGATTACGGGCGTAACAGTTGTTGTTATTTGTTATTACTGATTTTGTTTGTTATCTGACCTTTAGATAGCCTTTTATTTGTACTGATTGCATTTATTTTAAGAATAAATAAAATATTTTATCGTCCGGTCACATTGACCAAGCGCGATAGGCAGGACAGAATACCATTTTTTCTTAGAAAACGAAGTAAATACCAAACAATATGTTGTATGCATGTTTTATGAAAAGTCATAAATTATGAAGCGATATGATAACGTTTAAATATGGTTAAATTCGTGTAAAAATTTGTAAATGGTCCATTTGACCAGTACTGGTAGGTTTAGTGTTAATACATTATTGTATTTTAGATTCTGGTCCAATATAACATGTCGATATTTTATAATAATAAAATTTCTATAAGTATTGAAATATTATGTTAGAGAAATTTACTATGAGTTTAGACGTAACTTTCTTTTGAATTACGTCACTATTAAATATGGATAGGAGATCTTTATTTTAAGGCACTATAAACTATACGAATTTATTAAAATAATAACATATTGTTTAAAATAGCGTGAATTTTCTTGATATAGACACTTTTTAAATAAAACCTTTTGTTAGTTTATAAATACTCCATGATCTCGAATTTCTCCTTAACCTCCTATTGTTGTTACAAAACTTTTCTTTTATGAGCTACGTTTTCCGTTGAAGATGTTTATGAAAGTAAAATGTAAAATCTGCTGGATTATTTTTCTTCGTTAAACTTGGCTACTTTCGTGTTTGCTAGTCGTGGAAACACGGAAGTTTTCAGAAATAAAATTGAACCGCATATCGATCTTAACCATGCATATTATTATTTATGTTTCCCTTTTATTGTTTATTACGTCACTGTTTTACATCTCAATTGTGCTATAAATTTAAGGAAAGTGGAGTGTTTTTCAAGGTTCAAGCACGAGAAAAATAGGGTACTTATCGAGCTATTTTTTGTAACGGACAAACGTCACTTTTCATTCTTTTGACATCCCACAAGGGAGCTATACCTTTTTCAGATTAAATCCAGACTTTCGTGACAGAGACAGAGACAGAGACAGAGAAACAGAGAGAGACAGAAGAGAGAGACAGAGAGAGACAGAAGAGAGAGACAGAGAGAGACAGAGAGAGAGACAGAGAGACAGACAGACACACAGACAGACAGACAGAGAGACAGACAGACAGACAGACAGACAGACAGAGAGAGAAAAAAGAAATAGTAATTGTTACCAACTTAAGACCTGCTCCCTCATTTTGGCTGTTACAAGATTTAGAAGTAATGAACGGGAGAAACATCGTCGAAAATGCGTTAAACCAACTTCATACGAGCATGTATGTATCGCGATACGTATATGATAGATACTTAAGATACATATACACCAATGGAAGCGTGGACACAATGATTTCCGTGAAACGCAAGTATCGCAATACGCGAAACATTAAAACAAATGGTGACATTATCGTATTATCCTCATATGAAACCAGCCATAGGGCTCGTTTCCACTTGTGAGCAGTCACGCGACTACGAAATCCATTATCGTATGTATCATAATTTTCCGTTTGAAGGACCTTAGTTAACTAAATCCTAAGATTTATAGGGGGTCCTCAGGCTAGCTGAACATGTACTGTGGAGATGCATCGACATCTGACAATCATCTTGCCCGAAGAATAGGGTCTGTGTGTGACGAGCCACGGGGCAGAGACCGTTGGAATGTTTACTGTTAAATGTCGGTACAATTATTTCTTTTCAGGGAGAGCTAAGCAATTATTCTATACCTCTGTTAGGTAAAACATTCATCCCGTAACGTTCAGCGACTAGTTGTTGCTTCGAGCCCTAGCTCATTATCACAAATCTCGGACAATTATAGTCGGGTTGCTTATAACATTAAAGTGTTACGGATATTCCTAAGAATTCCAAAGAAAAGACCGGCTGTCCTTTCATCTCCGACATATATATAACGGGGTCACCCGTTGGAATTACTTGGAAAAACCTCAATAGAATTCACGAAATAACCCAGACACAGTCATTCGAAACTTGAGACAATGATCTTGGGCTTAAGGCGACGACCGGTCGCCGAGTGTAGCCACGGTCACGGGATGAACGTTCCACCTAACAGAGATATGAAGTTACATAGCTTTCCTTTCAAGAATTGGCCGTACCGACACATCAGCCCGTATATCTGTCACCTATTGCGGCAAGATACGGGAGATCTGCTTTCCTCACGTACGACGCTTCCCGTTAGGAACTCTCTCTTAAGAGCGGCTAGCATCCTTTTCTAACCGCCAACATGGAGATTAACCAATTAACAGCAACGTCTATTTCCCTCACCCTCCGAGCGGAGGCTTTCTTTGACGAATCCGATGACCTCGTGTCCTTAGGCACATCCCACCATAGTTTTCCTCTGCAGCGTCGTTGCGACGGAAAGTCATTCTTTTTCTTACAGTCGCATTAGTTAGATACCTAGTGTGTTTGTACGATCAGTGAATAATCTACGTCTTAGTAAAGAGTTAATCAAGCGATCCTTGCATCACGAGGAGTAAGTCGAGTTCGACTTAGACTTCGAAGTAAAGTAGATCAGTTATCCCGTGGGCCGTGGATTCGCTATACCGACCCCGCGATCATTGTCATCATCGTTCGAGTATTGAGACCGGTAGTTTACCTTGTATTTGTGACAATAAAAGACATCATCGATTGTACACCGACAATGAGCGACCCTGGCGCAGATTCTTTACACGCCCCAAATCTAAGTGTTAACCCCAACCCGACATATATATATATACATATGTATATGTATGTAATACATTTAATATTATAATTATGAAAAATTGTCTATCATAACCTATACATATGCTTAATTGTTAATATTTGACAGAAACAAAAAATTTAATTATTTTATTTATTAAAATTTTGCTTTCAACACTAATAGCTTTTCGACATAAGTAAGTTACTAACTTGTTATAAGAAATGCCATAACAGATTGATTAATGTATTAAGAAATATTTGTTACATTAAAATTAATAAAGCTGTGCTTTGTTCGATGTTGCGCACGATTTAGTCGCGTTACTTGGGGAGTTACGTGCGATTAGTGGTAAGTGGAAAAGGGGGCTTTAGTCAATCCCTTCGAACTTGAATACAGGTTTCTTCCGTTTAAAGAGAAGCGAAAGCGTTATAGTGATAATAGATCAACTCCGAATCGTACCGCCTCGCTCTAATTTTGTATGCCACGATCGAGTGGGAAAACTCGACATCACTCTTCAGCAGTTTCCTCCAAAAGTTTCTATGAGCAGTTTCACTTTGACGTTTTTTTTTTTTTTTCATTTAGTAGATTACTTACAATCAATTCTCATACAGAATTTTAAGTAAATTATTTTGGCGCGGTACTGTAACTTGGATTATAAAAGTTTGAAGTATGTTTGATTCTAGTTGAATCTAATGCTTCAATTTAAGGGGTATTAGTTTTTAGTCTGCGGATCTGATCCGTCGTGCCAAGTAATTGGGTAACTAACGGGTTTCGGTGGTTGTTGACTCTTATATTATATCTGTTTCTGAAGTAGGATATTTCTGCTTTGACTGTGGGTATCTTAAGGTCGCGATGTATTGTTTCGTTGGTAGCATACCAAGGTGCATCTATTATGGATCTTAGAGTTTTTCATTGAAATCGTTGGAGAATATCTATGATGGAATTACTCGCTGTTCCCCATAGTTGGATCCCATAGGTCCAAACAGGTTTTAATATGGCTTTATATAGCATTATTTTACTCTGCATGTTTAAGTTGTAGCGTCTGACAATCAGCCAGTAGAAGTTTTTTTTTTTTTTTTAGTTTTGTTTACAGTTCTTTGAATTTACCTACAATGTGCCGTTTCCATATCATTCTTCGGTCTAGAATCATGCCCAGATATCTGACTGAATCTTTGTTTGGAATAGGAATATTATTCATGGTCACCTGTGGGCAGGATTGTATTCGCAGTGTGAAAGTTATATGACTGGATTTATTTTCATTTATTTTGAAGCGCCATTTGTAGAACCATTCTTCTATAGAGTCGAGGCCTCGCTGGAGAGTTGAGGAAGCAATTATCAGGTCTGAGTGGGATGCTAATAAAGCTGTGTCATCAGCAAATGTCGCTGTGGTTATCTTTGTTAAGTTGTTGGTAAGTCGGCAGTGTAGATGGTGAAGGAGCCCCTCCTCCTGAACTCTGTGTGGATATTGACGGAGAGATCCCAGATGAGATACCTGGGTCTCACCATTGACAGCGGATGGACGTTCAGTCCACATTTCGATCTGCTGGTCCCGAAAGTGACGGCAGCAGCCAACGTCCAGCGCGGTTTACTACCGAACATCGGAGGAGCGGGAACCGGAGTGCGCCGCCTATATGAGGGAGTGATTCGATCGCGGGTCCTCTACGGGGCTCCCATATGGGCCGGAGATCTAATGGCTAACCGCCGCAGCCTGACCTTGCTGCGGAGGCTACACAGGACGACCGCTATCCGCATAGCGAGGGGGTATAGAACGATATCCCATGAGACGGCATCCGTGCTAGCTGCGTCACCTCCGTTCGAACTGCAAGCCCTCGCACTCCAACAGGTGTACGACCACCTGAGATCTGGGCTCGGGCGACGGGGGAACGCAGCCCACCAACTGTGACCGGCCGGTCCATGACGTCCGGAGGCAGGCAAAGCAAAGGACATGGGAAAGGTGGCGCTCCCAATTGCTGGAGGAAGACACCACGCGGCCGCACCGAGCAGTTCGCGCCATCCTTCCCAACTGGGAGGCCTGGAGGGACCGCGGAGGAGTCCCACTTAAATACAGGATGACGCAAGTACTCACTCAAGTGCTCACGGCGTGTTCGGGAAGTACCTGATAAAAATTCAAAGGGAGGTGACGTCCATCTGTCACCACTGCCAAGAGGAGGAAGACACGGCACAGCACACACTGGAGCGCTGCCCAGCGTGGGAAGAACCGCGCCGCGTACTACGCCTCACCATTGGCGATATGCTAGCCCCTGAAGCGGTCATAGAGGCCATGACGAGGGGCCAACAGGAGTTAGCCGCCGTCCGCAACTACTGCGAGCAAGTAATGCTAGCGAAGGAACGGGCGGTGAAGAACAGAGAGAAGAGAGGCGACCCCGTCAGAGTGGCTCGCCGAAGAGAACCGATACGACGCTGCGAGACCGCGGCAACATCACTACCGCCGTCATAGCAAAGCGCGGCGAAGAAGCCGTCAGACTGGGGAGGGTCTGCCCCCCCCTGCCTTCAGACTCGCACGACGGCCCAGGGAATGCGGCACTAGGAGGGGTGACCCACCCCTAGCTGCCAAACTAAACCAGGATGCTTCCCACAACAACAAAGGAAGACGACGACGAAGAAGTGTTGCGGTAGCAAAATCTAAAGAAAGGAACCGGGACACCCCTGACAAGCGTCAGGAAGACCACCGTGGGGTTTTAGTCGGTAAGAGTCCGACACTACCCCAGAGGGCGGCCAGGCGTCCATGAGGATTTCCCCACGAAAAAAAAAAAAAGGTCCTTAACTCTGGGTTTGGAGTACTTACTTTTTACATGGTTTTGTAGGCTGTGCAACCTTTACAGCTCGCAGGATGCTCCCCTTAACAGAGAATGCACTTCGCAGGAATTTCTGAAGATTTAGTGCACTGATCTGAGGAGTGAAGACCTGCACATTTAACGCAGCGGTGATTGTGATTGCAATATTTGTGCGTGTGGCTGTACCTTTGGCACCTTTTACATTGAACTATCTCTTTTTTTATAAAAGGTAGTTCAATTTTTACTATGGAATTCATTAAACGGTTGATATTATAGACTTCTTTGTTATTTGGATTTTGCTTTGAATCAATAAAGAATAAAGATAGCGAGTTTGTTGTGATTCTATGACTTATATTGCTAATTTTGGTTACTTCATGGCTATGATTTAAGAGTTCAAACTTTAGTTCATCTAAGTTAGCTGAGTGGTGGATGTTGCATAGTACCACATGAAATGGTCTTTCTTGTTTCAGTTGATATGTGTGGAAGTTTGCGTTCAAAATTTTTAGTAACTTTGTTAGTTTTTTGTAGGACTCTGGATTGACCGGCAGAATTTTAACCTGATTATTTTTAATTTTTAGTATGTAATCCTCTTTGTTAATGTCTTTCTCGATGGACTTTATCATTGTTTGAATGTCGATGAAGATTGGGGGGGGGAGGACCTTTTTGCGTATGTTGATTTATTAATGTTTCAACTACATCCATAGAATCGCATGTAGATTCTAATAATGCGAATCTGTTATAAGTGGTAACATGGATTGTTGACCGTTCGTTCTGACTAGTGTTTACATTTTTTTTAACTGTATCTGGCTTACGTTTTCTGCTGTTCTTTGTGTGGTTTGAAAGATGGGACAAATTTCCTTCCGAGCACGGAGGAGGTAGAACAGTGCGGTTATAGTTTTACTCATGAGAGCTTGATCGAATTACTAGGGCCATTTTCGAGCTAGTTAGTTCAAATTGAAATAACTATTCGAGAGGTTATTATTTGGATTAAAGATAAGAGGTGTCGGAAGTTTAGTAAACACTTGGTTTATTTCTGTTTCAATTCACTTTCGACGGAGAGTCGTCACTTATTGTGAACTTCACTGGGCACTAGACACACGTGTGCACGCTTCGGCAGTCGAAAGAAATTGACCATTTCGGCTAACCGTATTTCCCTGTTCGTTTCCATGTGCCTCGCAAGTGGTGACTTCTCTCGAGTACGAGCTGTACCGACTCCGCGGTTTAGAATATACGCCTCGGAAGGAATTATGTTTACGGGAGATGCGATGAAAGGAATCTCATCCTGTTGGTTTGCGAAATATGATTAATGGAGAGAAGTCCTTTGTGTCATTAATATTCACTGAGTCGATTCACGATAAATAGTTTTAAGGAATCGGTCAGGCTGTAGCTATAGTATCACTTTTCCATGTCATCCTTGCATAACAAAGAAAATTTTAAATCTTCTCATAGATTATTAGATAATTATCATTATACATGACGATTTTCTTTTCTTACAGTTTAGCTTCAGTTTTTGCTATTACTTTCTGCAACGTTCTCGAAGCATTATTGGGTGATCTTTGATTTTCGGCTTTATAAAAGAAAATTGGAAATAATATCAATTTTGATCGTGCATAAAAAGTAACTTTTTACATATTATTTGCCTAGATTTATCTGAATTTTCCATGTCTTTTGAAGTAACATCCTTTATCCTTTTTTTTCTTTTCATCCGTTCTTTCCCGTTCCTTGCATATTGTTCTTGTCGAGTCCAATACGATGCGAAAATTTATTACTTCTGCGATCGACAAAGAACTGTCCACAGAAACAAATTATAAATCGGCGTATTGGGAATTGAATTATCGCGTATGAAAAAAAAGTAAAGATGATGATGAATGAGGATGATGATGAATGAGAATGATGATGAATGAGAATATGGTTAGTTATGAACTGCATGTAATTAATGTTAAGTTATTATATAATTACTAGAATTAATGTTAAAATATCTCTCAAATGTAATTTGTTTAAACAACCTTGGCGCCATAGATTTAGAGCGGGATAAAGGGATAATTAGAGAATATTGAATTGTGCGTTGAATGCATGGTCTAAATTTTATCGAGATTCGCTACAAAAGACGCGACGAGACATTTTTTAGTTCTTTAGTTCATTCTTTAGTATGTTCTAGGAGAAGATGGTGAAGACACTTTGGGTGACACAGACGATGCTGTAATGCTTTATTTCAGCTCTCTCTAATAGTTTTGCAATTGCGGCACTTAGGGTACTTGAACATGCTTTATGGAATCGTGAAAGGGCAGAAAAAGCATCTTGAGTAAATGAAATGAACTGAGCCGTAGAGTTAGTAGAAAACAATAATAAATAATAAAGAAAAACGATACGTTCGTCAAACAGAGGAATAAAATACAACATCGATTACTAACAAAAACTAATCTTGAACATATTAAACTGCTTAAAACGTGTGGAAGAAAAGGGGTATCGGTCAAAATATTAAACTTTTATTAAAAAAAAAACGACATTTTAGTTTTTTTAACATCAGTTTGTAGCATCAGAATATTTGTGAGATATGAAAATTCACTTTTCGCAACATTTCTTTTAACATTTAAATAACGATTTGTTTTACATCAAAAGCTTTTTATATTCTGACATCTACATATTAAACTTCAATATATTGTAAAATCATTTTTGTTGTTTTATCTATTCTTTTGTTTTATTTTTATCTATTTTGCATATAGAACATAGAAGTCAAAGTTATGCTAATGTTTGAATATTTGCGAGGCCGAATGTATGTAAAACATATCTGGAGTACGAATTAGCTAGTACTTACTCTTCGATATCGTTCAAGGATAATGATTTATTAAAGAATTAGCTCGATTAACTCTGTATTATAAATGCCAACTTTAATACGAAGAAAAATTTAATAATCGAAAAAAGACAATTATTCAAAGTTCAGTGACAAACGTGCCATTTTATTTGAATAAAATATTTGCAAAACGTATTATCTTTTCATTTCAAAGATGATTTTTCAATGGTAAGAAGGTACTACCTTTTCCTGAAAACATTTGAAAACTATTCATTAAATCCAGGTGAAAATATTTCCTAGTTGATAAAGTAAACATGGTTCTTAGGATTGGATATTGACATAATCATATACTCTCTATTGGCTTGATTACAGAGAAAACACAAAAGGTGGAATGGATGTTAAGTTGTCTTTAGTTTATTATTACAAATTATCGCAAAACGAAGATATTTCTTTGAAAATATCTTAATTACACTATAATATTTAGTCTAAAGTTACATTTATCTTTCAGAAAGAAATAAACGCGGTATCTAATACTAACAAAAGGAGATCAATTTACAAAGTATCTTTACATAATTTTACAATAAGTTGAATATAAGCTACGTTGTATTGTACAAAAGAAAGAATGATACTTAGAAATCTGTAGGAAACAAGGCGAATTGAATTCAACGAATGTTTGAAACTGAATCTGAATTGAGATAAAATTATGCCGTCAGAAATGATTTTAGTAGAACGGATGAGGTGTTCGAACGTATTCGAATAATTGAAACAGCAATTGAACTTTGAATTTTCCAAATGACCCAATTCTAAATTATACGTTAAACTTCATTACGGGACTTCATCCACAGATTGAATTTGGATATATTTAATGGAATAATCGAATTTTTTAATGCGCAGTTGGTAAACTAATTTTATTGTTAAAACATAATCTCTGGCGTAATTGATTGATATTCATGGAAGGAAGATATAAAATAACAACAGTGAAGTATTCTTCAAAGAAATCGACAATTCTTGCTATGAATGAATAGTCCCGTTGAAACGAGGATTATTACATTATTACGTATATTTTTACAAGTTTTATAATTCATTCGTGACACCGACAAGTTACGCGCTTGGGCATGTGTCTGCCAGTCATGTGGCAGATGCAAGGGTGCCACGAAGAAACAGAGAACGAGAAAGGCACACATATTTGCTCGCTCAGTCTCGCTCGGGCAACCGAGGCGAACAGATGTGCGTAGGCAAACGTGTGCTCCAGTCAAGTGATTCAGAGAAGTGCCACGAATAGTGTTAGTGACAAACAATGCAACAGCAGATATCAACGATCAAGATTGCAACCAATGGAGAAAAATATTACATAAAAGGGTCATCAGATTTACCAGGCTTACAGCAACAACAGCAAAATAATAACAACCAAAATGATATGGAAATAGAAGAAATGGAAGAGCAGCGGAGACAGGAGGAGTGCAGACACGATAACAAAATAAGTTACCAGGACGAAAACTGGAAGCTAGCAAAGACTAGCAAAAAATGTAAAATAATTCCAGACACAAATGCTGCAGGAAACCCAGATACAGGAAAGCAGCGATGGCTGCAAGAATTACCTTTAAGAAACTCCTTCAGCTCACTAACGGAAGAAATAGACAATGACCCGACAAGCAAAACCACAACTAAAACACCTTACATATCAAAACCACCACCAATATTTGTTGAGGCCCAAATAATAGACCCGCTTATTGATCGACTAAACAATGTAGTCGGGAAGGATAACTACACAATAAAACAAACAAAATTAGAACAAGTAAAAATTCAAACAAACACCCCAGAAGTTTATAGGAAAGTGATAAATGAACTAAAGGAAAAAAATGCTATATACCACACGTACCAACTCAAAACAGAAAGGAGCTATAAAATAGTTATAAGAGGTTTACATCCAAAAACTAACACAAAAAAATTAAGTGAAGAATTAGGAAAAATTGGCCATGAAACAAGAGCAATAAACAATATGACAAGATACGATACGAAGCAACCATTGCCACTATTCTTAATAGAACTGGAACCCAGAACCAATAACAAGGAAATCTATGAAATCAAAAAAATACTAAATACAATTGTAACAGTGGAACCACCACGCTACAAAAAAGATATACCACAATGCATGCGGTGTCAACAATACGGACACACAAAAAATTATTGCAACAGAAGCCCGGCATGTGTTAAATGTGCAAAAAATCACCTAACAATACACTGCCCATACACAGGAAAAATAGAACAAGTTAAATGCTATAATTGTAACGGAAACCACCCAGCCAGCTACAAAGGATGTGAAATAAGGAAACAAATACAACGTAAACTGTTTCCTCCACTTCGCAACAGATCACACAATGACCATCAACCACAACAAAGTATAACGGATAACGAAACAACATTGAAAGCACAACAGGAACTAAACGCTATAAGCAGAAACATAGATCCCCAAGGTAAACGAAGCTACGCACAAGTAACTAAAAACATTAGCAAACCAACGCTTGCAATCAATCAGAATGAAAACAATAACATCGAAGACGTTACAGACATCAAAGAAATGCTCAAACAATCCATTAAAGGTACGGAAATGTTAGGAAAAATGGTAAGTGATCTAAACACAATACTAAGACAACAAGCACAACAAACAACAATCATGTTACAACTACTTACTAACTTGCTAAGTAAAAAATAGAGATGGACATTTTGAAAATAGCAGTCTGGAACTCCAATGGCTTGCAACAGCGAGCCCACGAAACTAAAATATTTTTGTATAAAAATAATATTGATATACTACTTGTCTCAGAAACACATTTCACCCTAAAAAACTACATGAAAATACCGTACTACACCATATACGATACCAAACATCCCTCAGGTAAAGCACATGGAGGAACTGCAGTAATAATAAAAAATGACATCAAGCATCACTTACATAGTCAAACAAATCAAGAACACCTACAAGCAACCACTGTCACAATACAAACCAATGACAATTACTTCCAGATGTCAGCAGTATATGCACCTTCGAGACACAAAATGACACTTAAAAAATGGGAAGAGTACTTCCAATCCTTAGGCGACAAATATATAGCGGCAGGAGACTTTAATGCAAAGCACACATTATGGGGTTCGAGAATTAGCACACCGAGAGGTAGAACATTGGAAAAATACATTAGAAGCAGCAACCTCAACGTACTATCTACAGGAAAACCAACGTACTGGCCGACAGACCCCAATAAAATACCTGACCTGTTGGATTTTGCAGTAACAAAAGGGCTAAATGTAAGCAAATTAAAAATAACAACCAGCCTCGAGCTTAACTCCGACCATACACCAATTATAATAGAATATACAAGCAAACCACTACTTTATAACAAGTCAGAGTCGCTTTGCAATAAAACCACCAACTGGCAAACTTTCAAAGAACTGATCGAAAACAAAATCAACTGCAATATCCCGTTGAAAACACCTGAACACATTGAGCAGGCAGTAGCAACTTTGACAGAAATAATACAGGAAGCAGCGTGGGCAACCACCACCTATGAAACAAATAGCAGGCAATCAAAAATTATTCCGCAGGACATCCTAGACAAAATCAGGGAAAAAAGAAAAGCGAAAGCAAAATGGCAAAAACAGAGAACACGAGAAAACAAGAAAAACCTAAATAAACTTGCAAAGGAACTAAAGAATAAAATAAGGGAACATCATAATAACGAATTCTCAAAATTCATCGAATCACTATCCGCGCATGAGAATACCGACTACTCCCTATGGAAAGTCACTAACAAAATTAAGAAAACAGTAAAAACAATCCCAGCAATCAGAAAAATGGACAACACATGGGCTAGAACCAACGAAGAACAGGCAGAAGAATTCTCAAAGCACCTACAAAATATATTTTCGCCGTATGAAATTGATAACAGCATCCCTGGATGGCAAACAAATGAAGAAGTGGAAAATGCCAGCAACACAACTGATAAACGCTGCACCATACTCAGCACAACAGCGCAAGAAGTTACAAACTTAATTGAGGCAACAAAGACAAGTAAAGCACCAGGATTTGACTTGATCAATGGGAAAATCTTAAAAAACCTTCCCCCAAAGGCAATAAGACTAACAACGATAATATTTAACGCAATTCTAAGAATACAGTACTTTCCTACACTATGGAAAATAGCTAGTGATAAAGTAAATAAATAGATAGTGATGTTACCCAAACCAAACAAAAACCCACATTTAACTGCATCCTACAGGCCGATATCATTACTACCTGCGTTTTCCAAATTACTAGAGAAAATAATATATAACCGCTTAAAACCAACAATAGAAAAAGAAAAACTAATACCGAACCATCAATTTGGATTCAGGAATAAACACTCCACAATAGAACAAATGCATAGACTCGTCAATGAAATCTTACAGTCGCTTGAAACAAAACAATACTGCACAGCACTCTTTATGGATATCGAAAAAGCATTCGACAAAGTTAACCATGAAAAACTTCTTCAAACAATCAAAAAGCAATTTCCAGAACAAATCTACAAACTACTCAAATCCTACTTAAACAACAGAACCTTTGTAGTAAAAATAAATGATGCATACTCTGAAATTAAGGACATCAAGGCAGGAGTACCGCAAGGAAGTGTCTTAGGACCAATATTATACACACTATACACGGCAGATATACCAACAACTGTCAACAGTAAAACACTGACGTTTGCGGACGATACGGCCATACTAGTGAGGCATGCAAATCTAGAAACGGCCGCCGCACTACTACAAGAACACACTACAAAAATAGAAAAATGGCTGCAAAACAAACAAATAAAAGTGAACACCAGCAAGTGCAACCACATAACATTTACACTTAGAAAAGGAAAAACACCAGATATGCAACTGAACGGCGCCCACATAGCACAATCAAAGCAAGTCAAATATCTGGGAATAAATTTAGACACACGCCTTACATGGAAGCACCATATAAAATCAATAATAAACAGAATAAGTGCAAAAAGGAAGCAGATGTACTGGTTAATCAATAGAAAATCTAAATTAAGCACAATGAATAAACTAAATATATACAAAACAATAATCAAACCAATCTGGACATACGGAGTCCCATTATGGGGGACGGCAGCAATGAGTCACATAAGCAAAATAGAAATAGAGCAAGCAAAAATTTTAAGGACAATAGTTAACGGTCCATGGTACGTCAGAAATGAAGACCTACGAAAAGATCTAAAAATTCCAACAGTCAAAGAGGAAATCGCTAGATACGCAAAAAAGTACAAAGAAAGACTTGCAGCACACCCAAACCAGCTGGCTGCTGAAACAAATAAAACCAAAATAGAAAGAAGACTGAAGAGGAAGCATCCCGCAGACCTCGAAATAGAGATGCAATAGGAAACCTAGAAGATGGAACCCCGCTGGGGGTAACCATCCACATGCTATATTTTATTTATTTCTATTTATTTTTATTTTTTATTTTTTATTCTTTTATTCTCTAAGCTATAACATTTTACCAAATGTCCTTCTGGACAAATTGTAAAAATTTAATAAAACAAATAAAAAAAAAAAAAAAATATTTGCTCGCTTTCCTCTACTTAGTAACGTATTCGTTGAAATTGTTTCAAGTAGATCGGTGGCTTGCGACACAACTCGATTATAACGATTGAAATTTTGTTGTAACATAGATTGCATTCTCGTAATTACGCGCACACCTCGCGGAAGGATGTAAGAACAGATGCCTCCGCCTTCTGCTGACTGTTGGATGGGGTCCTTAAACTGTGAGTGGAGTAGAAAGATATTAGGGTGGAAATAAGTCCTTCGACTATAGCAACGACGCGATGCGATGTCCTGTCATTTGATTCAACATCATTTCGGAAAGACTCGTCGGTTGAAAGTTACGTTGCTTGAGATGGTCCGTGCGACGTCCTTCATTGTCCGACTGTCAAAGGCCCATGCATCGTTATACAGATCCTCAATAAACCTAAGGAACCACCATAAACAGAATCTTTTTACCTTAATCTTATTAACTTGTAGGAATCTTTATTCCTGCAACTATTTTCGGTTTATGGCTGGTCCTTAGAATAGTTTATTATTCGTTCTTAAAAATCACGGAGAAAGCGGGTAGTTATCTAACGGAAAAAGCGAGTATTTACCTAATGGGAAAGCTGGTTTTTCCCATGAACAATGTCACCCATGAGCCACGTTGGTAGGAGGCTTCCTCCTCCTATCTTCATTTATTAACGTGGGTCACAACCAATGGGCATCGCGGATCGTTACCCTCACTTTCCTAACGAAAAGTGTGAGCAACGAATCCGCTTTCTTCATACAACAAACACACCCACCCCGAGCTTTCCTCCGTGATAACACAAGAACGAACTTGACTTGTCCTTTAGAGTTATGCTCTAGACTTGATCTCTAGACTTGTTCCACAGTAGCATCGAGTAACAGTCAAAGCTCATCAGTAACAGTTAAAGAACAGTTCGAGTAACAGAAGGACTAAGAAGTCAAGTCATTAGAGTCGCCAAGTCGAAGACAGTCAATCGACAGAGTAACAATCAATCGAGTCAATCGAGTCAAAATCATTCATCACAATCGCCAACACGAAACGAGTCTCAAGTCGTATTCATTCGTAGTTTGGCAGTCAACATACGCACCATTGTATCACATATTGAAGTTATTTGATTGTTGAAAATATATATTATAACATGTTAATATCAACGTTATATTCATTCAAACACCCTTATTATCTTAAACGAAATAAGGGATTGATCGATTCGTGGCGTCGATTTTTCGAATCGTAACGGGAATTTACGACTCCAGTTGGCGCGCTTCTTCGAGATCGCGTCTCCCCGCGAACGTTCGAAAATTCACCCCGTGCAGGTTGAACTTGCGCGTGCTATATCCACTTCTTTACAAATCTCTGAAAGAAATTATAACACTTCGTTAAATAATATAACAGCTTGTTCGTTAGTAAGAGACACTCGTGACGTCTAGTAAGGCTTTCCGCTTATTACAATTGTTCATAACCAGCTCCGCTTCGAAAACTATAGATTTTCCCTACAGATCGAAGAGACTTTAGCTTCGATTAAATACATCTTCAGCTTTTTAAATTACTAGAAGGTTTCAAGAAAATGATCACTGTAAAACCTATTTCAACAATCGGTATTTATGGAAAAGAGGCGCAGAGTGCTTACCTATTTTTGCTTAGTTCAGGAATCATTCACAAGCAGGAAAAGACCGCCTTTAGTGAAACATTCCTGAACGAATCTTTTCGCAATCAATCAGCGCGCACCAGGTGTAATAAATCTTTTCATGCAAGGAAGCAACGAATGCGTAGTTGGAAAAAACCAGGAAAAGACGCTCATCCATCGTAAAACATCAGTAATCAGTATTTTACAGGAGATAACGAGCAAATAAAAGATATCGAGTTTTCGATATGTCGAAAATAGTTTAAACGACGGTAAAAAATTTATGCGAGGATTGTTAACCAGCGCAACAATGTTCGATGCCAGCCGATGAGTCGACTGTTACGTATTATACCTCTCGGTGGTATACCGTTAATTAATGGAAAGCCGTGGTACGCATTGGTAACATCATCGTCGGCGTCGTCATCGCTTCGAGCGTGGCTCGTATGCCCCTTGCTAGCACAGCTTTACAACCCCATAATATGTTGCTTCACCTTCTACTGCAACGAGAGCTAAAGAAAGTGAATTATAGTCAGGACTTAGGAGTTCTTACATTATTCAGTCTCGCTCACGAAGAATAATGCGCATGGATATAATTTAGAGATTCGGTAAGAAAGGGCTTGATTTCGAGTTCATCAGGGATTTTATTGATATGCGTTCAAATCTTTTATTCTAGAGGTTTATTACTTTGAAGAGCTTGATTGGGATAAGAGAGAAATTGCCAATATCGTGTAATTCCAACGGAAATCCTGTTCCGAATGAAAAATATCTTGTTAGAAAGATATATTCACTCGAGATTTTTCATTTCTTTCAACGCGCATAAAACTTACCTCTTTCCATTTGCTTGTGTATTAATTAATCGACACATGACATAAAATATACGACAATCATATCGGCTGGACACGGTATTTATAACAAACATTCATCGTTATATTTTCAGCTTTACCGATTTTTCCCCGAAACAGTAACGTATTATAGTCACTGAAACACGAAGCTTGTTTGTGCATTGCTAATACGCTCAGTATTTGATATTAAATGAAATGAAACATTTTGGATAATACCTTCATAAATCAAAATTAATAATCATTGCTTTTTTTTTATAAAAAAGATTGTTTCTTCGAGCTTTAAATTTTTCTGTTAGTGAAATCAATATCAGCAGCGTGATAATTGAATAAAATTAACTGATACAAGGTAATATTATATCTTTTCAGACAGGTATGTTGTCGGTTGTCGTGCCACCGGACTTTATTCCCGAAGAAACATCTAGCGACATCATGGTACGCGAAGGAGGACAGGTAAATTGATAATTAATCAGTCTTTCTCATTAAATTTAGTCGAGAAATACGATATGCGTACATTTAACTCGCATTTAATCGTGATAGTAATTGTTACGTCCCGTGGCCTTCTACATAAAATAGACTATCCTTCGGGCAAAATGGCCTCCAGATGTCCAAATATCTTTATTGCATATCCTCAATAATCCTAAGGACCCAACATAAATTTTAACATTTTTTACAGTTAAGGTCCTTAAGACCACCCAAGTATGTTTTAAGTTGAAGCAGTCCTTAGGGTTATTGTTCATTCCGGGAAAGTACAGGAAATCTGGTTTTTCTCACGTATGATGTTTCCCGCGAGCGACCTTCTTTCGGCGACGGCTAGCACTCTTCCTTACTCACCAACCTTTTTTCTTAGTCAATTAACAGCAGTGACCGTTGCCCTCACTTTCCTAACAAAAATTGTCATCAACGAATCCGCTTATGCCGTACTCTTAGACACACCCATCACCAGTTTTCCTCCGCGGTATCATCGTCACCATACTTCACTTCCGTTGCGCTTTTTGATCAGTCACTATCTTTACTTATATTGCGTACTCTATTCAGTCAGTGACCTTAACTTATTGTCTATCAGTCAACATCTTAACTGTTATCTCTAAAACTTATATTCTACAAGAAACAGTTGTTGGAATAAAAGGTGTATTGTTAACCTGTTAACTCAGTGTTATAATCAATTAACCACCCCTAATATCTTAATCGAAACAGGGGATCGACTGATTTCATTGCGTCGATTATCAACTCGTAACGGAAATTTACGACTCCCGTTGGCGTGCTTCCTCGCGATCGCGTCTCCGCGCGAAACGGTCGAACAGTTGCATTATTGTTGTTTCACCGATATGATACGGATGCGGAAGCGACTCTATTGTGCGGCTGCGACCCTCTCAAGTGAACAGAATATGGTCAATGTTTAGTATGGTAATGTGCGTAATATGCGTGTGATGCGACAAAGATCGAATTTCAAACAACGACAAATACAACGTTGTTACATCGCACGCATGCCGCTTAGGACGCGGCAATAGAAGGTATTTGGTTTTAGTGGCATCTTGATATGGTCGGCCGGTTTGTCGGTTATGCGACGTGCAGTTAGGTCCTGCTTTACGGTGTTTATAAAATTCTCATTGCATGTTGAGATTCTGTTTCACGGAGCGAGACGTTTCCTCCATTATTTGAATTTCAATACAGCATGTGGTTAAAACTTTGAGACTAGTTTCATGTATCATTTTACATTTAGGATATCATGGCCTAATTGTGTTCTTAAAATTGATAAAAATATTTACGAAGATGATCTTGCAAATACGAGAAAAATCAAGGAAACGATCCGAATCTATTTGCGATACTTTTCAATGAAAAAAAGGAAAAATTCCTTCCTATCTTCAAACAACTTTGAATAACTATAGAAACGAGGTGATGAATGAATGTATTTTAACGTTAACGGGGAAAAGCTCATCCCGGAAATGAACGAAATTCCAAGCTGATTCTAGTTTCAGACATGCAACAAAACATCGAATCAATTGAATTTCACAGATTATCAATAGTGTCCACCTTCGAAACGTCGACTAAATTGAACATTTACTATTGTCTAATGATAAATTGGTTGCAATTTAAGTTAATACTATTTTTTTTTAACTTTTGTTTAACTAATCGCACTTTTCGTGAAATAAATTTCTAATCAATCTTTTGCATAAATGTTTTATGCATGTCACATTGAAATAACCTGAAATGTCATTCTTCAAAGTATGTTATTATTTTCACTCACGGTATCGAGAAATTTTAATATTATATAGGATGGAATAATTGGCTTTTGTTTTAAAACGATTAAAATAAATATAATTGGCCTGATAACTTGATTTATTCATCGTTCTACCGCAATCGACGTTCTACTGTATTTTCACGCGTCCTCCATTGCTTTACACGATTTGAGAACTCGTGCATGACGAATGTATTCATATGTGGGGCGTAAAATAATACGTTTGTTACTCACTATACACCACGGGGAACAGTCCAAGTACTCAAGTGGCAAGTTCACACGTCTCTCGGGTCCTTTCTTCCGCTGCGCTGTTTTCTTACTGTATATACACACACGTTTCAACGTCACTAACTTGCTTCATTCAAACACCAAGTATGACTGATTGTTCTCGACATGTTCTTCAGCTTAGGTTTCCGCTACGTCCCTTAAACATAGTGTAAGCTGATTCTTCAAATTCGAAAGAGACATCCGCACGTGAAATTCCCGTGAAAAATGAGTAACGGCAAATAACGAATAAGGAATAATAAATAAAAAATAGCGGTCATAGATTTGGTGTAAGAGGTTGAGAAACACCTCGTGGATATCGATCAATTTTAAGTTAATTTAATTTATTTAATTCTCATCAAATAAGTCGTAAATTCTCATCAAATAAACGTTGTAAAAATATATCAAATTAAATTCCAATTTTGATATTAGAAATGCAATGTTCCAATTTAATATATCGAAGCTCAGAGCTTTATTGATGGTTCTTTGGTAATTATTGGTAAGAAATTTACGTAATATAATTTATATCATGTTATTTAAGCATCACACAATTATAATATCGAGAAAATCACTAAATTTGAAAAGTCGGCGCACTCTTTTATATGTGACAACTTTTAGTTTACGCGTAATATCGTAAACGAGATTTCTGTAGCGTCTTACGTGATACTCTTGTACTTATTTTCAATCATATGAATAATATATATTAATATTTTGTCGTCTGTGTTATATATTTTGTCATTCACATATGTGTAATATTTTTAACGTCGTTAAACAGAATCCATCTCTTACTTGACATTATATTCATTGATTTCATGATTATTAAAAATGATCGTTTGCGATACATATCTTTGTTAGTATTGTCCGCTGCGTACAGTAGGAAATTTATTGGTCTCTAAAATGATGGGAAAATTTAATTTTATCGCATGACATATTTTTGCTGTAAAGTCTCGCAACACCGAAGCACTGTGCATCATAAATTCAAGCTACTTATAGTTTTCTTCAACACGGTTCATCTTGAATGACAAGCCTGCAATTTTATCGACAAAGAATTTAAAATACTTCAAAACGCGTTTGACCTAATAAAATAAAACAATTATTAGATTGTGAAACGTAGCGAAAATTTATTACTCGGTAATGAACAATATTCCATATGGAACTATAAATTTCTTTGGTTATTGAGTTTGCAAAGAAACGATTTTCAACGATAATTAACAATTGCGCCATATAATTTCATACAAAAGTTTCATAAATTTTTATTTCATAATAGCTGACGTCGTGAAAATTTTGAAGTCAACCTAGACGTTCTCCGTCGTCCGAAAATTTGTCATTTTAATCTCTATATAGATTATAATGTACGTATCGTATAGTATATTACAATGTATTTATTTGTGTGAATTTTTGTAGAATAAAATTTCAAATGAAAATGTAAGCATCAGAGGAAGCCGAACAGAAAAAAAATGTAATTTTTCGTAAATTATATGAGAACAGTGATTGTAAAGCATACAGCATTTTTAACCGTTCCTACTCGTTGAATACTTGGCTGATCTATCGAATAATCAATCTACCTTGTGAAATATCGAACAACATTTCAACAAATTCAGTTCAACATTTCGCTCGAATAGTTTTCATGCACAAGCCTGCGACTTCAATTTTTATACGTGATCCGGCCTTATTCCGCGGCCGGTAATAACTCTTTATAATTTTCGTTCCATAATATGTACAGGTGAAGCTAACGTGTCGTGCAAGAGGCGTGCCTCCACCTAGCATATCGTGGCGTAGAGAAGACGGAAAGAACATTATAATTCGAAAACCATTTGCAGGAAACGCTTTGAACCAGAAGTCTCATGGTGAGATTTAATATAGATGACGCTTCTACCATTTCACCGATATAACGTGGAGTATACAATTATATTTTCCTCAAATCCGATTCACTTCGTATTTTAGTTTCCTTAGTTCATCGAGAACCGTTACTTCGCAACGGACTCACCCGAAACTGCCTACAAGGGACGTGTAACTTTCTAGAAATTGCTAAGTAACATTTTGTGCAACGCTTTACGGAATCGATAGAAGTCTCGATTGCATGGGTCACGTTAACGATTTACTAACGAAATTGGTTTATCTTTATATGCATAAGCACGTTCGTAGACAATTTCGAGATATCCGCATCCTCGATTTATTACAAACGTTGTATCGCTAGTATTATTTTATTATATAGTGTCATTTTATAATTTGTATTATTTCCATAATACAAATTATAGAACAGACTGAAACACATACCTGCAACTGAATATCTATTTTCGAAAATATTGGGCTGTTCAGAAAGTTCGTTCCGATTTTCGGTAGGTAGCATTAGAGCAAGTTTGAGTATATCAGAAGATTGAAAACAAATTATATGCGTATATATTATAAAAGGTGATATTTCAGGCATTTTTTAAAAAAAGTTTGGTTAAAATATATTAATTTTTGTCAGTTTTATAGACTCTTAAATATGAAAGGAAACAGAGTGCATTATAGGCATTTGATGCTTTTCTTTTACTGGAGAGGCAAAAATGCCACATAAGCAGCAAAAAAAATATGCGCTGTTTATGATAACGGTATTATGCTGAAAGAACTGTGCGGGAGTGGTTCGCTAAGTTTAAAGCTGGTGATTTCAACCTGGAAGATCGGGTGCGCCCGGGTAGGCCCTCCACCATTGATGAAAATCAGAACAAAACACTGATCGAGAATAACCCACGACACGTGAATTAGAAGAAATGTTAAAAATATCGAAATCCATCATCCACAAGCATTTTGTGAAGCTCGGCTATGTAAAATGTTTTGATATATAGATTTCCCACGATTTAACGGAAAAGAATCTGATGATTTGCATTTCCATTTGTGACTCGCTCTATAAACGCAATGAAGAGACATCATTTTTGAAGCAAGTAGTGACGGGGAAAGAAAAATGGATTATTTACAATTACATTTTACATATTACATATTACATATTACATTTGTATTACGAGCTTCTACCAAACAGCCAAATGATAAATTCGGAAAAGCATTGCTCGTAATTAGACGAATTAAAGATAGCAATTGAACAAAAACGTCCAGAATTAGCGAATCGGAAAGCTGTCGTGTTTCATCAGGACAATGCACGGCCTCATGTGTCTTTGGTTACTCGACAAAAGCTGTTAGATCTTGGTTGGGATGTGTACCCCACCCGTATTCACCAAACATTGCATCCTCAGATTTTCACCTATTTAGGTCATTACAAAATCCCCTTAAGGCTAAAACCTTACCTTTATGGTCGACATTAAGAAGTAAAAGAAGGAGAAAGGTTTGGAATAAATCGGGACGAACTTTTCGAACAACCCGGATATTTTTGCCTTTGCTTCCTTTATTCTATATTATATTCGTATGCATAATCCAGGTTCTGACTGGTTTAACTGCTCTAATTACTAATTGTAAAGGCAATCAAGATCGTGACTCGCATTAAAATTCAGACACCATGGTATTCCAGATGTTATTGCTGTATATGCATCTACTGCACATTTGCGTCGAAATTAAACAAAAAATGTAAAAATAAGAGAAGAGATTCTCTCGGAATAATTCGCTTTTTAACAATATCACCGGCCATTCATACAACTGTATTACGTTCTTGAAACGTTGGCGTGGCGTGGCGTGGCGTCACAACACGCCGGTGAAACGATCAGTAGATAGGGTTCATAAAATCGCGGAATATTTGATCGTGAAATGTCGCGTCGCATCGCATAGCATCGGTCGGAGTTATATTCCTCATTGTCTCTTTACGCTCTACGTCGATGGTTCGACCTAAACGACGCATTTAGCATTCACTTCAGCATGGTGTTACTAATAGCAGGCGAATTATATCGAGGATGCTGTGGCAATGTATGCGAGTGCAACCCTCGCGACGCGACACGTGCTAAGTGCAGTGGCCCCTAGCTGCGCGCAAACGGGATAACTTATTGTTGGCCTACAATACCGATAATTATTGGGTATCGAGGGAGAAACGTTGCCAACTCAACTACGAGGTCTGCAACTTCATCCATTGTAAGATGTTACTTCAATTTCGTGTACGCGCCTATGAATAAACGGTAAGATAACGGGATGCTGATTTCAAACAAACTGATTATTTAGACTGCAGTGTTTATGCATCTGTAGGAAATTTAAACGCGAATTATTTCATATTTTTCTTGTTTTCATCTTGATTCGAATATGAAGTGTCATGTTATCGTGATGTCAGAAATCACTAATCAATGTCAGTAGGATACATCTTTCACAAAGACGAACTTCAATTTTTTCACCATCTTTCACAAAATCTGTTGAATATTTTATGATCTCTACCATATTTTAGATATAATTCTGTCGTAGAAGATGGCAATTATTTCCACCTCAACTCTACAAAAAATATCTCTGGCTACGAAAAATATCTGAGCAACATAAAATTTCAGATAGTTGAACATTAAAATATAATACATATTATGAAATCTGAATTATAAATGTCATACGCGATTAATTTATAAGAATATATAATATCGTCGTTTCAATAATAGCAATAATTATTCACTTTTTTCTTTGCTTTTAATCATATTATAATATCGTTATCTAGAAGATTCAATTATTTTTTATGACAATCTGCTTGGTATTTCTGATTTTTGGATTGTGATACATTTAACGTTATTTATAGCTTCGAGGTTTTTTAACTTATTTATCTTGTATTTCTATCTTTGACTAATCATTCATTTTCAATTTTGAATTTGTTTAAGAAATCGTGGTTTCCTGGTAAATCGTGGATATTATACTTTTGGAATTACCGATGTTACACCACATAATACACCTCACTGAGAGTTTAAGTGAAACTCGATAATTTATAATTTAAAAACTCATTAATTAGCGATTTCCCTTGAAATGGCTAGCAAGAAGTACGACGATTTTGCGGAACTTATCTTTCAGTTGCAGTTTTCTCTACGAAAATTATATGTAACTTATTTAGTTTCCAGATGTTAGTCGTCTTAACGTACCGTAGAGTTGTAATAATATGATGTTATTTAAGATTTGTAGATAAATTTTGATGTTATCAATTTGACGTTATGAGTTACAAAAAACATATTATAAAATGGTTAACTCGAATTCTCGCTACAAAAAGACGTTTATTTTAGCGGAGTAATTTTATTACCGTAGCTAAATAGGGACTGCATCTTAAACCATATAGCGTAACATTGTTTCCTTGATTAATCCTTACGAACAACAACTTAGGCAGAGAAGAGACACGACAACCTCGAGTACCTTCGTCAATTTTAATAATGAAAATTTCTGCTTAACGACTGTAAATTTTAATAGTATTGCTAACAGAGATTTCTATTCATCTCCGGGTAGAATCCTATAATTGTTAATGAAACTGGAGGAAAGTATGATGCACGTTCGCTGCAAGCAAACGATCCTGCTATTTTCCGCTCTTATATAATTAAATGAGGAATTACGAGTTCTGTGAACCAATACCTTAAATGTATCTCGAAATTTTAAGAAAATCGATATTTTGACAAGTTTGTGGTAAAACACATTAAGGACAGCGCGTTTCGGTGCAATTTTGTCACTGGCACAGAGAAAGAACAAGTGTAACAAATTGTATTAAAACGCTTACATTAGGTATGTTGGCTAGTTTTTCCTGCCAATCTAAACATATTTTGGTATGATTAAAAAATACCCGAATATAGTGTTTGTTTTATATTATCTTGAAATTATTTCAACTATCGTATATTCAATCATATCTCAAATTTTAATATCAGAATATAAGGAACACATTGATAAATTTCTAATTATCATAGCAATTTATTCTAAAATTACAAATGACTGTGTTCAAAACTAATTAACAAACCGTAAGAACGATATTAGGTTTACAACGCATTGTTAGGAATATATTTAAAGAAATTTTGTATACTTTTTGAACTTTCTTGTTTACATTAAAATTAGCTCGATTCATAAGTTGTTAATGAAACGGTGGCGCGGAGAATTTTGTTTTTTAACTTTTCTTTATTGTCTCATTTGTTTTAAAAAGGTTATAAAAATTCAAGCTAAAGTTCGCTCAGAAACTCAACGTAACGATTCAATCGTTCCTGCCACTGTAGATTATGAATTATTATTAAATATACTTATACATGCTTGGTTATATAAAATTTCTTCTAGTTGCATAGGATTAAACGTAAATTCCCATATATTGAACAAAATAGATATCAAATACATATTAATAAAACATCAAATAATAATAATGAAAGAAATCATTCACAAGGTATCGTATATCCTTTATTATTATGTATTATGAAATACATTTTACGTAACTTAATGTTTTTAAATTCTCCGTTGCACTTTACATTTTCTGCAAATATGTATTGTAACCTATTTTTTGTTCAAACACATTTGTAGAATTAACTAACTTTGTTAAAAGTAAGAACACGTTTTTTACGAAAAATGAAGAAAATATTTATTTTGTTTTTGTACATGTATATGTACGTATAACTTATTTAGTTGTATATATATAGTAGAAAATTTCATAATATTGCATTAACAAGATCTTTATCGGTATTTATCTGGTTTAGTGACTTCAGTGAACGAGTACCACGGCGAAGAGCTAAAACTGATGAAGATTTCGAGGAACGAAATGGGAGTTTATCTGTGCATCGCTATCAACGGTGTGCCACCGGCGGTCAGCAAACGTATTTCTATCAATGTCCATTGTGAGTAGTAATGACTATCCTGGCCGATAATAATTTACCAATCTCTAACAAAACGAGCAAAGAAACACATACTAGCATTCTACCTCTACAAATCCTATTTGGGATTCTGTTTCACAGTCTCGCCGGTAATTCATGTGCCTAATCAACTGGTAGGTGCTCCTCTGGGTACGGATGTAGTCTTGGAATGTTTTGTCGAGGCTTCGCCCAAGTCGATTAATTATTGGGTCAAGGATAACGGTAATATCTTTCTGCTGGCTATATAGCAATATATTATATCATATTATATAGCTATATAGCAGTAGTTTGATGCGACTTTGCAAAGATCTTCCCACATAGTATAATTTCATTTATATAGCGTACGCACAGCTCGTTGTTTCTTTTTTCCGCTCTCTATCACTTTGCATCGCTTTTCTAAGACACCCTTTCTGCTTACTTTCTACATTTTGAACTACAAACGTATAATAACCTTAATTTGTTCCTTTTTATTTCTCACAAGAAAAAGGAATCATTCCTTGAAAAATTCAGTGTAAATAATTTCTAGTACGATAATTCTTCTACTAAGATACAATATGTAGATTATTCGTGCAACGTTTTAGTATGTTACATTCTTTTTATTGCTGAAAAGAAGAACAGGGATACGGACCTAATTGGCTATTTGTAATAGACTCGACACGATCATAAATATAAGCACGCATATTGGTAGAAAAGGCCAAAACCGTTACATTGTCACATATACGTATGTACAAATAAAACAATATAGTAACGCATGGCGGTAAACAATAAAGGGCAATATCTTGTTTGCCCCTATGCTGTCGCGCGAGTCTTCTTTTCAACAATGATGATAGACATTCTCTTTCTATAGATATACCATTTTTTAAATAAAATCGATTTATTCGCCATATTATTTGATTATTTTAGTAGTTTCATCAAATCGAATTAGTATCATTTAGAACAATATTAAAATATTTCATAGCGCAACGATAATATCTACACGATAAATTATATTATACTTTATATGTACTTAAATTGGATAAAATCATTCATCGGTCGCCACAAAATAATTATGGTAAAACAAAACCGGATTAAATATTTAACGAAGTCTCGTAACGTGCGACTACATTCATTACTCATCGATGAATGTGAACGCTACGTCCATATGTACATATATACATTGTATCTAACATTTATTAAATTATGTTGAAACACTAGCCGAACACTCCATAGAACTCAGTGTTCTATATCGATTGGTTTACATACCTCATTTATTTCAAACAGGTAGACAATTTCTAATAAGCTAAAAGATGGTGTTTGTCAGAAACAAGAGATGGAATCAAAAAGATATTTGCACTTTGAAATTACTTCTCGAGAAAAAAAGGATAGCTTTGTTAATTAAATGGATTAACTCGCACGATTAAAACGAATTGGCCAGTCACGTTTCATGTGTTTTTTCTAAGGCGTGCCCGCGTAGGAAGAAACAGAGAAACGCATCTCCTCTTTCCTTATAAGGTTTAACATTTCCATGTAAAAGTTAGCAAAAAGGTACAGACAAACGCAGGAATGAATTACACTCGCTTGTTCGCAAATATATTCTCCGAGCAGTTCATAACCCTGTATGGGCGACATGCTTTCGCTTCAGCGCAATTCTTGCGGAACAGTTCGTTCTAATGCATTCGTATGTAATTTTCACCTTATACGGAAAATCCAGTGGCCCTTTTTCTTTATCTTACTTATGTATATATACATGTATATAAATATACACAGATGCGTGTGTGCGCGCGTGCGTGTTCATATACAGGAACATTTCAACTATAATATGGAGACTCGAAGCGCGTTTAAAGAAGTGAATTTTTGCATACTTTTATACGTCGTTCCGTATTCATTCCGTTCGTTTGCAATATTCTCAGGTGATGTCATATACTGTATATCTATGTATCTATACCATATATATATATATATATATATATATATGTACGGTATATATATATACACCGTACATACGGAAATACGCATCTTATACTCATACGTAGAATATGTGCCACTTCCGATCACGGTTCCTTCTGTAGTGAAAATTATTTTCAAATTTATTAATGCTAGTAATAGTAATAACTTCCTACTTTTCGGATGCGGGATTAACCCAGTAGTTATCATTATTGTTCTTAAATTCCAAACTTTTAAAACTCTCTTCGGACGTTCCCACTAATTTTTCAAGAGAAAACCTTTTTTGCCTCTATTATTTTTATATGCAACTCAAGTATCACATCATTGACAAATGACAAAGTAAAACAACAATTTCATTAAGTTCGGTATAGGTTTTTGTTGCGAATTAAAACGTAAACAGAACTTATTGTTGAAAATTCATATCGATTGCCATTGATATTTGCACAGTTTTGTTTTTTGTAAATGAGCTATATCGTAAATATAAATAAACCTCAAGATAAATTTCGTGTGGACAATGAACAATAAAGACCCGATAATGATTCGGAGAATGCGTAAATAGACAGATTATAGTGCATGGTATCTCTCTTGTTGCGTATGGTAACAGTCTCCCTGGAAGGATCCTGAGAGTTATTTCATTCTTATCTTATTGTTAAATAGATTATAGGTTAGATTAATACTTGTAATGAATGAGAATATGCGATCTACAGACTGCATCGCATGCGATCCGTTAGCATGTGCCTGTTCCTACGATATGATTACGATACTACGATTACTATGAGTAAAATATTTTCTTCGGAATAAAATTATAATTAAGTACAATATAAAAATTGTTTCTATAGCGATGGTAATATCGAGCCAACAACATGATGTGCAGATAATTGAAAAATCAAGGTTCGAGGTCCGGATGGTGTTAACAATTCGCAATTTACAAAAAGACAACGTGGGTACTTACAAGTGTATGGCGAAAAATTCTCTTGGTGACGTTGAGAGCAGTATTCGATTGTATGGTAAGTATGATTTAGAATTACATATCTATCTCCAATCAATTTTATAAATAGCTATAGTTTCATATATACGTATTAAAATTCATATTTTATTTATATCGTATTATTCTTTTATCACCATTTTTTAGATGTCGTTCTCTGCTCTTCTTTATGCTTGCTTTTACTTACCTTTTTCTCTTTCAACTATCAAAGTTTTAACCTAACAAAAAATACGCTAATGTGCGTTAATGTGCGCTAATGTACGAAAATGTCCCCTTTTGAAATTATAACACTAGCCACGGTTCGATTGCTTATGGCATGATTTTTGTACAGTAGTAATTCTACTTTCGATAAATCATGAAATGTAGCTGTGCATATACTACATACTGTAAAGATATAAGAGGGATTCGGAAATACAAATAATTCACTTTATTGAGCACACAACAGTTATACATATATCTTATTCACTGAAGACCTCGCAAAGCTACTCGCACGCACGCTTGTTGTCAACCGACTCTTCCAGATACTTCTAGACGACTGTCAATCGTCTTTTGTCCCAACTAAGGCCTGGACGCCCTCTGACGCTTACACACACATTCACATGTACAGCGTAAATGTATCATCTTCCTAACACATACATGTACCAGAGCAAATGAAATTTATAAAACAAAAGCTGTGTATTTTCAAGAAAGGTAAATAAATGTAAGAATAAGTACCTAATCACGAACCGAAAACTAACGACACAACGATAGCAACTATGGTCGTCGACCTGACGATAGGTAACGAGATAAGATGAATAATCAGTTACATTCGAAAAGCCTCGCACTACACGGGTCCAGCTGAAAGAATCGTCAATTATCAGATAGAATAGGGCTTATTCGATTGATAGTCGTAACGCTCAACACCGGACATTCATCTCCGGTCTGGTATTATTCCACGGTTAATACGAGCAGCCTAGACGACGGGTTAACGAATCTTTCCGAAAAATCCGAGTGGAAATTGTTCTTGCCCAGCTGCATCTTGGATAAAAGACTGATCGCAGTGTGATAGAAGGCATTTCGCTCGAACATGTCTCGAACACGCTCGCGTTTACAAGCATCTTCACTTTGCGGAATCCTCCAGAGGATTTTCCCTCTGACAGCGTTCGGCTTCTTCGGTCAATCCTCATTTTTTTACGTACGGACCTGAGGATCTTCGGGGCATTTCGGTTCAAGGATCTCGCACGGCTGTGTCCTTCATAAGTCGTCGTGAGAGCCTCTCACGTTTTAGAAATCAATGTTGTTCCGTAATACAGGGATTTACCTATTACTTTTCGTAGCACACAGCATACTGCAGCAGGTAGGTTTTCCTTTCTCATGAGAACATCGCCGACGACTCACTGCCACCATTCTCAATGCATAAACGTGTTATTCGATATGAGTAGAGTAATTTTAATTCGAGTAAAGAATTTTTAATTAGTCTAAGTTTCTTTAAGAATTTCACTTAGCTAGAACTAAGGCATTTTCTTCTTGCCAGCTCTATATAAAATTTCGGTTCTCTCTGTAATTAATCAACTACAAAATTATTCTATTTATCCACGGTTAAACTTTATATCGGTCTTGTTTCTAATTTTCTCATGAAAATTACTGATTTCTTGTTGTAGTTGTTTTCGCCGATGAAACGAATATCTTTAAATAACAACAAATCGGTGAACTTTTATTATTGTGTACAGAATATTTGACTGAAATATTACAAATAAATTCAATATCTAATTACTTCAGTTATCGGTCACGTTAAAGTAAAAGAAATTTTCTTCACACTACTTACGTGCATCGAATATTAGAATGATAATAAATCTATCAAAACCTCGTTATTAACTAGTATTAGCTGGAAACATAAATTTATCATTCGAGGAAAGATAAACTTTATTCCATCTATACTATTTATTCTATCTAGTCAAACTTTCCGCTGCCTAAATTATCTGAAAAAAAATATACCAGAACTGTCCATTCTAAAAATTTTAGGTTCTTACGCTTGATAGAATTCGGAAGAAGGTAACACTCAACATTATTTTATAAAAAGTAGTAAATGTGGAATGACCTTTCTCTCATTTATTACAGAAATTTCAGGACCTACGAAAGCTCAAACAGCCGCTCGGCCATCTGTTTACGACGAAGAGGATGAAACAGTCTATGGTTCGGCAGAAATTGAGAAAATCGAAAACAAGCTTCTATCTGTGGATAACACGATCAATGGACACGTAGAGTATCCATCGGTTGCAACTTCAATGCCGACTGTAAGAATCGGTAAGAAGAGACAAACGATTGGCGCTAATTCCAACGCGCATCATCGTCGACGAGCCTCTGATCTCCTTATCATCCTGATGCTCATCATCGGTCATCAGAACATCATCGGTCAGTGAATAAACGGTCTGATAAAGGTTTGGAAAATCTGCTGTTATTATACATACATCCAAATCGTAACAATTCCTAAGAAAGGATTGATGTACGGCGTGTTTTATTTATCGGTTAATTCTGTACAGATCAAACCTGTATTCACATTGTTCGGAGACTTATTCATTTGGATCAAAAGGTTTAGATCAAAAGGAAAGTATACATGCTGTAACGAATAGGAACCAGATTTCGAAACTATGAAATTGTCAACGAAAAAAAATTTTGGGGGGGGGGGGGAAATGAGACGAATTTATATTAAAATTGTTCCTCAAAAGGAATCTCCTATAAAGGAAAGGAGATATTAGTACTAATAGCGTAAGCTTTATTTATCGAATGATTAATCGTTTTGAAGTTATGACTCAAGTTATAATAAAAAATACATATTTTTTAATTAAAAAATACATTGTACGTATACCGTATGTCGCTTGAAATTTGCATCACGAGGTTTATATAATATCTGCTTCTGAAGTAAAAATGTTTGATAGGAAATGGTAGACAATTTAGTAACCAACTAAATAGTAAACAAATGTTTGCAAACATCTTTTATAATTATTTTTAAGAGCAGGATAATAGTTTTATTGTGGCGTTATAAAATCCTGAAGAATATATCAACAAAAACTGTGTAACTGATTAAGGTTGTAACTGATGCTTGACAAATTATTTCTGAAATATGCTCATAATTGAACTATATTTTCATATTTTTTTAATCAATAGTCCATATATACTTTTACATAAGTAAACTTTAGTATAAAAGGATACGTTCCGTATTCTAAAATTGAAAGGGTGACATTCTTTTTTTTCGTTTCTTTTCTTTGAAGTTAAATATTCTTTCATACTCATTCAATGTTCACACTAATTCGTTCAACTCAAACAAGCAAGTGTAATTATCCTAAAGTATTGCGCAATGGACCATTGTTCTAAGACCCAATTAATATTCGCGGATCTTCGAAATCTGTTAAAATTTACATTTTAGGTAAAAATTTGAAAAATTTTTAATTTCTAAACATACATCTCCTACAAAAAAAGATTCGTGAAGCCAAGAAAAGATATTTTCTGTTATAAAATGATATGTATATCGTTTTACTTATACGTGACTAGTAATGGATGAAAGGTTTACAGAACTTGTATTTTGACGTGACTGGCATAATGTGTTTTATCCTATAAATATGATCTTGCCTTTTATTCTGTAAGATTGTTATCACTCCAACATTCCTTAACACGAAGAGAGAATCAAATTGAACTAACTACCCGCCGCCCTTTTTATTGTAGCTACTCCAGGATAAATGCAAAGGTGGACAATCTAACTTGAGCATATATACATATAAATATAATTCATATATGTATGTATGTATGTATTACATAGGTACGTAATAGAGAAAACGAGAAATGTGATTTGCAAGCATATAGCGAAATGAGATATTTAAGCTTCACTTCGAATTAAAAATAAATGGATAAAATATTTATATTATCAAAATTATTCCTGTTGTATGTGAATATATTGTTTGTATCGATCTAACATGCTTGATTATTCGTATCAATATGTATTCTGTTTCGTTTACTCGCTGAGAGAAAAAATGTGACACTTTTAGCCCTCTACTACAGGGAGTACTATACATAAATACACGATACGATTGCAGCGCGAATGTTTAATAAAACTATTGGATGTATGTAAGTTGCAAACTCGTTTCCTACCTAGACACACAATTTCACAAAAGAATATCTAGAACATTTTTATAGACTTCGATACGATTTAATAGACGAAAATTTCTTTCCTAGAAAACCCTATTCTTTTGACAAATTAACACAAGTCGTAAAGACAAGTCGTAAAAGACTTTCCAAAGTTGTTGAAATTGATCCGACTTAAATTCGATACATCTAATGAAAATCTTGCACTTTTAACAAATTTAGTTATAACTAATTGAAAGATTCATTTTGATCGCCTTTAACGTTCTCCATTATCAATCCTTGTTATTCTATGCTTTGATTAAAGTCAATATCAAATATAAATGGTTAATGGGAAAATTTGGAGTAATCCGATCCTATACATTAACTTTGGAAGCTGATCGAAAAAATATGGAACGACGATGTGAGAATAAGAAACTCAAGGAGGAACAATACAAAGAAGAGCAGAAGAAGGTAAAAAATACAATCCTGGCAACATATAAACATGGGCATTCGCATATGAGACATATACGTTATATTCGCGAATCAAACATCCAAGTGTGTATTCACTTTTCAGTTTTAACGACAATAAATTTGCGTGACGTATATGTACATATTTTTGTACACGTATCTATGTATCATATACACATATGGTATGCTTACATATGCAGATGCGTGTGTATACTAACACATCAGGGTAACTGAGATATCTCCATACAGTTATCCATTACTATTAGAATACCTTTCGAAACAGAATAACTTTTTTAAAAATAGACCAAACGGCGTGATATTTGTTGAGAAGTTGAGAAAAGGATTAATTTACTAGATTACATGTAAATAAAATTTTGAAAAAATTACAATTGGTCGAAAGGGCCAAGTAGAAAGTAAAGGTCATCCTTTACACCTTTCTTATCTAGACATCTAATGAAAATTTGAACAACACACTTTGAAGATTTATGACAGTTAAATACTAGATGCTGAAAATTTTATCGAAATTTATTGACGTTGAAACCAGTGACAGGCACCGGAAGATGTAAAAACCTTTACATTTATTAGTTATAACAGGAAAGTCATGAAAAATTGCAGTTCTCACAATTTTTAACCATTTGTAACTCATAGCAATGTTAAAACGTTTATTAATTCTGACGAAATTTTCAACATGTATATAGCTGGCATAAATCTTCAAAACGTGTTCTATAAATTTTCATTTCAGGTCCAGATGAAAAACATTGGAGAAGGTGACTTTTACTCGGTTTTCTCGATTTTGACCATCTGCTATTTTTTCAAAAATTTTTTTACATTGCATCTAAGAAATTACTCCTAACTTCTAAAAAAGCTGCAATAGACCTTGCAAGCATTAAGTGTTGGCAAAGTGTAATTAAGTGTATCACGTTTTTATTCGCTGTCGACGGCAGCTTTTTAAGCTTTGTGTCGAGCAACAATTTTGGCCAAGTCGAGTGTTTTATCTTTAACAAACGGATTCCTTCGATCGGCCCAAGATTTTAAGCAGCGCATATACGCTCTAAACACACTCGCTTTCAGACAATCAGATCGAACCTTGATTAGATACGTGTGATCTTTTGGTTTACCTACGTTAATTTAAAGTTGTTATATCTTTGCTTCGAAATATATACATATATTTCTTTAGAATATGCACATTCGATAATGATATTAATTGATTAGCATTGATTGATTGATTGATTAGCATAGCATTTAATGGTTTCGTGTAGGTAAATGTTATACTGGGTAGGGCAGAATAAAGAGCGATTTTGAAAAGCGCGGGAATCGTGCTGTTCAGATGGGAGGGAGTGGGAATGCTATCGGCGATGTTCCATGTACATTAGCATTAATAGTAATGGCGCGGTGGACTCTTCAGTACCGCGTACGCTATAAAAGTGTTTTATCTAAACAGTAGGTCTTACTAGCAGACGTACCGTGCTTTCCGAACTTGTTTCAACATTAATTGGAATTGACCGCTGCTGTCTGCCTGCGCGATTAAGAAGTGGATTGAGAACTTTGAAGAGACATCGTCCACGACAAGAAGTGGTTCAAATCCTACAATGCTGCGGAATGTAATGAGTAATTTTATAGGCTCGGCTGGAAGGAGTATGTACTCCTAAAAGAACGTTAGCTTACTGCAGTCATTTTTAAAAATTAGTTTCTTTCCATTCTCATACTTATTTTTCTTTAAAGCTTTTTTATGTAGTTTAAGGTGGTGAAAATAAAATTTGGAAAAATTGATTTTTGGAGACTTTTTTGCCCCATCTTGTACATTTGTCCTCGCCTCTGATAAAACTTTTGCGTAACTAATTCATTTTTCCATCAATTCCTACAGCAATCTCTTTGTTTTTCTTCTCTTAATTTTTCGAATTAAAGTCGAGCTCTTTTTTCGGCCGCAAAGTCTTTATTTAAACATATATTTATACATACTTATTAACTGTGAATCAATAGAACCGTTTCACTGTTCAATTTTTCTGCAAACTTTCATATCGGAAAGATGAATGAAAAGGTATGCATGTACAGGTTAAAATGAAAATTTTCATTTGCGCCGCCGCGATTCGTTTGGAAACAAAAAGTTTTTCTAATTTTTTTACATAAATATTGTAGAAACTCACTCTGGTTAGTGATCTCTACAATGTTATTTATTATAATTTAAACAGGAAACAATGGATATTTAACGTGAACTTAATTCAGTAATGTGATATAACTAAGACAACTTAAATTGACGATTCACAACTCAACTCGCAACTTATAGTTAACAACTCATAACAACTCGGCAACTTTCAACTTATGACTTATAAGTCATATCATATAAGTCAAGTCGTTATAACTTATAACGACTTGACAACTCACAAGTAACGATTTACACACAACTACTCGAAGCTTCCTTGCTACTGACTTGCAATTCCCCCGCTACTACAATTCTCAATTCTACCTCTCAACTTCAACTCTTTATTTTCTTGTGTGGAGGAAACCTTCATAGGCACCCCGCGTCCTCCTGGGAGAGGGCGAGGATTCATACCTCCACGATGACCTTCTGAAGTGTATCAGGAGGGGCCCTGGAATCGCGAAAGCATACTCACGAGCTCCTTCCTGGTAATAATCCTTTCTTTCCAATGGCGCGATGTGTGGTCATGACACATCAGGCCCCAACCTCGATGTCGCCGTGCAAAACTGCCTGACTCCCCAAGCAGACAGTTTAGTAACACCGCGGGCCAGCACCTAATGTTTTTACCTGCCGGAGGACGAACCAAACTCGCTTTGCCAAGGTGCGTCCATGGCCTCTGCCCCGTTTTCGCCTACGGAACTTCTCTGATCACCTAGTTACAAAAAGGGGCGACCATCTTTTTATCACTCTCGCTCGTCAGCAGTGCTCTAAGCACTGCTATTTCCGCCAAAAAAAAAAAAAAGGTCTCTACAACTCTCACAACTAACTCTCTCTCACAACTCTGACTAACGGCTGCCTTTTACACCATGGTTTTGGTATTCCTAGACCGCATATGTGTTTCACAGATGTGACTCATGACTCATGGTCAAGTACAGCTTTTTTTAATTACCCAATATCGTAAAGGGCCACGGGTATATAGTCCATCGGGATTTTTCATCCGTCAGCACTTTTATTGTTTTTCATCTATAGTTCATAGGGATTTTTTCCAATATTACAATATAATATAACCTAGAACCACCTACAAAATAATATTTTTGAACAATAATTGCTCTCCTTATAACCGATTTTATGCATATTTAATCAAAAAGTCTGCAAATGACAACTTTGCGTTCAGTTTTTCCGATATTCACATGAATCGCACGATCCGTTATCAAGGAACCAGTTGATTAGTTGTTCAATCGTTCGTTTATTCGTCCTCTAGACTCTAAATGAGGAGATATCGCTAGCGCGTTCTGCTTTTTTGTAAATCAGAGTCCTGTTTTTTCTAGGGTATTTTAGTTGCATAGAAATAGGCAGCGACGGAAGACGAGCATGAAAGAGAAAGTATACTCGTGATATTTTTGTATTTTTGACTGTTGGTAGCGTTCTCTCTTGTGTTCCCTTCTCTTAATCGTTTATTTATTGACTCGAGAAATTCAGTTCTATCTCCTCGTGTTAGCAAGAAGAGAAGGAAGGGCGAGAGAAAGAGGATGAGAATTTGTACAGTTAGTTGAGAATTATGCAATTGGGGATAAAGGCATGACAAGTTTAACGTTCGATTACGTCGTCGTTATCATGTCAGAGACACAATAAATCACGAAACCGATAGATCGCCGGTGTTCTTCTCGCGTCGCAGTTCGAACGTTTCACGAATAAGGTAAAGAAATTGAACTTTGTATATGAAAATAGAATTTATTATGCAAATCCAACCGAGTGACGGTTCAAAGTGCTACAGAATGATTCAAAGTATTACAAGAGACTGAGTCAAAATGTTTTAATAGATTGATCCGAGCGCTTATTTTGGAGGGTTTTTATACTGTGGTTTTTGTCCCTCTGGAGGAGTTGTCGTCTGGTGTATCTCAGAGGCGCCTATTTCATTACTATTGGGTTACTATTTCGATGACTGTGGTATGCAGGATGTCTAGCCTATCCTATTACTGTTTCTGAACGGGTGGTCTTCTTGAGTGTGTGACATCATTGAATGCTTCTGGCGTAAGGCAACACAGCGCGATCCAACGTCTACACACCTCTGTGCATGTACTTAGTGCTAAATAAATGAGTGTCCTTAGGTTTCTTGGCTCATGAACTTCGAGAACTAAATTACCAACTGATGCTATTAATGGTATTCCTTTTTCGTCGAGAGCTTGCATAGATATTTTTCAACTGTACTATTTCTACTGCTAAAACTATTTATTTTTTTTTAGTGTTTTGGGCAGTGTTCCCGTTAGAAGTATTATTGCTAACGTATTGAGGAAGTACCAAAAGTCCTCGACTCAAGTCCGGCGTAGCTAACATGTCATTTCTAATAAGAATGTTATATTAGACTATAATAATTTTACTCTTAAACTATTACTTCTTAAAGTTAAAGGTCGATAACATAAATTGTTGTGTGAAGGTACTGATAATGATACAAAGAGGATTTTAGTATGATAATATTATTAGAGGCGGTTTCCAACTTATTAACAATAACTTATTAAAGAAAACCAGAAATTTCAATGATAATTGTTCTTGATTCTTTAAGTGCTGTTCTTCCATAATTTACTTATTATTTTGGGTGAATTCGTCCTCCGATTTTGATGATTTTACAATATGTTACTGAAATCAACATTTTGAACAACCTTTTCCTATATACATTTCGGGTTCACATTACGATTAGAGTTAGGGGCGTGTAATGAATATTCTCTGGACTTAGTCATCGTTGTTAAGCAATCGAGGTAATGGTGATTAGCTCAAGTGCGAGTATTACAGAATCGACAAGTAACTGTGGTGATTAGACACTAATGACAATGGTCTTAGGTCCGATGACGAATTCGCGGTCAACGGGATAGCAAATATATTCTCTTCCAACGTCTAAGTCGGAGTTAAAAACGTGAAGAATCCACTGATCGTAAAGACGTTGTTTTACTCGCTGACGAGATCGCACGAGAATGTTCCTGTCCGTCACGATGATGCTACAGAGGAAAACTATGATGGGGTCTGTCTAAGGACACGAGATCACAGGATTGATCGAGGAAAACGGACAGTGAGAGAAATGGTCGTTGCTGTTAATTAGTTAATTTCTATGTTGGTGGTTGGAGAAGGATGCTAGTTTTACTCGCCCTTGAGAAAAAGTTGCTAGCGGAAAGCGCCGTTCGTGAGAAAAGCAGATTTCCCGTATCTTCCCGTAGTAGGTGATAGATTTACGGACTGTTAGGATAAAGATTGTTTGTCCGTTTGAGGGAACTTAGTTAACTAAATCCTCATTCAGCCGTCGACTGCGGAAGCGTGAACATGTGTGTACCTAGTGCCTAGTGCAGTTTACAATACAAGAGACGACCCTCCGTCGAAAGTAAAGTGAAATCAAAATAAAACAAGTGCTTCTAAACTTAATAGTGAACAATCAGACTCTTCTAATCTCCAATCCGAATCATAGCCTCTCGATTAGTTATTTCAATTTGAATTAACTAGCTCGAAGATGGCCCAAACATCTTGAACTAGCCCACTCGAACAAAACTATAACGGCTTTATTCTCCTTTCTCCGTGACAAAAGGACAAATTGTCCCACGTTCCAAACTATACAAACGACAACAAAAAATGTAAGCTAGACTCACCCAACAACAATATAAATATCTCCACTTACAACAGATTCGAACTACTAGAATCCACACACGACACTATGGACGAAATAGAAACACCACCAAGCCAATAAAAGCAAAAGACCCCTCCTCCCCCACCAATCTTCATCGATGACATCATCAATATTCAAACAATGATCAAGTCCATCGAGAAAGACATCAACACAGAAGATTACCAACTACAAATCAAAAACAATCAGGTTAAAATTCTGCAGATTAATCCAAACTCCTGTACAAAACTAACAAAGCTGCTAAAAACCCTGAACGCTAAATTCTACACTTATAAACTAAAACAAGAAAGACCCTTTCAAGTGGTACTACGCAACATTCACCACTCTGATAACTTAGACGAACTGAAATACAAACTCCAAAATCTTGGCCCTGAAGTTACCAATATCAGCAATATAAGACACAAAATCACAAAAATCCCACTATCTTTATTCTGTGTTGATTTAAAGCAAAAACCAAACAACAAAGAAATATATAATATCTACCGGTTAATGAACTCAGTAATAAAATTCGAACCACCTTTTACAAAAAAAAAAGATAGTTCAGTGTAAAAGGTGCCAGAGATACGGCCGCACGCAAAAATATTGCAACAGTAATTACTGCTGCGTCAAATGTGCAGGTCCTCATTATACAGACCAATGCACTAAATCAGCAGAAACTCCTGCGAAATTTATCCACTGTCAAGTAGGCCACCCTGCTAACTACAAAGGCTGCTCAGCTTACAAGATCTTATATAACAACAAGTACCCCAAACTCAGAATTAAGGACCTCACGATTCCAACACCCAGCCCACAAAAATTATCTACTCCTTCAATCTCCTATGCACAGATAGTTCAAGAAGTACAAACTAGTCTGATAATCCATAATGAACATTCCCAAAATGTTCCAGTCCCAGTTCCCACTCCACAAAGGACGAATAACATCGATAGGCTCAAAAAAGCCCATGGCGGCACCGGAATTATCATCAAAACCAGCATAAAACATTATGAGCTTCCATCATTCCAGAAGGACTACCTCCAAGCCACAAACGTAGCAATAGAAGATTGGCATGGTCCAATCACCATGTCAGCAGTATACTACCCTCCTAGACATTCTATCTCTAAAGAAGACTTCGATAACTTCCTCGAAGACCTCGGCGATAGATTCATAACAGGAGGAGACTACAACGCTAAAAATACCCAATAGGGCAGCAGACTTATTACAGGAAGGGGTAAAAATCTACTGAACACTATAAACACCAACAGACTTAATTACCTCAGTACAAACAAACCCACTTACTGGCCGACTGACAATAACAAACTACCTGACATATTGGACTTCTTCATAACCAAAATTTGTTCACAATCAACTCACCAACTGGCCACTCTTTAGGGAAATCTTCATTCACACAACATCAGCCTCAATTAGCTTAAAAATCAACTAAGGTATAGAAGCAGCCGCCGAATACCTAAACACCAGCATAGTAAACGCTATCCGTTCTTCAATACCTATGAAGAGCTTCGACAATAAACACGAATATGCCCACCACATATTTAAAAAAATGAGAGAAAAACGCAGACTTAGAAGAATATGGCAGAGCCATAGAACACCCGACGACAAGCGTAAGCTAAATAATGCAACAAGACAACTCACAAAAAAACTTAGAAACTATAGAAACGACTGTTTTCAAAAATACCTTGCCAACCTATCTCCCACAGCTGACTCTAACTACTCACTATGGAAGGCATCCAGGAAACTCTCTCATCCTCTGCTAACAATCCCTCCAATTCGCTGTCCGCAATGTGGATGGGCGCGTAGCCCTACACGAAAAGCTAATTTGTTTGCCAGTCATCTAACTAACGTCTTCAAACCAAATGCCCCCACTACTCCAGACGAAATAACTGAATATCCGCACTCTCCCTTCCAGATGTCTCCTCCTATTGAGCATTTCTCATCACTAGAAGTCATAGAATTAATAACAACGCCTAAATCCCAAAAAAGCATCGGGGCGTGATCTGATAAGTAAGCCATGAAGATGCTTCTCATAAAAGGGATTGCAATCATCACTTCCATTTTTAATGCAATTCTCCGCCTTCAATACTATCCCAAGTCCTGGAAAATATCATTGATCACTCTCAGTCCCAAACCTGGAAAACCAATACATGAAACCGCCTCTTATCGCTCAATTAGTCTTCTGCCCACTTTGTCCAAACTATTCGAGAAGATGCTAATGATACGACTCCTTTCACTCTTAGAGGATCTAAAAACACTGCCAGATCACCAATTCGGTTTCCGGCATTCTACGATAGAGCAAATTCATTGTATAACTCACAAAACTACCCAAGAGTTAGAAGAGAAAAAATATTGCACTGCTGTATTTCTAGACGTACAACTGGCATTCGACAAAGTATGGCATTAAGGGCTTTTGTTCAAACTAAAGAAAATCCTACCACACACCTACTACTCCATCCGAAAATCCTACCTAACCAATAGAAAATTCATGGTAAAACACTTAGACGCTATAACCTCAACATTTCCAATAGAAGCTGGCATACCCCAAGGCAGTGTCCTCGGATCCTTGCTGTTCAACATTGACACTTCTTTTTTTTTTTATCGTGGGGAATTCCTCATGGACGCCTGACCGCCCTCTGGGGGCGGCGGGTAGTGTCGGACTCTTACCGACTAAAACCCCACGGTGGTCTTCATGACGCTTGTCAGGAGTGTCCCGGTTCCTTTCTTTAGATTTGCTACCGCAACACTCCTTCGTCGTCGTCTTCCTTTGTTGTTGTGGGAAGCATCCTGGTTTAGTTTGGCAGCTAGGGGTGGGTCACCCCTCCTAGTGCCGCATTCCCTGGGCCGTCGTGCGAGTCTGAAGGCAGGGGGGCAGACCCTCCCCAGTCTGACGGCTTCTTCGCCGCGCTTTGCTATGACGGCGGTAGTGATGTTGCCGCGGTCTCGCAGCGTCATATCGCTCCTCTTCGGCGAGCCACTCTGACGGGGTCACCTCTCTTCTCTCTGTTCTTCTCCGCCCGTTCCTTCGCTAGCATTACTTGCTCCCAGTAATTGCGGACGGCGGCTAACTCCTGTTGGCCCCTTGTCATGGCCTCTATGACCGCTTCAGGGGCTAGCATATCGCCAATGGTGAGGCGTAGTACGCGGCGCGGTTCTTCCCACGCTGGGCAGCGCTCCAGTGTGTGCTGTGCCGTGTCTTCCTCCTCTTGGCAGTGGTGACAGATAGACGTCACCTCCCTTTGAATTTTTAGCAGGTACTCCCCGAACACGCCGTGACCGGTGAGTACTTGCGTCATCCTGAATGTGAGTGGGTCTCCTCCGCGGTCCCTCCAGGCCTCCCAGTTGAGAAGGATGGCGCGAACGGCTCGGTGCGGCCGCGTGGTGTCTTCCTCCAGCAATTGGGAGCGCCACCTTTCCCATATCCTTCGCTTTGCCTCCCTCCGGACGTCATGGACCGGCCGGTCACAGTTGGTGGGCTGCGTTCCCCCGTCGCCCGAGCCCAGATCCCTCAGGTGGTCGTACACCTGTTGGAGTGCGAGGGCTTGCAGTTTGAAGGGAGGTGACGCAGCTAGCACGGATGCCGACGCATGGGATATCGTTCTATATCCCCTCGCTATGCGGATAGCGGTCGTCCTGTGTAGCCTCCACTGCAAGGTCAGGCTGCGGCGGTTGGCCATTAGATCTCCGGCACATATGGCAGCCCCGTAGAGGATCCGCGATCGAATCAATCCGTTCCTACCGGTGTACGCGATCCATCGATCGTTGAGGTACGACCAGATGAGGCGTACTAGGTACGGCGGTACCCTGAAGCGCCTCCATTATCCCGTCTCAGAGTATGGTATTGAAGGCGTTTGTGACGTCCAGGGGACCGCTAGCGCCACTCCTTTCCGGGAGACCATGTCTTCCGTCGTTGCTCTCACCCGCTTTACCGCGTCCACCGTCGATCGACCTCGCTGAAATCCAATTTGGCTGTCGTACCCCCCAGGTGCGCGTTCCGTCATGTGGGCCTCCAGACGGGCGGCGATTATTCTTTCGAATAGTTTGCCCACCTCGTCCAGAAGGCATATTGGCCTGTACGCGGACGGCGAGTCCAAAGGGCGTCCTTCCTTGTTCAGCAGGATCAACCTCGCCGTTCTCCATGCCCGGGGGTATACTCCTTCCCTCAGGCATCTGGTGAACAGGCTTTGCAGGCGGGCAGCCAGGGTCTTCATTGACTCCGCCCAGACTCGGCCTGTGATTCCGTCCGGTCCCTGTGTTACGTCGCTGCGGGATGCCATCCTTTTTGTTGCCGCGAAGAGCTCCTTTTGGGTGACTCGTAGCTCTTCGCTCTACTCCATGGTCTCGCTGAGGTGGGAGGATGTTGTCCGCCTCGTGTTGCCGTTGTCCTTGTTGTCCCGCCGCCGTGGGAACAAAGTTCCGATGACATTGGCGAACAACCCTGGTTTCATGTTTGCGGTCACTGGGGGGAGGGGGGCCTGGTGGTCTCAGCTTCTTCGTGACCAGTCGGTAGGGCCGCTTCCATGGGTCGGATTCGACCGACTCGACCAGTTCCATCCTGGACCTGGCTTTCGCGTTCTGGATCTCCTGCTGGAGAGCGCGTCTCTTCTCCCTGTAGCCCTCGTAGCAGCAGGAGATCTCCTGTTCATCACGTCTCCGCCTGCGCCTAGCCCTTTGGAGTCTTCTTCATGCCTGAGCGCATTCTCTTCGGAGTTCCGCGATCTCTTCTGTCCACAAGTATGCGCAGCGGTTGCGTGCTCCGCCGCCGGGTATGGAGCGCGCCATCGAGGCGTCGCAAGCTGCGCTCATGTACTTCTGCAGGTTTTCCGCTTCCTCGTCGATGCCGCCTTCTTGCGTTGCCCGTGCATCTCAGCTCCACGCGGATACGGTGACCGCCGCCTGGAGCAGGTCTCTGTCCTTTTCCTTCAGTGACCATCTTGGAGTTGGCGGTGGACGGGAACGGCTTGGACCTCGGGTGTTGCTGCAGTCCTGTCCGGTGGACGCAGTGTCCGAGATCAGCTCCATCATTATGTATAGGTGGTCGGACAGTGTCTCGATCTCCTCGGCCACTCTCCAATTGCGTATCCGTCGGTGCAGGTTGGCAGTGGTCCACGTGACGTCTACCACAGAGGATCCCCTCCATGCTACGCACGTGCTCGTATCATCAATATTTACACTGCAGACTTACCAACTTCGACAGAGATAACCACAGCGACATTTGCTGACGTTACAGCCTTATTAGCCTCGCACTCAGACCCGACAATTGCCCCCTCTATTCTCCAGCGAGATCTCGACTTTATGGAAGAGTAGTTCCACAAATGGCGCTTTAAAGTCAATGAAAACAAATCCAGTTATATAATTTTCACGCGATAAAAACAAACTTGACGATAAACAATATACCTATTCCAGATAAAGAGTCAGTCAGATATCTGGGCATGATTCTAGACAGAAGATTAACACGGAAACAACATATCTTAGATAAATCCAAGCAACTCAAAGCAAAATTTAAAAACTTCTACTGGCCGACGTTCCAACTTAAACACGCAAAGTAAAATTACACTATACAAAGCCATATTGAAACCTGTTTGAACCTATGGAATCCAACTATGGGGAACAGCAAGTAATTCCAACATAGAAATTCTTCAATGATTCCAATCGAAAACCTTGAGATCCCTAATAGATTCACCTTGGTACGTCACCAACGAAACAATACATCACGACCTCAAGATACCCACAATCAAAGAAGAAATATCCAAATTCAGCAATAGACAAAGCACAAGGGTTAACAGTCATCAAAACCCCCTAATTACTCAACTACTCGACACGTCGGAACAGATCCGCAGGCTAAAAAGACATTACACCTTTGACCTAAGCTCTAGATTCAAATAGAATCAAACCTACTATAAACACTTATTAACCACGTCATAATACTATGCCAGATAAATTTACTTAAAATTCTCTAACGAGAATTGATTGTAAAATAAACGTAAATTTTTTTTTTTTTTTTTTTTTTTAGTGAATTGTAATAAATATTTCTTGCAGCGTCACATATGGACGCCGTGCACGGAACCTTTAAACTCGCCTGGTCCTTGTTTCTAAACATATATTGTAATACCGACAGATTGTTGCGAACATCTCGAGAACTAAACGAGACCGACGTATATAGGTGTAGAAGAAAGTTGTTTAATATGTTTAGCTTTACAACATATTAAAAATCATCCACATCAGAGAGAACGAAACGTTTCTACAAGTTCACCTTAATTTGTTCTGTTCTAGCTTCTGTTGCTTATGAAACAATTAACAGTTGATTTGTTTTGTAATAGTTAGCGTATCATTAGTAATATCGCAATATAGCATAATAATATTGGTTTGGGGTATTCGGAGTGGCACGGTTGTAAAATTGTAACGTTTTTGGTAACACGTGTCACTTTTTAAAATTTGTGATTAGTGAAACTCGAAAATAGCCAGAATATTTTAACAAATGCTTTGTTTTGAATGTTAATTAAGCATATTTTTTGTTATTCATTGCTCATTGTTCTTCCGTAAAAATGGTATGTCACGCTCAGAAGTTTTACAACTGAGAGGGTGATTCAAAATATTTAACTGATAGTCTATTTTATACAAATGTTCAATATACCCACATCTTTTAAAGGCTCTAACTATCCTATGTTAATGTAACACCAATTGGGAAGTCCTTCTGCTATGTTCCTGTGTATTTCTGCACACTGTATTTCCCTGCAGATTGTTCAACAACTCCGCAGTTTTATCAGTTGAACCATAATGAAAGCTGACGCGGTGCCGCATCTCGACTAAAAAGAAGAGAAAGAATTCGGTCAACACAAGGAATTATATGGGTGGAGTCCGGCTTTAAGGACTATGCGAAAAAGATCTTAGTTCCTTCATAAATAAACACAACTGCCCGAACAGCTGGCGCGGACGTAATTCATCGCGAATTAATTTAAGGACCGACCTCTTCTTCCTTACCCGATCTGCTCGCCGCTATACCTCGTGCCTTTCCTTCTCATCTGCCACTGGTACTTTCATTAAAGGCCTGCTGGCGCCATTTAGTGGCTGGCTTTATGCTGATTTTATTTCTTTTCTTTCGAGAACTCGAGATCCACAGTAATTGTGCGATATTAATACCGACATAATGGTTGTGTGAAATATGGCCCATTGAACCTGCCCGTACATTCCTGTACACAGTCCACAGGATTTCACGTTTCAATGAAAGTCATTGTCGTCAACCCCAGCAGTCCCAGAAGGTTCGTTCGTTTTTTATCACTATAATTTGATCAACAATGACTTTCCTTTCGCTTGTGTTCGAGGATGCTAGTAGTTCCAGTTGGAAAGTTTTCTCTTCAAAGCGGGTTTCGTAGTATTTTCAAATAGGTAGTGTATTTTCGTCCAGTCGCGGGGAGACAGTCGCGTTATAGCGCGTCAACGGGAGTCGTAAATTCCCGCTACGATTGCACGAATCGACACCACGAATTAGACGATCCCCTTATTTCTTGTGGGAGAATAAGGGGTGATTGGGTTGGAATATAACTGGACTTCACAGTTATATTATATATATTTATTTATATTGGATTACACCACTTGATGTGAACAGACCGTGTTTGGAAAGCGTGTTGATGAACCCGAAGGTTGCTAGACGTGGTAGTTATAGAGGCGAGAGCTTGACTGACATGTTAGAACTTGAAGTTGACTGTCCGAGGACTAGTAGAACAGTGGACTTGACTGTCCACGGGATCTTAGAGCAGTGCTTGACTGTCTGAGGGTTAGTAGAACAGTGGACTTGGTTGTCCAAAGGATCTTAGAGCAGAGGACTTGACTGTCTGAAGACTAGTAGAACAGTGATTGACCCGTCTCGTACTATTTAGGAAGAAAGCTCGTCGTGGGGGTATCCTTGATGAACTAAGAACGCGGATTCGTAGTTCACACTTTTCGGTAGAAAAGTGAGGGTAACGATCCGCGATGCCCATTGGGTATTCCCAATGTTAATGTATTAAATACGAGGGGACAGTCCTCGTCAAATATGAATCACGTTTGTTTCTGTCCTTGGGAAAAACCCATTACCTCGCTGGGCAAACCTTCGCTTTCTCCGTAATGAGTACGAGCGTGCAATAAACCTAAGGACCCATTTAAGGGGCCACTCATAGACCGAATGTATGCAAAGAATATAACTTTATTGTTAACAGATGTGGGCTATGGTGGTTCCTTGGGTTTATTGCAGGTCAGTGTGACGAGGTGCAGGCCTCGGCGGCCTGACCATGAGGGACGTCGCAGGTACCGACTCACGCGACGTAACAGGTAGATTGATGATTTTTGTTTATTTATTTGAATTTTTACAATTTGTCCAGAAGGACATTTGGTAAAATATTATATCTTAGTGAATAAAAAAAAAAAAAAATAAAAATAAAAATATAGCATGTGGGTGGCTACCCCCAGCGGGGTACCATCTTCGTGTTTGCTAGGTTATATCCTTTATGAGATCTGTAGGGTGTTTCCTTTTTAATCTTCTTTCAATGCTTGTTGTGTTGATCGTTTCCGCTGCCAGCCGGTTCGGGTGCGTTGCTATTCTTTCTCTGTACCTTCTTGCAAGTCTGCTAATCTCCTCCTTGACCGTAGGTATTCCCAGGTCTTTCCGAATGCCCTCGTTTCTAACGTACCATGAGGCGTTTACTATCGTTATAAGAATTTTAGCTTGTATTGTCTCAATTTTGCTTATATGGCTCATTGCTGCTGTTCCCCATAGTGGAATTCCGTACGTCTAGATTGGTTTTATGATGTTTTGTATATTTTTAATTTGTTTTCTGTGCTTAATTTGGATTTTCGACTTGTTAGCCAGTGCATTTGTCTCCTTGCTGTCTGTATTTTGTCTATTATTGATTTGATATGCTGTTTCCATGTGAATTGTGAATCTATGTGGAGTCCTAGGTATTTGACTTGCCTTGTTTGTATTATTTGCGTGCCGTTCAGAAAGATGCTTGGTGGTATCTGTTTTCGCAGTGTGAATGTAATATGGTTGCATTTATTAGGGTTAGCTTTAATTTGTTTAGCTTGTAGCCACTTTTCTATTTTTGTGATATGTTTTTGTAATATTGTGACTGCCGTTACAGGGTTAGTGTGCCCGACTAGTACAGCTGTGTCGTCCGCGAATGTCAGTATTTTGCTATTGGTAGTTGTTGGTATGTTGGCCGTGTATAGTGTGTATAGTATTGGTCCTAAGACGCTTCCTTGCGGAACCCCTGCCTTAATGTCTTTGACTTCGGAGTATGCGTCCTTGATTTTTATTACGAAGGTTCTGCTGCTTAGATATGATTTTATTAATTGGTATATTTGCTCCGGGAATTGTTTCTTGATTGTTTGTAGTAGGCTTTCGTTGTTTATTTTATCAAATGCTTTCTCTATGTCCATAAAGAGGGCTGTACAGTATTGTTTGCTTTCTGGTGCTAGTATTATTTCGTTGACGAGCCTGTGCACTTGCTCTATAGTGGAATGTTTGTTTCTGAATCCGAATTGGTGATCTAGTATTAATTTTTCCTTCTTTATTATTGGTTTTAGTCGGGCGTATATTATTTTTTCTAGTATTTTGGAAAGCACGGGAAATAGTGAAATTGGTCTGTAAGATGCTGTTTGGTGTGGGTCTTTGCCTGGTTTAGGTAACATTATGATCTGTGCTAGTTTCCATAGTTTAGGATAGTATCGGATTCTTAATATTGCATTGTAAATTATAGTCATTAGTCGTATCGCTTTTCAAGATTTTTACCATTAATTAGATCGATTCCTAGTGCTTTATTGTTTTTCGATTATGTTTTTAATTTCTTGTGCTGCTGTTTTAGGCATGGTGTGTTGCTTGTCAGTTGCGGAACTAGTGGTTAGCGCATCCTCGTCCGTATGACAATTGAGGTTGCTGTTATTGATGTTATGTGGTGTAAATGTGTTGCATAGGTGGTTGGAAAATTCTTTAGCTTGCTCTTCGATGCTTCTTGCCCATGTGTTGTCTGCTTTTCTGATTGCTGGTACTAGTTTTATTGTTTTCTTTATTTTTTTTGTAGCTTTCCATAGTGAGTAGTTGTAGTTCTCGTGTGCAGATAATGACTCTATGAACTTTGTAAACTCGTTGTTGTTGTGTTCTTTTATTTTGTTTTTTATTTCCTTTGCAAGTTTGTTTAGTTGTTTTTGGTTTTCTTTTCTTCAATGTTTTTGCCATTTTGCTTTTGCTTCTGCTTTTCTCTTTTTGTTACGACCGTTCGCGGAGAGACGCGGTCGCGAGGGAAACGCGCCAGCGAGAGGCGTAAATTCTCGCTACGATTCGGCTAATCAACGCCGCGAAAGAGTCGTTCCCCTTGTTTCGATTAGAATAACAGGGGTGATTAAACTGAAATCAACGCTGTGTTAACAGGTTAATATGACGTATATATTCAACAATAGATCACACAATATTATGAGCGTCACAAGTATTTGACGATGAGTACAGTTAATGCGTTACAGAAAATATGACCCGACTTGACGATATCTCTCGATGAAATAGTTAGACTTTACGAACGGACTGAATTAAGGGTAAAACCGTGGTAGACTTGTTGACTGTTCTGACGACGAAAATGGACTACTCTGAGAGTGACGATGCTGTGTCAGAGGAGAGCTAGGAAAGGGTGTGTCTAGCGCACGGGATCATCGGATTTGTTGATGACAGTTTTTGGCCAGGAAAGTGAGGGTAATAGACATTGTTTCTATTGGCTATTACGATTGTTGATGGACTAGGAGGGGTCTTAGCCGCGCTCGATAGAAGGTTGGTGGTAGGAAGCATCGCACGTGTGGAGAAACTGATTTTCAAGTGTTTTCCGGACACAAACCAGAGATCTTAGAAAATGCTTTCGTAGAAAAGATCTTTGTTCGATCTGAAGACTTTAGCTGGAATTTTCTAAGATTTATGGTCGGTCCTTGAGATTCTTAAGGGTACGCAATAAGGATGTGCAGACATCTGGCTGCCATCCCGCTCGCGACGCGAGGCCCGGTCCAGGTAGAGAGTCGGCCGACGTAACACTTTTCTCTAATTTTTTCGAGGATGTCTGGCGGAATGATTTTTGTTTGTGTAATGGTTGATTCAGGTATAGTGGTAGCCCATGCTGCTTCTTGTATAGTTTCTGTAAATGTTGTTACTGCTTGTTCGATGTGTTCAGGTGTCTTCAATGGGATGTTGCAGTTGATTTTGCTCTGGATTATTTCTTTAAATGTTTGCCATTTGGTGGATTTATTGCATAGTGATTTGTTGTAAAGTATTGGATTGTTTCTGTATGTAATTATTATGGGTGTATGGTCGGAGTTAAGCTCGAGGCTGGGTGCTATATTTATTTTATTTCCATTTAGTCCCTTTGTAACTGCAAAATCAAGTAGGTCAGAGATTTTGTCGGCCAGTATGTCAATCTTCCTGTGGATAATAAATTGAGGTTATTTGTTCTAATGTATTTTTCCAGGATTCTACCTCGAGGTGTAGTGATTTCTGATCTCCATAGTGTGTGCTTTGAGTTGTAGTCTCCCGCTGCGATATACTTGTCGCCTAATTGTTGAAAGTACTCTTCCCACATTTGTGCTGTAATTTTGTGTCGCGCTGGTACATATACTGCTGACAACTGTAAATGGTTGCTGCTAGATTGTGCAGTAACGGTGGTTGATTGTAAATATTCCTTACTAACTTGGCTGTGTAAGTGATGTTCAATGTCGTACCTTATTATTACTGCGGTCCCTCCGTGTGCTTTCCCTGAGGGATGCTTGGTATCATATATGGTGTAGTACGGTATTTTCATGTAACTTTTTGTAGTGAAGTGCGTTTCTGATACGAGTAATATGTCGATGTTGTTGTGATACAGGAATGTTTTAGTTTCTAGGGCCCGTTGTTGTAGACCGTTAGAGTTTCAGGCTAATATTTTGAGCATGTCCGTTTTTTATTTTTTGCTTAACATGTTTGTAAGAAGTTGTAACATGGTTGTGATTTGTTGCGTTTGCTGTCTGAGGACTGCATTTTGTTCGCTTATCATTTTTGTTAGCATTTCAGTATTTTTGATGGATTGCTTTAGTAGTTCTTTGATTTCTGTTGCGTCGTTGGTGTTATTGTTTTGGTTTTGGTTGTCTAGGGATGTTGTTTGTTTGGTTACTTGCGCGTAGCTTCGGCTACCAGAGGTATTGGTATTATTGTGGTTGATATTCATTACGTGCTGTACGTTTGTTGGTGTCTCAGTTTCTGCGCTATCCTGTTGTGTGTGATAGTTACTGTATATCCTGCTTCGGAGTGGCGGAAAGAGTTTGCGTTGAAGTTGTTTTCCGACTGTACAGCCTTTGGAGCTAGCTGGGAGGTTTCCACTGCAATTGTAGCACTTTACATCGTTTATTTTTCCCGTGTATGGGTAGTTCATTGTTAGATGCTTTTCTGCGCATTTGACACACACCGGGTTTCTATTGCAGTAGTTTTTTGTATGTCCATATTGTTGTCACCGCATACATTGTGGTATGTCTTTTTTGTGTCTGGGTGGTCTGACTGTAATTATTGTGTTTAGAACTTTTTTAATTTCGAAAATTTCCTTGTTGTTGTTTTTAGGTTCAAGTTCTATTAGAAATAGCGGTATTGATATGGATGATTTCTGTAACATTTGCCTCAAGTTACCTACTTACTTGAGGTGGCGCAGCGCGGCGGCCTGCTTTTTCAACTAAAAATTTGCTTTAGATTTTAAACTGATGTCAAATATATGAAAAGGAATGCGGTTTGTTATTACGAAAAATTAGAATTTCCGTTTGTCGTTTGCTTTCGTTAAAAACTAACAATCAGTCGAGTGGAACTAAGTATTCTAAGTGATTTCTGTTTGATAGATTCGCTGAATCGAGATATAATATCGAGAAACAGAATTTCATGAAATCTCGTATCTTAAATTCTCGGGTACTAACAACTTAAGGAGAAAGTAGTACATCGATAGGAAATACATAATTGTCAATGTTTCTTAGTAAAAGTATATCGTGGAGAAGTTTCTTTTCATTCGATACTCGGTAATGTTTCGAAGTTCGACGCTGTGTTCATGCTTTTCTAGATGATTTTCTGCTATCGAGAACAATATTTCTAAATGGAATTTCTGAATGCGATCTCTGTGCTCGCTCAGAGCGAATGATTTATTTTTCATTCGATTTTTAAAAATTCACATTTTAAATGCTATTTAATATTCAATTTTATTACAATTAATAAAAATCGAATAAATTCAAACGCCGGATTATGTCGATTAATTTGATTATAATCGAAGAGTACGTCAAAGAGCAAAAACTGAATCGCTTCTTGAGACTTCTGAACAATTTTTAAAGGGTTTATCCATGTAATCAAGCTCAATCTTTGTCTTTCCGATGTTTCCTAAGTAATTTCAAAATAGTTTCCGAAAGTTGAACACGACGTTAACCTAAATGAATTCCTATTGTCGATTAGGGAGAATTCGTTCTTCATCTTTACCGTTCTTGTATAACAATTTTAGATGGAATTTTCTTAATTTGTTACTTTAGCTGGCATCTCGCTTGCGTTTGTTGCGAAAAATTAAATCAACAACACATGCTGTTTCGATAACGAAATTAGGGTTATCACCTCCAACGTTCATCACACTCTACACTCTTTTATGTTTATTACATACTATAATTAAAGCACAAGTTACATAGTGTGTTAAAAATCTCTTTGAATAATGAACGTCCGATAATTCATCCACGAATATACATGATAATTCATTCACGAAAAAACATTTGGTTTCATCATAGTGTTGCATTTTTTATCATGACACAGTACGCTAAAAGCGAGTATTAACTATCCTATCTGTATGTAGAGCATGGGTTCTTTTATGTGTATTTTCGCTACATGCAAATGGTAAAGGCATACGTTTCAATAAATGTATACATTAACTGTACTTACGCTTTAACTCCAACATATCTTCCGAAATCTCTCTCTCTCTCTCTCTCTCTCTCTCTCTCTCTCTCTTTTTCTCGACATTTATAACCGTAAAAAACTTATTTTTTTGTAATTATAAGCATTTACAAAGAAAGATGAAATACATGTAAATGTATATTTACTTAATTAGGAATGTAATTGCATAGTATCGAAGTAGCAGTTATATACTTATATACTTTCGGTAATCATGGTTTCTAGGTGATCATCGAACAATTTTCATGTCTGATTATTCATTCTAGTTTAAGATTCTTAGTAAAAGTCAAAGTAAAAGAAGACAATATCCGCCTGTAAGTGAATTTTGCGTGATTAAACCAAAACTAAAGTGATAGCAAAAATTTTGAAAGGAAACAGCAAAGAAGAAACATTACATTCATGTAGCGCATCTGAGAGATAATTTATAATATACAAATTTGTGATGCTGAATGATACTACGTAGATGAATGTACTGGGTGCAAAGAAAGTAGGACAGTAAGGTCAAAATTGTTTTTATTGCAATGTATTCTATTTATCACGAGGAACAAAAGTCTCAAAGGAACCATAGATCATAAATGACTTCAGGAAAAAATGTTAAAATTTTAATAGTTTTTAAACTGGCTTCATTTATAATATATTTATACTTGTATATTTATATTTACATTTGTGTTCATATTTGCATTTATTTTTAGCAAGAGAAATAACTAAGCAGGAACTTACAGATGTTGATACATCTGTATCATACAGGATACAGAAATAATGGAAGATCTTTATGTGCAGAAAAAGTTCCGTGACGATACAACTTTCAGCGTTATAGTTCAACAATTTAGTGATCAAGAATTAATATTGCGATATTTAAATCTATATCAAAGATCATATCGGCGCCGTATTCTTAAAGAACAGGTTAATTATCGTCTTTGCTCGTGCATATTTACCAATTAGCGTACATAGAATAGATCGTCAAATCAATTATTTGATATCTATCTTATCAATCAATCATATCAAATAAAATTCTCCGCGTTCAAGCACTTCAAATAGCTATGTCACTCGACGAAATTTTTACCATTGGATGATGCTTAACACATTGTTGATCGACAATTTTACTGGGAATTTATCTCATGTCACCGGCTATTATTTCGTAATTGGATGCGCAAGTAAAACAATATAACTAAACTTTAATAAATTTTATTTATTATTCAACTCTTAATATTTCCTTTTCGTATGATAAACAGTGTAACAATTACCTACGTGTAATGGTACACAACACTGTATGATCTCCAACAGCGCACTGAGAAAACGACGCTGATGCGAAAAAAAGCGCATCACGAGTTTACTCGTGGCCCATCGGTAACGTTCAGCCATGAAAACACGAGTTAACTCATGACCGGTCAACAATTTGTTAACTTACAATTATACTTTTTGAACCGTGTGATAAAAGCAGTGGCGTTTTTAGTTAATAAATACTAGGATTTAGATTCGTGAAAAATCACATGCAATGAAGATTTAATCAAAGATAGACAGAAATTATGTGCCTCCGTTGTTAACGGATATATTATATTTGTGATTTTTGCGTTCACGAATTCTTAGCAAATTACGCGAAGATAAAATACAGGCATCGATTCTATCTATTTCATGTATGATTCCTCATGCTTCATCTCATAGTCGACTGACCCATCAATTTTGGAATGAACTGTTTGTAATACCGTGAACTGTCCATATCACTCCTCATGGACCTTCTCGTTTTCCAAATTCAGTATCAGCAGACTTCTTTCTTTTTGGAGTAAAATATATCGTTCGGAGTTCGGCTTGATAATTTACAACCGTTGAAAAATCATGTCAAATTGAATATATACTTCCTGTCAACTAGGAGCAAAAATAAATATGTGCAAAGAGAACAAAATCTTTTTTATATTAATGTGTTCTATTTATGATTACGAATACCTGTCAAAATCATTTTGGTAGAAAAGAAAGCGGGGTGGAATACATCGAATTGAACGTTGTTTTTGTTATCTGAATTGCAGAATTATACGTAGTTTTGAGGAGAAATTTTATCAAAGTGAGAAGTGCGAGTTCGGGACTGTTTAAATGGCAAGGAGAAAAGAAAGATATGCAATATATAGTGATAGATTTTGGATATTAACCTATGTCAATAGATACTACTTTTCTTGTATTTGATGGCAGAATGAAAACACATAGTGAATAAAGTCAGTTTCAGAATCATTAAAACTTTATTTTTTTCCAGTAAAAAGAGTCATTTGTGAGCTATGGTTCCTGTGAGATTTTTCTTTCTTATGATGAGTAGAATACGTTGCAATAAAAAAATTTAACCTGAAATTTCGACTTCAACGTCGTTTTGCATCCACTTTTTTTGCAAACCTTTATGGATCCGAAGGTGTATGCTATATCCTCTTCACACTTACTTTCTTTGCAACCTATATATACAATTTATACAAGTTGTCGTACTTTTGCCATTTGCATGCTAGTAAACAAACGGGCAGCAAAATGTATGTTACACGCAAAAATAATACAGTATCCGAGCTTCCTCGACGATCAAAACGCATCGATAATCCAGTAGCCTCCATTCGATCGAGTTTTATTGTTTAATCGAGTTTTACTTGTATCCAAACTATCAGTTTCACTGTACTAATAAATCTAAGAAGTCTAAGAAGTCTTAGAAGTTTAAGGATCTAAGGGTTTAAGAAGGATATAAGGAGTTGAAAAGCTCCTAGTCTTGATCAAGGAAAACGAAGAACGTTTAAACAACGTGGGTTCTAAAGTCAATACTTCTAGTGCAAAATATAATTTGTATGTACCTCTACGTAAAGATCCTCAAACCACTTGATTTTTTCGTATATACAAGATAATGTAGATAAGTTTCAGCAAACATACTTGGCGTAAAATATTTTTCGGATGATCTTTGCCTATAACGTATACACATAAGTATTATACACACGAATAGAATATCTTTGAATCGTCTTCTGTATCTCTAATGTCTAACGCGTGTCAAGACGATTCAACCGAGGATTATTTATAAAGCACTGCCAACTCTGGTTGATCTATGAAAGCTGAAGCCTCGAAACGCTTTTTCCGATTGTAACAACAAACAATACGAACGACAGAACTGATTTCTGATGGAGATAAACATGGAAGAAATTGTACAATTAGTTTTCCTAACAATCTGTCGCATTTACTTTATCACGATCAATCCCGATTATTATTTTCTTTTCTTCTTTCGGAACGTTTAATTGATCGGTAGTTGGATTATCTCGTCGCACGATAGCGAATTCGCATTATGTAGATCAGAGAGGATCGTAGAGTTAATTTCAGTATGTCAGTTATCCCGTTGCTTGTCATGGGAGTTGTTCCCATCTTTTCGCCTGAGAACACAACGAAGAGACAAAGAAAGAGAGAGAAAGTTATTTTATGACTAAGAAGGGTAAAACAAATTTTTACGCAATTATAATTATACAGTAGCTCGAATAAAATATCTTATTGGTTAACACGTGGATTCCTGTCTCTTCACTGTTCGATTTCCTTTATTTTTCTTGTTATTTCGTGAATTGTCGTTGAAAAGAAAGAGAATATTTGATGCGAAGCTACGTAGTGAATCCCTGGTATCCCTTCTTCGTATTAACGTTTTATTAAGGAATATATTATATCTATTTAAAGAATATAACAAAAAATTCAGTGAACGAAGGTATTTAAGGAAGGAAATAAAGTTAATGAAAATATCTTCGATGATAAAGAGATCTCTAGTTCTTAAACATTCGTGGCGTTGTATATATCCCAGAGAAAAAGATGTTTAAGTATTGTTCGAGATCTTTTCTCCAACCATTTTTTCCAGTTTCTTGTTTTGAAGAAATACATATACTTTTATGTATATATGTACATGAAGCAAATGGAGGTATTTACTTTTCTTTGTTTCGTGTTTCGATCATGAAGCTTGATGTAATGATATTACGTAATAATTAAATTGCACAGATGGTGAACGTTACAGATATCGTAAAGAAAATTTTTTATCAGCAAAAAGAAAGTTGACCGGATTTCAACAATTGCGGCGGTATAGTAATATAAAAACGTACAATTAAATTTCGGCATATGATGAAACAATTGTTAACTTGTTGAGACTGTTGAAATTACAAGTATTTTGCTATCCGTTGACAGAGAATCAACTCATAATTCGAAAGTGTACTCATCCACACACGATATCCGTTTATCGAATGTAACAATTAAGTTGATTATGATCTTCTAGGCTCAGATAATCAGGGTTTAATCATTTTATACCATAATATTTGCTTCACGAATAATGTTCGGTAAGCGATGTTTGTTACGTATAATAGTTGTATAAGTATGGTCGACTTGCTGGTTTGTCGATGAAAAAGGAAAATAAGAGAAGAGAGGAATATGGTTGTGTAACTGAAACAAGCAAACGTTTATATGTATGTATATGGCTTCTTATTAGTCTAACAGTTCAATGTATGTATATTAAGGTGCATATAATAATTATACCCACTTGCATTGTAATAGACGACTTTCTATCAGCAGGTTGGCAAAAACCACCGACAAATGCAAAACTCTGTATAAAAGATGTAGAATAATGGAACGGAATCATGCAAATATTTGTGAACATATTGTAGTCAGTATCATGAGGAAATAAAGACAAGGCTTCGTGTGTCATATTTTTTTTTTTTATTTGTTTTATTAAATTTTTACAATTTGTCCAGAAGGACATTTGGTAAAATGTTATAGCTTAGAGAATAAAAGAATAAAAAATAAAAAAATAAAAATAAATAAATAAAAATAAATCGTGTGTCATATGAAGCCGTACGATAAACATTATTCCGTCGCCTCTTTTTCTTGTCTACTTGTCGTCTTCACCTAATTACGTCATACTCACGTTACGACTGCTAGTCATAACGATAGTATTTTACATTTGAATTTCTTCAAAACGTTACTCGTTCTAGTAGTTATCGATATTTATCGTAATTTAAATTTTGTTCGACGATATTGAAGAAAAATCAACTTTTCCATTTTGAGATACTATTTCTATCGTTTGTGGTTCCTTATCCAACGCACAAGATGAACGCGTATGTCATTTTCATTTTGAAAATATTCAGTATCAACCAAAATTTTATTTACCTATTTATTTAATGTCACATCCGTGATTATGATACTTGTGTCTATAAAAAGTTGATATAAAATTGAAACCTATTTTTTTTTAAAAAATTTAAGGAGCTTTTGCGCTTATTTTACCAGTCTATTAATATGTACTAATATTAAACTAACGAGATATGACCAAAAACTGAGAGAATTGTGTGTCTGCGTATCGATGGTAAATGACAAACGACGGAGAATGTATTCAGAAATTTGAGATGCGTAGTGATGATTTTATTTTTTTAGTTCACACATATTGTTAATGTCACGGTGTGAGATTGGTGAACGACAGAGAGTAGGATATGCAAGTGAAAATAAAACGAGAAAATAAGATCGTAGCGGATTAGATTTATTCGTATCAAAAATGAAGCGAAATGGAACGGAGAAAGACCCGTGCAAGATACGTATCAATTTTCCATAGATAGGTTTATCGAGAAGAAGAATTCTTCAAGTAACGAAGAAAATATCGTTTGCAGTCCTTAGGTCTATTGCACGCCCTTACAAATTACGGAGAAAGCGGATATTTGTCTAACGGAAAAGCAGGTTTTTCCCATAAACAATGACACCCATGAGCCACGTTGGCAGGAGACTTTCTCCTCCTATCTTTATTTATTCCTAACGAAAAGTGTGAACAATGAATTCGCGTTCTTAGTTCAAAAGATACACACCACCGAGCTTTCCTCCGTAATAACACGAAAACGGACTTCACTGCTTCTACGACATTAGTTCAGTCAATACTCCGGCACCAAGTCACCTACGGATCAATCAATCGGACTGCTTCTACTACATTACTACATTCAACTGCAAGGGACTTGTTCTACTACGACAGAACAGTCAACGTCTCTCTATCGGGTCTTCACCCGTCAAACATTCGTCCACGACATTTACATCTTACGAAACGGTGTAACTCTTTCTTGTACAAGTTGTTGAAAATATAGTTTTTATAGCCTGTTAATCGCAGTGTTGTACTACACCAACCACCCCTATTATCCCAAAAGAAATAAGGGAATCGACTTGTTCGTGGTGTCGATTATTATAATCGTAACAGGATTTTACGGTTCCCGTTGACGCGCTTCCTCGTGATCGCGTCTCCCCGCGATTGGTAGAAAATATACCATCAATTTGATATCGGATACACATGTGAAATACGCACTCGTAAAGTAAAACAAGACAAGCGACAAAAATCGTCGGAAGTGAGGAATATTCCGCGGATGTTCACTGAAAGCGGAGACTAAACTTTGCGGATACAAATACTGTTACAAAAGTGACACTTTTAAATAAAACGAAACGAAATTAATTCTCTGCCAGCATCCTATCTATCGATTGGAAACGAATTTCAACATAAAGTATTCTGAATATTTAACATTGAAATAACTGTAAACTGTATTTAAAACCAACAAGAAATTTTCTACGCAAAAGAGTAGATATTTATTTTTTAGATTAATGGATAACTTTTTAAAATATTTTCATTGTTAATGTCTTACTGTATTAGTATTTAGTAAATTATATATGCATACCTTTATTTTCGGCTTTACGACCTTAAAAAAGACTTTGCTCCGAGTCTGTTTACAGTATCGCTTTACTTAACCTAATGACTGTACCTATGTCTATAATTTAACGTTTTTAATCTTTCATGTCTAATTTTTAATTTCTCCCCCCGCCCCCTCTCTCCTCTCATTATCCTTTCCACCACCCTTTCATTTCACCACTCCCCTTGATCATTTTATTACCTCTTCTCTTTCACTACCATTGACTATGTCCTTCATTCACGAATTTCAACTTCGCAGTTTTTCGCATTCTTTAACCGTATGTTCTAGCGTGCTCCGTCCTTCATGATAAGTCTCGCACTTCCTCTTCTTCTTCCTAGATCCTGTTCCTTCTTTCTGTATTACTGCATCTCGCTCTTGCCCTCAAATCTTTCCAAATACTCTGGAGTACATTTGTCGTTATTTCCTTGTACCTTATATTATACTTTGCACGTTCTATCATGTTATATATCGGGTTCACATCATGATTAGAGTTAGGGGCGTGTAATGAATATTTTCTGGAATTAGCCATCGTCCTTATGCAATCGAGGTAATGTTGATTAGCGCAAGTGTAAGTATTACAGAATCGACAAGTAACCGCGGTGATTAGACACTAATGGCAATAGTCTTAGGTTCGATAACGAATCCGCGGTCAACGGGATAACAAATATACTCTCTTCCAAAGTCTAAGTCGGACTCGTAGTTAAAAACGTGAAGTACCCACTGATCGTAAAGACGTTGTTTTACTCGCTGACGAGATCACACGAGAATGTGTTTTCCGTCGCGGTGATGCTGCAGAGCAAAACTATGAAGGGGTGTGTCTAAGGGCACGAGATCATCGGATTTGTCGAGGAAAGCCTCCGCTCGGAAAGTGAGGGAAATGGACGTTACTGTTAATTGGTTAATTTCTATGTTGGTGGTTAGGAAAGGATGATAGCCGCCCTTGAGAGAAAGTTGCTAGCGGGAAGCGTCGTTCGTGAGGAAAAGCAGATTTCCCGTATCTTCTCGTAGTAGGTGATAGATTTAGAGACTGTTACGATAAAGACTGTTTGTCCGTTTGAAGGACCTTAGTTAACTACATCTTAAGATTTATAGCGGGTCCTCAGCCTAGCTGAACATGTACTGTGGAGATACATCGATATTTGATAATCATCTTGCCCGAAGAATAGGGTCTGTGTGTGACGCGCCACGGGGCAGAAATCATTGCAATGTTTACTGTCGAGTGCCGTTACAACTATTTTTTTTTTTAAGGAGAGTTATACAATTACTCTATACCTCTATTAGGTAAAAGCGTTCATCCCGTGACCGCGGTTACACTCGGCGACTAGTTGTCGCCTTGAGCCCAAGCTCAATAAACAATAAAACTGAGAAATAGCTGTTTATGAGTTAAGTCAATTGTGATTATCCGAGATTTATAATAGTGGGCTTTAAATTATTTAGAAGCTTTATTTATTTAAAGTTTGCAATTCTATAACAGTTTCAATAAAACACTTAAGCAATATTCATCGACTTCCAAAAACAATAGAATAGAAACTTTTTCCGCGGAATCATGCAGTCTTCTTTCAATTCTTTAATATTTTTAGATATTAATGATAGAATGTTAAAAATTGATTGATTCTAAGAATTGATTAATTATTTAGATCAAAAGTGTTCTATTCCCACTTGAAATGTACTAATACAATTAGTCGATGTCGCTTCCAATAAAAAGAAGCAAATTGTACGGAAGAAACTTAACGAAGCCTCTGATATTTTCGTAAGAAACGTCACATAGACGAGTATTTATATCGATAGTTTCCTAACATGTCTTAACACGTCTTTTTATTAATAATAATTTCGAAGTGTACACATGCACACTCCAGACAAAAAGAATTAGTGCAAGTCACATCAGCTGTATCGGCTGAGAATTTAAACAATATATTTCAAGAATGGAATATACAAAGTAAAGAAAAGGCAGTTGTAAAACAACAAATATGTTAAGAACATAAGAAATTTAGAAAGTAATATAGCCCAAAAAAATAACACGTTCAAGTCAAGGTTTAATAACGATTCATCAAGAATGCCGACGTACGGTAACGTACTTTAAATCAAGTTGCTTAACAAAAAACAAATTATTTGAAATGCAGAACATAGTCAAACTGCTTAATAATAGATTAATACGTAATTAGCTTTTAATATTTAATACCTAATGATAAATTAATACAAGTCGATACTCGTTGGAACTCAACTTATGAAATCTACGACAGATTGATGGAACAAAAACAAGCTGTAACGACAACATTATCTTATTTTAATATTTCTTTCGATTTTCTGACAACATGTGAATGGAACTTATTATCTCAATGTTTGCTAGTGTTGGAGTCATCTCTTTATTTAACATCTGAAGTGATTTGTAAATCGCAATTATCCATCTCTAAAGTTATGACAGCTGTAAAAGAGTTATACGTCTGTCTTTAATTAGATAGTGATAATATGTTAGGTGTGAAATTAAAAAAAACGACGAAAAAAATATTTCAACGACATTGAAACCTACACGATGTATGCTATGGCGACAATTCTCGATCTCCGTTTCTAGCTTTCAAGATTTAATTTAAACGAAACCGCTGAAAATGCAAAAGTATTACTAGTAGATCATATTTCCAACAAATATTCCAGATACCACATTAAATACAAATAGTATCACACCTGTAGTAAATAATTTGTTATTGTGTACATCTTTCGACGGTGAAGTATGCCATTGTCGCAGAGCCATAAATTAGCAATAGAAAAACCAGGAGGGTCTAACGAATATCCCGCAGGCTATCGAAATAATAACGTAGACAATGTCCCAGAGTCAGAAGACAGTAACAGCATGGCCACCTCGAACCTGAGTACCGGCGACACACCCCGTGACACCCCTTTCATAAGAGCCAAACCCAACCTTCCCAAAATCAGCTCTCGACACTCTGTTCTAACATTCTTAACCGTCACTCTGTTAAATTCAGCAATAGACATAGCACAATAGCTAACAACCACCAAAACCCTCTAATTACTCAACTACTCGACACGTCGGAATAGATCCGCAGGCTAAAAAGACATTACACCTTAGACCTAAGCACTAGATTCAAATAGAATCAAACATACTATAAACACTTATTAACCATGTTATAGTACCACGCCAGATAAATTTAAAATTCTCTAACGAGAATTGATTGTAAAATAAACGTAAAAAAAAGCTCTGTTGAATTCATATAATAAACTCTGCCACCATATCTAAAGTCCAAATTTTTCTTACCTTGCTCGTGAAACGTTTAAACCTACGCGAAATCATTCGAACGATACGAAGAAACGACCAGTGATTTTTTAATTTCACCACTCCCCGTGTCTTCGACGTGACACCATCATAATTTAATTTTTACTAGTAGTTGCGGACCAATAAACGAATTACGACGTTATATAGCGGAAAGTTTCATAAACGGATATTGTAATCCACTAGATTATTGAAGACATAATGCTACCAAGTACGGAAATCTTTCGTAATTGGCAAACAAAATTTTAGCGTGCCCTGCAGTACCAGTTACCGGCAAAAGTAATTTTTCTAAAGGAGGAAATATTCTCGACCATAAAAGAAAAAGAATAAAAGACACCTTGAATACAATTTTATTATTACATAAGTGATAAAGAATAAATGATTTCATAAAATTTAGCATTACTTAATTTATTTTTCGGCTAAAATTTACTGAATTTTTAATTTTGTGCAATATTGTGTATTTCATCTATTTTTATTTTTATATGTTGTTAAAAAATGAAATAATAATTTTATCTTTCGGCAAACTTTGTTTTAGTCATTGAAAATCTTTCTGCGTTACATATTCTTTTGTACTCTACCTCACTTATTTCGTTATTTCTTTCAAAACCATATGATCCCTATTCGTCCTCTTTGACATCGCCTATGCGTTATTCTTACGTCTCCTCTTCCCCCATACATCTTCATCGATGACGTCATCGATATTCGAACAATGATCAAGTCCATAGAGAAAGATAGTAACAAAGAGGATTACATACTAAAAATTAAAAACAATTAGGTTAAAATCCTGTCGGCCAATCCAGACTCCTACAGAAAAATAAGAAAGTTACTAAAAACTCTGAACGCAAATTTCCACACATATCAACTGAAACAAAAAAGACTTTCTCGTGTAGTACAACGCAACATCCATCACTCAGCTAGATGAACACAAACTTGAACTCTTATATCATGGCCATGAAGTAACCAATATTAACAATATCAGAATCACAAAAAACCCACTATCTTTATTCTTTGTTGATTTAAAGCAAAAACCAAACAACAAAGAAATTTATAATATCAATCGATTAATGAACTCAGTAATAACCTTTTACCTTTTACAAAAAAAAAGATAGTTCAGTGTAAAAGGTGCCAGAGATGCGGCCATACGCAGAAATATTGCAACCGCGATTACTGCTGCGTCAAATGTGCAGGTCTGTGCAGATCCAATGCACTAAATCAGCAGAAACTCCTGTGAAATGTATCCACTGTCAAGGAGACCACCCGCGAACTACAAAGGCTGCTCAGTTTACAAAATAACAACTATATAACAACAAGTACACTAAACCCAGAGTAAAGGACCTCACGATTCCAACACTCATCCCAGAAAAACTATCAACTCCTTCAATCTCCCATGCACAGATAGTTCAAGAAGTACAAACCAGACCGATAATCCATAATGAACATTTCCAAAATGTTCCAGTCCCTGTTCCCAGTCCACAAAGAACAAATAACCTCGATAGGCTCGAAAAATTAATCGAACAGCAATCAGAGCAAATTAAAAGCTTGCTATCACTGCTTACACTCCTTGTGAGCAAACTACACTGCGACGTAAAATAAAACCATTAAACATAGCTCTTTGGAATGCCAACGGTCTAGCTCAGCACAAATACGAACTAGAACTCTTCTTAAAACTACAAGAAATTGATGAAATCCTCATATCTGAAACTCACTTCACCGATAAAAATTACCTAAAAATAAATGGTTAAAACTTCTATCATACCCAACATCCCAGCGGAAAGGCCCATGGCGGCACCGGAATTATCATCAAAACCAGCATAAAACATTATGAGCTTCCATCATTCCAGAAGGACTACCTCCAAGCCACAAACGTAGCAATAGAAGATTGGCATGGTCCAATCACCATGTCAGCAGTATACTACCCTCCTAGACACTCTATCTCTAAAGAAGACTTCGATAACTTCCTCGAAGACCTTGGCGATAGATTCATAACAGGAGGAGACTACAACGCTAAAAATACCCAATAGGGCAGCAGACTTATTACAGGAAGGGGTAAAAATCTACTGAACAGTATAAACACCAACAGACTTAATTACCTCAGTACAAACAAACCCACTTACTGGCCGACTGACAATAACAAACTACCTGACATATTGAACTTCTTCATAACCAAAATTTGTTCACAACCAACTCACCAACTGGCAACTCTTTAGGGAAATCTTCACTCATACAACATCAGCCTCAATTAGCTTAAAAATCAACTAAGATATAAAAGCAGCCGCCGAATACCTAAACACCAGCATAGTAAACGCTATCCGTTCTTTCACACCTATGAAGAGCTTCGACAATAGACACGAATATGCCCACCACATATTTAAAAAAATCAGAGAAAAACGCAGACTTAGAAGAATATGGCAGAGCCATAGAACACCCGACGACAAGCGTAAGCTAAATAATGCAACAAGACAACTCACAAAAAAACTTAGAAACTATAGAAACGACTGTTTTCAAAAATACCTTGCCAACCTATCTCCCACAGCTGACTCTAACTACTCACTATGGAAGGCATCCAGGAAACTCTCTCATCCTCTGCTAACAATCCCTCCAATTCGCTGTCCGCAATGTGGATGGGCGCGTAGCCCTACACGAAAAGCTAATTTGTTTGCCAGTCATCTAACTAACGTCTTCAAACCAAATGCCCCCACTACTCCAGACGAAATAACTGAATATCCGCACTCTCCCTTCCAGATGTCTCCTCCTATTGAGCATTTCTCATCACTAGAAGTCATAGAATTAATAACAACGCCTAAATCCCAAAAAAGCATCGGGGCGTGATCTGATAAGTAACAAAGCCATTAAGGAGGTTCTCATAAAAGGGATTGCAATCATCACTTCCATTTTTAATGCAATTCTCCGCCTTCAATACTATCCCAAGTCCTGGACAATATCATTGATTACTCTCATTCCCAAACCTGGAAAACCAATACATGAAACCAGCTTTTATCGGACATAGTCTTCTGCCCACCTTGTCCAAACTATTCGAGAAGATGCTAATGATACGACTCCTGCCACTCTTAGAGGATCTAAAAACACTGCCAGATCACCAATTCGGTTTCCGAAAGTAACATTCTACGACAGAGCAAATTCATCGTTTAACTCACATAATCACCCAAAACTTAGAAAAGAAAAAATATTGGAGTGCGATATTTCTAGACATTCAACAAGCATTCGACAAAGTATGGCATGAATGACTTTTGTTCAAACTAAAGAAAATGCTACCACACACTTACTACTCCATACTAAAATCTTAGATAAATCCAAACAACTCAAAGCAAAATTTAAAAAATTCTACTGGCTCATCGGCCGACGTTCCAACTAAAACACGCAAAGTAAAATTACATTATACATGGCCATATGAAAACCTGTTTGGACCTATGGAATCCAACTATGGGGAACAGCAAGTAGTTCCAACATAGAAATTCTTCAACGATTCCAATCGAAAACCTTAAGATCCCTAATAGATGCATCTTGGTACGTCACCAACGAAATAATACATCACGACCTCAATATACCCACAGTCAAAGAAGAAATATCCAAATTCAGCAATAGACGTAGCACAATAGCTAACAACCACCAAAATCCTCTAATTACTCAACTACTCGACACGTCGGAACAGATCCGCAGGCTAAAAAGACATTACACCTTAGACCTAAGCACTAGATTTAAATAGAATCAAACATACTATAAATACTTATTAATCATGTCATAGTACCACGCCAGATAAATGTACTTAAAATTCTCTAACAAGAATTGATTATAAATTAAATGCAAATAAAAAAAAAAATTCTTATGTCTATGTTATCTTTGTTAAAGTTGGTCAATCACGAATTCTTTTGATGAGAGTTGGCAGTTTGTTAGATCGCAATGTAATAATATAATTTTTCTGATTGTAACATTTTTATCTGAATTTTCTTTAACATATTGCTGAGAGTTTCCCGACTAAAACACGGCCAATCAAGATATACTAATTTGAATCGTATTCACTCACTTTACGCATTTTACATAGACTGTTACTCGATTCATATCAATGAAGAAATATCACACCAAGCAATTGAAAAAGTTTCGTGCAGCAAAAGTTAAAAGTAAAAATGTTGTATCGCCGTTTTTATTATACCACTTTTGTATCCCTATTTTAATACACCGATATGCTGGCATTTAAATATATTGATTATTCAATCTCTTATTTCATCCTTCTTTATATGACCTATCGACTATCAAGAGCGATAAAAGCTCCCTGCACATTGCCAGTCGTCAGACTCGAGTTTACGAACGATTCAAAATAACCAATTCTTTCAAGACTTCCAAGACGATCAGGATTTTTGAGACTTATAAGACGATCAAGACTTTCAAAACTTTCACGAGTTCAAAGCTTTGAATTATATTCGAAGTGATTTGAATCTCCACAGTTTTGAAAGAGTTCGAACTATTTCAAAGTTCTTTTCTTTCTAATTTCGCAAATTTCTTTCGATGTTTAGATTCGAACGGCTCGTCACTGCTGCACATTTACTGATAGACCGTGTATCGCACATACAGGAAAGTATCACCTCCAACAAATTTTTCAAATTTTATGTTTAACCTCAATGAAATTTCACGATGACACCAGTTTTGAAATGTAAAATATATCAAAGAAAACCCAAAAGAAAATTAAGTATACTTTGTTACATATTATTAATTAATCGATTTCATAATCGGTAAATTTCAATATCAATGTAACATGTAGATTTCTGGTAGACGTAGAAGATTATCATTTTTGATGTATAATTTTAAATAAATACCGGAAGAAATTGTCATCTGAGATTTCAATCACCTTTACCCTAAATTCCGTCTCCGACATAAGATAGGTACTCTCGCGTGTTAGTCGAGCAACATATACACAAATACGAATGTTTTATTGCAGGTTTGATTAATGTGCCGAAAAGTCACATTTATCTCGAATATATTTCAAAGATAATTTCAATGGAAATTAACTGTCCATCCCAGAATGATCTTGAAGCAAATTTGATACGAGGAGTAGTATTTCATTAGAGAATTGCCGATAATCTTATTCTCCCACTAACTACTATTGTAGCAGTTCAAACACAATTAGCTTGATTATTTTTATCTACAATTCAGTTGATATTTCTAGATTCTTCTTTCATAATTAAATATGTTATATGTATTATTAAAAGGAATTAAATAATTGTACAACTGCTTAAAAATTTGTGAACTTGTTATTTGGTTTGTGAAAATGGTAATTATTTACAAATAGGAACATCTCACCGATTTAGATAACCTTGGAATATGTTGTCAAGATCATTATCCTGAAAAACTCTTTCCTATACAGGATGTTCGGCTACAAGTGTAAAAAATTTAAGAAGTGATTGTTAAAATTAAAATAAGATGAAAATCAAGAATAAAGAAGTTGCGTTCTCGGTTTTATTTTTTAGTTATTGACAATTCAGAGTTAGCCAAAATATCCCTGTGTGCGAGCAAATATTCTTACATGAACGAAACTAGGTCAGTTTAAGCAATGGGGTGCAGGGATCCTTCAATCGAAAGACGGGTAGCAGTCTCGTACAAGTCGAACAGCAGAACATTATGACATTTGAAACCATAACTCCTTGTACCTACTCATTAAAATCCATAACGGCTTATCGAAAAGAGTCTCATGGAATTTTCGAGTAGAGAGGATTAATGTTTCCTGTAAGTTCTTGCCTTCATACATAATTAGTAAACGATAGCACATATAAAAACTGTTAATACAAATTTCGTACATACACTGCAATCTTCCCATACGCGGGTATCCATAGAAAGATCATACACGCATGGCGAGTATATAGACTGTTTGCAGAAAAATGGTAACGAAAATACCAATCGTTTTATATCACAGTAAATATTCAAAATGTTCAATAACTTCTATTTTCTCTATTTTCTTATATACAAAGTGAAGAATAAGAACGATACACACAACATGCATTATATGCATACTGCACACCTAAATCGCACGCGTTGGAACTAAACAAAAAAGATTAAAAAATAACAAAGAATATAAAAAGAATGGAAATAAAAAGAGCGAAATATAACAGAAATGTAGCAGAATAGCTTAAATCTATATTAAATCTACAACTAATTCCAACTTTATGTTTATACAATTCTTCTAACGTTTCTCTGTGGCTGTTGAAATGATTATATCCTTCCAGATCTGTTTTATCCTTTTACCAAATTTCTAGAATCGCTAAAACATGTTATGTAACAAGGTAGTAGTGGAAAGTTCATCCAAAGCAAAAACTTAAACGACCTATTTAACGCGATAAATATAATTTTTCATTTGGTTCTACATTAATTTATACTATTACACATTACTCCATAAAATGATACCTTCATTAATTCTTCGAATATAAGTTTAAACAACTTTTTTTAAGTTTTTTTTGCTTCTTCATTTTTTATTTCATGTATATTGTAATATGCAGTGATCAGTAATTTGAGTGGAAAATGTATGTGGTCATGAATTAATATTGCGATATCTAAATGCAAATCAGCCCCGTATCAATTGACAAAAAGAACAACGGGTTAATTATCGCTTTTGCTCGTGCTTATCTACTACTGAATTTACATAAAATAGTTCGTCAAGTAAGAATCAATCACATAAATAATTAAAAAAAAGGCTTATGATCTTACAAAATTTACCGCTTTCAAGTGATCCAACCAAATGGCAAAACTATTCAACGAAGAGGGAAGATTTTGCCGTTGGATGTTACTTAAGTAGCAACACGATCCACATTTTCGGTGCGTGTATTATTTAAGGATGAAAGCAATTTCTCAAGTTGTAGCATCCTCAATTGACAAAGTGCCAGAATTTGCGAATTTTATCAAATTAATCAATATATTGTTACACGCATATATTATTGCATGAACAGACTAAATAGTATTCTCTTTTAAACGGATGAACGTACTTTTCCATGTTCAACCGGTCACAGATGAAAGTAATTATACGATGGGTGGTTGATAAATTATAACAAAAGGACTGCTTCCCATTTTAGATTATTTACTCGTCACTTTACACCTAGGGAAATCATTTCCTCATCTTCTGAGTTTGATTAACTTCGACGATATGGTCAACAAGGGCTCTAGGACGCTACTATAATTATCAAAGGGATATTTCATGTAGAAAGAAACTTTTTCGACGTGGGCGTTGTGATATACAATGCAAATGAACGTAGTTCTTCAAAATACAAAGATAAAATCAATCTTTCACTGATGATCGATAGATTAATTTATAGACGTCTGAAATATTATTTTATTTTAAATGTAGATGAAATTAAAATTAAATTTATAGTTATACAAATCTTGTATATGTATCGACGATGCCAGGTTAAATATACAAGATTTAGTAAATATATATAAAAAAAAAAAAGAAAATTTCATTTGAACATTTCATATACATATGTCGGAGATGAAAGGACAACGGGGCCACCCGTTGGAATTACTTGGAAAAACCTCAATAGCATTCACGAAAAAACGCAAACACAGCCATTCGAAACTTGAGACAATGAGCTTTGGCTCGAGGCGACGACCGGTCGCCGAGTGTAGCCACGGTCACGGGATGAACGTTCTACCTAACAGAGATATGAAGTTACATAGCTTTCCTTTAAAGAATTGGCCGTACCGGCACTTGACAATGAAACATTCCAGCGGCCACACACAGACCCCATTCTTTGGGTAAGATGGTCGCCAGATGCCGACGCATCATTCGCAGTTTATGTTCAGATAGCCTGAGAAACCGTTACAGATTTTAGGATCTGGTTAACTAAAGTCCTTTAGATTGGCAAATAGTCTTTACTATATCAGCCCGTATACCTGTCACCTATTGCGGCAAGATACGTGAGATCTGTTTTCCTCACGTACGACGTTTCCCGCTAGGAGCTCTCTCTCGAGAGCGGCTAGCATCCTTTTCTAACCACCAACATGGAGATTAACCAATTAACAGCAACGTCTATTTCCCTCACCCTCCGAGTGGAGGTTTTCTTTGACGAATCCTATGACCTCGTGCCCTTAGGCACATCCCACCATAGTTTTCCTCTGCAGCGTCGTCGCGACGGAAAGTCATTCTTTTTCTTACAGTTGCACTAGTTAGATACCTATTGTGTTTGTACGATCAGTGAATAATCTACATCTTAGTAAAGAGTTAATCAAGCGATTCTTGCATCACAAGGTGTAAGTCGTGTTCGACTTAGACTTTGAAGTAAAGTAGATCAGTTATCCCGTGGGCCGTGGATTCGCTATACCGACCCCGCGATCATTGTCATTATCGTTCGAGTATCGACACCGGTAGTTTATCTTGTATTTGCGACAATAAAAGATATCATCGATTGTACACCGACGATGAGCGACCCTGGCGCAGATTCTTTACACGCCCCAAATCCAAGTGTTAACCCCAACCCGACATCAGAAGTGGGATCGTCACTGTCTATAACGTTGGACCAGCTCATAGCCATCGTGAACCAATCGAGAGAACCAAGGGTGAGCGAGGAACCGAAGGAAGTACTCTTACCAGAGTTCAATCCCGAAAACGCAGGCGCCGATCCAGCTGCATGGTGCTTAACCGCCAGCCGGTTCATGAAGAGAAGGCCCATTCAAGGCGACGAATTATTTCTCACCGTAAGCCGTGCACTAAAGGGAACTGCCTCGCAATGGCTCACGCAGATACCTGTCGACAAAGACTACACTTGGGCAAGGTTTAAAGAACTTTTTCTTGCACGTTTTGGTGGGAAATAGACGGCAACCTCAGCGTTGATGAAGATGCTAGCCGAACCTCAGCTGGAGGGCGAATCTCTGGGAGCCTATGGCACACGTCTCTGTTCCCTCCTTGGAGCAAGGTGGGTCCATCTGACAGTAGTTGAAATAGTCAACGCCACCGTTCTTCATCATCTGAGTCTACGCGATGAGCGTGTCGAGAAAATAGCGCTTACGAGCGACGTTAAGACTCGGGACCAATTTATTACGGAGATGAACGCTTTCCACTACGCGAAGAAGAGGCTGACACCTTCCTCAGGGACTTCATCGGCAGGCCCCGAAGCAAAACGACGGAAGCCGTCCGACCCCCGGATTAAGTGTCATCATTGCGGCGTCCCCGGGCATAAAATAGCGGAGTGCCGTACGAGGATGAAGACCGAGGGACGAGAGACTACACGACGTCCGGAGAAAAGCCGACCAGCTGCATCATCCAAGGTGTCCTGCTTCAAGTGCCGCGAAGAGGGCCATATCGCGCCTCACTGCCAGTTACTGCGGAAAACAAACCGCGACTCCAATAACGAACGTCAAGTCAACTCCTGCGTGGTGGAATCTCCGACGGGTCAATTAAGCCATCTGGGTGAGTCGTTTTCATTTTGCTTCGATTCAGGGGCCGAATGTTCGCTAATTAGAGAATCCATGGCTTCGAAATTTTCCGGCAAAAGAACGACCGACGTAGTGGTAATGCGAGGGATGGGAAACAATCGTATTAATTGCACATCGCAAGTTTCGTCCGTAGTGCGCATCAACGATTTTGCGTTGGAGATAACTTTCCATATCCTCGATGACAGCTATATAGCGTACGACATCATGATAGGCCGCGAGATCCTAAACCAAGGTTTTAACGTAAATATTTCTCGAAATAGTGTCACCATTAATAGGGAAAAGGCCGTCAATAGTTGTAATAAAACCGTCGAAAACGAAATCGATATTAACAAACTCGACACCGAGGTACTCGGCGAAGATAGAGACCGATTAATTTCTATTCTCAAAAAATTTATGAGTTTATTACGGGGTTCCCGCGTACACGTGTAAAGACGGGACAGTTGAAAATACGTTTGATCGACCCTAACATCACCGTACAGAGAAGCCCCTATAGACTAAGCGAGGCGGAGCGAAGCATAGTACGCGAGCGAATAAGCGAATTAATTACGGCGGGAATTATAAGGCCTAGTAACTCGCCGTTCGCGAGCCCTATGCTACTCGTAAAGAAGGACGGATATAGGGCAATTTTAATGCACAAAATTGACGGCAAAAACCGGGTAATAGAATACAATAGTAAAAGAACGAGTCCCGCGGAATCCAGGTATCATTCGTATGAATTAGAGACGCTGGCAGTTGTAAACGCCATTAAATACTTTCGCCACTATCTGCACGGACGGGAATTTCTTGTTGTCACTGACTGCAATTCGTTGAAGGCAGCCCGCAATAAAGTGAAATTGACCGACCGGGTTTATAGGTGGTGGGCCTATCTACTGACTTTTACGTTTGACATCATGTACCGAGAAGGTAAACGCATGACTCATGTAGATTTCTTTTCGCGTAACCCTGTCGACTGCAACCCTACCCCTATTAGCGAGATCAAGGAAAAGAAGATTAATCTCACCGAAATTTCAAAGGATTGGCTCCTAGCAGAACAGCGTCGCGATCCCCAAATCTCTGAAATCGTCAATAAATTGAAAAACGACGAGCTCGCGGAAGGCATCGCGAATACGTACGAGCTACGATCCGATACCCTTTACCGTAAGATATAAAGGAGGGGCAGGACCCTCTGCCTGCCCATTGTACCAAGAGGCATTAGGTGGTCCGTCATTAATCACGTACACCAGGCGATTATGCACTTAGGTTGGGATAAAACGCTCGAGAAACTGTACGAGTATTACTGGTTCGAAGGAATGGCGAAATACGCTCGCAAATTCGTAGAGAACTGTCATGCTTGTCAGATTTCTAAGGCAAATTCAGGCAAAATACAAGCCGAGTTACATCCCATACCTAAGACCAGCATACCCTGGCATACGATTCACGTAGATCTAACGGGAAAATTGAGCAGTAAGAATGATTCGAAAGAATACGTCATTGTCTTAATCGATGCCTTTACTAAATTTGTATACTTACACCATACCCGTAAGATAGATTCACTCAGCACCGTTAAGGCACTCAAATCTGCCATATTCCTACTCGGCAGCCCTTCTCGGGTAATAGCGGACCAAGGGCGATGTTTTGCCGCTAAGGAATTTCAAGAGTTTTGTCAGGATAAACAAATCAAACTTCACCTAATAGCCACCGGTGCTAGTAGAGCTAACGGACGGGGAGCATGAGGCGGGCATGGGTTTTCGGGCCGTAGGACCACGTCCCGGGAAACCCCGATAGATCTGATGCTCTCTTACAATCGGGTGGCAGCTGGTCGGTGCCTCTGGCGCCCGTCAATTTTGCCGATCCGATGCGGAGAGTTTCGGAGAAGTTGGTGGGCCCATGCCTGTCAAGACCACTCACCTCACCTTCTTGTGGGGCCCCCCGACACCCTGCACCGGCTTTGACCGGGACAGGGTGCGAAAGAGTGAGTGGCACCAGGACGGACTTTGTTGATGACCGCGGCGACAACAATGACAAACATGGATTGCGACCAAAAAGCGAAAATGGTTTACGGTGCAGGGGAGGGATACCCCAGTACCGGCGCAGCGGTGGGTAGTCAAGTGGGCTCACCTGCGTCGTCATCTCACGACCACGGCTGTTCGGGGGTGGACCGCCAGGCCCCCGGATGTGTTTTCACGTCTGGTGAGGCGGGAGGCAATAGTACGGAGATTCATAAGGAACCTCCGAGAAGAATAACAAGAGCATCGCGGAGAACCACGGGCGGGGCGGACGGCGTCTTCCTCGCACCGGCCGCGGTAACGGGCCTCGCGCCGGTAAGGGAGCTAAGAGCGCGGACGAGGTCCGATGACGGGGATTCGGTCGCCTCTTCCGCGTCTCGGTCATCCCTGGGATCGATCGTCTCCGGGGGGAAGAGAAGGCGCATGATGACGCTGACCCCGGAGATTTCTGTGGATTTGGCGCTGGACATACGGATGAGCTCGGCGGCCGACATGAGCGCCGAGTTCACCAGGCAGGTGTCTAAGATCTGGCGGGTGGCGACGACAGCGCCGAACCTGAAAGGAGCAAGTGTCAAGGACCTAAAAAACGCGGCGGCCTACGTCGCCGCCGCATGGAGGGAGCTTAACCTACAGAGGGCTGAGGTGGTCCACAGCGGTAGCTCCACGGCCGCCAAGCTCGCGGAAGCAAGACTGACCGCGTTGGAGGAGGAAAACGCGGCCTTGCGTAAAGAGATAACGAGGCTGGCCGCTCGCACCCACGAGGGCCCGCGGTGCAACGGTCGGGCTATTGAGCCCGGCCACCCTCCGCGAGAGGGGAAACAAGAAGGCGCGCGTCTGGACGCCCTAGAGAAAAAGATGGGCGAACTCGGTCCCTCCATCATGAGGGCCATCGAGGAACGGTTCGGGGGCCGAAGACCGCGCAGCCCCGAACCTCGGCGCAAGGCGGACCAACCCGCTGTCCCACGCGTCACCCAAGCCACAATGCTCCCGAGGGAGCAGGAGGGTGGCGAATGGAGGATGGTGGAAAGACGGCAGCGGAAGAAAAGGGCCGCAAGGAAGGAGGAGAAAAAAGAGAGAATGCCCGCTGCTCCTTCGTCGCGAGTAACGGGCGTACGGAAGACGGGCGGCGCACTGGCGGCTAAAAAAGGAACGGCGCAGGCGACAAAAACGGCCGGGCTCCCCCGCGCACCGCGTACGTCCGCGGTGACGTTGACTATCAACGAGGGGGTTAAGACTTCATACGCCGATGTTCTCGCGACGGCGCGACAGAAGGTCCCGCTTGCGGAGATCGGCGTCGAATCCCTCGGAATGAGGAAGTCGATGACCGGGGGTATAATTATCCGGCTCCCAGGCGACAGAGACAGAGGAAAGGCGTCGCGATTGGCGACGCGTCTGGCCGAGGTGCTGGATCCGGCCGCGGTGAGAGTAGCGGCCCCGAACAGGACGGCGGAGCTGAGGGTGGCCGGGATAGACATCTCGATCGCTAAGGAGGAGCTGCGGCAGGCGCTGGCCTCAGCGGCGGGATGCGGCAGTGCGGAAGTGCGGGTCGGAGAGATCCGCACCACCAGATACGGCCTTGGGACTGCATGGGTAAGGTGCCCAGTGGCTGGAGCCCGGAAATTAGCCCGGGACGGGAAAGTAGCTCTGGGATGGTCCACGGCGAAGGTCACGGCTATCCCGAAGAGACCCTTGCAGTGCTTTAAATGCCTGGAGCTGGGGCACATGCGGGCAACCTGCACGTCCAACGTGGATCGCGGGCATCTGTGCTACAGGTGTGGCGGTAGCGGGCATCGTGCCAGGGGGTGTCCCGCCTCCGCGCCCAAGTGCCCGTTATGCGAGTCGCTGGGGGCGCCAGCCAACCACAGGATGTGCGGGGCGGCATGTGCTCCGCCGAGAACTAAGAGGAAGCCACCGATCCGTGAACCGACCGCGGAGGTAACGCAAGAGGGGAGCACCGTCGAACATTCAGCGGCAGATGGCCGGGAGGAGGCCATGGAGGTGATTGAGGGATTTTAACCGTCTCCTCCAATGCAACCTGGGCAGATCGAGAAGGGCGCATGACCTGCTCCTCCAGACTATCCGGGAGGGAGAGGTCGCCCTCGCGACAGTGGCCGAGCCGTATCGCGTCCCTGACGCTCCCAACTGGATCGGGGATTTGGACGGACTGACGGCCATAACCTGGACGCCGACCCTGGGCGCCTTTGGCGCCCTGCTTGACCGTGGCAGCGGCTACGTCGCGGTCGAATGGGCAGGAATAGCGGTGGTGGCGGTCTACGTCTCCCCCAACAGCGGCCTGGCCGCGTTCGGGGACTTTCTGGACGATGTCGGGGAATGCGTCAAAAGGTGCTTTCCCCGTCAGGTGCTGGTCCTCGGGGACTTCAACGCTCACTCGACGCAGTGGGGGAACTCCGCGACGAACGCCAGAGGAAGATGGCTGACAGACTGGGCTGCGGGACTCGGACTCCTGCTGGTAAACAAGGGTACGGCGAGCACCTGCGTGGCGTGGAGGGGGTCCTCCGTGGTCGACATCACGTGGGCCACCTCGAAGCTGTACCCGAGGATCCGTGACTGGAGAGTGGCCGAGGGAGTCGAGACCTTGTCCGATCACCTCTACATACTTATGGAGGTGGTCTCGGAGGACGTGGACGAAAATAACAACCAAGTCGCCCGAGGTGGTGCGAGCCGCTCCGGCCCGCAACCACCCAGATGGCGCCTGAAGGAGCGGGACAGGGAGATGTTGCGGGCGGCAGCCATCGTCTCGGCGTGGAGCTGGGATGCCCAAGGGACGACCAGTCTGGGAAGCGTCGACGAAGAGGCGGAGATCCTCCAAGAATACATGAACGCGGCGTGCGACGCCTCGATGCCGCGCTCCGTCCCGGGCGGTGGACGCAACCGCAGCGTTCACTGGTGGACGCCGGAGATAGCGGAATTGCGGGCGAGCTGCGTACGGGCACGCAGAAGATTCCTGAGGGCCCGTCGCCGTAGAAGGACGCGCGACGAGGAGGAGATCTCCCGCTGCTACGGGGTCTACAGAGAGGCGAGACGAACTCTGCAGCGGGAGATCAAGATCGCGAAGGCTCGGTCTTGGAAGGAGCTGATCGAGGCGGTTGAGTCAGACCCGTGGGGGCGGCCGTACAAGGTGGTAACGAAGAAGTTGCGACCCGCGGCCCCCTCGCTGACCGCCAACATGGATCCGGTACTGCTGGCCAGGGTCATCGGGACGCTGTTTCCGCGGCAGGACAGCGACGCGGGGCGGTCGGGATCGTCCCTCTCCTCCGGCGGGGGCGAGACGTCGTCAACAGCAGCGGTGGCGACGACGTCGACGGAGCGGAGCGAGGAGCTGCAGGTCACTCAGGAGGAGCTTCTCGCGGCGACTAAGAAGATGGCGTCCCGGGATGTGGCACCGGGTCCGGACGGAGTTCCGGGCCGAGTCTGGGCGGAGACGATGGAGGTGGTGGCCCCTCGCGTGCGGCATCTGTTTACCCGATGCCTGAGGGAGGGCATCTACCCGCGGATATGGCGGATGGCGAGATTGGTCCTGCTGCGAAAGGAGGGTCGTCCGCCGGAGTCGCCGTCAGCGTACAGGCCGATATGCCTGCTGGACGAGATCGGGAAGCTCCTCGAGAGGGTGATCGCCGCCCGTCTGGAGGCCCATATCTCGGGGCGGGTTCCCGGATGGCACGACAGTCAGTACGGCTTTCGCCGGGGTCGCTCCACGGTGGATGCTGTGAAGCGGGTGAGGAGCATGGCGGAGGACATGGTTTCCCGCTACGGAACGGCGGTAGCGGTCTCCCTGGACGTCAGCAATGCCTTCAACTCTATCCCCTGGGCGAGGATAATGGAGGCTCTGCGACATTTCGAGGTGCCGGCGTACCTGGTTGAGGTCATCGGAGCCTACCTAAACGATAGGTGGATCACCTTCACTGGGAAGAACGGGGAAGAGAGAAGGCGCGTGGAGCGCGGCGTCCCGCAGGGTTCGGTGTTGGGACCAATCTTGTGGATCACGGCCTACGACTCCGTCCTTCGATGCCCGATGCCACCGGGCACGGGCTTGGTCTGTTACGCCGACGATACCTTGGTACTAGCCGGGGGACGGTGGTGGAATGAGACCGTGATTCTCGCGGAAGACGCTGTGGCATGCGCGGTGCACGCTATTCAGCGACTGGGATTGAACGTGTCGCCGGCCAAGTCGGAGGCCCTATGGTTCTTCGACCGCCGCCGCAGGGGATCCCCTCCCGATGGTTTGTCCGTGGCCATAAATGGCGAAGCGGTGCCGGTGAAGTGTCGTATGAGGTACCTGGGCCTCACCATCGACAGCCGGTGGGCGTTCGGACCACATTTCGAGCTCCTGGTCCCGAGGGTGACGGCTGCAGCCAACGCCTTGTGCGGCCTTCTTCCGAATATAGGCGGAGCAGGGTCGGGAGTCCGCCGACTCTACGAGGGAGTGATCCGGTCCCGGGTCCTCTATGGGGCACCGGTGTGGGCCCAAGACCTGATGGCCAACCGTCGCAGTCGTACCCTGGTGAGGAGACTGCAAAGGACGATCGCTATCCGAATAGCCAGAGGATATCGAACAATATCCTACGAGTCGGCGACAGTGCTGGCGGCGTCCCCCCCGTTCGAGCTGCGGGCCCTCGAGCTCTGTCGGGTGCATGAACACCTGAGGGCACCGCCTTCGACGGTGGCGCTGTCGCTGGGCGGCCTCTCGGCCTCGAACGTCCGGGAAGAGGCAAAGCTGGAGATCTGGGAGCGGTGGCGCTCCCAGCTGATGGAGGAGGACGCCAGGCGGCCACACCGAGCCGTCCGCGCCGTGCTTCCCAATTGGGAGGCTTGGAGAGATCAAGGCGGGGTTCCGCTCACCTTCAGGACGACACAGATGCTCGCCGGACACGGGGTCTTCGGTGAGTACCTGCTGAAGATCGGGCGGGAGGTGACGTCCATCTGTCACCACTGCGGGGAAGAGGAGGACACGGCACAGCACACGCTGGAGTTCTGTCCAGCGTGGGCGGAACCGCGGCGCGTCCTGCAGCTCGACATCGGCGAGAGGTTGGCTCCGGAAGCGGTCGTTGAGGCCATGCTCCGAGGGCCCCGGGAGTTTAACGCTGTCCGCGCCTACTGCGAGGAGGTTATGCAGAGAAAGGAGCGGGCAGAGAGGGACCGGAAGAGAAGAGCCGATCCCAGTAGATCATCGCATCAACGTCGCAGGGGCTCCGTACGACGCAGGGGCGCGGCGCCGCCGTCGCTGCCCCGGGTGCGCCAGATTAGGGGACGTGGCGCTAGGAGGAGTGGTTCCCCCTAGCTTCCCAACTCAAGCCGGGATGCCTCCCTAGACAACTACAACTGCAGGGAGATAGACGACGAGGCTGCACTCGGTAGTGATTCGCAAGAGACCCCGGGTGCACCTCCGAACGTCGGGATGACCACCGTGGGGTTTTAGTCGGTAGGAGTCCGACACTACACGGTCGTTGCTACGCAGCGCCGAGTGTCCATGAGGATTTCCCCACGATAAAAAAAAAAAAAAAAAAAAAAAAAAAAAGTAGAGCTAACGGACAGGTAGAGCGTACTATGGGGACGTTGAAAAATATGTTTACGATAGTAGAGACGACCGGACGATCCTGGCAAGATGCAATCGGAGAAATTCAATTAGCCTTAAATTGCACAACCAATCGTGTGACTAAATCGAGTCCGTTAGAACTATTAATTGGTAAAACGGCAAGATAACCCTATGGGATATTACTATCTGAAAATATCGAGGAAAAGGAAGTAGACATGTCCAACGTAAGACAACAGGCCGTACAAAGTATAGAGAACAGCGCTAAGTACGATGAAGAAAGATTCGATAAAACGAAAGCCGAAGTAGTTAAATTCAATATCGGTGATTTTGTATTAAAGAAAAATGAGGAAAGGAATCAAACGAAATTAGATCCGAAATTTAGGGGTCCATTTGTGATATCAGAAATTTTGGAAGGAGATAGATACATTTTAAAAACGTTAGACGGCAAACGGTCGTATAAATACAGCCATGATAGGCTGAATAAAATGCCTGATAGTTGTGTTTCTACTGAATTGGACGTCTGCGGTGAGGGTGAGAGAAATAGACGTTGCTGTTAATTGGTTATTCTCCATGTTGGTGGTTAGAAAAGGATGCTAGCCGCTCTCGAGAGAGAGTTCCTAGCGGGAAACGTCGCACGTGAGGAAAGCAGACCTCACGTATCCTGCCGCAACAGGCGACAGACACACGGGCTGATATAATAAAGACTGTTTGCCAATCTAAAGGACTTCAGTTAACCAGATCCTAAGGTTTGTAACGGTTCCTCAGGCTATCTGAACACAAACTGCGAATGATGCGTCGGCATCTGGCGACCATCTCACCCAAGAATGGGGTCCGTGTGTGGCCGCTGGAATGTTTCATTGTCAAGTGCCGGCACGGCCAATTCTTTAAAGGAAAGCTATGTAACTTCGTATCTCTGTTAGGTGGAACGTTCATCCCGTGGTCGTGGCTACACTCGGAGACCGGTCGTCGCCTCGAGCCCAAGCTCATTGTCTCAAGTTTCGAACGACTGTGTTTGGGTTATTTTGTAAATGCTATTGAGGTTTTTCCAAGTAATTCCAACGGGTGGCCCCGTTGTCCTTTCATCTCCGACACATATAAATACTTTTACATATATTCTTATATACATATATTCATTTACATGTGTTCTTATTTATATCCTTGAAGTGTAAGTATCTATTAGTATATAAGAGAAATATCGTATAAATATTATTCCTATTTTTAAATAAAAGTTATATTGCAAAAATATTATTAGGGCATACATACATGCATATATACGTAAGTATACAAATCAACAGAAATAGTACTTTATAAGCATCATTGTATAAGTAGGTACTATATCAAATTGTTAAGCATATTTCGTTTATAATAGTATTTTAGTGAAAACAGTACTTTAAAATACCTTCAGGTCATGAAGGATGGAAGTCGATTAACAAAAGTTGGAAAAATTTGTGTACACTTATGTATATATGCTTATACGCAAATACGCTTGCGTATAGAAATATTCGTTGATCTTCGAAAGTGAGAAACACAATACTTATGTAAATTACAATAAATAAACTAGAAACAATAAATAACTGATGGGAATTCAATCCAATATTTTATATCGAAATTGATATTTTCATGTCTTCAAAGGTCACAAATTGTTTATGAAAAAAGAAATAAATCGCCCCTGTATTGTTGATTAATAAGTAAATATTTCATATTTCGCCTTAACATGGCAAAAAATTAAGCACAGAAGCCGTGTTATGTACGATATAAATAAAAGCTTGTACGCGAAAGCATAGATCAGGGACGCTACAAAAACGTAACCGTTTTATTTTTAATCTTTGTACTCTGAAAGCTTCTTGTAATTGTGTGATTTATACGGGAAAAATTCGTTGCAGTGATAAAGGGCCATAAATTTAACTGGTTGGCTGAATTCAACGTCTTCCCCCCCCACTAGTAAAAGTGAGCACAGGTTCGATGATAAGACGATTTCTCGTTCAGCTTGTGTGTCGTGCAAAGTAATCCTGATTTATGTGATATTTCTTCACCTCCAAGCATGTTTCAGTACAGGCCCGGCTAAGCCTACGTTTTCATGCAACCATTCCGTGAAAATAACGTTTTCCAATAAATAATTAAGTACTCCTAATTCGATTAGTACACGAAATATTATCGAAATAAATATATCGTTATTCTAATGTCTTGATTGTTATTTAATATTTTGTCATCAGATTTTCCTCCCTTTCTGTTGTCACATTTATAATCAGTTTTCTTTCGAAGCGTGCACACGTGTGTCTATTGCCCAGTGAAGTTCACAATAAGTGACGACCCTCCGTCGAAAGTGAGTTGAAACAGAAACAAACTTTCTAAACTTACTCATGGAAAATCCAACACTTCAAATCTATAATTCAAATAATAGCCTCTCGACTAGTTATTTCAATTTGAGTTAACTAGCTCGAAGGTGGCCTAAGTAACCAGATCAGGCCCTCACGAACAAAACTACAACCGCATCGTTCTACCTCCTCCGTGGCAAAAGGATAATATCACCCATCTTTCAAACCACACCAACAGCATCAAGAAACGTAAGCTTCATTCAGGCAAAAAAAATGTTAACACTAGTCAGAACGAACCGACAACAAGACACACTACCACTCACAACAGATTCGTAATATTAGAATCTACAAACAATTCTATGGATATAGTTGAAACATCAACAATTTAACACACACAAAAAAATCCTCCTCCCCCACTAATCTTCATCGATGATGTTATCGACATTCAAACAATGATAAAGCCCATCGAGAAAGATAGTAACAAAGAGGATTACATACTAAAAATTAAAAACAATCGGGTTAAAATCCTGCTGGCCAATCCAGACTCCTATAGAAAAATAACAAAGTTACTAAAAACTCTGAACGCAAGCTTCCACACATATCAACTGAAACAAGGAAGACCTTTTCGTGTGGTACTACGCAACATTCACCACTCAGCTAACTTAGATGAACTGAAACTTGATCTCTTATATCATAGCCATGAAGTAACCAACATTAGCAATATAAGACACAGAATCACAAAAAACCCGCTATCTTTATTCTTTATCGACCTTAAGCAAAAACCAAATAACAAGGAAGCCTATAGTATCAATCGTTTAATGAACTCGGTAGTAAAAATTGAACCACCTTTTGTAAAAAAAGAGATAGTTCAATGCAAAAGGTGCCAAAAATACGGCCACACGCAAAAATATTGCAACCATAACCACCGCTGCGTAAAACACCTGAACACATTGAGCAGGCAGTAGCAACTTTGACAGAAATAATACAGGAAGCAGCGTGGGCAACCACCACCTATGAAACAAATAGCAGGCAATCAAAAATTATTCCGCAGGACATCCTAGACAAAATCAGGGAAAAAAGAAAAGCGAAAGCAAAATGGCAAAAACAGAGAACACGAGAAAACAAGAAAAACCTAAATAAACTTGCAAAGGAACTAAAGAATAAAATAAGGGAACATCATAATAACGAATTCTCAAAATTCATCGAATCACTATCCGCGCATGAGAATACCGACTACTCCCTATGGAAAGTCACTAACAAAATTAAGAAAACAGTAAAAACAATCCCAGCAATCAGAAAAATGGACAACACATGGGCCAGAACCAACGAAGAACAGGCAGAAGAATTCTCAAAGCACCTACAAAATATATTTTCGCCGTATGAAATTAATAACAGCATCCCTGGATGGCAAACAAATGAAGAAGTGGAAAATGCCAGCAACACAACTGATAAACGCTGCACCATACTCAGCACAACAGCGCAAGAAGTTACAAACTTAATTGAGGCAACAAAGACAAGTAAAGCACCAGGATTTGACTTGATCAATGGGAAAATCTTAAAAAACCTTCCCCCAAAGGCAATAAGACTAACAACGATAATATTTAACGCAATTCTAAGAATACAGTACTTTCCTACACTATGGAAAATAGCACAGATAGTGATGTTACCCAAACCAAACAAAAACCCACATTTAACTGCATCCTACAGGCCGATATCATTACTACCTGCGTTTTCCAAATTATTAGAGAAAATAATCTGGATTCAGGAAAATAATTTGGATTCAGGAATAAACACTCCACAATAGAACAAATGCATAGACTCGTCAATGAAATCTTACAGTCGCTTGAAACAAAACAATACTGCACAGCACTCTTTATGGATATCGAAAAAGCATTCGACAAAGTTAACCATGAAAAACTTCTTCAAACAATCAAAAAGCAATTTCCAGAACAAATCTACAAACTACTCAAATCCTACTTAAACAACAGAACCTTTGTAGTAAAAATAAATGATGCATACTCTGAAATTAAGGACATCAAGGCAGGAGTACCGCAAGGAAGTGTCTTAGGACCAATATTATACACACTATACACGGCAGATATACCAACAACTGTCAACAGTAAAACACTGACGTTTGCGGACGATACGGCCATACTAGTGAGGCATGCAAATCTAGAAACGGCCGCCGCACTACTACAAGAACACATTACAAAAATAGAAAAATGGCTGCAAAACAAAGAAATAAAAGTGAACACCAGCAAGTGCAACCACGTAACATTTACACTTAGAAAAGGAAAAACACCAGATATTCAACTGAACGGCGCCCACATAGCACAAACAAAGCAAGTCAAATATCTAGGAATAAATTTAGACACACACCTTACATGGAAGCACCATATAAAATCAATAATAAACAGAATAAGTGCAAAAAGGAAGCAGATGTACTGGTTAATCAATAGAAAATCTAAATTAAGCACAATGAATAAACTAAATATATACAAAACAATAATCAAACCAATCTGGACATACGGAGTCCCATTATGGGGGACGGCAGCAATGAGTCACATAAGCAAAATAGAAATAGAGCAAGCAAAAATTTTAAGGACAATAGTTAACGCTCCATGGTACGTCAGAAATGAAGACCCACGAAAACATCTAAAAATTCCAACAGTCAAAGAGGAAATCGCTAGATACGCAAAAAAGTACAAAGAAAGACTTGCAGCACACCCAAACCAGCTGGTTGCTGAAATAAATAAAACCAAAATAGAAAGAAGACTGAAGAGGAAGCATCCCGCAGACCTCGAAATAGAGATGCAATAGGAAACCTAGAAGATGGAACCCCGCTGGGGGTAACCATCCACATGCTATATTTTATTTATTATTTATTTTTTTTATTTTTTTTTATCTTTTTTTATTTTTTTTTTTTTTTTATTTTTTTATTCTTTTATTCTCTAAGCTATAATATTTTACCAAATGTCCTTCTGGACAAATTGTAAAAATTTACCAAATAATCAATAAAAAAAAAAACCGCTGCGTAAAACGTGCAGGTATTTACCCTACCCTAATGCTCATATCTGAAACTCAATTCATCGATAAAAATAAATGGTTATAACTTTTACCATACCCAACATCCCAGTGGAAAGGCCCACGGCGGCACTGGAATTATCATCAAGACCAGGATAAAACACTATGAGCTTCCATTCTAGAAGGACTACATCCAAGCCACAAACGTAGCGATAGAAGATTGGCATGGTCCAATCACCACATCAGCAATATAGGAGCTATAGCTAGGAGCAGTTCTCCTAGACATTGTATTTCCAACGAACACTTCGATAACTTCCTCGAAGACATGGGCAATAGATTCATAGTTAGAGGAGACTATAACGCTAATCATACCCAATGCAGCAGCAGACTTATCATACTAAGAGGCAAAAATCTTTTGAAATGCATAAACGCCAACATACCTAATTACCTCAGTACAAACGAACCCACTTTCTGATCCACTGACACTAACAAATTACCTGATTTATTTGATTTTTTTATAACTAAGAACATTTCGCCAAGATATGTATAAATCAATTCTTCTGTGGAACTCTCTTCAGATCATTCGCCCGTTATAGCAACAATTAACTCATCAATTATTGAAAATCAACCTAATGGCATTATTCATAACCAACTCACAAACTGGCACATCTTTAAGCAAGTATTCAACATCAACCTTAATATTCCTAAAAACAAACGAAGATATAGAAGCAGCCACGGAATATTTAAACACCAGCATAATAAACGCGATCCGTTCTTCCATCCCCACTAAGAGTTTTGTTAATAAACATGAATACCCCCATTATATAATGAAAAAGATCGTAGAAAAACGCGGACTTAAAAGAGTATGGCAAAGTCATAGAACACATGACGACAAGCGTAAGCTGAATAATGCAACGAGAAAACTAACTAAAATCCTTAAAAATTATAAAAATAACTGTTTTCAAAGATATCTTGCTAATCTATCTCCCACAGCTGACTCCAACTACTCACTATGGAAGGCATCCAGAAAACTCACTCATCCTCCGCAAATACTCATCCTCAAATTCGCTGTTCGCAAGGTGGATCGGCGCGTAGCCCTATACAAAAGGCCAATATGTTTGCAAGTCAATTAACTAATGTTTCAAACCGTATTCCTCCACTATTGCAGAAGAAATAACTGAATACTTGCACTCTCTCTTCCAGATGTCTCCTCCTATTGAGCCTTTCTCGTCTCTGGAGTGTATATAATTAATCCGTCGTTTAAATCCCAGGAAAGCATCGGGTCATAATTTGACAAGTAACAAAGCTATTAAGGAGCTTCCCATAAAAAGGATTGCACTCATCACTTCTATTTTTAATGTAATTCTTCGCCTTGAATACTATGCTAAGTCTTGGTAAATACTATTGATTACTCTTATCCCCAAACTTGAAAAACCAATACACGAAACTAGCTCTTATCGCCCAATTAGTCTTCTATCCACTTCGTCCAAACTATTTGAGAAGATACTAACGAAATGACTCTTTCCACTCTTAGAGGAATTGAAAACAATGCCGGATCCTCAATTCGGCTTTCGGAAGCGACATTTTACGATAGAACAAATTCATCGTCTAACTCATAAAATGAGCCAAGATTTAGAAAAGAAAAAATACTGCTCTGCGGTATTTGTGGACATTCAGCAGGCGTTCGATAAAGTGTGACATGAAAGACTTTTGTTCAAACTAAAGAAAATCCTACCTCACATCTACTACTCTATCCTAAAAACCTACCTAACCAATAGACAATTCATGGTAAAACACTTAGAACCTATAACCTCAACATTTGCAATAGAAGCTGGCATACCCCAAGGCAGTGTCCTCGGACCCCTGCTGTTCAACATCGACACTTTTTTTTTTTATCGTGGGGAAATCCTCATGGTCGCCTGACCGCCCTCGGGGGGGCGGCGGGTAGTGTCGGACTCTTACCGACTAAAACCCCACGGTGGTCTTCCTGACGCTTGTCAGGGGAGTCCCGGTTCCTTTCTTTAGATTTGCTACCGCAACACTCCTTCGTCGTCGTCTCCCTTTGTTGTTGTGTGAAGCCTCCTGGTTGAGGTTGGCAGCAAGGGAGGGGGCCCATTCCCCCCCTAGTGCCGCATTCCCTGGGCCGTCGTGCGAGTCTGAGGGGGGGCCCAGACCATCCTCAATCTGACGGCTCCTTCGCCGCGCTCTTCTACGACGGCGGTAGTGGTGGTGCCGCGGTCTCGCGGCGTCGTATCGGTTCTCTTCGGCGAGCCACTCTGACGGGGTCGCCTCTCTGCTCTCTGTTCTTCTCCACCCGTTCCTTCGCTAACATTACTTGCTCGCAGTAGTTGCGCACGGCGGCTAACTCCTGTTGACCCCACATCATGGCCTCTATAACCGCTTCAGGGTCTAGCCTATCGCCGACGGAAGGCGTAGTACGCGGCGCGGTTCTTCCCACGCTGGGCAGCGCTCCAGTGTGTGCTGTGCCGTGTCTTCCTCCTCTTGGCAGTGGTGACAGATGGACGTCGCCTCCCTTTGAAGTTTTAGCAGGTATTCCCCGAACACGCCGTAACCGGTGAGTACTTGCGTCATCCTGAATGTGAGTGGGACTCCTCCGCGGTCCCTCCAGGCCTCCCAGTTGGGAAGGATGGCGCGAACGGCTCGGTGCGGCCGCGTGGTGTCTTCCTCCAGCAATTGGGAGCGCCACCTTTCCCATGTCCTTTGCTTTGCCTCCCTCCGGACGTCTTGGACCGGCTGGTCACAGTTGGTGGGCTGCGTTCCCCCGTCACCCGAGCCCAGATCTCTCAGGTAGTCGTACACCTGTTGGAGTGCGAGGGCTTGCAGTTCGAACGGAGGTGACGCAGCTAGCACGGATGCCGACGCATAGGATATCGTTCTATATCCCCTCGCTATGCGGATAGCGGTCGTCCTGTGTAACCTCGCGGTGGACCATCCCAAGGCTACTTTTCCTGTCTCGGCCAATGCGCGGGCTCCGGCCAGTAGGCACTTTACATACGCCGCCCCAAGGCCGCTTCTGGAGGCTCCGATCTCCCCCACTCGTATCTCCGCGACTCCGCACTCTGCCGCCAGGGCCAGCGCTTGTCGCAGCTCCTCCTTCTCTATCAAGATGTCGATCCCCACTATCTTCAGCTCCGCCGTCCTTGTAGGAGCTGTCACTTTGACCGCGGTCGGGTCTAGCACCTTCGACAGGTGCGTCGCCAGTTGCAGCGCTTTCTCCCTTCCTTTGTCACCGGGCACCTTAATTATTATCGCGCCCGTCACGGCCTTCCTCATTCCTACCGACTTGACGCCGATCTCCGTGAGGGGGATGCTCCGTTTGGCCGTGGCTATTACCTCGGCATATGTCGTTTTTGCTCCCTCGCTGAACGTGAGGGTCACCGCAGACGTTCGCTGTGTGCGGGGGAGCGTGGCCATCCTCGATGCCGGCGTCAGTCCTGTCTTCATTGCAGCGGCGCCGCTGCTCGGTTTGGGTAATCCCGTCGTTCTTTCCTGGGGTTGCTGCGTTGGCTGCCGCCCCGCCAGTGGTGTTGGAGCTGCAGTCCTTCCCCCTTTTTTTGCCGTCTCCCGGACGTCGGTTGCCATCCTCTTCTTGGCCTCCTTCCTTCTCGCCACTTTGGAAGCCTCACCGTCTACACTACCGACTTACCAACCTTAACAGAGATAACCACAGCGACATTTGTTGGGCACAGCTTTATTGGCATCCCACTCAGAACCGATAATTGCCTCCTCAACTCTCCAGCGAGATCTCGACTCTATGGAAAAGTGGTTTTACAAATGGCACTTCAAAATAAATGAAAATTAAGCCGGTCATGTAACTTTCACACTGCGAATACAATCCTGCCCACAGATGCCCAGAAATAATATTCCAGTTCCAAACAAAGATACAGTCAGATATCCGGGCATGATTCTAGACAGAAGAATGACATGGAAACGGCACATCGCAGGAACTGAAAACGGAACTAAAAAAATTCTACTGGCTCCAACTTAAACATGCAGAGTAAAATAATGCTATATAAAGCCATATTAAAATCTGTTTGGACCTATGGGATCCAACTATGGGGAACAGCGAGTAATTCCATCATAGATATTTTCCAACGATTTCAATCAAAAACTCTAAGATCCATAATAGATGCATCTTGGTATGCTACCAACGAAACAATACATCGCGACCTTAAGATACCCACAGTCAAAGCAGAAATCCCGGGCGGTGGACGCAATCGCTGCGTTTACTGGTGGACGCCGGTGATCGCGGAGTTGCGGGCGAGCTGCGTGAGGGCACGCAGAAGATTTCTGAGGGACCGTCGCCGTAGAAGGACGCGCGACGAGGAGGAGATCTCCCGCTGCTACGGGGTCTACAGAGAGGCGAGCCGGACTCTGCAGCGGGAGATCAAGATCGCGAAGGCTCGGTCTTGGAAGGAGCTGATCGAGGCGGTTGAGTCAGACCCGTGGGGGCGGCCGTACAAGGTGGTAACGAGGAAGTTACGACCCGCGGCCCCCCCGCTGACCGCCAACATGGATCCTCCGAAAGGAGGGTCGTCCGCCGGACTCGCCGTCGGCGTACAGGCCGATGTGCCTGCTGGACGAGATCGGGAAGCTTTTCGAGAGGATGATCGCCGCCCGTCTCGAGGCCCATATCTCGGGGCGGGTGCCCGGATGGCACGACAGTCAGTACGGCTTTCGCCGGGGTCGCTCCACGGTGGACGCTGTGAAGCGGGTGAGGAGCATAGCGGAGGACCTGGTTTCCCGCTACGGGATGGAGGTAGCGGTCTCCCTGAACGTCAGCAACGCCTTCAACTCTATCCCTTGGGCGAGGATAATGGAGGCTCTGCGACACTTCGAGGTGCCGGCGTACCTGGTTGAGGTCATCGGAGCCTACCTGAACGATAGGTGGATCACCTTCACTGGGAGGAACGGGGAAGAGAGAAGACGTGTGGAGCGCGGCGTCCCGCAGGGTTCGGTGCTAGGACCGATCTTGTGGATCACGGCCTACGACTCCGTCCTTCGATGCCCGATGCCCCCGGGCACGGGCTTGGTTTGTTACGCCGACGATACCTTGGACCGAAGAAGGAAGAAGGAAGAAGGTATATTTGTTATCCCATTGACCGCGGATTTCTTATCGACCCTAAGACCATTGTCATTACCGTCTGGTCATCGCGGTTACTTTTTGATTCTGTAATACTCACACTTGTGCTAATCAATATTACCTCAATTGCGTAACAGCGATGGCTAATTCCAGAGAATATTCATTACACGCCCCTAACTCTAATCATAACGTTAACCCGACATATATATGTCGGGGATGAAAGGACATCGGGGCCTCTCTTTTGGAATGTTTGGGAATGTCCCCAGTACTTTAGTCCAGACTTTTATTATAGCAGTACTTAAACAATAAAACAGAAATAGCTGTTTATGAGTTAAGTCAATTATGTTTGCCTGAGATTTATGCCAGTAGGGTTGGGCTCGAATAACGGGTCACTGAACGTAGCCACGGTTACAGGAGGGATGTGTACCTAACAGAGGTATAAAGTAATTAAATAACTCTTCTCAAAAACAAAGATTGAACCGCGGGATACATAGAAGTACGGAGAGGAGTATATAAAGACAGTTCCACTTGGACTGGGGCTCTATCCGATACGTTCGACTAGTCCAGTGAACACGTACGTCTAGTTCCAAATCGCAATCGTCATCCCGCTGACCGTGTATTCGTTATCGAACCTAAATTCATCGTCATCGACATCTCAATTATTCACTCACCGATATCACTTGTTAACCTTTGCAATACATTCGCTTCAATCAATATCATCTAGTGTACAACAATGATGGACAACTCGCAGAAAGATTCATTACACGCCCCGTTTTCCAAAGACGACCCGACATATATATTATTATATTATAAATTTTAATTATATTATTATATAATAAATTTTAATATTAATGATATATATTGATGACATATACATAATGATAATAGCTTATGTTGAAGTATTGCATATCTCTACTGTTAAGCAATAAGGTTGAATTGTAGTTGTTAAGAATTTAATTTAAGTAAATATACATACATAGTTTGCGATAAAGTCTGTCTTAGGTACTGCATTTCGTATGTATGAGAAATAAAGAAATCAGTTATTTAAAATATTTTAAAATTTTTTGACAAGAAGAAAATTTAATATCAACAATCAGATAGTAACATGTGGAGACACTGGAAAGACATTTAAATAATAAATTTGAAGAGTTCGGAGAGAATAACGATTAATGACAGATAGATTGAAAGCATGCGCAACAGCGAATATTATATCGAAGCCTAGTTAATATAGTAAAAATATTAGTTAGAACAATTAACTAGTTTATTGCTAAAAGAAAAAGAAAGAGGAACAGGACTTCAACGACTAAACTAATATTTCTGTCATTTGAGAAGATGGAATACCCTACTAGTTTTTTTTGTGAGAAAATAACAAAAAATGTGTAATGTTGTAATATTTTTGAAACTCCGCTTATAATTCCTCTTCTCTTTCTCCTTCTAACTCTTAATTTGCTTTTCTTCTTCTTTGTTCAATTTTCGCTTATCGAAAACCTGTTTTATTCTCTCTCCTAAGTCTCCGTCCTTCTGTATTTATACTGTTCGACCGACTGCCAGTAAATACAGGGAAAGTCAAACCGTCGGTTGGTGTACTAAATTCTATAGAATTTACAAATACATAATGAATTCACTTTATACCGCAATACAAATTTTCTCAGTATTTGGTGGAACGGTACAACACGTGCAAATGAATGATTTTACTTAGACTGATTACGTAAACGCAAGAGGTAAAGTATTGTAAAATAAAGTGTCTGTTGCCTGAAATCGAAACTCGACCTATGTTTACGGAATAACAAATGTTCTATAGTCTATACTATGACAGTAGAGTATAAAGTATATATTCCAACGTTCTCACAACTCGCAACAAAATGTTAAATTGCGTATGCCGTAACATAAATTCAAATATACTCCACCAGGTCGTAAAACTTCAGAATTGTATTAGGACATTTAACTGTTATAAAAATGTTGGACATAAAAATATTCAATGCAAAGATAACATGAAATCAAACTTGTTCGTTTCGTACAACAAATTGTCCTATATGGTTAAGAAATAACAAATAACAAATAACAAATAACAAATAACAAATAACAAATAACAAATAACAAATAACAAATAACAAATAACAAATAACAAATAACAAATAACAAATAACAAATAACAAATAACAAATAACAAATAACAAATAACAAATAACAAATAACAAATAACAAATAACAAATAACAAATAACAAATAACAAATAACAAATAACAAATAACAAATAACAAATAACAAATAACAAATAACAAATAACAAATAACAAATAACAAATAACAAATAACAAATAACAAATAACAAATAACAAATAACAAATAACAAATAACAAATAACAAATAACAAATAACAAATAACAAATAACAAATAACAAATAACAAATAACAAATAACAAATAACAAATAACAAGTAACAAGTAACAAGTAACAAGTAACAAATAACAAATAACAAATAACAGATTAAGAGCAAGTATTTTATTTGGAAAAATGTAGATAATAAAGATATGGAAAATTTTCGATTCTGTTTAATCCTAAAGAAATAACGTGATATCATTAGCTCGAAATTCTTATCAACATGTTTTACCTTTCACCTTGAAAGTATGTATTACAAAATAGAGTTGAAATCCGTTATTCAAGCTTGAACAGAAGCAGACTTTTTATAAGAAGAGAAATAAAAGGTCCAAGATTGATCATGACATCAGAACGAACCCTACAATAGTTGGGCGACCTCTTGGCGAATCAGTCGAACAATCGGCGATCTCGCAGCTGGCAAGGGAGGTAGAGGAACGCTCGGAAGCAGCGCAGCGCCACATGCGTGTTGGCTACAATGAAACAAGCGCGTTAATCAAAAGTCGTTCCCGATCGCGATATACGCGGTCGGACTGTAACGATATACGCCAGTGCAAGGAGGTTGATCCTCTTTCTTCCTCTCTTTCTCTTTCTATCTTGGCTAAATGAGAATTCGCAATGCAAGCCTGTTGTTCGAGCAGTTGCCGCATCATATCCGACAACAAAGTTCTGCGACACGATCGGATCTAAAATGTCAGTTATTTTTGTTATCTCAAATTGTTTCCTACTAATTCTTTCCTCTTAGTGGTACGTGCCGCGGTGGCTTGTTATCTAGTGGATAATTCAATAAATTGCCGCGCTAAGTTTGTAAAGCGAAAATTTCACGGCTTGATGATGGAAAACAATGAGACCATTCTTCCAAAGACGTGGATACCAGTAAATCCTGGATAGGACCCTGAGTCACTAACTTAGCTGCCACGGCCAACTCTCATTGTTTCTTTCGATTTTTCGAATCTTCTAACGTTTACCTACTCAGTTTTCGACTACTGTGTTTACACTTTGTGATTCAATATCAACTTCTCGCACCATCAAATCTTCAATATTCTTCTGCATTGAAACTGCGTCTTCGTTGACGCACAAAGCTTTTCATAGATTGAAATAGTATGATGAATAAAAAAATTGGCACAAACTAAGACAGTCTTCCCTTGTAAAATTCTCTGTCAATTCGTATGCTTGCTCCGATATGTTCGAAGCTAAAATTGAAAAAAGTTTTCTATAATTTAGAACGTTCACTTTGATTCATTGTTAAACGTAACTTGCGCGAACGTTTATACAAATTTGTACTTTTACGGACACAACCAAGCTTTGTTTGGCAATGGGAATAAATAGACTATGTAATCTAATCGTTTATCGCATTACCGTTTCTTCGTTAGCAGACACTGGCGTTCCGACAAAAATCTACGACACGGCGCGGCGTCGATTATCAAACAGCTATGCTGAACCGACACCAAAACAAAGTATGTATGCGCTTAGATGCGCCGCCCAGCAGTTGATAACACTGTATAGCAGTTCCCTTATATTTTAAATATTTTATACATATTTTATATTTTTAAATTTTCCATAAATTCATGTGCCTCCCAAGAGAAGATAGTTTATAATACCATATTGCCATCGTTAACTAGATATGTATATATATACACATGTATATACACACGTACGATCTTATACCAAACGACTGCGTGTAACATACAGTTTGAAATTCCTCTTGATTTAGAAATACCAGAATCATATCTATCATGTGACTAAAAATTATTGGAAATTACTAAAGCCTTTAAGAATTATTATCTCGTTGAGTTTTTACAAACTTCCATACAGCTCTTCATAATACACGAAATAACGATCACGAATGGAATTTGCTTTCAAACAACAGTCAACTTCACGTTCCTACTGTATATTTTCCAATAATGTTTACCTTTTCACTACCCAAATATCTCTTTAGGACGCAGAACAATTTATTACGAATATTGACTGCTGGAGAGTCATGCATTCCTTCTAAGACCGTGCGACATAAAGAGGTACAGATAGGCGATTAGCAAGACGAAATTAATAGAGCACGATCTGACAGGAGAATACTAAGATCCACCTGGGCCCACTACATTCTCCATGATGGTATCATGCTAGCGGGAAAGTAGTATTTATATAACTTCTAAATGTGAATTATTAAGAGGTGGGTTCACTGGCATTACTGGTAAAAGTATCGACCCGCTTTTCTTGAACTACCGATATATACTGTCTATATATACACATATATAGAAAATTAAGTGTATAGCGAAAATAATTAATGGCCAAACTTTCATAATTGTACGCCTCTAAAAGAGAAAAATAGAAAAATTGATAAATAGAGGAAATGTTGAAGAAGTAAGTTTCGATTTTTGCGAACGATGTCATTAATCTTTTTGGATTCCATCGATTTTTCGTTGAGCTTACACACGAATTGGCTAATCAATATGTAACCCCGAAACATAATCCCGAATAATCGGGGGAATCTGGCAGATTTTTAATGCTTTTTTTATATATTTGACATACAATTATTGCTAAATGACGACAGAATATATGAACCTATTTTTTAGAAATTTGATCGTTTCTATTTTTTGTACTAGATTTTAAGTTTTATTTCCGGTAATAATTAAAAATAATTAAAAGTTTATTAATCAAATGAAACACTTGTGGCGGACTAGGCCCGTGATGATTGTTGTAGTTGGCTGTAGATGTCGCTGCTGGGGGTCTATTGTATTTACTTCCTAATTATTGTGTCGTGGAAGAAAAATATCGGACTACGGGCACCGGGGGATTCGAACCTGAATCCTGAATGTTCGTAACCAAAGGCGCTAATCACTGCTTTTTTTTTTAACGTTTATTTTTTGCCAAGACTTATCTTTTAATACATTTTAGTAATTCACAATAAACTATGAATTTTAATAAGATGTATTGGGCAAAAGTACCGATACGCGACGGTACGACGTAGCCATGCTGTATTGTGCATCGGAATTTTTACAATTTTTTGAGTTTTCATTCTTGTGTTGGGTTCCTGGATTTAAGCCGCTGGAGAGCGGAGCTTTTGTGTATTCTTGTTTTTGGTTGTTGTTTCTGTCCTGAAAACTTGGCCGCAAAAACAGGACGCAGCGCTAATCACTGCGCTATCGTCGTCCGGTTTTAGTTAATGTCTAGTGGCGGTATTTGTTGTCGAGTACCGCCACACACTGGTAACTTATTTATATTTCTAAAGGTTTGAAGACTTTGATGAAGAATATAGGGAAGAATTTGTTTTCTAAAACTCAACTAAAGGGCCAGGTATATCCGGATAAATTCCTATAAATGTTTTCTGTGGACAATTCTGGGAGATGTTATCCGTGAAGCACGGTTGGTTCGTCATTCCTTATTATTATTACTTCCTTTGACACGTGCATGGAAGCATCGTTTCATTCACCGGTTACGCGTTTTAATTCCTGTACGAAGGTCGCACTTTTTATCGTCCTATAAACCCGGCGTCATCTGTAGGTAGACCATTTATCGCAATCTGAAATCTTCTGCTACAACTAGGTATACGTAGACTATATCCGCACGTAAACAGTGCCTATGTAGAAGGAGCCACTCAACTACTATAATGCTGTGTAGTATGCTAGTGGTGGAGGTAATATGGTATAAGCGAGTAACACATATCGGAAGTTTCAGCTACGATGTACATAGATGGTATCCTGACATCCAAGAGAGATCAGGATATTATACTGGTTTAATGAGGAACCTCGAGCGCACTACATAGTAAATCATATTAGTGTAAAACCTTCCGCTTCTTCCTACAAACAAAAGGAAATCTTCCTAACCGATCATTGAACACAACTTTGTTTCAAATCTTTGTCTTTCCATTGTTTCATCATATATCGTGTCATATAATGATTGTCATATGATGATTCAGAGACTCTTTCAAATAAGGCATATACATAGTCGCTCTAAGAGAGTAATAAAAAGCAGATGATGAGTAGGGAACGAATTGAACATTTAGAGATTATGCATATCCTATAAACAGAAAACAAGTAAAATTTATATGGTAATGGTAACACATATTATTTAAATGAGGAGAGTGATTCTGTATTTATCAAGCTATCATATCAAAACCTATTCTAAACCGGAACATTTGTAAACTAACTAATCAGCATTTTCAATTCCAGCGAAATACCCAGCAATCTTAGGGAGAGACTTGACCGAAATGGAGAAATGCGAGTTCAAAGTTGCTTAACACGTTGACGCCGGCGCCAATATTCAGGGTTTTTCCTATGAGGCGGCGCCCGTGTCACAAACTCAAGACCATCCGCTCAGTAACCAGATAGACCGAATACCCTGCATGCCACATCTGTTGAAACAATAACTAAAGAGTCCCCCTCCAAAGGGACTCGGTAGATCCTCGGTAGAAGGACCTTCCCAAACCACCGCTAAAACAGTCTGTCGTAGCATCTCGAAGCTATCTGTTCTAACATTTCGAATCACGCTGTTGTAACCGTCACTCTGTTGGATTTCTGCAATAAATCTCATTTTGGCATACCAAGTTCTATTTTCTTCATCCTATTCGTGAAAGAATCATTTCGTTCGTGCCGCGACGCGAGATCACCGGCGATCCGTTAATTTCGCGATCTTTTGTGTCTCCGACGTGACACCCGAATGTACGGTCTACTTCGTGGGACGGCGCAGCGTCAGATTAGACTGTTCGACACGACCGCAATTTTTCAAGTTTGACCTCAATTTATAGCAAAATTATAAAAGCTATACGATTCCTGTTGGGTACAATGAATTCCATGGACTTCAACTAATACATTGATATACAATAGTTCGGCAATATCAATTTGCATATATCTATAAATGTTAAGTAAAGCTGACGAGACCAGCTTTGGTCCTAATTTTGGAGTACTCTTTTCGATTTTTCTCAAAAAGTAGAGGTCTGACGTGAATTCTGACCATCGTACGCAATTCTGTGAACATTTTTCTATAAGAAACGTTCATAGCGCGAATCAAAAAATTTTTCAATTCCGCACAGAGAAAAAGAATAGTCATGCATGTTCGTCGGAGAACAACGGCGCGCGTAAGGAACATGCACGATGAAAATAATGTTAGAACGTAATGTAAGTCGTAAATTTAGTCGTAAATTATGTTTGTATAAACCTACAAATATTGTTGACGCAATTGTCCATACGTTTAAAAATACTGTTAAACCTGGTAAAAATATTATAATTGACGGAACGGTTTAGGTTTGCGTTAGATTCTTTAATATGGTCGACGCGAAGCAGAAACACTGATAATATTCATTTTTAAATGAATTATAATAAACATTTTGTTATAGTCTCGTATATGCAGTTGTGCTCGGAGCTTAACCTAAGTTCGTCCAATATATATATGCTATAAACCAAAAATAGAAGTTAGGTTTCGATTAGATCATTATATCCATTCGCTACAAGGCTACCGATAACCAATACTAACGCATACGTTATTACGAATGCATAATTATGGGAAGAACTTACTGTAACGGTTTCGATAGTTTCTTGCGAATATTTCGGAAACTATGACCGATCGACAGCTACAAGCACAGGAAAATGTTGCTCAGAATCATACACCACAAAATCATTCTATTTTTACTTCAATTTTATTATGAGTGCAGTTTTTTAACTTAATTAATTCTTAAAAATTAAAAAATCAATGCGCGGATTAAAACATTTCAAAATAAAACAAGAGTTTTTATTAATATGAAAGAAATACGTGTGTAAATAATGAAATACTTTGTGTACTTAATTAAAATGAACTATATATAAGTAATAATAGACATGATACATGTATGATACATGAAATATGTATCACACAATGAACGTATGTATACTCATACTTTTAGCAAATGAATATTCAATTCCTAAGCGTAATTCAGTTGAATTAACATTTTTTCAAAAACGAGTTGATAGTAGAAATTTGTTAATAGCTTTTAGTAATAGAAAGTAGAAAGATTTTACGTGATATAATCCGGAACGATATTTAGAATACAATGAAACAAATTTCCTCTAGTACTTCACAAACAACCGTTTACCTTTTTAACATTTCGCTTTATATTTCCAAAAATATTTGTCGTACATGAAAAAGTTTCAGTAAAAAATTGTAGCTAATAAAATTATCTGTAAAGTGAGATCTGTAAAAAGTCCAATTTTCCTAAATCATGCATAACTGTATTTAAAATTGTCATACAATATCGAGGCTCTATGACAAGTACTAAGTACTAAGTACAAGTAGTAATTATATCAAAATTGAGTAGCAAATTTCGCATCAACCCGTTCTTTAGTTTTCGCACAATAAATTTGTCGATTTACGAAATTTTTTATTTGCAATGAAAATGTACGAATTTATCTTATTTTATCCTTCGAGCTTATACGCTATCTGGAAGATCTATATTTTGATATGCAAGTATTAAAAAGTTTTTCATTCACATGCTTGGCTAAACTGCAATGATAATCGTTATTGTTTAGTTGTAAAATGCAATAACTTTTGTATTTTTCATTCTACCGTAGTATACTGAAGAAGAACCTGTTTCTATCGATTTCTGGAATCATTCCACGCAAGTTAAAAAAAGTCGTTTTTCTAGGATCAATTGGCTTTCAGATAAGTTTTTTTTTTCAAAAAATCGCCAACGCCAAACTGCTAAACATCAACAGACGCGACAGGTGTTGTTTTATAGTTTATTACTTTTATTATATGTGAATTTTTTTTTCATATTGATCCAATGTTGCATACACGATAGGAAAACGTGTGCAATGTTGTTCCATTTTGGCAGCAGGCAGCAGGCGGTCAGGCGGCTTCAGCACATCGGGCAAGGCAGTTGCTATACACGTTGTTTCTGATTCGAACGTACAAAAACGTGTATCTCATAGAAAAATCACACTATTCCGGCACTATAGCACTTAGAAAGACATTTCGCTCTTACTTTGGGATAACTCAAAAAAAGAAAGTCATTGGTAACCTATCTCCCTGTTTAACGTTATTTAAGATCTGAAAATAAAAAATAATTCTTCTGTTTCACTCGTCGTTATTGTTAAAATTAACTTGTTGTTGTAAAATCATATGCTGTGAATAATAAATTACCTTTGGAATGTTGATAGGTCTCATTTTATAGATAATTTCATCAGTTACAACTTCCTACTGGAATTTTTTCACGTAAAACAAATGGTTTTTAAGATATAAAACAAAATGTAAAAAGATCGGTTTTTTCGTTTAATCGATATTTTATTTATGAAATATCGGAAGAACATTGTTTTAATGTTACTTATTTTATCCTAAATATCGTACTGAATCATATCACGCAAAAACACCTCCACTAACAATTTGTTCGTGAAATCACCGTTTTTGGATTAGAAGGTAGACACGTCAGTATTTATTTATTCCTATCTACTGAAAAATTTTTAACTGATTTCAATGCAATATTTTTATGATATCTTCTCACAAAATTGAGTCTGTAATTAAGAGGGAAAATAGACGATAGAATTAACATGTGTTCTTCACGATAAAAGTCATACAATCTAGAATTTCGCGAAAAATCTTAACCAATTCGACTGGAACCTTGTTTGGTGCGCACATCATTCTTCAATATAACATTTTTCACGTGTAATCCTACGAAGTATTGCGAAAGTAAAGTCAGTCAAACATTTTTTGTCTCGAAATGGTGCAGAGGCACGCACTTATTTCGAAAAATGCAATAAAAAGGATCTTGACACATGATATCGCGTCATCAAACGGAATATTCGAAACAAAAAATTCACATAACTTTTGTTATCTGACCGACACATTTCGGGCGCGAAATAAAAGAAAGGACAATGGCCTAACACGCGCCCGGACATGTATCTGTGTATAAAAAGGGAAATCTGTCGAGAATTAAATAAATAATTTGATAATAAAGTTATAGTATATAATAAATAATAAAGTGTAGTCAATCTATATAACGCATCGTGTACTGAACGCGTCTCGTGGTAATAACTTTAAAGAATGGAGATGATAAATAAAAACAGATGAGAAATAAAGGTAATGCAGATATAAGAAAAGGAAAAGGGAGAAAATTAACAAACGAGAAAGAAATACAAGTTTATGTATTATTCTGTTTAAACTGATGTAAAAAATGACTTTACGTTGTGCATATTTCACGCACTGGTGTCAATTTCATAACGATTCGTTTTGTTATCTCTGTGTTGTATGTAAGTACATATAACGCAGTTAAGATATAGTTATTAAAATAAAATTATCACAACGCGAATTTCTTCAAATTTTAGCTATGTGTTAAAAAGGATACATTATATAGATAAAAATTAAAATTTAAAACATTTAAAGAAGTCTAGGTGTACTGAGGTCGAGATATTCAGCCACAAAGTTTCCATATTTAACACGTAATTTCTTAAACCGTCGCTAAAACAACATTTTCATTTATTACAGCGAAAATTTTCTCAAGAATTTTAAAAGAATATTAGTATATGATGTGAAACTGTGTCACAATTCTTATATTAAAAAATGGAGAAAATGAAAGATGGATAAGAAAAAGGGAGGCCTAGGAATATCGTTTTTGAGATAAAGAACTACAAAGTATTTATTTCGATAGAGGCTTGGATTATATAATTCGGATATTCGAATATAAAGCATGCGTATGCACAGATATGACATTGCCATGCGTGTCTACGTAAGGGACAGGATTATCGCGTTCAGTTTTTTCAAAAAGGTTCATCTTTCTCACGTCTTCGATCTTTATATTTTTGCGAGTATTTGTACCAGGAAAAATGCGTCCCTAACGACAACGTCTCGCGGAATGTTCGCTTTAATTTCGCTTACTAGCGCGCTCAATTCGTTTCAAAGGTCAAAACGAGGCACATGGTATGTGTGGTTGGGGTGGGAAGGAGGAGGGGATAATAAAATTGGGAGGAAGTGGAAGGAAGTGGACGAAAGGGAGGAAAAAGTTGCTCCACTGTACAAAAATTCCAGCTCATTATGTATACGATACACAAGCCGAAGAGATGTGCAGCTTTGTACTCGGATAGATGTATGTATTAGATCGTCCGAAAAGTTTCTTTCGTTTTATAAGGAAATAATGGATGCACAACATTTTCCATTTTATATTATTTTATCGAATTACGTATGATCCATTTTGTTCCATCAAAGTAACGATCACAACGTTCGATAGATTAAGTTTCATGTTTGTATAAAGATGCGTCGTTATAAAGACGGATCTGTAAATAAAAGATACTTTTCGGACAACTTAATAGAATAGCGCACCGCGTTGCGTCCAGTCAAAACAGTCAAAATGAGACCTGACAATAATTATATTTCGTGTTTTTATAACTTATTTAAACATATTTTTAAGGTGAATAGGTCGTGATAGTTGAGTTGCTGATGTAGATGTAGAATAGTTGAGTTGCTGGAGCACTGCTGCAATTTCTTCTAATTTAGATGCGTGACAGAAAAATCGGACTACGGGCGTCGCGATCCCAACCCGGGTCCCGAATGTTCGTAACTAAAGGCGCTAACCACTGCGCTACATCGTCCAGTAGTATTTTCTATCGAGTGCCGCCACATTTTTATAGATTAGAGTATTTTCGGAACCTTTTTGTAAATAATCATTATAATTATAGAAATAAGCATTATAAGATTAACAACTTCTATAATAACAATTATTTAATAATAATAGTTACTTAATATTAATGTAGTATTATTTAAATAAATAATTACTTTATATTAATATAATTATTAATATACTGAATTATTACTGTTATTATCATAACAATTTCTTTTTCTATTCTGAATCTACGGTCATTAGTAATCGCATCAGCCATACCTTCACTTGTCGATAAGTTTTGTCGAGGAAGTATAAATCTAAGCTTCTTATGTTCTCTCTGGCACTATTTGCTTCCTCCATTTTCAATTTTCACATTCGCTATATTTACTTCAGACGATGTAGTATTGAGTGATATGGAAGAGTTTGAGATAAATAATAGTATCGTTATTGAATCTTTGTTTAATTAAGTCTTTATGATATTCAAATTTAGGGGGCAGGTAGAGCCACCTGACGGCTCGAGAAGCCGTGTAGCGTGTGGACGTGTTCGCCGCGAGCTCCTGCTCGAGAGCATAAGATTAGCTATTATAGTAGATGATTATAGGTAAATATGTGTAAAAACGTGTGTGGAATTATTAAAAGGAAATATTAGAAATGTTAAATGGTTAATAAGTGCGATAGTGTCGATAATTTGTATAATGGAAGTGATAATAGGTGGCGAAATATTTGAGTGGCGAATGAATGTAGAGAAATCGGTATAATAATCAGGATGTCATTGGCTATAATTGTAAAGCGTAGCTAGATTAAAAAACGTTATAATGTTTAATGTATTGTGTGAGTAAGCAATAGTGGAATCTAAAGAAAAGTTAAAGTGAACTAAAATCAATTTTAAGTTTAATTTAATTTTGATCAAATTAAAAGGAAAGTAAAATTAAAATAAAATAAAATAGGAATTGGAAATAATGCGTAATAACGGTTACAATACGGGAACAATACAAAAGAAGAACTATGAGTCATATGTCAAGGTGGATGTAGGTCGAAAGACAAAAGGATAGTGTAGATAGAGTCAATGTGTAATTAAACAAATAATTTATTTAATATTATTTATTAAATATGAATGCAGGCTAAATATTTCTATAATAATGGCGATAGTTAGTGTGAAATTAAATAATGGTAGATTATAGTTTAAGTAAATATTGAATTGGGTTATGGCCATGTAGAAGGCAAATTCGATAGTTCTGGTTGGGATCGGTGGTCCGGGCCTAAAATAAAATAAAGATAATAAATCTATAGTATTTGAAAACAAGTTGCAGTTATACTATAGTAAATTATGTTGAAACTAATTGGTACACAATATTTGAATACTAGGTAGAATTTTGCTGGCCAAATTTAGGGAGAACTAGAAATCTAGGTGCAGATAAATCACTGGCTATTTCGCCCTAAAACAGGTATTAAAACGAATTAGATTAACTATGGTATTGGTAGACAGTATATATCGCCACAAATTACAAGTATATAAGAGGTTAATTAAATAATAAATTAAGCATAGCGATTAGTAAGTAGGGAGCAAAGGAGGTAAAGTTATGAACAAAGGAGGTAAATTGTACAAAATAATAATAGGATAAGCTGAATAAATATAAAATGACTTATCAGTTATTTGGTGTATTTCGTATTATAAATGGAAAACAGCAAAAGAAATATTGAAGAACAGAGCAATTATGACTTATTGGCAAGCAATGTCAAGCGGAAATATAATGTCTGAGTGGGCTGCTATGCCGATCCTAGAAATTAAATAATATAATTGAATTTAATAAATGGTCGCACGTTGGCGAGTAGTATTTATTAGATAAATTGCAAGAAATAGTCGAATAACTTGAATTAAGATTTAAATAACAAACGAACTTGTATTCAGTTAAGAAAAACACGAACTAAGAATATGTTAGACACCTTACAGATTACTCGAGCCTTGGCAAGGTTGAAGAATACGGTTCTGTTTATTTAGTGGATGGATATTATAGAAATAATTAAGTAGATGTATATAACTAGTTCGATGAATGTTATAGTAAATGGAGTGGGTGTATACACTTAATACACTCAGGGAGTTGTATAGCACGGTTAAGACCTAATGAACGGCGGTCCGTGTAGCCATGAACATGTCACGTAAACTTGAGACTTAGATGATAAAAACAAGAAGGTTGAGCCGTAACACAACTATTAACTTTGTTTTTATCAAACTTTATTATGAATTCAATAATCACAATGGAATATACACTGAATTGACACGTATACATCACAATTCACTCCAACAACTTTATATAGAACCTAGTTACACTGGTACGTGTGTATAAATTAAGTACGCGATTGATCTAAGGGTCGAAACTCGGTAAAGAGATGTTGACTATTCTAAAGATAGAGAATAGTAAAGTTTAGTAACGATGTTGTGGTGGAGGAAAGCTTTTTTTTTTTTTTTTTTTTTATCGTGGGGAAATCCTCATGGACACTCGGCGCTGCGTAGCAACGACCGTGTAGTGTCGGACTCCTACCGACTAAAACCCCACGGTGGTCATCCCGACGTTCGGAGGTGCACCCGGGGTCTCTTGCGAATCACTACCGAGTGCAGCCTCGTCGTCTATCTCCCTGCAGTTGTAGTTGTCTAGGGAGGCATCCCGGCTTGAGTTGGGAAGCTAGGGGGAACCACTCCTCCTAGCGCCACGTCCCCTAATCTGGCGCACCCGGGGCAGCGACGGCGGCGCCGCGCCCCTGCGTCGTACGGAGCCCCTGCGACGTTGATGCGATGATCTACTGGGATCGGCTCTTCTCTTCCGGTCCCTCTCTGCCCGCTCCTTTCTCTGCATAACCTCCTCGCAGTAGGCGCGGACAGCGTTAAACTCCCGGGGCCCTCGGAGCATGGCCTCAACGACCGCTTCCGGAGCCAACCTCTCGCCGATGTCGAGCTGCAGGACGCGCCGCGGTTCCGCCCACGCTGGACAGAACTCCAGCGTGTGCTGTGCCGTGTCCTCCTCTTCCCCGCAGTGGTGACAGATGGACGTCACCTCCCGCCCGATCTTCAGCAGGTACTCACCGAAGACCCCGTGTCCGGCGAGCATCTGTGTCGTCCTGAAGGTGAGCGGAACCCCGCCTTGATCTCTCCAAGCCTCCCAATTGGGAAGCACGGCGCGGACGGCTCGGTGTGGCCGCCTGGCGTCCTCCTCCATCAGCTGGGAGCGCCACCGCTCCCAGATCTCCAGCTTTGCCTCTTCCCGGACGTTCGAGGCCGAGAGGCCGCCCAGCGACAGCGCCACCGTCGAAGGCGGTGCCCTCAGGTGTTCATGCACCCGACAGAGCTCGAGGGCCCGCAGCTCGAACGGGGGGGACGCCGCCAGCACTGTCGCCGACTCGTAGGATATTGTTCGATATCCTCTGGCTATTCGGATAGCGATCGTCCTTTGCAGTCTCCTCACCAGGGTACGACTGCGACGGTTGGCCATCAGGTCTTGGGCCCACACCGGTGCCCCATAGAGGACCCGGGACCGGATCACTCCCTCGTAGAGTCGGCGGACTCCCGACCCTGCTCCGCCTATATTCGGAAGAAGGCCGCACAAGGCGTTGGCTGCAGCCGTCACCCTCGGGACCAGGAGCTCGAAATGTGGTCCGAACGCCCACCGGCTGTCGATGGTGAGGCCCAGGTACCTCATACGACACTTCACCGGCACCGCTTCGCCATTTATGGCCACGGACAAACCATCGGGAGGGGATCCCCTGCGGCGGCGGTCGAAGAACCATAGGGCCTCCGACTTGGCCGGCGACACGTTCAATCCCAGTCGCTGAATAGCGTGCACCGCGCATGCCACAGCGTCTTCCGCGAGAATCACGGTCTCATTCCACCACCGTCCCCCGGCTAGTACCAAGGTATCGTCGGCGTAACAGACCAAGCCCGTGCCCGGTGGCATCGGGCATCGAAGGACGGAGTCGTAGGCCGTGATCCACAAGATTGGTCCCAACACCGAACCCTGCGGGACGCCGCGCTCCACGCGCCTTCTCTCTTCCCCGTTCTTCCCAGTGAAGGTGATCCACCTATCGTTTAGGTAGGCTCCGATGACCTCAACCAGGTACGCCGGCACCTCGAAATGTCGCAGAGCCTCCATTATCCTCGCCCAGGGGATAGAGTTGAAGGCATTGCTGACGTCCAGGGAGACCGCTACCGCCGTTCCGTAGCGGGAAACCATGTCCTCCGCCATGCTCCTCACCCGCTTCACAGCATCCACCGTGGAGCGACCCCGGCGAAAGCCGTACTGACTGTCGTGCCATCCGGGAACCCGCCCCGAGATATGGGCCTCCAGACGGGCGGCGATCACCCTCTCGAGGAGCTTCCCGATCTCGTCCAGCAGGCATATCGGCCTGTACGCTGACGGCGACTCCGGCGGACGACCCTCCTTTCGCAGCAGGACCAATCTCGCCATCCGCCATATCCGCGGGTAGATGCCCTCCCTCAGGCATCGGGTAAACAGATGCCGCACGCGAGGGGCCACCACCTCCATCGTCTCCGCCCAGACTCGGCCCGGAACTCCGTCCGGACCCGGTGCCACATCCCGGGACGCCATCTTCTTAGTCGCCGCGAGAAGCTCCTCCTGAGTGACCTGCAGCTCCTCGCTCCGCTCCGTCGACGTCGTCGCCACCGCTGCTGTTGACGACGTCTCGCCCCCGCCGGAGGAGAGGGACGATCCCGACCGCCCCGCGTCGCTGTCCTGCCGCGGAAACAGCGTCCCGATGACCCTGGCCAGCAGTACCGGATCCATGTTGGCGGTCAGCGAGGGGGCCGCGGGTCGCAACTTCTTCGTTACCACCTTGTACGGCCGCCCCCACGGGTCTGACTCAACCGCCTCGATCAGCTCCTTCCAAGACCGAGCCTTCGCGATCTTGATCTCCCGCTGCAGAGTTCGTCTCGCCTCTCTGTAGACCCCGTAGCAGCGGGAGATCTCCTCCTCGTCGCGCGTCCTTCTACGGCGACGGGCCCTCAGGAATCTTCTGCGTGCCCGTACGCAGCTCGCCCGCAATTCCGCTATCTCCGGCGTCCACCAGTGAACGCTGCGGTTGCGTCCACCGCCCGGGACGGAGCGCGGCATCGAGGCGTCGCACGCCGCGTTCATGTATTCTTGGAGGATCTCCGCCTCTTCGTCGACGCTTCCCAGACTGGTCGTCCCTTGGGCATCCCAGCTCCACGCCGAGACGATGGCTGCCGCCCGCAACATCTCCCTGTCCCGCTCCTTCAGGCGCCATCTGGGTGGTTGCGGGCCGGAGCGGCTCGCACCACCTCGGGCGACTTGGTTGTTATTTTCGTCCACGTCCTCCGAGACCACCTCCATAAGTATGTAGAGGTGATCGGACAAGGTCTCGACTCCCTCGGCCACTCTCCAGTCACGGATCCTCGGGTACAGCTTCGAGGTGGCCCACGTGATGTCGACCACGGAGGACCCCCTCCACGCCACGCAGGTGCTCGCCGTACCCTTGTTTACCAGCAGGAGTCCGAGTCCCGCAGCCCAGTCTGTCAGCCATCTTCCTCTGGCGTTCGTCGCGGAGTTCCCCCACTGCGTCGAGTGAGCGTTGAAGTCCCCGAGGACCAGCACCTGACGGGGAAAGCACCTTTTGACGCATTCCCCGACATCGTCCAGAAAGTCCCCGAACGCGGCCAGGCCGCTGTTGGGGGAGACGTAGACCGCCACCACCGCTATTCCTGCCCATTCGACCGCGACGTAGCCGCTGCCACGGTCAAGCAGGGCGCCAAAGGCGCCCAGGGTCGGCGTCCAAGTTATGGCCGTCAGTCCGTCCAAATCCCCGATCCAGTTGGGAGCGTCAGGGACGCGATACGGCTCGGCCACTGTCGCGAGGGCGACCTCTCCCTCCCGGATAGTCTGGAGGAGCAGGTCATGCGCCCTTCTCGATCTGCCCAAGTTGCATTGGAGGAGACGGTTAAAATCACTCAATTACCTCCATGGCCTCCTCCCGGCCATCTGCCGCTGAATGTTCGACGGTGCTCCCCTCTTGCGTTACCTCCGCGGTCGGTTCACGGATCGGTGGCTTCCTCTTAGTTCTCGGCGGAGCACATGCCGCCCCGCACATCCTGTGGTTGGCTGGCGCCCCCAGCGACTCGCATAACGGGCACTTGGGCGCGGAGGCGGGTCACCCCCTGGCACGATGCCCGCTACCGCCACACCTGTAGCACAGATGCCCGCGATCCACGTTGGACGTGCAGGTTGCCCGCATGTGCCCCAGCTCCAGGCATTTAAAGCACTGCAAGGGTCTCTTCGGGATAGCCGTGACTTTCGCCGTGGACCAGCCCAGAGCTACTTTCCCGTCCCGGGCTAATTTCCGGGCTCCAGCCACTGGGCACCTTACCCATGCAGTCCCAAGGCCGTATCTGGTGGTGCGGATCTCTCCGACCCGCACTTCCGCACTGCCGCATCCCGCCGCTGAGGCCAGCGCCTGCCGCAGCTCCTCCTTAGCGATCGAGATGTCTATCCCGGCCACCCTCAACTCCGCCGTCCTGTTCGGGGCCGCTACTCTCACCGCGGCCGGATCCAGCACCTCGGCCAGACGCGTCGCCAATCGCGACGCCTTTCCTCTGTCTCTGTCGCCTGGGAGCCGGATAATTATACCCCCGGTCATCGACTTCCTCATTCCGAGGGATTCGACGCCGATCTCCGCAAGCGGGACCTTCTGTCGCGCCGTCGCGAGAACATCGGCGTATGAAGTCTTAACCCCCTCGTTGATAGTCAACGTCACCGCGGACGTACGCGGTGCGCGGGGGAGCCCGGCCGTTTTTGTCGCCTGCGCCGTTCCTTTTTTAGCCACCAGTGCGACGCCCGTCTTCCGTACGCCCGTTACTCGCGACGAAGGAGCAGCGGGCATTCTCTCTTTTTTCTCCTCCTTCCTTGCGGCCCTTTTCTTCCGCTGCCGTCTTTCCACCACCCTCCATTCGCCACCCTCCTGCTCCCTCGGGAGCATTGTGGCTTGGGTGACACGTGGGACAGCGGGTTGGTCCGCCTTGCGCCGAGGTTCGGGGCTGCGCGGTCTTCGGCCCCCGAACCGTTCCTCGATGGCCCTCATGATGGAGGGACCGAGTTCGCCCATCTTTTTCTCTAGGGCGTCCAGACGCGCGCCTTCTTGTTTCCCCTCCCGCGGAGGGTGGCCGGGCTCGATAGCCCGACCGTTGCACCGCGGGCACTCGTGGGTGCGAGCGGCCAGCCTCGTTATCTCTTTACGCAAGGCCGCGTTTTCCTCCTCCAACGCGGTCAGCCTTGCTTCCGCGAGCCTGGCGGCCGTGGAGCTACCGCTGTGGACCACCTCAGCCCTCTGTAGGTTAAGCTCCCTCCATGCGGCGGCGACGTAGGTCGCCGCGTTTTTTAGGTCCTTGACACTTGCTCCCTTCAGGTTCGGCGCTGTCGTCGCCACCCGCAAGATCTTAGACACCTGCCTGGTGAACTCGGCGCTCATGTCGGCCGCCGAGCTCATCCGTATGTCCAGCGCCAAATCCACAGAAATCTCCGGGGTCAGCGTCATCATGCGCCTTCTCTTCCCCCCGGAGACGATCGATCCCAGGGATGACCGAGACGCGGAAGAGGCGACCGAATCCCCGTCATCGGACCTCGTCCGCGCTCTTAGCTCCCTTACCGGCGCGAGGCCCGTTACCGCGGCCGGTGCGAGGAAGACGCCGTCCGCCCCGCCCGTGGTTCTCCGCGATGCTCTTGTTATTCTTCTCGGAGGTTCCTTATGAATCTCCGTACTATTGCCTCCCGCCTCACCAGACGTGAAAACACATCCGGGGGCCTGGCGGTCCACCCCCGAACAGCCGTGGTCGTGAGATGACGACGCAGGTGAGCCCACTTGACTACCCACCGCTGCGCCGGTACTGGGGTATCCCTCCCCTGCACCGTAAACCATTTTCGCTTTTTGGTCGCAATCCATGATGTTTGTCATTGTTGTCGCCGCGGTCATCAACAAAGTCCGTCCTGGTGCCACTCGCTCTTTCGCACCCTGTCCCGGTCAAAGCCGGTGCAGGGTGTCGGGGGGCCCCACAAGAAGGTGAGGTGAGTGGTCTTGACAGGCATGGGCCCACCAACTTCTCCGAAACTCTCCGCATCGGATCGGCAAAACTGACGGGCGCCAGAGGCACCGACCAGCTGCCACCCGACTGTGAGAGAGCATCAGATCCATCGGGGTTTCCCGGGACGTGGTCCTACGGCCCGAAAACCCATGCCCGCCTCATGCTCCCCAAGCTGGGTGGAAGACCTGCGGTCATCCTAACCCCGTCCAAGGATAGTTGTATGAAGTTCTAATGAGATTACTCGGCTGTCAAGTTTGGTGAACAGAACAGTGACACGGATCACCTTCCTCGCGAAAAAAAAAAAGGTAGAGCCATATTCTTATTCTTCCGTGATCTTCATCACAATGCATCGACAAATATTTTCAATCAAAATCACGGAGGAATTTTAAGAACTGTGGGGGCACTCGACAGCAAATACCACCGGACGACATCAACTAGCGTCGGACGACGGCAGCGCAGAGGTTAGCGCCTTAGGTTACGAACGTTCGGGACCCGGATTCAAATCCCGGCGACCCGGAGTCCGATTTTTCTTCCGCGGAATCAAAAATGAGAAGAAAAATGCAGCATCGCCCCAGCAGCGACATCTTCACCCGCAGCGGAACCTGTTTCATCCTACATACTAGCAGTAGCGCACTATCACCACAACTAATACCGGCAAGCGGATACTACAAACACATCAGCAACTACAACTATCACGGCCTATTCACCTCACAACTAATATAAAAGATATTTTGTCAAAAAAATATTACCGATTACGAAAAGCGTTAAAAGGTATAAAATAATTTCTATTTTATTTAAACACATATGCAATAACGGTTAGATTACTCATATACTAACTAAACGGTATACTAAATATATTGTAACATTGTAATATGATGTCTAGTAGGCAGTACTCGAGCGCCATAATATAAATCGAAAAATTTAATCGAGAGTGGGTAGAAATTATGTACCTACATCGGTAACAAGTGCATTCTGTTCGCGACTTTTACATTGACGACGCTGCAGCAAATTACGCAAAGTTACAGCACAGACGTCAGCAATAGTGCACAATTGCTCACGCTCCACCTTATAGTTGTCCGATTCACCAATTTTTGAATAAAATGTTTGTATTATCGTAGAGAGAATGCAGAACTGCTTCTCACGGACCATTTTGTTCTCTAGATTTGATATCACTGATCGAACTTCTTTCTTTCAATTTACACCCGTAGAGCAGCAATGTGAAATTAAGTATACTTTCCGTCAGCCAAGAGCAAAAATAGATATATGCAAAGAAAACAATTTTTACTATTTTATTGTTTACGATTACAGATACCTGCCAAAATAATCATTAGTCAAAAAGAAGCCGGAGTGGAATACACTCAGTTGAGTGTGGTTTATTTTCTGAAGTGAAGAATTCTAATTTTTGAGATAAAATATAGCAAAAAAAAAAGAAAAAGGAAAGAAAACAAGAAATATATGCAATATATAATGATAGCTTTGGGGTATTAACTTGTATCAATAGATACTACTTTTTTTACATCTAACTTCAGAATGTAAACACATTGTGAATAGAACCAGTTTAAGAATTATTAAAACTTTAACATCTTTTACGGGTTGCTTTTTGCGACCCACAGTTCCTGTGAAACCTTTGTTCCTCGTAATGAGTAGGATATGTTATAATAAAAAGGTTTGACCAAGACCCTCAAGATCAAGGTCGTTTTTGCATCAATTTTTTTTCCAAAATTTCCATCTAGTCGATGGTACAGAATCACGCTATGACGCTCTTTGCATTTGCTTCTTTTACACTCTGTAGAAATACAAGATATACAGTGGCTCACGAAAGTATTCGAACGCTTACACTTACAAATTTCAATTAATACACAGAGATGTACTAAACTAATTTGTTAAAACAATTTGGTATCCATAGTGACGGGAAAGTCTCAAGGTCATGTCAGTAAAATTTGAAAAGAATTCAACAACGTAGGTACGAGTTATGATACATTTATTAGAAACATTCATAATAAGTGTCTCAGAAAAGTATTCGAACGTTGTAACACTGTTGATAACTACGTTTTCATCTTCCTTTGCATCGAATATAAACATTATTGCTAAATGAAAATATTGGTACGTTCACTTGATGTTAGTATATCGTTTCAGTAACAGTAACGTAAAAGTGTGCACAATAGCATTTAAAATGAATACCAAAAAGTCTGAAACAAAGAAGTATGAAAGAGAAATAATATTCCGATTACACGAGGACGGCAAATGATATCACGAGATTGCCGGAATTGTGAACAGAAGTAACTTCACAATACATTATATCATAAAAAAGTCAAAGAATGAGGAAACATTTGCAAACAAAGTTCGATCAGATCGACCAAAGAAATTGACTGAATGAGAGAAGAAAGTTATCATTCGCAAATTAAAACAGATCCTACTACATCCGCTCCTAAATTCGCAAGTATAGTAGTTGATATATTTCATAAAGAAGTTCATCCGGAATTATGCCGACGGATCTTACGAAATAATGATTTTCATAGCAGAGTACCGCGAAAGAAGCCATATATTAATGCAGTAAATCATAAAAAAGATTGACTTTTGCAAAAACCTATTAATGTAGATTAATAAAGATAATTCTTTTTGGAATAAAGTCATCTTTTCGGACGAGTCAAAGTTTAACATTTTTGGTTCGGATGGTCAAAATTATCTGTGGAGAAAACCAAATACGGAATTGAAAATTCGACATTTACATCAAACAGTGAAACACGGAGGTGGATCGATCATGACATGGGGGTGCATGGCTGCCAGTGGCACCGGAAATTTGATATTTATTGATGGAATACTTGATAAATATAAGTATTTAAATATTTTAAAAATAATCTGAAAGATAACAACAAGATAATGATCCTAAGCATACTGCTAGAATTGTCAAAGAATGGATCGTACATAACACACCACACTACAAGTATTGAAAGATAAAATTAGAGAAATATGGAACTTCGTCGAGTGTAGTTTTACAAAATCATTGGTTTACAGTATGGAACGTAGATTGAGACACATTATTGCTGCTAAAGATGGTCCAACAAAATATTAATATTAAGTAATTTAATAATATATGTAACGTTCAAATACTTTTGTGAGTCATTTACAATGCGTGTTTCTAATAAATGTATCATAACTCCTACCTACGTTGTTGAATCCTTTTTCAATTTTACTGACATAATCTTAAGACTTCCATCTCCCTATTGATATCTACTTGTCTAAGCAAATTATTTTAATGTATAATACATTATTTTGGCCATTCAAGTTTGCATATGTAAGCTTTCGAATACTTTCGTGAGCCACTGTAGATTTACGCGTATAGTATCGTATAAATCTAGTCCAACGGAATGTAATGTTAAATACTTTACCGAATAACAATTTTGTGGTGTGACAGGTTATCGATGATACATTTCCCCTATGTGTACGTACATTACATACTATAGAGGACTGATCACAACATTTGTAATGAAATCAATTACGTTAATGAGAAGCGAACCGTTCGCGATACAGTAAATATTTGACTATTCTATGATTGCATTGTACGATGATTAAATTTAATGGATAAATATTGGTAGCTTCCGAATCCTTTCACGATCAAGGCTATGTAATTTTCTTCTAGTAGATATCTGATAATAATGAAACAATATATGTAAAAATACTAATAAGATTCACTAACAATATGATATAGCTTATTCAATGGTCGAAAATTTTCCTCCTTTTCCTTTTTCGAATAACACGTACAAGATAAAGAAATATAAAGTGGTCTAGCTGCTAAAAATCACGCATTGTGTCATTTGTGCGTCAACAACAATATAGTAATATATGTATATATAAATATATATTTTATTAATATATTATATTATATATATATATATATATATATATATATATATATATATATATATATATATATATATATATATATATATATATATATATATATATATAATGTACATTACTTAGTTTTTACATAAAATTAGTAATAGAAAGTAATAAAGTAGTAAATTAATAAATACAGTTAAAATTACCTAGAAGCTACCTAAAAGCGAGTTCTTGATTTAAAAGAACAACATTTCTAACAGCTGTTGTACCATTAAGAACAGACGAGGTATAAAATAGACGTGGCACGCGATACTTTTTCGTGGAGGTAGGTTTTGGTACGAATTTTAATCCGTGAACATCGAAGATGTTTAAATAAGGAAACTTTCTTCGGCTTTATGCAAAACTCGTGTCTAGGCTGCAGCAAGTTTCGGTATATAAAAAAGTATACAAAGCCGAAGCCAGGTGGCGAAGAGTGAGCTTGTTCAATATTTATGTACCGGAAGTTTTTATTTAGTTATCCGAGCGTTCCTTTTTTGCGATACTCGACTGAACTTGTTGCTGAATTTCAAGCTCGCTATATGATAGACATCACCGATCTCTGATTTGGTTTATGCACTATCGAGTGCAACTTGCTCACGATACGACCGCAATCAATAAATATTAGTTACAGGAATTGGACACAGTAATTAGCGGAAACAGTTGAACGCTACAGATACATAGTACTCGTAAAAATGAAGAAAAATTGTAATTATTTAGAAAGTTATCGGCATCTTTGTTTCGATAATTTTGTAATATGTTGTAGAAATCAACATTTTGAACAACTTCTTCCTTTGCGTGTTATCGCTGCTTGATCAGTCAGTTTGCGAAACATTCGAAAAAGCTGCCAGTACTACTAAAATGAATTCTGCCTATAATTGTACGTCTGTAACACCGTATGTTTAAAAATTGATTGGTGACCACCTCGAGGCTACCGCATTTAAAAAGCTAACAAAAACCTAAATCTTATCTTCTCTTTACATGTAATACTGTGCACAACTGCGTATTAAAAATTATTATCATTAATGATATGGATTAGATTTGAGTCAGTTTTTTAAACTCGTCCGGTGTGTGGCGGCTGACATAGGTTTATAATAATAATAGCATAATTAGAAAATAATAAATAATAACATAACTACAATTTATAGTAAACTTTATATATTATATTTATTATCTTAAATTGGAAACGTTTCAGCCATGATATCAGCAATGATCTTCGCAGTCTTGCATATACAGTTGTGAATAATTACTTAGATTCGCCAAGTATAGTACAAAGAAAAAGACATCAATGGATGTAAATAAACAGATCGTCAAACAAGGCGAATGAACTGGCAAACGAAGTGGCGAAAGTGGCTTTTATATTTATAGGAAAAAATTGTTCAAAATGTTGAGTTTTATAACATATCCAAAAAATTATCGAAATCAAAGTCTAGTCAGTCTTTCTACAGTTTCACTTCAATTTGTAATGAAAAATGGTGTGGATGTTAAAAGAAAGTACTGAAAATGTACATACAATTTTATGATATACAGAATTCAAGTTTCGAAATAGTTTTCTGAATGACGTACTGAAATAAGGAAGAATTCGTTCTCAAATAGATATTTAATGTTATGAATTTTTACTACATATGTGCTATTATGCTTTTTAGCTGAAGTTTCTGGTTCTCGATTTGGGACAGCGACCAGCAACGGAGGTTTCGCTAGCCTTACTGAATGCTGTATACTGCAATGCATTGAAACCAATTTAGAAATTTGCCGATGCTGGTATTGTAGTATAAGACGTTTTTAGGTCAATGATGTTTTGGGACCATACATAAGAGTACATTAATGAAATTTCTTCTCCATGTAAATAGAAATAAAATGTCTGTAATCATTCCCTTTAAACGTAAAATTGTATTTTTTCTGAGTCTGAATTTATAGATTTGATCTGTATTCTAGGCGATTATGTTAATATCCCTTTTAAGATTAAGCTAAAATTATAACACATCAGAAAAATGAACAAATGTACTGTTAAGTTTCTTACATAATATATAAATATATAATAAATATATAATAAATTTCATGGAAGGGAAAAATACACACGGTTTCATGAGCCGAAAGAACGTTGTTTAGCGTGAATTTGTTCCTTTCGACGGATAACGTTAATTTTATGGTTCGATTGTTTGCGACATCTGATACTAGTTAGAGTACCAAGTACTTACGATTACAGAGAGTTAACTCCGTTTCGCGAGTGAATAATTACTAATTAGAGTGGAGAATTTTACGTAATTTTCCGGCTAGTGAAAATTTGTAAAAATTTCAAGAAAGATACGTATTCGCCGGTTTTGCGACAGAACTTACCGTTTTCCTCTATTGACCTTGTTATGTTGGGGAATATAATTCTTTTTTAATTCATATTTATTTATACTACAGTACCTGATACGTGCCAAGAATTATTTTAGCTTCATTTAACAGTATTCTAATTTGAAAGGTTAAAAGATTTGTATTTGAATATTTCTGCATTTTTCAAGTGTTTAGAATTTTGAAAATATACTTTCGAAATGGAGAAAACTTTCACCTTTATCGGGTAGAATTAACATTTTTCAAGATCTTTTTTCCAAGAAATAATCCTCATTTATTTCCAGAAATCTCTATCTCTATCTCTATCTGTATATACAAAATCTCTATACACAGGCGATCCAATAAGAATTACCGCTTTGAATATTGAACACCGAATATCGTTGGAACTATGAGAATAAGAGAACAATTTTTCGAATACAAGTTATTTAGCACAAAAGCACTAAGCGAATACAAAGACCTACACAACACACAAGATCAATCACGGCCATGAATAAGCGATTACATAATATAGTATATATACATACATATAACTTACTTCTTTTAGATCTTATATTCAAAATGTTGATCATTAGCAGCAAACTCTACTTATTTGCCTCTAACGACAATACTATTAACATATATAAAGAGGCTCCGAAATAAATTCAGAAAGAAATACACCCGAGAGAAGCCGAATACCAATAACTAATATATGCAGAAGCGGATAAAAGAAAGTTTAAAATTGATAATCTATGAATTTTAGTAACTTTTGTACTAAAAATGTTTTACCATATTAATAACGATCATCTATTCATTAGTATATACTATTAGGTCGTCCGAAAAGTTTCTTTCGTTTTATAAGAAAATAATGAATGCACAACATTTTCCGTTTTATACTATTTTATCGAATTACGTATGATTCATTTTGTTCTATCAAAATAAAGATTACAACGTCCGACTGATTAGGTTTCATGTTTGTATAAAGATGCGTCGTTGTAAAAGACGTGTCTGTAAAAGAAAGACACTTTTTGGACAACCTAATACATTTACCCATTGCTCTTATTAGACGTAAATCCATTTTAAAAAAAGTATGGTACTTTTCATACTCCTTATTTTATAGATTTTCGTTTCTTCATCACTGTATGTACATATGTAGAAGAAACTTTGAATGATCGTTAAAGCTTGTCTATTTTGTAAAGAGACACTTAACATTTATCGAAGTGTTGACACGTATTGTCATATAAATCGTAAAGTAAAGGATTCAATATCAAACGCCGAAGTTTAAAGTTCCAATCCAGTCTCATTCAAAAACTAATAAACACTGTCGCGTTCAGATTATGTTAGAGAAAGATAATAAATTATCCATAAATCCCTAATCGTATTTTGTTCGACTGTAATATGTGTTACGTATTATTTGATTGCCGCGTTTGCTTGAACGTGATGATACGAAACGGGTAGCGTTAACTAGCGTTTAAAGCAACTGGCAATAAGTTCCACTTTCGGCTAACCTGCTATGTGCGGGAATATTGGCACGGAAGAGGATTAGAGTTGTTCGAAAATAAATTAACAATATGTAACGATTTATATTTATTTATATTTTAACCCAAATTTTATTCGATTTCGATATTTACAATTGACTGACTGACTGACGGGTGTCAAACTCTTCGGTTGGCAAAATGATAACTAACTCTTCGGTAGACGAACGGTAATTATTACTGACTGCTCTGAGTCGTTACATTTATTTATATCTGTCGGAGATGAAAAGACATCGGGTTCTTTCTTTTGAAAATGTTTGGAAACATCCCCAACGTTTGTTCAAACTGCCAACTTTATCGCAAGATATAACTTTTAGCGACTTTAACTGCCTTTCACTTCAAATACTGTAAACACGGTTTGAAATAAACGTTTTAAATTACCTTGATTTGAAAGAAATTACCAATTTTACTTTCACGCTACGTATCGTGCGGGGCGCGGGACGTGACAATATGCATTTGATAACTGTTTAATTATTAAAATTAACCAAAGAAAATTATGTGGTTGTAAGAATAAATCAGATACGATAGAAAAGCATACGTATGTAAATATTAATTACATTCAGTCATGAATTTTTATCTTGACAGGGTATGGGGAAAAATGATCTATTTTCAAATGGTCGAAAGTTTTGTTTCGAGACGTGATACATGTTTATCTACTTTATCATCGATCGATGAAACATCGTCATTGTTCAACGACCGTGTGCTTCCAGAATATTCTAGTTAGCTTGCTCTAAGGCTTAACACTTTACTGATCGCTAGCGGTTCAACAGCATACGTCCGACCGGCAACTCAAGCGCAGATTATCCCTGGCGCCGGCTCTGTTTCGGTTTAGACTCTCCAATACCATTCTTTTCGTTCATCGCGAACGGTAAATTTTTCAAATTGGTATAAAACTGTGGGAGCTTTCAAAGCAACGCGATTGGCGCAACTGAGCAAGGTACCTTAGTACTAAATAAAAAATTACTGCTCAAATAATGAGAAAGATTGTCGGCGATAAAAAGCCGATTACTAGGCTATCGGTCGGTAAAGTGTTAACGTATATTGACGGATTGACGATAAATTATCCAAGTTGAGTGATCTCGCATCTGATCCTGTTGCTAACAAAATTTCAACAATTCTTCCAAAATATATTTCAATCTCTCTATTCCGACAAATCATATGTATATACAGTTAACAATCGAAATCAAAAGTAACACTAACTCACTGTATAATCGAAATAAAAAATAACGCTAACTCATTCTATGATCGAAATCATTTATAAAAAAGAGGTGAATTTCTTCTTTCGGCGCATGCATATATGAGTAAAGATTCGTCAAAGGTTCGTCATCCTGATGAGGTAAAATCCGACAAATATTCGATGAAGTAAGGATCAAATGATTTTTTTATTAAATACCATCTCGGAGATTCAATATGTCGAAGGTAGAGGGATGAAGGAGGGCTCAAGGTACGAATGTTCAGTTCGACTTCCGAAGAACGTTGCGGAATTTGTACGGTTTCTTTGTTCGATTGATGTTCAATACGGTAAATGTGACAGCCGATACTTTACTTCCTCTGCGATATTCTGGCGAGATAAATGTCGACGAAGATCGTGGACGAGTATTCAGAGAACAAATGGACGAACAGTGGGGCGTTTCCCATTCTTGATAGATTGCGAATTCTATAAAATTTCAGTTTCTACCTGTTCGACTAATTAACCGTTTTTATATGTATAGTATGCGTAAAATTTTAACATATTTTACGTATATGTATTTTCATTCTTTTAGATATATATGATTTTATAATAGATGAAATTACCATTTATTTTCTCATTTATATTTAATCGTGATAAACATAAAAAATTTATAGTATTTAAACAATAAATGACGCGAACAGCAAAGTTAACTGATATTGAAAACTGCCGTTCTAACATTTGCATCCTTTATCGTTTCGATTTCTCAATTTATCATTAATCAGCAAACATCAATTTCTTATCGCTACCTTTTATATTTACGTCTCAATTATATTTTATGTCTTATCATTTTTGATACTATCTTTGTATTTAGTTGTATTTATATCACTCCATAAGCGAAAAGATATTGCAGCTAACAAAGCTGTCTTTGCATAGTGGGTGGCTTCTACATGACTAATGACTACTCCCCATTCATCCGAGAAACGAATCTTTGTCATTCCTTGCCAGCCGAATCCCCCTTAACCAATACAACGGATCATTATAAACAAGGATCATAGGCTCTGCTTGTGGCAAATTTTGGGTTATATATTTCCGCGTCGCTTTTATCATCCGTGCGAATAAATATTAGAACTGCGCGAGCCTTTCTTGTTCCACGATTTCCTTGAAAATGTACCAATAAGGCTCGGAATTTTCTTCGACAATAATCATCGTCCAGCAACGTAATTACATCGAATTGATCCGCGTTTCGCGAATATACGAAAGGCAAACAGATTATAAAACGATATCTGCAAAATGGGACACGGGAAACAAATAAAGAGCGAAAATATGAAAAATTTAATCAAATTTGCGATTGCATTAGCTCATTACTGGGCTAGCGGGTAAAGGTAAAACTCCTGACAGCGTATTGCGTATCAGGGTTAACAAAGTGATTTCTAGCGCTCTTACGAATGTTGATTTAGTAGGAAGGTAACTATTTTGTTTAACAAAGTAATATATCATACATCCTTTCATTGAAACTTTATTGTTAGGAAGAAATGGATTTTTTAAAGTAAGAAATACGTTATTGTAAGAGTAATTTGTTTTGTTGATTAGATAAATAGTGACATTGGAGACAAAGGATACGGTACTCATGTCTGGTTCAGTATGTGTACGGTACGTGTCTCGTGCATATATACAAACACGAATGAGCGGAATTACATGCAACCTTTAATGATTGGCGCTATTACAAAGAAGAATTAGGCACGTGCTTCTACAGGACCAAGCTGTATGGCGTATTTTAGTAGAGGGCACGTGTATAAACGACGGATAATAAGTCACTTACATGGACCCTGGAACAGGGGCTTGGCTGCATGCCAATTGTATTCGCGCTTCGGTTGTTCCGATCTATTCTATACCGTGCACGTCACACGCATGATGCTCTTAACTAAATTATGGACAAAGTAGACCTATTCTATGGTTTAAGGGGCATTCGCAAAGTTCCTATCTGAATGGAGATATCTTCATTGAAGAATATCGTGAACATGCGAACGTTGGTAAATTAAAATAGTGAATCGTTACGTTTACGCGATATGACAATGAGGTTGAAGAAGATATGATATGTATTACAAAAGATTACCATAGAATATGCTATAATTTTTGGCATCATCAAAATTATGATATTATTAGTGGGATCGTCATTTAATTAGAAATCTTTTTCAGCTGAGAATTAAAAGTTCTTTTATTAAAAATTTTTCATGAATTAATTTGTTCTAAAGGATGAGTTTATGGCGACACTCGACAGCAAAAATATCACCACTCGACACTAACTAGAGTCGGACGACGACAGCCGGGTTAGCGCCTGAAGTTACGAACGTTCAAGATCCGGGTTCAAATCCCGGCGACCAGAAGCCGACTTTTCTTCCACCCAAGAAATATAATATAAAAATGCCTAAGAAATATAAAGAAAATACAGAAGTGCCCCCAGCAGCGACACCGGCGATCCGCAGCAGAACCTGGCTCACTCTACACACACTAGCAGTAGCGCACTATCATCCACAACTATACCGGCCAGACAACTACGAACAAACGACATCACACCTCAAGTTTAATTGAATTAATTTGTTTTAAACAATGCTAGTCAATGAAGTTGTTCTAAACTATTTTCAATGATTAACTAATTTTAAATATCATTCCAAATTCGTAAAAATTATTGGGTACTATGCATTGTCGTGTGTTATTCTTATTATGTATATTCTTATTATTCCATAGAAACAACGATATTAATTTTCATTTGTTCGTTAACGTAAGTCGTTTCTTTATTAATTCCACATATATTGTATTTCATTGTTTTTTTTTTTTTTTCTCAAAGCGTATATTTGTAGAAAGTTGTAAGACAGATTGTAAGAAATTATAATGGAGAACACTTGAAGTTATAGTTGAAGTATATATGTACGATATTGTACATATTCTTCAACGCAATGGTTTTAGCATACCAATCTTATCGAGTCGTTGGTTTAAACGTTATCATACATATGTAATAATCAACAAATTGTAACATTCTGTGATTTTGAAAAAAGCAATTTTTGCAATTGCAAATTTTTTATTGTGAGATGTTTTGTGCTTTGATAGTACCCAGCTGCTATTGAGTTGCTGTCAACATGAAAAAATTGTCTGGATTCTTCAAAATAATATTATATATGTCGGGTCGTCGTAGTTAGGATTAGAGCCAGGGGTGTGAAATGAATCTTCACCAGAACTATCTATTGTCGTTATATAATCGAGATATTATTTATTAGCACAAGGGTGGATAGTACAAAATAGACAAGTAACCGCGGCGATTAAACACTAATGGCAATGATCTTTGGTTCGATAACGAATCCACCGTCAACGGGATAGTAACTACACTTTCTCCAATGTCTATGTCTGGATCTTGGTTAAAATAAAACGTGGAGTATTCACTGATCGTAAAAGGCGTTGTTTTCTCGATAATGAGATCGCACGAGAGAATGAGCTATCCGTCGCGGTGATGCTGCAGAGGAAAACTATGATGGGGTGTGTCTAAGAGCACGAGATCATCATATTATATAATATATAATATATAATATATAATATATAATATATAATATATAATATATAATATATAATATATAATATTATATAATATATATATTATTCTATATATAATAAATTCTATTGTAGCGGCACATGAGTCATAGGACGATTCGAATCGAGAGTGACTTATGTTGTGCCTCGGAGTATTCATGCCGTTTCGGTTTACGAGATTTAAAGGTAAACGAACTGTGGACAAAACAATATCGCCGTTACGTGTAATCGTTAACCGGAATCGAATTCGAACTTTTTGGTACTCCACCGACCAATATAAATAGACGAACATCTTCTCGAAGTCTAGTATAACAAGCGAGCCAATAGAGTCGAATAGCTGAACAATTAGCGAGTAGCATTGAGCCATCGACGATCGATTACGCCGTAATACACTACCCCTGTACTTGTACTTAGAGTGATTTTAATATAACTGACTATCACAATTATATCATCACCATTAATACCACACATTTATATCACCTCACTATAATAAATCCGATATAATAAATCCTGATATTAAACTGTTGTAGTTGACAGAAATGTAAAATATAGCCGAAATATTTTAAACAGACAGAAGACTAATGGATGAAAACAGCAAATGTATATTGTTCGGAACTAACTTTTTACACAATTTGTATTCAAAGGAAAAATAATCAAACTCGAGAATTTTAGACTTAAATTATGAACGTTTACTATGATTTCAATAAATAATGTCTTTATATCTATTTTACTATTAATCTATTTATTTATAGTATATCACACTTATTCTCAGTATTTGATAGCAATATATTTTGCGAAATAGCCTGGTATAGTTTATACAATTCACTAGAACGTAATCTTTTCGAAATAGTATCATAATAGTTTTACGTTTCTTCGTCCATACTTTTCATTTGGATGCTATGGTAGAATTACGGAGAGTAGGGAAGCGAATTAATTATTATGGTCCGCATCGATTCCTTGGAAAGCACGAATGAGACGGGGGTGTGGACACGCGACACTGATTTCACTTTAAGTAGCACCATTAAACCGGACGAAAATTTAGAAATGTAACTTGATAATTGAGATAGACACAGCCTGACGGTGACATAATTACTCCCACTGTAATTTCATAATGACTGACTCTCTGAACAACGCAAACTTGAAAAATGCAAATTAATCCGACGGCGATTAAAGAAGATAATACACGATAATGATAAGATAATAATTACACGATAATGCGCTGCCACGGATCAACGTATACACGTGTTGTGTCATTTCATATAATTCTGTTTTATTTTCCTGTGTTCTAATTCATTTCATAAATATTAATTAACATTTAAGTTCATCAATTTTATGGCATTTTGCACCGTCTTTGAGAAGGTTGCAATATATTTAAGGTGGCGAGTAGTAAGTGAATGAGTGACTTTGATCGTTGTTACATATGCGTCGAAATAAAATATAAATGAAATAGAAATTATTTTGTACTCTTTAGAGCATTTTGAAATCGGTAATACATTCTTTGGCAAAATTTTTTATTACAAGCATCTTTCCAATATTTTCTATCGAAGAGACGTTGTGGCTTTTAAATTATGAAAAGTACAATCTACCTGTGTCACTTAATTGAAACTTTTCACAACCCAACGAACAAACTAAGAACGCTAAACAAATTATCCATCTGCCCTTTGCCTCTAATAAAGCATCGATTGTTATAAATAAATCATTTGCCAAGGGACATCTATACGATAATTTATTTAATTATAAATCTAATTAAACCTAATTACAATTTATTTAGTAAAACGCACAATTGTTTTACTATTAATAAAACAACTATTTTAATAAATTGTTAAGTATATTGAATATAATATTAAAAGAATAGTAATATTAACAAACTTTTCTTGCATCTATAACAATCCTCGTAGCATCTTTCATCAATGATGTTCATTCCTTTACAAATTACTACTTAATTATTAACCATCTAAAAAAAACCATATGCGTTCCATTTCTCCAAGTCATTTACATAACTGCGCTTTTACCAAAAAATCATTAGTTCTGAAATATTTTTTGTGAAATATCTAGAAAACAAATAAACTCTAATAAATTCTAAGGAGCTCCTTAATTAAGCAAAAACTTACATTCACAAAAGAAACCACTGTATGCTTAATGTAACAGCGAATAACTAGGTTACAAAGTCAATTATGATCTAGCCATTTAATTCATACATAAACAATCGAAGAAAACATCTTCTCATAAAACCTACCCACATTTTATTATGTAGATTTGATTAGATGCGTACTTTGAAAATAATAAGATCTCTCTACTCGATCCCTTACCGTGCTCACGAGTACTTTTATTTTCTCAGGAACAATTTTTCCCGGACACCGTGAACCGTTGTCACAAGCCATCTTCCCTTCATATCACTGGATGGCCCACGAGAACCATGTTCCCAGACATGAACAACGCAACAACATTATCTACGTCAAGTTGCGTCGCGTCGGTCTGAAGTTTCCAAGATAACATTCCAGAAGCAGCTCAGCTTTCTCCTTCACTTAATGCCACGGACTAGGATACTGTGGCTAACCATGAGACTAGAAAATTTTGCACAGATGCTTCGATTAGTTCCATTACTAGCGACAATGACTGCTACACCATTATCAAAGTCCCTACTGTAACTGCTCTATAATTATCTACAGTGACAAGATCAGTAATTTTCTGTAATCACAGAAGTTCTATAAGTAGAAGAGATTCGATTTGTCGGGCCAAACAAGCTCTTCTGAATGCTACTGTGGATAATCCGTGGGCGATGTACCCAGAATACTAATCCAAGGATGAAATGAACAACCGGACGGTGGAATAGGAGGAACAGAGGAAACCGTACAAAAGACCGTAGAAACGTAGAATGAACTGGTGATCGGGATTCATTGATAAAAAGTGAGAGAAATAATCGGGAATGGGAGAAATCGAGGCAGATCCACAAATTTACCAACAACAAGTTCGGTTCATCACACTTTGTTCCGATGAACCAAATGAGAGCACTGAGCTGAATGTGAATATTAAGATGTCCATGTACACAAATGTGTGTCTGTGTGTGTGCGTCGGTGGGTGAAAAGGATTAACAAGCGCGAGCGAATTGATCCATATGCGTGAATGCAATGAAATGTGTCTGTGCAGTTGTAAATCCTGATTCGATATCAGGGGAAGGGACTAAGAAATATTTTCTATTATACAGTGAAAATTTTTTTTGTATCTTTTTTCTGTATATGTAATCGCCGCTCGGTCTTCGTTTCCAATATATTGCCAAAAAACTTCAATTAAATTTGTTTTGTATTACACTTTCTTCTGACATGTAGGTAGCCGCATTTATATGTAGCCCAATTTAAACTTAATTCATTGATGCTAATCATCTTTAATTTCAATGAAAAAAGATAACTTAATTTTCATTTCATTCAATTCTGTAAGTGTATTGTAAATTGTGTATCGTATGTATCATAAATTCGAATACTACGATATACTATTATTTATATATACTATTTAACGTACTTATGTGTATAACTCGAAAACTAAGGCCGTGCGTGGTTATCACTAGGTTACATGTGAGGCACATGTATACGTATCTGCTGACTCTAATTATTAGCATGTACGTGACAAACAAACAGGTAAGACATAGTGCAATATTTCATACATCAATGGATTCACTGAAAATTATCTCATGACTAATGGCCGCCGAATAGTACTGTTATTCAAACTATAAGAAATGATATTAAAAATAACTATCTCTCATATCAATGAGTTAGGTATAGGTTGGACTATATGAAAATTCTCCCGCCTACTCCAGAATAAAATGTAATCGTAACATAAATTTTATCATTATAACATAAAATTTCTTGCAAATATCTCGAAAACTAACGGAGTGAAAACTTTCCGAGTGGCAATAACATGTGTACGAAAAGTTTCAGAATGTTAATTTTGACAATATATTCTAAATCTCATAAAAATCGATGAGATTTTCTATATAATTATCAAAATCGCGGTTTCAAGACTGTCATTCTTTGAATCAAAATCATCAAGATTCCTTCTGCATGTAGAATTAATTCCGGATGTCGGAATTGTAATGGAATTGCTCGTTGAGTGTTCGGATTATTGTAGAGAAGATAAGGTGAGCAATGGAAAGACTACAGTTATGAAATTAACATTATCCCTTTGCTAACGTATGAGAGAAAGGAGACAAAAAATTAATATAAGAGCCACAGTTTTAAAAAATCCAGACGCGACTGATAGATAATAGAGAACATTTGTATGTATGTTCTGTATATGTTCTGTGCGTATGTATATTCAAATAACAGCAATATAGCTAGGTGAGTAAATATTAACCAAAATTGATGAAAGTTTCGAAAAATGGATCATCGTCGTGATATCCCAGTGATAGCAGTGCTGGCTAGTACTGTAAGTACTGTAATAACATATCCGTGCAAATTTCAAATTTATGTCTGTAATAATACGATTTGCTGAAATTGATACCTAATGTCAGGGAAAAAATAAAAAGAAAAAGGAGGAGGAGGAGGAAGAGGAGGAGGAAGAAGAGGAGGAAGAAGAGGAGCTAGAGTAAACTAGATTTTGACAGAATTTGTTAAACTTCAATGGGAATTTATGCGATTTCTGCGAAACGGCGGAACAGCATTGTAAGCGTTAAGTTACTCAAAGTTCAACAAATAGAATGGTTACAATAGCCGAAGAATTGTAGAAATTCATGGCGAAAGGGGAAGTTGGCCTATGTTGAATTTTCTACGAGAGATACCTGCGCATATTTTTGTCGTCTCGCTCCAACCAAAGGTTACGAAATGGAACATATTATCATTTATATTTATAGCACGTTTGTAGCAAAGAGATTCGTTACTTTGCGCCATTACTCTTGATAAACTCCAGCATGAAAACTCTATTTAAAATGCCATTCGATCCTCAAATTTTTTCGTGAACGATCAATGTTTTTCCGTGACAGAACGCATCTTCTGCGCCAAATCCTTTGTATTTACCTGTAAGATCATCTAACGAGTTTACCCCTAACGGTTTTATGTTTAAATCTGCACTCTGAGAAAATTTCACGACGCATCATAACTAAGGGAGATGGAAGGTCGTCTCTGTATCTCTTTCTACAGACTGTTCAAGTTTTTGCGAGAATATACTAAACAGTATTACTCAGGTGGACCCAGAATGGCCACACAAGGCTTAATCAAACCTAAAATACTAGATATTCCTGGACTGTTATCTCACTGAGATGACCAGGACTAGCTAGTAACTAGACCTTAAATTTTCCAAAACCTCTTCTTTCCTTTCCTCTTTTCCCTTTTGCAAGTAGAACCTGGTTATTTGTGTCGTTAAAAATGCAGCTGAACCCAAAAATAAAGACTGCGTGGGATAGTGACGAGTCGAGGATAACCGTAGTGGGTAGTCTTCAAATAAAGAGAACAAATTAGAGAATGAAGAACCGAGCATATTAGTTCTTTCAGATACTTTCAAATTACTTGTAATTCATTTCCACTCAAATGAAAATTTATTTATTGTTTATCCCACAAGTAGTTATAATTTCTTGATGCTAGATTATTTTACAATATTTAACTACAATATTCCTAATTTATTTTTTCAACCATTCTGTACAATTCACATATAAATTATGATAAAATATCGTAACGTTTCTCATGACGACTAAAGAATCATAAAGTAATTTCGAAAGAAATGCTACGAAACGAAAGACGAACATTGATGGAGAAAAATAAGGAAGAATCGCATATTGTCACAATACATGCCGTCATTGCTGTGAATGAGATTTGCACAGGTCGATAGACGATTGAATATTTTAGTAAGCAAACCAATATATCCTTTTTACTGTGCGCAAGTCAGGGCGTCTGCAAATAGCAAAGATTGGTCAATACGTGGCAAATACTTATTTTGACTTGTTATCGGCATTGGAGACAAGCTAAAAGATTCACACCTAAAGGATATACACGTCTTTTTCCACGGGAATTCGCACTAGTTTTAATATTGTCTTGCGTTTATACGACATTACCTGCAATATACGCACCGAGGAAAATATGGCCTCGAGCGTTTTGCAACGGCTATGCACATTTTACAATCGTACTAGCTGGAAGCTGCGTATGGTAGGAAATAGGGACTGGTTTACGCTTTACGCTGCCAAGCTACCGATTACACTTTCCAGCGACGCCATGCTGGAATTTCGCGCGAAATATTATCGCGCTTTTCTCGGAATAATAAACGTGGCGTTAACGCAACGTTACCCGAGGTTACGTTGAGTTTTTACGCTTCTCCCCTCAGTCGAGGAATGGGAGGATTGCTTTGCTGTTTGTTTACGATAGACAACAATAAGGAGGGAAAGATGGTTCCGCATATATGTAAATATCTAACGGATATTCGATTTGTAACTATTTCCGAGACTCAACAAATAAAATGCTCTGTGGTTTCCTCAAACATTTCGCTATCATAATGCTAACATGATTATTGCGTTATTATTCTATTCAAATATTCGTTACTGCCGTATCTTCACTCTTAAAGGGAAGATATCGTATCGCAATAATAGGTACACATGATGTTGCAATTGATTTTTTATAAGTTTACCCAAATAATGATTAACGACAAAGATGTTTCTGATAAAAAATTATTATTGCTCTTGAAAAAAAAAAAAAAAAATGATATGTTGATAGCACCAAAAGTGATAAATTCATAAAGTTACAGTTATCAGTCACTTCAAAAATACAATACTCGTTGATGAGCGCCGTTGAATGTAATCTTAATTAAATCTAGGAAATGATTCCAGAAAACGTTAGCTCTAACAGATGAAATCTCATGTAATCTTCTGCCGTATCGAACCTATCTTCAGTAATATTTTCTTCTCGGCAATCCTTATCGATGCACAAAGGTATTTATAACGCAACAATGTCAAACAAAAGTAACACACGTCAAGACTCGGAAGCAATACCCTCCACACATTCTAAGATTCTCCTGCTAAGAAAAAACTTTCTGGCCGTCTGTACTTCTCAATTTCCTTATCCTCATCAGTGCACGTTTTGTGTGTATGCGTGTGTACACTCACAGACAACTGAGAAAGAAACAAATCGGCAATATCGCGTTTACTAAATTAGGCTCAATACTGTCCACATGATATCTCTGCGACCATACATCCTTTATTTTCCCAGTTAAGAACAAGGAAGACTGACATATTGCAACGGTATAGCGCGGACAAAAGTCGCTTGTTTGTATCGAGCTTCATAGTTTACGGATAGCATTCGGTATAAATGACAAAATTTTAATTTAACGCAATGTCTGAGAGGATTCGCCGCATTGCAAATAGCAGATTTGCAGAAAAAAGGCAGGAAAATAAGATAAAAAATTTGGTAAGAATGATGAAAGTCAAAAAACAATGTATTGTGTCAGTTTTGAGGGAAACTATCGAGTAAAAAATACAGTTTACGAATAAAAACGAATTGTTGAACTGAGAGAATTAGGGAAAAATTTGAAGTACTTGAAATGTAATGGTATTTTAAATTTGCAAAATATGCGAGGTAAAGGACCCGCCAGTCTTTATTCAGTGCTAAATGTATTGTGTGATAAGTACAATGTAGAAACTGCAGCCCCTCAGGCAAAATGAACAAAAATTAGAAATATTCATATCTTAACCTCACAGCTATAGTTGATAAGCTATATATTTTTAATTCGAATATTTTGTATTGTACATTTTATAATTTGCTCACTAAATGTCAAATCTTCCACGTACAGGTGCAAAGAGGATCGTAACGTGATTTTACACTTTCGAATCAACGGAGATTTGTAAAAATACGTTGGTACAGAAATGAAATTCAGTTTTCTAAAATTCAAGGCCAAATTTTTTTATTATTGCGCTGTAGCGGTACATGAGCTAGAGGAAAATTCAAATCATGTTGTTGTTTTGCCTCGGAATATCGATATCGTTAGGAGATATCGTAAAGAGTTCAATTACCAACGAGTTATCAGAGATTATATTAGCGATTATACACTGTCTTTAGCGAATCCGTTAGTACGAGCATCTTAGCGACATTGTCTGTATTTATTTATTTATTATTATAAAATACACTTGACGGTTTCAACAACGAGCAATTTCGTCATATAAACCTCACGATCAACCATCCTCTACAAGTCTTTTACAGCGCTATGCAACACGTTCTACTTATCATGAGAAAATCTCAAAGGAGCTACGGGCCGCAAGTGATTTCTTATTCCGGAAAAAAACGCTGAAATGTTAATAATTCATGAGCTGTCTTCATTCACAATGTATTTACATTTTGCTATCAGATACACAAAAAAGAAAAAAAAAGCATTTATTAATACAGGTTAATACTCCAAATCTATCATTATATATCGCATGATTCCTTTATTTGTTTTATTTTTTGTCCTTTCTCCTTTTCTTTCTCATTATTTACACAGTCCTGAATTCTTCACTTCATGTGATAAAAACCACGTTCAATTCGATATATTCCACTCCGATTTTTTTTCTAACAATGATTATTCTGATAGGTATCCTTAATTATAAATAAAATGTAACACAAAACATACAATAAACAATTTTTTATCGTAGGCAACAGAAAGCATACCCAACTTGATATTGCTGTACAAATGGGTGTAAATTGTCAAACCAAACATTGTAAGATATGATTTATTTCATAAAGGAAGGAGTCGATTGATGCTGAATTTGAAGAACGAGGTGGAGGACCATGAGGAGCGGCTCTTTCACGATAATACAAATATTTCATTTAAAAATTGGCGATTTGGTCGACTATGAGATGGAGCGTGAGCAATCATGCATGAAATAGATAGAGTTGTCGCATCTGCTTTAACTATCACGTAATTGATGTGAACAGAAAAATCGCAAATGTAATATATAATTTACTTTATAAATATATACTTTATAAATATACTTTGGTCTATTATATATATTTTATTATATTATATTATAGTATATTATAGTATAAAATATATTATATATAAATATAATATAATATACTTGTATAATATGCGATGTAGGTACATAATTTCTGCTCATTTACGATTGAATCTTCATTGCATGTGGATCTTCGCGAATTCAGATCCTAGTATTTGTTGATTAAAGATCTATCATCACGGGCCTAAGAAGCATATTTGCAAATTAAATAACATCCAATGACAAAAATTTCATTGAGTGGCATAACTATTTGGAGTACTTGAGCGCGACGAATTTTTATAATATTGAAAGTTTTCTCTCATATTGTCACATATGATGGATTCGACAATCTATTCTATGTAAACTCGTTCAATATTAGTGCATATACATGAGCAAGGGTAATAATTGACCTGTTCTTCTTAACCATTAAATTGTTAACTTACAACGCTGAAAATCGTATTGTCGTACAGTCTGTTCTGCACGTAAAGGTCTGTTGTGATTCTCGTATTCTGATATATCTGTAATTTCCTGCTGCTTCATCGATAACAAGTTATTTCTCTTATTAAGAGTAAATGTAATTATAAGCATGCAAATATAAATTAACGTATAATCGTATGTTATATACATATGGATGAATGTATAAATATAAATAAATTGCGAATAAAGCTAGTTTAGGAACTATCAATACTTTAACATTTATTTTTAGGAAAAAAGATCATTTGCGACCCATGACTTCTTTCAGATATTTGTTCCTTGTGATAAGTAGAATTCTTTGCAAATAATAAAAAAATTTGATTTTGAATTTTAAAATCAAGGACATTTCTACATCAGCTGTTTCTTTACAAATCTCTATCGATCTGAAAGTGTCGAATCACGCTATGATTCTCTTTACATTTCTTTACACTCTATACAGATGCTGTACATTCTGGTGTAGGATGTACTGCTTTGACTGCAAAAAAGCTGCTGAAGAAGCTCACCAGTTATAGACAAAGTTGATAGACTCTGCGAAGAATTATAATACAATAATACTAATTAAGATTATTTTACAAGTTAAAATAGATCACGGTTATATGTAACATTATTGTCGTTGTATATTTACAATTATGCATACAAGTGTTATGACATTATGACTTATGATATTAAGTTTTTTTTGCAACTATATACTTATTTTATATGCGTATATATATTAGATGTATGCGAGAACCCAAAAATATGTCAAGAATTTTTCTTGGGTCGGGTTAGGTTTCCGAATATATCACATAGTAAAAAGTCGAGGTTCTCAAGAATTAAAAAATTATATGATCTAGGATATGGAACAGGAAGAATAATGAAATATGTGGTGGATATAGTATTTTATTATAAGATATAATTCTAAAATATTTTTGCTTCATATCCTAGACTATATAATTTTATACTCGAGAATCCCAAAAGTCGTGGAAACTGACAATTTCGAATCACAAGATGCTTTCGGTACTCTACCCGACTCAGTCCGTCCTAAGCATCGGGTTTCTGACATATTCGGGTTCTTGCACACACCTCAATATATATTTATGAAGACTACGAATTTATTTTAATGCACTATTTTAATACATCACAGAATTTATGAATTATACTTTTTAGTTAGACATGTTACGATAAAGTAGCTTTATACGATACGATTTATACGATAATTGTATATTTAAAACCGCACGTAACGAACAAATTGTGTGAATATTATTATATTAATATTATATGAATCAAACATGATTATGTAATCTTTTAAATTGTTAATATAGTTTGATAGAAAAGGAATAATGTTACATGTAACTGAATGAATGTAATAGAATCAATAAAATTGTAAAAGTATCTGTAGCATATTTTTAAACAATATATATATAGTATCGTGGACAAAAAGGCCTAAAAATATCGGGTAAACCATAAACATTATCGTGAACCAAGGTACCAACAGGCCCATCAATGTGTCGTCGGAACTTTAGCTGAAGAGTTCGTAGAAAAGAGGCCTACGTGACTCTGGCCACGAACGGTTGCGTAACACGTGCGTGGTGAGACTAAGACAAAGGGACAAAAGGAATGCTAAGGCAGAGAGACAAATTCACAGTGACTGTCAGTGGAAAAGTCAGAGAGTGTGAATCGAGAAGCTAGAGAGTGCGAGCTGTGTTGTCGATATAGAGTTGCTAGTGTCACGAATCGAGTTTTGGTTGCCACGTGTTACGCCAGTTCTGCCCGAGCAGTTGAGCTAAGCGGACGTGTGAATCAGTGCTTTCTAAGTGCGACAAGTGAGGAAAACAAAGTGACTCAAGAGATAACCAATCGCTAAACAAGCAAAACAATGCAACAAATACTACCAATTAAGATATTAAACAACGGCGAAACATATGTTATAAACAGAGCTGTAGATATAACAAACCCAAACCAACCAACAAACGAAGATCATGAGTGCTCAGTTATAAAGGAAACAGAAATGGAAACTACACAAATGAATGACGAGAGGAATAACATCAACATCGATCTATCACACCAGAATGAAAGCTGGAAGGTTGTAACTCCCAGCAAAAAACGAAAAATAACATTACACACAAATGCTAGGAGGGCTGTAGAAACAGAAAGACAACAATGGCTCCAAGAAATTCCTCTCCAAAACTCCGTCAGCGCACTGCCACAAGAGAAGGAACCAGACCCAACTGAAAAACCAAAAACACACAACGCCAAACCACCACCAATCTACATAGATGCTCAGATAATAGACCCCCTCATCGAATTGCTAAACATTACGGCAGGCAAAGAAAATTACAGCATTAAACAACTAAAACTGGACCAGGTAAAAGTGCTAACCAACACCCCAGAAACCTATAGAAAAGTGGTAAAAGTGCTAAAAGAAAAAAACACCGGGTACCATACTTACCAGCTTAAAACTGATAAAAGTTACAAAGTAGTAATCAGAGGATTACACCCAAAGACAAATACAAGTAACATATGTGAGGAACTAGCCACAATTGGACACCAGGTAAGATCAATAAATAACATAACCAGACACGATACTAAACAACCACTACCGCTATTTCTAATAGAACTTGAACCTAAAAACAACAACAAAGAAATTTTCGAAATTAAAAAAGTTCTAAACACAATAATTACAGTCGAACCACCCAGACACAAAAAAGACATACCACAATGTATGCGGTGTCAACAATATGGACATACAAAAAACTACTGCAACAGAAACCCGGTTTGTGTCAAATTCGCAGAAAAGCATTTAACAATGAACTGCCCATACACGGGAAAAATAAACGATGTAAAGTGCTACAATTGTAGTGGAAACCTCCCAGCTAGCTACAAAGGCTGTACAGTCAGAAAACAATTTCGACGTAAACTGTCTCCGCCGCTTCGAAGCAGGACATACAATAACTATCACACACAACAGGACAGCGCAGAAACTGAGACATCAACAAACGTACAGCACGTAATGAATATCAACCACAATAATACCAACACCTCTGGTAGCCGAAGCTACGCGCAAGTAACCAAACAAACAACATCCTCAGATAAACAAAACCAGAACAATAACATTAACGACGCTACAGAAATCAAAGAACTACTAAAGCAATCCATCAAAAACACTGAAATGCTAACAAAAATGACATACTTAAAATAGTAACCTGGAACTCTAACGGCCTACAACAAAGGGACCTAGAAACTAAAACATTCCTGTATCACAACAACATCGACATGTTACTCGTATCAGAAACGCACTTCACTACAACAAGTTACATAAAAATACCGTACTACACCATATATGATACCAAGCATCCCTCAGGAAAAGCACACGGAGGGACCGCAGTAATAATAAGGTACGACATTGAACATCACTTACACAGCCAAGTTAGTAAGGAATATTTACAAGCAACCACCGTTACTGTACAATCTAGCAGCAACCATTTACAGTTGTCAGCAGTATATGTACCACCGCGACACATGAATGAACAGCAGCAATGAGCCATATAAACAAAATTGAGACAATACAAGCTAAAATTCTTAGAACGATAGTAAACGCCCCGTGGTACGTTAGAAACGAGGACATTCCGAAAGACCTGGGAATACCAACGGTCAAGGAGGACATTAGCAGACTTGCAAGAAGGTTCAGAGAAAGAATAGCAACGCACCCGAACCGGCTGGCAGCGGAAACGATCAACACAGCAAGCATTGAAAGATGATTAAAAAGGAAACACCCAACACAGATCTCATAAAGGATATAACCTAGCAAACACGAAGATGGTACCCCGCTGGGGGTAGCCACCCACATGCTATATTTTTATTTTTATTTTTTTTTATTCACTAAGATATAATATTTTACCAAATGTCCTTCTGGACAAATTGTAAAAATTTAAATAAATAGAAAAAGAACGTGTTATGTCAAATGCGATGGTCCTTGCGAGATTCCTCATGGTCTGGGCGCCAAGACCTACACATTGTTACACTGACCTGCAAAAGGCCTAAGGAGATACCATAAACCGAATCTGTTCAGTTTCATTTCTCTTCACATAAACATTTTCGGTTTACAGATAGTCCTTATGTTTGTTGCACGCTCTTACCTATTACGGAGAAAGCGGGTGTCTGGCGAGATAACAGGCTTTTCCCATGAACAAGGATGCCCACGAGCCATAGTTGGTTTTCTTTGTCTTTACAGCTTCATTTATTAACCAATGGGCATCGCGGATCATTATCCTCACTTTTCTACCGAAAAGTGTGGATGATGAATCCGCATTCTGAGTTTAAAAGGGCACACCCACACCGAGCTTTCCTCCTTGATGGTACGAGACGGGTCTGCGACAGTTCATGTAATCTTTTTGTACGAAAAACTTAACTGTGTTACCAATAAAGGCAGCCATTTACTGAATTAATTGGTTATCATTTAAAGTTACGCGACACTAGCGTTGTCAAGAGAGTATGATCCGCGTGAAAGAGAGAGAGTGTTGGATCCGTTGTGACGAGAGTTGCAAATTAGTTATTGAATTGTCTAAAGTATAGTACGTTATTGCGATTAGTTCACCATAAATAACCATCGTTTCCTGTCTAATCAATATCTGTATCAATCCATCCTTGTAAACAAACCATCATTTAATCATTTAATTAATTATTAAGTAGTATATTTCCGATATTACATATCATATATTAACTTTCTTCATAAATTGATTCTTTTATAAATTTTTGTTTATAAAATATATTATTTTATATAAATATATATTAACTTCTAAAGATACTTCCGCTTTTTAAAATACACTTTGGACAGTTTCAGTAAAAAAATAAATTAGAATCACTGAAGTATTATGAAAAATATTAAATTTTATGGAGAAATAAAGAATAATTTTTTTAATATGAACATCTGCACTCTTCTTTCTTTTCCATAAACCTATAGATATATCTACCAATATTTACATGAACCTCCAAATCCTTCGCTTTTCCACAAATGAAAATATTGGACTACAAATCTCCCACTAATAATCAGCCAAATGCAAGCTTTGATGCAATATTAGGCAATGTCATTAATATTATTCTTTCGTAGGATGTGGAATGGAGCAGACGAAGGGATGGTAGAAATTACGATGGTCTCAACGGTTATGAGAATATAGTATATTGATATTCTAAGTGGCAAGGTTCTGAGTTACACTACCCTCAACTCGATGCGACTTATGCAATCCAAATCAAAATTATGACATCTTCAAAAATTTCGAAGAGAAGTGGAATCCACAGAGACAGATGGTGGTACATCTGATGTTTAATAAATAATAGCGAAGTTTTGAAAGCAGTAAGATAGAGCGTTGCGTTTGTCATCAGGGTTGAAGATAGTAACACCATAGCAGTTGTTCGTAAAAGCAACCCAGGGATAATTTATAAATTAACGGAAAAAAATTTATCCCCTTTAAAAATTTTGTTAACTATTTATACAAATGAGTAAATAGTTATATAAAGGATTTCAGAAACAAGTAATTTAGTACTTTAAAAATGCTTCATTTACACGATTGTGCAAAAAGAAGCAATAGCTTTGAGTTGGTAAAAACGTTATACTCTATTCCTGATTGTGCGTACACAGTCGGTCGTACGGCCAACACGAAAATTGTACTGAATGGTGTCAACATACGAATGGCTCCAAGCAAACGATTAAATTTAGTAGTGAAGAATTATATATAAAATTAAAAGAACTATTTGAAAAATATGCATTAAATTTTCGATTTTTATTACATTGAGTCAAGCCAACGAAAGTGTCAATAACAGAATTGCACGCAAGGCACCAAAAATCATGTGCTACAGTAAATGTGCTGCAGCAGATTTTCGAGTTGGAAGCATTATATATTACAAAAATGATGGGGAAAGCTACTTGTTAGATATCAACGGAAAATTGAATCTGTCTCGCGACCTATAGGTACTAAAATACGTGAATAAGTCAACAAACTACGAAAAATAGTAGTGATAAGAAGCAAATTAAAAGTCTAATAAAATTAGAAAACACCAACTAATTCAGGAAAAAGAGAACATAGAAAAGAAAAAGGGAAAGTGTGAAGCTATCCAATATCAGTCTAACTGTGAAATCAATACTGATTTCAATAAATTAATTAATATTACTGATACAGACAATGCCATAGTAGTATCGACCAGAGATCGTGTATTTTGCCTTTGAAACATTAGGACTGCGGGAATCAGCAGATATTTTACAGATTACAGTGCAGAATGGGCAATGAACATTCAATGTTTATATTCATCTGATGTTATGCATTTTCCTAAGTACAACGAAAATAGCTGGATTACACAGTATCGATGGAGAATTATACTTGCACAATAAAAAAGTGATTTCTATAGGTCTAAAAGACGCGTTATATTCTTCTCAAGAATATTATATCATTTTGAAAAATGTTTGCTTGTTTCAACGTTCAAATATTAATTTGATCTGTGATGAACAATAATTTAAGGGGGAGTCCTGAATTAAAATGTCAAAAAAATCGTTTCTCTTTATTGATTAAATCGATAGATAAGAATATGTTTAAAAAGTGACAGAGGCCAATTCTAAATATTTCCAAAAATATAAAGCCGAAAGCAGACGTGTGTCGAGCAGGTCTGCGAGCACTTGCCACTCCGACTTTCTATTCAGAATTTCATACCTGAAAATAAAAAAAATAAAATAAAATCTTTCGACCAATTTATAAAGATCTTTCAAACGATAACCTTTTAACGCGATGCTTATGCGGTTATACTCAAAATTCCAAAATTGTTGAGCAAAATTGTTGAGTCGTTGAACTCAACAATTTGGTTCATCACTTCAAAACACCTCAATTCAGACCAAAAAATCGTTGAAATTGCTGCCTACATGGCTGCAGGTATGTTCAACGAAGGGTAATCAGCAATTTTAAATGTCATGCAGTTTTGCAATGCATGCAATTTGAGTATAGGCCAGCAGTGCAAGGACCAGAAGAAGGAGAAGGCCGCCGGGCTCGTAGCATGGCTGACACAGATCCTGGATCCGAGCAAGATCCGCGTGGTGACGCACTTCCGAGCTGCGGAAGCAAGGGTGACCAGGATAGACATCTCGGCCACAAAGGAAGAAATTAGGAACACCCTGGCGAAGGAGGGTGGTTGCAAGGCGGAGGACGTCCAACTGGGAGAGATCCACTTCGCTCGAAACGGTCTTGGATCCGTGTGGAACGAGGCCCGGCCGGGGCAGTGAGGAAACTGGCCCATGCTGGTGTCGCGTAATTTTAAGTGATTACAAAAGATTCAGTAGAAAATTGGGTTTATTTGCCACAGTTATGTTTTTTATTACAAAAGATCACAAGAACAACTGTTCGGACTTGTCTCGTACCATCAAGGAGGAAAGCTCGGTGTGGGTGTGCCCTTTTAAACTCAGAATGCGGATTCATCATCCACACTTTTCGGTAGAAAAGTGAGGGTAATGATCCGCGATGCCCATTGGTTAATAAATGAAGCTGTAAAGACAAAGAAAACCAACTATGGCTCGTGGGCATCCTTGTTCATGGGAAAAGCCTGTTATCTCGCCAGACACCCGCTTTCTCCGTAATAGGTAAGAGCGTGCAACAAACATAAGGACTATCTGTAAACCGAAAATGTTTATGTGAAGAGAAATGAAACTGAACAGATTCGGTTTATGGTATCTCCTTAGGCCTTTTGCGGGTCAGTGTAACAATGTGTAGGTCTTGGCACCCAGACCACGAGGAACCTCGCAAGGACCATTGCATCTGGCGTAACACATGCCAAACAGAAATTCGATCCGTGACATATGCGTCGACGACTGACCGGTCTGATCGATGCTACGCGAAGAGCCGGGGCATTGGGTCACGGATTGTCCGGTGCGGATGTCTTAATGTCCCGTGTGTGCGGACTTAGAGTTGCCCGCATCGCATAGGATGGGGTTATTTGCATGCAAGCCACCGGACCAGAAGAGGATGAGGAGACAGGCGGAGAAAGCCAGCGGCAAAAGAGGAGAAGAGGAAATATCCCTGCAGACTAGCACAGGGAGAAATACGAGAGAAGATGGAGTCAGCCGTGCCGACCGTGAGAGACAAGATTAGGAAGGGGACATGGAGACAGAACCATCGCCAACGTGAGTCAACTTCTACAGGCTAACCTCAACCGCTCCCGTCGGGTGCAGGACTTAATGTTTCAGAACCGGATGGATCATTGGTTAACCTTAGCGGTGGTGGCTGAATCACACCGAGTACCCGAAGAGTCTCAGGGCGCTGGGGACTTGGATAACTCTGTCGCCATTTTTTGAGTATGCCTTTTTCCTAAATGGACTTGCGGTTTACACGAGGCGTCAGTAAACTTGTCCATCTGCTACGGCGTTGGGTTCTCGTATGACCAATGGAAGGGGGCGAGTGGTGTTAGAGTGAGCGGCCCTGGTCCTCCGACATATAAATCGGAGGTTGTATAGCCCGTGCGTGCGAGTTCATTGTGGATCTCACTTGGGCGAAACCCGCAACCATCGACTGTGCTTCGGGATGGGAGTTATCCCAGGAGGAGACACTCTCGGACCACCTCTACATTCTAATGGACGTGGCTATTCGTGGCCTGCTCAGAACACGAGGGCACAGGCCACAGCCGCGGTGGGGGAGGGAAATGAAATTGTCACAGTGGGGCTCGGCCCACCGTGATGAGGAATTTATAGCGGTGGCCGCTATAGCTGTCGACTGGGAAGAAGGACCTCCTGCGTACTAGGAAGCGGAGACGGGAGCTAGACACTGTCCAGCCGAGGGTCCGGCTGAGGCGCGACATGCACGCCGTGTGCGACTTATGTATGCCGCGGTCCGGAGCTCTACGTCGTGTCGGTGCGAAGTACAGAAGGTGCGAAGAGATAGCGCGTTTTCGAGAGGCGTGTATTTGCTCGCGACTCCGGTACACCCGAGCCCGCCGCAGGAGGTGGGCAGCAGAAACAACCGTGACAAACTCTTTGCCATCCTTAATTCCGACCCGTGGGGCATCCTTACAGGATGGTGTTGAAAAAACTCCGCCCTTGGCCGCCTCACGCGACGGAGGCAATGGACTCTCAATTCCTGGAGAGAGTCGTCAATACTGTTTTCCAGGAGGGAGAGAAGGCGCGATCCTTAGGTTCAACGGGAGTTGCGGAGGACTTGAACTTGGTACTGGCGGTGTCAGAAGAACAGTTGGCGGGTGCCAACATAAAGCTCAGGCTTCCGACGAAGTTCCTGCCTACCTGTGGATACGGGTTGCCGGGAAATTGGACCCGAGGCTGAGGCGCCTATTCAACAGGACAGGTGTATGGCCTGGGGTGAATTCGCCAATCTGTGGAGAAAGGGACGGATGGTCCTTCTTCCGAAGCCGAGGCGGTGGATGTGCCTTAGCAAAGCGAATTCGGTCCACCTCGCAGGTAAAATCACTAGGTGCTGGCCGATATTAGCACCGCGGTGTTACCCGAATGTCTGGTTGGGGAATCAGGCAATCTCACACGGCGACACCGAGGGTGGAGCGCGATGTGGTATGAATGCACTTCGAAGAGAGTTGTATCTAGATTCGAAGAGAGGAGAGTTGTAACGAGAGTCGAAGAGAACAGTGTTAACAGTGCAGATTCGAGAAATGTTGCAAGATGAGTTGTTAATTGTAAGTTGTCAATTGAATTGTGAATCATCCATTTAAGTTATATTAATTATAACACATCACTGCATTAAGTTAATGTTATCTTGATAATGTTGATCTCCATTTTGTACTATTTCATTGTAATCCCAATGAAGACAATGGAGAGAGAAACATAGCGTCTGTGAATAGTATTTCATATCTGGGCTAGATAATCCGGAATATTCGTATAGTTTTGCAAAAGACAGTAGGCAATAGACGAATAAAGTGTGGGTTAGGAGAGGAGATAAGAGGAGGTTTGTCCTCAACACGTCTCTGTTCTTAGACAGAGCGGGCTCGCCCCGAGACATTCAAGTTTACTTACAACCAAGTTCTTACTTCACTACCAACTTCTCAATATTCATCCCAATTATATACCGATGCTTGTACACAATTGCGACAATATATAATGCGTCGTAACGCTGAAACGACAACGACACTTAGGGAATACATGCATGCATCTAAGTACCCACTCGGTTCATGTTCCAAGAAATTATCTCACATCTTAGTAATAGACGGATTATACTAATTTTTCATCCTTTGTTCATAATCATTTCATAATTGAGTATAATGATAGAAGATAGAATGTTTGTTGCGTTCTTTCGCATTGGAACTTATAGATCCTCGACAGGTTTGTTAACTAGCTTTTCATCTTTCGGAGATAGCGAAATCATTTTTTGGAAAGATTTATCTATCTGTTGTCTCCCGCTTTAAAATAATACCATGTGTGTAGGTATAATATGTATGTATCTAATTAAATTCAGAATTTTGTTTTTCTTATGGATGATGCTTCCAATTGAAAGGAAATTTAACTGTGTAATAACTTACAAAACAAATACATTTCATAATAATGACATCCTAGCACACAAGCTTTCACATTTATATTTTGCGTTGTATTTTGAAAAATTCGTTCACGATTCATAATAATTTACCGAATGTCCAGCTGGACAAATTGTAAAGTACAAATTAAATAATAAAAAAAAAAAGAAAATTCATACTTCCTTAAAAAGTAAATGATTTCCATATATTGTTCCTTTATTCGTATTTATACCATACTACCTTAAATGAAGCATATATTTCGAACTTACACCAGCAAACATATCAATAACGTCTATTAAAATTTTCAAACGTTTATGTTACTATTATCCCCAAATCATTCGCTTGATATTTTCACAAAGCCAATACCAATCGCAGGAAACCTATCCCTTTAAAATAATTGTTGTTTCACGTTGATATGATTTTTCACTGACGACTTAAAGGGGAGGATAATTTTTAATAAGTCTGTATTGTTCGCAACAGTCAGTTACAGACGTAGCGCCAGTATTTGTTTACTATACATATATTACTAGCGCGCGTACGCATCTCCAGGGCAAAAAGAAGATCACGATTCCTCATTATTAGCCCCCATTCATATTCCTTATTACATTACTTTAGGATTCTGCATCTTAAGATCAAATTGAGATAGCAATTTATCTATAATGTATATAATGATATATATGAGATATCATATAAAATTAATTGCCAAGGATGCATGTTTTATACTGAATGTAACAGTCTTTTAGTGATAATTATTGAGTGACAGATAACCTTGATTACAGATAATCGTTTAAAAAATAAATAAATGCGCAAGAAGGCGATACTTTCTATTTACAAAGATTTTTAATTTATCTTTTCTGTTTGAAGGATAGCAATTAGTCTTTGAAGAAAACACGAATGCGGAATTGTATTTTAAAGAAATCTATACGGAGATCTATACAAAAATTTACATTGTGTTCATTATCGAGAAATAACCTAACATAATAAATATTTGTATAATTTTCAAAGTGTTTGATTGATACTTTAACAAAATTTATCCTACTTACCTAGATTTCTGTACTTTTACGTTTAATAGTACACGTATAAATAATTCTCGATGATTCATGCGTAACGTAGCACAATGTCATTGTCTTGTCAGAGCGTTCGCTATTGAGATTTCACCGATTGAACTTTTTATGGGAAGTATTATTGTTTGAGGTAGTAGACTTCATTTGACACAAAACTAACCTATATCAAATGTTGGCTTATTTGAATCCCAAATAAACACATAATGTATTTATTGCTTTCGTCGAGACATAAAACAAACTCGAAGAATCTCAAATGAGCTTTTCAGACTAATGTAAGAGACATTAGTCTCGTGATGCATCTTTCAATACTAGTAGTTGCCAGTTATATTATGTGAATCTTACGTGCAAAAATTAAATTTACTTAAATATCTGAAAATTAACAATATTTGAAAATCGAAGTATTTTGCATTTCAAACTAATTTGATTCAAAATTTTAGAATAGTATTGTTTAAATATCATATTAAAATATCTTCATGTTTAAATATTTCTTTGACGCTATAAATTTTGACGCTGAATCAAGAATTCAGCACAAGAATTCGAAATGCGCATAAACCTCGCGAAAATTTGATAAGCTTTTAAAAACGAAGGATGCTAATGACAGAGGATAGACGCCGGTAATATTACGCGTGATAAGAGCCTGCTGTTACACATTAACCAGATTAATTACATTCCCGATAAAACCGTAAATAGAGGATAAAGTTGTTCGTGAAATCGTTACCTGTTATTGACACGCACAATGTCGCGATAGCCTCTAGGGATTCTCCGCCGGTCGGATAAATATATGTATATCGGATAATACGATTTACCCTTTATTCACTTTTATTCCTTTCTCAACGCTCTTCCGACTTCCACTCCGGCATACATTAGATAACGATATTCGAAAGAGATAGTGTATTATGTATGCTACTTTATATTCAACTAACTTTTAAATAATAAATAATTTATTCTGTATTTGTCTTTGTATTCGTAACGACGCGAGATTATTATCCCCGTCCATCGAATAACAGTGTTCTATAAAGACATTGTGAGGTATTTACACTATCCTACTAATTTAGATATTGGTCGTAATGATGTAGACTTATTATTTTCGTATTTACAGTATATCGTGACAAACACGATTTTGCAGTAATTTAATTTAAGTGCAGTAATTTATAAATTATAATTAGTGTAGCAGCACGTGGGTTTACGGATATTAAATATTTCACGTTTCACGAATAAAATTTTCACTTAATTGCCGAATTTATGCTGTGTCCTTTCGTTACCTTTTTTTTTTTTTCTTTTAGGCAAAGTAGTGTAAATAAACTTGTTGATAGTTTATTTCATTTTATAATTTGTATTATATCCTTCCGTATACACAATTCATTCCGGTAGGATTCTTGAAGCGACAGTATTTCGCTTATTTTCAAATACAAACGAAATATCCTATGAAATGAAACATTCTAGAAATTTCCTGTATTAGATCGAACAGAAAAATGGGAGAAAATTGATTGACTGCTATTTTTATGGGAATTACGGGCATTATGCCAATCGCAGATGCGTGGATCACATTACCCACGAGGGTCACATGAGTTTCTTGCAAAAAATAAAAAATGTCACACATGGGATATTAAGCTATCAGGCAATAGTTTCTACAATTCCGAACGAATCAGCTGATTTCAGATAGTATACATTAAAATCGGAGTAATTACCATGGATTAAATAATGGAGTACCGGTAAAATTATACCGATAATCACATTAAATCAGAGTGCAGCTTTGTTCTGTGCGTGGCAAGGTAGTTCGCATAACTGGAAAATTTTCTCTTTTCTCTTTCTTCTCTTTATTCGTTGATTTGCTTTTGTATTATTTTTGTTTCTGAATGCAATAACATTCTCGCCTATACACCTCTTATTCTCCTTCATTCCGCTTTTTAGCGGGAAGCCTTTTTTATCGATCAATGAATCTTATAAGTTTTATTTCCCCAAAATACAATATAAAGTAGCTCTAGTTGCATTTGTCGAAGCGTAAATGTTATGCGCTATTTCCTTGCAAATATTTCTCTTTGCCACAGGTTGCAAGATTTTATTCTTAATTTCTCATATTTTGTGGAGTATTGTGTTTATCGGTCAAGCGACTCATGATATGTAATTACTAGAATTTATTGCAATGAACTTAAAGATTGTTTAATTCAGTTGTGTTGAAGTAGGTCCCACTTCAAGGAAAACTCCACATCTCTTCTAATATTTAATTTCCTTAGTCCTCGAAGCCATTGAGTATTTTTTAACACTAAGTTAATTTGAAGGGTCTCTCAGCCTCATAGCCTTTTTCTAGGAACATACTTTGTAAAGATGATAGGTCCATGGCTTCGAAACTCTTTCGTAAACTAACGCTGCCAGCGTGCGGATCTGGATTAGCATACACATAGTACTTAAACTTCCTTAAATATATTTTCTATTATATTCATCCACGCAATTCCTCTCTCTCTCTCTCTCTCTCTCTCTCTCTCTCTCTCTCTCTCTCTCTCTCTCTCTCTCTCTCTCTCTCTATTACGAGATAAAACCTTAACAAGTTATACTATTGTTAATAAATAGGCATTCTGTAGATTGTTAATTATATCTAACGATTTGCAATTTCGTCTTTAGCTTTTTTTTAATAGAAAATTAAAATTCGTAGATTTCGCAATTTGATATTTAAATAGTAAAGTTGCAGAATTAAGAGGAAATGGGAAATGAAGTGAGAGTGTATCTATAAAGAAGAGTAGTAAATAGAAACATGCACATATGTACATACATGACAAGGGAATCCGCAACTGATGTTGATACTAGTGACTCATAGACGAAATGTATTTTCCACTAAGCTAATACATATCCTTATTTAGTTATACGAACTTACCTAAAATAATCGTCTCGAAACTCTAAACTTTGAATTACAACGAAGTTGGAGTTTCGATACAAAGGAGAATAGCAATAAAATAGAAGTCGGGGCTAGAAGATGGCTGTCGAACGTTATACTGTCGTTTCTAAAAGAATGTACAAGGGCCCATGAAAAAGTAACTAGTCGGAAAGTGGTCTCGTTTATTACACCACGAACGTTCCGCTAATCCTTGGAAACAGGAAACGCGGAGGAGGTAGAGCACCCGTGGCTTCTTCGTGGTTGGGAACAAAGCGCGCATGTAACAACGATGTCACTCCTAAAACTGCCTTTCCGCTTCCACGTGGTTTGTAAAACTGCACTGATAATGTAAAGATCGTTTGAAAGGTTAGGCACGTCTTCTGACGTAATACGCAATATATGCAGGTACACCAATTGTGAGAAAAATAAAACGGTTGTACTGAAATTAAATACAAATTTCCCTGACTATTTCTCTTCCCTTCTTCATCCTCCCCTAGTTCGCCATCACATCGTTTATTCCATTGTCTTTCTTTCTTTTTATATGTTCCTCTCTCCTGAAGCGGGCAGTTAGTTGTATAAGAAGTACGAGTTACTTACTACTCGCTTCCTCCCTTTGAATATAAGGAAAATTATGTCAGTGAGAACTAGATTAGAAAAATAGTCGAAATCATATTTTGAAGTATCCTCTAGAGTAGTAGAAATTGAAATTCCGATAATATCTAAAGCCAGCCGGATCCTTCTTCCTCGCATTTTCATCGCTCTGCAAAATCATCTTTCATGATGAACCATTATTTATTGAAACGAAACTTGCCGCTGATCAATCCCTGAGATTAAAACAAGATATCGAGATTGTGATTCTTCGGCATAATTTATTCGGGGGCATACTTTTATGTGTGGATTATATTCTGACGCGTGCGAAATATTTTCAAGTTCATGAGTGATTACATCGAGGCTTGTCTATGCAAAATTCGTAGAATTATATTTCTTAAACTTTGGAACTTGTTTCATGTCGTGCAATTGTAAACTTTTTAAATATATTCGATGAAAATCTTTTCGCGAACGGACGTATCTCGATGCGAGGAATATTCGGCCGTGTCATAATACTTTATAATAGTTTCAAATCGTTCAGACACTATTACAAAACGTTATTATTGTAGCTTTTAATTTATTATATTAGTTACGTAGTGCAAAATTTTTATTAGAACGTGGAATCCAAGCAAAAATAAATAGTAATAAGGAGAATAGTTTGCCTTAAGTTATAATTTCTGAAAGCAGCTAAAGACGAGCACGCACGCTTCCAACTTTATTCTATCTTTGAAATTAGTTGAGCCGTCTTGGAACGTCTTTGTCGAGCTGTTGGTGATAAAGTTTAGTATGCTAATTTATAGAACAGCTGCGCAGCTCCGCCAGCCCGAGCAAAATACCAAAATTATTGAATTTAAATTGCTGTAATTAAAATGTCTTACGCTTTTGCCGACTTTCTAACTTCTTGTTATTAATCCAGACTATTTGCCGTCTAACGCGAAGATGCATTCTGGATATTGTCATATATTAAAAGGTATTAAAGTTGTTTCATCTTTGAACCTAATGTTCTTCGAACGTTGTCAAAATAATATACGTTTCTAACTGGAAGTTATTAAGAAATTTTATAAATGAACGTAGGCTGAAACAACCACAAGCAGTGTTTAAAGTATTAATGAACTACTTATTATTAGCAGCTCCATACGCTGCTTGCATCACTGGCTGAAAACCTAATTGATATCATAGGTTCCTTAATAATCGCATTTAACAACATTGCTTAACATACATAGTTAAAAAGAGAAAGCACTTGATTTCATTTGTTTTTTTTTTTTTTTTTTTATTCTTTTTCTTAATTATCATTCATTCATTACCATGAGTTGTTGCGAAACAAAGAAAAGGAAATAATAGATCTAAAGCTTGTCATCCGGACAATCATACATTGCTACTCGTTCTATAACTACATGAAATATCCATTTTCAGTAGTCCAATCTACCACCTCGATACCTCATTTGTTCATTCCCAATAAAACACAAATTAATTCCCACTTACCTACTGATACAGTAATTCTACTGATTCAAACCAGCAATCTCTTCTAAACCCTTATTCTACTCACGAACTTTCATCGAACCCAAGATATTTTGCGTTCCGACATAGGCAATGGAATACTGAAACACCTTTAAAAACCTCTTTTTCTCAATTATCAACCTACAAACCGGAAACTATTCGGATCGCTTGTTAATGGCCTATATGGCTAACATATAACAGCCCATAATGGCTGTCTCGATTAGCGACGCTGACCAATTAAGATTGGGGTGGAAGGGGGCAGTCGGCTTAACAGAGAGCGGCGCGGCGCCGAGCAGCACTAGATGCACCGGTCTATAAGTTATTCCATCTGTTCGGCGGGAGCAGCATCCGCTTTTCAGCTTTCATAGAGGAATGAATAGGGTAAGCCTGGCAGCCAGCCAGACAGCAAGTAACTTATTATATTTGGCATTAAATTATTATAGAGCTCTGGTCGACAATGGATACGACGGAATGCATAGGAAACGATTAAACTGAATGACAGATCTAGACTGCTCTATTCGTAATCCAGAGCCGCGCACTGCAGCTACGGCCGCATTCACATGCACATTTCCTGCTTCAGTATACGCAGTAGTGTGCACGAATTATTGCTGCCCCGACAACAATATCGATTTTTCCCGCCCCTACTTATTTTATTCCGACGTACATGTAGCAAGAAAAATAATTAAAAAGAGTGGCCGAATACCAATAACCTTGAAAAAAATAAAACGCTCTTGTTTTTGATTGTAGAATGCTACTGCTATTAGTAGTGTGTCAGCCAGATTATACATTGCATTTGTTACGTGTTCATGCGCGCGTATAATTTTATTTATAATTATTATTAAATAAGAATAGGGTTATTCTTTATTTTCCAGACATTCTTTACTTTCTGTTCTTCATACTCAAAGGCTGTTTTTCACTTTGGTAGAGTGTTCTTCACCCTAGTAGATCCGTTCTCATTCTTGTGGATCCAATTTTACCCTCGTGGATCCTGTTATACTCTCATGGATCCTATTTTACTGTCGTAGATCCGGCTCCACCTTCGTGGGTCGTTTGAATTCGTGAAAGTGTAGGTTTTCGATAAGTAACGGAGTATTCCATTCTTTTAAATATCACCAAAGACTGATTCTTTTTATTATTTTCCCTGCTAAAGTTCTGTTCAATCTCAAGAAAAAACGACAAGTTTACTGAAGTTTACCAAAAGATACTTTCAAAATTGTGTAACGCAATAATCCAAACCAGGTGTACGTGTATGCATTAATTAAATAAATTTTCAACAAATTATTTTTGCTTTCTATTCATGTCGTGACATTCGAACATTATAAATGACTCTTTATTTTACAATTTTTTCGAAATCGCTGTTTGACATTTCTGAAAAATTCCGAAATTAGGATTTATTTGTGATACAGCAATAATGTGTACAAATTACTTCGTTTAAAACAGATGAAAGAATATTTTTGTCAGCTAGTCGCAAACTTATGCTGAGTTTCATGTTCAACCTATCTCTCTAAAGAAAGATATCAATATTCTTTTATGAAAAAATCGGTAACACTAGCCACACGCTTACTATCCCACTCTTAAACTGTTCCCGTCCGACTTTTTCCAAAGCGATCCGAAGTTAGATTGTCCGTTTATGTATGTAACTCGAGTCGTGTCTCGAGATTCCGATCGCATTATTCGAGACTTAGGACAATCTTGCACAGTCCTACAATGAAAGCATTTTCGTATATGCCAAACTGTGTCGATGTACTTTATTTTATATAAATTCTTTTGAATACAATTTATTTAGAAATAGGTCATTAAATATTTCGCACCTCAATTCACGCAAAATATGAAGGATAATGTTGATGAAAACATTCGAATAAAATCTCGTTCTTTATCTCAATTATTCCTTAAAGCGATCTTCAACGTGATGTTAAAATTACACAACGGCAAGGTATTTATATATAAAATTACTTTCTCTGGTAAAAATGACAGAATAGAAAAAAAATATGTGGATATGCAAATAGTGTATTCTCCAGATAGGCACGTGTTTCAAATTAAACAAGTGATATTACCGTCTATCAAAGATCAAAGTAACGATTAATCATTCACAATCCAATTAATCACACACAAGCGTAAATAATACATACTACAGTTTTAAACACAGAATTCTTAAAAATTATGTACTGCTAATGGAACTGGTTGTTCGCATGAAAATGACGCCTGACTTGGTTTTATACATTCTAAATATTTACAAAATAAAAATTGATTTGTAATACTCGGATAGTATAAAAAGCTTTCTGCATTTGAAAAATTATTAGTTCAAAAGCATAAACTTTCGTGCATAGGGGCGGAAAAGAATCGCAGTATTACATTAATGATTTCAAAACTAAACAGCTGTTTATGTAGTCGGAGAACATTAAGAATCCCAATCTAATAGGTTCTAATCAGCGTTTTAATCCGCTGTATTATAATACGATTGAAAAAATACATATTGCAGAATTATAGAATTCTGTACTTCATTTTTAAGATATCCTGTTTTGTATCTTATTTGCAGTGTCATAAAAAAATTTAGTTTCAATCCAAATCACTCCTATATTGAATCGATAAACGATGGGATACGAAAAAACATTGTCTGTCACAATTATTGGCACGGGCGAGAGAAACGAGAGAAAGAATAGAACAGTTTTGAGATATATTTTTTTTTTGTCCGTATTTTTGGAACTCTAGAGTCCTATTATCATTTTCGTGTCACTTGCAACGTTACCAACAGAATACGAAAATAGATTGAAGCGCTTACTGTGGTAAGAACTACAAATTGCATGGTGAGTTACATGAACAACACCCGCTTTAAAATGATAAATATCTGTGAAATAAGTGACAATCTAAGTATATTTGGTGGGACAACAGGTACATAATACAGATTAAGTCTCCTAAAATAATTTTCTTTCTTTAAAAGTAATTTTCTGGTAGCTTTGAATTAGTTTCCTTACAATTTGTAATTAATTTGTTTATAATTAAGTAATTAATTTCTTTCTCCTTTTTCGCTTTATTTCACTGTGTTTGTTAGTTAATATAATTTAGTTTTAGATGCAGTGAACATCAAAAAGATCAAAGAAGACATTGTAAGGAACGTTCGTATTATAATCGCGATTCTTTTAATCGCAGTATGGATGGTTATAGTTTTCACTCGTTTCCTACTAACAGTAATGATTAATTCGTTATGTAGATAATAAATTCTGAACTAATTGGTTAGGTTAAAATATCAAGCATTGAATTAAAAAATAAATATATTTGTAGTAGGCGTTGCCCGATAGATAGTTTTTATGCTTTTAAGGGATTAAAGACGAATGGTATTCCTTGTTTGTATTCAAGTAATGATAATGATACATTCAAAAATCATATTTATATTTCAAGAATAGAAGGACCCAAAGAAATTCAAAAACTGGAGTGTAAATTGGAGCGAGAGAAGAATACGTTCAATATTCCTGCCGTACAATTACTCGTAAAGTGCAGAGCATTGAAAAAAGTAGCTGAGAAGCTTTCTTCAGGTAACAATAATGATGTATGTCTGAAAAAGGCAATCACGCGTAGTTTTCAATTTCTTTTTAACGTTTATATCGATGCAATTTTTTTTTTTTTTTATGACAGACGAAATAGTTATTCGATGAATGGACAGCGATTTTGTTTAAAGCTACACTGCACTTTGCCCTCTCTGTATAATAAAATGCGTGATATTCTCAAGTTTAAAAAATTAAACAGAGAGACCCAGTCCTAGCACAATCATTCTCACTGGCTCGATGTAATTGATATTTATTCATAAAGAATAACATTCTTTATATCAAGGAATTAAATTCAAACTAATCAGTTATCAGAGGTAGTAAATGTTATTTTAGATCTTTTACACAGTACAGATTTGAGAGCTATTGTTTCCGATCAAGATGTAAGTAATCAGAACATGACAGAAGGACGAATTAGTATTGAAAATCCTTATTAAAAATGGAAAAAAGATTTATTTAAGTATGATTTTCAAATTAACGATCCACTGGTATTCTAGTGTGATGTTATTGCATTATTGAAACTAAAGCGCAATAAAGGTACGAGAGCAGTTTACAAATTAACTGAAAAACATATAAGAGCATGTATTCGATTATTTTTATTCGGCATTACGCAGCGAAACATTTATTTTGAGTAAACTATTTCAGATTCTATCGGAAGCTGTAAGTAAAACATATACATACTGGTTAATCGAAAATGAGAAAGATATGCTCTATTCAATTATGACAGTCAAAATTGACAAGGATACAATGGAGCTAGGTCACTAGCTGAGATGTTCTATTCACAAGTATAGTAATTCTGGATTATAAAATTCACGAAATTTGTAATTATTTTTATGTGTTTATACCTTTTTATATTTTATGGCGAAATAAGCTATTATAACGCATAAAAAGATTTAGACTGCAGATATTTGTGCAAAATCATATTTTTATAAAATAATTCGCACATTCCGTATATTTTTTAATTTTAACATATTTTGCACGTTTTTGTATTTTTCATTTGTATTTTTCATAACTGGATAAAAATTACCTAGAAACAATTTCTAAGACAATATTTCTAAGTGTGTGCGAGGCTATACTTGTAATACACTTGTACGTACCTGCGTTTCTTTTAAAGTTTAATCTTTTCAGAATTTACATTTCCTCACATAGAACATAGTGGCTCAATCGCATCGTCAGATGTACCTACTAAACTTTAAACAAATTGAGTTTGAAACATGTATATGTCGGGTTATCGTTATGATTGGGGTTAGGGGCGTGTAATGAATCTTCACTGAAATTGTTATACAATCTAGGTAATGTTTATTAGCAAAAGTGTGGATATTACAGAATTGACAAGTAACCGCGGTGATTAGACACTAATGACAATGGTCTTAGGTTCGATAACGAATCCGCGGCCAACGAGATAGAAAATGTACTTTCCTTCAAAGTCTAAGTCGGACTCTTTGTTAAAAACGTGAAGTACTCACTGATCGTAAAGACGTTGTAATACTCGCTGATGAGATCGCACGAGAGTGTTCCTCTCCGTCACGATGATGCTGCAGAGGAAAACTATGATGGAGCGTGTCCAGGGACACGAGATCATGGGATTCGTCAAGGAAAGCCTTCGTTCGAAAAGTGAGGGAAATGGACGTTGCTGTTAATTGGTTAATTTCTATGTTGGTGGTTGAAGAAGGATGCTAACCGTCCTTGAGAGAAAGTTGCTAGCGGGAAGCGTTATTCGTGAGAAAAGCAGATTAGTAGGTGATGGATTTAAGGACTGTTAGGATAAAGACTGTCCGTTTGAAGGATCTTGGTTAACTAAATCCTAAGATCTATAGCGGGTTCTCAGGCTAGCTGAACATGTACTGTGAAGATGCATCGACATCTAGCAATCATCTTTCGCGGAGAATAGGATCTGTGTGTGGTAAGCCACGGGACAGAAACCGTTGGAATGTTTACTGTCGAGTGCCGCTACAACTATTTCTTTTTAAGGAGAGCTATACAATTACTCCATACCTTTGTTAGGTAAACACGTTCATCCCGTGACCGCGGCTACGTTTAGCGATTAGTTGTCGCTTCGAGCCCAAGCTCATTAACACAAATCTCGGACAATTATAATCGGGTTAAATCATAAAGACTAAAGTATTGAAGATTTTCCCAAAAATTCCAAAGGGAAGGCCCCGATGTCCTTTCATCTTCGACATATATATGTATACACACATACATATCTTAATGCTATTAGCATCGATAAGGAACAAAATAACCGTGACAATCAATGCTTTTCCGTATCCCACATTTTTGTGGTCATCTGGTGCCCCATACCATTTTAATCTCTCATATGCGACATTATCGGTTCAGCGCAGAATAAGATACCAGCGCCACTGAAGCGGTAGGAATTATAATTAACGGGGTATTTTATTCTAGAGGCACGAATTTCGGGCGTTTTTCAAACTCTGTTAAAAAGAACAAAGAAAATTTTTACTATGCATTTTTTCATCATCCGTTTATTTATATTTTAAGAATACATAAAAAATTTTTAAAATTCAAAACTCCAAAAGTTATCGGTTGGTAAAGTGGAGGGAGGGGGGGTTAAAAAAAGGGATGTTCTGGTGTGCGTGATTCCAACCCTTCTAGTCATCTGAAACAAAAAATTCGAACGCATTCATAATCAGTAAAGATGTCGCTATCGCCCCTACCTCAGAGAAGTAAAAAAAAAAATTTTGTTCACAAAATGGCGGCTGTTTGAAAAAAAACTTGTTTCACTTTTTTTTAACAGTTTCAAATTTTTTAAAAATAGTAAAAATTAAAATTTTTGACTTTAATCTGATAAGCGACAGAGGGATGTATAGAGAAGGTTTACATAATTTCAAATAAGTCGGTTCAGTACAACTTGAGATATCATGCACGCCAGCTTGAAAAAGGTAGTTTCGAGAAAAACGCGTTTAAAGTTTTGAGTAAAGTTTCAGGCAGTTTTACTCATGTAATGGTACGGTATACTTACATATTTTCAATCGGCGATTACTGCTCCATACAATGGATCTTCCTCCACTTCAAAATGTTCATTCTCCGAAGGTCTTTCGTATAGACAAGCAGTCCTGACTTCCTTTGAAGCATCCGAAGCTCGGATTTCATAGCGTTCGATCCGAGTTTCGTCCCCTTCGACAGCGAATGCAAGGGCTTCTGGATCAATCGTAATTCCCATAACGTCCAGTATTTTTAAAATGGGTATAAAACCTTCATTAAAAATACTAACAGCGAGAAAAGTAGCAATTTCAGTGGTCCGTGTTCCTGCATGAATGTGTTTCGGAGCAAAAGTTCATATCAAAGTATTTAACGATTCGTTATTATTTTGAGTTTCAGAACTCAAACATCATTCTAATAAGGTATTTGCAGATAAACTTTCATAGATTGGCTTTATAACTTTCAATACATCGTCACTTAGAGGAGGATTTTCATGGACAAATCCATCAATAGTGCCCTCAGCCACAGCTCTTTGCTTTTTGTTCGATTTGTTCCGGTCGAACCAGTTTAGTTGCCGCGTCACCAAAATCGCTGTAACTCGGTAAATAATTGAAATTTTGAAAAATCCCTTTGAGGCCATACTCTTGAATGTCTAAACTTTGGAAATATAAAAAGAAACATTTCGATTTTTTTAAGTTTCTAGACTAGAATACCCCCTTAAGTCAATGATCGATATATTTATCGGAACTGAACTACAATACAATTGGAGTCTACCTATACTCTATATAAACCATTAAAACTTAATGAAAATAACGAGTAAGAAAAGATCATCAATTTTCGCGAAAACTACGACACGACGCTTTACCATGAGAAAGACGTCGAAGATAATCAGGTACCGATTAAAATTAATTGTTATTCATTGGCTGCTTTTTGTATGTATTAAGTGTTTATATTGTCCATATGCAATTTTCATATTGCGTATTGTATAAAACGTGTGATGCGTAATTGTATGTAATTCTGCCCGATTGTTATGTTTGATCATTTAAAACGGAATGTCTGAAATTTCCGAGTAATAGTCATTATAAGAAGTGCATGTATCTGATTTGCGAGTTAAGAAAACCGTAACTCACTATCAATTTTCATCGTTTTCCTGTAAATGATAGTGATAGATGCATGGTGTGGCTGTTATTTGTGTTTTACAGGATTGGGTGGGAATAAATACTACAGAATTACAAAAAACAATTCATACATAATCGATAAATAATAAACAATTAATAATAAACAATTATATGTCAGGGAAAATTGGCTTGTTATTTGACGGAAAGGTTTAAAAACATCTCCAGTTTCTCGGGATTACAACAATCTATAAGTACTATTCTACAACTGTGAAACGATTTGAATTACGTTTCTAATGTTATCACAACTGATTGTTTAGAAAACTTCTTTTCCGTTCTTCGATTGCACGGTGTCATCTATTATCAATATTTCGGTAAAAGCAGTGCTTCGCACCATTCAAAAAAATATCTTGTTACATTTATAAAGTAGTTTTAATAATAGAAATTGCATGCTTAATGCCAACATACCATTAATACCGAAGGATATTATATCACTATGTGAATCAGTCATATCATCTTCATATTTCTGATCTTTCGTCAAAGAATCTCTAAGAATATCTAAAGTTTAACCATGATGAATGCACAGCCCACCGTTAAAATGTATGGTATATTTGGCTCTAATTGTTAAAATATACAATACATAGATGCAGCGTAGCTCTTTTTTCTCCGATGAATGTTTATAAATGCTTATAAATATTAAATATATTCTGGAATGGTAAACACTTCTTACGCCCCTTCACGTGGCCTATCCTATTAGCATTATTGCTTAACTATCCAACATTTTTCTAAAATTTAATAATTTGATTACAGAAATAGTAGTGGAACTAAGGTGAAGGAAAGGCATGTACGATTACACGTACTAAAAATAATATGAGAATTAATTTTTACTGATTTTTCGGAATGAAATGTATGGAGATATTCAGTAAAAATGAAACGAACATTTCTGGACACGCGAAAATCCACACACATTAAGAGATACATTCATGCAGAATGGTGTACAACCGCAATCAATCTACGCAGTGTAAGAGCACTTGTCCAACTGATTTTGAAACAGGTGGGTAGCTCAAAGAATCTCGGTCCCCAGATTTAAATCCTCTCGACTTTTATGTATGTGATTTTGCTGTAGACACTCGCGGTGTTTCTAAAACTGAAGCATTAGTGGCAACATTAATCCTCTCTACTCGCAAATTTCATACGGTGGTTTTCGATATACTGTTATAGATTTCCACGGGTAAGCAGGTTTAATGTTCAATCTACCATTTCTTCTGCAAAATGTCACGCGGGATTGTTTACGTCTCTGAATACCATAGTCTTCTTTTCTGCAACTTTTACGAAATAAGCTGCCGTCCATGTGTTGTTCGAAATGAGAATCACTGTGCTCCTCGCTGCTTAAGTTGGTCTCTTTTCATTCGTGTAAGGAGGTTTACTCACGTGCAGGGGTATTTTTAATTATCAATAACTAAAACAACAAAGCCGAAAATGCAATTCTTTTATTCTGGGTTTTTGTCTTATTTCGGCTTCAAGAATCACCTCTTAAATTTTCGGAAACCTACAGTCCAACACCCTGTGTATCATTTTCTCAATTGTTTACGAATATCTCGAAGATATTGAGAGCCGACTAACGGTTACATGCATGTATAAAAAAAGAAATCTATGTGTGATAAGGATAATAATTACCAAAAACTAATCACGTCATATGATTTCCTCCTTGAAACCATTTAACTTTTATCTGAAACATTTTTCATTAAAATCGTTAGTTATACAATAATCTAAGTGGTTTCATTTATACGTGTCCCACATTGTATACGTACTTGTACTTTTCCTTTCCATTAAATTTGTATAAAGTCATCAATGCTTTATGGTTTATATTATATAAATAAATATTGCGATAATATGGATAAATGAAAGTCGTTTTAGTGAGATTATATTTAAATAAAGTATAAAAAGATTTCATAATTGATAACATTTTCGTTGTGTTGTAATAGAAAATATAAGTTAATAACTACATTTTTAGTTGATATATAACTGAATTTATCTCATACGAAAATTTCGTCAAATCGTTAAATATTTTAAAACACGATGTTAGAAAGGAAATTTCCTCTCTGGTAATGCATACGTATACATATATCGTTTCTAGTGTAACCGCATAACCAAGTGTAATGTATAGCCAGAAGGATATTTTTACTACAGATTTTTTACTCCTATTGAATTTGCCACACTCGTCTGTAAATTCACCAGTTTTATTAGTTAGATTGAATATAATTCCTACACTCACTGCTATAAATCGCAGAAGGCGAAAGAAACACTGCTTTTTTACACGATCAATATTTCAGAACATGAAACACGAAGTTGCATAAGATGCAATATGTATGCTGTATACACATCTGTGGTTGTCCATTAGCATAGACAAGAATCTATTTAATTGTCTTCTCCTTATTGTGATGTCAAACTTGAAGTCCTTCAGGAACAACCGAGCCGTTCTGTGTTCTTGCCTAATTATATCTCTAGTAACAGCTCATAGAGTAGGCATACATGTTGTACTGTTGCCATTCTTATATGTTCTCGCAAACGTCAGTTCCGAGTTTAGTGATTAACCCTTTATTTGACGAGCCAATTTGTAATTTCCAGTTGCAGGAAATAGCAAACTACTTCCTAATTATGAATATAAATGTAAACATATCGAGAATAAAACCAGTTTAAGAATTATTAAAACATTAACATACAATACAAAAATTATGGTTTTGAAAATCATGCGCGAGATCAATTTTGCACGAATTTCTTTTTATAAATCTTCGTCCTTCCAGAGGTGTGGAATCACACTGCGGTGTTTTCTGCACTTTCTTTTTATACACCCTGTACATGTATGTACCTTGTGCAATGCATAACAAGGTGTTAATTAAAAAACTATGGGTGAAACTGTAGAAAAGTTAACTACCATCCGATCTTGATGACTTTTGGATATGACGTAGAAATCGATATTTTGAACAACTTCTTTTTATACACATAAGGAGTGGTCTCGCTTAGTTTCCAAAATATTGAATAGGATATTTCAAAATGTTAAATTTTACAATAAATCAAAAAATCATCGCAATCTGAGTCTAGTCAGTCTTTCTACAGTTTCGTCAAAGTACTAAGATATTTAGGTTGCAAAATGGCTAGTCCAATATATATTTTAATTGTAATCTTGTTCTTAGAGAATGACTTAGCGTTGACTTTATAATATAGCGAAGCGTCGTTCATATTTTAGTTCGTTATTCAAAAAATTTCCTTAGCAGACTCCGGGCAGGTCACTGCATACATTCACTATGTCTAATTTTGCTTTTCTATAACTTTTCTTAGCAATATCATCAAAATTATTTGAGTTATCTCTTATCTTTGTCTTTCTGTTTTTTAATATTATAGGTATAAATTCAATTGGATAAAGATTATAAATATTTCTGTAGATTTATCGAATGATCCTGCAAATATGTATTTGTATGATTGAAATTAAAATTTAAATTTAAATTTAAATTAAGATTATATGTCGAAATATGGGATCATAGCTGTCGTAGAATACTAGCATGTATGTACTAATTTTACTTTTACATACTAATTTTAGCAATATTCCGCGTCATAAACAAAAATAATAAATAAGTTATATAGACAAAGAAATGGTTGAACTGCAGTTTCGAATTACATATTCAAGTTTCCCCGTCAGCACACAATTTAAAACATCTACGGACAATTTCACATTTCCTTCTACCCATTGTCCTTTTTAAAGGTTCCTAAAGGATTCCAAGATTAAGAAATGAATAATTTCACATTGCAACTGCACACGTTCGCAGACATTGTGATGCTAAAGCCGTGGCACTTGGCCATATAAAGATTGAAGAAACTTGTGAAACAGACGCTTGGTTCCCGCGACGTGGTGCAGACAAGCAAGTCGCCAAGTCTCTTTAATCCATTTAATCCGTGTATCGCTCAAATCCGTTTTATTACTAAGATATGAACACGTAAAACAAAGAATTTAATATTAGTTTTCCTCCCTTCCTTTTTTTATGAACTCTTGTCTCTCATTATTTCGTTATACATATATTAATTTTTAAACTTATATAATATTCATGAATTGAATATAAGACCAGAATATAATTCGTGTAGAAAATTTTCAACTTATTGAAAATTAATATTATTATAATATTAACCTTAATTCCCCATCTAATTATGATATGCAGAATCAGAATAAAACCGATATTGGAATGAACATAATTATAAGTTATAACCGTGACCGGTATACTGAAATAGAACTGATATAGAATTAAAATATAAGCGTAATAGATATAGAACCGATATAGAATTGATATAGAACTAATATCAGAACCTATATTAGATCAGAATCGTTATTCCAATAACAGTTATAACATTTTATCGGTTCTTATCAGTTCTTGACTGTTTTAGTCAAAACCGATATATAACAATTTGAAACAGTTGTTTTTGGAAACATTTCAATCCCTAAGTCAGAGAAAAGAAACCAAATAGAAAGAAGAAAAGGACAGAAATGATAATTTTTCCTCGAACTTGTCTGTGTTTAAGAGAAAAGTGCAGGAAAAGAAAAGGAAAGGGACAAGGATGAAAATTACTGTTTTGTCTCCGGACGACAAAACCAGTAGCCTTTCGATTGCATTTTAACTAAAAACTGTGATGCACATCTGGTTGCGATCATAGAGATTTCCACAAAATTCGTATGATCACTCAGATTATCGTTAGACTGCAAAACGCATAATGTGACAACGATAAAATAGATATTTCAATCAATGCTGCATATCATTTGCAGAAGGAAATTATTCTTTAGCTTGACAAATATACCGCGATACAATAAGGGATAATGCAAGATAGCTACCTCTAGAAGAAATACCAGATCGATATGATTTTTAAAAATTGGATAACCAATTTCAACATCTAGAATTTATACTGTATCATCAGAAACATTGGAGAACAGAATAACCTCGTACTAATAATATAATACTAAGCAAAATGAACTCGTGTACTGGAATAAAGAAAAGCGAATTATGACTTATACCCGTATATGATATACCGGTTAGTAGATTTACGCGGCATTGCCTGCCGGGTCGGAGTCGCTCATAATACACTGCGATGAATAATCCACGAGGAAGACCCACGATCATACAAAAATCAATGTGTTCGACTACTTCGACCAAATGACTGTATATTATTTATCGAAACTTCTTTCATTGAATGTTAAACAAATTGCGAAGAAATTCACTATTTCTGCAAAGTGTAATATTTGCGAGACGAATGTAATTTTTCCAATATGAGTATTCTGAGTCGGCAACACGCCAGGATATTAGGCAGGAATTATTGGGAATCATAGTATAAGTCCTACTTATTTACCTATATCGTTAATTGGTGTACACAAATGTGCGATCACTCCAATTTCGCATTTTTAACGAGCTACAATTACTTATACATCGGCAAAAACGTTCTGTTACCTATTTTATGCATAACAATGCTTCGCCGTATCATTATCTATCTATTTGTCAATTTTTAAACGAACTGCACAGTTGTGTTCCACACATTTAACCTCTTCGGTCGTCAGATTTAACACTACATTTTTTTCTTTGCTAAGCGGCGATAGAAATTGTTTATAGATCAGTTGCTGAATTCAAATCGATATAACAATTAAAATATTGAACTGTGCAAACATTTCATTGTCTTCGATCAGGACCAAATATCGTTGAAACATTAAGAAAAAATATTCAAATGAGCCTAGAAGATCATTTAAGAAACAATGGAGGTGTCACACACTCAAGGAATCATCTGATTAGTAAATAAATAGACCGAACACTCTAAAGGCCACACCCGTTGAAACAATGGATTAACGAGACCCCCTCCAAAGGGACTAGATCCTCGGTAGAGCGACCTTCCTAAACGAGCGTAAATACAGTCTATTGTGATACTTCGAATCTATTCGTTGTAACCGTCACTCAGTTGGATTTTCTATAATAAATTTGATCTTTGCGTATCAAATTCTATTTTCTTCACCCTATTTGTGAAAGAATCATTTCATTCGTGCCGCGGCGCGAGGATATCACCTGCGATTTGTTAATTTCACGATCTTTTGTGCCTCCGACGTGACAAAATTGGCGATCCTGCCACGATCCATTCATCGCATCAAGGGGAAACTTCAAAGGGAAGTCTACGGATTCTACAGCGAAGGACCACGGTCACCTCTTTGATCAAAAGAAGGATCTACGAAGAATCTCGGTAAGCTGGTTTTCGAATATTATCGAAATCCTAAACCCAAAATACGTTCTGAAGATAGTGACTCTTCCGAAAATATCGCGTCTATCAAGATGAATCCAACTGACATGAGTACGGCAAAGCAGAGCGAATTAATTATGACTGTGATTGAACAACTTCAAATTCTTACTCACGAGTTCAGAAACCTTAAAAGTAATACTGATCAAAGTATTAAGAATATAAAAGAATTCGTGGAAACTTGTGATAGAAGTCAGGCCAAAGAAATACGAGGCCTTGCAAAGGCTATGGAACTAAGGTACAACATCGAAACTGACCAAGCGCTCACGAGCACGGCTTTAGCAATCGGTGTTGACCAAAGGAGCTCAGAAATTCAAAGTATCGAAGCGAAAACAGTCCCTGTATCATCTGACGATTCAATGGAAGTAGACAATGAAAATTTATTCAGTACAGTTCCCGAGGAAATGGATCCTTTAGCATGTACTGACGATGATACATTTAAAAAATTAAACGATAACGAGCAGAGTGATATCTCTACTCCAAAAATAGGCTTACGGGTTAAACCCGTATCTGAACTTGTTTATGATGGATGGAAACTGGATTCCACTGAATCACCAAGAGTATCCCATAAGCGACGTAATAGTTCCCATGAATCAAATTCTGAAGATATAATTGCAAAACAAACTGATGAAGAAATAATAGGAGGTAAAAGAATAAAATTACGTGCGAAACGAATACCTGATAAGCAATTGCGAAAATCTGTGGAGGAAAATCGCGTTGTAACAATAAGTTCAGAAGACGAGGCTGTAAAATGTAGTCCTGAAAAGTCAGAAGATCAAGAAGTTAAGGATGTCAGCGATGACCAAAGTACTACTCATTCGGTTGCAATTGGAAGGAAAACAAGAGGACGTCCTAGAGGAAAACGAAGGCGCTATAGAGGAAGTGGACGTTCAGCTCGACCAAAACATTCTGAATTTCAGAGTATTCAAACTTCTGAGGTATCATCTGAGATCCATCTTGATGAAACACCAAGCAATAACGATTCTTTAAATATGACACCAATTTCACAGAAAAAACGAAAGAAAGGAAAAATGGTGTTGGGCCTAGAGGTAGGTAGAGATATTGTTCCTGAAACACAAACAGGATTAACTCAAGATGAAACACCTGTAAGGCAGTCTAGAAGAATAGCACAATTAAAAATTAAAGAAGAAGCAGATAGACGAAGGATTGAAGAAGAGACTACAATTATGTCGTACAATGTGTCTAAGCCCAAAATTATACATAGTTTTACATTGGATGCCTCAATCAATAATCCTTCCAGCTGGCAGAAAAACAATGAAAATGTGATATCTGAAGTTGATTTATCAGATTTACAAGAAGATGATTTATCAAATTCTAATATTGATATGATTATTGAATTTACAAAATATAATTTTCAAAGTAAAAATACAGAAAAATCTTTCCATCATAATTACGTGAATATTAATGTACATTCTGAAGATACCATTTCTAGAAGTACTGTACATAATGAAATGCAGAAACAAGACTCAGAACAAAAAATTCAGAAAAAGAGTGATGTAATTGCTGATACTCTGATAACTATCTCAAATAATGTTCAAAATAGCACAGATGTTTCCATTCTAGAAGAATTGAATTCTCATCTCACAGAATATATGAAAGATTCTAATACATTTTGTGATGAATTATGTTCAAATGACGAGGAAATATTATTGAAACAGGCATTTATTTGGAAAAGTTTTGAAATCAAATTATTAAATAATGTAATGGAAGTAATGAAAGAATCTATACAAAAGTTCATATATCAGAAACACGTTGAAATGCTCAAAGTATTTTATAGAGTACAAAAGAAAGCTCTCTTATGTGTTTATCCAGAAATACGAAATGACGATGAAGTAAATGACACTTATTTATATTTTAGAACTTCTGTAGATGAAAATGTATTAGAACTATATAAAGAAATAGAAAATTTCAAAAGTTCCCATCGAAAATGTAGCAAAAATTTTAATGCATATTTTCCATATCCTGTTGAATTAGATTCATATATGCCAAATCTTATGATCTCCAACACAGACAGAGAAGATTATCTCAATGCATTACGATATTTATATTCAAATCCTTATCCTGGGGAACATTTATTGCAAATAGCTAGTTTTGTGACATTCATTGATGAGCCTAAAAAGTACAATTTAATACAAAAATTAAAAAGTTTAAACAACTCTACAGTTAATGAATTGTTAACAGTAATACAAAGTGAATTATCTAAGAAGGAATCAAATAAAAACGAAAGAAAGAAGCGGAAGAAACCAAAGCTTGAAAGCGAAGAGGAAATAGTAATAAAAGAAATAGAGAAAGAAAAGAAATCTAAAAAGAAACGTAGAAAAAGGAAAAGGAAGAAAATGTCTGCTAAATTTAATGAAGCAAATCCATGGCAGAGTTCTTCAGGTTCTAGTAGTGATGATGAAAATGAGAATGATGAAGAAGAGGATGAAGAAGAAGAAATAGAAAGCGAAGGATCTATACTTTTTAAAAGCGATCATGAGTTTTCGCCCGAAAGTGATCTTGAAAAAGATCAAGAATCAGAGCCATTAAGAAGGGCAAGGACTGCGCAAAAGGCTCAAAGTGATGTTGAAGAGGCAGATGATGAGTATGCTTGTCAAAAATGTGGTAAGGCAGATCATCCAGAATGGATACTTTTATGTGATTCTTGTGATAAAGGGTGGCACTGTTCTTGCTTGAGACCTGCTCTCAGTTTAATACCAGAGGGTGATTGGTTCTGTCCTCCATGTCAGCACAACTTACTAGTGATTAAATTAAGAGACAGCTTAAAAATGTACGATCAATTGACGAAAGGACATGAAAATGAAGTTTTAAGAAAGAAGAGACTAGCATTTGTTGGTATAAGTCTAGATAATGTTCTTCACAAAAATGAATCACAACGTCATCAGAAAGGATCAAAAGCCTCTAGCCAAGAATCTGATAATGAATCTTCATCAGCATCATCTTCGACAAGTACAGAAACATCTAGTAGTGAAGAAAGTGAACCTGTATATCAGTTATGTGAAAGACGATCCGCTAACAAATATAAATTTAATGACTATGATGCCATGATCAATGCTGCAATCCAAGACGAAGTAGAAGCAGTTCAGGGAGCTGGAAATCAAGGAAGAGGAAAAGACATTGCAACTATAGTGAATGCGGAAAAAGAAGAAGCGCAGCTGCATTTTAAGAATGAAGTATTAAACATTGAAGAAGCTCCAGAAGGTAAAGATGACATTGACAAAAAATCAGAAAAAGAGAGCGATGAAGAGTATAAGATGGAATGTGAGGATGGTATTGATGAGGAAGAAGAAGAACAACACAAAGGAGCAGTAAAGAAATTCTTGTCGCGTAAGAAACATCGTAAGCTGAATAGTCTCGATATAAGCAGCGAAGATGATCCTGAAAGTGACGAAGATTTTAAAGGTACGAGTTCTGAAGAAGAAGAATATTTTGATGACCATATAACATCTTCTGATGAAAGCACTTTTGCTGACGTAAAACGACGTAGTAGAAAAGGAGATTCGCGGTCTGTACGACGAAGCACTAGAGCCAGAACTACGCGTTACGAAGACTTTATAAATGACGATAGTGAAGAAAGCGATAGACAAAGAAAAAAAAAAAAGAGAAAAAAAAGAGAGAAAAAAAAAAATCTCGGTCTACATGGGATTCAGATAACGAAGATAGCGATAATTCATGGCGACAAAAAAAAAAAAAAAAAAAACAGAATAGAATGCTAATTATTCTATTATTCATTTCTGCAATTAATCAATGAACTGTACAAAACAAAATCAATGATTTGAATAAACGTATTTAAACGTAGACATAAACGTACAAAATTAGAACAAATTATATTAAAGTGAAATAATAGTCGATTCTTGATTGTTGAGGCGGCGAGGTTTCGTTTCTATACAATGTGCGCGAGAAATTGAAATACCAAACCGCACTTATCAAACGCGTGGTAGACGACACCAAAACAGATCAACTCGAAAACCTTGCCAACAATATACACAAGATTGAAAACCACAATGAATGTAAAATAACTAAAATTTATCCGATACCTTCCAAACAAATCTCTGTATTCTCTGTAATTCTGTATAATGGAAACTGACTTGATATTAACCAACTCAGAACAATACATCTTAGCCGATAGTCACTACCTAGACAAATATTGTAAACGAACAGCAATCATCCACATTTCTAAAAGAATTCAACCGAACGCAATAAAATTCACCAGAATGCGGGTCAAAATTAATTAATAATCAACAGACAGTCAAAACTTGCCCAACTGCTGTCTTCAAATTGAAAGGATTGATGTTCGTGCCTTTGCAGACAGGAAACCATTATATTATCATTCCTACCAAAAATGTACAAATGTAAACTTTTCGAATGTCTACACCGATCACTTCCCAAAAATGTATGTATCAGAATACTCTGTCCTACCGCTCGAGTAAACAGGATCGATCAAACATCAACAGCACCAAGGACGGTCACTTACCAAATCATCGCAGATGATGAAAATAGCGGGGTCATCCAAATCAGACGACCCACCAGAACCATACGCTTCCACGGAGTAAAGCGAATCTAAGAAGGGGGGAGTGTCACACACTCAAGGAATCATCTGATTAGTAAATAAATAGACCGAACACTCTAAAGGCCACACCCGTTGAAACAATGGATTAACGAGACCCCCTCCAAAGGGACTAGATCCTCGGTAGAGCGACCTTCCTAAACGAGCGTAAATACAGTCTATTGTGATACTTCGAATCTATCCGTTGTAACCGTCACTCAGTTGGATTTTCTATAATAAATTTGATCTTTGCGTATCAAATTCTATTTTCTTCACCCTATTTGTGAAAGAATCATTTCATTCATGCCGCGGCGCGAGGACATCACCTGCGATTTGTTAATTTCGCGATCTTTTGTGCCTCCGACGTGACAGAGGACATGTTGAAGTAGAGTCACAGGCCTCTTACAGGCGGTTACCGAGAACAATTCACCAAGATAGGAGTATTTTATGGATTCGTGGGAGAAATAAACGAAGGAGATGCAAACACCTATCGTCACAAATGAGGAAAATGTCTCCGAAATGTAAGTAGTATTCCATAAAACTAGTGAAATATAATACAATGTAAAAAATTAAAATTTTAATTTTCAGATTAAGAATAATTTTACGAGATCGACGATAAAGGGTACTTTAAATATGGAGTAGAACTGCATTCTATTCATTGTGTTTTGGACATGTCCTCCGTTGTTGCTTATCCGACTCTTGTCTTGCTGATTCAAAGTGCTCTCACTTGAAAAATTACATTCGTGCCTTATTACGACTTATTATATTTCACGTTCAAAAAATTGTGGATTTCTTTGCAATATGTTTAGCAACTAACGACAAAATTTTCCATAAGTAATTTGTTCGAAGCGCTTGATTACGTGGAACTTAGGATAGTCATAGATTTGCGGCCTTGCGGATTTCAATCTGACAGATAATGTTGCGTAAATCCATTGAAGAATAAGCATGGCCATAGGTGATATCTTGTTCTTTCTTATGCCTCAATTTCGAAGTTGACCTGCTGTCTGATGTTTCGAACATAGTATCATCTTGTCTTGAAGAAACGTCATTTGATATATTGCGATATACGTATTTCATGAGTTCAGAAATATTCGTCCTGTATCAATAACACGCAACATTTGACGTCGACTTTAAGATTCTATAAAAAGAGTCACTCTGTGAATAAACATTCTATACAAAAAGAAATTCTGTAAACAAGTTTTCTATAAATTTTTTTTTTTTTTTATTGACTGTTTAAATTTTTACAATTTGTCCAGAAGGACATTTGGTAAAATATTATAGCTTAAAGAATAAAAATATAGCATGTGGATGGTTACCCCCAGCGGGGTTCCATCTTCCAGGTTGCCTATTGCATCTCTATTGCGAGGTCTGCGGAATGCTTCCTCTTCAGTCTTCTTTCTATTACGGTTTTGTTTGTTTCAACAACCAGTTGGTTTGGATGTGCTGCAAGTCTTTCTTTATACTTTTTTGCGTATCTAGCGATTTCCTCTTTGACTGTTGGAATTTTTAGATCTTTTCGTAGATCTTCATTTCTGACGTACCATGGGGCGTTAACTATTGTCCTTAAAATTTTTGCTTGCTCTATTTGTATTTTACTTATATGACTCATTGCTGCCGTCCCCCATAGTGGGACTCCGTATGTCCAGATTGGTTTGATTATTGTTTTGTATATATTTAGTTTATTCATTATGCTTAATTTAGATTTTCTATTGATTAACCAGTACATCTGCTTCCTTTTTGCACTTATTCTGTTTATTATTGATTTTATATGGTGCTTCCATGTAAGGTGTGTGTCTAAATGTATTCCTAGATATTTGACTTGCTTTGTTTGTGCTATGTGGGCGCCGTTCAGTTGGATATCTGGTGTTTTTCCTTTTCTAAGTGTAAATGTTATGTGGTTGCACTTGCTGGTGTTCGCTTTTATTTGTTTGTTTTGCAGCCATTTTTCTATTTTTGTAATGTGTTCTTGTAGTAGTGCGGCGGCCGTTTCTGGATTTGTATGCCTCACTAGTATGGCCGTATCGTCCGCAAACGTCAGTGTTTTGCTGTTGACAGTTGTTGGTATGTCTGCCGTGTATAGTGTGTATAATATTGGTCCTAAGACGCTTCCTTGCGGTACTCCTGCCTTGATATCCTTAATTTCAGAGTATGCATCGTTTATTTTTACTACAAAGGTTCTGTTGTTTAAGTAAGATTTGAGTAGTTTGTAGATTTGTTCTGGAAATTGCTTTTTGATTGTTTGAAGAAGTTTTTCATGGTTAACTTTGTCGAATGCTTTTTCGATATCCATAAAGAGTGCTGTGCAGTATTGTTTTGTTTCAAGCGACTGTAAGATTTCATTGACGAGTCTATGCATTTGTTCTATTGTGGAGTGTTTATTCCTGAATCCAAATTGATGGTTCGGTATTAGTTTTTCTTTTTCTATTGTTGGTTTTAGGCGGTTATATATTATTTTCTCTAATAATTTGGAAGCTTTCTATAAATAATGGGAATTTAAACGAACATAAAACTTTTATATCTTTTTCAAGAGAGTACAATTATGATCCATAGTTTCCTTTAAGACTTTTGGTCCTTGTGATCATTACTGTATGATCCAACGAAAAGAAATTTGATTTTGAAAATTATCCACAGGGTCAATTTTGAGGGTACTTTTTTAAACAGGTCTGCAGTCCAAATCGAAGGCTGATTGATTGTAGAATCAAACAATGTATTAAAGTTGCATAAATAAGCCGGCGGGCAACAAGCCATGTATCGCAGTCAACGGTACGTATATGCATGTATATATATGTATTAACAATCACCCCTCTTTTAAAAGATTTGACAACGGACATCGGTCCTCACCGAAAGCCTGCGGTTTGGCATTGAGTAAGGTATATATATATATGGGGATTCTGGATCACTTCTGGTTGACTATAACGGAAAGTCTGTTTTCTAGGTGGTCTGGAATTTCTGTAAAAGGAATTTAACAGTTTTGGAAGTTATTTCACGGTAAGTACAGGTTTAGCTTACAGAACCTTCGTCTTTGACACTTTTCTTTCATCCAGAGTTTTGTTAAACGAGTTTAAGCGTTACAGTTTAATCATAGGGTTTAATGTTTGGTACGTTTTGAAGCGGTGATTAGTAATTATTTTATGATAATAATGCATTTACATTATTAATTTATAATTGTTGTCCAGCGATATACTGTTTCATGAAGTTCCTCATCTACGAATAGCACAAGTTTTTTTTACCTTGGATTAGAGATGATGGAGGTGAGAAGGAAAAGAGTATTAATGTAACATAACCTATCCTGTTCCTTTTACATATTTAATTGGGGGAAAAGGGGGAGAGAGAAGTACTCAAATAATTTTATTCAAGAATGTGGCGTATGCTGCATAGCGTTTCAAATCTTTTGCGCTTTATATGTCTTACAAATAATTTTTAATTCGTTTAATGCAACATAAACTAATCCTGTTCCCTTTATATACTTGATTTATATCGTTTTTAAAAAATTAGGAGTAGAAGGAAGATATTTATTTTCTTTCTGTAATTTTTTTATTGAAACAACTTTTCTGTTTCTTAAATTTTATCAACATATCGTTCAAAATAGGACTTTGAAAAAGTTAATAGTTCGCAATCTATTGGGAATCTGTTATCTATTCTTCACAATCTATAATATCATCTATTCTTTGAAAACTCATCGTTCAATATAGCGTTCGCATAATCCTTCGTATTCGCATTTTACACAATTTCAATAAATCTCACGTATTTGTTGTTAGTTATCGGAACGTTTTCGAATAGCCACGGAAACATATGGTTTATACAATATTCTAATTCAAATATCTTATTCATAGTACATTCAGTTGTTGAGAATTGTGGATCTTAATTGTTGAAATAAAAGTAAAGGAACACTGAGGTTATACTTAGAATTCAAATTAAAATAGTTTTAGATTTATTTAATAAACGATTTCCAGAATCTTCGTCGATATACATTTGCACGCGTTTCAGCACTTTCTTTGTCTCACCATCTTCCATACCAGACTGCTAACGGAACAGTTGCATTCATCTGTTTTTCGAAACGCCGCACACACACATACTTCCACACACTCATATTCACATACGTGTGTCACTGCTCACGGCCAATCTAGTCTAGCACACAAAATTATACATATCTCAACATCAGTAATAAATGTAACTGTAGTATCCTTCGACATTTTAATAGGTTTTATTTCATTTTACAACGCATTTACAACCGACATCTATGCATTCATCCTTGATCGACTGCAAATAATTATTGAACATTGTTTTTCGATCACGTTATTTCCTTACACAATTGTTTCGAATAGTTAATTTCACGCAAAAATTTTCTCCAACGTTAATTCTAAGTTCGTCAGAGCATACCTTACACCTAGAATACGCACAGTATTGGATGTTTCTTGCGATGTACGTGGTGACACCGTCATCGTCGTTGGTGGTGATATTAATTGAAATATTCGCATCGATTGGCTGTAGACGTAGCATTCACCAGTCTTCAAAATTTAAAGTTTAGAGAATTAATCATTTTACATCCAAAAACAATCTATTGGGAGGGGGATCAACCATCGCAGTTTTCAAAGATTCGTTTTGCCGCGAACAATCTAGAACGATAAACGGACCACGAAGTAAGAAGTCCGTGATATCCAGTAACGGTCTTCCGTGTCCGTAACAAGAATCGTGAAACTTTGCATATATCATTTTACATACGGCACAATAATCAGTTTCGTCGATCAAAGTCAAGATTCAGATCGTCGTAGGGACACGTTTCAGAAGTTAAGTAAGGTCGAATATTTGTGAGCTTATAATTATCACCAAAGACAGCGCTCTTATGTAAAATGTTCTTTCGAATCGTTTGCATAACAAGTATTATGCATATCGTATCATGTTTTGTAGTTGTTTCTAATAATAGATATTCGTAGAGATCCCAAGATCGGAAGCTCAGTCGGTCAACCTGCCGCCCTGCGTACTGAACGCTTTGTACAATTTACATGCTTCTAACCTCAATCCTCCAGCACCATACTTCGCTCTCTCTCTCTGGATAAACTCAAGTAATTTTTCAACGTGGTCGTTATAGCCGAGATTTCCCGAACGATCGATCTCAACGTCGTCCAATTCGTAACAAATTTAATCGAACATAAATGCGATGTAATTGATATACAGAATTGCATCTTCAGCGTCATCTTTCAGTTTCTCTTTCGATAAGCTTAGTTTTCCCTCGACGCACAGAAAACTCCTATATGGCAGTACATAAAGATCCTACTGTTGTATATGTAGCGGCACTCGACACCAAGTAGTGTCGGACGACGGCAGTCCAGTGGTTAGCGCCTTAGGGTACGAACGTTCGGGACCCGGGTTCAAATTCCGGCACCCGTAGTCCAATTTTTCTTCCACGATATAAAAATGAGAAGAAAAGCAGCAGTACTTCAGCAGTGACATCTACACCAGCAGCAGAACCTATTTCGGCCTCTACAGCCAGCACTATCACTACTAACAGTACACCTCATATAGTTGTTCTTATTTCATCGTTATTCTTCAACGTAGTGTTAGCCTGCGGATGTGTATTTCTAATTTCGTTATACGATAGTCGACGATCGAGGCACTCGTCATACTCAAAATATCATCCATTGTACGTTATCGTTCTTCTGTATCGCTGGATTATAGTTAGTCTGAGACTATAGGAATTGCACATTTCGCAAGTTCAATTTTGTTGCCTTCCTCTTTTTCTTTATCTTGATCGGGGGTCGAAAGATTTACAGGCAATTGATGAAGTGGATATCTACGTTCGTTTACTGTTGGTGTTGTTGTTGTTGTTTCTGTAGACAAGCATACTATTTTTCCTCCTACCAATCGTAAGCGGCCGGTATTCCACGTCGACGTACGTGAATTCGCACCGTTACCTCTTTTCCACAAAAGTCTATCACTTGCGCACTCTGATCCAGAATAGATTCGGGCAATTAAATATCTATTTCTCATATACCGATCGGCAAGTAAATAATTCGTGGTGGATTTTTTGATATATTATATGATGGAGGTATCCCTGTGAAAATTCGGATATCGTGTGGACAAGTTTATCATTATTGTACGAATCGGTGGTTAACGTAGTATTCTATTTGAATCATGTTCACATCTATGATATTTACAGGCTCGTCCGACACGTGTCATCTATTGGGTGATGAAGTACGAACAGTGGAAAATCCCAACAAGAATACCACGTTGATTGATTTCATGAACTTTGTACAAACTGAGAATTTCGCTCTTCATGGTGCTATTATTTTCTCACAAATGATGCAGAACACTGTTTATTATCTTTTCCCTCCGAAGTTTATTTGCTTCTAAATTGCTTCTAATTCGTACGGACAGTCTGAAGCTGCAACCTGAACTAAATAACAAGGTAATGACTGGGCAGGTTGCGGAAAACCTGAAAAAGGCGATGCGTCAGAGGATGGAAACTGTTCCCTTGGCGAAGAGGGAGACCCTGGAAATCAGGAATATCGATCCTATCGCCACAAAGGAAGAATTGGTGGATGACATATTCACTGAACTGAACATAAAGGAAGAGAGATGAATAGAGATGAAGTCCCTAAGGATGACGCCGTGGGGAACCCAACAGGCGATGGTTTGTGCTGTCTGCGAGCACTGTTCCCAGGGACAGACCGACGATCAAAATTAAAACGGGATTGACGATTGCGTCGGCGAGGATTCTCCTCAACATAGTGAGATGTTATAGGTGTTACCTGCTGGAACATAATGCGACCAGGTGTACGATAGTGAGCCCTGGTAGAGAATTGTGCAGAAGATGTGGGGACAGGGACTAAACCATAAACCAGTGCACGAAGAAACCAAGGTGTGCCGTCTGCCTGAAGGAAAATAGGAATAATCTGAGGTACAGTACCGGATCCCTGGCGTGCCCTACAATGAAATAGAGTATGAAGAGGTAATCCTAGCAGAAGATAAAGATTTTAATAATTAACTTGAATAGCTGCAGGCGAATAGCTCCTGCGAAGCGGGAGTAAACATTGTATTCATATCGGAGCCTTATAGGCAGTAGACATACTGGTATAACGACGACAAGGGCGATGCGTCGTTGTGGGTGACGCTTTTCAAAGGGAAACAACTAGACGAGACCACCTTGGTCGCTAGAGATGAAATCGTAGGAGGACAACGTGTTTTGCATTGGGGGTTATTGCTCCCCCGATGTGAATATGGAACAGTTTAACAGCTACGTCCAGGAGTTGGACAATCTGATTCAGGCGACCAAGAGGAGTTACCCAGCAAGGATGATCACGGGAGATTTTAACTCAAAGGCCACCGCATGGGGAGGCCATGTAAATGACCGCAGGGGAACCAGTCTCCTGAACGTGTTCACGAAGAATAGAATCGTCCTCATCAAGATAAACGAAGATCATACATTCTATAAGAACGGAAGGAAAAGTTTTCTCGACATTATTAGTACAAACAAGGAATTGGCTAAGAAGTATGTAGATGGGAAGTTGCTGAAGGTCTGGTCGGCATCGGACCACAGATATGTCCTGCATAATTTTAGGATTAAAAAGACGAAGCGTAACGCCGAGAATTTTAAGTATTTGTAGAGGACTGGTATAGGGTCATAATATAGAATAGCAAGAACTTACTTTTGCAACCCGTCAGATATATTTAAAAGAATTAAATAAATTAATAAATATAAATAATGTCGAGAGACGCTCGTACAGACGTATTCGCTAAGACGCTAAGTGTATAATTGCTCGCTGATAACTCGTAGATATTGATCGATAATTCGTAGATACTCGGTATATATTGATTCGCTTGCGATCGCGTCCCTTTTGCTTATACTGGTCGAGGGAGAGCCAGAAAATTTAAATTCGTCTTTGTTCGACGGTTGCACGTAACGGCGACATTGTTTTGCTCGGAGTTTATTTATTATTACGTTACGTGTATCCTAACGACCTTGATACTCCGAGGCAAAACAACAACATGATTTGAATTGTCCTCTACTCATGTGCAGCTACATATTCGACGAGGGACGCCGATATGGGCAAATTTGTTTTAACTTTTGACGACAATTATGAGAAATCCATCATTGATAATACGACCAGGCGACAAGGAGGCACATGGGAAATGTTTACAGACTATTCTGGAAACGTCGTGTGCCTCCGAACTTAAAAAGGTGTAACCACTAATGGGTCAGAGGAGATGTAACTACTGGTAGAACGATGAAATAAGCAAGTTAAGTACAGTTAAGTTAAGACAACGAAAAGCAGAAGAAAAGCTCAGAGAGCTAGGACTAGGGGCATGAACGATGCGACTCATTTGAGTGAAGTTTACAAAACTAGGAAGAGAAAATTTACGAGGGCAATTAAAGCGAATAAGGAAAGATGCTGGAGAAAGTTCTGTGTAACGCTAGACTCTTGGGACTCTCGGGACTCTTGGGGGAGGCCGTATAGGGCTATCGTGTCTAGGATGGCCCGCAGAGTCCAGACGGATGGCCTCCACTTGGACAGGGTCCGTTCTATAGTTGACGAGCTCTTCCTGACGAGACCAACAGAAAGAAGGCAAGGTATATTGAGGAATCGCACAGGAGAAGAGAATGGAGGTGACTACTACAGGATCTCAGAGGAAGACCTGATAGATGCCTGTAGGAAGATGAACCCGAACAAGGCAGTTGGTGTAGACGGTATACCAGAGACGGCGGTCAAAGCATTGGTGGAGAACAGAGCAGAGAAAGTGCTGGAAGTGTTGAACGCCGTGAATGACACGGGCAAGATTGCTGACTGGTCCAAGAGAAGAAATAGGATTTGTGTATTAGCTGCAGTTGATGTGAAGAACGCGTTCAACACTCTCAGCTGGAATAAGATCTTAGAGGAAGCAGAATCAAGAGGGATGCCGAGAAAATTGGTAATGCTCCTAGAGAATTATCTCGAGGACATAAAGATTATAGTAAGGACGACAAGAGGAACGTTAAGGCGAAATGTGTATGCGCATGTCCCTCAGGTATCGATACTTGGACCGCTGCTCTGGAATCTGGTGTACGACGATCCACTAAAGGAGTTGAAGGCGATTCCGAAAATGAATTCCGTTGCTTTTGCCGACGACTTGGCGGTAATTTTTGACGTGGCCAAGCAGGAAGAGGAAAACAATAAATTAAGTACAGCGTTGGGTGTGATCATGCGGTGGTGTGCTGATAAAGAATTAGAGATTGCACAGGAGAAGACCGAGGTGATACTGCTGACGGGTAAGCGGATCCACAAGGTAATCGAGATAAGTGTGGAGGGGCACCTTCTGACCACGAAGCAGGAGATTAAGATTAGATTAGGTTTAGGGCTCATTTGGAGAAGGTGTGCGGTAAGGCCGATACACTTATGGGAGCTGTTACGTCGACCGACTTTCTACCTGGACCAGGCGTCGCATCGCGAGCGGGATGGCAACCATATGTCTGCATATCCTTATTGCGTACTCTAAAGAATCTCAAGGACCGACCATAAATCTTAGAAAATTCCAACTAAAGTCTCTCAGGTCGAACAAGGATCTTTTCTACGAAAGTATTTTCTAAGATCTCTGGTTTGTGTCCGGAAAACACTTAAAATTAGTTATTTTTCACACGTGCGATGCTTCCCGCCACCAACCTTCTATCGAGGGCGGCTAAGACCCCTCCTAGTCCACCAACAATCGTAATGGCTAATAGAAACAATGTCTATTACCCTCACTTTCCTGGCCAAAAAACTGTCATCAACGAATCCGATGATCCCGTGCGTTAGACACACCCTTTCCTAGCTCTCCTCTGACACAGCATCGTCACTCTCAGAGTAGTCCATTTTCGTCGTCCGAACAGTCAATAAGTCTACCACGGTTCTACCGTCAAATCAATCCGTTTGTAAAGTCCAACTATCTCATCGAGAGATATCGTCAAATCGGGTCATATTTTCAGTAACGCATTAACTGTACTCATCGTCAAATACCTGTGACGCTCATAATATTGTGTGATATATCGTTGAATATATATGTCATATTAACCTGTTAACACAGCGTTGATTTCAATTAACCACCCCTGTTATCCTAATCGAAACACGGGGAACGACTATTTCGCGGCGTCGATTAGCCGAATCGTAGCGAGAATTTACGCCTCTCGCTGACGCGTTTTCCTCGCGACCGCGTCTCTCCGCGAACAGTCGTAACAGGAGCATTGAGATCGTTGCTGCCCAACGTTAACAGTCCCACCGACTCTGCGAAGAAACTCTATCCCTTATGGAGTCTGGGAGTCGGTGGTGCTCTATGCGGCGCCTATATAGGCCAAGACTGTCGAATTAAAAAAGAACAAAAACATTCTTAAGAAGGCGCAATAAGATCATCTACGGCTTACCGCACTGTGTCCCGCGCAGCATTGTGCGTGCTTACGAGTACTTTGACCATTTACTATACAGTCGAGTTCCGGGCCGAGAAGTATCGGATAAAAAAGGAATATCTGCAGTCACGATACGGTACTCGTTCCAGAGAATACCCAGCCTCGGTCTTTTATGAAAGGATCAAGGCTGTGGAAGAGCATATAGAGGATAACTAGAAGGAAGAGTGGCTTCACTATCGCAGCGATAACTTGACGAACGGGTTGGTGGCGGACGTCTGCATATTCAGGAAGAACAGGAGGTACATTAACCATTTTACTATGCAGATCCCGACCGGACACGGTATTTTTAACATGTACTGAAGGACATCCCGCAGGGAGGGCTCACTTATGTGAACCTATGGGGGCTGGCAAACTCACGTTCCCGCAGCCAGGGAGAACTGTCGGGACGAGAGTCCTGTTTACGTGAGTCCTCTATGTACACCGCAGGGAAGGTCGCCGGGAGTGTAATGCGCTTGACCGCGGTTATGCTCTTTCTACGTGGCCTTGGGTAGTAGCGCACCCACGATCCTGATGCCAAGGGTGGGACCGTCGAGATAAATCCCGGGTGCAAAAGTACTTTCAGGCCCCCGCTTACGTTCCATCCGGGTCTGCCGAGTACGGTTAGCAGGTCGCAGAGCCGGCAGTGATATGACCGTACATCAACACGATAGTTCGACCAATGACTTAGAATGGTACCACGGTTGTCGAGTGTGAGCCCGGAGGGAGCAACGACACCTCTGCTCGACCAGTTCGGGTTTGGACTCGTGGTGGCAGTGGTTGATGCCAGGATGCTGGCAAAACGGTCGTTTAAGGGGCGTCGGTGCCCTTCTCCCCCGCCCCCTGGATGGTCCGTTGGCGGGTGAGCAGCGTACCAACTGCTCCGGAACCGTCCTGGAAAGGCGACAGGGCTTAGAAAATGCCCCGTTCGACCTGAGATGAGTGACAGCCCTTGCAGGCCTAACTAATACACTGCGTCCACCGGACAGGACTGCAGCAACACCCGAGGTCCAAGCCGTTCCCGTCCACCGCCAATTCCAAGATGGCAACTGAAGGAAAGGGACAGAGACCTGCTCCACGCGGCGGTCACCGTATCCGCGTGGAGCTGGGATGCGCGGGCAACGCAAGAAGGCGGCATCGACGAGGAAGCGGAAAGCCTGCAAAGGAACATGAGCGCAGCTTGCGACGCCTCGATGCCGCGCTCCATACCAGGCAGCGGAGCACGCAACCGCTGCGCCTACTGGTGGACAGAGGAGATCGCGGAACTCCGAAGAGAATGCGCGCTGGCCCGAAGAAGACTCCACAGGGCTAGGCGCAAGCGAAGACGCGACGAAGAGGAGATCTCCCGCTGCTACGAGGGCTACAGGGAGAAGAGACGCGCTCTCCAGCAGGAAATCCAGAACGCGAAAGCCCGGTCCTGGATGGAACTGGTCGAGTCGGTCGAATCCGACCCGTGGGGGCGGCCCTACCGACTGGTCACGAGGAAGCTGAGACCACCAGCTCCCCCATTGACCGCAAACATGAAACCAGGGTTGCTCGCCAATGTCATCGGAACTTTGTTCCCACGGCGGCGGGACAACAAGGACAACGGCAACACGAGACGGACACCATCCTCCCACCTCAGCGAGACCATGGAGTGGAGCGAAGAGCTACGAGTCGCCCAAGAGGAGCTCTTCGAGGCAACAAAAAGGATGGCATCCCGCGGCGACGTAACACCCGGACTGGACGGAATCCCAGGCCGGGTCTGGGCAGAGTCAATGAAGACCCTGGCTCCCCGCCTACAATGCCTATTCACCAGATGCCCGAGGGAAGGAGTATACCCCCGGGAATGGAGAACGGAGAGGTTGACCCTGTTGAACAAGGAAGGCTCTTTGGTCTCGCCGTCCGTGTACAGGCCAATATGCCCTCTGGACGAGGTGGGCAAACTATTCGAAAGAATAATTGCAGCCCGTCTGGAGGCCCATATGACGGAACGCGCACCTGGATGGCACGACAGCCAATTTGGATTTCGGCGAGGTCATTCGACGGTGGTCGCGGTGAACCGGGTGAGAGAAAAGACGGACGCCATGGTCTCCCGGAAAGGAGTGGCGCTAGCGGTCTCCCTGGACGTCACAAACGCCTTCAATACCATACCCTGGGACGGGATAATGGAGGCGCTGGAGCGTTTCAGGATACCGCCGTACCTAGTACGCCTCATCCGGTCGTACCTCATTGATCGATGGATCGCGTACACCGGTAGGAACGCAGAAGAAAAGAGACCGGTCGAGTGTGGGGTCCCGCAGGGGTCAGTATTGAGACCAATTCTGTGGATCACGGCATATGACTCAGTCCTCCGATGCCCCATGCCACCGGGCACGGACATGGTGTGCTACGCATACGATACCTTGGTCCTCGCCGGGGGTCGCGGGTGGTACGAGACACAGAGGCTCGCGGAGACCGCCGTGGCATGCGCAGTGCGCGCCATCCGGAGACTGGGCCTGAACGTGTCGCCGACCAAGTCAGAGGCACTGGGGTTCCTCGACCATCGCACTAGAGGAGCACCACCTCCTGAACTCTGCGTGGACATTGACGGAGAGGAAGTCCCGGTGAGATCCCAGATGAGGTATATGGGTCTCACCATTGACAGCGGATGGAGGTTCGGTCCACATTTCGATCTGCTGGTCCTGAAAGTAACGGCAGCAGCCAACGTCATGTGCGGTTTACTGCCGAACATCGGAGGTGCGGGAACTGGAGTGCGCCGCTTGTATGAGGGAGTGACTCGATCGCGGGTCCTCTACGGGACTCCCATATGGGCCGGAGATCTACTGGCCAACCGCCGCAGCCTGACCTTGCAGCGGAGACTACACAGGACAACCGCTCTCCGCATAGCGACGGGATATAGAGCGATATCCCATGCGTCGGCATCCGTGCTATCTGCGTCACCTCCGTTCGAACTGCAAGCCCTCGCACTTCAACAGGTGTACGACCACCTGAGGGATCTGGGCTCGGGCGACGGGGGAACGCAGCCCACCAACTGTGACCAGCCGGTCCAAGACGTCCGGAGGGAGGCAAAGCAAAGGACATGGGAAAGGTGGCGCTCCCAATTGCTGGAGGAAGACACCACGCGGCCGCACCGAGCCGTTCGCGCCATCCTTCTCAACTGGGAGGCCTGGAGGGACCGCGAAGGAGTCCCACTCACATTCAGGATGACGCAAGTACTCACCGGTCACAGCATGTTCGGGGAGTACCTGCTAAAAATTCAAAGGGAGGTGACGTCTATCTGTCACCGCTGCCAAGAGGAGGAAGACACGGCACAGCACACACTGGAGCGCTGCCCAGCGTGGGAAGAACCGCGCCGCGTACTACGCCTCACCATCGGCGATAGGCTAGCCCCTGATGCGGTCATAGAGGCCATGACGAGGGGCCAACAGGAGTTAGCCGCCGTCCGCAGCTACTGCGAGCAAGTAATGCTAGCGAAGGCGACATACATTGTCGCCGAGTGCCGCCACATCTTTATTTCCGTCAGCGCCCCCATCGGTTTCGAAGCACGGCTGGTCTCTGATGTGGTTGACGTCACACCTGCGTGCTCCCCGGACCTTAATATTAATGAAAATTGCTGGGCAAAACTTGTTCACGGCGTATACGCGAATGGAAAGCAGTATGAATACGTACAACAATTAAAAAATGCAATTGTAGGCGAATGGGATACGTTAAGTCAAAATTACATCCAGAAACTACATAAATCGATACCAAATCGTACAATAGAATTAATAGAAAATAAAGGGGGATGTACCCATTATTAAATAAGTATATACGTTTGATAAGTAATTATTGTTAGTTACAATTTATATTGATTATTATTTTCTTATTGTACATGTGCTATCATTTCATTCTTAAAATAAAAATTTTTTTTGTTACACACTAAACCTCATAATATTTTTAATTATTTTCAACGAACCGCATATTCTGAGCTTATAATGTTTTGATGTTATACGTTATAGACGAAAAATTTTATACGCGTCATTCAGAAATTAAAGATAGCTTACATGGACTATCTCGTTGACGAGGAGTGTATGTGAAGAAATAAGCAAACCTGCGAGAGCGATGACACGCAACGAGAGTATTTGAACTACAATTGGTTCTGTAACAACGATTTTGTTCATTTTTGCGATTATTTACATATATAATAAAATCATCTGTTTTGGCAAAAGTAGCTTAGGCGAGGCATTGTCACCACGGCATGCCAAATTCTGAGTTCAAATACAGAGGTAAGAGTCCTAATATTTCCTGAGAGCTCCCCATCTAAAATTTTTTTACGAGAGAAATCTCTTTTAAGAAAGGGGTATTACCTATAGCCCAATTCTCGACACAAGAATATCAACCCGCAATATTGTACCGCGTTTGCACATTTTTGACCCAGTTTCGGAATATTGCGCTCAGCGACATTCTGCATAGGTTTGTAAAATTCCACCTCCATAACAATTACAACTAACAAGTCGTTATCTCAATATGCATATCGAAAAAACATATACAAATCATTGCACGATCTCAAAACTTAATATACGTCTGAAAACCCAAATTATTACATTTTGTCTGCGTTACCTTGAACCGCTATATCCGTATCACTTTTCTACGAAATATCGTCGATTCTTTGCGAGGAATCTTCACATCTGCTAACTTACCTCTGCTGGGGAACCGCAACACAATAGTATTTTCAGTATTTTTTAATTTAAAAATGTAATATTTAATCCTTTAACTTCTAAATCTATGGAAAAACAATAAAATTGTCATTTGTAGTTATGAAAAAACAATGTGAAACAATTCCAGGAATTCACTGGGGTCACAGAATTATTCAATGTTGTTAAATTTAATAATTTTATTAGAATTAGTATTCCGTGGGATATTCTTTTTGTTTGGCCATATAATATTTGACCGTTCTACGCTATCAGTCTAGTTTGCAACTTTGTTTCGCTTGCGATCAAATGTTTGCGTATTTTATTATCAAACCAATTAATATCTTGATAGGATTTAAATCCAGTGACCCACGGAATATATTTATGACTTTCGGATAGTACAATAATAGTTTGTTTTAAGTTAGTTTTGAATGTTTAAATACATTATTTTGTTCATTTTATTTGTGAAATACATCCTAATTTTCTACCTCGTAACAACTGATACAACTTCATACTATATTATTGCCTGCATCGTGTTTGACCGAACAAAATTTTTAGGATGCATTTCCTTCCTTTCTTTTCTCCATACTTTTGCATGACTGTAGGACTCCCTAATACTAAACTTACTTTCATCCCACAATACTACATTTTTCTAAAACTTTATGGGCTTAGAAATACATTTTTTTGCGTATTTTAATCGCTTTTTCCTACTTACTACACTCACATATGGCTTTCCTTTGGCTAAATGGCCATGATAGAAATTTCTCTGTAACACTCTTCGTACTGTTTCATTAGAAACATTTTTATTACTGTATAGATATAGGAAGGATTCGGAAATACAAATAATTTACTTTATTCAGCACACAACAGTTATACATATATCTTATACTCTGAAGACCTCGTAAACCTACTCGCACGCACGCTTGTTGTCAACCGAGTCTTTCAGATGCTTCTAAACGACTGCCAATAGTCTTTTATCCAACTAAGGCCTGGACGCCCTCTGACGCTTACACACACATTCACATGTACAGTGTAAATGTATCATCTTCCTACAATTACAAAAGTTGTGAACAAGTGCATTAATCTTTGGTGCACTTCTTCCCGGATCTTGTTCCACGTTTCGAACAATAAATCTTTTTTTAGATGAATTTAACAGTTTCTACCGCCCTTGACCAATTTTGTTCTCTATCTTGCCTTCACCGTCAAATTTTTTAATAATATTTCTGTCCTAAAAAACTGTCTAAAAAAACAGTCGTGTAACTTTTAGTAAGAATATTTCCAATTTCTCTGTATGATCTCCGAAGTTTCCAATAAGAAATGACAAAATTTCTTATTTCTAAAGCTGTTTTTTCTTCTCCCGCCACGATAATATACTTTTGAAATATTTTGAAGAATACGTTACATGTCATTAATTTTGCAACTTGAGTCATTATGAAGTCATTATTTGTCAACAACTATAAACGATAGTTTTATTGCTTTTAGTATAATTTTAGTAGGTCCAATACCAAATATTATATTTTTTAAATAAAGGAAAAGAATATTGAAAATTTCTTTATTATCATTTTATTCTTCCTATTTCTGTTAAATTTTCCTATATGCCAATAATTTTGGTACTCTTTGTATAATACATAGTATTAAAACAATATTTATGAAACATGTCCTGCATTATTGTATAGAAGGAAACATCAACAGTATTAACGATACTGAGGATCGAACATATAAACCATACACATGATTACTTGTTGAAAAAAGGCCAGTCAATGTGCAACAGACGGAATGTAATAAACTCAATAGAACACATCATCACATCTTGACTGCAATATCAACGTGTAGAAAGATTGTACTATATCAAGGAAAATCTCAAAGAAGTAATTGTGAAGTAATATAGAAATGTATTGAAGTTTCTGTAATATTAGTATTTTTCATTTAATTTAACATAATATATATACAAAACTATAATCCTATATAAGTATTGTTATGTAAAGTAACGTGGTTGCTAATGACCTAAATGGTTTCATACAATCCAGGAAACCTAAATAAATTAATAAGTATTTCACAATAAATATTCTTTCACTATTCTGTCGAGTAACAGAACATTGTGCAATGTTATACTCATGATAATCCTGGTCGATCGGGATTATTTTCGCACCTACCTTCATTATTCATCATTTTTATCTTAGTTTTGATTTAACTTTACTCACGCGTTACAGGAGCAATTTATAAAAATACAACACGTGTCGAAGTGTCGGGGGTTTTCCAGATAAACATGTGTTTGAAACTTCTAACTGTTCTACCGGTTCTTTCGCGATATAATTACAGATAACACCCACAAGATATGCAAATTGTAGGGAATGAAAGTTAAAAAGTATTTTTTGCTCTGCTATAAGAAAAAAGACAATAATCGATAAATCAATTCCATTCGATTGTATTCCCTGACAGATTCCCCGGTAGTTGTAATATTAAATTTCGGTTTACGCAATTACAATTATCTTTTCGATACTAATATGAAATAATTAGCAAATCATGTTTCCGAGCAATTTAAGAGAGAATGTCGGCAAACGAATGCTAGATATTTCATTACTTGAACCTAGAGGATGCTTAATTTCTATCATGTACTCTCTGAATGCGAACGAAGACTTTTTGCATTAAGAGTTTTAAATATAAAAATTCTTATATATAAATAGTTTTCATGTGCATAGTGTCAACATCGTTATCATTAACAGATAGACGTTTGTTTCGTTATTAAAGATTCCAAACATTGTGTTTTTTTTTTTTCTTTTCTCAATTGACATCTCTCTCCTCTATTTCAAATAATAAAACTGTCGTAACAACAATTCAACAACTTTCATACCTCTACACGCTGAGTATAGTCTACAGTATAGCGCGGCAAATTCCATCGAATGAAATCGAGTTTGTATTATAATCAGTCTCACTGACACGTTTTCCATCAAGAAACATTCGCTTGTTTTTCTCGTTGCGTCACGAAAATCATAATTTCTCCATGGCAAAATGTGGCAAATATATTTTATTCTCGGTAACAAATATGTATCTCTCTTGTCAAGACAAAATCAATCCTTCGAAACGAACACTGTGGATATCATGATAATATCGAATTTGAAAATTTTCTAATCCGTGAAACTAGTTCATTTCATGGAGCTTCGTCTCTTGCGTTTCAAAGAATGAAACATCGATCGTTTATTTTGATACAATTCGGAAATTTGCCGAAAGTCGAGTCTAATGCCAAAACTAGAGATCGGAAGGTTAAATGAATTTCAATCTTCTTTCCAAAATACCGAGAAAATAAAGTGACTCCTCTGTCCTGATAGGAAGATGTCAAGGTTAAGATGTCAGAAATAGGGTGAAGGCCCTATTTCTCTTCTCTCGGCCTCCGATTTGTAACTCTTCCACGTCTGGGATACAAAAGAGTACACAGGAAGGTCGGATAAATTCTTATGTGGAATTTGAATAACGATCAAGCCCAAGGAAACCTGGAAAGAAACCCGAGTAACGATTTTACAAAAGAATCCAAATATCGCTCGCAATTTTACACACCCTTCTTCCTTTCTTTCTTCTCTTCTCTTCAGTTGACTTCGCTACAACTGTGACAATCGCTGTCGTACAATGTGAGTGATGGTGTTCTAGATAAAAAGGATAGCCTCGAATGTTCGGGTATCGGTGAACTCGACGGGGAGAAACTAGGTTCGGAAATCTCGCTGCTTAAATCTAGTTCATCTATACGCTTGTTTTCTTCTCTTTTAATTTTGGCAGTTAATAATCGTTTTGCAAACGTTCAACTCGCTTTTTACTGAGGTGACTCTTACCTCTACGATTCTTTCTTGCTTTTGGTATCTAATAATGGAATGATCGGGTTTAGTAGATCCTCTCTGTGGATAACTAGTGGGGTTTCGTAAGCCTCGCCCAAAGATGAGCAATGATTGCTAACAGTGGGAAGAGAAGAACGAAAACCCGTAAGTGTTTTCAGTGACTGAAAACGCCGTAATCAACGCAACGTCTATAGTTGGTGTATTTTCGTCCAATCGCGGGGAGACGCGATCGTTTGATGTAGCGCGTCAACGGGAGTCGTAAATTCCCGCTACGATTGCACGAATCGACACCACGAGCAGGGCGATCCCCTTATTTCTTTTAGGATAATAGGGGTGATTAGTTTTTAATATAACTGGAATCCACAGTTATAGAATATATATATATATTTATTTACACTAGCCTACAATAATTATTGCGTCGACAGAAATTGTTTGACTTCGTTGTGTCGGAAAGCACAGTAATTGATTAATCCGAAAATGGATCGATTTGATGGATAGAACGCCGAGAGATTGATTTTGATACGTATCGATGTTCGATGAATTCGCGATTTTATCCGTTAGCGGTTAAGACGTGTGCGGTAAGATTTTGGAAGAAAGACTGACTGCCCTAGGATAAATTTCTTGTCCTCTCGGGGAGACAACCCCCTCCGCGCTCCCAACACGCCACCGTTCGCGCCGATGATCACGTATGCCGACTTCTTTGTGTAATTAAAGAACGGATCGAGTCGACGTTTCTGGAACTCGCGGCCGGGCGGCAACCGTGAGCTCGTCGATACATTGTATATCCCGTCAGGGAGATGAAACAATTTGTGTATGACGCTAGAGGACCGCGAGAGACGGTTAGAAACACGATCCATATCAAGCTTCGCGACGTAACAGTTGGGTCGATCACTAGTTAATACAGCGAACGGTCGTTATAGGTTAAATGTCTTGAGTATCTTCCGTATTAATTGCATTTTGATAAATTCGATCTTCAATTGTGACTATTGAAGAATAATTTTATTTCGATGTCGAATATCGTACAACGCCGAATTTAACAGAGAAGATGTACAAAATTTGAAATTCTCACCTTAGTTATATGTGCGAAGACAGTAGGTCCTTGATGTACAATTTGTCGTTAGGTCGCACTTCACAAATTGTTTCAACTTTACAATCAGCACAATTATTATTTATGGATTCTTACTTGTCTCGATTGCGATTAAGACTAACTTGTTAGCAATTGATTGGCAACGAATCGACAATGTTAGAGTTATACTCTTGTAGGTGATTTCGATTACGAACTCACGTGTTGGAACTTTTTCGGACTAACTTTTGTAACTGATTTATTAGCGGACTGACAAAACTAATCGCTTGACGGACTGACAATAATTACTGGCTTGACGGATTAACAATAATGACTGGCTTGACGGATTAACAATAATGACTCGCTGACGGACTAACAATAATTACTGGCTGCTCGCTTAAGGTGCTATGTATATTTATATCCTAATCTACCATGGAATAATTGTCACGTGACAATTTGGTCCCATGGAACTCAGAGTGGAGTTGTCCAAGTTTCCCACCTATCGTACGTGATAAAATGTGGATTCCGTAATTTGCTGAAGTTTCGTCTGGGACCTTCGATGCTGATACTAGTGGGAACTTCAGAGATACCTCGTGTATGCATCTTCTTGCTGAGGTTTCGTCTGGGATGTTTCTAGAGCCTTCCATGCTGATGCCAGTGGGAACGCTCGAGATACCGCTGGTATGCTTACGTTTCATATGAAATGTTTCTGGAACCTTCCATGCTGATGCCAGTGGGAACGCTCAAGATACCGCTGGTATGTGTGTCCTTGGTCTTGCTGCGCGTGAAGTGTCGCCTGATTTTTGCGCAGGGTGTTGGTAGGAGGAGTCGTGGTGGGTTGTTTTGGTGTGCGTTCCGGTTTTCTTCAATTATGGGCATGGAGGCGTCTTTGTCTTCGGTATCTACTCCACTTGTAAAGGCATGTAATTTTCTTTCTAAGTTTATTCTTTGCTCGGTCCTTGGTTGGTATTTGTTTTCCTCCATCCATTTCCTTGTGTTTTCTTCTAGCACAAGAGGAAGAAGCAGGCGCAAGCGATGCGGGTGTAAAGGGCCGTAAGCAAGAACGAAGGTAGAAGATTTTCCTGCTGGTTACATCACTAGTCACTATAAATGTGAAATTCGTATATTTTATATGTTCCATAATATGTATACATACGCATTTCTTTATATTCGTTAAATTTCTAATTGTCCGGTTAACAATGTGAATTACATATATATATAGTCCGTAATGTAATTTCCATAATGTACGTATGTAATTCTTCATGTTATTTAGATTGTTAATCAGTCCTAATGATGTAATTTCGTACATAATTCTTTATATTATTTAGATTGTAAGTTAGTCTTAATGGTGCAATTTTCGTGTATTTTATTTCTACGTAATTTCGTAAATAATTCTTTGTATTATTTAGATTGCTAGTTAGTCTTAATGATGCAGTTTCGTATACTTGTAATTTTTTGTGTGTTTACATTTTCATATTATTACGTGTATAATTCTTTATATTACTTAGGTCATAATATATGTAGTTTCATCCATTTATATGTTTGTAAATTAAGTGGAGTATGTATAGAATTCTTTACATTAGTTATATCATTGGCTAGTCTTAGCAATGTTATTTCATATAATTGTTGTGTATTCGTATATGCTATTTAGATATAATTTCGTATGTTTTACTTTTATATAATGTAATTTATTTTGTATTTTGTAGATTTAGTAGGATATGTATAGAATTCTTTACATAATTAGATTGTTAGTTAGTTTTAGTGATATAATTTCTATGTAGTTTCATGTATTTATTTTCTCATGTTTGTTAACTAAGTGAAGCACACATATAATTTTTAAATTGTTAGTTAGTTCTAATGATATAATTTCTACGTAATTTATTTTTCCATATTTGTTAACTAAGTAAAGTATGTATAGAATTCTTTACATAATTAGATTGTTAGCTAGTCTTGGCAATAAAATTTCGTATAATTTTATGTACTTATTTTTCTCATATTTATTAACTAAGTGAAGCACGTATATATTATTTAGATTGTTGGTTAGTTCTAATGATATAATTTCTATGTAATTTATTTTTCCATGTTTGTTAACTAAGTAAAGTATATATAGAATTCTTTACATTAATAAGATTGTTGGCTAGCCTTGGCAATATAATTTCGTATAACTTTATGTACTTATATTTCTCATATTTATTAACTATGTGAAGCACGTATATATTATTTAGATTGTTAGTTAGTTCTAATGATATAATTTCTATGTAATTTATTTTTCCATGTTTGTTAAATATATGTGTATTTATTTAATTTTATATTTCCCCCTTTTTTAATTAATTATATATGTCGGAGATGAAAGGACAACGGGGTCACCCGTTGGAATTGCTTGGAAAAGCCTCAATATCATTCACGAAATAACCCAGACACAGTCATTCGAAACTTGAGACAATGAGCTTGGGCTCGAGGCGACAACCGGTCGCCGAGCGTAGCCGCGGTCACGGGATGAATGTTTCACCTAACAGAAAAGTACCAATATTGTGAGACACACGTTGTATTAACATTCAAACCCTGGGCAAGAGCAATGTCGCAGTTATGTGAGTCTGCCTAGCAACGGTAACAGTTTGTTGGTATCCCAGGCCAACGTTAAACAAAGCCAACGCTACCGTAAGGAAAAGAAAGTTTCCTTTACTCAGTTATTCTTGAGATCTCCTTGGTGAGTGACACATCGTCTAGAGAGCAATATAAAGAGCGTCATTGTGAGCGATACTTTTGTGTGTAGAAATTCTATTCTGAGTTTAATAAAAGTGAGCCCGTGGACCGTGGATTCGCTATATCGAATCTAAGGTCATTGCCATCAGCGTCTAGTTACCATTGTTACTGTTCAAACTTATTTCTTCTGTATTTGTGTTAATAAACGTTATCTTGATTGTAAAACTACAATGAACAACCCAGGCGAAGATTCCTTACACGCCCATAATCAAAACTCAAACAACTCAACTCCGACATATATATATATATTTTTACATTTGTATTTGACAATGTAGTTGCACATAGAATTTATTAAAGAAAAATGTTAACAATGTGTTTTCATGATTTGTTTCTCGCGCCTGATTTCCATTAATCCCTAATATTCCTGTCACCATAACGCGTGTTAGTTGTTCCGATGCGCGCGTGTAAATCTAACATGGCTGCTCATAAATGTCATCAGTAAAGTTATAGTGGCGGGTCTTTAGTTTTGTTTGATATCGAAGTAATTTTCTGTCGCTCGTTTTTTCTTATTCTACCGCAATTAGAACATTTATTTATTAATATTGTTATTGTTATTAGTTTAAAGTGACAATAGTATTGTTCGTGTGAATATACATATATATATATATGTCGGGTTGGGATTAACACTTGGATTTGGGGCGTGTAAAGAATCTGCGCCAGGGTCGCTCATCGTCGGTGTACAATCGATGATATCTTTTATTGTCGCAAATACAAGATAAACTACCGGTGTCGATACTCGAATGATAATGACAATGATCGCGGGGTCGGTATAGCGAATCCACGGCCCACGGGATAACTGATCTACTTTACTTCAAAGTCCAAGTCGAACTCGACTTACTCCTTGTGGTGCAAGGATCGCTTGATTAACTCTTTACTAAGGCGTAGATTATTCACTGATCGTACAAACACAATAGGTATCTAACCAGTGCAACTGTAAGAAAAAGAATGCCTCTCCGTCGCGACGACGCTGCAGAGGAAAACTATTGTGGGATGTGCCTAAGTGCACGAGGTCATAGGATTCGTCAGAGAAAACCTCCGCTCGGACGGTGAGGGAAATAGACGTTGCTGTTAATTGGTTAATCTCCATGTTGGTGGTTAGAAAAGGATGCTAGCCGCTCTCGAGAGAGAGTTCCTAGCGGGAAACGTCGCACTTAAGGAAAGCAGACCTCACGTATCCTGCCGCAACAGGCGATAGACACACGGGCTGATATAACAAAGACTGTTTGCCAATCTAAAGGACTTTAGTTATGCGTCGGCATCTGGCGACCATCTCACCCAAAGAATGGGGTCTGTGCGTGGCTGCTGGAATGTCTCATTGTCAAGTGCCGGTACGGCCAATTCTTTAAAGGAAAGCTATGTAACTTCGTATCTCTGTTAGGTGGAACGTTCATCCCGTGACCGTGGCTACACTCGGCGACCGGTCGTCGCCTCGATCCCAAGCTCATTGTCTCAAGTTTCGAATGACTGTGTCTGGGTTATTTCGTGAATGCTATTGATTGCTTTTCCAAGCAATTCCAACGGGTGGCCCCGTTGTCCTTTCATCTCCGACACGGCCATCCTGACTGTCACACGTCCTCGGGTGCATCTAGAATATTGGGTTTTCCCCATGTTAGACTCGATATCATTGATATTATTTACAATTTAACTAAGTATTAAAATAGGTCAAGGGTCCGGTTTGACAACAAAAATTTTGGTCAGATGTTTGATAAAGAGAAAGTTAAAGAGAGCGGAAGTTCGGAACGTTATGATTGATATTCGAAGTACTAGTTGCGTTCTGTGAATTATCTGTCCGAGCGTAAGGGCATGATGGACCATTCTCGATCTCGTACCTCAACGGCTCTCACTTCTCTGGATCAGTCTCGCTCGGGCAACCGAGGCGAACAGATGTGCGTAGGCAAACGTGTGCTCCAGTCAAGTGATTCAGAGAAGTGCTACGAATAGTGATAGTGACAAACAATGCAACAGCAGATATCAACGATCAAGATTGCAACCAATGGAGAAAAATATTACATAAAAGGGTCATCAGATTTACCAGGCTTACAGCAACAACAGCAAAATAATAACAACCAAAATGATATGGAAATAGAAGAAATGGAAGAGCAGCGGAGACAGGAGGAGTGCAGACACGACAACAAAATAAGTTACCAGGACGAAAACTGGAAGCTAGCAAAGACTAGCAAAAAACGTAAAATAATTCCAGACACAAATGCTGCAGGAAACCCAGATACAGGAAAGCAGCGATGGCTGCAAGAATTACCTTTAAGAAACTCCTTCAGCTCACTAACGGAAGAAATAGACAATGACCCGACAAGCAAAACCACAACTAAAACACCTTACATATCAAAACCACCACCAATATTTGTTGAGGCCCAAATAATAGACCCGCTTATTGATCGACTAAACAATGTAGTCGGGAAGGATAACTACACAATAAAACAAACAAAATTAGAACAAGTAAAAATTCAAACAAACACCCCAGAAGTTTATAGGAAAGTGATAAATGAACTAAAGGAAAAAAATGCTATATACCACACGTACCAACTCAAAACAGAAAGGAGCTATAAAATAGTTATAAGAGGTTTACATCCAAAAACTAACACAAAAAAATTAAGTGAAGAATTAGGAAAAATTGGCCATGAAACAAGAGCAATAAACAATATGACAAGATACGATACGAAGCAACCATTGCCACTATTCTTAATAGAACTGGAACCCAGAACCAATAACAAGGAAATCTATGAAATCAAAAAAATACTAAATACAATTGTAACAGTGGAACCACCACGCTACAAAAAAGATATACCACAATGCATGCGGTGTCAACAATACGGACACACAAAAAATTATTGCAACAGAAGCCCGGCATGTGTTAAATGTGCAAAAAATCACCTAACAATACACTGCCCATACACAGGAAAAATAGAACAAGTTAAATGCTATAATTGTAACGGAAACCACCCAGCCAGCTACAAAGGATGTGAAATAAGGAAACAAATACAACGTAAACTGTTTCCTCCACTTCGCAACAGATCACACAATGACCATCAACCACAACAAAGTATAACGGATAACGAAACAACATTGAAAGCACAACAGGAACTAAACGCTATAAGCAGAAACATAGATCCCCAAGGTAAACGAAGCTACGCACAAGTAACTAAAAACATTAGCAAACCAACGCTTGCAATCAATCAGAATGAAAACAATAACATCGAAGACGTTACAGACATCAAAGAAATGCTCAAACAATCCATTAAAGGTATGGAAATGTTAGGAAAAATGGTAAGTGATCTAAACACAATACTAAGACAACAAGCACAACAAACAACAATCATGTTACAACTACTCACTAACTTGCTAAGTAAAAAATAGAGATGGACATTTTGAAAATAGCAGTCTGGAACTCCAATGGCTTGCAACAGCGAGCCCACGAAACTAAAATATTTTTGTATAAAAATAATATTGATATACTACTTGTCTCAGAAACACATTTCACCCTAAAAAACTACATGAAAATACCGTACTACACCATATACGATACCAAACATCCCTCAGGTAAAGCACATGGAGGAACTGCAATAATAATAAAAAATGACATCAAGCATCACTTACATAGTCAAACAAATCAAGAACACCTACAAGCAACCACTGTCACAATACAAACCAATGACAATTACTTCCAGATGTCAGCAGTATATGCACCTCCGAGACACAAAATGACACTTAAAAAATGGGAAGAGTACTTCCAATCCTTAGGCGACAAATATATAGCGGCAGGAGACTTTAATGCAAAGCACACATTATGGGGTTCGAGAATTAGCACACCGAGAGGTAGAACATTGGAAAAATACATTAGAAGCAGCAACCTCAACGTACTATCTACAGGAAAACCAACGTACTGGCCGACAGACCCCAATAAAATACCTGACCTGTTGGATTTTGCAGTAACAAAAGGGCTAAATGTAAGCAAATTAAAAATAGCAACCAGCCTCGAGCTTAACTCCGACCATACACCAATTATAATAGAATATACAAGCAAACCACTACTTTATAACAAGTCAGAGTCGCTTTGCAATAAAACCACCAACTGGCAAACTTTCAAAGAGCTGATCGAAAACAAAATCAACTGCAATATCCCGTTGAAAACACCTGAACACATTGAGCAGGCAGTAGCAACTTTGACAGAAATAATACAGGAAGCAGCGTGGGCAACCACCACCTATGAAACAAATAGCAGGCAATCAAAAATTATTCCGCAGGACATCCTAGACAAAATCAGGGAAAAAAGAAAAGCGAAAGCAAAATGGCAAAAACAGAGAACACGAGAAAACAAGAAAAACCTAAATAAACTTGCAAAGGAACTAAAGAATAAAATAAGGGAACATCATAATAACGAATTCTCAAAATTCATCGAATCACTATCCGCGCATGAGAATACCGACTACTCCCTATGGAAAGTCACTAACAAAATTAAGAAAACAGTAAAAACAATCCCAGCAATCAGAAAAATGGACAACACATGGGCCAGAACCAACGAAGAACAGGCAGAAGAATTCTCAAAGCACCTACAAAATATATTTTCGCCGTATGAAATTGATAACAGCATCCCTGGATGGCAAACAAATGAAGAAGTGGAAAATGCCAACAACACAACTGATAAACGCTGCACCATACTCAGCACAACAGCGCAAGAAGTTACAAACTTAATTGAGGCAACAAAGACAAGTAAAGCACCAGGATTTGACTTGATCAATGGGAAAATCTTAAAAAACCTTCCCCCAAAGGCAATAAGACTAACAACGATAATATTTAACGCAATTCTAAGAATACAGTACTTTCCTACACTATGGAAAATAGCACAGATAGTGATGTTACCCAAACCAAACAAAAACCCACATTTAACTGCATCCTACAGGCCGATATCATTACTACCTGCGTTTTCCAAATTACTAGAGAAAATAATATATAACCGCTTAAAACCAACAATAGAAAAAGAAAAACTAATACCGAACCATCAATTTGGATTCAGGAATAAACACTCCACAATAGAACAAATGCATAGACTCGTCAATGAAATCTTACAGTCGCTTGAAACAAAACAATACTGCACAGCACTCTTTATGGATATCGAAAAAGCATTCGACAAAGTTAACCATGAAAAACTTCTTCAAACAATCAAAAAGCAATTTCCAGAACAAATCTACAAACTACTCAAATCCTACTTAAACAACAGAACCTTTGTAGTAAAAATAAATGATGCATACTCTGAAATTAAGGACATCAAGGCAGGAGTACCGCAAGGAAGTGTCTTAGGACCAATATTATACACACTATACACGGCAGATATACCAACAACTGTCAACAGTAAAACACTGACGTTTGCGGACGATACGGCCATACTAGTGAGGCATGCAAATCTAGAAACGGCCGCCGCACTACTACAAGAACACACTACAAAAATAGAAAAATGGCTGCAAAACAAACAAATAAAAGTGAACACCAGCAAGTGCAACCACATAACATTTACACTTAGAAAAGGAAAAACACCAGATATTCAACTGAACGGCGCCCACATAGCACAATCAAAGCAAGTCAAATATCTGGGAATAAATTTAGACACACGCCTTACATGGAAGCACCATATAAAATCAATAATAAACAGAATAAGTGCAAAAAGGAAGCAGATGTACTGGTTAATCAATAGAAAATCTAAATTAAGCACAATGAATAAACTAAATATATACAAAACAATAATCAAACCAATCTGGACATACGGAGTCCCATTATGGGGGACGGCAGCAATGAGTCACATAAGCAAAATAGAAATAGAGCAAGCAAAAATCTTAAGGACAATAGTTAACGCTCCATGGTACGTCAGAAATGAAGACCTACGAAAAGATCTAAAAATTCCAACAGTCAAAGAGGAAATCGCTAGATACGCAAAAAAGTACAAAGAAAGACTTGCAGCACACCCAAACCAGCTGGCTGCTGAAACAAATAAAACCAAAATAGAAAGAAGACTGAAGAGGAAGCATCCCGCAGACCTCGAAATAGAGATGCAATAGGAAACCTAGAAGATGGAACCTATGGGGGTAACCATCCACATGCTATATTTTATTTATTTCTATTTATTTTTATTTTTTATTTTTTATTCTTTTATTCTCTAAGCTATAACATTTTACCAAATGTCCTTCTGGACAAATTGTAAAAATTTAATAAAACAAATAAAAAAAAAAAAAAAAAAAACTTCTCTGGATCATAATACCACACTGAGCATTTGTGAAAACTCATCGTATCGCCTCACTGGGCACTCGCAAACTCATCGTATCGCCCTACTGGGCACTCGTGCGAACACTATACCATAGTGCCACGAAAACATTGAACTCATAGTATCGCCCCACTGGGCACTCGCAAACCCATCATATCGCCCTACTGGGCACTCGTGCGAACACTATACCATAGTGCCACGAAAACCATTGAACTCATCGTATCAAGCGCTGTGGTCAAAATGATCCTCCTCTGAGGCCGGGGCACTCGCATCGCCATGGCCACTGCTCTCACCCCCACCGCAAACGTCTAACTCACTAGGAACGCAACTATCAGGCATTTTCTTCAGCCTATCATGGCTGTATTTATACGACCGTTTGCCGTCTAACGTTTTTAAAATGTATCTATCTCCTTCCAAAATTTCTGATATCACAAATGGACCCCTAAATTTCGGATCTAATTTCGTTTGATTCCTTTCCTCATTTTTCTTTAATACAAAATCACCGACATTGAATTTAACTACTTCGGCTTTCGTTTTATCGAATCTTTCTTTATCGTACTTAGCGCTGTTCTCTATACTTTGTACGGCCTGTTGTCTTACGTTGGAGATGTCTACTTCCTTTTCCTCGATATTTTCAGATAGTAATAACCCATAGGGTCTTGCCGTTTTACCAATTAATAGTTCTAACGGACTCGATTTAGTTACACGATTGGTTGTACAATTTAAGGCTAATTGAATCTCTCCGATCGCGTCTTGCCAGGATCGTCCGGTCGTCTCTACTGTCGTAAACATATTTTTCAACGTCCTCATAGTACGCTCTACCTGTCCGTTAGCTCTACTAGCACCGGTGGCTATTAGGTGAAGTTCGATTTGTTTATCCTGACAAAACTCTTGAAATTCCTTACCGGTAAAACATCGCCCTTGGTCCGCTATTACCCGAGAAGGGCTGCCGAATAGGAATAGGGCAGATTTGAGTGCCTTAACGGTGCTGAGTGAATCTATCTTACGGGTATAGTGTAAGTATACAAATTTAGTAAAGGCGTCGATTAAGACAATGACGTATTCTTTCGAATCATTCTTGCCGCTCAATTTTCCCGTTAGATCTACGTGAATCGTATGCTAGGGTATGCTGGTCTTAGGTATAGGATGTAACTCGGCTTGTATTTTGCCTGAATTTTCCTTAGAAATCTGACAAGCATGACAGTTCTCTACGAATTTGCGAACGTATTTCGCCATTCCTTCTAACCAGTAATACTCGTACAGTTTCTCGAGCGTTTTATCCCAACCTAAGTGCATAATCGCCTGGTGTACGTGATTAATGACGGACCACCTAAAGCCTCTTGATACAATGGGCAGGCAGAGGGTCCTGCCCCTCCTTTGTATCTTACGGTAAAGGGTACCGGATCGTAGCTCGTACGTATTCGCGATGCCTTCCGCGAGCTCGTCGTTTTTCAATTTATTGACGATTTCAGAGATTTGGGGATCGCGACGCTGTTCTGCTAGGAGCCAATCCTTTGAAATTTCGGTGAGATTAATCCTCTTTTCCTTGATCTCGCTAGTAGGGGTAGGGTCGCTGTCGACAGGATTACGCGAAAAGAAATCTACATGAGTCATGCGTTTACCTTCTCGGTACATGATGTCAAACGTAAAAGTCTGTAGATAGGTCCACCACCTATAAACCCGGTCGGTCAATTTCACTTTATTGCGGGCTGCCTTCAACGAATTGCAGTCAGTAACAACAAGAAATTCCCGTCCGTACAGATAGTGGCGAAAGTATTTAATGGCGTTTACAACTGCCAGCGTCTCTAATTCATACGAATGATACCTGGATTCCGCGGGACTCGTTCTTTTACTATAGTATTCTATTACCCGGTTTTTGCCGTCAATTTTGTGCATTAAAATTGCCCCATATCCGTCTGAACTAGCGTCCGTATGTAGTTCGATCGGGTAATTCGGGTTGAATATAACACCGGCTCACTCGTCAGGACGGAAATTATTTTTTGTCTTATACTTCCGTGCCTATCTGTCCAAATTAAGTTTTTACTACCGGAAGTAAGCGCATACAGCGGTTTCATTACTTGCGAAAATTTAGGTACGAATTTTCTAAAGTAGGAGGCTAAACCTACGAACTGCCTAAGTTGGGTGACAGTTGTTGGTGCGGATAAGGAAGTCAAAGCTTGTACTTTACCAGGGTTGGGGCGAACCTCACCGTTGTGGATCACGTACCCGAGATAAAGTGCCGATGTCTTTAGGAAAGAACATTTGGAGAAATTAAAGGAGAACCCGGCCTTTACGACGGTATTTAGTACGATGTGCAATCTGTCTAGGGCTTGGTCTACCGATTCGGCAATAATTAGGACGTCGTATAGGTAAACGACGGCGTAAGAGTGTGCGAGGTCGCCCAAGGCATTTAGAATGGCCCTCTGGAAAACGGACGGTGCATTCTTCAATCCGAACGGCATTGTTAGGTACTCGTACTGACCATCGGGGGTGACAAACGCTGTATACTCCGTCGAACTGGGGTGAATGGGGATTTGGTGAAACCCGCTGGCCATGTCCAGGCTAACGAAATACCTCGCCTTTTGCAATCTCGCGATTTGGTCTGCAATAAGAGGTAGGGGATACCGGTCCGCGACCGAATTTTTATTTAGTTCCCGGAAATCCACACACAACCTATCCGAACCGTCCTTCTTCTTTACCAGTAGCATAGGGCTCGCGAACGGCGAGTTACTAGGCCTTACAATTCCCGCCTTAATTAATTCGCTTATTCGCTCGCGTACTATGCTTCGCTCCGCCTCGCTTAATCTATAGGGACTTCTTTGTACGGTGATGTTGGGATCGATCAAACGTATTTTCAACTGTCCCATCTTTACGCGTGTACGCGGGAACCCCGTAATAAACGAACTCCTAAATTTTTTGAGAATAGAAATTAATCGGTCTCCATCTTCGCCGAGCACCTCGGTGTCGATTTTGTTAATATCGATTTCGTTTTCGACGGTTTTATTACAGCTATTGACGGCCTTTTCCCTGTTAATGGTGACACTATTTTAAGAAATGTTTACGTTAAAACCTTGGTTTAGGATCTCGCGGCCTATTATGATGTCGTACGCTAGATAGCTGTCGTCGAGGATATGGAAAGTTATCTCCAACGCAAAATCATTGATGCGCACTACGGACGAAACTTGCGATGTGCAATTAATACGATTGTTTCCCATCCCTCGCATTACCACTACATCGGTCGTTCTTTTGCCGGAAAATTTCGAAGCCATGGATTCTCTAATTAGCGAACATTCGGCTCCAGAATCGAAACAAAATGAAAACGACTCACCCAGATGGCTTAATTTACCCGTCGGAGATTCCACCACGCAGGAGTTAACTTGACGTTCGTTATTGGAGTCGCGGTTTGTTTTCCGCAGTAACGGGCAGTGAGGCGCGATATGGCCCTCTTCGCGGCACTTGAAGCAGGACACCTTGGATGATGCAGCTGGTCGGCTTTTCTCCGGACGTCGTGTAGTCTCTCGTCCCTCGGTCTTCATCCTCGTACGGCACTCCGCTATTTTATGCCCGGGGACGCCGCAATGATGACACTTAATCCGGGGGTCGGACGGCTTCCGTCGTTTTGCTTCGGGGCCTGCCGATGAAGTCCCTGAGGAAGGTGTCAGCCTCTTCTTCGCGTAGTGGAAAGCGTTCATCTCCGTAATAAATTGGTCCCGAGTCTTAACGTCGCTCGTAAGCGCTATTTTCTCGACACGCTCATCGCGTAGACTCAGATGATGAAGAACGGTGGCGTTGACTATTTCAACTACTGTCAGATGGTCCCACCTTGCTCCAAGGAGGGAACAGAGACGTGTGCCATACGCTCCCAGAGATTCGCCCTCCAGCTGAGGTTCGGCTAGCATCTTCATCAACGCTGAGGTTGCCGTCTTTTTCCCGCCAAAACGTACAAGAAAAAGTTCTTGAAACCTTGGCCAAGTGTAGTTTTCGTCGACAGGTATCTGCGTGAGCCACTGCGAGGCAGTACCCTTTAGTGCACGGCTTACGGTGAGAAATAATTCGTCGCCTTGAATGGGCCTTCTCTTCATGAACCGGCTAGCGGTTAAGCACCATGCAGCTGGATCGGCGCCTGCGTTTTCGGGATTGAACTCTGGTAAGGGTACTTCCTTCGGTTCCTCGCTCACCCTTGGTTCTCTCGATTGGTTCACGATGGCTATGAGCTGGTCCAACGTTATAGACAGTGACGATCCCACTTCTGATGTCGAGTTGGGGTTAACACTTGGATTTGGGACGTGTAAAGAATCTGCGCCAGGGTCGCTCATCGTCGGTGTACAATCGATGATATCTTTTATTGTCGCAAATACAAGATAAACTACCGGTGTCGACACTCGAACGATAATGACAATGATCGCGGGGTCGGTATAGCGAATCCACGGCCCACGGGATAACTGATCTACTTTACTTCAAAGTCTAAGTCGAACTCGACTTACTCCTTGTGATGCAAGAATCGCTTGATTAACTCTTTACTAAGACGTAGATTATTCACTGATCGTACAAACACAATAGGTATCTAACTAGTGCAACTGTAAGAAAAAGAATGACTTTCCGTCGCGACGACGCTGCAGAGGAAAACTATAGTGGGATGTGCCTAAGGGCACGAGGTCATAGGATTCGTCAAAGAAAACCTCCGCTCGGAGGGTGAGGGAAATAGACGTTGCTGTTAATTGGTTAATCTCCATGTTGGTGGTTAGAAAAGGATGCTAGCCGCTCTCGAGAGAGAGCTCCTAGCGGGAAACGTCGTACGTGAGGAAAACAGATCTCACGTATCTTGCCGCAATAGGTGACAGGTATACGGGCTGATATAGTAAAGACTGTTTGCCAATCTAAAGGACTTTAGTTAACCAGATCCTAAAATCTGTAACGGTTTCTCAGGCTATCTGAACATAAACTGCGAATGATGCGTCGGCATCTGGCGACCATCTCACCCAAAGAATGGGGTCTGTGTGTGGCCGCTGGAATGTTTGATTGTCAAGTGCCGGTACGGCCAATTCTTTAAAGGAAAGTGTCACGTCCCGCGCTCCGCACGAGCCGTAACGAGAACAAGAAACCACTCTATACACAAATCTAAATAAACATACCAATAACCGATTTGCAATTTGAAACCGTGTTTACAGTATTTGAAGTGAAAGGCAGTTAAAGCCGCTAAAAGCTATAGCTTGCGAAAATTTATCTATGTTTTTATATTTATCTAATTATGTTTTCATAATGATATTGAGACAATTTAAATTGTAAACAAAGTCGTCAGTTGAACAAACGTTGGAGATCTTCCCAAACATTTTCAAAGGAAGGACCCCGACGCTTTACCATCTCCGACAGATATAAATAAATGTAGCGACTCAGAGAAGTCAGTACAATAATTATCCTTCGTCTATCGAATAACAATATTACCGTTCGTCAACCGAATAATTAGCATTCAAAGAGTTAGTTAACATTTTGTCTATCGAAGAGTTATCATTTTGTCAACCGAAGAATTTTATATCTGTCAGTCAGTTGTCAATATCGAAATCGAGCAAGATTTGAATAAATCATTAGATATTGCTAAATTACTTTCAACCAGCTTTAATCCTCTCCCGTGCTAGTATCCCTGCACATAGCAGGTTAGCTGAAAAGTGGAATCGGTTTTGCCAGTAGCACTAAACTCTAGTCGACGCTACCCGTAACGTTTGAAATAAATAAAAATTTGAAATAGTCCTTAGACTATTTCTGGTGGCAGCAACTACCGTATTAATCAGAAATCCAAATAAATAATTCATACACAATAATATCATTTCAATATTTCCCTTCCGACTAAACTCTAAATCAAAAGAAAAAAATTTTTTACAAAATTTCAATCTCAACTTGACTTAAAACAAATAAATACGTAACAAAAGCTATGTAACTTCGTATCTCTGTTAGGTGGAACGTTCATCCCGTGGTCGTGGCTACACTCGGAGAACGGTCGTCGCCTCGAGCCCAAGCTAATTGTCTCAAGTTTCGAATGGCTGTGTTTGAGTTATTTCGTGAATGCTATTGAGGTTTTTCCAAGTAATTCCAACGGGTGGCCCCGTTGTCCTTTCATCTCCGACATATATATATATTTATATTGTGTGTCATTTTAATATGACTAATGTTTTGTAATTCTTCGATAGCGTTATTTATTGTTTTGAGTAGTTTATTTTATAGAGTGTTCGATAATATAAAACACACACACACACACACACACACACATATACATATTTCTTCTGGCAGTGTAGTATTCATACCAAATGAAATGTTAAGTATTTATTTTATATTAACTTCATTTAATAAGTTAGAACACACACGCGCGCACGTATATATGTATATATTTCTGGCAGTGTGATTTTCATTTAGATTCTTTAACGATGTTATGTTGTGTATTTGAGGTTATGTGTCAATTATTTGATTTCATATATACATATATATCTTGTATTGTGACAACATAGTATTGAAGGTTTTATTTCTAAATTATTGTGTGTTTAATGTGTTTTTACATATTTGTGTTTGATGGTAGAATTTCTGTACGCAAATCTTCAAGTCGTTGCTGTGTTAATTATTTTGAACGTTTGGCCTATTGACAGGTTGTTACTTAGTCCCAAGTGTTGCGTTGTGTGTTCTATTTCTTTTGTACATTATTAGTAGTAGTTTAGTTTAGAATATAGATTATTTATATATATATATATTTATATATAGACATGCATGTTTCGTAATGTAGTTCTTATTTTATAACTCTTTACCGGAATGTAGGCTAGTTTTAAGTATGTATCTTAGATTACTGATTTGATTTAATAATGTAGAATGCGCACACATATATATATATATATTTCTGACAATGTAACCTTTATTTCTTTAATAATACAATATTGTATGTTTTATGTATTCGTTAGACTATTAGTTTTTGATTTCATATATACATATATTTCATAAATTGATAATATTGTATTTGTTGCATAGTATTGGAAGTACTGTCTCTAATATTTACTAGGTTATTACATGTTTGGCATATATGTTTATACTTATGTGTAACTCTCCAAGTTGTTGCCGCGTTGATTGATTAAAATATATTTATATATACATATATTCCTGGCGCTTCAATCATTTCCCTTTTTGTAGTTATTCTTATTTCCTGGTTTATTTGTTTGGTTCGTGACTCGTTCAATCCATTAGTTGGTTCTATTTATTTTATTTTATACTGGTTGGGTTTATATTATATTGAACCATAGGTTTTCAAATGGCAAGTCGGTTATTGGTAGGTTTATTTAGAGTTGTGTGTATATGTATTTTGTTTATTGGTTGGATCTATTAGTCGCCCTCATTTTGTTAATCCTTCCTTTCGTTTCGTAGTGCCGTGTGTTCGTTTGTGCAATCAAATCCTTATTCGCGCGTTTTGTATAGAGTAGTTTTCTTGTTCTTGTTAGGGCACGTGCGGAGCGCGGGACGTGACACCCCCACCCTTGGAGTTCAAATTTCCAAAGGAAATTTGACTGATGGTGTCTCTGAGTTCGTTCAAGGCGGATGTAGATGTCGTTGGTTGTTGAGTGACTACCGGTGTTATCGATATCCTTTGAGGTTGTGCTGTTTGATCATCGATATTTCGTCTTCTTTTGAGGTATAGTAGCAGGTGGGTGACTGAGCCGTATATTGCTCCTAATAGGGCGATTCCACATCCGTAAGTTTCACGTAACTGGTATCCGTGTATGGCTATATCTATTATCGTCTTGATTAATTTAAATATTACGAGTATTCCAAATATTGCTGCACTGACAGTTCCAAATTCCATGAAACCAGTCCATAAGCTTGATACGGTATTTTTCGCTATTGTCGTTAATGTGTTTTCGTCCATCATTCCCAGGATGTTTACTGTTCCAGGGACGATTGTTTTTCTTGTCGCTCCTCTGGCCAATGTGTTCAAGACTGCAGTTTTTTCTGCTGCGAACATGACGTGGTCCCGTAGTGCGTCCAGGTCCTTTTGGGTATATATTCCGCTCGTGGCCACTGACGATGGTGCTGAATATCGCCACGTTTGGCGCACGTCCGGGCGGAGTTCCTGTGGTGCGATTGCTTCCATAGGTTTTGGTACGAATTTGTGCCAGAGTCCGTCAATGTTGTATAGCGTAGGTAGTACTGCGCTACATTCTCTATGGTTTCCGTGTTGCGTTAGGATGTGTGTTTTTAGCGTTAGAAATGCGGTGCGATTCCCTTGCCAAACGGGTAACTCCGAGTAGCATTCTGTTGTATGTCGTATCTTTACTTGTACCGGAATGCATTTGACTATATGGACCGCTTCTCCTGCGATCAGAGCCATGTGTCCTGGGGTTTTGGTTATGGTGTATGCAAATTCGTCGGGCAGTAAGATTGCTAAGCTTAAAGCATTCTCTATTAGTTTCTTCTGTGTGGTGCATCTTTGTGTCAGTATATCATGGTATAATGTTGTCATTTGTCGTTTAATATGTTTCTCTACGTAAATGAATTTTGAGTTGACATATGCGAATATATCCAGATTTTCGACTGCTGTCTTGCTTTTGGAGATGAACGTATTTCCTCTTGTTGTTTCTAACAAGAACAATTTGGGGTGTTCAGTGGGTAGTAGGGTATATCCACACAGTGGCTGTTCTCCAGTTTTAGTCAGCGCAAATGTTACTTCCTGCGTTGTTAGTGCGTAAACTGGTTGTGCTGGTTCAATGTTGGTTCTTATTTCCTGGATCTTTGTAGCAATTCCTTCATATAGCACATCGTACTGATCAAATTTGCATGGTGAGGGCGGTTGTGGTTGCCAATAAGTATATCTGTCCTCAGCGTCTAGACAGTTTCCTTCGCTAAAGGTACATATCGTTCCTGATTTCAGTAGAATTTTGTTTGCTTCGATCCGTACTGGCACAACTGCTGATCTTAAACTTATCCTTACTGTGGCTTGTACGACGACCCTTTCCCAGCTCCCGTATGGGTCTACATACTGTGTTCCCTGGCAGCTGCCGTCGTCTGTTAACTTGCCGGCTAGGACAAGCGACCTTGTTTCTGTTGCATTATCTTTTAGGCCTACTATAAGGTTTTGTGGTCCGAATGAAAACGTGCCGTCTTGGTGCATCCTTGCACATTGTTGGGCGGTTGTTTCATGGAGGTATTCGGCGAATCCATTATGCACTGCCGACGTGTGGGGGTGCATGCCACAGTAATATATAATTCGAGTTATTTGCACCTTGCATTGCCTTACGCTGGTAAATTCGAATTCTGAGAGTTGCAGTAGTTAAATATAAATATCTTGGGTTTCTGTTATCGCAGGCTGTATGCTGCAGTCCCCGATGGAGTTTAAAGAGATGGTGGTAACGTTGAGGTGGTTGCCATTGCAGTCGTATTCTACCAGGCCATATGCTATTTTGATGAGGGTAAGTACGATGACCAGGTGATTCATCTTCCTATTAACAATTTATTAAATCGTTTCTTACTCTCGAGTTTATTAGAAATAAGAATAACCTTTTATTATTATTAATATACATAAAAAAAAGAAAATTTTTATATTTATATATATATATTTTTTTTTTTTTTTTTATTAAAACTTTTGTTTTATTTTAGGTTTTACGTATATGTTATCAGTGAAAATAAATATTATGAATGGTACATGGGTTATAATTATATATATATATATGCATGCGTATTGGTAAGTAATATAAATGAGATTTGTTTTATGGTTATAAATATATAAGTATATATTATCAATAGGAATAGATATTACAAATGTAGCTTGTTTTCGAATATATATATATATATATATATATATATATATATATATATATATATATATATATGTGCGTGTAATGGTAAATATGACGGCTTATTTTATGAGTCACTTGCATTATCAATGGAAGTGAGTGTTATAAATATCACCTACTTTACAACATGCGTGTGTATATATTGGTAAACATAAGTAAAAATTATATGTATAGTTATAAATGTTGTTTGTTTACAGGTGGATAGCATAAGTATTTGGTTTTGTGCGTAGCATACAAGTACTTTATAGTTCTACGGTGCGGATTGCTATTCCTTGAACTAAAAAGTATCTTTCAAGGTGAGTCAGATTATTGTAAACGATCATGCATTGTAGGTATGATATAGCGGGTTGTAGGTCCGCTAGGTTTATATCACACATACGACAGTATGTTATTTGTGTTCTTGCAGGTACTCCGCATAGGAAATGAGTGGGCGAGTCGTCACATAGGTCCTGGTCGTCTGGATCTAGGTTGTCGAAACAGTCTTGACAAAGATAATCGTTATCTAAATGGTAGACAGAGCGTATCAACTGAACACAGAGGCAAAATTGAACTTCCTCCGTCACCTCCAGATCGAATGCGAGTACGGGCCCATGTGGGTCCTCTATGTCAGAGTTGATGAATTCGCCACCCGTTCTGTACATACATACAAAACAGTTAATATATATAATATTTTTTTTTTTTTTTTTATTAGTATCTAACATTGCTATTATGATGCTGTATTACATTGTATTGGCTATTATTCGTGTCGAGGTGTGTATGTGTGGGGTGCGCGCGACGAATTTTTCAACATGGTCGCTCGCGTGTATCTTTGGTATGGCGTTGGTTTAATGTCAACGGTAGTGTGTTGTTGAAATACCTAATTAATTGTTAATCATTATGATTTTATTTAGTAGTGTTTTGTAATATTGTTTTGTGTTTCATGATATTGTATGTGTAAATACCGTGTGTTACTTTAATGTAATAGTCGTGACTTGCATTTATATAAGTCTCGTTTAATTTAGTTAATGCTTTGTGTACTGTGTTACCAGTCACTTTCGTGTAGCATAACTTTATTCCTTTGTACCGAGTTCAGTCATGTCTTGTTAACATTTAGTTAGTCTATCTTGATTAATTTCTAACCTATTTCTGTGTTTATTGACCTTTCCTATTTTCCCTATTAATTTATTATTGCTTGAACTTGCTATTTGTTATTATTTTATGTATGATATGAATTAGTTCCCTTATTAGTGATTAAAATTTATTTATTAGATTAACATTGTCTGTGATTCTTCAGATTCTACTCTTTCGATGCTGCGTCACTTACCTGGATCATTCCCACAATATCATCCGATTCTTCGATATGCCTTGGATACTTATTACGGTTGCCTTCAATTGTCTTATATCTGTGGCCATAAAGGTACTGTTTAATTTATTTAATTTAATATGTGTATAATGCATTGTGTGTGTGACCGCTATTGTGCATTACAAAATCCGCTTCTACATGTTAGATATAATAATATAACAATACTATGTAGATTAATACATAATAAAATATCCTTTTACTCCGGTTATATTTATTACTAACTCTCAATTAATCTATGTTAATTATTTTCTAACCACTTTCTATACTTATCAGCTATTTTATTTCTTCTTATTAATCTGCGACATTCATGCATGTACACTTCCTTGTATGGTGATTGATTGTTCACGAGGTAACGTTGAACTAACATGTTTTACATTCAAACAGTAATTGGAGTACTCGTAATAATCTTCTTTTTCTTTTCAGGTTTCCGCTATCTGTGTTATTCGACGAACAGTGTCACGCTTCCGCAGTTTTGTTATAACATTTAGTAATGTTGTATTTTGCATTAAGGCCATTGAAGTTAATTCGTTCGTTTATTTTCAGCTGGCTGTCGTACATGGTGTTCCGTAAACAGGGATCCATAACCTATTTTGCACGTAAACCTTCTTGTATGATGATTACTTGTTCACAAGGTAACTTTCACTTTCACTCTTTTAATTATTTATTGAATCAACACGTTTTATATTCAAACAATAATTGGAGTACACATAATAATTTTTTCTTTTTTTCTTTTTAGGTTTCCGCTATCTGTGTTATTCGACGAACAGTGTCACACCTCCTTTTGATTTAACCACAATATAGTTATAACATTTAGTAACCTTGTATTTTGCACCGAGACAATTGAAACTAATTTATTCACTTATTTTAGGTAGCTGTCATACATTACGTTCCACGAACAAGGATTCATAACCTATATTTGCACATACACTTTCTTGTATGTTGATTACTTGTTCACAAGGTAACATCCATTTTCACTAGTTAATTATTCATTGAGTTAATACGTTTTATACTTAAACGATAATTGAAGCACACATAATAATTTTCCCTTTTTCCTTGTAGGTTTTCGCTATCTGTATTATTCGACGAACAGCACTACAACATACACTACTGCACTACGTTGCCCACTGAAATGACTTTATTCATTGTTTATTTCGATTATGCGCTATTTTTAACTTGTTTAAGTGCACTGTTCGCGGAATCCCTTTTACTTCAATCTTGACGTTTTGGTTCTGCAAGATTTCTAGCATCTTGTGTGGTCCAGTATATTGATCGGAGAGCTTTTCTTTACTAGGTTCTTTTAGTAGATATATCAAATCTCCTATTTTGAGGGTTGATTCGTTGGTCGTAATATTCTTTTGATCTTAGTTTGGATTTTATCAAATTTTCTCTTGCTGTTTGCTGCACGGTGTTGATTTTATCGAACAGGTCTCTGAGATATTCCGCATAAGTTGGTTCCATGTTTTCTTCGATTAGTATTTCGCCAGTGGGTTTTCTGGCCAAGTGTCCAAAGACTAATTCGTGCGGAGAGAATTTCGTTCCTTCGTGTACAGTGGTGTTATAGGAAAACATGGCTAATTCCACCCATTCGTCCCAATTTCTGGAATTTTCAATATATAACTTGAGATATTCAATCAATACGTGGTGAGATCTTTCGATTGAACCGTTACTTTGTGGATGATATGCCGTCGTGGTATATTGTTTGATGCGGAATCTCTTTGCCACTTTCTTCATTAGTGAGGATGTAAAGTTCCTTCCTTGATCAGTGAGAATAGCTCTCGTAAACGACAAATCGTTTTACAAAAGCGTCCGCTATCTCGGCTGAAGAGATTCCTCCTATTGGAATCCAGATTGAGTATTCTGTGAATAAATCTTGAATTGTTAATATGTATTCGTTTCCTCTTGCTGTCTTTGGTAATGGACCGACGATATCCATACTAATTTTGTCGAAAGCCCTGCCCGGTGTATCAGTGAGTACCATTGGTTGCTTTGTTTTTATTCTAGTTAACTTTTTCAATTGGCATTCTTTACATGTTCTTACGTATTCCTGGATCTCCTTCATATTTTCCCAATAATAACATTGTCGTATTCTTTGATACGTTTTCGTTACTCCTTTGTGTCCCGCTACGGATGATTCGTGTTTTTCTCGTATTATGTTGTTCCGTGCTTCCACAGGCGGGGTAATTACTTCCCCAGTGCAAATGGTGATGGTTAAGGTTTTTTCCATAAATATTTCTTTTAATTCTCTGATTGTACATCGCCAGGGTATTTCCTCCAAGTTTCCTTTGCTAATGCTAAAGGAAATTAACTGTTTTTCATTTACTACATCTAGTAGAGATCTTAGCGAGTTTAATAAATTTTCTGGTGTTATTGGAACATTTCTATTTTCCTTTATCGGTAGGGATACGATGTATTTCCCGGAATCGTAATTCAATCTTGCTTTTTCTAACATTAAATCTTCGTAACGAGGCAATTTTCCCGTCTCCTTCATTTCTAATGCTCCTTTATCTATCGGATTCCCATGTACATCTATAAATATTACTTTATGGTCATTTACTCTCGTAATTGAGTCTCGGGTTTCTGAAATTTTTAGTTCCGCAATTATCGTAGGTCTCGTGTCCTTTTCTCGTTGTTGAATTAGTTCTGGATCTTCAGTGGAGGGCTCTTCTTCGCTTGTTGTATCCGTGTTTTCTTTTTCTCGATCGAGCTCGGCTAGTGCTTCGTCAAAATATTTTACGGGTGTTTCTTCTATGGTGAGATGCTTTCGAGTAGAAGGTTTTCCTTGTTTATCGTAATGCGACAATACGCGTGGCTCAGCCTCGAATATCGGAGAGTCCTCGGTCGAGGTATCCAATTGAAATCTTTTTAGATGTGGATATCGATCTGGCGAATCTTCTTCTCGCTTCCTGATTGGTAAGCACCTCTCTGGCGGATTTCGGGATAATGCATCTGCGTTCGCGTTCGCTCTACCTTCTTTATATTGGATATCAAATTCAAAGTCCGACAGTTTCAATTTCCACTTCCAAATTCTCGACGTGGGATCTTTAATGGAATTCATCCATACTAACGGTTTGTGATCAGTTATTATCGTAAACTTTCTACCATACAGGTATGGTCTGAAATGCATCGTACAGTAAACGATTGCCAGACACTCCTTTTCTATGGTAGAGTAGTTTTGTTCGGCGGAATTTAATAGTCTTGAGGCATTGCAATCGGTAAATCCTTTCCGATTGGCCCTTGACTCAGTACACCGCTTATTGCGTATCCTGATGCTTCTGTAGTAAGGTTAAAGGGTTTAGAAAAGTCTGGATATTGTAAAATGGGTTTTGTCATTAGCGCTGTCTTTAAATTATTGAATGCATTTTCTTGATTTTCTGTCCATTTAAAGGGAGTGTCTTTCTTTAATAGTTGTGTCAATGGTTTCGCGACCTTGGAGAAATTGGGTATAAATTTTCTGTAGTATCCTGCTAGTCCCAGAAATTGTTTGATATTTTTCACCCTTTTTGGTTGTGGAAATTTTGATACGGCTTCGATTTTCTTTGGGTCGGGTTTCACGCCATCCTCACTAATTATATGTCTTAAATAATTCACCTCGTGTCGTAAAAATTCGCACTTATCAGGCTGTAATCGTAATTTAGCTTTCCTCAGTCTTTCCATTAACTTATTAAATTTAATTTCGTGTTCTTGGAGAGACCTCGAATAAATCACTATGTCATCCAGATAGACGAATAGTTCTATTCCTTGCAGACCAGACAACACTAAGTTCATCAAACGTTGAAATGTTGCTGGGGCATTTTTTAATTCAAAGGGCATTCTTTTGAATTGAAAATGTCCGTATGGTGTCGAAAATGCAGTTTTGTGGGCATCTTCCTGTGACATACGGATCTGGTGAAAGCCCGATGCTAAGTCAAACGTGGAAAAATATTTTGTACTTCCTAATTGATCCAATATTTCTGTAATGTTGGGTAGTGGGAAAGCATCGCCGATCGTTTTATCGTTCAACTTTCTATAATCGATAACTAATCTCCAGCGTTTATTTCCTTGCGAATCGGGTTTTTTGGGTACAATCCATAACGGGGAGTTATATGGAGATACTGATGGTTCCACTACGTCCGTATCTGTAATTCTTGAATTTGTCGATTTATCTCTTCTCGATGTACTGGTGGATATCGATACTGTTTAGTATTAATTGGTATATTATCCGTTGTAATTATTCTATGTTCCAAAACTTCAGTTGCTTCCAATGTATCTCCTGGAATATGAAACCTATCTTGATTATTACGAATCAACCTTTTAACATTTTCCGTTTCTTCTTTGTTCAAATGTTCGAGTCGTAGTAACTCAATTATTTTATCGTATCTACTTTCTTTCGATTTTAAAACTGTATTACACGCTGTCCTAGGAAGCGGGGATGAGTTTTCAAATTCCTTAATTACCATTGTCGGTGTTGTAAATTCGTAATTTCTTGAAGTAGTATTTATTATTCGTATGTAACCTTTTCCTTTATGATTCCTTACAACTGCATTACCAAAATAAATTCCTTTGATCGGCTCGATTCTGGGAATAAATCCCTCTTTTATCTCTAGATTCGCGATATTAATTGAACACGTTACTGAACTTCGCTTCGGTATAATTATTTTTTCTTTAGTATCGAAGGGTATATAAATATTTCCCCATTTGATATGCTTTTCCTCATAATCTAAACGAGCTTTACAACCTGCAAAAAATTCGGATCCTAGGATTCCGTCTTGATCGATTAGCAATGAATCATCAACTACATGAAAATTAACCGGATGGCCCGCAACCTGTATTACCGTCTGCCCTAGGGAGACCAGGCTCGTTGCCGTAATTCCTCGCACTTCGATTGATTCCTTTTCGTCGATGATGGCTGAATCGGGTAAAGCAGGTTTTTTGATAATATTAATTTCCGATCCAGAGTCTAATAATAAACTCGTCTTAGTTTTTAGATCTGGGGAAACTATTCGTGCAGTTGGAGTCGTTGGGGAATCATTAAATTTTACTGAAATAATTCGGAGAGGTCGTTGTCCGAATCTGAGTCCGACTCTTGGTGATTTTCCTTCGCCGGTTGCTTGTGCTTCACTCTCTCCCTTTTGTCTTGAGATTCCGGATTCTCTGTTTGTGACCTCGTTTGGTTGTGGGATGACTCCCCCACAGTATTTAATGGTTGTTCGTTCGACCTTACGGTCGGCATTGCGTTCGCTCTGTCTCTCGTTATGGGTGGTGGAGTCGATCTCGCGGGGGTGGCTGCCCTTGTTCTGTTTGTTGCCGTCGGCGCCGGTCTCCTGGTTGCCGCCTGTACTCTTGGGCGATTCGGCGTATCGTTCCTTCGTGGCTCGCCCCATTCTCCCGAAGGACGTGTTTGGTTTCCCGATGGTCTCGAAGTATAGGGTACGATTAATCCGGCATCTACTCGGGCTTTAAATTTGTAACAATCTTTCACTAAATACCCGGGCTTTTTACAATAATTACATGTGATATTTTGTCTTGTAGTATTCGAAAAATTCTGCAATGGAGGTACCGATCTTCGATCTTGGCGGTTGTTCCCGGTGTAGTTATTATTAGGAGGGTTAACGTTGTTTCGGTTGTTTCCGGTGTAATTGTTATTAGAAAGACGAGCGTTGCTTCGGTTATTCTCGATGTAATTATTATTAGGGGGACGAACGTTGTTTCGGTTGTTATTACTTGAGGATGTCGGACGTTGGTATCGCATTCTGTCGTTTACTCGTTTTAGTTCCCGCGTTGCCTTTACGGCTTGGCGATACGCGTCTTCTAAGGATTGGTATTCCGATAACTTTACTCGTAGATATACTTCGTTCGGGAGCCCCTTGACGAAAGCCTCCCTCGTGTCCCAATCGATTGTATCTTGAACGTCTTGCGATATGGAACCGTATTGACATCTTTCTCCATCAATTATAGCTAATCTGAGGTTTCTGACGCGGTCTATGTAATCTAGTATATTTTCTCCTGGTCGTTGGAATACCGTTCCCAACTCTCCCCTGTATTCGTTAACGGTTTTTCCTGGGCCGAACATATCTTTTAATTTATTCCCGAAATCGTTTAAGGTCACTACCTCATTGTCCTCTACGGCGAGAAATGCAAGTCCGCGAAGTTTATTCATTAATAATTTTACTAACTGGAGCTCTTGATGCCTAGGAATCATATTTCGCGCTCGCTCGCATGATCTCAAGAATTGGAACACAGACGGTCGGTATCCGTCGAACACTGGTACTGATTCAATCGCGTCCTTTAATTTAATCGGCTGGTAATTATCGGTCAATCTTGTTTCTCGCGGTGTTATCGGTGATGGTACGGGTGTTTCGGTTTCGTTCGTTTGTCTGCTTACGCGCACGTCTTCTTCTAATTTAATTAGTCTTGAGCTTATGTCGGTCAATAGACGGAAATTTTCGTCCCACGCTTTCAATTTTTCCGTCAACGCCAAAAGCGTATCTTCGCCTAGCGAATCCCGGGCGATCGACATTTTCCTACTTATTTTTTTAGTTGATATTCGTAAGAACTTTAATCCTCTCTGGAGCGTATCCCACCGCTGCCACCAAAAAAATTTATTATATATATATATTGTTACGTTCTAAGTGCGGAGGAAGAGGAGACCTTTAGTCGTTATCGTTTGTGTTTGATAATGATAGGTTGGGAATTTGTACTCGAAACTCCGATTGTTCGGTATTTGCTGCCACCAGAAACAGTTTAAGGTCTGTTTCAAATTTTTATTTATTTCAAACGTTACGGGTAGCGTCGACTAGAGTTTAATGCTACTGGTAAACCGATTCCACTTTTCGGCTGACCTGCTATGGGTAGGAGTACTAGCACGGGAGAGGATTAAAGCTGGGTACAATAAATATTTGTCTTCGTTGAACGGATTTTTATTTGAATGTCGAATTTTTCGTTGCTTGATATAAATTTATTTTTACGTTTGCCTTCTTCTTCTCTTTTAATTTCGCTATAATAGTTTGTCGTTAGAACCAAAGCTCAGTTTATTTGCTACGATAGATTCTATTGCCACGATTTTCTTGCCTTTTGAGTTTGATAATCGAGGATGATTCTAACGATCCTCTCTATGTGGAACTTGTGTGATTTCGCAAACCTTGCCCAAAGACGGGCAATATTTTGCCAACAATGGGAGGAGGAATGCGAAGATCGATAGGTGTTTTCGATAATCGAAAACACTGTTTGCACAAGCCAACACAGCGAACGATCCTTCAGTTAAATTTTCAGAAGGAAATTGTTCTACTATTTCTCTCCTTTTTTCTACAATTGCATGCAATGATGGCAAGAATATCGGTTAATAGCAATGCCGGTATTGCTCTGCCGCGGTGATTTGCTCTTAATTTTCGATTGACGCCAACGATATTTAATGGTCCTCTCTGTACGGGACTTGTGTGATTTCGCAAGCCTTGCTCAAAGACGGGCAATATTTTGCCAATAATGGGAGGAGGAATGCGAAGATCAGTGGGTGTTTCAGTAGCTGAAAACACCGTTTGCACAAGCCAACACAGCGAACAACCCCTTTGTTTAAGGTTTAAAATAGTGATTTTCTCTTCAAACCGTTCACGGAAATAAAACGAGATCGGTGATAGGTAGTTCTGGTTCGATTCTCGAGTGCAACGAAATTATCAGAGAAGAAGGAAATTTTCAAAATTAATTTTCTTACCTTGAGGAATAAGTGCTGTCGGGTGCCATTACTTCGCCTGCTCTAATGGTCGTCGGTGTTTTTTATTTTTGGGTTTATTTCTCGAACTCGGATATAGATTATTATCAAACTTTTACTTTATTTATTTGTTTTGATACACGCTTTACAAATTACTAACCGGATTAATACCGCAATTACAATGTGCTTTCTTTTGTCTAAGCGATGAAATGAGGACTTCGAAAATATTTTTTTTCTTAGTCGCGACTCTCTTTTCTTGCCTGAACAACTAAAGACCGCCGAAAACGCAAAATGTTACACAAAATTTCTAAAAGCACGATATAATGAGCACGATATAAAACGTTATAATGAATACGGAATAATGAACATATTAATGAGCACGGAATAATAATCGTTATAAAGAACACGTAATAATGAACGTTATAATGAACGCTGCTCTATGTTGCTACGCTTATTTATAATGCCATCCCCCACGAGGTGGTGGTGGTGGTGGTTGTCCACTGGGGGTACCCTTCCGTGGGAATCGGGATGTTGCAGTTTTGGGCTTCCTGAAATCGTACGTGAGAGAATGTAAGTTCCATATCTCGACTTAGTTCCCATCGGTCCTGTGTTTCTGCTGAGCTAGTGTGTAGAAGACTTGAAGCGTTCCATGCTGGTCTAGTCTTTTCGAGAAACTTCCACGTTTGTACCGTGGGATTCACCTGTGTTTCTTCGGCACGTGCAAGGGCTGGCGGCTGCAGCATCATTATCATTTCGATGTTTGCTCGGGGAACACGCGCGATCCGCTGCTCTCCCACAACAAGGGCCTTCTCTTTCGAGCTAGTTTGCGTAAGTTTGGTTTAGATGGATATTTGCATATTATGGTTGTTTTCGTGATTTTGATCCTTTTCCCTTTTCTTGTTGTTTCTCTAGGCTTCGGTGATCGACGTTTGAACAATGTTTGCGGAGGCATTTCCATCAGGGGTTCCTATCCAGACTTCTCTGGTGCGTATTTTGTCTTGTTTTTAATCCGCTTGATTCGTTCTGTTTCGTTCTATTTAAACTATATTGTGTTGTTTCAGCGCAAGCGAAAGAGGGATTCCGAAGAACCCATGGGCGACTCGAGAAGACCCATCAAACGCATGCGGCGCTGTGATGAACCACAAGTACCAGAGTGGTCGGAGGAACTATTCGACATTGATGCCGAGGCCGTGGATTTCCCGTCGGAGTTGAGTTTTGACAATTTTGTTACTGTCGATGAGAGTTTCTTCGATGCAGAGACCGTCGTATTGGAGTGGGAGCCCCCTCTGGTTGAAGTCGTTGATACCGATCGTTGTGTAAAAGTTCGTTTTGTAAATGAAATTCCCGGAGAGGTTCTGGAGGCACATCTTCGTCACCATGCTTCTGGGAGAAAGGGAATTTCCCCTGTTGTGCGTTATTGGTGTATGCGTGAGTTCAGCGAACTTTGTCCTGGAGCTCCTTGCTTCGATTTTGATTTGGTGTAGCTGCTTCAATTTCGTTGGTTCGTTTGATAATCGTGGGTTCCTTGTTATTATATTTTTTTTTAGATGCATTTTGTTTTCTTTTTTTTTTGTTCAATATATATATATATATATACATTTTAAATGTGATAGTGTAAGGTTATCTTTTTTTTTATGTTTGTTAAATATATGTGTATTTATTTAATTTTATATATCCCCCTTTTTTAATTAATTATATATATATATATTTTTACATTTGTATTTGACAATGTAGTTGCGCATAGAATTTATTAAAGAAAAATGTTAATAATGTGTTTTCATGATTTGTTCCTTCGCCTCATTTCCATTAATCCCTAATATTCCTGTCACCATAACGCGTGTTAGTTGTTCCGATGCGCGCGTGTAAATCTAACATGGCTACTCATAAATGTCATCAGTAAGGTTATAGTGGCGGATCTTTAGTTTTGTTTGATATCAAAGTAATTTTCTGTCGCTCGTTTTTCCTTATTCTACCGCAATTAGAACATTTATTTATTAATATTGTTATTATTATTACTTTAAAGTGACAATAGTATTGTTCGTGTGAATATACATATTTCTTCTGGCAGTGTAGTATTCATACCAAATGAAATGTTAATTATTTATTTTATATTAACTTCATTTAATAAGATAGAACACACACACGCGCACGTATATATGTATATAATTCTGGCAGTGTGATTTTCATTTAGATTCTTTAGCGATGTAATGTTGTGTATTTGAGGTTATGTGTCAATTATTTGATTTCATATATATATATATATGTCGGAGTTGAGTTGTTTAAGCTTGAATTATGGGCGTGTAAAGAATCTTCGCCTGGGTTGTTCATTGTAGTTTCACAATCAAGATAACGTTTATTAACACAAATACAGAAGAAATAAGTTTGAACAGTAACAATGGTAACTAGACGCTGATGGCAATGACCTTAGATTTGATATAGCGAATCCACGGTCCACGGGCTCACTCTTTATTAAACTCAGAATAGAATTTCTATGCACAAAAGTATCGCTCACTATGACGCTCTTTATATTGCTCTCTAGACGATGTGTCACTCACCAAGGAGATCACAAGAACAACTGAGTAATGGAAACTTTCTTCTCCTTACGGTTGCGTTAGCTTTGTTTAACGTTGGCCTGGGATACCAACAAACTGCTGCCGTTGCTAGGCAGACTCACATAACTGCGACATTGCTCTTGCCCAGGGTTTGATTGTTAATACAACGTGTGTCTCATAATATTGGTACTTTTCTGTTAGGTGGAACGTTCATCCCGTGACCGCGGCTACGCTCGGCGACCGGTTGTCGCCTCGAGCCTAAGCTCATTGTCTCAAGTTTCGAATGACTGTGTCTGGGTTATTTCGTGAATGCTATTGAGGCTTTTCCAAGCAATTCCAACGGGTGACCCCGTTGTCCTTTCATCTCCGACATATATATATATATGTCGGAGTAGCGCTGTTTGAGTTTTGAGTATGGGCGTGTAAAGAATGTTCGCCTGGATTGTTCATTGTAGTTTCACAATCAAGATAACGTTTATTAACACAAATACAGAAGAAATAAGTTTGAACAATAACAATGGTAACTAGACGCTGATGGCAATGACCTTAGATTCGATATAGCGAATCCACGGCCCACGGGATAACTGATCTACTTTACTTCTAAGTGGAACTCGACTTACTCCTTGTGATGCAAGGATCGCTTGATTAACTCTTTACTAAGACGTAGAGTATTCACTGATCGTACAAACACAATAGGTATCTAACCAGTGCAACTGTAAGAAAAAGAATGCCTCTCCGTCGCGACGACGCTGCAGAGGAAAACTATGGTGGGATGTGCCTAAGGGCACGAGGTCATAGGATTCGTCAAAGAAAACCTCCGCTCGGAGGGTGAGGGAAATAGACGTTGCTGTTAATTGGTTAATCTCCATGTTGGTGGTTAGAAAAGGATGCTAGCCGCTCTCGAGAGAGAGTTCCTAGCGGGAAACGTCGCACTTAAGGAAAGCAGACCTCACGTATCCTGCCGCAACAGGCGACAGACACACGGGCTGATATAACAAAGACTGTTTGCCAATCTAAAGGACTTCAGTTATGCGTCGGCATCTGGCGACCATCTCACCCAAAGAATGGGGTCTGTGCGTGGCTGCTGGAATGTCTCATTGTCAAGTGCCGGTACGGCCAATTCTTTAAAGGAAAGCTGACTGTCATTTTTCGTCAAAATGGACGAATGACCGCGTTTTGCGCGGTGTTGGACTGGTTTCGACGCCTAATACAGCGTGCACGATATTCTGCGCGTAACATGCAGTAATTTGGGCGTCTAAACTTCGAAATATCGCAAACGGAAAGGAAATTACGGTGATTTTTCGTCAAAATCGACGAATGATTGCGTTTTGAGAGTTGTTGGGTTGGTTTCGACGCCTAATACAGCGGGCGTTATGTACTGAGCGCAACATGCAGCAATTTGGACGTTTAAACGTCGAAATATCGCGTACGGGAAGGAAATTACGGTCATTTTTCGTTAAAATATACGAATGATCGCGTTTTGCGAGATGTTCGGCTTCTATCGACGCTTGATACAGCGTGCACTGTGTTCTGCGCGTAAAATGCAGTAATTTGGGCGTTTAAACGTCGAAATATCTCCAACGGGAAGGAAATTACGATCATTTTTCGTCGAAATCGACGAATGATCGAGTTTTGCGAGTTGTTGGGATTGTCTGTACTCTTGATACCGTGTGCACTGTGTTCTGCGCGTCAAATGCAGTAATTTGGGCGTTTAAACGTCGAAATATCTACAACGGGACGGAAATTTCGGCCATTTTTCGTCGAATTCAACGAATGATCGAGTTTTGCGAGTTGTTGGGCTTCTTCCGACGCTTGATACAGCGTGCACTGTGTTCTGCGCGTAAAATGCAGTAATTTGGGCGTTTAAACGTCGAAATATCTCCAACGGGATGAAAATTACGGTCATTTCTCGACGAAATCGACGAATGATCGATTTTTGCGAGTTGTTGGGCTTCTTTCGACACTTGATACAGCGTGCACTGTGTTCTGCGCGTAAAATGCTGTAATTTGGGCGTTTAAACGTCGAAATATCTCCAACGGGAAGGAAATTACGGTCATTTTTCGCCGAAAGCGACGAATGATCGAGTTTTGCGAGTTGTTGGGCTTGTCTGTAATCTTGATACAGCGTGCACTGTGTTCTGCGCGTAAAATGCAGTAATTTGGGCGTTTAAACGTCGTAATATCTCCAACGGGACGGAAATTACGGTCATTTTTCGACGAAATCGACGAATGATCGATTTTTGCGAGTTGTTGGGCTTCTTTCGACGCTTGATACAGCGTGCACTGTGTTCTGCGCGTAAAATGCAGTAATTTGGGCGTTTAAACGTCGAAATATCTCCAACGGGAAGGAAATTACTGTCATTTTTCGCCGAAATCGATGCATGATCGAGTTTCGCGAGTTGTTGGGCTTCTTCCGACGCTTGATACAGCGTGCACTGTGTTCTGCGCGTAAAATGCAGTAATTCTTTTAAACGTCGAAATATCTCCAACGGGAAGGAAATTACGGTCATTTTTCGTTGAGAACGACGTATGATCGAGTTTTGCGAGTTGTTGGGCTTGTCTGTACTCTTGATACCGCGTGCACTGTGTTCTGCGCGTCAAATGCAGTAATTTGGGCGTTTAAACGTCGAAATATATCCAACGGGCAGGAAATTACGGTCTTTTTTCGTCGAAATCGAAGAATGATCGAGTTTTGCGAGTTGCTGGGCTTGTTTCGAAGCTTGATACAGCGTGCACTGTGTTCTGCGCGTAAAATGCAGTAATTTGGGCGCTTAAACGTCGAAATATCTCCAACGGGACGGAAATTTCGGTCATTTGTCGTCGAATTCGACGAATCATCGAGTTTTGCGTGTTGTTGGGCTTGTCTGTAATCTTGATACAGCGTGCACTGTGTTCTGCGCGTAAAATGCAGTAATTTGGGCGTTTAAACGTCGAAATATCTCCAACGGGAAGGAAATTACGGTCATTTTTCGTCGAAATCGACGCATGATCGAGTTATGCGAGTTGTTGGGCATTTCTCGACGCTTGAGACAGCGCGCACTGTGTTCTGCGCGTAAAATGCAGCAATTTGGGCGTTTAAACGACGAAATATCTCCAACGGGAAGGAAATTACGGTCATTTTTCGTTGAGAGCGACGAATGATCGAGTTTTGCGAGTTGTTGGGCTTGTCTGTACTCTTGATACCGTGTGCACTGTGTTCTGCGCGTAGAATGCAGTAATTTGGGCGTTTAAACGTCGCAATATCTCCAACGGGAAGGAAATTACGGTCATTTTTCGTCGAAATCGACGCATGATCGAGTTATGCGAGTTGTTGGGCATTTCTCGACGCTTGAGACAGCGCGCACTGTGTTCTGCGCGTAAAATGCAGCAATTTGGGCGTTTAAACGACGAAATATCTCCAACGGGAAGGAAATTACGGTCATTTTTCGTTGAGAGCGACGTATGATCGAGTTTTGCGAGTTGTTGGGCTTGTCTGTACTCTTGATACCGCGTGCACTGTGTTCTGCGCGTCAAATGCAGTAATTTGGGCGTTTAAACATCGAAATATCTCCAACGGGAAGGAAATTACGGTCATTTTTCGTCGAAATCGACGAAAGATCGAGTTTTGCGAGTTGTTGGGCTTGTTTCGAAGCTTCATACAGCGTGCACTGTGTTCTGCGCGTAAAATGCAGTAATTTGGGCGCTTAAACGTCGAAATATCTCCAACGGGACGGAAATTACGGTCATTTTTCGTCGAATTCGACGAATGATCGAGTTTTGCGAGTTGTTGGACTTCTTCCGACGCTTGATACAGCGTGCACTGTGTTCTGCGCGTAAAGTCCAGTAATTTGGTCGATTAAACGTCGAAATATCTCCAACGGGAAGGAAATTACGGTCATTTTTCGTCGTACTCGACGAATGATCGAGTTTTGCGAGTTGTTGGGCTTCTTCCGACGCTTGATGCAGCGTGCACTGTGTTCTGCGCGTAAAATGCAGTAATTTGGGCGCTTAAACGTCGAAATATCTCCAACGGGACGGAAATTACGGTCATTTTTCGTCGAAATCGACGAATGATAGAGTTTTGCAAGTTGTTGGGCTTGTTTCGAAGCTTGATACAGCGTGCACTGTGTTCTGCGCGTAAAATGCAGTAATTTGGGCGTTTAAACGTCGAAATACCTCCAACGGGAAGGAAATTACAGTCATTTTTCGACGAATTCGACGAATGATCGAGTTTTGCGAGTTGTTGGGCTTCTTCCGACGCTAGATACAGCGTGCACTGTCTTCTGCGCGTCAAATACAGTAATTTGGGCGTTTAAACGTCGAAATATCTCCAACGGGAAGGAAATTACGGTCATTTTTCGTCGAAATCGACGAATGATCGAGTTTTTCGAGTTGTTGGGCTTCTTCCGACGCTTGATACAGCGTGCACTGTCTTCTGCGCGTCAAATACAGTAATTTGGGCGTTTAAACGTCGAAATATCTCCAACGGGAAGGAAATTACGGTCATGTTTCGTCGAAATCGACGCATGATCGAGTTATTCGAGTTGTTGGGCTTTTCTCGACGCTTGAGGCAGCGCGCACTGTGTTCTGCGCGTAAAATGCAGTAATTTGGGCGCTTAAACGTCGAAATATCTCCAACGGGAAGGAAATTACGGTCATTTTTCGTCGAAATCGATGCATGATCGAGTTTTGCGAGTTGTTGGGCTTGTTTCGAAGCTTGATACAGCGTGCGCTGTGTTCTGCGCGTAAAATGCAGTAATTTGGGCGTTTACACGTCGAAATATCTCCAACGGGAAGGAAATTACGGTCATTTTTCGTTGAGATCGACGTATGATGGAGTTTTGCGAGTTGTTGGGCTTGTCTGTACTCTTGATACCGCGTGCACTGTGTTCTGCGCGTAAAATGCTGTAATTTGGGCGTTTAAACGTCGAAATACCTCCAACGGGAAGGAAATTACGGTCATTTTTCGTCGAAATCGACGCATGATCGAGTTATTCGAGTTGTTGGGCTTTTCTCGACGCTTGAGGCAGCGCGCACTGTGTTCTGCGCGTCAAATGCAGTAATTTGGGCGCTTAAACGTCGAAATATCTCCAACGGGAAGGAAATTACGGTCATTTTTCGTCGAAATCGACGTATGATGGAGTTTTGCGAGTTGTTGGGCTTGTCTGTACTCTTGATACCGCGTGCACTGTGTTCTGCGCGTAAAATGCAGTAATTTGGGCGTTTAAACGTCGAAATATCTCCAACGGGAAGGAAATTACGGTCATTTTTCGTCGATATCGACGAATGATCGAGTTTTGCGAGTTGTTGGGCTTGTTTCGAAGCTTGATACGGCGTGCACTGTGTTCTGCGCGTAAAATGCAGTAATTTGGGCGCTTAAACGTCGAAATATCTCCAACGGGAAGGAAATTACGGTCATTTTTCGTCGAAATCGGCTCATGATCGAGTTTTGCGAGTTGTTGGGCTTGTTTCGAAGCTTGATACAGCGTGCACTGTGTTCTGCGCGTAAAATGCAGTAATTTGGGCGTTTACACGTCGAAATATCTCCAACGGGAAGGAAATTACGGTCATTTTTCGTTGAGATCGACGTATGATGGAGTTTTGCGAGTTGTTGGGCTTGTCTGTACTCTTGATACCGCGTGCACTGTGTTCTGCGCGTAAAATGCAGTAATTTGGGCGTTTAAACGTCGAAATACCTCCAACGGGAAGGAAATTACGGTCATTTTTCGTCGAAATCGACGCATGATCGAGTTATTCGAGTTGTTGGGCTTTTCTCGACGCTTGAGGCAGCGCGCACTGTGTTCTGCGCGTAAAATGCAGTAATTTGGGCGTTTAAACGTCGAAATATCTCCAACGGGAAGGAAATTACGGTCATTTTTCGTCGATATCGACGAATGATCGAGTTTTGCGAGTTGTTGGGCTTGTTTCGAAGCTTGATACGGCGTGCACTGTGTTCTGCGCGTAAAATGCAGTAATTTGGGCGTTTACACGTCGAAATATCTCCAACGGGACGGAAATTACGGTCATTTTTCGTCGAAAACGACGCATGATCGAGTTATTCGAGTTGTTGGGCTTTTCTCGACGCTTGAGGCAGCGCGCACTGTGTTCTGCGCGTAAAATGCAGTAATTTGGGCGTTTAAACGACGAAATATCTCCAACGGGAAGGAAATTACGGTCATTTCTCGACGAAATCGACGAATGATCGATTTTTGCGAGTTGTTGGGCTTCTTTCGACACTTGATACAGCGTGCACTGTGTTCTGCGCGTAAAATGCTGTAATTTGGGCGTTTAAACGTCGAAATATCTCCAACGGGAAGGAAATTACGGTCATTTTTCGCCGAAAGCGACGAATGATCGAGTTTTGCGAGTTGTTGGGCTTGTCTGTAATCTTGATACAGCGTGCACTGTGTTCTGCGCGTAAAATGCAGTAATTTGGGCGTTTAAACGTCGTAATATCTCCAACGGGACGGAAATTACGGTCATTTTTCGACGAAATCGACGAATGATCGATTTTTGCGAGTTGTTGGGCTTCTTTCGACGCTTGATACAGCGTGCACTGTGTTCTGCGCGTAAAATGCAGTAATTTGGGCGTTTAAACGTCGAAATATCTCCAACGGGAAGGAAATTACTGTCATTTTTCGCCGAAATCGATGCATGATCGAGTTTCGCGAGTTGTTGGGCTTCTTCCGACGCTTGATACAGCGTGCACTGTGTTCTGCGCGTAAAATGCAGTAATTCTTTTAAACGTCGAAATATCTCCAACGGGAAGGAAATTACGGTCATTTTTCGTTGAGAACGACGTATGATCGAGTTTTGCGAGTTGTTGGGCTTGTCTGTACTCTTGATACCGCGTGCACTGTGTTCTGCGCGTCAAATGCAGTAATTTGGGCGTTTAAACGTCGAAATATATCCAACGGGCAGGAAATTACGGTCTTTTTTCGTCGAAATCGAAGAATGATCGAGTTTTGCGAGTTGCTGGGCTTGTTTCGAAGCTTGATACAGCGTGCACTGTGTTCTGCGCGTAAAATGCAGTAATTTGGGCGCTTAAACGTCGAAATATCTCCAACGGGACGGAAATTTCGGTCATTTGTCGTCGAATTCGACGAATCATCGAGTTTTGCGTGTTGTTGGGCTTGTCTGTAATCTTGATACAGCGTGCACTGTGTTCTGCGCGTAAAATGCAGTAATTTGGGCGTTTAAACGTCGAAATATCTCCAACGGGAAGGAAATTACGGTCATTTTTCGTCGAAATCGACGCATGATCGAGTTATGCGAGTTGTTGGGCATTTCTCGACGCTTGAGACAGCGCGCACTGTGTTCTGCGCGTAAAATGCAGCAATTTGGGCGTTTAAACGACGAAATATCTCCAACGGGAAGGAAATTACGGTCATTTTTCGTTGAGAGCGACGAATGATCGAGTTTTGCGAGTTGTTGGGCTTGTCTGTACTCTTGATACCGTGTGCACTGTGTTCTGCGCGTAGAATGCAGTAATTTGGGCGTTTAAACGTCGCAATATCTCCAACGGGAAGGAAATTACGGTCATTTTTCGTCGAAATCGACGCATGATCGAGTTATGCGAGTTGTTGGGCATTTCTCGACGCTTGAGACAGCGCGCACTGTGTTCTGCGCGTAAAATGCAGCAATTTGGGCGTTTAAACGACGAAATATCTCCAACGGGAAGGAAATTACGGTCATTTTTCGTTGAGAGCGACGTATGATCGAGTTTTGCGAGTTGTTGGGCTTGTCTGTACTCTTGATACCGCGTGCACTGTGTTCTGCGCGTCAAATGCAGTAATTTGGGCGTTTAAACATCGAAATATCTCCAACGGGAAGGAAATTACGGTCATTTTTCGTCGAAATCGACGAAAGATCGAGTTTTGCGAGTTGTTGGGCTTGTTTCGAAGCTTCATACAGCGTGCACTGTGTTCTGCGCGTAAAATGCAGTAATTTGGGCGCTTAAACGTCGAAATATCTCCAACGGGACGGAAATTACGGTCATTTTTCGTCGAATTCGACGAATGATCGAGTTTTGCGAGTTGTTGGACTTCTTCCGACGCTTGATACAGCGTGCACTGTGTTCTGCGCGTAAAGTCCAGTAATTTGGTCGATTAAACGTCGAAATATCTCCAACGGGAAGGAAATTACGGTCATTTTTCGTCGTACTCGACGAATGATCGAGTTTTGCGAGTTGTTGGGCTTCTTCCGACGCTTGATGCAGCGTGCACTGTGTTCTGCGCGTAAAATGCAGTAATTTGGGCGCTTAAACGTCGAAATATCTCCAACGGGACGGAAATTACGGTCATTTTTCGTCGAAATCGACGAATGATAGAGTTTTGCAAGTTGTTCGGCTTGTTTCGAAGCTTGATACAGCGTGCACTGTGTTCTGCGCGTAAAATGCAGTAATTTGGGCGCTTAAACGTCGCAATATCTCCAACGGGAAGGAAATTACGGCCATTTTTCGTCGAAATCGACGAATGATCGAGTTTTGCGAGTTGTTGGGCTTGTTTCGAAGCTTGATACAGCGTGCACTGTGTTCTGCGCGTAAAATGCAGTAATTTGGGCGCTTAAACGTCGAAATATCTCCAACGGGAAGGAAATTACGGTCATTTTTCGTCGATATCGACGAATGATCGAGTTTTGCGAGTTGTTGGGATTTTCTCGACGCTCGAGACAGCGCACACTGTGTTCTGCGCGTCAAATGCAGTAATTTGGGCGTTTAAACGTCGAAATATCTCCAACGGGACGGAAATTACGGCCATTTTTCGTCGAAATCGACGAATGATCGAGTTTTGCGAGTTGTTGGGCTTGTTTCGAAGATTCATACAGCGTGCACTGTGCTCTGCGCGTAAAATGCAGTAATTTGGGCGCTTAAACGTCGAAATATCTCCGACGGGACGGAAATTACGGTCATTTTTCGCCTAACTGGACGAATGATCGAGTTTTGCGAGTTGTTGGGCTTCTTCCGACGCTAGATACAGCGTGCACTGTCTTCTGCGCGTCAAATACAGTAATTTGGGCGTTTAAACGTCGAAATATCTCCAACGGGAAGGAAATTACGGTCATTTTTCGTCGAAATCGACGAATGATCGAGTTTTTCGAGTTGTTGGGCTTCTTCCGACGCTTGATACAGCGTGCACTGTCTTCTGCGCGTCAAATACAGTAATTTGGGCGTTTAAACGTCGAAATATCTCCAACGGGAAGGAAATTACGGTCATGTTTCGTCGAAATCGACGCATGATCGAGTTATTCGAGTTGTTGGGCTTTTCTCGACGCTTGAGGCAGCGCGCACTGTGTTCTGCGCGTAAAATGCAGTAATTTGGGCGCTTAAACGTCGAAATATCTCCAACGGGAAGGAAATTACGGTCATTTTTCGTCGAAATCGATGCATGATCGAGTTTTGCGAGTTGTTGGGCTTGTTTCGAAGCTTGATACAGCGTGCGCTGTGTTCTGCGCGTAAAATGCAGTAATTTGGGCGTTTACACGTCGAAATATCTCCAACGGGAAGGAAATTACGGTCATTTTTCGTTGAGATCGACGTATGATGGAGTTTTGCGAGTTGTTGGGCTTGTCTGTACTCTTGATACCGCGTGCACTGTGTTCTGCGCGTAAAATGCAGTAATTTGGGCGTTTAAACGTCGAAATACCTCCAACGGGAAGGAAATTACGGTCATTTTTCGTCGAAATCGACGCATGATCGAGTTATTCGAGTTGTTGGGCTTTTCTCGACGCTTGAGGCAGCGCGCACTGTGTTCTGCGCGTCAAATGCAGTAATTTGGGCGCTTAAACGTCGAAATATCTCCAACGGGAAGGAAATTACGGTCATTTTTCGTCGAAATCGACGTATGATGGAGTTTTGCGAGTTGTTGGGCTTGTCTGTACTCTTGATACCGCGTGCACTGTGTTCTGCGCGTAAAATGCAGTAATTTGGGCGTTTAAACGTCGAAATATCTCCAACGGGAAGGAAATTACGGTCATTTTTCGTCGATATCGACGAATGATCGAGTTTTGCGAGTTGTTGGGCTTGTTTCGAAGCTTGATACGGCGTGCACTGTGTTCTGCGCGTAAAATGCAGTAATTTGGGCGCTTAAACGTCGAAATATCTCCAACGGGAAGGAAATTACGGTCATTTTTCGTCGAAATCGGCTCATGATCGAGTTTTGCGAGTTGTTGGGCTTGTTTCGAAGCTTGATACAGCGTGCACTGTGTTCTGCGCGTAAAATGCAGTAATTTGGGCGTTTACACGTCGAAATATCTCCAACGGGAAGGAAATTACGGTCATTTTTCGTTGAGATCGACGTATGATGGAGTTTTGCGAGTTGTTGGGCTTGTCTGTACTCTTGATACCGCGTGCACTGTGTTCTGCGCGTAAAATGCAGTAATTTGGGCGTTTAAACGTCGAAATACCTCCAACGGGAAGGAAATTACGGTCATTTTTCGTCGAAATCGACGCATGATCGAGTTATTCGAGTTGTTGGGCTTTTCTCGACGCTTGAGGCAGCGCGCACTGTGTTCTGCGCGTAAAATGCAGTAATTTGGGCGTTTAAACGTCGAAATATCTCCAACGGGAAGGAAATTACGGTCATTTTTCGTCGATATCGACGAATGATCGAGTTTTGCGAGTTGTTGGGCTTGTTTCGAAGCTTGATACGGCGTGCACTGTGTTCTGCGCGTAAAATGCAGTAATTTGGGCGTTTACACGTCGAAATATCTCCAACGGGACGGAAATTACGGTCATTTTTCGTCGAAAACGACGCATGATCGAGTTATTCGAGTTGTTGGGCTTTTCTCGACGCTTGAGGCAGCGCGCACTGTGTTCTGCGCGTAAAATGCAGTAATTTGGGCGTTTAAACGACGAAATATCTCCAACGGGAAGGAAATTACGGTCATTTTTCGACGAAATCGACGAATGATCGATTTCTGCGAGTTGTTGGGCTTCTTTCGAAGCTTGATACAGCGTGCACTGTGTTTTGCGCGTAAAATGCAGTAATTTGGGCGCTTAAACGTCGAAATATCTCCAACGGGAAGGAAATTACGGTCATTTTTCGTCGAAATCGACGCATGATCGAGTTATTCGAGTTGTTGGGCTTTTCTCGACGCTTGAGGCAGCGCGCACTGTGTTCTGCGCGTAAAATGCAGTAATTTGGGCGCTTAAACGTCGAAATATCTCCAACGGGAAGGAAGTTACGGTCATTTTTCGTCGAAATCGATGCATGATCGAGTTTTGCGAGTTGTTGAGCTTGTCTGTACTCTTGATACCGTGTGCACTGTGTTCTGCGCGTCAAATACAGTAATTTGGGCGTTTAAACGTCGAAATATCTCCAACGGGAAGGAAATTACGGTCATTTTTCGACGAAATCGACGAATGATCGAGTTTTGCGAGTTGTTGGCTTCTTCCGACGCTTGATACAAGGTGCACTGTGTTCTGCGCGTAAAATGCAGTAATTTGGGCGTTTAAACGTCGAAATACCTCCAACGGGAAGGAAATTACAGTCATTTTTCGACGAATTCGACGAATGATCGAGTTTTGCGAGTTGTTGGGCTTCTTTCGACGCTTGATACCGTGTGCACTGTGTTATGCGCGTAAAATGCAGTAATTTGGGCATTTAAACGTCGCAATATCTCCAACGGGAAGGAAATTACGGTCATTTTTCGTCGAAATCGACGCATGATCGAGTTATGCGAGTTGTTGGGCTTTTCTCGACGCTTGAGATATCGCGCACTGTGTTCTGCGCGTAAAATGCAGCAATTTGGGCGTTTAAACGACGAAATATCTCCAACGGGAAGGAAATTACGGTCATTTTTCGTTGAGATCGACGTATGATGGAGTTTTGCGAGTTGTTGGGCTTCTTTCGACACTTGATACAGCGTGCACTGTGTTCTGCGCGTAAAATGCTGTAATTTGGGCGTTTAAACGTCGAAATATCTCCAACGGGAAGGAAATTACGGTCATTTTTCGTTGAGATCGACGTATGATGTAGTTTTGCGAGTTGTTGGAATTCTTTCGACACTTGATACAGCGTGCACTGTGTTCTGCGCGTAAAATGCAGTAATTTGGGTGTTTAAACGTCGAAATATCTCCAACGGGACGGAAATTACGGTCATTTTTCGTTGAGATCGACGTATGATGGAGTTTTGCGAGTTGTTGGGCTTGTCTGTAGTCCTGATACAGCGTGCACTGTGTTCTGCTCCTCAAATGCAGTAATTTGGGTGTTTAAACGTCGAAATATCTCCAACGGGAAGGAAATTACGGTCATTTTTCGACGAAATCGACGAATGATCGAGTTTTGCGTGTTGTTGATCTTCTTCCGACGCTTGATGCAGCGTTCACTGTGTTCTGCGCGTAAAATGCAGCAATTTGGGCGTTTAAACGTCGAAATATCTCCAACGGGACGGAAATTACGGTCATTTTTCGACGAAATCGACGAATGATCGATTTTTGCGAGTTGTTGGGCTTCTTTCGACACTTGATACAGCGTGCACTGTGTTCTGCGCGTAAAATGCTGTAATTTGGTCGTTTAAACGTCGAAATATCTCCAACGGGAAGGAAATTACGGTCCTTTTTCGTCGAAATCGAAGAATGATCGAGTTTTGCGAGTTGTTGGGCTTGTCTGTACTCTTGATACCGTGTGCACTGTGTTCTGCGCGTAAAATGCAGTAATTTGGGCGTTTACACGTCGAAATATCTCCAACGGGAGGGAAATTACGGTCATTTTTCGACGAAATCGACGAATGTTCGAGTTTTGCGAGTTGTTGGGCTACTTCCGACGCTTGATGCAGCGTGCACTGTGTTCTGCGCGTAAAATGCAGTAAATTGGGTGCTTAAACGTCGAAATATCTCCAACGGGAGGGAAATTACGGTCATTTTGCGACGAAATCGACGAATGATCGAGTTTTGCGAGTTGTTGGGCTTGTCTGTACTCTTGATACCGTGTGCACTGTGTTCTGCGCGTAAAATGCAGTAATTTGGCCATTTAAACGTCGCAATATCTCCAACGGGAAGGAAATTACGGTCATTTTTCGTCGAAATCGACGCATGATCGAGTTATGCGAGTTGTTGGGCTTTTCTCGACGCTTGAGATATCGCGCACTGTGTTCTGCGCGTAAAATGCAGCAATTTGGGCGTTTAAACGACGAAATATCTCCAACGGGAAGGAAATTACGGTCATTTTTCGTTGAGATCGACGTATGATGGAGTTTTGCGAGTTGTTGGGCTTCTTTCGACACTTGATACAGCGTGCACTGTGTTCTGCGCGTAAAATGCAGTAATTTGGGTGTTTAAACGTCGAAATATCTCCAACGGGACGGAAATTACGGTCATTTTTCGTTGAGATCGACGTATGATGGAGTTTTGCGAGTTGTTGGGCTTGTCTGTAGTCCTGATACAGCGTGCACTGTGTTCTGCGCGTAAAATGCAGTAATTTGGGCGTTTAAACGACGAAATATCTCCAACGGGAAGGAAATTACGGTCATTTTTCGTCGAAATCGACGCATGATCGAGTTATTCGAGTTGTTGGGCTTTTCTCGACGCTTGAGACAGCGCGCACTGTGTTCTGCGCGTAAAATGCTGTAATTTGGGCGTTTACACGTCGAAATATCTCCAACGGGAAGGAAATTACGGTCATTTTTCGTCGAAATCGACGCATGATCGAGTTATTCGAGTTGTTGGGCTTTTCTCGACGCTTGAGGCAGCGCGCACTGTGTTCTGCGCGTAAAATGCAGTAATTTGGGCGTTTAAACGACGAAATATCTCCAACGGGAAGGAAATTACGGTCATTTTTCGTTGAGATCGACGTATGATCGAGTTATGCGAGTTGTTGGGCTTTTCTCGTCGCTTGAGATATCGCGCACTGTGTTCTGCGCGTAAAATGCAGCAATTTGGGCGTTTAAACGACGAAATATCTCCAACGGGAAGGAAATTACGGTCATTTTTCGTTGAGATCGACGTATGATGGTGTTTTGCGAGTTGTTGGGCTTCTTTCGACACTTGATACAGCGTGCACTGTGTTCTGCGCGTAAAATGCTGTAATTTGGGCGTTTAAACGTCGAAATATCTCCAACGGGAAGGAAATTACGGTCATTTTTCGTTGAGATCGACGTATGATGGAGTTTTGCGAGTTGTTGGGCTTCTTTCGACACTTGATACAGCGTGCACTGTGTTCTGCGCGTAAAATGCAGTAATTTGGGTGTTTAAACGTCGAAATATCTCCAACGGGACGGAAATTACGGTCATTTTTCGTTGAGATCGACGTATGATGGAGTTTTGCGAGTTGTTGGGCTTGTCTGTACTCCTGATACAGCGTGCACTGTGTTCTGCGCGTCAAATGCAGTAATTTGGGCGTTTAAACGACGAAATATCTCCAACGGGACGGAAATTACAGTCATTTTTCGAAGAAATTGACGAATGATCGATTTTTGCGAGTTGTTGGGCTTCTTTCGACACTTGATACAGCGTGCACTGTGTTCTGCGCGTAAAATGCAGTAATTTGGGCGCTTAAACGTCGAAATATATCCAACGGGACGGAAATTACGGTCATTTTTCGTAGAATTCGACGAATGATCGAGTTTTGCGAGTTGTTGGGCTTCTTCCGACGCTTGATACAGCGTGCACTGTGTTCTGCACGTCAAATACAGTAATTTGGGCGGTTAAACGTCGAAATATCTCCAACGGGAAGGAAATTACGGTCATTTTTCTTCGAAATCGACGAATGATCGAGTTTTGCGAGTTGTTGGGCTTGTCTGTACTCCTGATACAGCGTGCACTGTGTTCTGCGCGTAAAATGCAGTAATTTGGGCGTTTACACGTCGAAATATCTCCAACGGGAAGGAAATTACGGTCATTTTTCGTCGAAATCGGCGCATGATCGAGTTTTGCGAGTTGTTGGGCTTGTTTCGAAGCTTGATACAGCGTGCACTGTGTTCTGCGCATAAAATGCAGTAATTTGGGTGTTTAAACGTCGAAATATCTCCAACGGGACGGAAATTACGGTCATTTTTCGACGAAATCGACGAATGATCGATTTTTGCGAGTTGTTGGACTTCTTTCGACACGTGACACAGCGTGCACTGTGTTCTGCGCGTAAAATGCTGTAATTTGGGCGGTTACACGTCGAAATATCTCCAACGGGAAGGAAATTACGGTCATTTTTCGTCGAAATCGACGCATGATCGAGTTATTCGAGTTGTTGGGCTTTTCTCGACGCTTGAGACAGCGCGCACTGTGTTCTGCGCGTAAAATGCAGTAATTTGTGCGTTTAAACGACGAAATATCTCCAACGGGAAGGAAATTACGGTGTCACGTCCCGCGCTCCGCGCGAGCCGTAACGAGAACAAGAAACCACTCTATACACAAATCTAAATAAACCTACCAATAACCGATTTGCAATTTGAAAAATCTATGGTTCAATATAATATAATATAAACCCAACCAGTATAAAATAAAACAAATAAATACGTAACAGAGGAAAATTTTTGGTGGCAGCGGTGGGATACGCTCCACAGAGGATTAAAGCTCTTACAAATATCAACTAGAAAATAAGTAGAAAATGTCGACCGCCCGAGATTCGCTAGGTGAAGATACGCTTTTGGCGTTGACGGAAAAATTGAAAGCGTGGGACGAAAATTTCCGTGTATTGACCGACATAAGCTCAAGACTAATTAAATTAGAAGATGACGTACGCCTAAGCAGACAAATGAACGAGACCGAAATACCCGTACCATCACCGATAACACCGCGAGAAACAAGATTGTCCGATAATTATCAGCCGATTAAATTAAAGGACGCGATTGAATCAGTACCAGTGTTCGACGGATACCGACCGTCTGTGTTCCAATTCTTGAGATCATGCGAGCGAGCGCGAAGTATGATTCCTAGGCATCAAGAGCCTCAGTTAGTAAAACTATTAATGAATAAACTTCGCGGACACGCGTTTCTCGCCGTAGAGGACCATGAGGTAGAGACCTTAAACGATTTCGGGAATAAATTAAAAGATATGTTTGGCCCAGGAAAAACCGTTAACGAATACAGGGGAGAGTTGGGAACGGTATTCCAACGACCAGGAGAAAATATATTAGATTACATCGACCGCGTCAGAAACCTCAGATTAGCTATAATTGATGGAGAAAGAAGTCAGTACGGTTCCATATCACAAGACGTTCAAGATACGATCGATTGGGACACGAGGGAGGCTTTCGTCAAGGGGCTCCCGAACGAAGTATATTTACGAGTAAAGTTATCAGAATACCAATCCTTAGAAGACGCGTATCGCCAAGCCGTAAAAGCAACGCGGGAACTAAAACAAGTAAACGACAGAATGCGATACCAACGTCCGACATTCTTGAGTAATAATAACCGAAACAATGCTCGTCCTTCTAATAACAATTACACCGGGAACAACCGAAACAACGTTAACTCTCCTAATAATAACTACACCAGGAACAACATCCAAGATCGAAGATCGGCACCTCCATCGCAGAATTTTTCGAATACTACGAGACAAAATATCACATGTAATTATTGTAAAAAACCCGGGCATTTAATGAAAGATTGTTACAAATTTAAAGCCCGAGTAGACGCCGGATTAATCGTACCCTATACCTCAAGACCATCGGGAAACCAGACACGTCCTTCGGGAGAATGGGGCGAGCCACGAAGGAACGATACGCCGAATCGCCCAAGAGTACAGGTTGCAACCAGGAGACCGGCGCCGACGGCAACAAACAGAACGAGGGCAGCCGCCCCCGCGAGATCGACTCCACCACCCATAACGAGAGCCAGAGGGAACGCAATGCCGACCGTAAGGTCGAACGAACAACCGTTAGATACTGTGGGGGAGTCATCCCACAACCAAACGAGGTCGCAAACGGAGAATCCGGAATCTCCAGACAAAAGAGAAAGAGTGAAGCACAAGCAACCGGCGAAGGAAAATCACCAAGAGTCGGACTCAGATTCGGACAACGACCTCTCCGGATTATTTCAATAAAGCCAAATAATTCTCCATGTACTCCAACCGCGCGAATAGTCTCCCCAGATTTAAAAACCAAGACGAGTTTATTACTGGACTCCGGATCAGAAATCAATATTATCAAGAAACCTGCCTTACCCGCTTCAGCAATCATCAACGAGCAAGAATCGATAGAAGTTCGAGGAATCACGGCAACGAGCCTGGTCACCCTAGGGCAGACGGTAATACAGGTTGCGGGCCATCCAGTTATTTTTCATGTAGTTGATGATTCATTGCTAATCGATCAAGACGGAATCCTAGGATCCGAATTTTTTGCAGGTTGTAAAGCTCGTTTAGATTATGAGGAAAAGCATATCAAATGGGGAAATATTTATATACCCTTCGACACTAGAGAAAAAATAATTATACCGAAGAGAAGTTCAGTAACATGTTCAATTAATATTGCGAATCCGGAAATAAACGAGGGATTTATTCCAAAAATCGAGCCAATTAAGGGAGTCTATTTTGGTAACGCAGTTGTGAGAAACTACAAGGGACGAGGTTACCTAAGGATAATAAATACCACATCAAGAGACTACGAATTTATCACTCCTACTATGGTAATCAAAGAATTCGAAAATACCACCTCGCTCCCTAGCATGACGTGCAACGTGATCTCGAAATCAAAGGAAAGCAGATTCGACGAAATAATCAAATTATTACGGCTCGAACACTTGAATAAAGAAGAGAGAAAAAATGTCGAGGAATTAATACAGAAGAATCAAGACAGATTTCATCTTCCAGGAGACACGCTGGAAGGAACAGAAATCCTAGAGCATCGAATAATTACGACGGACGAGGTACCAATAAATGTCAAACAATATCGTTATCCGCCTGCACATCGAGAAGAGATAAATCGCCAAATTCAAGAATTACTGGATACTGACGTCGTGGAACCATCGATATCTCCATACAATTCTCCGTTATGGATTGTGCCGAAAAAACCAGATTCACAGGGAAATAAACGATGGAGACTGGTTATCGATTATCGAAAGCTTAACGATAAAACGATTGGCGATGCTTATCCCCTACCTAACATCACGGAAATACTAGATCAATTGGGAAGTGCAAAATATTTTTCCACGTTTGACTTGGCGTCAGGCTTTCACCAGATCCGAATGGCACGAGAGGATGTCCACAAGACCGCATTTTCGACACCATACGGACATTTTCAATTTAAAAGAATGCCCTTTGGATTAAAAAATGCTCCAGCAACATTTCAACGTTTGATGAATTCAGTGCTATCAGGATTGCAAGGAATAGAGATGTTTGTCTATCTGGATGACATAGTGATTTATTCGAGGTCTCTCCAAGAACACGAAATCAAATTTAATAAATTAATGGAAAGACTGAGGAAAGCTAAATTGCGATTGCAACCCGATAAATGCGAATTTCTACGCCACGAAGTGAATTATTTGGGACATGTGATCAGTGAAAACGGAGTTAAACCAGACCCAAAGAAAATCGAGGCAGTACTAAATTTTCCACGACCAAAGAAAGCAAGAAACATCAAGCAATTTCTAGGATTAGCGGGATATTACCGGAGATTCATACCTAATTTTTCCAAAGTTGCAAAACCACTAACACAATTGTTAAAGAAGGACTTTCCCTTCAAGTGGCAGGAAACTCAAGAAAATGCATTCAACTCCCTAAAAACAACTCTCACGACAGAACCCATTCTACAATATCCGGATTTTTCCAAACCCTTTAATCTTACTACAGACGCATCAGGATACGCAATAAGCGGTGTACTGAGTCAAGGGCCAATCGGACAAGATTTACCAATCGCATATGCCTCAAGACTATTAAATTCCGCCGAACAAAACTACTCTACCATAGAAAAGGAGTGTCTGGCAATCGTTTATTGTACGATGCATTTCAGACCATACCTGTATGGTAGAAAGTTTACGATAATAACCGATCACAAACCGTTAGTATGGATGAATTCCATTAAAGATCCCACGTCGAGAATTTGGAAATGGAAGTTGAAATTGTCGGACTTTGAATTTGATATCCAATATAAAGAAGGTAGAGCGAACGCGAACGCGGATGCATTATCCCGAAATCCGCCAGAGATGTGCTTGCCAATCAGGAAACGAGAAGAAGATTCGCCAGATCGATATCCACCTCTAAAAAGATTTCAATTGGATACCTCAACCGAGGACTCTCCGATATTCGAGGCTGAGCCACGCGTATTATCGCATTACGATAAACAAGGAAAACCTTCTACTCGAAAGCATCTCACCATAGAAGAAACACCCGTAAAATATTTTGACGAAGCCCTAGCCGAGCTCGATCGAGAAAAAGAAAACACGGATACAACAAGCGAAGAAGAGCCCTCCACTGAAGATCCAGAACTAATTCAACAACGAGAAAAGGACACGAGACCTACGATAATCGCGGAACTAAGAATTTCAGAAACCCGAGACTCAATTACGAGAGTAAATGGCCATAGAGTAATATTTATAGATGTACATGGAAATCCGATAGATAAAGGAGCATTAGAAATGAAGGAAACGGGAAAATTGCCTCGTTACGAAGATTTAATGTTGGAAAAAGCAAGATTGAATTACGATTCCGGGAGATACATCGTATCCCTACCGATAAAAGAAAATAGAAATATTCCAATAACACCAGAAAATTTATTAAACTCGCTAAGATCTCTATTAGATGTAGTAAATGAAAAACAATTAACATCCTTTAGCATCAGTAAAGGAAATTTAGAAGAGATACCCTGGCGGCATACAATCAGAAAATTAAAAGAAATATTTATGGAAAAAACCTTAACCATCACCATTTGCACTGGGGAAGTAATTACCCCGCCAGTTGAAATACGAAATAACATAATAAGAGAAAAACACGAATCATCCGTAGCAGGACATAAAGGAGTAACGAAGACCTATCAAAGAATACGACAATGTTATTATTGGGAAAATATGAAGAAGGAAATCCAGGAATACGTAAGAACATGTAAAGAATGCCAATTGAAAAAGTTAACTAGAATAAAAACAAAGCAACCAATGGTACTCACTGATACGCCGGGCAGGGCTTTCGACAAAATTAGTATGGATATCGTCGGTCCATTACCAAAGACAGCAAAAGGAAATGAATACATATTAACAATTCAAGATTTATTAACAAAATATTCAATCGGGATTCCGATAGGAGGAATATCTTCAGCCGAGATAGCGGACGCTTTTATAAAACGATTTATTTGTCGTTTCGGGTCACCGAGAGCTATTCTTACCGATCAAGGAAAAAACTTTACATCCTCACTAATGAAGAAAATAGCAAAAAGATTCCGCATCAAGCAATATACCACGACGGCATATCATCCACAAAGTAACGGTTCAATCGAAAGATCTCACCACGTATTGATTGAATATCTCAAGTTATATATTGAAAATTCCAGAAATTGGGACGAATGGGTGGAATTAGCCATGTTTTCCTATAACACCTCTGTACACGAAGGAACGAAATTCTCTCCGCACGAATTAGTCTTTGGACACTTGGCCAGAGAACCCACTGGCGAAATAGTAATCGAAGAAAACATGGAACCAACTTATACGGAATATCTCAGAGACCTGTTCGATAAAATCAACACCGTGCAGCAAACAGCAAGAGAAAATTTGATAAAATCTAAACTAAGATCAAAAGAATATTACGACAGACGAATTAACCCTCAAAATTTCAAAATTGGAGATCTAGTATACCTACTAAAGGAACCTAGCAAAGGAAAGTTTTCCGATCAATACTCAGGACCGCATAAAGTGCTAGAAATCCTGCAGAACCAAAACGTCAAGATTGAAGTAAATGGGATTCCGCGAACAGTGCACTTAAATAAGTTAAAACTAGCGCATAATCGAAATAAACGATGAATAAAGTGATTGCAGTGGGCAACGTAGTGCAGTAGTGTATGTTGTGGTGCTGTTCGTCGAATAATACAGATAGCGAAAACCTAAAAGAAAAAAGGAAAATTATTATGTGTGCTTCAATTATCGTTTAAACATAAAACGTGTTAACTCAATGAATAATTAACTAGTGAAAGTGAAAGTTACCTTGTGAACAAGTAATCATCATACAAGAAGGTTTACGTGCAAAATAGGTTATGGATCCCTGTCTGCGGAACACCATGTACGACAGCCAGCTGAAAATAAACGAACAAGTTAACTTTAATAGCCTTAATGCAAAATACAACATTACTAAATGTTATAACAAAACTGCGGAAGCATGACACTGTTTGTCAAATAACACAGACAGCAGAAACCTGAAAAGGAAACGAAGATTATTACGAGTGTTCCAATTAATGTTTGAATGTAAAACGTGTTAGTTCAACGAATAACTGAAACAATGAAAGTGCAACTTACCTCGTGAACAATCAATCACCATACAAGGAAGTGTACAAACATGAATTTCGCAGACTAATAAGAAGAAATAAAATAGCTAATAAGTATAGAAAGTGGTTAGGAAATAATTAAGATAGATTAATTAAGAGTTAGTAATAAATATAACCGGAGTAAAAGGATATTTTATCATGTATTAATCTACATAGTATTGTTATATTATTATATCTACCATGTAGAAGCAGATTTTGTAATGCACAATAGCTGTCGCGCACACAATGCATTATACACATATTAAATTAAATAAATTAAACAGTACCTTTAAGGCCACAGATACAAGACAATTGAAGGCAACCGTAGTAAGTATCCAAGACATATCGAAGAATCGGATGATATTGTGGGAATGATCCAGGTGAGTGTCGCAGCATCGAAAGAGTAGAATCTGAAGAATCACAGACAATGTTAATCCAATAAATAAATTTTAGTCACTAATAAGGGAACTAATACACATCATACATAAAACAATAACAAATAGCAAGTACAAGCAATAATAAATTAATAGGGAAAATAAGAAAGGTCAATAAACACAGAAATAGGTTAGAAATTAATCAAGATAGACTAACTAAATGTTAACAAGACATGACTGAACTCGGTACAAAGGAATAAAGTTATGCTACACGAAAATTACTGGTAACACAATACACAAAGCATTAACTAAATTAAATGAGGGTTATATAAATGCAAGTCACGACTATTACATTAAAGTAGCACGCGGTATTTCCACACACAATACCATGAAATACAAAACAATATTACAAAACACTACTAAATAAAATCATAATGATTAATAATTAATTAGCTATTTCGACAACACACTACTGTTAACATTAAACCAACGCCACACCAAAGATACACGCGAGCGACCATGTTGGAAAATTCGTCGCGCGCACCCCACACATACACACCTCACACGTATAATAGCCAATACAATGTAATACAGCATCATAATAGCAATGTTAGGTACTAATAAAAAAAAAAAAAGAGAGAGAGAGATAAGGAAAATATATATATTAAATAACGACTAACATAATCATAACACAATATATATATTATGTTATATACAGGGATACAGTATTCGTACAAAAACAATTTTTTTTAATTTATATATATATTAACTGTTTTACATGTATGCAAGAAGGGGCGACGAGTTCATCAACCCTGACATGGAGGACCCAGATGGGTCCGTTCCCGCATTCGATGTGGAGGCGACGGAGGATGTTCAATCTTGCCTCTGTGTCCGGTTGATACGCCCCGTCTACCATTTCAATGACGGCTATCTTTGTCAATACTGTTTCGACAACTTAGATCCAGACGACCAGTACCTATGTGACGAGCCGCCCACTCATTTCCTATGCGGAATACCTGCAAGAACACATATAAAATACTGTCGTATGTGCGATATAAACCTTTTAGCGGACGTACAACCCGCTATATCATGCATCCCACGCATGATCGTTTACAATAATCTGACTCACCTTGAAAGATACTTTTTAGTTCAAGGACTAGCATTCCGCACGGTAGAACCATAAAGTACTTGTATGCTACGCACAAAACCAAATACTTATGCTATCCACCTGTAAACAAACAACATTTATAACTATGCATGTAATTTTACTTATGTTTGCCAATATATAAACACGCATGTTGTAAAGTGGGTGATGTTTATAACACTCACTTCCATTGATAATGCGAATGACTCATATTTACCATTACACGCACATATATATATATTCAAAAACAAGCTACATTTGTTATACCGACTCTATTGATAATATATACATATATATTTATAACGATAAAACAAATCTCATTACTTACCAATACGTATGCATATATGTATATAATTATAACTCAAGTAGCTTTCATAATATTTATTTTCACTGATAACATATACGTAAAACCCAAAATAAAACATATATATATAAATATAAAAAATTTTTCTCCTTTTTATGTATATTAATAATAATAAAAGGTTATTCTTATTTCTAATAAACTCGACAGTAAGAAACGATTTAATAAATTGTTAATAGGAAGATGAATCACCTGGTCATCGTACTTACCCTCATCAAAATAACACATGGCTCTGATCGCAGGAGAAACGGTCCACATAGTCAAATGCATTCCGGTACAAGTAAAGATACGACATACAACAGAATGCTACTCGGAGCTACCCGTTTGGCAAGGGAATCGCACCGCATTTCTAACGCCAAAAACACACATCATAACGCAACACGGAAACCATAGAGAATGTAGCGCAGTACTACCTACATTATACAACATCGACGGACTCTGGCACAAATTCGTACCAAAACCCATGGAAGCAATCGCACCACAAGAACTCCGCCCGGACGTGCGCCAAACGTGGCGATATTCAGCATCATCGTCATTGGCCACGAGCGGAATATATACCCAAAAGGACCTGGACGCACTACGGGACCACGTCATGTTCCCGGCAGAAAAAACTGCAGTCTTGAACACATTGGCCAGAGGAGCGACAGGAAAAACAATCGTCCCTGGAACAGTAAACATCCTGGGAATGATGGACGAAAACACATTGACGACAATAGCGAAAAATACCGTATCAAGCTTATGGACTGGTTTCATGGAATTCGGAACTGTCAGTGCAGCAATATTTGGAATACTCATAATATTTAAATCAATCAAGACCATAATAGATATAGCCATACACGGATACCAGTTACGTGAAACTTACGGATGTGGAAACGCCCTATTAGGAGCAATATGTGGCTCAGTCACCCACCTGCTATTATACCTCAAAAGAAGACGAAATATCGACGATCAAACAACACAACCTCAAGGGATATCGATAACACCGGTAGTAACTCAACAGCCAACGACATCTACATCCGCCATAAACGAGCTCAGAGACACCATCAGTCAAATTTCCTTTGGAAATTTGAACTCCAAGGGCGGGGGTGTCACGTCCCGCGCTCCGCGCGAGCCGTAACGAGAACAAGAAACCACTCTATACACAAATCTAAATAAACCTACCAATAACCGATTTGCAATTTGAAAAATCTATGGTTCAATATAATATAATATAAACCCAACCAGTATAAAATAAAACAAATAAATACGTAACAACGGTCATTTTTCGTTGAGATCGACGTATGATGGAGTTTTGCGAGTTGTTGGGCTTGTCTGTACTCTTGATACCGCGTGCACTGTGTTCTGCGCGTCAAATGCAGTAATTTGGGCGTTTAAACGTCGAAGTATCTCCAACGGGACGGAAATTACAGTCATTTTTCGAAGAAATCGACGAATGATCGATTTCTGCGAGTTGTTGGGCTTCTTTCGAAGCTTGATACAGCGTGCACTGTGTTTTGCGCGTAAAATGCAGTAATTTGGGCGCTTAAACGTCGAAATATCTCCAACGGGAAGGAAATTACGGTCATTTTTCGTCGAAATCGACGTATGATCGAGTTTTGCGAGTTGTTGGGCTTGTTTCGAAGATTGATACAGCGTGCACTGTGTTCTGCGCGTAAAATGCAGTAATTTGGGCGCTTAAACGTTGAAATATCTCCAACGGGACGGAAATTACGGTCATTTTTCGTCGAAATCGACGAATGATCGAGTTTTGCGAGTTGTTGGGCTTGTTTCGAAACTTTATACAGCGTGCACTGTGTTCTGCGCGTAAAATGCAGTAATGTGGGCGCTTAAACGTCGAAATATCTCCAACGGGAAGGAAATTACGGTCATTTTTCGTCGAAATCGACGAATGATCGAGTTTTGCGAGTTTTTGGGCTTGTCGGTACTCTTGATCCCGTGTGCACTGTGTTCTGCGCGTCAAATGCAGTAATTTGGGCGCTTAAACGTCGAAATATCTCCAACGGGAAGGAAATTACGGTCATTTTTCGTCGATATCGACGAATGATCGAGTTTTGCGAGTTGTTGGGCTTGTCTGTACTCTTGATACCGTGTGCACTGTGTTCTGCGCGTCAAATGCAGTAATTTGGGCGCTTAAACGTCGAAATATCTCCAACGGGAAGGACATTACGGTCATTTTTCGTCGAAATCGACGAATGATCGAGTTTTGCGAGTTGTTGGGCTTGTTTCGAAACTTTATACAGCGTGCACTGTGTTCTGCGCGTAAAATGCAGTAATTTGGGCGCTTAAACGTCGAAATATCTCCAACGGGACGGAAATTTCGGTCATTTTCCGTCGAATTCGACGAATGAACGAGTTTTGCGAGTTGTTGGGCTTCTTCCGACGCTCGATACAGCGTGCACTGTGTTCTGCGCGTAAAATGCAGTAATTTGGGCGCTTAAACGTCGAAATATCTCCAACGGGAAGGAAATTGCGGTCCTTTTTCGACGAAATCGACGAATGATCGAGTTTTGCGAGTTGTTGGGCTTCTTCCGACGCTCGAGACAGCGTGCACTGTGTTCTGCGCGTAAAATGCAGTAATTGGGGCGCTTAAACGTCGAAATATCTCCAACGGGACGGAAATTACGGTCATTTTTCGTCGAAATCGACAAATGATCGAGTTTTGCGAGTTGTTGGGATTTTCTCGACGCTCGAGACAGCGCACACTGTGTTCTGCGCGTAAAATGCAGTAATTTGGGCGTTTAAACGTCGAAATATCTCCAACGGGAAGGAAATTACGGTCATTTTTCGTCGAAATCGACGAATGATCGAGTTTTGCGAGTTGTTGGGCTTGTCTGTACTCTTGATACCGTGTGCACTGTGTTCTGCGCGTCAAATGCAGTAATTTGGGCGTTTAAACGTCGAAATATCTCCAACGGGACGGAAATGACGGTCATTTTTCGTCGAAATCGACGAATGATCGAGTTTTGCGAGTTGTTGGGCTTGTTTCGAAGCTTGATACAGCGTGCACTGTGTTCTGCGCGTAAAATGCAGTAATTTGGGCGCTTAAACGTCGAAATATCTCCAACGGGAAGGAAATTACGGTCATTTTTCGTCGAAATCGACGAATGATCGAGTTTTGCGAGTTTTTGGGCTTGTCTGTACTCTTGATACCGTGTGCACTGTGTTCTGCGCGTCAAATGCAGTAATTTGGGCGCTTAAACGTCGAAATATCTCCAACGGGACGGAAATTTCGGTCATTTTCCGTCGAATTCGACGAATGAACGAGTTTTGCGAGTTGTTGGGCTTCTTCCGACGCTCGATACAGCGTGCACTGTGTTCTGCGCGTAAACTGCAGTAATTTGGGCGCTTAAACGTCGAAATATCTCCAACGGGAAGGAAATTGCGGTCCTTTTTCGACGAAATCGACGAATGATCGAGTTTTGCGAGTTGTTGGGCTTCTTCCGACGCTCGAGACAGCGTGCACTGTGTTCTGCGCGTAAAATGCAGTAATTGGGGCGCTTAAACGTCGAAATATCTCCAACGGGACGGAAATTACGGTCATTTTTCGTCGAAATCGACAAATGATCGAGTTTTGCGAGTTGTTGGGATTTTGTCGACGCTCGAGACAGCGTGCACTGTGTTCTGCGCGTAAAATGCAGTAATTTGGGCGCTTAAACGTCGAAATATCTCCAACGGGAAGGAAATTACGGTCTTTTTTCGTCGAAATCGACGAATGATCGAGTTTTGCGAGTTTTTGGGCTTGTCTGTACTCTTGATACCGTGTGCACTGTGTTCTGCGCGTCAAATGCAGTAATTTGGGCGCTTAAACGTCGAAATATCTCCAACGGGAAGGAAATTACGGTCATTTTTCGTCGATATCGACGAATGATCGAGTTTTGCGAGTTGTTAGGATTTTCTCGACGCTCGAGACAGCGCACACTGTGTTCTGCGCGTCAAATGCAGTAATTTGGGCGTTTAAACGTCGAAATATCTCCGACGGGACGGAAATTACGGTCATTTTTCGCCTAACTGGACGAATGATCGAGTTTTGCGAGTTGTTGGGCTTGTTTCGAAGATTGATACAGCGTGCACTGTGTTCTGCGCGTAAAATGCAGTAATTTGGGCGCTTAAACGTTGAAATATCTCCAACGGGACGGAAATTACGGTCATTTTTCGTCGAAATCGACGAATGATCGAGTTTTGCGAGTTGTTGGGCTTGTTTCGAAGCTTGATACAGCGTGCACTGTGTTCTGCGTGTAAAATGGAGTAATTTGGGCGCTTAAACGTCGAAATATCTCCGACGGGACGGAAATTACGGTCATTTTTCGCCTAACTGGACGAATGATCGAGTTTTGATAGTTGTTGGGCTTGTTTCGAAGGTTGATACAGCGTGCACTGTGCTCTGCGCGTAAAATGCAGTAATTTGAGCGCTTAAACGTCGAAATATCTCCGACGGGACGGAAATTACGGTCATTTTTCGCCTAACTGGACGAATGATCGAGTTTTGCGAGTTGTTGGGCTTGTTTCGAAGATTGATACAGCGTGCACTGTGTTCTGCGCGCAAAATGCAGTAATTTGGGCGCTTAAACGTTGAAATATCTCCAACGGGACGGAAATTACGGTCATTTTTCGTCGAAATCGACGAATGATCGAGTTTTGCGAGTTGTTGGGCTTGTTTCGAAGCTTGATACAGCGTGCACTGTGTTCTGCGCGTAAAATGCAGTAATTTGGGCGCTTAAACGTCGAAATATCTCCAACGGGAAGGAAATTACGGTCATTTTTCGTCGAAATCGACGAATGATCGAGTTTCGCGAGTTGTTGGGATTTTCTCGACGCTCGAGACAGCGCACACTGTGTTCTGCGCGTAAAATGCAGTAATTTGGGCGTTTAAACGTCGAAATATCTCCAACGGGAAGGAAATTACGGTCATTTTTCGTCGAAATCGACGAATGATCGAGTTTTGCGCGTTGTTGGGCTTGTTTCGAAGATTGATACAGCGTGCACTGTGTTCTGCGCGTAAAGTGCAGTAATTTGGGCGCTTAAACGTCGAAATATCTCCAACGGGACGGAAATTACGGTCATTTTTCGTCGAAATCGACGAATGATCGAGTTTTGCGAGTTGTTGGGCTTGTTTCGAAGCTTGATACAGCGTGCACTGTGTTCGGCGCGTCAAATGCAGTAATTTGGGCGCTTAAACGTCGAAATATCTCCAACGGGAAGGAAATTACGGTCATTTTTCTTCGAAATCGACGAATGATCGAGTTTTGCGAGTTGTTGGGCTTGTTGCGAAGATTGATACAGCGTGCACTGTGTTCTGCGCGTAAAATGCAGTAATTTGGGCGCTTAAACGTCGAAATATCTCCAACGGGACGGAAATTACGGTCATTTTTCGTCGAAATCGACGAATGATAGAGTTTTGCAAGTTGTTCGGCTTGTTTCGAAGCTTGATACAGCGTGCACTGTGTTCTGCGCGTAAAATGCAGTAATTTGGGCGCTTAAACGTCGCAATATCTCCAACGGGAAGGAAATTACGGCCATTTTTCGTCGAAATCGACGAATGATCGAGTTTTGCGAGTTGTTGGGCTTGTTTCGAAGCTTGATACAGCGTGCACTGTGTTCTGCGCGTAAAATGCAGTAATTTGGGCGCTTAAACGTCGAAATATCTCCAACGGGAAGGAAATTACGGTCATTTTTCGTCGATATCGACGAATGATCGAGTTTTGCGAGTTGTTGGGATTTTCTCGACGCTCGAGACAGCGCACACTGTGTTCTGCGCGTCAAATGCAGTAATTTGGGCGTTTAAACGTCGAAATATCTCCAACGGGACGGAAATTACGGCCATTTTTCGTCGAAATCGACGAATGATCGAGTTTTGCGAGTTGTTGGGCTTGTTTCGAAGATTCATACAGCGTGCACTGTGCTCTGCGCGTAAAATGCAGTAATTTGGGCGCTTAAACGTCGAAATATCTCCGACGGGACGGAAATTACGGTCATTTTTCGCCTAACTGGACGAATGATCGAGTTTTGCGCGTTGTTGGGCTTGTTTCGAAGATTGATACGGCGTGCACTGTGTTCTTCGCGTAAAATGCAGTAACTTGGGCGCTTAAACGTCGAAATATCTCCAACGGGAAGGAAATTGCGGTCCTTTTTCGACGAAATCGACGAATGATCGAGTTTTGCGAGTTGTTCGGCTTGTTTCGAAGCTTGATACAGCGTGCACTGTGTTCTGCGCGTAAAATGCAGTAATTTGGGCGCTTAAACGTCGCAATATCTCCAACGGGAAGGAAATTACGGCCATTTTTCGTCGAAATCGACGAATGATCGAGTTTTGCGAGTTGTTGGGCTTGTTTCGAAGCTTGATACAGCGTGCACTGTGTTCTGCGCGTAAAATGCAGTAATTTGGGCGCTTAAACGTCGAAATATCTCCAACGGGAAGGAAATTACGGTCATTTTTCGTCGATATCGACGAATGATCGAGTTTTGCGAGTTGTTGGGATTTTCTCGACGCTCGAGACAGCGCACACTGTGTTCTGCGCGTCAAATGCAGTAATTTGGGCGTTTAAACGTCGAAATATCTCCAACGGGACGGAAATTACGGTCATTTTTCGTCGAAATCGACGAATGATCGAGTTTTGCGAGTTGTTGGGCTTGTTTCGAAGATTGATACAGCGTGCACTGTGTTCGGCGCGTAAAATGCAGTAATTTGGGCGTTTAAACGTCGAAATATCTCCAACGGGAAGGAAATTGCGGTCCTTTTTCGACGAAATCGACGAATGATCGAGTTTTGCGAGTTGTTGGGCTTCTTCCGACGCTCGATACGGCGTGCACTGTGTTCTGCGCGTAAAATGCAGTAATATGGGCGTTTAAACGTCGAAATATCTCCAACGGGAAGGAAATTACGGTCATTTTTCGTCGAAATCGACGAATGATCGAGTTTTGCGAGTTGTTGGGCTTGTTTCGAAACTTTATACAGCGTGCACTGTGTTCTGCGCGTAAAATGCAGTAATTTGGGCGCTTAAACGTCGAAATATCTCCAACGGGACGGAAATTTCGGTCATTTTCCGTCGAATTCGACGAATGATCGAGTTTTGCGAGTTGTTGGGCTTCTTCCGACGCTCGATACAGCGTGCACTGTGTTCTGCGCGTAAAATGCAGTAATTTGGGCGTTTGAACGTCGAAATATCTCCAACGGGAAGGAAATTACAGTCATTTTTCGTCGAAATCGACGAATGATCGAGTTTTGCGAGTTTTTGGGCTTGTCTGTACTCTTGATACCGTGTGCACTGTGTTCTGCGCGTCAAGTGCAGTAATGTGGGCGCTTAAACGTCGAAATATCTCCAACGGGAAGGAAATTACGGTCATTTTTCGTCGATATCGACGAATGATCGAGTTTTGCGAGTTGTTGGGATTTCCTCGACGCTCGAGACAGCGCACACTGTGTTCTGCGCGTCAAATGCAGTAATTTGGGCGTTTAAACGTCGAAATATCTCCAACGGGACGGAAATTACGGCCATTTTTCGTCGAAATCGACGAATGATCGAGTTTTGCGAGTTGTTGGGCTTGTTTCGAAGCTTGAGACAGCGTGCACTGTGTTCTGCGCGTAAAATGCAGTAATTTGGGCGCTTAAACGTCGAAATATCTCCGACGGGACGGAAATTACGGTCATTTTTCGCCTAACTGGACGAATGATCGAGTTTTGCGAGTTGTTGGGCTTGTTTCGAAGATTGATACAGCGTGCACTGTGTTCTGCGCGTAAAATGCAGTAATTTGGGCGCTTAAACGTTGAAATATCTCCAACGGGACGGAAATTACGGTCATTTTTCGTCGAAATCGACGAATGATTGAGTTTTGCGAGTTGTTGGGCTTGTTTCGAAGCTTGATACAGCGTGCACTGTGTTCTGCGCGTAAAATGCAGTAATTTGGGCGCTTAAACGTCGAAATATCTCCAACGGGAAGGAAATTACGGTCATTTTTCGTCGAAATCGACGAATGATCGAGTTTTGCGAGTTGTTGGGATTTTCTCGACGCTCGAGACAGCGCACACTGTGTTCTGCGCGTAAAATGCAGTAATTTGGGCGTTTAAACGTCGACATATCTCCAACGGGACGGAAATTTCGGTCATTTTTCGACGAAATCGACGAATGATCGAGTTTTGCGAGTTGTTGGGCTTGTCTGTACTCTTGATACCGTGTGCACTGTGTTCTGCGCGTAAAATGAGTAATTTGGGCGTTTAAACGTCGAAATATCTCCAACGGGACGGAAATTACGGTCATTTTTCGTCGAAATCGACAAATGATCGAGTTTTGCGAGTTGTTGGGCTTGTTTCGAAGCTTGATACAGCGTGCACTGTGTTCTGCGCGTAAAATGCAGTAATTTGGGCGCTTAAACGTCGAAATATCTCCAACGGGATGGAAATTACGGTCATTTTTCGTCGAAATCGACGAATGATCGAGTTTTGCGAGTTGTTGGGCTTCTTCCGACGCTCGATACAGCGTGCACTGTGTTCTGCGCGTAAAATGCAGTAATTTGGGCGCTTAAACGTCGAAATATCTCCAACGGGAAGGAAATTGCGGTCCTTTTTCGACGAAATCGACGAATGATCGAGTTTTGCGAGTTGTTGGGCTTCTTCCGACGCTCGATACAGCGTGCACTGTGTTCTGCGCGTAAAATGCAGTAATTTGGGCGCTTAAACGTCGAAATATCTCCAACGGGACGGAAATTACGGTCATTTTTCTTCGAAATCGACGAATGATCGAGTTTTGCGAGTTGTTGGGCTTGTTTCGAAGCTTGATACAGCGTGCACTGTGTTCTGCGCGTAAAATGCAGTAATTTGGGCGCTTAAACGTCGAAATATCTCCAACGGGAAGGAAATTACGGTCATTTTTCGTCGAAATCGACGAATGATCGAGTTTTGCGAGTTTTTGGGCTTGTCTGTACTCTTGATACCGTGTGCACTGTGTTCTGCGCGTCAAATGCAGTAATTTGGGCGCTTAAACGTCGAAATATCTCCAACGGGAAGGAAATTACGGTCATTTTTCGTCGATATCGACGAATGATCGAGTTTTTCGAGTTGTTGGGCTTCTTCCGGCGCTCGATACAGCGTGCACTGTGTTCTGCGCGTAAAATGCAGTAATTTGGGCGCTTAAACGTCGAAATATCTCCAACGGGAAGGAAATTGCGGTCCTTTTTCGACGAAATCGACGAATGATCGAGTTTTGCGAGTTGTTGGTCTTCTTCCGACGCTCGATACAGCGTGCACTGTGTTCTGCGCGTAAAATGCAGTAATTTGGGCGCTTAAACGTCGAAATATCTCCAACGGGACGGAAATTACGGTCATTTTTCGTCGAAATCGACGAATGATCGAGTTTTGCGAGTTGTTGGGCTTGTTTCGAAGCTTGATACAGCGTGCACTGTGTTCTGCGCGTAAAATGCAGTAATTTGGGCGCTTAAACGTCGAAATATCTCCAACGGGAAGGAAATTACGGTCATTTTTCGTCGATATCGACGAATGATCGAGTTTTGCGAGTTGTTGGGATTTTCTCGACGCTCGAGACAGCGCACACTGTGTTCTGCGCGTCAAATGCAGTAATTTGGGCGTTTAAACGTCGAAATATCTCCAACGGGACGGAAATTACGGCCATTTTTCGTCGAAATCGACGAATGATCGAGTTTTGCGAGTTGTTGGGCTTGTTTCGAAGATTGATACAGCGTGCACTGTGCTCTGCGCGTAAAATGCAGTAATATGGGCGCTTAAACGTCGATATATCTCCAACGGGACGGAAATTACGGTCATTTTTCGTCCAAATCGACGAATGATCGAGTTTTGCGAGTTTTTGGGCTTGTCTGTACTCTTGATACCGTGTGCACTGTGTTCTGCGCGTCAAGTGCAGTAATGTGGGCGCTTAAACGTCGAAATATCTCCAACGGGAAGGAAATTACGGTCATTTTTCGTCGATATCGACGAATGATCGAGTTTTGCGAGTTGTTGGGATTTTCTCGACGCTCGAGACAGCGCACACTGTGTTCTGCGCGTCAAATGCAGTAATTTGGGCGTTTAAACGTCGAAATATCTCCAACGGGACGGAAATTACGGCCATTTTTCGTCGAAATCGACGAATGATCGAGTTTTGCGAGTTGGTGGGCTTGTTTCGAAGCTTGAGACAGCGTGCACTGTGTTCTGCGCGTAAAATGCAGTAATTTGGGCGCTTAAACGTCGAAATATCTCCGACGGGACGGAAATTACGGTCATTTTTCGCCTAACTGGACGAATGATCGAGTTTTGCGAGTTGTTGGGCTTGTTTCGAAGATTGATACAGCGTGCACTGTGTTCTGCGCGTAAAATGCAGTAATTTGGGCGCTTAAACGTTGAAATATCTCCAACGGGACGGAAATTACGGTCATTTTTCGTCGAAATCGACGAATGATTGAGTTTTGCGAGTTGTTGGGCTTGTTTCGAAGCTTGATACAGCGTGCACTGTGTTCTGCGCGTAAAATGCAGTAATTTGGGCGCTTAAACGTCGAAATATCTCCAACGGGAAGGAAATTACGGTCATTTTTCGTCGAAATCGACGAATGATCGAGTTTTGCGAGTTGTTGGGATTTTCTCGACGCTCGAGACAGCGCACACTGTGTTCTGCGCGTAAAATGCAGTAATTTGGGCGTTTAAACGTCGACATATCTCCAACGGGACGGAAATTTCGGTCATTTTTCGACGAAATCGACGAATGATCGAGTTTTGCGAGTTGTTGGGCTTGTCTCTACTCTTGATACCGTGTGCACTGTGTTCTGCGCGTAAAATGAGTAATTTGGGCGTTTAAACGTCGAAATATCTCCAACGGGACGGAAATTACGGTCATTTTTCGTCGAAATCGACAAATGATCGAGTTTTGCGAGTTGTTGGGCTTGTTTCGAAGCTTGATACAGCGTGCACTGTGTTCTGCGCGTAAAATGCAGTAATTTGGGCGCTTAAACGTCGAAATATCTCCAACGGGATGGAAATTACGGTCATTTTTCGTCGAAATCGACGAATGATCGAGTTTTGCGAGTTGTTGGGCTTCTTCCGACGCTCGATACAGCGTGCACTGTGTTCTGCGCGTAAAATGCAGTAATTTGGGCGCTTAAACGTCGAAATATCTCCAACGGGAAGGAAATTGCGGTCCTTTTTCGACGAAATCGACGAATGATCGAGTTTTGCGAGTTGTTGGGCTTCTTCCGAGGCTCGATACAGCGTGCACTGTGTTCTGCGCGTAAAATGCAGTAATTTGGGCGCTTAAACGTCGAAATATCTCCAACGGGACGGAAATTACGGTCATTTTTCTTCGAAATCGACGAATGATCGAGTTTTGCGAGTTGTTGGGCTTGTTTCGAAGCTTGATACAGCGTGCACTGTGTTCTGCGCGTAAAATGCAGTAATTTGGGCGCTTAAACGTCGAAATATCTCCAACGGGAAGGAAATTACGGTCATTTTTCGTCGAAATCGACGAATGATCGAGTTTTGCGAGTTTTTGGGCTTGTCTGTACTCTTGATACCGTGTGCACTGTGTTCTGCGCGTCAAATGCAGTAATTTGGGCGCTTAAACGTCGAAATATCTCCAACGGGAAGGAAATTACGGTCATTTTTCGTCGATATCGACGAATGATCGAGTTTTTCGAGTTGTTGGGCTTCTTCCGGCGCTCGATACAGCGTGCACTGTGTTCTGCGCGTAAAATGCAGTAATTTGGGCGCTTAAACGTCGAAATATCTCCAACGGGAAGGAAATTGCGGTCCTTTTTCGACGAAATCGACGAATGATCGAGTTTTGCGAGTTGTTGGTCTTCTTCCGACGCTCGATACAGCGTGCACTGTGTTCTGCGCGTAAAATGCAGTAATTTGGGCGCTTAAACGTCGAAATATCTCCAACGGGACGGAAATTACGGTCATTTTTCGTCGAAATCGACGAATGATCGAGTTTTGCGAGTTGTTGGGCTTGTTTCGAAGCTTGATACAGCGTGCACTGTGTTCTGCGCGTAAAATGCAGTAATTTGGGCGCTTAAACGTCGAAATATCTCCAACGGGAAGGAAATTACGGTCATTTTTCGTCGAAATCGACGAATGATCGAGTTTTGCGAGTTGTTGGGATTTTCTCGACGCTCGAGACAGCGCACACTGTGTTCTGCGCGTAAAATGCAGTAATTTGGGCGTTTAAACGTCGACATATCTCCAACGGGACGGAAATTTCGGTCATTTTTCGACGAAATCGACGAATGATCGAGTTTTGCCAGTTGTTGGGCTTGTCTGTACTCTTGATACCGTGTGCACTGTGTTCTGCGCGTAAAATGAGTAATTTGGGCGTTTAAACGTCGAAATATCTCCAACGGGACGGAAATTACGGTCATTTTTCGTCGAAATCGACGAATGATCGAGTTTTGCGAGTTGTTGGGCTTGTTTCGAAGCTTGATACAGCGTGCACTGTGTTCTGCGCGTAAAATGCAGTAATTTGGGCGCTTAAACGTCGAAATATCTCCAACGGGAAGGAAATTACGGTCATTTTTCGTCGAAATCGACGAATGATCGAGTTTTGCGAGTTGTTGGGCTTCTTCCGACGCTCGATACAGCGTGCACTGTGTTCTGCGCGTAAAATGCAGTAATTTGGGCGCTTAAACGTCGAAATATCTCCAACGGGAAGGAAATTGCGGTCCTTTTTCGACGAAATCGACGAATGATCGAGTTTTGCGAGTTGTTGGGCTTCTTCCGACGCTCGATACAGCGTGCACTGTGTTCTGCGCGTAAAATGCAGTAATTTGGGCGCTTAAACGTCGAAATATCTCCAACGGGACGGAAATTACGGTCATTTTCCTTCGAAATCGACGAATGATCGAGTTTTGCGAGTTGTTGGGCTTGTTTCGAAGCTTGATACAGCGTGCACTGTGTTCTGCGCGTAAAATGCAGTAATTTGGGCGCTTAAACGTCGAAATATCTCCAACGGGAAGGAAATTACGGTCATTTTTCGTCGAAATCGACGAATGATCGAGTTTTGCGAGTTTTTGGGCTTGTCTGTACTCTTGATACCGTGTGCACTGTGTTCTGCGCGTCAAATGCAGTAATTTGGGCGCTTAACCGTCGAAATATCTCCAACGGGAAGGAAATTACGGTCATTTTTCGTCGATATCGACGAATGATCGAGTTTTCCGAGTTGTTGGGCTTCTTCCGGCGCTCGATACAGCGTGCACTGTGTTCTGCGCGTAAAATGCAGTAATTTGGGCGCTTAAACGTCGAAATATCTCCAACGGGAAGGAAATTGCGGTCCTTTTTCGACGAAATCGACGAATGATCGAGTTTTGCGAGTTGTTGGGCTTCTTCCGACGCTCGATACAGCGTGCACTGTGTTCTGCGCGTAAAATGCAGTAATTTGGGCGCTTAAACGTCGAAATATCTCCAACGGGACGGAAATTACGGTCATTTTTCGTCGATATCGACGAATGATCGAGTTTTGCGAGTTGTTGGGATTTTCTCGACGCTCGAGACAGCGCACACTGTGTTCTGCGCGTCAAATGCAGTAATTTGGGCGTTTAAACGTCGAAATATCTCCAACGGGACGGAAATTACGGCCATTTTTCGTCGAAATCGACGAATGATCGAGTTTTGCGAGTTGTTGGGCTTGTTTCGAAGCTTGAGACAGCGTGCACTGTGTTCTGCGCGTAAAATGCAGTAATTTGGGCGCTTAAACGTCGAAATATCTCCGACGGGACGGAAATTACGGTCATTTTTCGCCTAACTGGACGAATGATCGAGTTTTGCGAGTTGTTGGGCTTGTTTCGAAGATTGATACAGCGTGCACTGTGTTCTGCGCGTAAAATGCAGTAATTTGGGCGCTTAAACGTTGAAATATCTCCAACGGGACGGAAATTACGGTCATTTTTCGTCGAAATCGACGAATGATTGAGTTTTGCGAGTTGTTGGGCTTGTTTCGAAGCTTGATACAGCGTGCACTGTGTTCTGCGCGTAAAATGCAGTAATTTGGGCGCTTAAACGTCGAAATATCTCCAACGGGAAGGAAATTACGGTCATTTTTCGTCGAAATCGACGAATGATCGAGTTTTGCGAGTTGTTGGGCTTGTTTCGAAGCTTGATACAGCGTGCACTGTGTTCTGCGCGTAAAATGCAGTAATTTGGGCGCTTAAACGTCGAAATATCTCCAACGGGAAGGAAATTACGGTCATTTTTCGTCGAAATCGACGAATGATCGAGTTTTGCGAGTTGTTGGGCTTCTTCCGACGCTCGATACAGCGTGCACTGTGTTCTGCGCGTAAAATGCAGTAATTTGGGCGCTTAAACGTCGAAATATCTCCAACGGGAAGGAAATTGCGGTCCTTTTTCGACGAAATCGACGAATGATCGAGTTTTGCGAGTTGTTGGGCTTCTTCCGACGCTCGATACAGCGTGCACTGTGTTCTGCGCGTAAAATGCAGTAATTTGGGCGCTTAAACGTCGAAATATCTCCAACGGGACGGAAATTACGGTCATTTTTCTTCGAAATCGACGAATGATCGAGTTTTGCGAGTTGTTGGGCTTGTTTCGAAGCTTGATACAGCGTGCACTGTGTTCTGCGCGTAAAATGCAGTAATTTGGGCGCTTAAACGTCGAAATATCTCCAACGGGAAGGAAATTACGGTCATTTTTCGTCGAAATCGACGAATGATCGAGTTTTGCGAGTTTTTGGGCTTGTCTGTACTCTTGATACCGTGTGCACTGTGTTCTGCGCGTCAAATGCAGTAATTTGGGCGCTTAAACGTCGAAATATCTCCAACGGGAAGGAAATTACGGTCATTTTTCGTCGATATCGACGAATGATCGAGTTTTGCGAGTTGTTGGGCTTCTTCCGGCGCTCGATACAGCGTGCACTGTGTTCTGCGCGTAAAATGCAGTAATTTGGGCGCTTAAACGTCGAAATATCTCCAACGGGAAGGAAATTGCGGTCCTTTTTCGACGAAATCGACGAATGATCGAGTTTTGCGAGTTGTTGGGCTTGTTTCGAAGCTTGATACAGCGTGCACTGTGTTCTGCGCGTAAAATGCAGTAATTTGGGCGCTTAAACGTCGAAATATCTCCAACGGGAAGGAAATTACGGTCATTTTTCGTCGATATCGACGAATGATCGAGTTTTGCGAGTTGTTGGGATTTTCTCGACGCTCGAGACAGCGCACACTGTGTTCTGCGCGTCAAATGCAGTAATTTGGGCGTTTAAACGTCGAAATATCTCCAACGGGACGGAAATTACGGCCATTTTTCGTCGAAATCGACGAATGATCGAGTTTTGCGAGTTGTTGGGCTTGTTTCGAAGATTGATACAGCGTGCACTGTGCTCTGCGCGTAAAATGCAGTAATATGGGCGCTTAAACGTCGATATATCTCCAACGGGACGGAAATTACGGTCATTTTTCGTCGAAATCGACGAATGATCGAGTTTTGCGAGTTGTTGGGCTTGTTTCGAAGCTTGATACAGCGTGCACTGTGTTCTGCGCGTAAAATGCAGTAATTTGGGCGCTTAAACGTCGAAATATCTCCAACGGGAAGGAAATTACGGTCATTTTTCGTCGAAATCGACGGATGATCGAGTTTTGCGAGTTGTTGGGCTTGTTTCGAAGCTTGATACAGGGTGCACTGTGTTCTGCGCGTAAAATGCAGTAATTTGGGCGCTTAAACGTCGAAATATCTCCAACGGGACGGAAATTACGGTCATTTTTCGTCGAAATCGACGAATGATCGAGTTTTGCGAGTTGTTGGGCTTGTTTCGAAGCTTGATACAGCGTGCACTGTGTTCTGCGCGTAAAATGCAGTAATTTGGGCGCTTAAACGTCGAAATATCTCCAACGGGAAGGAAATTACGGTCATTTTTCGTCCAAATCGACGAATGATCGAGTTTTGCGAGTTGTTGGGCTTGTTGCGAAACTTTACACAGCGTGCACTGTGTTCTGAGCGTAAAATGCAGTAATTTGGTCGCTTAAACGTCGAAAAATCTCCAACGGGACGGAAATTTCGGTCATTTTCCGTCGAATTCGACGAATGATCGACTTTTGCGAGTTGTTGGGCTTCTTCCGACGCTTGATACAGCGTGCACTGTGTTCTGCGAGTAAAATGCAGTAATTTGGGCGCTTAAACGTCGAAATATCTCCAACGGGACGGAAATTACGGTCATTTTTCGTCGAAATCGACGAATGATCGAGTTTTGCGAGTTGTTGGGCTTGTTTCGAAGCTTGATACAGCGTGCACTGTGTTCTGCGCGTAAAATGCAGTAATTTGGGCGCTTAAACGTCGAAATATCTCCAACGGGACGGAAATTACGGTCATTTTTCGTCGATATCGACGAATGATCGAGTTTTTCGAGTTGTTGGGCTTCTTCCGGCGCTCGATACAGCGTGCACTGTGTTCTGCGCGTAAAATGCAGTAATTTGGGCGCTTAAACGTCGAAATATCTCCAACGGGAAGGAAATTGCGGTCCTTTTTCGACGAAATCGACGAATGATCGAGTTTTGCGAGTTGTTGGTCTTCTTCCGACGCTCGATACAGCGTGCACTGTGTTCTGCGCGTAAAATGCAGTAATTTGGGCGCTTAAACGTCGAAATATCTCCAACGGGACGGAAATTACGGTCATTTTTCGTCGAAATCGACGAATGATCGAGTTTTGCGAGTTGTTGGGCTTGTTTCGAAGCTTGATACAGCGTGCACTGTGTTCTGCGCGTAAAATGCAGTAATTTGGGCGCTTAAACGTCGAAATATCTCCAACGGGAAGGAAATTACGGTCATTTTTCGTCGAAATCGACGAATGATCGAGTTTTGCGAGTTGTTGGGATTTTCTCGACGCTCGAGACAGCGCACACTGTGTTCTGCGCGTAAAATGCAGTAATTTGGGCGTTTAAACGTCGACATATCTCCAACGGGACGGAAATTTCGGTCATTTTTCGACGAAATCGACGAATGATCGAGTTTTGCGAGTTGTTGGGCTTGTCTGTACTCTTGATACCGTGTGCACTGTGTTCTGCGCGTAAAATGAGTAATTTGGGCGTTTAAACGTCGAAATATCTCCAACGGGACGGAAATTACGGTCATTTTTCGTCGAAATCGACGAATGATCGAGTTTTGCGAGTTGTTGGGCTTGTTTCGAAGCTTGATACAGCGTGCACTGTGTTCTGCGCGTAAAATGCAGTAATTTGGGCGCTTAAACGTCGAAATATCTCCAACGGGAAGGAAATTACGGTCATTTTTCGTCGAAATCGACGAATGATCGAGTTTTGCGAGTTGTTGGGCTTCTTCCGACGCTCGATACAGCGTGCACTGTGTTCTGCGCGTAAAATGCAGTAATTTGGGCGCTTAAACGTCGAAATATCTCCAACGGGAAGGAAATTGCGGTCCTTTTTCGACGAAATCGACGAATGATCGAGTTTTGCGAGTTGTTGGGCTTCTTCCGACGCTCGATACAGCGTGCACTGTGTTCTGCGCGTAAAATGCAGTAATTTGGGCGCTTAAACGTCGAAATATCTCCAACGGGACGGAAATTACGGTCATTTTTCTTCGAAATCAACGAATGATCGAGTTTTGCGAGTTGTTGGGCTTGTTTCGAAGCTTGATACAGCGTGCACTGTGTTCTGCGCGTAAAATGCAGTAATTTGGGCGCTTAAACGTCGAAATATCTCCAACGGGAAGGAAATTACGGTCATTTTTCGTCGAAATCGACGAATGATCGAGTTTTGCGAGTTTTTGGGCTTGTCTGTACTCTTGATACCGTGTGCACTGTGTTCTGCGCGTCAAATGCAGTAATTTGGGCGCTTAACCGTCGAAATATCTCCAACGGGAAGGAAATTACGGTCATTTTTCGTCGATATCGACGAATGATCGAGTTTTCCGAGTTGTTGGGCTTCTTCCGGCGCTCGATACAGCGTGCACTGTGTTCTGCGCGTAAAATGCAGTAATTTGGGCGCTTAAACGTCGAAATATCTCCAACGGGACGGAAATTACGGTCATTTTTCGTCGATATCGACGAATGATCGAGTTTTGCGAGTTGTTGGGATTTTCTCGACGCTCGAGACAGCGCACACTGTGTTCTGCGCGTCAAATGCAGTAATTTGGGCGTTTAAACGTCGAAATATCTCCAACGGGACGGAAATTACGGCCATTTTTCGTCGAAATCGACGAATGATCGAGTTTTGCGAGTTGTTGGGCTTGTTTCGAAGCTTGAGACAGCGTGCACTGTGTTCTGCGCGTAAAATGCAGTAATTTGGGCGCTTAAACGTCGAAATATCTCCGACGGGACGGAAATTACGGTCATTTTTCGCCTAACTGGACGAATGATCGAGTTTTGCGAGTTGTTGGGCTTGTTTCGAAGATTGATACAGCGTGCACTGTGTTCTGCGCGTAAAATGCAGTAATTTGGGCGCTTAAACGTTGAAATATCTCCAACGGGACGGAAATTACGGTCATTTTTCGTCGAAATCGACGAATGATTGAGTTTTGCGAGTTGTTGGGCTTGTTTCGAAGCTTGATACAGCGTGCACTGTGTTCTGCGCGTAAAATGCAGTAATTTGGGCGTTTAAACGTCGAAATATCTCCAACGGGAAGGAAATTACGGTCATTTTTCGTCGAAATCGACGAATGATCGAGTTTTGCGAGTTGTTGGGCTTGTTTCGAAGCTTGATACAGCGTGCACTGTGTTCTGCGCGTAAAATGCAGTAATTTGGGCGCTTAAACGTCGAAATATCTCCAACGGGAAGGAAATTACGGTCATTTTTCGTCGAAATCGACGAATGATCGAGTTTTGCGAGTTGTTGGGCTTCTTCCGACGCTCGATACAGCGTGCACTGTGTTCTGCGCGTAAAATGCAGTAATTTGGGCGCTTAAACGTCGAAATATCTCCAACGGGAAGGAAATTGCGGTCCTTTTTCGACGAAATCGACGAATGATCGAGTTTTGCGAGTTGTTGGGCTTCTTCCGACGCTCGATACAGCGTGCACTGTGTTCTGCGCGTAAAATGCAGTAATTTGGGCGCTTAAACGTCGAAATATCTCCAACGGGACGGAAATTACGGTCATTTTTCTTCGAAATCGACGAATGATCGAGTTTTGCGAGTTGTTGGGCTTGTTTCGAAGCTTGATACAGCGTGCACTGTGTTCTGCGCGTAAAATGCAGTAATTTGGGCGCTTAAACGTCGAAATATCTCCAACGGGAAGGAAATTACGGTCATTTTTCGTCGAAATCGACGAATGATCGAGTTTTGCGAGTTTTTGGGCTTGTCTGTACTCTTGATACCGTGTGCACTGTGTTCTGCGCGTCAAATGCAGTAATTTGGGCGCTTAAACGTCGAAATATCTCCAACGGGAAGGAAATTACGGTCATTTTTCGTCGATATCGACGAATGATCGAGTTTTGCGAGTTGTTGGGCTTCTTCCGGCGCTCGATACAGCGTGCACTGTGTTCTGCGCGTAAAATGCAGTAATTTGGGCGCTTAAACGTCGAAATATCTCCAACGGGAAGGAAATTGCGGTCCTTTTTCGACGAAATCGACGAATGATCGAGTTTTGCGAGTTGTTGGGCTTGTTTCGAAGCTTGATACAGCGTGCACTGTGTTCTGCGCGTAAAATGCAGTAATTTGGGCGCTTAAACGTCGAAATATCTCCAACGGGAAGGAAATTACGGTCATTTTTCGTCGATATCGACGAATGATCGAGTTTTGCGAGTTGTTGGGATTTTCTCGACGCTCGAGACAGCGCACACTGTGTTCTGCGCGTCAAATGCAGTAATTTGGGCGTTTAAACGTCGAAATATCTCCAACGGGACGGAAATTACGGCCATTTTTCGTCGAAATCGACGAATGATCGAGTTTTGCGAGTTGTTGGGCTTGTTTCGAAGATTGATACAGCGTGCACTGTGCTCTGCGCGTAAAATGCAGTAATATGGGCGCTTAAACGTCGATATATCTCCAACGGGACGGAAATTACGGTCATTTTTCGTCGAAATCGACGAATGATCGAGTTTTGCGAGTTGTTGGGCTTGTTTCGAAGCTTGATACAGCGTGCACTGTGTTCTGCGCGTAAAATGCAGTAATTTGGGCGCTTAAACGTCGAAATATCTCCAACGGGAAGGAAATTACGGTCATTTTTCGTCGAAATCGACGGATGATCGAGTTTTGCGAGTTGTTGGGCTTGTTTCGAAGCTTGATACAGGGTGCACTGTGTTCTGCGCGTAAAATGCAGTAATTTGGGCGCTTAAACGTCGAAATATCTCCAACGGGACGGAAATTACGGTCATTTTTCGTCGAAATCGACGAATGATCGAGTTTTGCGAGTTGTTGGGCTTGTTTCGAAGCTTGATACAGCGTGCACTGTGTTCTGCGCGTAAAATGCAGTAATTTGGGCGCTTAAACGTCGAAATATCTCCAACGGGAAGGAAATTACGGTCATTTTTCGTCGATATCGACGAATGATCGAGTTTTGCGAGTTGTTGGGATTTTCTCGACGCTCGAGACAGCGCACACTGTGTTCTGCGCGTCAAATGCAGTAATTTGGGCGTTTAAACGTCGAAATATCTCCAACGGGACGGAAATTACGGCCATTTTTCGTCGAAATCGACGAATGATCGAGTTTTGCGAGTTGTTGGGCTTGTTTCGAAGATTGATACAGCGTGCACTGTGCTCTGCGCGTAAAATGCAGTAATATGGGCGCTTAAACGTCGATATATCTCCAACGGGACGGAAATTACGGTCATTTTTCGTCGAAATCGACGAATGATCGAGTTTTGCGAGTTGTTGGGCTTGTTTCGAAGCTTGATACAGCGTGCACTGTGTTCTGCGCGTCAAATGCAGTAATTTGGGCGCTTAAACGTCGAAATATCTCCAACGGGAAGGAAATTTCGGTCATTTTCCGTCGAATTCGACGAATGATCGACTTTTGCGAGTTGTTGGGCTTCTTCCGACGCTTGATACAGCGTGCACTGTGTTCTGCGAGTAAAATGCAGTAATTTGGGCGCTTAAACGTCGAAATATCTCCAACGGGACGGAAATTACGGTCATTTTTCGTCGAAATCGACGAATGATCGAGTTTTGCGAGTTGTTGGGCTTGTTTCGAAGCTTGATACAGCGTGCACTGTGTTCTGCGCGTAAAATGCAGTAATTTGGGCGCTTAAACGTCGAAATATCTCCAACGGGACGGAAATTTCGGTCATTTTCCGTCGATTTCGACGAATGATCGAGTTTTGCGAGTTGTTGGGCTTCTTCCGACGCTCGATACAGCGTGCACTGTGTCATGCGCGTAAAATGCAGTAATTTGGGCGCTTAAACGTCGAAATATCTCCAACGGGAAGGAAATTACGGTCATTTTTCGTCCAAATCGACGAATGATCGACTTTTGCGAGTTGTTGGGCTTCTTCCGACGCTTGATACAGCGTGCACTGTGTTCTGCGCGTAAAATGCAGTAATTTGGGCGCTTAAACGTCGAAATATCTCCAACGGGACGGAAATTACGGTCATTTTTCGTCGAAATCGACGAATGATCGAGTTTTGCGAGTTGTTGGGCTTGTTTCGAAGCTTGATACAGCGTGCACTGTGTTCTGCGCGTAAAATGCAGTAATTTGGGCGCTTAAACGTCGAAATATCTCCAACGGGAAGGAAATTACGGTCATTTTTCGTCGAAATCGACGAATGATCGAGTTTTGCGAGTTGTTGGGATTTTCTCGACGCTCGAGACAGCGCACACTGTGTTCTGCGCGTAAAATGCAGTAATTTGGGCGTTTAAACGTCGACATATCTCCAACGGGACGGAAATTTCGGTCATTTTTCGACGAAATCGACGAATGATCGAGTTTTGCGAGTTTTTGGGCTTGTCTCTACTCTTAATACCGTGTGCACTGTGTTCTGCGCGTCAAATGCAGTAATTTGGGCGCTTAACCGTCGAAATATCTCCAACGGGAAGGAAATTACGGTCATTTTTCGTCGATATCGACGAATGATCGAGTTTTGCGAGTTGTTGGGATTTTCTCGACGCTCGAGACAGCGCACACTGTGTTCTGCGCGTCAAATGCAGTAATTTGGGCGTTTAAACGTCGAAATATCTCCAACGGGACGGAAATTACGGCCATTTTTCGTCGAAATCGACGAATGATCGAGTTTTGCGAGTTGTTGGGCTTGTTTCGAAGATTGATACAGCGTGCATTGTGCTCTGCGCGTAAAATGCAGTAATTTGGGCGCTTAAACGTCGAAATATCTCCGACGGGACGGAAATTACGGTCATTTTTCGCCTAACTGGACGAATGATCGAGTTTTGCGAGTTGTTGGGATTTTCTCGACGCTCGAGACAGCGCACACTGTGTTCTGCGCGTCAAATGCAGTAATTTGGGCGTTTCAACGTCGAAATATCTCCAACGGGACGGAAATTACGGCCATTTTTCGTCGAAATCGACGAATGATCGAGTTTTGCGAGTTGTTGGGCTTGTTTCGAAGATTGATACAGCGTGCACTGTGTTCTGCGCGTAAAATGCAGTAATTTGGGCGTTTAAACGTCGAAATATCTCCAACGGGAAGGAAATTGCGGTCATTTTTCGTCGAAATCGACGAATGATCGAGTTTTGCGAGTTGTTGGGCTTCTTCCGACGCTCGATACGGCGTGCACTGTGTTCTGCGCGTAAAATGCAGTAATATGGGCGTTTAAACGTCGAAATATCTCCAACGGGAAGGAAATTACGGTCATTTTTCGTCGAAATCGACGAATGATCGAGTTTTGCGAGTTGTTGGGCTTGTTTCGAAACTTTATACAGCGTGCACTGTGTTCTGCGCGTAAAATGCAGTAATATGGGCGTCTAAACGTCGAAATATCTCCAACGGGAAGGAAATTACGGTCATTTTTCGCCTAACTGGACGAATGATCGAGTTTTGCGAGTTGTTGGGCTTGTTTCGAAGATTGATACAGCGTGCACTGTGTTCTGCGCGTAAAATGCAGTAATTTGGGCGCTTAAACGTTGAAATATCTCCAATGGGACGGAAATTACGGTCATTTTTCGTCGAAATCGACGAATGATCGAGTTTTGCGAGTTGTTGGGATTTTCTCGACGCTCGCGACAGCGCACACTGTGTTCTGCGCGTCAAATGCAGTAATTTGGGCGTTTAAACGTCGAAATATCTCCAACGGGAAGGAAATTGCGGTCCTTTTTCGACGAAATCGACGAATGATCGAGTTTTGCGAGTAGTTGGGCTTCTTCCGACGCTCGATACGGCGTGCACTGTGTTCTGCGCGTAAAATGCAGTAATATGGGCGTTTAAACGTCGAAATATCTCCAACGGGAGGGAAATTACGGTCATTTTTCGTCGAAATCGACGAATGATCGAGTTTTGCGAGTTGTTGGGCTTGTTTCGAAACTTTATACAGCGTGCACTGTGTTCTGCGCGTAAAATGCAGTAATGTGGGCGCTTAAACGTCGAAATATCTCCAACGGGAAGGAAATTGCGGTCCTTTTTCGACGAAATCGACGAATGATCGAGTTTTGCGAGTTGTTGGGCTTCTTCCGACGCTCCATACGGCGTGCACTGTGTTCAGCGCGTAAAATGCAGTAATATGGACGTTTAAACGTCGAAATATCTCCAACGGGAAGGAAATTACGGTCATTTTTCGTCGAAATCGACGAATGATCGAGTTTTGCGAGTTGTTGGGCTTGTTTCGAAACTTTATACAGCGTGCACTGTGTTCTGCGCGTAAAATGCAGTAATTTGGGCGCTTAAACGTCGAAATATCTCCAACGGGACGGAAATTTCGGTCATTTTCCGTCGATTTCGACGAATGATCGAGTTTTGCGAGTTGTTGGGCTTCTTCCGACGCTCGATACAGCGTGCACTGTGTCATGCGCGTAAAATGCAGTAATTTGGGCGCTTAAACGTCGAAATATCTCCAACGGGAAGGAAATTACGGTCATTTTTCGTCCAAATCGACGAATGATCGAGTTTTGCGAGTTGTTGGGCTTGTTTCGAAACTTTACACAGCGTGCACTGTGTTCTGCGCGTAAAATGCAGTAATTTGGGCGCTTAAACGTCGAAATATCTCCAACGGGACGGAAATTACGGTCATTTTTCGTCGAAATCGACGAATGATCGAGTTTTGCGAGTTGTTGGGCTTGTTTCGAAGCTTGATACAGCGTGCACTGTGTTCTGCGCGTAAAATGCAGTAATTTGGGCGCTTAAACGTCGAAATATCTCCAACGGGAAGGAAATTACGGTCATTTTTCGTCCAAATCGACGAATGATCGAGTTTTGCGAGTTGTTGGGCTTGTTGCGAAACTTTACACAGCGTGCACTGTGTTCTGAGCGTAAAATGCTGTAATTTGGTCGCTTAAACGTCGAAATATCTCCAACGGGACGGAAATTTCGGTCATTTTCCGTCGAATTCGACGAATGATCGACTTTTGCGAGTTGTTGGGCTTCTTCCGACGCTTGATACAGCGTGCACTGTGTTCTGCGAGTAAAATGCAGTAATTTGGGCGCTTAAACGTCGAAATATCTCCAACGGGACGGAAATTACGGTCATTTTTCGTCGAAATCGACGAATGATCGAGTTTTGCGAGTTGTTGGGCTTGTTTCGAAGCTTGATACAGCGTGCACTGTGTTCTGCGCGTAAAATGCAGTAATTTGGGCGCTTAAACGTCGAAATATCTCCAACGGGAAGGAAATTACGGTCATTTTTCGTCCAAATCGACGAATGATCGAGTTTTGCGAGTTGTTGGGCTTGTTTCGAAACTTTACACAGCGTGCACTGTGTTCTGCGCGTAAAATGCAGTAATGTGGGCGCTTAAACGTCGAAATATCTCCAACGGGACGGAAATTACGGTCATTTTTCGTCGACATAGACGAATGATCGAGTTTTGCGAGTTGTTGGGCTTGTTTCGAAGCTTGATACAGCGTGCACTGTGTTCTGCGCGTAAAATGCAGTAATTTGGGCGTTTAAACGTCGAAATATCTCCAACGGGAAGGAAATTGCGGTCCTTTTTCGACGAAATCGACGAATGATCGAGTTTTGCGAGTTGTTGGGCTTCTTCCGACGCTCGATACGGCGTGCACTGTGTTCTGCGCGTAAAATGCAGTAATATGGGCGTTTAAACGTCGAAATATCTCCAACGGGAAGGAAATTACGGTCATTTTTCGTCGAAATCGACGAATGATCGAGTTTTGCGAGTTGTTGGGCTTGTTTCGAAACTTTATACAGCGTGCACTGTGTTCTGCGCGTAAAATGCAGTAATTTGGGCGCTTAAACGTCGAAATATCTCCAACGGGACGGAAATTTCGGTCATTTTCCGTCGATTTCGACGAATGATCGACTTTTGCGAGTTGTTGGGCTTCTTCCGACGCTTGATACAGCGTGCACTGTGTTCTGCGCGTAAAATGCAGTAATTTGGGCGCTTAAACGTCGAAATATCTCCAACGGGACGGAAATTACGGTCATTTTTCGTCGAAATCGACGAATGATCGAGTTTTGCGAGTTGTTGGGCTTGTTTCGAAGCTTGATACAGCGTGCACTGTGTTCTGCGCGTAAAATGCAGTAATTTGGGCGCTTAAACGTCGAAATATCTCCAACGGGAAGGAAATTACGGTCATTTTTCGTCCAAATCGACGAATGATCGAGTTTTGCGAGTTGTTGGGCTTGTTTCGAAACTTTACACAGCGTGCACTGTGTTCTGCGCGTAAAATGCAGTAATGTGGGCGCTTAAACGTCGAAATATCTCCAACGGGACGGAAATTACGGTCATTTTTCGTCGACATAGACGAATGATCGAGTTTTGCGAGTTGTTGGGCTTGTTTCGAAGCTTGATACAGCGTGCACTGTGTTCTGCGCGTAAAATGCAGTAATTTGGGCGTTTAAACGTCGAAATATCTCCAACGGGAAGGAAATTGCGGTCCTTTTTCGACGAAATCGACGAATGATCGAGTTTTGCGAGTTGTTGGGCTTCTTCCGACGCTCGATACGGCGTGCACTGTGTTCTGCGCGTAAAATGCAGTAATATGGGCGTTTAAACGTCGAAATATCTCCAACGGGAAGGAAATTACGGTCATTTTTCGTCGAAATCGACGAATGATCGAGTTTTGCGAGTTGTTGGGCTTGTTTCGAAACTTTATACAGCGTGCACTGTGTTCTGCGCGTAAAATGCAGTAATTTGGGCGCTTAAACGTCGAAATATCTCCAACGGGACGGAAATTTCGGTCATTTTCCGTCGATTTCGACGAATGATCGAGTTTTGCGAGTTGTTGGGCTTCTTCCGACGCTCGATACAGCGTGCACTGTGTTCTGCGCGTAAAATGCAGTAATTTGGGCGCTTAAATGTCGCAATATCTCCAACGGGATGCAAATTACGGCCATTTTTCGTCGAAATCGACGAATGATCGAGTTTTGCGTGTTGTTGGGCTTCTTCCGACGCTCGATACAGCGTGCACTGTGTTCTGCGCGTAAAATGCAGTAATATGGGCGCTTAAACGTCGAAATATCTCCAACGGGACGGAAATTACGGTCATTTTTCGTCGAAATCGACGAATGATCGAGTTTTGCGAGTTGTTGGGCTTGTTTCGAAGCTTGATACAGCGTGCACTGTGTCATGCGCGTAAAATGCAGTAATTTGGGCGCTTAAACGTCGAAATATCTCCAACGGGAAGGAAATTACGGTCATTTTTCGTCCAAATCGACGAATGATCGACTTTTGCGAGTTGTTGGGCTTCTTCCGACGCTTGATACAGCGTGCACTGTGTTCTGCGCGTAAAATGCAGTAATTTGGGCGCTTAAACGTCGAAATATCTCCAACGGGACGGAAATTACGGTCATTTTTCGTCGAAATCGACGAATGATCGAGTTTTGCGAGTTGTTGGGCTTGTTTCGAAGCTTGATACAGCGTGCACTGTGTTCTGCGCGTAAAATGCAGTAATTTGGGCGCTTAAACGTCGAAATATATCCAACGGGAAGGAAATTACGGTCATTTTTCGTCCAAATCGACGAATGATCGAGTTTTGCGAGTTGTTGGGCTTGTTGCGAAACTTTACACAGCGTGCACTGTGTTCTGAGCGTAAAATGCAGTAATTTGGTCGCTTAAACGTCGAAATATCTCCAACGGGACGGAAATTTCGGTCATTTTCCGTCGAATTCGACGAATGATCGACTTTTGCGAGTTGTTGGGCTTCTTCCGACGCTTGATACAGCGTGCACTGTGTTCTGCGCGTAAAATGCAGTAATTTGGGCGCTTAAACGTCGAAATATCTCCAACGGGACGGAAATTACGGTCATTTTTCGTCGAAATCGACGAATGATCGAGTTTTGCGAGTTGTTGGGCTTGTTTCGAAGCTTGATACAGCGTGCACTGTGTTCTGCGCGTAAAATGCAGTAATTTGGGCGCTTAAACGTCGAAATATCTCCAACGGGAAGGAAATTACGGTCATTTTTCGTCCAAATCGACGAATGATCGAGTTTTGCGAGTTGTTGGGCTTGTTTCGAAACTTTACACAGCGTGCACTGTGTTCTGCGCGTAAAATGCAGTAATTTGGGCGCTTAAACGTCGAAATATCTCCAACGGGACGGAAATTACGGTCATTTTTCGTCGACATAGACGAATGATCGAGTTTTGCGAGTTGTTGGGCTTGTTTCGAAGCTTGATACAGCGTGCACTGTGTTCTGCGCGTAAAATGCAGTAATTTGGGCGCTTAAACGTCGAAATATCTCCAACGGGAAGGAAATTACGGTCATTTTTCGTCCAAATCGACGAATGATCGAGTTTTGCGAGTTGTTGGGCTTGTTGCGAAACTTTACACAGCGTGCACTGTGTTCTGAGCGTAAAATGCAGTAATTTGGGCGCTTAAACGTCGAAATATCTCCAACGGGACGGAAATTACGGTCATTTTTCGTCGAAATCGACGAATGATCGAGTTTTGCGAGTTGTTGGGCTTGTTTCGAAGCTTGATACAGCGTGCACTGTGTTCTGCGCGTAAAATGCAGTAATTTGGGCGCTTAAACGTCGAAATATCTCCAACGGGAAGGAAATTACGGTCATTTTTCGTCCAAATCGACGAATGATCGAGTTTTGCGAGTTGTTGGGCTTGTTGCGAAACTTTACACAGCGTGCACTGTGTTCTGCGCGTAAAATGCAGTAATATGGGCGCTTAAACGTCGAAATATCTCCAACGGGACGGAAATTACGGTCATTTTTCGTCGAAATCGACGAATGATCGAGTTTTGCGAGTTGTTGGGCTTGTTTCGAAGCTTGATACAGCGTGCACTGTGTTCTGCGCGTCAAATGCAGTAATTTGGGCGCTTAAACGTCGAAATATCTCCAACGGGAAGGAAATTACGGTCATTTTTCGTCGAAATCGACGGATGATCGAGTTTTGCGAGTTGTTGGGCTTGTTTCGAAGCTTGATACAGGGTGCACTGTGTTCTGCGCGTAAAATGCAGTAATTTGGGCGCTTAAACGTCGAAATATCTCCAACGGGACGGAAATTACGGTCATTTTTCGTCGAAATCGACGAATGATCGAGTTTTGCGTGTTGTTGGGCTTCTTCCGACGCCCGATACAGCGTGCACTGTGTTCTGCGCGTAAAATGCAGTAATATGGGCGCTTAAACGTCGAAATATCTCCAACGGGACGGAAATTACGGTCATTTTCGTCGAAATCGACGAATGATCGAGTTTTGCGAGTTGTTGGGCTAGTTTCGAAGCTTGATACAGCGTGCACTGTGTTCTGCGCGTAAAATGCAGTAATTTGGGCGTTTAAACGTCGAAATATCTCCAACGGGAAGGAAATTGCGGTCCTTTTCGACGAAATCGACGAAATGATCGAGTTTTGCAAGTTGTTGGGCTTCTTCCGACGCTCGATACAGCGTGCACTGTGTTCTGCGCGTAAAATGCAGTAATCTGGGCGCTTAAACGTCGAAATATCTCCAACGGGACGGAAATTACGGTCATTTTTCGTCGAAATCGACGAATGATCGAGTTTTGCAAGTTGTTGGGCTTCTTCCGACGCTCGATACAGCGTGCACTGTGTTCTGCGCGTAAATGCAGTAATTTGGGCGCTTAAACGTCGAAATATCTCCAACGGGACGGAAATTATGGTCATTTTTCGTCGAAATCGAGGGATGATCGAGTTTTGCGAGTTGTTGGGCTTGTTTCGAAGCTTGATGCAGGGTGCACTGTGTCTGCGCGTAAAATGCAGTAATTTGGGCGCTTAAACGTCGAAATATCTCCAACGGGACGGAAATTACGGTCATTTTTCGTCGAAATCGACGAATGATCGAGTTTTGCGAGTTGTTGGGCTTGTTTCGAAGCTCGATACAGCGTGCACTGTGTTCTGCGCGTAAAATGCAGTAATTTGGGCGCTTAAACGTCGAAATATCTCCAACGGGAAGGAAATTACGGTCATTTTTCGTCCAAATCGACGAATGATCGAGTTTTGCGAGTTGTTGGGCTTGTTTCGAAACTTTACACAGCGTGCACTGTGTTCTGCGCGTAAAATGCAGTAATTTGGGCGCATAAACGTCGAAATATCTCCAACGGGACGGAAATTACGGTCATTTTCGTCGAATTCGACGAATGATCGAGTTTTGCGAGTTGTTGGGCTTGTTTCGAAGCTTGATACAGCGTGCACTGTGTTCTGCGCGTAAAATGCAGTAATTTGGGCGCTTAAACGTCGAAATATCTCCAACGGGAAGGAAATTACGGTCATTTTTCGTCCAAATCGACGAATGATCGAGTTTTGCGAGTTGTTGGGCTTGTTTCGAAACTTTACACAGCGTGCACTGTGTTCTGCGCGTAAAATGCAGTAATGTGGGCGCTTAAACGTCGAAATATCTCCAACGGGACGGAAATTACGGTCATTTTTCGTCGACATAGACGAATGATCGAGTTTTGCGAGTTGTTGGGCTTGTTTCGAAGCTTGATACAGCGTGCACTGTGTTCTGCGCGTAAAATGCAGTAATTTGGGCGTTTAAACGTCGAAATATCTCCAACGGAAGGAAATTGCGGTCCTTTTTCGACGAAATCGACGAATGATCGAGTTTTGCGAGTTGTTGGGCTTCTTCCGACGCTCGATACGGCGTGCACTGTGTTCTGCGCGTAAAATGCAGTAATATGGGCGTTTAAACGTCGAAATATCTCCAACGGGAAGGAAATTACGGTCATTTTTCGTCGAAATCGACGAATGATCGAGTTTTGCGAGTTGTTGGGCTTGTTTCGAAACTTTATACAGCGTGCACTGTGTTCTGCGCGTAAAATGCAGTAATTTGGCGCTTAAACGTCGAAATATCTCCAACGGGACGGAAATTTCGGGTCATTTTCCGTCGATTTCGACGAATGATCGAGTTTTGCGAGTTGTTGGGCTTCTTCCGACGCTCGATACAGCGTGCACTGTGTTCTGCGCGTAAAATGCAGTAATTTGGGCGCTTAAATGTCGCAATATCTCCAACGGGATGCAAATTACGGCCATTTTTCGTCGAAATCGACGAATGATCGAGTTTTGCGTGTTGTTGGGCTTCTTCCGACGCTCGATACAGCGTGCACTGTGTTCTGCGCGTAAAATGCAGTAATATGGCGCTTAAACGTCGAAATATCTCCAACGGGACGGAAATTACGGTCATTTTTCGTCGAAATCGACGAATGATCGAGTTTTGCGAGTTGTTGGGCTTGTTTCGAAGCTTGATACAGCGTGCACTGTGTCATGCGCGTAAAATGCAGTAATTTGGGCGCTTAAACGTCGAAATATCTCCAACGGGAAGGAAATTACGGTCATTTTTCGTCCAAATCGACGAATGATCGACTTTTGCGAGTTGTTGGGCTTCTTCCGACGCTTGATACAGCGTGCACTGTGTTCTGCGCGTAAAATGCAGTAATTTGGGCGCTTAAACGTCGAAATATCTCCAACGGACGGAAATTACGGTCATTTTTCGTCGAAATCGACGAATGATCGAGTTTTGCGAGTTGTTGGGCTTGTTTCGAAGCTTGATACAGCGTGCACTGTGTTCTGCGCGTAAAATGCAGTAATTTGGGCGCTTAAACGTCGAAATATCTCCAACGGGAAGGAAATTACGGTCATTTTTCGTCCAAATCGACGAATGATCGAGTTTTGCGAGTTGTTGGGCTTGTTGCGAAACTTTACACAGCGTGCACTGTGTTCTGAGCGTAAAATGCAGTAATTTGGTCGCTTAAACGTCGAAATATCTCCAACGGGACGGAAATTTCGGTCATTTTCCGTCGAATTCGACGAATGATCGACTTTTGCGAGTTGTTGGGCTTCTTCCGACGCTTGATACAGCGTGCACTGTGTTCTGCGCGTAAAATGCAGTAATTTGGGCGCTTAAACGTCGAAATATCTCCAACGGGACGGAAATTACGGTCATTTTTCGTCGAAATCGACGAATGATCGAGTTTTGCGAGTTGTTGGCTTGTTTCGAAGCTTGATACAGCGTGCACTGTGTTCTGCGCGTAAAATGCAGTAATTTGGGCGCTTAAACGTCGAAATATCTCCACGGGAAGGAAATTACGGTCATTTTTCGTCCAAATCGACGAATGATCGAGTTTTGCGAGTTGTTGGGCTTGTTTCGAAACTTTACACAGCGTGCACTGTGTTCTGCGCGTAAAATGCAGTAATTTGGGCGCTTAAACGTCGAAATATCTCCAACGGGACGGAAATTACGGTCATTTTTCGTCGACATAGACGAATGATCGAGTTTTGCGAGTTGTTGGGCTTGTTTCGAAGCTTGATACAGCGTGCACTGTGTTCTGCGCGTAAAATGCAGTAATTTGGGCGCTTAAACGTCGAAATATCTCCAACGGGAAGGAAATTACGGTCATTTTTCGTCCAAATCGACGAATGATCGAGTTTTGCGAGTTGTTGGGCTTGTTGCGAAACTTTACACAGCGTGCACTGTGTTCTGAGCGTAAAATGCAGTAATTTGGGCGCTTAAACGTCGAAATATCTCCAACGGGACGGAAATTACGGTCATTTTTCGTCGAAATCGACGAATGATCGAGTTTTGCGAGTTGTTGGGCTTGTTTCGAAGCTTGATACAGCGTGCACTGTGTTCTGCGCGTAAAATGCAGTAATTTGGGCGCTTAAACGTCGAAATATCTCCAACGGGAAGGAAATTACGGTCATTTTTCGTCCAAATCGACGAATGATCGAGTTTTGCGAGTTGTTGGGCTTGTTGCGAAACTTTACACAGCGTGCACTGTGTTCTGCGCGTAAAATGCAGTAATATGGGCGCTTAAACGTCGAAATATCTCCAACGGGACGGAAATTACGGTCATTTTTCGTCGAAATCGACGAATGATCGAGTTTTGCGAGTTGTTGGGCTTGTTTCGAAGCTTGATACAGCGTGCACTGTGTTCTGCGCGTCAAATGCAGTAATTTGGGCGCTTAAACGTCGAAATATCTCCAACGGGAAGGAAATTACGGTCATTTTTCGTCGAAATCGACGGATGATCGAGTTTTGCGAGTTGTTGGCTTGTTTCGAAGCTTGATACAGGGTGCACTGTGTTCTGCGCGTAAAATGCAGTAATTTGGGCGCTTAAACGTCGAAATATCTCCAACGGGACGGAAATTACGGTCATTTTTCGTCGAAATCGACGAATGATCGAGTTTTGCGTGTTGTTGGGCTTCTTCCGACGCTCGATACAGCGTGCACTGTGTTCTGCGCGTAAAATGCAGTAATTTGGGCGTTTAAACGTCGAAATATCTCCAACGGGAAGGAAATTGCGGTCCTTTTTCGACGAAATCGACGAAATGATCGAGTTTTGCAAGTTGTTGGGCTTCTTCCGACGCTCGATACAGCGTGCACTGTGTTCTGCGCGTAAAATGCAGTAATCTGGGCGCTTAAACGTCGAAATATCTCCAACGGGACGGAAATTACGGTCATTTTTCGTCGAAATCGACGAATGATCGAGTTTTGCAAGTTGTTGGGCTTCTTCCGACGCTCGATACAGCGTGCACTGTGTTCTGCGCGTAAAATGCAGTAATTTGGGCGCTTAAACGTCGAAATATCTCCAACGGGACGGAAATTATGGTCATTTTTCGTCGAAATCGAGGGATGATCGAGTTTTGCGAGTTGTTGGCTTGTTTCGAAGCTTGATGCAGGGTGCACTGTGTTCTGCGCGTAAAATGCAGTAATTTGGGCGCTTAAACGTCGAAATATCTCCAACGGGACGGAAATTACGGTCATTTTTCGTCGAAATCGACGAATGATCGAGTTTTGCGAGTTGTTGGGCTTGTTTCGAAGCTCGATACAGCGTGCACTGTGTTCTGCGCGTAAAATGCAGTAATTTGGGCGCTTAAACGTCGAAATATCTCCAACGGGAAGGAAATTACGGTCATTTTTCGTCCAAATCGACGAATGATCGAGTTTTGCGAGTTGTTGGGCTTGTTTCGAAACTTTACACAGCGTGCACTGTGTTCTGCGCGTAAAATGCAGTAATTTGGGGCGCATAAACGTCGAAATATCTCCAACGGGACGGAAATTACGGTCATTTTCCGTCGAATTCGACGAATGATCGAGTTTTGCGAGTTGTTGGGCTTGTTTCGAAGCTTGATACAGCGTGCACTGTGTTCTGCGCGTAAAATGCAGTAATTTGGGCGCTTAAACGTCGAAATATCTCCAACGGGACGGAAATTTCGGTCATTTTCCGTCGAATTCGACGAATGATCGAGTTTTGCGAGTTGTTGGGCTTCTTCCGACCCTCGATACAGCGTGCACTGTGTTCTGCGCGTAAAATGCAGCAATATGGGCGCTTAAACGTCGAAATATCTCCAACGGGACGGAAATTACGGTCATTTTTCGTCGAAATCGACGAATGATCGAGTTTTGCGAGTTGTTGGGCTTGTTCGAAGCTTGATACAGCGTGCACTGTGTTCTGCGCGTAAAATGCAGTAATTTGGGCGCTTAAACGTCGAAATATCTCCAACGGGAAGGAAATTACGGTCATTTTTCGTCCAAATCGACGAATGATCGAGTTTTGCGAGTTGTTGGGCTTGTTTCGAAACTTTACACAGCGTACACTGTGTTCTGCGCGTAAAATGCAGTAATTTGGGCGCTTAAACGTCGAAATATCTCCAACGGGACGGAAATTACGGTCATTTTTCGTCGAAATCGACGAATGATCGAGTTTTGCGAGTTGTTGGGCTTGTTTCGAAGCTTGATACAGCGTGCACTGTGTTCTGCGCGTAAAATGCAGTAATTTGGGCGCTTAAACGTCGAAATATCTCCAACGGGACGGAAATTACGGTCATTTTTCGTCGAAATCGACGAATGATCGAGTTTTGCGTGTTGTTGGGCTTCTTCCGACGCTCGATACAGCGTGCACTGTGTTCTGCGCGTAAAATGCAGTAATATGGGCGCTTAAACGTCGAAATATCTCCAACGGGACGGAAATTACGGTCATTTTTCGTCCAAATCGACGAATGATCGAGTTTTGCGAGTTGTTGGGCTTGTTTCGAAGCTTGATACAGCGTGCACTGTGTTCTGCGCGTAAAATGCAGTAATTTGGCGCTTAAACGTCGAAATATCTCCAACGGGAAGGAAATTACGGTCATTTTTCGTCCAAATCGACGAATGATCGAGTTTTGCGAGTTGTTGGGCTTGTTTCGAAACTTTACACAGCGTGCACTGTGTTCTGCGCGTAAAATGCAGTAATTTGGGCGCTTAAACGTTGAAATATCTCCAACGGGACGGAAATTACGGTCATTTTTCGTCGAAATCGACGAATGATCGAGTTTTGCGTGTTGTTGGGCTTCTTCCGACGCTCGATACAGCGTGCACTGTGTTCTGCGCGTAAAATGCAGTAATTTGGGCGCTTAAACGTCGAAATATCTCCAACGGGAAGGAAATTACGGTCATTTTTCGTCCAAATCGACGAATGATCGAGTTTTGCGAGTTGTTGGGCTTCTCCGACGCTCGATACAGCGTGCACTGTGTTCTGCGCGTAAAATGCAGTAATATGGGCGCTTAAACGTCGAAATATCTCCAACGGGACGGAAATTACGGTCATTTTTCGTCGAAATCGACGAATGATCGAGTTTTGCGAGTTGTTGGGCTTGTTTCGAAGCTTGATACAGCGTGCACTGTGTTCTGCGCGTAAAATGCAGTAATTTGGGCGCTTAAACGTCGAAATATCTCCAACGGGAAGGAAATTACGGTCATTTTTCGTCAAATCGACGAATGATCGAGTTTTGCGAGTTGTTGGGCTTGTTTCGAAACTTTACACAGCGTGCACTGTGTTCTGCGCGTAAAATGCAGTAATTTGGGCGCTTGAACGTCGAAATATCTCCAACGGGACGGAAATTACGGTCATTTTTCGTCGAAATCGACGAATGATCGAGTTTTGCGAGTTGTTGGGCTTGTTTCGAAGCTTGATACAGCGTGCACTGTGTTCTGCGCGTAAAATGCAGTAATTTGGGCGCTTAAACGTCGAAATATCTCCAACGGGAAGGAAATTACGGTCATTTTTCGTCCAAATCGACGAATGATCGAGTTTTGCGAGTTGTTGGCTTGTTGCGAAACTTTACACAGCGTGCACTGTGTTCTGAGCGTAAAATGCAGTAATTTGGGCGCTTAAACGTCGAAATATCTCCAACGGGACGGAAATTTCGGTCATTTTCCGTCGAATTCGACGGATGATCGGAGTTTTTGCGAGTTGTTGGGCTTGTTTCGAAGCTTGATACAGGGTGCACTGTGTTCTGCGGGTAAAATGCAGTAATTTGGGCGCTTAAACGTCGAAATATCTCCAACGGGACGGAAATTACGGTCATTTTTCGTCGAAATCGACGAATGATCGAGTTTTGCGTGTTGTTGGGCTTCTTCCGACGCTCGATACAGCGTGCACTGTGTTCTGCGCGTAAAATGCAGTAATATGGGCGCTTAAACGTCGAAATATCTCCAACGGGACGGAAATTACGGTCATTTTTCGTCGAAATCGACGAATGATCGAGTTTTGCGAGTTGTTGGGCTTGTTTCGAAGCTTGATACAGCGTGCACTGTGTTCTGCGCGTAAAATGCAGTAATTTGGGCGCTTAAACGTCGAAATATCTCCAACGGGAAGGAAATTACGGTCATTTTTCGTCCAAATCGACGAATGATCGAGTTTTGCGAGTTGTTGGGCTTGTTGCGAAACTTTACACAGCGTGCACTGTGTTCTGCGCGTAAAATGCAGTAATATGGGCGCTTAAACGTCGAAATATCTCCAACGGGACGGAAATTACGGTCATTTTTCGTCGAAATCGACGAATGATCGAGTTTTGCGAGTTGTTGGCTTGTTTCGAAGCTTGATACAGCGTGCACTGTGTTCTGCGCGTCAAATGCAGTAATTTGGGCGCTTAAACGTCGAAATATCTCCAACGGGAAGGAAATTACGGTCATTTTTCGTCGAAAATCGACGGATGATCGAGTTTTGCGAGTTGTTGGGCTTGTTTCGAAGCTTGATACAGGGTGCACTGTGTTCTGCGCGTAAAAATGCAGTAATTTGGGGCGCTTAAACGTCGAAATATCTCCAACGGGACGGAAATTACGGTCATTTTTCGTCGAAATCGACGAATGATCGAGTTTTGCGTGTTGTTGGGCTTCTTCCGACGCTCGATACAGCGTGCACTGTGTTCTGCGCGTAAAATGCAGTAATATGGGCGCTTAAACGTCGAAATATCTCCAACGGGACGGAAATTACGGTCATTTTTCGTCGAAATCGACGAATGATCGAGTTTTGCGAGTTGTTGGGCTAGTTTCGAAGCTTGATACAGCGTGCACTGTCTTCTGCGCGTAAAATGCAGTAATTTGGGCGTTTAAACGTCGAAATATCTCCAACGGGAAGGAAATTGCGGTCCTTTTTCGACGAAATCGACGAAATGATCGAGTTTTTGCAAGTTGTTGGGCTTCTTCCGACGCTCGATACAGCGTGCACTGTGTTCTGCGCGTAAAATGCAGTAATCTGGGCGCTTAAACGTCGAAATATCTCCAACGGGACGGAAATTACGGTCATTTTTCGTCGAAATCGACGAATGATCGAGTTTTGCAAGTTGTTGGGCTTCTTCCGACGCTCGATACAGCGTGCACTGTGTTCTGCGCGTAAAATGCAGTAATTTGGGCGCTTAAACGTCGAAATATCTCCAACGGGACGGAAATTACGGTCATTTTTCGTCGAAATCGAGGGATGATCGAGTTTTGCGAGTTGTTGGGCTTGTTTCGAAGCTTGATGCAGGGTGCACTGTGTTCTGCGCGTAAAATGCAGTAATTTGGGCGCTTAAACGTCGAAATATCTCCAACGGGACGGAAATTACGGTCATTTTTCGTCGAAATCATCGACGAATGATCGAGTTTTGCGAGTTGTTGGGCTTGTTTCGAAGCTCGATACAGCGTGCCTGTGTTCTGCGCGTAAAATGCAGTAATTTGGGCGCTTAAACGTCGAAATATCTCCAACGGAAGGAAATTACGGTCATTTTTCGTCAAATCGACGAATGATCGAGTTTTGCGAGTTGTTGGGCTTGTTTCGAAACTTTACACAGCGTGCACTGTGTTCTGCCGTAAAATGCAGTAATTTGGGCGCATAAACGTCGAAATATCTCCAACGGGACGGAAATTACGGTCATTTTCCGTCGAATTCGACGAATGATCGAGTTTTGCGAGTTGTTGGGCTTGTTTCGAAGCTTGATACAGCGTGCACTGTGTTCTGCGCGTAAAATGCAGTAATTTGGGCGCTTAAACGTCGAAATATCTCCAACGGGACGGAAATTCGGTCATTTTCCGTCGAATTCGACGAATGATCGAGTTTTGCGAGTTGTTGGGCTTCTTCCGACCCTCGATACAGCGTGCACTGTGTTCTGCGCGTAAAATGCAGCAATATGGGCGCTTAAAACGTCGAAATATCTCCAACGGGACGGAAATTACGGTCATTTTTCGTCGAAATCGACGAATGATCGAGTTTTGCGAGTTGTTGGGCTTGTTTCGAAGCTTGATACAGCGTGCACTGTGTTCTGCGCGTAAAATGCAGTAATTTGGGCGCTTAAACGTCGAAATATCTCCAACGGGAAGGAAATTACGTCATTTTTCGTCCAAATCGACGAATGATCGAGTTTTGCGAGTTGTTGGGCTTGTTTCGAAACTTTACACAGCGTACACTGTGTTCTGCGCGTAAAATGCAGTAATTTGGCGCTTAAACGTCGAAATATCTCCAACGGGACGGAAATTACGGTCATTTTTCGTCGAAATCGACGAATGATCGAGTTTTGCGAGTTGTTGGGCTTGTTTCGAAGCTTGATACAGCGTGCACTGTGTTCTGCGCGTAAAATGCAGTAATTTGGGCGCTTAAACGTCGAAATATCTCCAACGGGACGGAAATTACGGTCATTTTTCGTCGAAATCGACGAATGATCGAGTTTTGCGTGTTGTTGGGCTTCTTCCGACGCTCGATACAGCGTGCACTGTGTTCTGCGCGTAAAATGCAGTAATATGGGCGCTTAAACGTCGAAATATCTCCAACGGGACGGAAATTGCGGTCATTTTTCGTCCAAATCGACGAATGATCGAGTTTTGCGAGTTGTTGGGCTTGTTTCGAAGCTTGATACAGCGTGCACTGTGTTCTGCGCGTAAAATGCAGTAATTTGGGCGCTTAAAACGTCGAAATATCTCCAACGGGAAGGAAATTACGGTCATTTTTCGTCCAAATCGACGAATGATCGAGTTTTGCGAGTTGTTGGGCTTCTTCCGACGCTCGATACAGCGTGCACTGTGTTCTGCGCGTAAAATGCAGTAATATGGGGCGCTTAAAACGTCGAAATATCTCCAACGGGACGGAAATTACGGTCATTTTTTCGTCGAAATCGACGAATGATCGAGTTTTGCGAGTTGTTGGGCTTGTTTCGAAGCTTGATACAGCGTGCACTGTGTTCTGCGCGTAAAATGCAGTAATTTGGGCGCTTAAACGTCGAAATATCTCCAACGGGAAGGAAATTACGGTCATTTTTCGTCCAAATCGACGAATGATCGAGTTTTGCGAGTTGTTGGGCTGTTTCGAAACTTTACACAGCGTGCACTGTGTTCTGCGCGTAAAATGCAGTTAATTTGGGCGCTTGAACGTCGAAATATCTCCAACGGGACGGAAATTACGGTCATTTTTCGTCGAAATCGACGAATGATCGAGTTTTGCGAGTTGTTGGGCTTGTTTCGAAGCTTGATACAGCGTGCACTGTGTTCTGCGCGTAAAATGCAGTAATTTGGGCGCTTAAACGTCGAAATATCTCCAACGGGAAGGAAATTACGGTCATTTTTCGTCCAAATCGACGAATGATCGAGTTTTGCGAGTTGTTGGGCTTGTTGCGAAACTTTACACAGCGTGCACTGTGTTCTGAGCGTAAAAATGCAGTAATTTGGGCGCTTAAACGTCGAAATATCTCCAAACGGGACGGAAATTTCGGTCATTTTCTGTCGAATTCGACGGATGATCGAGTTTTGCGAGTTGTTGGGCTTGTTTCGAAGCTTGATACAGGGTGCACTGTGTTTCTGCGGGTAAAAATGCAGTAATTTGGGCGCTTAAACGTCGAAATATCTCCAACGGGACGGAAATTACGGTCATTTTCGTCGAAATCGACGAATGATCGAGTTTTGCGTGTTGTTGGGCTTCTTCCGACGCTCGATACAGCGTGCACTGTGTTCTGCGCGTAAAATGCAGTAATATGGGCGCTTAAACGTCGAAATATCTCCAACGGGACGGAAATTTACGGTCATTTTTTCGTCGAAATCGACGAATGATCGAGTTTTGCGAGTTGTTGGGCTTGTTTTCGAAGCTTGATACAGCGTGCACTGTGTTCTGCGCGTAAAATGCAGTAATTTGGGCGCTTAAACGTCGAAATATCTCCAACGGGAAGGAAATTACGGTCATTTTTCGTCCAAATCGACGAATGATCGAGTTTTGCGAGTTGTTGGGCTTGTTGCGAAACTTTACACAGCGTGCACTGTGTTCTGCGCGTAAAATGCAGTAATATGGGCGCTTAAACGTCGAAATATCTCCAACGGGGACGGAAATTACGGTCATTTTTCGTCGAAATCGACGAATGATCGAGTTTTGCGAGTTGTTGGGCTTGTTTCGAAGCTTGATACAGCGTGCACTGTGTTCTGCGCGTCAAATGCAGTAATTTGGGCGCTTAAAACGTCGAAATATCTCCAACGGGAAGGAAATTACGGTCATTTTTCGTCGAAATCGACGGATGATCGAGTTTTTGCGAGTTGTTGGCTTGTTTCGAAGCTTGATACAGGGTGCACTGTGTTCTGCGCGTAAAATGCAGTAATTTGGGGCGCTTAAACGTCGAAATATCTCCAACGGGACGGAAATTACGGTCATTTTTCGTCGAAAATCGACGAATGATCGAGTTTTGCGTGTTGTTGGGCTTCTTCCGACGCTCGATACAGCGTGCACTGTGTTCTGCGCGTAAAATGCGTAATATGGGCGCTTAAACCGTCGAAATATCTCCAACGGGACGGAAATTACGGTCATTTTTCGTCGAAATCGACGAAATGATCGAGTTTTGCGAGTTGTTGGGCTAGTTTCGAAGCTTGATACAGCGTGCACTGTGTTCTGCGCGTAAAATGCAGTAATTTGGGCGTTTAAACGTCGAAATATCTCCAACGGGAAGGAAATTGCGGTCCTTTTTCGACGAAATCGACGAAATGATCGAGTTTTGCAAGTTGTTGGGCTTCTTCCGACGCTCGATACAGCGTGCACTGTGTTCTGCGCGTAAAATGCAGTAATCTGGGCGCTTAAACGTCGAAATATCTCCAACGGGACGGAAATTACGGTCATTTTTCGTCGAAATCGACGAATGATCGAGTTTTGCAAGTTGTTGGGCTTCTTCCGACGCTCGATACAGCGTGCACTGTGTTCTGCGCGTAAAATGCAGTAATTTGGGCGCTTAAACGTCGAAATATCTCCAACGGGACGGAAATTACGGTCATTTTTCGTCGAAATCGAGGGATGATCGAGTTTTGCGAGTTGTTGGGCTTGTTTCGAAGCTTGATGCAGGGTGCACTGTGTTCTGCGCGTAAAATGCAGTAATTTGGGCGCTTAAAAACGTCGAAATATCTCCAACGGGACGGAAATTACGGTCATTTTCGTCGAAATCGACGAATGATCGAGTTTTGCGAGTTGTTGGGCTTGTTTCGAAGCTCGATACAGCGTGCACTGTGTTCTGCGCGTAAAAATGCAGTAATTTGGGCGCTTAAACGTCGAAATCTCTCCAACGGGAAGGAATTACGGTCATTTTTCGTCCAAATCGACGAATGATCGAGTTTTGCGAGTTGTTGGGCTTGTTTCGAAACTTTACACAGCGTGCACTGTGTTCTGCGCGTAAAATGCAGTAATTTGAGCGCTTAAACGTCGAAATATCTCAACGGGACGGAAATTACGTCATTTTTCGTCGAAATCGACGAATGATCGAGTTTTGCGAGTTGTTGGGCTTGTTTCGAAGCTTGATACAGCGTGCACTGTGTTCTGCGCGTAAAATGCAGTAATTTGGGCGCTTAAACGTCGAAATATCTCCAACGGGAAGGAAATTACGGTCATTTTTCGTCCAAATCGACGAATGATCGAGTGTTGCGAGTTGTTGGGCTTGTTGCGAAACTTTACACAGCGTGCACTGTGTTCTGCGCGTAAAATGCAGTAATTTGGGCGCTTAAACGTCGAAATATCTCCAACGGAAGGAAATTACGGTCATTTTTCGTCGAAATCGACGAATGATCGAGTTTTGCGAGTTGTTGGGCTTGTTTCGAAGCTTTATACAGCGTGCACTGTGTTCTGCGCGTAAAATGCAGTAATTTGGGCGCTTAAACGTCGAAATATCTCCAACGGGACGGAAATTTCGGTCATTATCCGTCGAATTCGACGAATGATCGAGTTTTGCGAGTTGTTGGGCTTCTTCCGACGCTCGATACAGCGTGCACTGTGTTCTGCGCGTAAAATGCAGTAATATGGGCGCTTAAACGTCGAAATATCTCCAACGGGACGGAAATTACGGTCATTTTTCGTCGAAATCGACGAATGATCGAGTTTTGCGAGTTGTTGGCTTGTTTCGAAGCTTGATACAGCGTGCACTGTGTTCTGCGCGTAAAATGCAGTAATTTGGGCGCTTAAAACGTCGAAATATCTCCAACGGGAAGGAAATTACGGTCATTTTTCGTCCAAATCGACGAATGATCGAGTTTTGCGAGTTGTTGGGCTTGTTTCGAAACTTTACACAGCGTACACTGTGTTCTGCGCGTAAAATGCAGTAATTGTGGGCGCTTAAACGTCGAAATATCTCCAACGGGACGGAAATTACGGTCATTTTTCGTCGAAATCGACGAATGATCGAGTTTTGCGAGTTGTTGGGCTTGTTTCGAAGCTTGATACAGCGTGCACTGTGTTCTGCGCGTAAAATGCAGTAAATTGGGCGCTTAAACGTCGAAATATCTCCAACGGACGGAAATTACGGTCATTTTTCGTCGAAATCGACGAATGATCGAGTTTTGCGTGTTGTTGGGCTTCTTCCGACGCTCGATACAGCGTGCACTGTGTTCTGCGCGTAAATGCAGTAATATGGGCGCTTAAACGTCGAAATACTCCAACGGGACGGAAATTACGGTCATTTTTCGTCGAAATCGACGAATGATCGAGTTTTGCGAGTTGTTGGGCTTGTTTCGAAGCTTGATACAGCGTGCACTGTGTTCTGCGCGTAAAATGCAGTAATTTGGGCGCTTAAACGTCGAAATATCTCCAACGGGAAGGAAATTACGGTCATTTTTCGTCCAAATCGACGAATGATCGAGTTTTGCGAGTTGTTGGGCTTGTTTCGAAACTTTACACAGCGTGCACTGTGTTCTGCGCGTAAAATGCAGTAATTTGGGCGCTTGAACGTCGAAATATCTCCAACGGGACGGAAATTACGGTCATTTTTTCGTCGAAATCGACGAATGATCGAGTTTTGCGAGTTGTTGGGCTTGTTTCGAAGCTTGATACAGCGTGCAACTGTGTTCTGCGCGTAAAATGCAGTAATTTGGGCGCTTAAACGTCGAAATATCTCCAACGGGAAGGAAATTACGGTCATTTTTCGTCCAAATCGACGAATGATCGAGTTTTGCGAGTTGTTGGGCTTGTTGCGAAACTTTACACAGCGTGCACTGTGTTCTGCGCGTAAAATGCAGTAATTTGGGCGCTTAAACGTCGAAATATCTCCAACGGGAAGGAAATTACGGTCATTTTCGTCGAAATCGACGAATGATCGAGTTTTGCGAGTTTGTTGGCTTGTTTCGAAGCTTTATACAGCGTGCACTGTGTTCTGCGCGTAAAAATGCAGTAATTTGGGCGCTTAAACGTCGAAATATCTCCAACGGACGGAAATTTCGGTCATTTTCCGTCGAATTCGACGAATGATCGAGTTTTGCGAGTTGTTGGGCTTCTTCCGACGCTCGATACAGCGTGCACTGTGTTCTGCGCGTAAAATGCAGTAATATGGGCGCTTAAACGTCGAAATATCTCCAACGGGACGGAAATTACGGTCATTTTTCGTCGAAATCGACGAATGATCGAGTTTTGCGAGTTGTTGGGCTTGTTTCGAAGCTTGATACAGCGTGCACTGTGTTCTGCGCGTAAAATGCAGTCATTTGGGCGCTTAAACGTCGAAATATCTCCAACGGGACGGAAATTACGGTCATTTTTCGTCGAAATCGACGAATGATCGAGTTTTGCGAGTTGTTGGGCTTGTTTCGAAGCTTGATACAGCGTGCACTGTGTTCTGCGCGTAAAATGCAGTAATTTGGGCGCTTAAACGTCGAAATATCTCCAACGGGACGGAAATTACGGTCATTTTTCGTCGAAATCGACGAATGATCGAGTTTTGCGTGTTGTTGGGCTTCTTCCGACGCTCGATACAGCGTGCACTGTGTTCTGCGCGTAAAATGCAGTAATATGGGCGCTTAAACGTCGAAATATCTCCAACGGGACGGAAATTACGGTCATTTTTCGTCGAAATCGACGAATGATCGAGTTTTGCGAGTTGTTGGGCTTGTTTCGAAGCTTGATACAGCGTGCACTGTGTTCTGCGCGTAAAATGCAGTAATTTGGGCGCTTAAACGTCGAAATATCTCCAACGGGAAGGAAATTACGGTCATTTTTCGTCCAAATCGACGAATGATCGAGTTTTGCGAGTTGTTGGGCTTGTTTCGAAACTTTACACAGCGTGCACTGTGTTCTGCGCGTACAATGCAGTAATTTGGGCGCTTGAACGTCGAAATATCTCCAACGGGACGGAAATTACTGTCATTTTTCGTCGAAATCGACGAATGATCGAGTTTTGCGAGTTGTTGGGCTTGTTTCGAAGCTTGATACAGCGTGCACTGTGTTCTGCGCGTAAAATGCAGTAATTTGGGCGCTTAAACGTCGAAATATCTCCAACGGGAAGGAAATTACGGTCATTTTTCGTCCAAATCGACGAATGATCGAGTTTTGCGAGTTGTTGGGCTTGTTGCGAAACTTTACACAGCGTGCACTGTGTTCTGAGCGTAAAATGCAGTAATTTGGGCGCTTAAACGTCGAAATATCTCCAACGGGACGGAAATTTCGGTCATTTTCCGTCGAATTCGACGGATGATCGAGTTTTGCGAGTTGTTGGGCTTGTTTCGAAGCTTGATACAGGGTGCACTGTGTTCTGCGGGTAAAATGCAGTAATTTGGGCGCTTAAACGTCGAAATATCTCCAACGGGACGGAAATTACGGTCATTTTTCGTCGAAATCGACGAATGATCGAGTTTTGCGTGTTGTTGGGCTTGTTTCGAAGCTTGATACAGCGTGCACTGTGTTCTGCGCGTAAAATGCAGTAATTTGGGCGCTTAAACGTCGAAATATCTCCAACGGGACGGAAATTACGGTCATTTTTCGTCGAAATCGACGAATGATCGAGTTTTGCGTGTTGTTGGGCTTCTTCCGACGCTCGATACAGCGTGCACTGTGTTCTGCGCGTAAAATGCAGTAATATGGGCGCTTAAACGTCGAAATATCTCCAACGGGACGGAAATTACGGTCATTTTTCGTCGAAATCGACGAATGATCGAGTTTTGCGAGTTGTTGGGCTAGTTTCGAAGCTTGATACAGCGTGCACTGTGTTCTGCGCGTAAAATGCAGTAATTTAGGCGTTTAAAACGTCGAAATATCTCCAACGGGAAGGAAATTGCGGTCCTTTTTCGACGAAATCGACGAATGATCGAGTTTTGCAAGTTGTTGGGCTTCTTCCGACGCTCGATACAGCGTGCACTGTGTTCTGCGCGTAAAATGCAGTAATCTGGGCGCTTAAACGTCGAAATATCTCCAACGGGACGGAAATTACGGTCATTTTTCGTCGAAATCGACGAATGATCGAGTTTTGCGCGTTGTTGGGCTTCTTCCGACGCTCGATACAGCGTGCACTGTGTTCTGCGCGTAAAATGCAGTAATTTGGGCGCTTAAACGTCGAAATATCTCCAACGGGACGGAAATTACGGTCATTTTTCGTCGAAATCGAGGGATGATCGAGTGTTGCGAGTTGTTGGGCTTGTTTCGAAGCTTGATGCAGGGTGCACTGTGTTCTGCGCGTAAAATGCAGTAATTTGGGCGCTTAAACGTCGAAATATCTCCAACGGGACGGAAATTACGGACATTTTTCGTCGAAATCGACGGATGATCGAGTTTTGCGAGTTGTTGGGCTTGTTTCGAAGCTTGATGCAGGGTGCACTGTGTTCTGCGCGTAAAATGCAGTAATTTGGGCGCTTAAACGTCGAAATATCTCCAACGGGACGGAAATTACGGTCATTTTTCGTCGAAATCGACGAATGATCGAGTTTTGCGTGTTGTTGGGCTTCTTCCGACGCTCGATACAGCGTGCACTGTGTTCTGCGCGTAAAATGCAGTAATATGGGCGCTTAAACGTCGAAATATCTCCAACGGGACGGAAATTACGGTCATTTTTCGTCGAAATCGACGAATGATCGAGTTTTGCGAGTTGTTGGGCTTGTTTCGAAGCTTGATACAGCGTGCACTGTGTTCTGCGCGTAAAATGCAGTAATTTGGGCGCTTAAACGTCGAAATATCTCCAACGGGACGGAAATTTCGGTCATTTTCCGTCGAATTCGACGAATGATCGAGTTTTGCGAGTTGTTGGGCTTCTTCCGACGCTCGATACAGCGTGCACTGTGTTCTGCGCGTAAAATGCAGTAATTTGGGCGTTTAAACGTCGAAATATCTCCAACGGGAAGGAAATTGTGGTCCTTTTTCGACGAAATCGACGAATGATCGAGTTTTGCGTGTTGTTGGGCTTCTTCCGACGCTCGATACAGCGTGCACTGTGTTCTGCGCGTAAAATGCAGTAATATGGGCGCTTAAACGTCGAAATATCTCCAACGGGACGGAAATTACGGTCATTTTTCGTCGAAATCGACGAATGATCGAGTTTTGCGAGTTGTTGGGCTTGTTTCGAAGCTTGATACAGCGTGCACTGTGTTCTGCGCGTAAAATGCAGTCATTTGGGCGCTTAAACGTCGAAATATCTCCAACGGGAAGGAAATTACGGTCATTTTTCGTCCAAATCGACGAATGATCGAGTTTTGCGAGTTGTTGGGCTTGTTTCGAAACTTTACACAGCGTACACTGTGTTCTGCGCGTAAAATGCAGTAATTTGGGCGCTTAAACGTCGAAATATCTCCAACGGGACGGAAATTACGGTCATTTTTCGTCGAAATCGACGAATGATCGAGTTTTGCGAGTTGTTGGGCTTGTTTCGAAGCTTGATACAGCGTGCACTGTGTTCTGCGCGTAAAATGCAGTAATTTGGGCGCTTAAACGTCGAAATATCTCCAACGGGAAGGAAATTACGGTCATTTTTCGTCGATATCGACGAATGATCGAGTTTTGCGAGTTGTTGGGCTTCTTCCGACGCTCGATACAGCGTGCACTGTGTTCTGCGCGTAAAATGCAGTAATTTGGGCGTTTAAACGTCGAAATATCTCCAACGGGAAGGAAATTGCGGTCCTTTTTCGACGAAATCGACGAATGATCGAGTTTGGCGAGTTGTTGGGCTTCTTCCGACGCTCGATACAGCGTGCACTGTGTTCTGCGCGTAAATTCAGTAATCTGGGCGCTTAAACGTCGAAATATCTCCAACGGGACGGAAATTACGGTCATTTTTCGACGAAATCGACGAATGATCGAGTTTTGCGAGTTGTTGGGCTTGTTTCGAAACTTTACACAGAGTGCACTGTGTTCTGCGCGTAAAATGCAGTAATTTGGGCGCTTAAACGTCGAAATATCTCCAACGGGACGGAAATTACGGTCATTTTTCTTCGAAATCGACGAATGATCGAGTTTTGCGAGTTGTTGGGCTTGTTTCGAAGCTTGATACAGCGTGCACTGTGTTCTGCGCGTAAAATGCAGTAATTTGGGCGCTTAAACGTTGAAATATCTCCAACGGGACGGAAATTACGGTCATTTTTCGTCGAAATCGACGAATGATCGAGTTTTGCGAGTTGTTGGGCTTCTTCCGACGCTTGATACAGCGTGCACTGTGTTCTGCGCGTAAAATGCAGTAATTTGGGCGCTTAAACGTCGAAATATCTCCAACGGGAAGGAAATTACGGTCATTTTTCGTCGAAATCGACGAATGATCGAGTTTTGCGAGTTGTTGGGCTTGTTTCGAAGCTTTATACAGCGTGCACTGTGTTCTGCGCGTAAAATGCAGTAATTTGGGCGCTTAAACGTCGAAATATCTCCAACGGGAAGGAAATTACGGTCATTTTTCGTCGAAATCGACGAATGATCGAGTTTTGCGAGTTGTTGGGATTTTCGCGACGCTCGAGACAGCGCACACTGTGTTCTGCGCGTAAAATGCAGTAATTTGGGCGTTTAAACGTCGAAATATCTCCAACGGGAAGGAAATTACGGTCATTTTTCGTCGAAATCGACGTATGATCGAGTTTTGCGAGTTGTTGGGTTTCTTCCGACGCTCGATACAGCGTGCACTGTGTTCTGCGCGTAAAATGCAGTAATTTGGGCGCTTAAACGTCGAAATATCTCCAACGGGAAGGAAATTACGGTCATTTTTCGTCGATATCGACGAATGATCGAGTTTTGCGAGTTGTTGGGCTTCTTCCGACGCTCGATACAGCGTGCACTGTGTTCTGCGCGTAAAATGCAGTAATTTGGGCGTTTAAACGTCGAAATATCTCCAACGGGAAGGAAATTGCGGTCCTTTTTCGACGAAATCGACGAATGATCGAGTTTGGCGAGTTGTTGGGCTTCTTCCGACGCTCGATACAGCGTGCACTGTGTTCTGCGCGTAAAATGCAGTAATCTGGGCGCTTAAACGTCGAAATATCTCCAACGGGACGGAAATTACGGTCATTTTTCGACGAAATCGACGAATGATCGAGTTTTGCGAGTTGTTGGGCTTGTTTCGAAACTTTACACAGCGTGCACTGTGTTCTGCGCGTAAAATGCAGTAATCTGGGCGCTTAAACGTCGAAATATCTCCAACGGGACGGAAATTACGGTCATTTTTCGTCGAAATCGACGAATGATCGAGTTTTGCGAGTTGTTGGGCTTCTTCCGACGCTCGATACAGCGTGCACTGTGTTCTGCGCGTAAAATGCAGTAATTTGGGCGCTTAAACGTCGAAATATCTCCAACGGGACGGAAATTACGGTCATTTTTCGTCGAAATCGAGGGATGATCGAGTTTTGCGAGTTGTTGGGCTTGTTTCGAAGCTTGATGCAGGGTGCACTGTGTTCTGCGCGTAAAATGCAGTAATTTGGGCGCTTAAACGTTGAAATATCTCCAACGGGACGGAAATTACGGTCATTTTTCGTCGAAATCGACGAATGATCGAGTTTTGCGAGTTGTTGGGCTTCTTCCGACGCTTGATACAGCGTGCACTGTGTTCTGCGCGTCAAATGCAGTAATTTGGGCGCTTAAACGTCGAAATATCTCCAACGGGAAGGAAATTACGGTCATTTTTCGTCGATATCGACGAATGATCGAGTTTTGCGAGTTGTTGAGCTTCTTCCGACGCTCGATACAGCGTGCACTGTGTTCTGCGCGTAAAATGCAGTAATCTGGGCGCTTAAACGTCGAAATATCTCCAACGGGACGGAAATTACGGTCATTTTTCGACGAAATCGACGAACGATCGAGTTTTGCGAGTTGTTGGGCTTGCTTCGAAACTTTACACAGCGTGCACTGTGTTCTGCGCGTAAAATGCAGTAATTTGGGCGCTTAAACGTCGAAATATCTCCAACGGGACGGAAATTACGGTCATTTTTCGTCGAAATCGACGAATGATCGAGTTTTGCGAGTTGTTGGGCTTGTTTCGAAGCTTGATACAGCGTGCACTGTGTTCTGCGCGTAAAATGCAGTAATTTGGGCGCTTAAACGTCGAAATATCTCCAACGGGACGGAAATTACGGTCATTTTTCGTCGAAATCGACGAATGATCGAGTTTTGCGTGTTGTTGGGCTTCTTCCGACGCTCGATACAGCGTGCACTGTGTTCTGCGCGTAAAATGCAGTAATATGGGCGCTTAAACGTCGAAATATCTCCAACGGGACGGAAATTACGGTCATTTTTCGTCGAAATCGACGAATGATCGAGTTTTGCGAGTTGTTGGGCTAGTTTCGAAGCTTGATACAGCGTGCACTGTGTTCTGCGCGTAAAATGCAGTAATTTAGGCGCTTAAACGTCGAAATATCTCCAACGGGACGGAAATTACGGTCATTTTTCGTCGAAATCGAGGGATGATCGAGTTTTGCGAGTTGTTGGGCTTGTTTCGAAGCTTGATGCAGGGTGCACTGTGTTCTGCGCGTAAAATGCAGTAATTTGGGCGCTTAAACGTTGAAATATCTCCAACGGGACGGAAATTACGGTCATTTTTCGTCGAAATCGACGAATGATCGAGTTTTGCGAGTTGTTGGGCTTCTTCCGACGCTTGATACAGCGTGCACTGTGTTCTGCGCGTCAAATGCAGTAATTTGGGCGCTTAAACGTCGAAATATCTCCAACGGGAAGGAAATTACGGTCATTTTTCGTCGATATCGACGAATGATCGAGTTTTGCGAGTTGTTGAGCTTCTTCCGACGCTCGATACAGCGTGCACTGTGTTCTGCGCGTAAAATGCAGTAATCTGGGCGCTTAAACGTCGAAATATCTCCAACGGGACGGAAATTACGGTCATTTTTCGACGAAATCGACGAACGATCGAGTTTTGCGAGTTGTTGGGCTTGCTTCGAAACTTTACACAGCGTGCACTGTGTTCTGCGCGTAAAATGCAGTAATTTGGGCGCTTAAACGTCGAAATATCTCCAACGGGACGGAAATTACGGTCATTTTTCGTCGAAATCGACGAATGATCGAGTTTTGCGTGTTGTTGGGCTTGTTTCGAAGCTTGATACAGCGTGCACTGTGTTCTGCGCGTAAAATGCAGTAATTTGGGCGCTTAAACGTCGAAATATCTCCAACGGGACGGAAATTACGGTCATTTTTCGTCGAAATCGACGAATGATCGAGTTTTGCGTGTTGTTGGGCTTCTTCCGACGCTCGATACAGCGTGCACTGTGTTCTGCGCGTAAAATGCAGTAATATGGGCGCTTAAACGTCGAAATATCTCCAACGGGACGGAAATTACGGTCATTTTTCGTCGAAATCGACGAATGATCGAGTTTTGCGAGTTGTTGGGCTAGTTTCGAAGCTTGATACAGCGTGCACTGTGTTCTGCGCGTAAAATGCAGTAATTTAGGCGTTTAAACGTCGAAATATCTCCAACGGGAAGGAAATTGCGGTCCTTTTTCGACGAAATCGACGAATGATCGAGTTTTGCAAGTTGTTGGGCTTCTTCCGACGCTCGATACAGCGTGCACTGTGTTCTGCGCGTAAAATGCAGTAATCTGGGCGCTTAAACGTCGAAATATCTCCAACGGGACGGAAATTACGGTCATTTTTCGTCGAAATCGACGAATGATCGAGTTTTGCGTGTTGTTGGGCTTCTTCCGACGCTCGATACAGCGTGCACTGTGTTCTGCGCGTAAAATGCAGTAATATGGGCGCTTAAACGTCGAAATATCTCCAACGGGACGGAAATTACGGTCATTTTTCGTCGAAATCGACGAATGATCGAGTTTTGCGAGTTGTTGGGCTTGTTTCGAAGCTTGATACAGCGTGCACTGTGTTCTGCGCGTAAAATGCAGTAATTTGGGCGCTTAAACGTCGAAATATCTCCAACGGGACGGAAATTTCGGTCATTTTCCGTCGAATTCGACGAATGATCGAGTTTTGCGAGTTGTTGGGCTTCTTCCGACGCTCGATACAGCGTGCACTGTGTTCTGCGCGTAAAATGCAGTAATTTGGGCGTTTAAACGTCGAAATATCTCCAACGGGACGGAAATTTCGGTCATTTTCCGTCGAATTCGACGAATGATCGAGTTTTGCGAGTTGTTGGGCTTCTTCCGACGCTCGATACAGCGTGCACTGTGTTCTGCGCGTAAAATGCAGTAATTTGGGCGCTTAAACGTCGAAATATCTCCAACGGGAAGGAAATTACGGTCATTTTTCGTCCAAATCGACGAATGATCGAGTTTTGCGAGTTGTTGGGCTTGTTTCGAAACTTTACACAGCGTGCACTGTGTTCTGCGCGTACAATGCAGTAATTTGGGCGCTTGAACGTCGAAATATCTCCAACGGGACGGAAATTACTGTCATTTTTCGTCGAAATCGACGAATGATCGAGTTTTGCGAGTTGTTGGGCTTGTTTCGAAGCTTGATACAGCGTGCACTGTGTTCTGCGCGTAAAATGCAGTAATTTGGGCGCTTAAACGTCGAAATATCTCCAACGGGAAGGAAATTACGGTCATTTTTCGTCCAAATCGACGAATGATCGAGTTTTGCGAGTTGTTGGGCTTGTTGCGAAACTTTACACAGCGTGCACTGTGTTCTGAGCGTAAAATGCAGTAATTTGGGCGCTTAAACGTCGAAATATCTCCAACGGGACGGAAATTTCGGTCATTTTCCGTCGAATTCGACGGATGATCGAGTTTTGCGAGTTGTTGGGCTTGTTTCGAAGCTTGATACAGGGTGCACTGTGTTCTGCGGGTAAAATGCAGTAATTTGGGCGCTTAAACGTCGAAATATCTCCAACGGGACGGAAATTACGGTCATTTTTCGTCGAAATCGACGAATGATCGAGTTTTGCGTGTTGTTGGGCTTCTTCCGACGCTCGATACAGCGTGCACTGTGTTCTGCGCGTAAAATGCAGTAATATGGGCGCTTAAACGTCGAAATATCTCCAACGGGACGGAAATTACGGTCATTTTTCGTCGAAATCGACGAATGATCGAGTTTTGCGAGTTGTTGGGCTTGTTTCGAAGCTTGATACAGCGTGCACTGTGTTCTGCGCGTAAAATGCAGTAATTTGGGCGCTTAAACGTCGAAATATCTCCAACGGGAAGGAAATTACGGTCATTTTTCGTCCAAATCGACGAATGATCGAGTTTTGCGAGTTGTTGGGCTTGTTGCGAAACTTTACACAGCGTGCACTGTGTTCTGAGCGTAAAATGCAGTAATTTGGGCGCTTAAACGTCGAAATATCTCCAACGGGACGGAAATTTCGGTCATTTTCCGTCGAATTCGACGAATGATCGACTTTTGCGAGTTGTTGGGCTTCTGCCGACGCTCGATACAGCGTGCACTGTGTTCTGCGCGTAAAATGCAGTAATTTGGGCGCTTAAACGTCGAAATATCTCCAACGGGAAGGAAATTACGGTCATTTTTCGTCGAAATCGACGAATGATCGAGTTTTGCGAGTTGTTGGGATTTTCTCGACGCTCGAGACAGCGCACACTGTGTTCTGCGCGTAAAATGCAGTAATTTGGGCGTTTAAACGTCGAAATATCTCCAACGGGAAGGAAATTACGGTCATTTTTCGTCGAAATCGACGAATGATCGAGTTTTGCGAGTTGTTGGGCTTCTTCCGACGCTCGATATAGCGTGCACTGTGTTCTGCGCGTAAAATGCAGTAATTTGGGCGTTTAAACGTCGAAATATCTCCAACGGGAAGGAAATTGCGGTCCTTTTTCGACGAAATCGACGAATGATCGAGTTTTGCGAGTTGTTGGGCTTCTTCCGACGCTCGATACAGCGTGCACTGTGTTCTGCGCGTAAAATGCAGTAATCTGGGCGCTTAAACGTCGAAATATCTCCAACGGGACGGAAATTACGGTCATTTTTCGTCGAAATCGACGAATGATCGAGTGTTGCGTGTTGTTGGGCTTCTTCCGACGCTCGATACAGCGTGCACTGTGTTCTGCGCGTAAAATGCAGTAATTTGGGCGCTTAAACGTCGAAATATCTCCAACGGGAAGGAAATTACGGTCATTTTTCGTCCAAATCGACGAATGATCGAGTTTTGCGAGTTGTTGGGCTTCTTCCGACGCTCGATACGGCGTGCACTGTGTTATGCGCGTAAAATGCAGTAATATGGGCGTTTAAACGTCGAAATATCTCCAACGGGAAGGAAATTACGGTCATTTTTCGTCGAAATCGACGAATGATCGAGTTTTGCGAGTTGTTGGGCTTCTTCCGACGCTTGATACAGCGTGCACTGTGTTCTGCGCGTAAAATGCAGTAATTTGGGCGCTTGAACGTCGAAATATCTCCAACGGGACGGAAATTACGGTCATTTTTCGTCGAAATCGACGAATGATCGAGTTTTGCGAGTTGTTGGGCTTGTTTCGAAGCTTGATACAGCGTGCACTGTGTTCTGCGCGTAAAATGCAGTAATTTGGGCGCTTGAACGTCAAAATATCTCCAACGGGAAGGAAATTACGGTCATTTTTCGTCCAAATCGACGAATGATCGAGTTTTGCGAGTTGTTGGGCTTGTTTCGAAACTTTACACAGCGTGCACTGTGTTCTGCGCGTAAAATGCAGTAATTTGGGCGCTTGAACGTCGAAATATCTCCAACGGGAAGGAAATTACGGTCATTTTTCGTCCAAATCGACGAATGATCGAGTTTTGCGAGTTGTTGGGCTTGTTGCGAAACTTTACACAGCGTGCACTGTGTTCTGAGCGTAAAATGCAGTAATTTGGGCGTTTAAACGTCGAAATATCTCCAACGGGAAGGAAATTGCGGTCCTTTTTCGACGAAATCGACGAATGATCGAGTTTTGCGAGTTGTTGGGCTTGTTTCGAAGCTTGATACAGGGTGCACTGTGTTCTGCGGGTAAAATGCAGTAATTTGGGCGCTTAAACGTCGAAATATCTCCAACGGGACGGAAATTACGGTCATTTTTCGTCGAAATCGACGAATGATCGAGTTTTGCGTGTTGTTGGGCTTCTTCCGACGCTCGATACAGCGTGCACTGTGTTCTGCGCGTAAAATGCAGTAATATGGGCGCTTAAACGTCGAAATATCTCCAACGGGACGGAAATTACGGTCATTTTTCGTCGAAATCGACGAATGATCGAGTTTTGCGAGTTGTTGGGCTTGTTTCGAAGCTTGATACAGCGTGCACTGTGTTCTGCGCGTAAAATGCAGTAATTTGGGCGCTTAAACGTCGAAATATCTCCAACGGGAAGGAAATTACGGTCATTTTTCGTCCAAATCGACGAATGATCGAGTTTTGCGAGTTGTTGGGCTTGTTGCGAAACTTTACACAGCGTGCACTGTGTTCTGAGCGTAAAATGCAGTAATTTGGGCGCTTAAACGTCGAAATATCTCCAACGGGACGGAAATTTCGGTCATTTTCCGTCGAATTCGACGAATGATCGACTTTTGCGAGTTGTTGGGCTTCTGCCGACGCTCGATACAGCGTGCACTGTGTTCTGCGCGTAAAATGCAGTAATTTGGGCGCTTAAACGTCGAAATATCTCCAACGGGAAGGAAATTACGGTCATTTTTCGTCGAAATCGACGAATGATCGAGTTTTGCGAGTTGTTGGGATTTTCTCGACGCTCGAGACAGCGCACACTGTGTTCTGCGCGTAAAATGCAGTAATTTGGGCGTTTAAACGTCGAAATATCTCCAACGGGAAGGAAATTACGGTCATTTTTCGTCGAAATCGACGAATGATCGAGTTTTGCGAGTTGTTGGGCTTCTTCCGACGCTCGATATAGCGTGCACTGTGTTCTGCGCGTAAAATGCAGTAATTTGGGCGTTTAAACGTCGAAATATCTCCAACGGGAAGGAAATTGCGGTCCTTTTTCGACGAAATCGACGAATGATCGAGTTTTGCGAGTTGTTGGGCTTCTTCCGACGCTCGATACAGCGTGCACTGTGTTCTGCGCGTAAAATGCAGTAATCTGGGCGCTTAAACGTCGAAATATCTCCAACGGGACGGAAATTACGGTCATTTTTCGTCGAAATCGACGAATGATCGAGTGTTGCGTGTTGTTGGGCTTCTTCCGACGCTCGATACAGCGTGCACTGTGTTCTGCGCGTAAAATGCAGTAATTTGGGCGCTTAAACGTCGAAATATCTCCAACGGGAAGGAAATTACGGTCATTTTTCGTCCAAATCGACGAATGATCGAGTTTTGCGAGTTGTTGGGCTTCTTCCGACGCTCGATACGGCGTGCACTGTGTTATGCGCGTAAAATGCAGTAATATGGGCGTTTAAACGTCGAAATATCTCCAACGGGAAGGAAATTACGGTCATTTTTCGTCGAAATCGACGAATGATCGAGTTTTGCGAGTTGTTGGGCTTCTTCCGACGCTTGATACAGCGTGCACTGTGTTCTGCGCGTAAAATGCAGTAATTTGGGCGCTTAAACGTCAAAATATCTCCAACGGGAAGGAAATTACGGTCATTTTTCGTCCAAATCGACGAATGATCGAGTTTTGCGAGTTGTTGGGCTTGTTTCGAAACTTTACACAGCGTGCACTGTGTTCTGCGCGTAAAATGCAGTAATTTGGGCGCTTGAACGTCGAAATATCTCCAACGGGAAGGAAATTACGGTCATTTTTCGTCCAAATCGACGAATGATCGAGTTTTGCGAGTTGTTGGGCTTGTTGCGAAACTTTACACAGCGTGCACTGTGTTCTGAGCGTAAAATGCAGTAATTTGGGCGTTTAAACGTCGAAATATCTCCAACGGGAAGGAAATTGCGGTCCTTTTTCGACGAAATCGACGAATGATCGAGTTTTGCGAGTTGTTGTTCTTCTTCCGACGCTCGATACAGCGTGCACTGTGTTCTGCGCGTAAAATGCAGTAATTTGGGCGCTTAAACGTCGAAATATCTCCAACGGGACGGAAATTACGGTCATTTTTCGTCGAAATCGACGAATGATCGAGTTTTGCGTGTTGTTGGGCTTCTTCCGACGCTCGATACAGCGTGCACTGTGTTCTGCGCGTAAAATGCAGTAATATGGGCGCTTACACGTCGAAATATCTCCAACGGGACGGAAATTACGGTCATTTTTCGTCGAAATCGACGAATGATCGAGTTTTGCGAGTTGTTGGGCTTGTTTCGAAGCTTGATACAGCGTGCACTGTGTTCTGCGCGTAAAATGCAGTAATTTGGGCGCTTAAACGTCGAAATATCTCCAACGGGAAGGAAATTACGGTCATTTTTCGTCCAAATCGACGAATGATCGAGTTTTGCGAGTTGTTGGGCTTGTTGCGAAACTTTACACAGCGTGCACTGTGTTCTGAGCGTAAAATGCAGTAATTTGGGCGCTTAAACGTCGAAATATCTCCAACGGGACGGAAATTTCGGTCATTTTCCGTCGAATTCGACGAATGATCGACTTTTGCGAGTTGTTGGGCTTCTTCCGACGCTCGATACAGCGTGCACTGTGTTCTGCGCGTAAAATGCAGTAATTTGGGCGCTTAAACGTCGAAATATCTCCAACGGGAAGGAAATTACGGTCATTTTTCGTCGAAATCGACGAATGATCGAGTTTTGCGAGTTGTTGGGCTTCTTCCGACGCTCGATATAGCGTGCACTGTGTTCTGCGCGTAAAATGCAGTAATTTGGGCGTTTAAACGTCGAAATATCTCCAACGGGAAGGAAATTGCGGTCCTTTTTCGACGAAATCGACGAATGATCGAGTTTTGCGAGTTGTTGGGCTTCTTCCGACGCTCGATACAGCGTGCACTGTGTTCTGCGCGTAAAATGCAGTAATCTGGGCGCTTAAACGTCGAAATATCTCCAACGGGACGGAAATTACGGTCATTTTTCGTCGAAATCGACGAATGATCGAGTTTTGCGTGTTGTTGGGCTTCTTCCGACGCTCGATACAGCGTGCACTGTGTTCTGCGTGTAAAATGCAGTAATTTGGGCGCTTAAACGTCGAAATATCTCCAACGGGAAGGAAATTACGGTCATTTTTCGTCCAAATCGACGAATGATCGAGTTTTGCGAGTTGTTGGGCTTGTTTCGAAGCTTGATACAGGGTGCACTGTGTTCTGCGCGTAAAATGCAGTAATTTGGGCGCTTAAACGTTGAAATATCTCCAACGGGACGGAAATTACGGTCATTTTTCGTCGAAATCGACGAATGATCGAGTTTTGCGAGTTGTTGGGCTTCTTCCGACGCTTGATACAGCGTGCACTGTGTTCTGCGCGTAAAATGCAGTAATTTGGGCGCTTAAACGTCGAAATATCTCCAACGGGAAGGAAATTACGGTCATTTTTCGTCGAAATCGACGAATGATCGAGTTTTGCGAGTTTTTGGGCTTGTCTGTACTCTTGATACCGTGTGCACTGTGTTCTGCGCGTCAAATGCAGTAATTTGGGCGTTTAAACGTCGAAATATCTCCAACGGGACGGAAATTACGGTCATTTTTCGTCGAAGTCGACGAATGATCGAGTTTTGCGAGTTGATGGGATTTTCTCGACGCTCGATACAGCGTGCACTGTGTTCTGCGCGTAAAATGCAGTAATTTGGGCGCTTAAACGTCGAAATATCTCCAACGGGAAGGAAATTACGGTCATTTTTCGTCGAAATCGACGAATGATCGAGTTTTGCGAGTTGTTGGGCTTGTTCCGAAACTTTACACAGCGTGCACTGTGTTCTGCGCGTAAAATGCAGTAATATGGGCGCTTAAACGTCGAAATATCTCCAACGGGACGGAAATTACGGTCATTTTTCGTCGAAATCGACGAATGATCGAGTTTTGCGAGTTGTTGGACTTGTTTCGAAGCTTGATACAGCGTGCACTGTGTTCTGCGCGTAAAATGCAGTAATTTGGGCGCTTAAACGTCGAAATATCTCCAACGGGAAGGAAATTACGGTCATTTTTCGTCCAAATCGACGAATGATCGAGTTTTGCGAGTTGTTGGGCTTGTTTCGAAACTTTACACAGCGTGCACTGTGTTCTGCGCGTAAAATGCAGTAATTTGGGCGCTTAAACGTCGAAATATCTCCAACGGGAAGGAAATTACGGTCATTTTTCGTCCAAATCGACGAATGATCGAGTTTTGCGAGTTGTTGGGCTTGTTGCGAAGATTGATACAGCGTGCACTGTGTTCTGCGCGTAAAATGCAGTAATTTGGGCGCTTAAACGTTGAAATATCTCCAACGGGACGGAAATTACGGTCATTTTTCGTCGAAATCGACGAATGATCGAGTTTTGCGTGTTGTTGGGCTTCTTCCGACGCTCGATACAGCGTGCACTGTGTTCTGCGCGTAAAATGCAGTAATCTGGGCGCTTAAACGTCGAAATATCTCCAACGGGACGGAAATTACGGTCATTTTTCGTCGAAATCGACGAATGATCGAGTGTTGCGTGTTGTTGGGCTTCTTCCGACGCTCGATACAGCGTGCACTGTGTTCTGCGCGTAAAATGCAGTAATTTGGGCGCTTAAACGTCGAAATATCTCCAACGGGAAGGAAATTACGGTCATTTTTCGTCCAAATCGACGAATGATCGAGTTTTGCGAGTTGTTGGGCTTCTTCCGACGCTCGATACGGCGTGCACTGTGTTATGCGCGTAAAATGCAGTAATATGGGCGTTTAAACGTCGAAATATCTCCAACGGGAAGGAAATTACGGTCATTTTTCGTCGAAATCGACGAATGATCGAGTTTTGCGAGTTGTTGGGCTTCTTCCGACGCTTGATACAGCGTGCACTGTGTTCTGCGCGTAAAATGCAGTAATTTGGGCGCTTGAACGTCGAAATATCTCCAACGGGACGGAAATTACGGTCATTTTTCGTCGAAATCGACGAATGATCGAGTTTTGCGAGTTGTTGGGCTTGTTTCGAAGCTTGATACAGCGTGCACTGTGTTCTGCGCGTAAAATGCAGTAATTTGGGCGCTTAAACGTCAAAATATCTCCAACGGGAAGGAAATTACGGTCATTTTTCGTCCAAATCGACGAATGATCGAGTTTTGCGAGTTGTTGGGCTTGTTTCGAAACTTTACACAGCGTGCACTGTGTTCTGCGCGTAAAATGCAGTAATTTGGGCGCTTGAACGTCGAAATATCTCCAACGGGAAGGAAATTACGGTCATTTTTCGTCCAAATCGACGAATGATCGAGTTTTGCGAGTTGTTGGGCTTGTTGCGAAACTTTACACAGCGTGCACTGTGTTCTGAGCGTAAAATGCAGTAATTTGGGCGTTTAAACGTCGAAATATCTCCAACGGGAAGGAAATTGCGGTCCTTTTTCGACGAAATCGACGAATGATCGAGTTTTGCGAGTTGTTGTTCTTCTTCCGACGCTCGATACAGCGTGCACTGTGTTCTGCGCGTAAAATGCAGTAATTTGGGCGCTTAAACGTCGAAATATCTCCAACGGGACGGAAATTACGGTCATTTTTCGTCGAAATCGACGAATGATCGAGTTTTGCGAGTTGTTGGACTTGTTTCGAAGCTTGATACAGCGTGCACTGTGTTCTGCGCGTAAAATGCAGTAATTTGGGCGCTTAAACGTCGAAATATCTCCAACGGGAAGGAAATTACGGTCATTTTTCGTCCAAATCGACGAATGATCGAGTTTTGCGAGTTGTTGGGCTTGTTTCGAAACTTTACACAGCGTGCACTGTGTTCTGCGCGTAAAATGCAGTAATTTGGGCGCTTAAACGTCGAAATATCTCCAACGGGAAGGAAATTACGGTCATTTTTCGTCCAAATCGACGAATGATCGAGTTTTGCGAGTTGTTGGGCTTGTTGCGAAGATTGATACAGCGTGCACTGTGTTCTGCGCGTAAAATGCAGTAATTTGGGCGCTTAAACGTTGAAATATCTCCAACGGGACGGAAATTACGGTCATTTTTCGTCGAAATCGACGAATGATCGAGTTTTGCGTGTTGTTGGGCTTCTTCCGACGCTCGATACAGCGTGCACTGTGTTCTGCGCGTAAAATGCAGTAATCTGGGCGCTTAAACGTCGAAATATCTCCAACGGGACGGAAATTACGGTCATTTTTCGTCGAAATCGACGAATGATCGAGTGTTGCGTGTTGTTGGGCTTCTTCCGACGCTCGATACAGCGTGCACTGTGTTCTGCGCGTAAAATGCAGTAATTTGGGCGCTTAAACGTCGAAATATCTCCAACGGGAAGGAAATTACGGTCATTTTTCGTCCAAATCGACGAATGATCGAGTTTTGCGAGTTGTTGGGCTTCTTCCGACGCTCGATACGGCGTGCACTGTGTTATGCGCGTAAAATGCAGTAATATGGGCGTTTAAACGTCGAAATATCTCCAACGGGAAGGAAATTACGGTCATTTTTCGTCGAAATCGACGAATGATCGAGTTTTGCGAGTTGTTGGGCTTCTTCCGACGCTTGATACAGCGTGCACTGTGTTCTGCGCGTAAAATGCAGTAATTTGGGCGCTTGAACGTCGAAATATCTCCAACGGGACGGAAATTACGGTCATTTTTCGTCGAAATCGACGAATGATCGAGTTTTGCGAGTTGTTGGGCTTGTTTCGAAACTTTACACAGCGTGCACTGTGTTCTGCGCGTAAAATGCAGTAATTTGGGCGCTTGAACGTCGAAATATCTCCAACGGGAAGGAAATTACGGTCATTTTTCGTCCAAATCGACGAATGATCGAGTTTTGCGAGTTGTTGGGCTTGTTGCGAAACTTTACACAGCGTGCACTGTGTTCTGAGCGTAAAATGCAGTAATTTGGGCGTTTAAACGTCGAAATATCTCCAACGGGAAGGAAATTGCGGTCCTTTTTCGACGAAATCGACGAATGATCGAGTTTTGCGAGTTGTTGTTCTTCTTCCGACGCTCGATACAGCGTGCACTGTGTTCTGCGCGTAAAATGCAGTAATTTGGGCGCTTAAACGTCGAAATATCTCCAACGGGACGGAAATTACGGTCATTTTTCGTCGAAATCGACGAATGATCGAGTTTTGCGAGTTGTTGGACTTGTTTCGAAGCTTGATACAGCGTGCACTGTGTTCTGCGCGTAAAATGCAGTAATTTGGGCGCTTAAACGTCGAAATATCTCCAACGGGAAGGAAATTACGGTCATTTTTCGTCCAAATCGACGAATGATCGAGTTTTGCGAGTTGTTGGGCTTGTTTCGAAACTTTACACAGCGTGCACTGTGTTCTGCGCGTAAAATGCAGTAATTTGGGCGCTTAAACGTCGAAATATCTCCAACGGGAAGGAAATTACGGTCATTTTTCGTCCAAATCGACGAATGATCGAGTTTTGCGAGTTGTTGGGCTTGTTGCGAAGATTGATACAGCGTGCACTGTGTTCTGCGCGTAAAATGCAGTAATTTGGGCGCTTAAACGTTGAAATATCTCCAACGGGACGGAAATTACGGTCATTTTTCGTCGAAATCGACGAATGATCGAGTTTTGCGTGTTGTTGGGCTTCTTCCGACGCTCGATACAGCGTGCACTGTGTTCTGCGCGTAAAATGCAGTAATCTGGGCGCTTAAACGTCGAAATATCTCCAACGGGACGGAAATTACGGTCATTTTTCGTCGAAATCGACGAATGATCGAGTGTTGCGTGTTGTTGGGCTTCTTCCGACGCTCGATACAGCGTGCACTGTGTTCTGCGCGTAAAATGCAGTAATTTGGGCGCTTAAACGTCGAAATATCTCCAACGGGAAGGAAATTACGGTCATTTTTCGTCCAAATCGACGAATGATCGAGTTTTGCGAGTTGTTGGGCTTCTTCCGACGCTCGATACGGCGTGCACTGTGTTATGCGCGTAAAATGCAGTAATATGGGCGTTTAAACGTCGAAATATCTCCAACGGGAAGGAAATTACGGTCATTTTTCGTCGAAATCGACGAATGATCGAGTTTTGCGAGTTGTTGGGCTTCTTCCGACGCTTGATACAGCGTGCACTGTGTTCTGCGCGTAAAATGCAGTAATTTGGGCGCTTGAACGTCGAAATATCTCCAACGGGACGGAAATTACGGTCATTTTTCGTCGAAATCGACGAATGATCGAGTTTTGCGAGTTGTTGGGCTTGTTTCGAAGCTTGATACAGCGTGCACTGTGTTCTGCGCGTAAAATGCAGTAATTTGGGCGCTTAAACGTCAAAATATCTCCAACGGGAAGGAAATTACGGTCATTTTTCGTCCAAATCGACGAATGATCGAGTTTTGCGAGTTGTTGGGCTTGTTTCGAAACTTTACACAGCGTGCACTGTGTTCTGCGCGTAAAATGCAGTAATTTGGGCGCTTGAACGTCGAAATATCTCCAACGGGAAGGAAATTACGGTCATTTTTCGTCCAAATCGACGAATGATCGAGTTTTGCGAGTTGTTGGGCTTGTTGCGAAACTTTACACAGCGTGCACTGTGTTCTGAGCGTAAAATGCAGTAATTTGGGCGTTTAAACGTCGAAATATCTCCAACGGGAAGGAAATTGCGGTCCTTTTTCGACGAAATCGACGAATGATCGAGTTTTGCGAGTTGTTGTTCTTCTTCCGACGCTCGATACAGCGTGCACTGTGTTCTGCGCGTAAAATGCAGTAATTTGGGCGCTTAAACGTCGAAATATCTCCAACGGGACGGAAATTACGGTCATTTTTCGTCGAAATCGACGAATGATCGAGTTTTGCGTGTTGTTGGGCTTCTTCCGACGCTCGATACAGCGTGCACTGTGTTCTGCGCGTAAAATGCAGTAATATGGGCGCTTACACGTCGAAATATCTCCAACGGGACGGAAATTACGGTCATTTTTCGTCGAAATCGACGAATGATCGAGTTTTGCGAGTTGTTGGGCTTGTTTCGAAGCTTGATACAGCGTGCACTGTGTTCTGCGCGTAAAATGCAGTAATTTGGGCGCTTAAACGTCGAAATATCTCCAACGGGAAGGAAATTACGGTCATTTTTCGTCCAAATCGACGAATGATCGAGTTTTGCGAGTTGTTGGGCTTGTTGCGAAACTTTACACAGCGTGCACTGTGTTCTGAGCGTAAAATGCAGTAATTTGGGCGCTTAAACGTCGAAATATCTCCAACGGGACGGAAATTTCGGTCATTTTCCGTCGAATTCGACGAATGATCGACTTTTGCGAGTTGTTGGGCTTCTTCCGACGCTCGATACAGCGTGCACTGTGTTCTGCGCGTAAAATGCAGTAATTTGGGCGCTTAAACGTCGAAATATCTCCAACGGGAAGGAAATTACGGTCATTTTTCGTCGAAATCGACGAATGATCGAGTTTTGCGAGTTGTTGGGCTTCTTCCGACGCTCGATATAGCGTGCACTGTGTTCTGCGCGTAAAATGCAGTAATTTGGGCGTTTAAAGGTCGAAATATCTCCAACGGGAAGGAAATTGCGGTCCTTTTTCGACGAAATCGACGAATGATCGAGTTTTGCGAGTTGTTGGGCTTCTTCCGACGCTCGATACAGCGTGCACTGTGTTCTGCGCGTAAAATGCAGTAATCTGGGCGCTTAAACGTCGAAATATCTCCAACGGGACGGAAATTACGGTCATTTTTCGTCGAAATCGACGAATGATCGAGTTTTGCGTGTTGTTGGGCTTCTTCCGACGCTCGATACAGCGTGCACTGTGTTCTGCGTGTAAAATGCAGTAATTTGGGCGCTTAAACGTCGAAATATCTCCAACGGGAAGGAAATTACGGTCATTTTTCGTCCAAATCGACGAATGATCGAGTTTTGCGAGTTGTTGGGCTTGTTTCGAAGCTTGATACAGGGTGCACTGTGTTCTGCGCGTAAAATGCAGTAATTTGGGCGCTTAAACGTTGAAATATCTCCAACGGGACGGAAATTACGGTCATTTTTCGTCGAAATCGACGAATGATCGAGTTTTGCGAGTTGTTGGGCTTCTTCCGACGCTCGATACAGCGTGCACTGTGTTCTGCGCGTAAAATGCAGTAATTTGGGCGCTTAAACGTCGAAATATCTCCAACGGGAAGGAAATTACGGTCATTTTTCGTCGAAATCGACGAATGATCGAGTTTTGCGAGTTGTTGGGCTTCTTCCGACGCTCGATATAGCGTGCACTGTGTTCTGCGCGTAAAATGCAGTAATTTGGGCGTTTAAACGTCGAAATATCTCCAACGGGAAGGAAATTGCGGTCCTTTTTCGACGAAATCGACGAATGATCGAGTTTTGCGAGTTGTTGGGCTTCTTCCGACGCTCGATACAGCGTGCACTGTGTTCTGCGCGTAAAATGCAGTAATCTGGGCGCTTAAACGTCGAAATATCTCCAACGGGACGGAAATTACGGTCATTTTTCGTCGAAATCGACGAATGATCGAGTTTTGCGTGTTGTTGGGCTTCTTCCGACGCTCGATACAGCGTGCACTGTGTTCTGCGTGTAAAATGCAGTAATTTGGGCGCTTAAACGTCGAAATATCTCCAACGGGAAGGAAATTACGGTCATTTTTCGTCCAAATCGACGAATGATCGAGTTTTGCGAGTTGTTGGGCTTGTTTCGAAGCTTGATACAGGGTGCACTGTGTTCTGCGCGTAAAATGCAGTAATTTGGGCGCTTAAACGTTGAAATATCTCCAACGGGACGGAAATTACGGTCATTTTTCGTCGAAATCGACGAATGATCGAGTTTTGCGAGTTGTTGGGCTTCTTCCGACGCTTGATACAGCGTGCACTGTGTTCTGCGCGTAAAATGCAGTAATTTGGGCGCTTAAACGTCGAAATATCTCCAACGGGAAGGAAATTACGGTCATTTTTCGTCGAAATCGACGAATGATCGAGTTTTGCGAGTTTTTGGGCTTGTCTGTACTCTTGATACCGTGTGCACTGTGTTCTGCGCGTCAAATGCAGTAATTTGGGCGTTTAAACGTCGAAATATCTCCAACGGGACGGAAATTACGGTCATTTTTCGTCGAAGTCGACGAATGATCGAGTTTTGCGAGTTGATGGGATTTTCCCGACGCTCGATACAGCGTGCACTGTGTTCTGCGCGTAAAATGCAGTAATTTGGGCGCTTAAACGTCGAAATATCTCCAACGGGAAGGAAATTACGGTCATTTTTCGTCGAAATCGACGAATGATCGAGTTTTGCGAGTTGTTGGGCTTGTTCCGAAACTTTACACAGCGTGCACTGTGTTCTGCGCGTAAAATGCAGTAATATGGGCGCTTAAACGTCGAAATATCTCCAACGGGACGGAAATTACGGTCATTTTTCGTCGAAATCGACGAATGATCGAGTTTTGCGAGTTGTTGGGCTTGTTTCGAAGCTTGATACAGCGTGCACTGTGTTCTGCGCGTAAAATGCAGTAATTTGGGCGCTTAAACGTCGAAATATCTCCAACGGGAAGGAAATTACGGTCATTTTTCGTCCAAATCGACGAATGATCGAGTTTTGCGAGTTGTTGGGCTTGTTTCGAAACTTTACACAGCGTGCACTGTGTTCTGCGCGTAAAATGCAGTAATTTGGGCGCTTAAACGTCGAAATATCTCCAACGGGAAGGAAATTACGGTCATTTTTCGTCCAAATCGACGAATGATCGAGTTTTGCGAGTTGTTGGGCTTGTTGCGAAGATTGATACAGCGTGCACTGTGTTCTGCGCGTAAAATGCAGTAATTTGGGCGCTTAAACGTTGAAATATCTCCAACGGGACGGAAATTACGGTCATTTTTCGTCGAAATCGACGAATGATCGAGTTTTGCGTGTTGTTGGGCTTCTCCCCACGCTCGATACAGCGTGCACTGTGTTCTGCGCGTAAAATGCAGTAATTTGGGCGCTTAAACGTCGAAATATCTCCAACGGGAAGGAAATTACGGTCATTTTTCGTCCAAATCGACGAATGATCGAGTTTTGCTAGTTGTTGGGCTTCTTCCGACGCTCGATACAGCGTGCACTGTGTTCTGCGCGTAAAATGCAGTAATTTGGGCGCTTAAACGTCGAAATATCTCCAACGGGAAGGAAATTACGGTCATTTTTCGTCGAAATCGACGAATGATCGAGTTTTGCGAGTTGTTGGGCTTCTTCCGACGCTCGATATAGCGTGCACTGTGTTCTGCGCGTAAAATGCAGTAATTTGGGCGTTTAAACGTCGAAATATCTCCAACGGGAAGGAAATTACGGTCATTTTTCGTCCAAATCGACGAATGATCGAGTTTTGCGAGTTGTTGGGCTTCTTCCGACGCTCGATACGGCGTGCACTGTGTTCTGCGCGTAAAATGCAGTAATATGGGCGTTTAAACGTCGAAATATCTCCAACGGGAAGGAAATTACGGTCATTTTTCGTCGAAATCGACGAATGATCGAGTTTTGCGAGTTGTTGGGCTTGTTTCGAAGATTGATACAGCGTGCACTGTGTTCTGCGCGTAAAATGCAGTAATTTGGGCGCTTAAACGTTGAAATATCTCCAACGGGACGGAAATTACGGTCATTTTTCGTCGAAATCGACGAATGATCGAGTTTTGCGTGTTGTTGGGCTTCTTCCGACGCTCGATACAGCGTGCACTGTGTTCTGCGCGTAAAATGCAGTAATCTGGGCGCTTAAACGTCGAAATATCTCCAACGGGACGGAAATTACGGTCATTTTTCGTCGAAATCGACGAATGATCGAGTGTTGCGTGTTGTTGGGCTTCTTCCGACGCTCGATACAGCGTGCACTGTGTTCTGCGCGTAAAATGCAGTAATTTGGGCGCTTAAACGTCGAAATATCTCCAACGGGAAGGAAATTACGGTCATTTTTCGTCCAAATCGACGAATGATCGAGTTTTGCGAGTTGTTGGGCTTCTTCCGACGCTCGATACGGCGTGCACTGTGTTATGCGCGTAAAATGCAGTAATATGGGCGTTTAAACGTCGAAATATCTCCAACGGGAAGGAAATTACGGTCATTTTTCGTCGAAATCGACGAATGATCGAGTTTTGCGAGTTGTTGGGCTTCTTCCGACGCTTGATACAGCGTGCACTGTGTTCTGCGCGTAAAATGCAGTAATTTGGGCGCTTGAACGTCGAAATATCTCCAACGGGACGGAAATTACGGTCATTTTTCGTCGAAATCGACGAATGATCGAGTTTTGCGAGTTGTTGGGCTTGTTTCGAAGCTTGATACAGCGTGCACTGTGTTCTGCGCGTAAAATGCAGTAATTTGGGCGCTTAAACGTCAAAATATCTCCAACGGGAAGGAAATTACGGTCATTTTTCGTCCAAATCGACGAATGATCGAGTTTTGCGAGTTGTTGGGCTTGTTTCGAAACTTTACACAGCGTGCACTGTGTTCTGCGCGTAAAATGCAGTAATTTGGGCGCTTGAACGTCGAAATATCTCCAACGGGAAGGAAATTACGGTCATTTTTCGTCCAAATCGACGAATGATCGAGTTTTGCGAGTTGTTGGGCTTGTTGCGAAACTTTACACAGCGTGCACTGTGTTCTGAGCGTAAAATGCAGTAATTTGGGCGTTTAAACGTCGAAATATCTCCAACGGGAAGGAAATTGCGGTCCTTTTTCGACGAAATCGACGAATGATCGAGTTTTGCGAGTTGTTGTTCTTCTTCCGACGCTCGATACAGCGTGCACTGTGTTCTGCGCGTAAAATGCAGTAATTTGGGCGCTTAAACGTCGAAATATCTCCAACGGGACGGAAATTACGGTCATTTTTCGTCGAAATCGACGAATGATCGAGTTTTGCGTGTTGTTGGGCTTCTTCCGACGCTCGATACAGCGTGCACTGTGTTCTGCGCGTAAAATGCAGTAATATGGGCGCTTACACGTCGAAATATCTCCAACGGGACGGAAATTACGGTCATTTTTCGTCGAAATCGACGAATGATCGAGTTTTGCGAGTTGTTGGGCTTGTTTCGAAGCTTGATACAGCGTGCACTGTGTTCTGCGCGTAAAATGCAGTAATTTGGGCGCTTAAACGTCGAAATATCTCCAACGGGAAGGAAATTACGGTCATTTTTCGTCCAAATCGACGAATGATCGAGTTTTGCGAGTTGTTGGGCTTGTTGCGAAACTTTACACAGCGTGCACTGTGTTCTGAGCGTAAAATGCAGTAATTTGGGCGCTTAAACGTCGAAATATCTCCAACGGGACGGAAATTTCGGTCATTTTCCGTCGAATTCGACGAATGATCGACTTTTGCGAGTTGTTGGGCTTCTTCCGACGCTCGATACAGCGTGCACTGTGTTCTGCGCGTAAAATGCAGTAATTTGGGCGCTTAAACGTCGAAATATCTCCAACGGGGAAGGAAATTACGGTCATTTTTCGTCGAAATCGACGAATGATCGAGTTTTGCGAGTTGTTGGGCTTCTTCCGACGCTCGATATAGCGTGCACTGTGTTCTGCGCGTAAAATGCAGTAATTTGGGCGTTTAAAGGTCGAAATATCTCCAACGGGAAGGAAATTGCGGTCCTTTTTCGACGAAATCGACGAATGATCGAGTTTTGCGAGTTGTTGGGCTTCTTCCGACGCTCGATACAGCGTGCACTGTGTTCTGCGCGTAAAATGCAGTAATCTGGGCGCTTAAACGTCGAAATATCTCCAACGGGACGGAAATTACGGTCATTTTTCGTCGAAATCGACGAATGATCGAGTTTTGCGTGTTGTTGGGCTTCTTCCGACGCTCGATACAGCGTGCACTGTGTTCTGCGTGTAAAATGCAGTAATTTGGGCGCTTAAACGTCGAAATATCTCCAACGGGAAGGAAATTACGGTCATTTTTCGTCCAAATCGACGAATGATCGAGTTTTGCGAGTTGTTGGGCTTGTTTCGAAGCTTGATACAGGGTGCACTGTGTTCTGCGCGTAAAATGCAGTAATTTGGGCGCTTAAACGTTGAAATATCTCCAACGGGACGGAAATTACGGTCATTTTTCGTCGAAATCGACGAATGATCGAGTTTTGCGAGTTGTTGGGCTTCTTCCGACGCTCGATACAGCGTGCACTGTGTTCTGCGCGTAAAATGCAGTAATTTGGGCGCTTAAACGTCGAAATATCTCCAACGGGAAGGAAATTACGGTCATTTTTCGTCGAAATCGACGAATGATCGAGTTTTGCGAGTTGTTGGGCTTCTTCCGACGCTCGATATAGCGTGCACTGTGTTCTGCGCGTAAAATGCAGTAATTTGGGCGTTTAAACGTCGAAATATCTCCAACGGGAAGGAAATTGCGGTCCTTTTTCGACGAAATCGACGAATGATCGAGTTTTGCGAGTTGTTGGGCTTCTTCCGACGCTCGATACAGCGTGCACTGTGTTCTGCGCGTAAAATGCAGTAATCTGGGCGCTTAAACGTCGAAATATCTCCAACGGGACGGAAATTACGGTCATTTTTCGTCGAAATCGACGAATGATCGAGTTTTGCGTGTTGTTGGGCTTCTTCCGACGCTCGATACAGCGTGCACTGTGTTCTGCGTGTAAAATGCAGTAATTTGGGCGCTTAAACGTCGAAATATCTCCAACGGGAAGGAAATTACGGTCATTTTTCGTCCAAATCGACGAATGATCGAGTTTTGCGAGTTGTTGGGCTTGTTTCGAAGCTTGATACAGGGTGCACTGTGTTCTGCGCGTAAAATGCAGTAATTTGGGCGCTTAAACGTTGAAATATCTCCAACGGGACGGAAATTACGGTCATTTTTCGTCGAAATCGACGAATGATCGAGTTTTGCGAGTTGTTGGGCTTCTTCCGACGCTTGATACAGCGTGCACTGTGTTCTGCGCGTAAAATGCAGTAATTTGGGCGCTTAAACGTCGAAATATCTCCAACGGGAAGGAAATTACGGTCATTTTTCGTCGAAATCGACGAATGATCGAGTTTTGCGAGTTTTTGGGCTTGTCTGTACTCTTGATACCGTGTGCACTGTGTTCTGCGCGTCAAATGCAGTAATTTGGGCGTTTAAACGTCGAAATATCTCCAACGGGACGGAAATTACGGTCATTTTTCGTCGAAGTCGACGAATGATCGAGTTTTGCGAGTTGATGGGATTTTCCCGACGCTCGATACAGCGTGCACTGTGTTCTGCGCGTAAAATGCAGTAATTTGGGCGCTTAAACGTCGAAATATCTCCAACGGGAAGGAAATTACGGTCATTTTTCGTCGAAATCGACGAATGATCGAGTTTTGCGAGTTGTTGGGCTTGTTCCGAAACTTTACACAGCGTGCACTGTGTTCTGCGCGTAAAATGCAGTAATATGGGCGCTTAAACGTCGAAATATCTCCAACGGGACGGAAATTACGGTCATTTTTCGTCGAAATCGACGAATGATCGAGTTTTGCGAGTTGTTGGGCTTGTTTCGAAGCTTGATACAGCGTGCACTGTGTTCTGCGCGTAAAATGCAGTAATTTGGGCGCTTAAACGTCGAAATATCTCCAACGGGAAGGAAATTACGGTCATTTTTCGTCCAAATCGACGAATGATCGAGTTTTGCGAGTTGTTGGCTTGTTTCGAAACTTTACACAGCGTGCACTGTGTTCTGCGCGTAAAATGCAGTAATTTGGGCGCTTAAACGTCGAAATATCTCCAACGGGAAGGAAATTACGGTCATTTTTCGTCCAAATCGACGAATGATCGAGTTTTGCGAGTTGTTGGGCTTGTTGCGAAGATTGATACAGCGTGCACTGTGTTCTGCGCGTAAAATGCAGTAATTTGGGCGCTTAAACGTTGAAATATCTCCAACGGGACGGAAATTACGGTCATTTTTCGTCGAAATCGACGAATGATCGAGTTTTTGCGTGTTGTTGGGCTTCTCCCGACGCTCGATACAGCGTGCACTGTGTTCTGCGCGTAAAATGCAGTAATTTGGGCGCTTAAACGTCGAAATATCTCCAACGGGAAGGAAATTACGGTCATTTTTCGTCCAAATCGACGAATGATCGAGTTTGCTAGTTGTTGGGCTTCTTCCGACGCTCGATACAGCGTGCACTGTGTTCTGCGCGTAAAATGCAGTAATTTGGGCGCTTAAACGTCGAAATATCTCCAACGGGAAGGAAATTACGGTCATTTTTCGTCGAAATCGACGAATGATCGAGTTTTGCGAGTTGTTGGGCTTCTTCCGACGCTCGATATAGCGTGCACTGTGTTCTGCGCGTAAAATGCAGTAATTTGGGCGTTTAAACGTCGAAATATCTCCAACGGGAAGGAAATTACGGTCATTTTTCGTCCAAATCGACGAATGATCGAGTTTTGCGAGTTGTTGGGCTTCTTCGACGCTCGATACGGCGTGCACTGTGTTCTGCGCGTAAAATGCAGTAATATGGGCGTTTAAACGTCGAAATATCTCCAACGGGAAGGAAATTACGGTCATTTTTCGTCGAAATCGACGAATGATCGAGTTTGCGAGTTGTTGGGCTTGTTTCGAAGATTGATACAGCGTGCACTGTGTTCTGCGCGTAAAATGCAGTAATTTGGGCGCTTAAACGTTGAAATATCTCCAACGGGACGGAAATTACGGTCATTTTTCGTCGAAATCGACGAATGATCGAGTTTTGCGTGTTGTTGGGCTTCTTCCGACGCTCGATACAGCGTGCACTGTGTTCTGCGCGTAAAATGCAGTAATTTGGGCGCTTAAACGTCGAAATATCTCCAACGGGAAGGAAATTACGGTCATTTTTCGTCCAAATCGACGAATGATCGAGTTTTGCGAGTTGTTGGGCTTCTTCCGACGCTCGATACGGCGTGCACTGTGTTCTGCGCGTAAAATGCAGTAATATGGGCGTTTAAACGTCGAAATATCTCCAACGGGAAGGAAATTACGGTCTTTTTCGTCGAAATCGACGAATGATCGAGTTTTGCGAGTTGTTGGGCTTGTTTCGAAGATTGATACAGCGTGCACTGTGTTCTGCGCGTAAAATGCAGTAATTTGGGCGCTTAAACGTTGAAATATCTCCAAC